>NC_091680.1:20448486-21694424 GCF_030179915.1 Drosophila takahashii | reverse complement strand
CCCGGAGCTTAATGTAACTTTTATTGTTTTCGGTTTCGGTTTTGGACTTTCGGCTAGGAAGTTTCTTTATTTTGGGGACTGGAGACCATCGACCGTCTGGGGGCCAGTGTCATAAATTCGATTTCTGCAGCATAATTTAGGGCGCTTTGGCATTGATGTTTTGTGCTGATTAGATTTAAGCACGGCACGGGACAGAAGCGTTTTAATTGTTCCATTCGGGGCATTCAACGTCACCTCATCAGCAGCATTTACACGTAATGGCCTCGTTAAACTGACTTTTGGACTGATGAAATCCTGACAGATTCAGATCCAGATCCAAAGCCAGATCCGAGACAGCCTCGAATGGACGCCATTAACTTGCGTTTAATTGTCTGCACTTTTACGAGAAGTGCCACGGAGCTGGCTAAAATTTAGGTAAGCCAAGGACTGGAATAATCGTCGCCTGGCCAAAGCTCATGTGGCCAAGGAAAATGCCCTATCTTATGGCTTTTAGACAGGGGCTTTTATGGCGGGCCAAGAAGTGACTGGCTGTAAAATGAAGCGAAATGCATTCAAACACCTTAGGAAAAAGGGCAATTTCATACTGGCCGATGATGGTCGGATAAGGATAAAGATTTGCAGTTGGTGTGGGAAAACGGATGACGATATGGGGTGGTAAAAGTTTCGGTAGTAATATAATGAGTTTCGGTGTGGTTAGTCCTTTTTCTGTGTAAAGTACACATTCAACATGAAATGAATAGTGCTATTCTTTAACATTAATATAATAATATATGTAGATATATTTTAATATTTACAATTGAGAATTCATTTGAATAAATCAATTAGCTTTTAATATTCTGCTTCGGTTTTCTAGATATTTATTATGCAATACATTGTACAATGAAAGTACATTTATCAAGCATGAAATAGTATGAAAAGAAACCGCAGATATCAAGAGTTATCGCTTGTAAGAGATACCAATCATATTTATAGTTACACCCGCATTTAAGTCTCTGGAAATATTAAAAGTAATTGCAACAATACATTTTGCTTTATTGTGGACATTTCATTACAGCTCCGCATTGAATCTGAATAAAGATCAATTCATGTCCCCGGCAATAACTTTTACAACGACTGCAGTTAAATCATAAGCCGACCCCTATGCCCACTCCCAGATTTCCTATAAAATATATCCCCTTTCTTAGACTTCCCCCTTTTCCCAGCTGAGAAACCTGCCCAGTTGGATTCGTGACCAGCAAAGTAATGCACAGATTTCGTATTTCCATTCGTAAAGTAACAAAAGAAGCCGCCCAGCAGCACTTTTATGACTGACTGAGCGACTTGCAACAAAATTGAATTTTATGAATGGGTATTTATGAATTTTATTCTCCGTAAGTTATAAAAAAAAGCTCTTAGTTCTATACTTTTAGGGTGGTGGACTGCGACTCCGATGACAAGTCGAATTCCACGAATGAAATTGAACATGACAACTGCGATGAAACTTGTTCTGCAAAGATTCCTTCTAATATCTTAACAGTGGAATGAAAACATATATTTTTGGTTTGAAACTAATGAATTTCGTTTATTTTTGAATTTTCATTTTTTTTAAATGTAATGAAAATAAAATGAAATACAAATATTTATCCATATTTGCTAGTTGGTATAATAATAATAATCAAATAATTTGTAATCTTTTATATTTGGTTTAAAATTAATTTTTTTCTTAATTAGAAGGGAATTTATACATTTTTATGCTCAATAACAAATTGGAAATAATTTAATTATTATTTTGCATTGGTTTTTTAAAATTATGAATGAATTAAAAATACAATTAATTAAATTATTTCCTTTCTTGTCCCACGGTCTACGTTAAAATCCATCCAGCTATTAAAAACGCCAAAAATGCGACGACATCTTTTGAAATCTCCTGCAAAAGTTTCCCATTTCAGTACCTCCCAGTCTCCATTCCAATTTCCTTGGTTTTGCGACCCCCATTAGAAATTTCAGCCATTTAACTGCAAGGCAAACAATCGTAAGAAATGCTTTTATATCAACCAAGAATATAATCCGGCACACAAATTTTTAAGACCTATTCGCCTAACGCTCGAAATTAATTTCACTAACAATCGAAATGAATGTCAAAGGTGGAGGGATGATTTTAAGGGGGAAAAGACATCCTCCAAAGCTCAATGAAGCGCTTAACCATTAAAATCAATCAAAGCACAAATTTATTAGACAGCTACATTGTGAGAGAAAGGAACGAAAAGACAGCAGCCAGTTTTTATTAGAGACACAAGTATGCACCATAAAAAGCCCGAAACTGGCAATGAAAAATCAAATCAGCCAAAAGCGATCCAAAAAATTATGACCCGCCCAATAAGACGAATAAACTGTCCAAAGATAAACCCCTTGAAACTCGAGATTGCGGACAATTGTCCCAAATGGTCAGCTCTAATTCATACTTTAATGGGGTGTTCTCCAAAAAACCCCACCCATAAAAAAGTTACTTTTGCATTCGTTTTGCCTCATATTTTCCGTTTCCCTACTCAAATTCTTTTTAGAGCGGTAATTAAAATTCATTTGTCATACTTTGTAACTTTTTAACAATGGTTTCAAATAAATTTAGATCTTGACTCGTTTATGGGCATATTAAAATCAATTTGGCATTCAGTTTTGACATCATTATTTTTTAGGGCTCTTGGCAACATTGTATTAAATTATTTGGGTTCGTTAATGAAATTCAATTCAAAGGATAATATATTTAAAACAATATAAATCTTTGGAAGAATTAAACGTGAACTTAAAATATATCTATACAAAACAAATGTTCCTTTTTAAATAAATAAAGGAATAAGAACATACACATTTTATACATTACTAAGAATACCCTAGCGCACAAAAAACTTCGCCTACCGCAAAAATTGTTCTCCAAGATTGCACATTCTCCCTTGTGTACAACAATTTCTTCCGGAAACTTTTCATTTTCGCCAACAAATGTTACCAACAAACGAGATACAAAGAACACAACGCTATTCGTCTGCATTGGCAATTTTTCTTGTTGGCCTGCCTCACTATTTGAATATTTTCCCCGACTTTTCATTAGCGCCAACTGTTCAAGAGAGAGAAATATAACAAAAATATGCAAATTTGGTTTTGGCAAAGTCACGATCTTGGGCAAACAATTTGCTGATTACGCGCCAGGAAGCCAGCCGCGGCAGGATGAGGAATTGTTGTCATTTTTGCAAACGCATTGATAAAATGATTGATTACCCGCAGCCGTCAACGACCCTCTCCTTGGCGAAAATTCAAACATTTTGCAATCAAATTAACTCTTTAGACGCTTAAGCTGAAAAAAAGGAATTTATCAAAAATTGTAAATGGCCAAAACCATTAAAATTATTAAAATCATGCTTGCCTCGAGGGGTGGTTAGCGAAAAAACAGGGCGTGTCCTTTGAAATTTATCAACTCGCTCGGCAATGATATGCAAAATCATTTCCGCTTTCCGTCTTTCGTTTTTTTTTTTTGGTTGCGCATTTGTTGATTGAAGGGATTATCGAGAAAATATGCGCATCTCTCTGCTCAATTGAGTTGGTCAAATTCAAAAATTTACCACAAGATAGCAATTACACTGTGCAGCATTTTTAGTGCTTTTTAAATTTACCTCGATGGATGCTATATTTTTGGATTCGTTACGAATTCCCAAGATAAACTGCGTTTTCAAAAAAGTTCCCCGACGCAAGGATTCTTAGCAAAAGGACCTCAAAGTTCGAAAAATTCAGAAATTGGCCAACTTTCCGGAGCTCTCAGAGGCATATGGATTCATGGTTTGATTCGATGCTAAAGTTTTTTAAAAGATACCTTCTTTATATTTCAAACCCCATACTTAGAATAATTTTAGGATTTTTTTTAAGGCAGAAATAGATTCCAGAAAACATAGTTAAAAAACTTAAAAACATACAGCTGCGGTCAAAATAGTAGTAGTGTTGCCGCCCTGTGTTTTTAAAAGTTTGTTGTTGTAATTCATCTTCTTCTGGTGATATTGTATTGATTATAATTGTACTATTAGACTAATTGGATAAGAAAAGTGACAACAAAAAACTTTTAAAAACACATGACGGCAACACTACTACTATTTTGACCGCAGCTGTATACTTTTATGTTTTTTGACTATGTTTTTTAAAACTTGTTTCTCCCTTAATAAAAATCCTAAAATTATTCTAAGTATGGGGTTTGAAAGATAAAGAGTGTATCTTTTATAAAACTTTAGCATCTAACCAAACCATGAATCCGTTTGCCTCTGAGAGCTTTGGAAAGTTGGCCAATTTCGGAATTTTTCGAACTTTGAGGTCCTTTTGCTAAGAATCCTTGCGTCGGGGAACTTTTTGGAAAACGCAGTTTAACTTTGGAATTCGTAACAAATCCAAAAATATAGCATCCATCGAGGTAAATTTTTGATGCTGCATAGTGTTATTGAAGGCTTCGGACGACTTTTTAATTAAAGCTTCTTTTTTAATATACTAACAATATTTAACAAATATAATACTCCATTGACTTTATAATAACAATTAAACAATTATTAACAAACTTCATAACGACTTAAATTTTTAACTTCGTTTGCGTTTTAAAATTTCTTGTGGAAATCCGAATTTTTAACTTATAATTATCAGAAATTGAAGAGGTTATACAAGCTATTAAAAACGAAACTTATATGGCTTTACAATTTTGAACTAAACATATCATCGTTCTAGTCCATTAGTGCTAATTCCCGTCAGCTATCAAAATACGATTACTAAGCAACGAATAAAAAAATTTCACATATTTGCATGTTCTCCGGTAGTACTTTTTGTTAGTAATTTTTCCTCACTAATTACCCGCCGACTACTAAGCCCACCCACCGATTATCGCCCACTACCAATTACCAGGTTCCATTCACCTTTTTGGGGGCCAACAGCGGCAGTCAGCAAATAACAAACAACAAAGCGACATTGCATCGAATGGGTTTGGGGATTCGGATTCAGATTCGGAATAGGAATGAGTATAGGTCTGGGGCATACGTCAGAAGTCTGACGCTTTGGCGCAAAACGTTATGATTAATGAGTGAATTATGCGCGAATAAACAGCAAAGGCAGCGAAGCAGGAGTCATGGCCTGAGCCAAACTGAAACTTCTCTTTGTCTGGCTTGTTGGTTTGTGTTGTGGATATTCCGTATATATTTAATACTCTCCCCAAAGGTTTTTCTGTTCTAATCAGAAGGTAAAGGAGCACTCAAAAATAATTTAGATTTTTAATACTAATTACAGTTTAAACTTTAAAGAGAAGAATATACAAACGAAAATTATACAAACAAGTAAATTATTCTTAAATCCTTTTAAAATATATTTTGACCCAACTTAACAGTTTTATTAAAATCTAAAATATTAGGCCCCCTATTAAAAAACATTTATAATATTTTTGTTTAATTTGTTACACACTGATTTTAATGCAAGAAATACAGCAAGAGTACTTGAGTCTTCGATTTTCGAAAGCTGCCCTTTCTAGTTGTATTTTTTTCCTTTGATGGGTAACATGCCGGCAGCAAATTTGCTCCAGCAGACGGCGGCGCGCAGTTCAAATGATTATGCACAGAAATGTTGTATGAATTTCGCTCTTTTTGTGCATTTTTTCCTGAGCTACCTTTTGAGTTGCACAACGCGACGTATACGCAATAAATCTTGATCCCTTTGGGTGGGAGTCGCTTACAATATGCAAACAGCTGCTCCAAACCGTGTCCTGTTCTGTGTCATTCGCCAACGGCAAAAAGTTCTCATCTTTTATTTATTTTAGATTTTTAATAATGATTTTCGCAGCCTCAGTTGTTTTTTTCCGTTACATTTTTGTTTCATGTTTTTAGCTGCTGTATTTTTTTTTGCGCATTTTAATGAATTTGTTGTTAATATATGAGTATACAAATATAAATTTATATCCCATTCTTTACGCTTTTCGCGAGACTCTTTTGTTGCTGACATCGCTTTTCCACTCTTCCCTTTCTTTTTTTGGCCTGTTTCCGGTTCGTTTTTGGGTAAATTTGCGCTTCGCTGCTAATTAAAAATTGTGTCTATTTGCATATTTGTAGCTCAGCATCGGTAACGCCCAGCGGCCGGCTTGGACCTGCATCTGAGTTTTGTCTGCCCGCCTGTCTCCTGCAAGCTTCCCCACCCAATCCTTAAAAACCAGCCACTTGGCCACCAATTCTCCCCGCCTGTCTTATGCCTTTTATTTAAATTTCCCTACCGTAAAAAAAGCTGTTTTTTATAGAAGCTAAATTATCTTCAGTTTTATAGAATTTTAAGAAAATGTAAATTTAAATGGCATTACAAAAAAATAAATAGTACCTTTAAAGTTAATCGAGAGGTGTTTGAAGGACGTGAAAATTCCACCCAAAAGATTTATGCTATTATCAAATGTGTTGCTGTTCTTAATTGACTCCAAACTAATTCGAAAAAGACATTGTACCATCTTCCAGCCAATCCGGAAACCAATAAATACATATGTATGTCCACGTTGCCCCAAAAGATGAGTTTTAATACTCCCAAACGTTTTTGGGTGAGGCACAGAAACTTCTTATGTGTTTGTGTTTGTATTTCTATAAGCAGTTATCTAACCTTGTTGTTGACAAACTTCTACAGAAGGCTGTGTACTTTGGTCCAGCATTTTCCTGTTGAAGTCCTGTAAGTTATATAATCTCCGCTCAGTGACGTAAACAGGAAACGAAAAAGATGTACATATGTAGATGTACATACCACAGTTTGGTTTGACTTAAGGATCGTTTACACTGTAGCAAAATTAAGGCCCGTGTATACAATATCACAAAGATTCCAGCGGAATTTTTGGTGAACTCTGAAAACTTTGGTCACACTAGCCGATGTGAGGACTAATCTTAAGGGCTAGTACTCAATCCAACAAAAAGTCGTCCAAAACAAAAACTTCATATGAAACAAAATTTTTTGACGTTGTTTTTCATATGAAGTTTTTTGTTTTGGACGACTTTTTGTTCGGTTGAGTACTAAGCCTTATTGGCAAAATTTTCGTATTTTCCATTTGTAATAGCCTATTCCCACAGCTTAAAACCCTGTTCCCACGAAGGGATCCTAACTGTTTCACAGACAACTGTAATAGGGTCTTCCGTAAGGTTTTGCCGTCCCGAAAATTTCCCAGTTAGTCCGCCATCCAATTTTGACGGACTTTGACGGGCTCTTTTATGCGATAGTTAGGCGAGAACAAATCAAATCGATGGCGGGAAAAAATTAAATAATGCTTAAGTTCATTGTTTTTTGGATTTTTTTTTAATTATTTGTAGTTTGTTATGAGCGGAAAAGCATTTGCAAACAGGTTGCTACGAGTGGGCCAAAATGTAAGCTGTTCTGCGTACGAAAACATCAATGTTTGCAGCAAAGTGTCAGAATATGTTTTGCACTTCGTAAATATAACTAATATTCATTAAAAGTGTACTTTGTACTCCTATAAAGCTCCAAAGTTGCTATAAATTACCAAAAACAGCACAAATTTGGTTTTGTTTACAAAATTGTTCATATTAATAGAGTCTAGGCAGAGGCGTAGTAAGAGCGGATACGGGAGGTTAGGCTCCCCCCAGTCAGCAATATGTATGCATGCTCGTTGTAGGATATGTTTTAAACGTTCAGATATGTTTTTAAACTATTATTTTAATCTATTTATTGTATTATTCTACAATAAAATTAGGAGAACGCAATTTTACGACAGTTTTCCCGAGTTGAAATCCCCCTTCGTTAATGTTGAGCTGAGCAACTGCTCTTCAGTCAGCTGTTATTGGATGGTAGATGGTGGATGGAGTTCTGTGGGAACAAGAGTTTCACATTCGTCAAAAATCCCAACCGTTTCAAACGGATGGACTCTATGGGAAGAGGCTATAACTGTACTCTGTGGGATAAGGCTGTAATGTAAAAATAAAGTGCGTGTAGCAGATGTGCCAGTGGAACCCTGTTATAAGTTGTTATAAGTTGCTTATCGATATCTTTTCGATGTCTCGTAATTGCAGTCCTAGTAGCCATACTTTTTTCGCGTGCATTTGGTTTCCGGATAAAAAGTTTAATACGCAGAAGTTAATTTTATTAATACGCGAAATGAGTAATTGTAAAACTTTGTTGGATCTGCCACCTGAAATTCTGGACTTAGTATTCCAGGGACTTTCTCTTAACAACAAGCTCAGATTGGCTGAATCTCATCCGATTCTGGCGGATGCATTCGCTTTCCATGCCAAAATGTTATTTGGCCAAATTGTCCTCCATGAACTGCCGTCGAAGGATTGGTTACGACTTTTGCGTTTGTACGGGTCCAACGTGCTTCAAATGAATGAAGGCTTATATGTTGTGGCAGATATAATCCCTATTTTGAAAACAATAGAGCAGTATTGCCACAATATAAAATCTATTAACATGTGGATTCATAAGTTTAATGTTGACGCGGTTTGCTCCTTGCTGCTTAAGTCGAAAGAAATGAATTCTGTCGGCCTACGAATAGTTTACTGCGGAAAAAATTATCCTTTTGACCCGACGCATATTATCCATGTTTTGAGCCAGTTGCCGAATTTGAGATCATTAAATATAGGGTATATACCCGATGTAAAACGTGAGTTGAAATAGACGTCTTAACATACATATGTACGTTATTATTATATTTATTTTCAGTCCATCTTGTTCAGCAACTTGCGAACCTGGAAGAATTGAATCTGCAATCAAAACCACAGAATGATTTAAGTTTAAATATTTTCAATATTTGTGCGCCACTAAAAAAACTACGTTCGCTTCGTGTTGTCGGATGCAATGTAAATGGGCCATTCCTGAATGATAGTCCGTCATTCCAAATTCTAGAAGATCTTAGAGTTTGCGAATGCGAAATAGTTGATGAACTTCCATTTTTTCCAATGCTAAAACATGTTGCGATAGAAAACTGCCTTGGAGCAGATGTACGCTATCATGAAATTTGGTTGCATAAACATGCAAAGACCTTGGAAACAGTGGCATTGTTTGTTGATTTCTTCTGCGAACACAAAATGATTTATTTGCTAAGAGCATGCAGAAAATTGAGAAGACTATTTGTGCAACCTGACCACTTTGAAACTATTTCAAAAGCATGCACTTCCAAATTTATTAAACTTTTGGCGAAGAATGGGGTTACTCCGGAAAAACCTTTCATTTGGATAATTATTGGAAATACAAGACGTAAAGCAGTCAAAAAAGTGGTAAGCACCTAAAATAAGCTACATTTACTCACATAATAACATTTAAACTGAACACATTATAAATACAGTTTTTAACAAGTATCTAGTAATGCTAAAAATTATTTTTAGTTCCAGGAGGAGCCAATCTCGAATCTGTTGCGATGTTCAGGAGGACTGATTGTGGAGGAATAACATAATTTTACACAGTTGGAAAAAAAATAATTATTGAAGATAATCTTAAAAAAACATTCTTCCAAGTAAAACATATTTTAATAATTTTAACTATTGTAATTTTCTCAAGTAGGGGAGAGTGGGGGAATTTCGTCACAGGGGCAATTTCGTCACCTGCAATATCTCGGAATCCATAAGTCGTAAAAATATATAATTTTTTTGTTTTAGTCCTTCATGACGGCCAGACACAACCAATGCATTTGTTTTGCACAGAAGGCCAAGATAATTAAGCTATAATATTAAATGTGTTTTAACAGTTCAAAAGCTACATTTAGTTCTCGACGAAACTTTTTCTGTATGCCACAATTCAAAAGGAATAATATACACGATTTTTTATATAATACACAGTGCTATAATGTGCATTTCTGCGTCAGTGATTTTTAACTTCGCGCCTAATTTCGGAAGAAAAATAATTATTTCTAAAAAAGTACGGTCTGGGGAAATTTCGCCACCCTACGCTAAGGGTAAATTCGCACCTAATTTAAATACATATTTTTATATTTGACGAGCTGGCTAACGAACAGACTACCAGCAGCAGCAACAAATATAGGACGTCAACAAAAATGGTACGCTTGATCAGTGTAGCATATTTTCAGGCGTTAAACTCCCTACATTTTTCAGGTGACGAAATTTCCCCAGTTGTGTGGTGATTTTACCCCCCTATGTGGTGAGATTGCCCCTGTATATTGGTTTTACTTTTTAATTTTTTATAAATCACCAAGTTAATTAAAAAAATAGGGGAATGTGACATTTTAAAGCTTAGTGCTAACCGCATTCAACAATAAAAATAGAAATATGATAACGTGTCTCAAGATGGACAATAAATAGCTTTGAAAAAATGCTGACGAAATTCCCCCACTCTCCCCTAACGCAAGAATTTTTCTTTATCACCAACCATCATTAAAATCAATTTGATCCGTGAAATATTATTTCATCTCTCTATTTACTTAGTCGCGATAATTAAATACATAATAATTATAAGTCAAGGCCTCTACTTGGTATACGCAACCCTTCAAAAGGTACGCAATTAAATTAACCAAAAGTTGATTGGGATCATTGAAAAACGAACAGCGAGCACCTGTCTCACAGGTCAAGGAGAATTTAAGGAACCCCTGTTCCGGGAACCACAACGGCGTCAAATCTAATGACCTCTTTGATTAGTTACCGTGCCCGAGGGACTTTTCAGCCGGGTAACGAATGTCAACGCCTCGACTAATAGTCCCGTTAGTGCGGCCTGTCAATAATGCCTAATGAAAGCAGCTGCCAGGAAAACTCGGAAAATCACCTGTATGTCGGGCGACTTTCACCCAACTGTCAGCGTTTAATTTACAGCTGCGGTTGCGTTCACTTCGTGGCAGAGTCAAGAGTCAAGTGCCAGGGTCAGTTTTAGATTAGTTTTTTAAATAAAAAAGCACTCCCTGAAAACTATGTAATTAGCGTGTTTTATGACTGCATTCCGTGCGCGAAGTTTGGCCAACTCCTTTGGGTGCAATTAGGCAACGGTTAGAAAACTTTTTCAATTGCTCTCTCGGCGGTGTTTATTCACTGTCGGTACCACATTATTGTTAAACTATGACAAGGAAGTACCACAGATTTACCATTCGTTGTACACATGCGAATGAAAATAAAATTACATTAAATTGGGAATTCAAAATTAAAATATTTTTTTTTAATTTTTTTAAACTATAATGTTTGATCATATTTTAAACAATATTTTAGGCAATACATTTCAATTTTCTTAAATTTAAATTTATTATTATATCGATTCAAACTTTCTCATAATTCTCAATATATTGAACTACCCACAATTTTAAATAATTTATAATTAATAATTATAATTAATTTATATTTTCAGAAAAATTAAGACGCACTTTTACAAATGTTAAACGCTCCAAAAGTAGATCAAAATATTCTACAAATTCAACTCATATAGAAATATATTTCCATAGGTTAAACGATAGCAGCCACAGTCAAGAGACCCAGCTAATAAATTTATTAACATGTGCGGCTAAGCGGATTAAAATGCGCACCCGAAAAACATCAGCCAGGAGAGTATTTAAAACTCAAACATATTCAAATCCAAGTTTATGGCAGACCAGGAAAAAAGGCAAAGGAGTCGGGAGAGAAAGCCAAGTCAAGTGCAGACGGGGCCCATCGAAAACACCCGTCGACGTCGTCCTGGGACTCGTAATAATAATTAAGCCGATAACACTCGCAGATTTTGCACTTGTTGGTTTGGTTTGCTCGGCGGTGTTAATGATATATAGAGCGGGGGTTGAGCGGGTCGGAGATCATAAAAAATGTCTGGCTGAGGCAAATGTTTAATTGTTACACATATGCAAACAATAAGCAACCCCAAGGACCTCGGTGAATCTAAGGGGATCTAAGGTCTAATGCGCTTACTGAGGGCCCAAATTGCACGTGCAGCATTTTGCTCTCTGACTTGGCATTTTTTTTTAAGTTAATTTCATCTAAAAACACTTTCTGAGGGGTAGTTTCTGTGTTTAACCCCCCGCTGATTAAATTTTTTCTTTTCACTTTATGGTTAATATTTATCAACGTGCCAACACGAAAAAACTTCATCAGTTTCGAGGGGTTAGTTAGGTAGACCTATAGCTATATTTAAATGTAACAGATGTTGCAATGAGGGATGCTAATCATCAACTTCGGTGTCTTACGGGTATTTCTTATTGTGCGAGTGGAAAATAATGTTGTATCATGGCAATAAATAGTGCGATTATGCTAGCAGGGTTCGAGGTTTAAGAGGAGTGGTTAACAGTTCGAAGAGTGGGATGGTCTCATGGCAGCGTAAACCAATCCGTAAATAAAAAACCAGAATACTTGGATAACCTAATCAATTACTATATTTTTATATTTGATATTAAAATTTTTATATAACAAAAAAACAGAAAAAGCATTCGATGGTACACAAATTTTTGTATTAATATTATTATTAAGTAACTTTGATTGAAAAAACTAGTTTTAATAGTAATTTTTAAAACCAATATTTTAGGTTATACACAATATTCAACAGAAAAAATCATAATAGCTACACATTAAAGGGCAATACTCCCACGGAATTCTCGTCAAGCTATCAGTTGGTAACCGATCAAAATTAGGCGCCATTAACACATCCTTTTGGGCCAGAATTCACAGTTCAACCAAACAAAGCTGGCCTAACAATGGGCGCTAATGTCGGGGCAATTAATAATGGTCAACAAAAAGTACAGAAAGCAACTGAACTTTTGTATATTTCCTGCTAATATTTCCTGACCGAACAGCAGATAAGGATCAGCTAAAAAGCAAGGATTGCCCGGGGCGGATGTGTGCATTAGTTTGGGCTGGAGCGAATACATCATCGGGACACAAATGAATCCTTTTTTACTGCTCGGACCCAGACACACGTGGGCACCAATAACTCACCTTTTTCGGACACCTGACGCCGCCAATTTGCGGCTTTGTTATCGACGTCACTGGTTTTTTTCTCCGGCTGGCTGGTTGTATATTTCCTCGGTTAGGAGTCGGCCAAAACAAACGCTGACATGACATTCCATTAGCACACAATTTATCAAAGGAACGGCACTTGGTGGTACCTGTTCCCCCTGTTTTTCAGATCTTATCGCGGTCAGCGCGCTTCCTTTTCGGTGGGTTTTCGAAGGGGAAGTGCAACCCCGAGTTGGGCAATTAGTCAAAGTTTCCGACATTAATGTCTCCGTTTTATTTATATTTTCGGTGTGGTCGAAAATAGTTTTGCAGCTCAACGCCTCCCGAAGAACCGAGAAGACGAGAATTTATTCCGCCGATCTTTGATAAGGAACCTTTTCTGTTTTTTAATTTCCTCGGCACCCTCGCTCTGGCCAGTTAGTATGCTAATTTGCACAGCCTTTTAACGCCTTACGACTACATTTTATGGTCAGTCAGGTGTCGGAAAAGGTACGACGTGTCCCCTCCAGGCCCATAATTAAGTGTTTAGGCGCTCAAATAGGCGTAAAACTTTCAACTCAATTTGCATTTCCCACATTTCAATTTTGGACATTTTTTTTGTTCGGTTCAAGAAAGAACTTACTCAGCTATAAATGACGGTTTACGGTTTTTTAAAAGTTTCTTGGTGCGATTTTTACGATTTTTGAGGGCAGAGGTGCCGAGAGGTGGGAGGATTTAGCAAGCGGTTGAAGGTGTTCCTTTAATTAGTCGATTTAAAAGCCATAAGCCGCGCCACCTGACTCGGAACTAACTATAAAACTTTGCTTCAGGAGTTTTAATTTTAAAGAACAAATTAATTCATTAAAATTTGGTTGTAAAAAGGGGCTTTACGATCGGAAGTTATTTGTCTAACTTGTTTTTTTTTGTAAGCTTCTACCAACAGATATTTGATTCTTTTTATATACTTTTATACCTTCGAGTCAGTGGACTCTATTAATACAAGAATCTAGAAAACAGTGAAGAAATCAATTTTAAGAGGTCTTTATTCATTTTTAAATGTTGTTCTTTGTAGGAAATTTTTTTTTTATTGATTGTCCCAAGAAGTTTTTCTAAAATGTATTCAACCAATTTTTTTATACATCTTTTTACTTTCATTTTCTATGCAAGCTTCTAACGATTTCCCATTTTTCGGTATCACTTCCCACTTCAAACTCGTAATGCTTAGTTCTCAATGACAACAAATAAGTCTCTTTCAGAATGATTAAATGACAAACATCAAAAAAACTGCAATAACAAGTTGCCACCCCCCGGTAAAATCCCTATAGCCACCCTCTAATTGAGTGGAGTAACCAAGGGCCGATAGGCCGAGAAACAATATGAGCATAATTATTAATTGCGAATAATTTTTCTTAAGACTCATTAAGTGCGGCCGACCAGCCGACGCCTTCGAGGACCACAATCAACCACCGCCCACGCGTTCTTTGCCCATTGTTGGCCTCCTCTCTTTGTCGCCAAAAATGACAAAAGAATTGACAGGACATAAATTAGAAAGTAGCCCCGAGAAGAAATGAAAATCGGGGAGGTTGGCGAAAGTGCTGCACAGTGGCAGTGGCGAGCGGGATTAAATGTGTTAAGCCAGCGGATGTGACATTTCTCTGGTTATCACACATAGAAAAACGGAAATAGAAACTAATTCTAAAAATCTTAATAATTAAAATAAATAATTTAGTCCGTTAAAAGTCTTATTTTGTAAAGTATCAGTTCTTTGACAAGATTTCATATGTTTTATTAATTTAAGAAAAATCTGTGGTGAGTGTAGATTTGTTTTCAGTGTGGTGATGGGGATTTCCTTCATCTCCTCATCGCTGGTCACGTGTCCACGCGTTTGTCGGCGTGTCTTCCGATTTGTTGTTGTCACTCTGGCGAATAACTCCGGATTTGTTGATCTATTGTTCGGGCTGAAACACTCCGAAATTGCTGAGGTGTGTATGTTGGTGAAAAGATTGGGCGTGTCCATTGATTGGGATTTGTGATTGGGCTGTGATTGTTTGAAAAAAATCCTTAAAGAGAAGTAAAATATATACTTATCATTTTTTTTTTGTTTCCTTAACTACTTAGAAATATTTAATTCGCTAAAAATCACTTTAAATTCGAATTCGATTTTTTTATTTGGATCTCCAAATTTTTCTCCTAATTACCACCCCATACCATCGATTGCTTTCCCAGTCCTCTTAGCCCGAATCTAATGAGATATTTTCCCAGCTTCTGGTAGGCCTACAACAATGTTGACCCTACGCCTAAGTGACGCCATTGTGAGACACACGTACGTACACTTGGCAAAAAAAGTAAACTTAAACTAAAAACTGAATAAAAATTCAAAACTTAGATAAAAGTTCGTGCTAAAGTTTATTTATTTTTTAGTACTTCTCAAAATAAAAAAAATATATTTAATAAACATCTAATTTGTCTTTCGTTTCTAACTTTAAAGCAAAGTCCTTATCTTTTATAGAGAAAAGGGTTAGTGATTATTAATCCAATAAAATCGTTAAGAAATAAGACTTTATTAAACACTACAAAATAAAAAATTCTGCTGAAATAAGCCTTTGATTCTCCAACTTCCCAATTCAAAAGGATTTCTCCCCGTGCTCGGGTATGTGCGGTGCACAACGCGTGATAATGTTAAATCAACATTATTTAGGCACCCATGCATGCGTAATGCGTCTCGAAATTGCAACCAAGTCGATGGGCACTGGGGGTTGGGGTCGAATTGCAAGGGTTGAGCTCGGGCAAAGACAATTTCGCAGTTACCGCTTCGAAAGTTTGCATTTAAATTAGGGATACAGGGTGTCTGTAACTCTCCCGGCCCGACGATAAAATTTTAGCACCTAGGCGAACGGCAAGTAAACTCAAGCAAACATTGTCTCTGGTTTTATGCATTTTCCATAACGACATTCTGTGGCCGAACGGCAACGAACAATGGCCAAAACAACACTTGACTTGGGCTGTCATTCAAAGTGACAGCACCTCCCCCATTTGCCGCCCAAATGGGCCACAAAATGTGCAACCGGAGTCTATTTTCACAATTCCCATGTTTATTTAGCCACGCACGAAGCCGTTCGAGGAGAGAGGTCCTGCGAGTGAATGTATCTTACGGTTTGCTTTGGCATCAAGTGCAAGGTAAATAGGAGATATTTTACGCAAATTCATCGAGTGTTTGCCCAGGGGACGTGGAGGATGGAGGGGTGGGTCCTGAGCAAATGGCATTTATTGTGATTTGCATTTTAACGCTTAGATGCGTTTTTTGTGCAATTGCATTTCAAATTGGTCATTGCCCTGCGCCAATTCTGGTGTGAAGACTATTCAAAACAAATATATATAAAACGGTAAAATAAATATTTTACAATCTGTAATTTAATTTTAATAAGATTTTTCAATATTTTTTTACAATTTGGAAAAATTAAATAATTTTAAAAAAATTTTCTCTGTTTTATAATTTTAAATAGATTTCTTACACTTACTATGTTTATTGTAAGCTAGTTTAATTTTAAAAGCACTTTGCGAAATATTTAATTTATTTTTTGTTTGCAATTTTCAGGCTTAAAGAGCTCCTGATGAAGTCCAGTCCCTTAAAACTCATGTTAATTAAATTTATTGACTGTTCCACAGCCTTTGTCTCAATTTGTACGCAAATTAACCAAAGTATTTTTTTAAAAACACACTGTTGCGAACAAAAAACAAGAAGAGCAAATTAATATATCAATATACAAAGTGTATTGAGTGCAATTTCAATCAAATTGAAAAGAGATTCCCCGCTGCGAGGGCTGCCAGACGCAAACCGACACGACTGCCACCCAAATTGACATGTTTCGGAGCGAGCATATTGTATTTCATATGGAATTCACCTCCCGCTTTTATTCAGCTGGCCACCAAAAAAATGTAAAAGAAAATGCTCAAACGAAATCAGTTGAAAAGCAGGAAAATCTGCTTGGAGTTGTGCGTTTTTTCCCTCCTGCTGATCCTGCTGCCGCTTGTCGCATGCAACAAATTGTTTCAATTAACTAAATTAAATTTACACTCCTGCAGCTTCCATGTCGACAGAACAACAATGGCCATTGAATGCATTTGCCTCGAACGTGACATGACACTGACAGATGCAAAAGGAAGCCAAGGACCTGGCTCGGCAGCCCCCCAAAAATTAAGCCCGAGATATCGGATGCGAAAAATATATAGCCCACGTGTGTGCGCCGAGGAGGCAGATGAAAATGGCAAACATCCTGCAACACGGGGGCCCGACATGCAAATTTATAAAAATTAACTGTCCCAAGTAGGCGCATTCCGAGTTGGAACAAAGTAACGTACACTTGAAAAAATAAGTGCATGGTATGACAGAAATAAAAGAAGAGTTTAAAAAGATAAGTGGTTTTTTATATCGGTGTGCTAAAAAATGGTAATCCCATAATTTTTTGTTATAAAAATTGGAAAATTGGAAATTCTGTGTACTACGAACCTTTTATGATCTTATGAAATTAATAAGATATTTAATAAATTAAAAAAAGTTTCTACCAAAGATGTCGTTTTAACTAGTTGATATCCAAATCGTAAAACATTTTTTTAATTTGTTGAAAATTGAAAATAAAGTTGTTTGTATACCGAAAAAACCAAGTCTAAAACGGTAATTTTTTTTATATATCATTCACGTTTTGCCAATTATCTTCAAACTATCTTCAAGTTTAACTAAAACAAACATCCGTTATCTAGTCCCCCTCTTAAATGCTATTAAACGAAAAACCAATACAAAAATAATTACAAGAATCCACTTACTCAACTTTCAATCAATTTTCTGGCAGTGTTTAACTTTCCAATACCCTTCCGCCTTCGACATTGTTGCAGTGGCATCAACACGGCAACATTGTTCGTCAATATCAATTATGCGTTCAAATGAATATTGAAGTGTAGCCGCATGCCAGGCCCACTCCTCCCCCTCACTGCTCACCCGTCGCCACCCTGTACATCACCGCCCTCCCGAAAACACCACAAAAGCCACCGCTTCACTCCCACGCAACTGAAAAGAGGGCGGAGAGGGGGGGGGCCGAGGCGGCTCATCAAGCATTGCTGGCGAAAAATTGGCAATTGTACAAAAGTGTTAACATGGCGCCGCATCCTGAACAGACTGACCACAGGACACAGGACTCTTGGACACATCCATCAATGCCAGCAGATTTAATCGCCATTTAAATTGTACGAAGGGAGCACACTGGAAAAAATTTGTATAAAGCATTTTTTGTTTGATTTATGTTTGGCAATTGAAAAGAATTTTCCAAAGGGGTTCAGAATTAAAAAAAAGGCGCTTAGATCAAAAGGTAAAACTATTTTTAAATCATCTTAAATCCTTTTCATTAATATATAAAAAATTCAATTGATTCCAAAATATTATAGGTATGTTTTATTTTTTATTTTAAAACGAATATTGTTTTCAGTGCACTAGAAACGAAATGAGAATGGACACCGAGTGCCCTGGACAGCATTTACTTAAGCGTGTTATCGGCGTAAAATAAATCTCGATGGAACGGTCAAGGAGGAAACTCGGCCCACTGCAACCGCTCTTCGTATCTGTTTTAGTGTTTTCCAATCAGGGAAACCCGAAAGGACATTGGTCACGTGTCAGCCGCTGGTCAGTTGTATTCTGGCCTGGTCAGTTGAGTGTGACGTGCGTCACATAATTGCAATAAATTAGAAATTGTCAGGCGGCATTTGAAACAATGTGTGTATGCTCCCCCTATGGTCACCCCTTGACCAAAGCCCCTCTCCGCCCGCGAACAGCCCCTGGAATAGAGTTAAATCTTTGCAGTGGCCAAACAATTTGCGCTCTACAAATTTGCCTTAACGCACCGCCAACGCGGGTTCGGTTGCATTTACCTCGGCAAACAAATTTGGTAGCACACGCAGAACGGCAAAATATTTGCCCAAGTCAACCCAGGGACAAACTGGGTACTAAAAATTAATGCAGCACGGAAAGCGAAGGAATGGTGACACCAGGAATCGCGGGAAATTAAGACGCACTGAATGGAAATTCAAGGAAAAAATATTCTCGATTTAATTCGCTTCAAAAATTCCCTTTATTATAATAGTATAAAAAGTACATATACAAAATAATACTAAAAAAAAGCAACAACTATAAAATTGTATGCTAAAAAATTACAATCTTAACAGTTAAAAAATTATATTCTCTGTATTTCAAAATAAATCTACCACTTTAAGTAATCTTAAACCTGTGTCAAATATTTCCATAGAACGAATATACCCAAAATTATTTTTTGTATCAATTACAGAAAAAAATTAAATCGGAACACAAAAGGCAAATCCGAGGAAGTTGTACAAATAAAATTTTATGATTTTCCTGCAAGTGCACGGCAGTGGAAGGAAATTAATCCCGAAAGACAATGAGCATAGCGACTTAACATCGGCTTAACATATTTCACGTTGTACCGGAGGAGAGTGGGCCACGCCCATAATTCTAACCAGAGCGGAAGTGCCAGGCAAATGGGGCGCGCCAATAACAGTAAAAACCAATTGCCAATCGTTAGTTTTTATAAGACTTTTTCCTTCCGAGTCGGCCTCTTTTTTTCGGTTTTCTTTTGCGTAGTTGGAAAGTTGATGGAATCGTCAAAGGAAAATTCATTTTCACTTGACCGAGGGCTACACAAAATGTCTGCCTTGATTCTTCCTTCCCCCATGAAAAATCAAAGTCAATCACCGGCAACAGATTTGGTCAAAACGGAAATGTGTCGCAATGAAGTTGTGGGTGGTCCTTGGACTCTTGGCCAAATTAGACTTGGACAAGTTGCTTGTTGTCCTAGGAGACTGACTTGAATGGATTTTTTCTTGATGCGTCATTTGGGACTTTAATGAGTTCTAAAGGAAAAATCGGAATAAATGATATAACATAAATAAATGTTAAAGCGAACCTTTAACTTTTGTTGCTCCAAAAAAATCTCATTTATCCAATAACTTTCACCGATTAAAAACTTTACCTATCCGTACCAATAAAATAGTAACCAATTTCACTCACAGTAACAAAACGAAATCAATCAACAATTATCCATTTATGATTATAAAATTACCAATAACAGACAAAACCGCAGAGAACAAAACCAGGCAAACGTAATGGGAGCAAATTGAAAAGCAAGCATGAAAAATGAAAAACAAAAAGGGCAATATCCCAACTGAAACCGAATCGAAATGAAAGACAGCACGGAGATTATGCTCCATTAACATAAAACCGCAAAAGCGAATCACGAGATCAATTAAAGGCCTCACAGCTAGCCGCGTTATCGATAACTAATGGATCACAGTGGCAAGACAGTTATCAAAATGTTAATGATTTCCAATCACAGCCGCAACGATCCGACCCGAATTGTAATTTTTCGTCATGCCGGAGGGAAACTCTTTGACAGGGGTCCCATGCACTATGGGGCATTTGACCACTTTGGTTGGCCAAAACCCATTTTTTAAAAGTCGTTAAAACAAAAAATGTTGTTTGGGGATGTGTTAACAAAAGACCATTTAACAATGTTACGTTTACAGAAATCCGATAGAGGTCGCCTCTGTTAAGGTAGGAGCTGTTAAATCAGCTGTTCGATATGCAATTATCGAGCTGTTGAATTTCGACTTTTTGCTTGCAGTTTTAAAGTGCTTTAAATTTGAGTTTTTAAGCAATCTAAGTAAACTTTTTGGATTGGATTTAAAGGATTATGCTATTTACTAAGTATTTGTGTGGTTCGACGACAAAAATGAGACGGTTTTTTCTTACAAATGAGTGTTAAAGGGAGTGGTCTAACAAGTACATTTTTGTAAGAAAACTAATTTTCAAATGGAGCAACAAAGTGAGTCCAGCGGAGTCCACTTCTGGAACCAATTGGGATTTGTAGATTATTTAATTGTTGTTAAAATGTATATGGTCAGAATCGCCACTTATTGCCACTTTTTCTGTAATTTAATTTTTTAGACCATAACCTCAAATTTCACAAACTCCTATCGTTTGCAGTGGTGGCTAAGGAAGTAAGGACTTTCGTGACTTTAAATTATTATCAAAATATAGTAGAAATACATAGCTTTGTAATTGACTAACTTAAGTGGACTTTAGCGGCTTTAAAACGAAAGTTCCGCTACAACTTGAACAAAAAGTCGTACAAATGTAAAGTAAATTCTTTCATTTGCCCCTTTGTTTGAGAACTTTGGGATATAGTCGTCCGATTTGTACAAAACTGTTAATATTGTTTTAAAAACTTACATAATTGCTATTTCTAAAGTTATGTGCATTTATCTCCAAAAACAGCAAAGTTAATTTGATCGTTTCTATGGCAGCTATATGATATAGTTTTCCGATCCGGATGATTATCATATATAATATGCGGGGGGATAAGAAATGGCGACTGGTAAAGTTTCAAGTCAATATCTTTTGAAATGACCGAGTTATTAATTTCGGCCAACAAAAGTGGTCAAATGCCCCATAGTGCCATGTCTTGGGCTCGGTTCGGATTTGGTCTCGCCTGGTGTCACATGTCAATTTGTGGAAGACTTCAGGACACTGAGAAAATGTGGGATATCTTTATCAAAATAATTGTATTTGGCTTAGAAAATCTATATCTATATCAATTTGATACATTATTTAGTTTTCTACATTTTCTGATTTTATAATTTTGGGGGTAACTCTTAAATCTTTTGTTAATTATTTAGAGTCCTTAAAAGTATAATGTTATAGCAATAAAAAGCAATTTAATACATAAATAATGAAATAAAAAAGACTTTGAATTATTAAACATTAAACGGTGAAAATATTTAATATTACAATTACTATAAAATTTTGTTTTATAAATTTTCATAAAAATGGTATACTGGTAAGTACATTTCGGAAGTCCTTCTCATAGAATTTTTTTTAGTGCACTTCCTCAAGGCGACACAGCTTTCTGATGGTCTGACAGGCAGACAGAATCCCCGAAAACGAACTGCACCGCCCAATGTGTTAAAACCAACCATTAATATTAATAGTCTTGTGCGTGCTGTACGTGACTTTTCCACCGAACCCTTTCTTCGGCGGCGAATCTTTGGCAAAACCTCCTTTCTTATCGTTTGATTTGTAGACATTTTATTGCTTTATTGATGCGTTCTTATCAAAAGCGCAGCGTTTTGTTTGATGGATTGTTTTCGGGAACTTGCCCACCTTGAGACCTCTTCTCAATCCGAATTCCATTCCCCCTGGGCATAAATCGTCAGCATTTTTATGCTGGTAGCTAGACCTCCATCACCGCGCACGCAATTCGCCTTGGGAAACTTTTTCCTTTGTCAAATTTCCAAATATTTTTCGATTTGATTGGCACTTACCACCAAGCGAAAGGGTGAACTCAACTGCAACGCAAAACGATTCGTTTTGTTGTGGGAAAATTGAGCGGGGAGTTTTTGTTTGAGTTTGTTTTGGGAATTCCATAACCTAATAGTATACAATTAAGGAGGATCAATAATTGGAAAAGGTACAACTTTCATTACAATATTTCATTAATAATATTGCTTTGAAAAGTTTTAATACGTAAAAGGTGTGATAATGTAAAAACATCGAAATATGTGTTTAAAAATGCAAAACCCAACTCCCAACAATTGTTGTTAAATTTTATGCATTCCTTACAAGGATTTATATTTACAAGTACTTATACATTATACAGGCACCAAAGCCTAGCAATAAATAACTAATTCTCACCGAAGGAATTTTCAAAAGTTTCGGAGAAAAATATTAAATTTTACGAGCTTAATTTGTGTACGTGCTTAGCTTAGTGGCAATGCAGAAGGAGATCCTCTCGATTGTCAATTATAGCGATTGAAAAGTGGCCAGCAACTTGAATAAACCAATTTTATTGATGGCCGTGCCGGCGAAATGAGGCTGAAACTAATCTCCTTAACAAGACCAGCATTAGAGGGCTAAAGAGCCCGGCATCGTCTGCGTCCATTCATATTTCAAAAGAGCCAACTTTGCGCGACTGGCTGAAAACCTTGCCCCGAATGGCGCCATTAAAGTTTACGATGCTTGGGGGCCGTAAAGTATGCAAAGCTATGCCCTGCTATTTTGTAATAAAGGGTATTCCGCAGACACTTCGCCCAAATGCCCGCCACTTGTGTTTGGGGCCATTGTTTTGGATTTGCTTGGCCTCCGACAACTTGCATCAGCTTCGACCGCTTTTTGTACTAGGGTTCCGAATCTATAAGTGCACTGGGAAGAAAGTTATCTAAATATTCCTTGAGGTTTCTTTACAGTAATATATCTTTAAGTAATATGTCTATCTTGTTCCTTAATTATTTGAATTAATATTATATTAATTGTATGTTTTTTTTCTTGTTCATTTTGAGATTTGTTAAATTTCTGGCTCTTACTAGGTTATTATTATAGCACTTTTATAAAAGTAATTATTATTTATTAAAAATTTCGGATAGAATCTCAATCCTTTAAAACTCCAAAATAAAAACAGATAGCCAACATTTAAAAAAATAATATCAATTCCATTGTTACAAAGTGTTTAATATAAACCAAGTCAGCAATTAAATTTGCATTTATTTTATTTCAAAAATGAAATTTTATTTAAATTGATAACATCTTTTTTTTAATATTATGTTGGCAAACTATTTGAAAGCTTTTGTAAAACTTACAAATTAATTAGCTACTTTTTTATTACAGTGTACATGCACAGATCCATCTGAGCCGTGTCTTGCCGCAAAATGTGTTGGCATAAAATCAACAAAAGTCATCAAAAGATATGCGCGCCTCCACGCCTCCAGTTGCAGTTTAGCTCCCTTTCTCATACTCATTCCCATTCTCAGCTTCAGTTTCGGTTGTGGCTGGCAAAACTTTGCATATTAAATGTCATTCGGTAAAGTGGAATTAAGGAAGCGCAGATCCAGGAAATGCTGAAGCCTGTCACAGCAAATTATGCTGAAGTGCGTCTGTCAGGATGCGTTGCGGATCCTGTGGCTCCACATCCTCCGGCTGGAGAGGACTTTTGGCTCCGCCATTGAGCCATAAATGAAAACTAAACAAGATTTTTGGCCAAAAGGAGAAGCGGAGAACACAAGTTGCTGCAAATTTTATGAGCTAATTTTAATGAAGTTGTCGAAAGGCCAGAGGAGGGTGTGGAATAACTGACGAGTTGATGAATGTCTACACGATGCAGACAAGTTTATAAATTATGCCAGAGTTAAGATAACGTTGAGAACGTCATTAAATAATTCAATGTTTTCGGAGATAATCAGATTTTGTGTGTGCTTTTTGCATAGTTTATTTTTTTTCAAAGGTAATAAGCTAAAAAATGAATATTGTGAAAACAATTCTATAAACTAAAAAATTCCAAAATCTTTCCTCATTAACCTTCAATCAAACACCTGTGAAGATTATTGTTAGGAATATCAATCTACCAACCTGTGATCTGGTAATAACCTTTGTCACGGCTATTAGCAAACCATTTGACCACACACTGGGATCCCGATCCAAGGATGCTCCCATTAGGAATCCGTCATTAGCGGCCACTTTGCAACGCTGTGAAATCGTATCAAATGTTTGAGAAAAGAAACACAGAATTTCATGCTCCATTAAATTATCATACGATTCCCATTTCAATAAGCATCCGAATCAGAGAAGAAATCTAATTAAATTAAAGCCAAATTGTTGGATTCGGAATCTGATCTCTACCCAAGAAGCTACCCATGCCCTTTGACCCTCTCCTTTTTTTGAACCGTGACGACTTCGATTTGAGTGTCAAATCAACATCATTATTCATTATCAAATACATTTCTCTCTTTCGCTTTTTGGGGTTTTGCGGTTAACGCAAACCGATGCCGAATTCACAGCTGGAATTATTTTTATTTTTCTGAAGGGGGTGAGACCTGCATTGAAGGGGGGTTATATTTAATTGAACTTTCCCCGGTCGAGGGGGTTAATATGTTCTAACAAAGCAATCAATACGAAGGGCATAATTAAATAAAACTAATGATGCCAATGACAGACAGCTCTGCCAAGGGGGCTAATGAATGGAAAGTAGAAAATAAACGGGAATGTTGGTGTTATTTATATAGGCTTCAGTTATGCGGCGATAAGTGGAAACTATTTAGAGATCGACTGGAAAATGAAATGATACCCTTTTGGTTTTTTAGTTTTATATACTTAGTAATAAATATGTATAGGCAAATACATAAAAAGAGGTCTGGCCTTTAGATCACACAGAATAAAAGTTTATGTGCAGTTTTTTTTATTTTATTTGATTGTTTGTACAAAAATAAACTTAAGGTGCTATTAATCTAATAATGACACATTACCCTAAACCTAAAATATATGCTTATTAAGTTTAATTCACAATCCAATGAAAGTGAGGCTCACATCGTCATTAGATTATACCTCCACCTTCTTTTAACCCCCAAATACTTGGATCTGGACCCAGACAGATTTTTATGTAGCGTAGCTAAACGTTAATTTATGAGTAGAGTTCCCTTCTCCGCCATCCAGACAATCGCATACGGGGAGGAGACTTTCACTGGAGTGCAGGCGGAATTAAAAAGAAATTAACACGCTTCCAAAAATGTCTGTTTTCTTTTCTCCAAGTGGGTGGATCGAGTGTGTGTAGCCAAGTGAATTTTACAGACGCCTTTTGGACTGGGCCTTTATCTAATTGAGTTTGTTCCTGTTTGTTTGGCTGGTTGCCGCCGTCTTAATTTTAATGCCCTCGTAAAAGCAGCGCAAAAATTGAGACCCATAAAACGTCCGACGAAACATTGAAAATTAAAATAAACACATAAAGAGCGACGCCGTGTCTCCTGATGCGATGTGATACGGCCGATAACAAGTGTAATACACATATGCATTCCTGATCCTGACTCTGACTCCACCCCCGATATGATCCGATCCGCCTTTCATTCGGGGAGTTAACCCTGCGCCTATAAATCAAACGAAGCGTGAAGCGCGTTTTATCCTGTGGAAGGAATCGAAACGGTGTTTCGTAATTTGCATGCAAGGAAAAGTTGTTAAAAATGATTTTAATGGCCGTACGCGTCACATTTTGTATGCTTGTAAAACTTTTACGAGTTATGCTTTCATTTCAGTAATTTATTTATAATTTTTGAAAATGTCTAGGGTTTATTATTATCTTTGTGGAATTTGTATATATCTATGTTAAATGGGGAAAAATAAAATAACTTTTGTTGAAAATTTACTTGAAAACTGAATAAAAAATTTTTTTTAATAACTGTGTTTATTAATAACAGTTCATTTTTTAATATTACAAAAAATTGTTAATCACGAAAAAGCATAATTGCTAACTGAGAAGTCAAAGTTAAGAAACAAGTAGATCAGCAGAAAAGTTCTCATTTTAAGTAGTCCGGAAAATACTTACAACTGCATATTCATAAAGTAAAAAACATATTTAATGCGAAACAAAAACAATTGGATATAGATATTAACAAGAGGTAAATAATAATAGCAGCAGAACACTATAGTGACAGCTATTACATTACCGTATCCAAAACAGTTTGAAGTTCTTTTTTAGAAGTTTTTATTCTATTTGTAATAAAAATACAAGAACCAGGTTATTAAATAAATATATATTCAAAAAAATTAACTGTTTAATATTTAGAATTAAATCTTCCTTTCCGTCATTTAAAATATCTTTAATAAAATATACCAAAAATACTCTAAACTAAAAGTCACATTTTATTTTAATTATTTTTAAAAATAGTTAAACACTATTTTTGTCCAGTTAAAATATTTTTTAAATTGCGGGAGAACTATTTTTAATTTGCTACGCAAATGTATAAATCACCTCTTCCATTACCCATTGTTTCGACTTCCCATTGGCGATGAGCCCAAGCAATCTACATTAACAAAGCAAACAAAACTACTCAAGCGACAACAAAAATATGTCATTTAGAAAATTATGAAATATCAACAGGGGAAGCCCCGAAGAAACACTTAGCAGTAAATGGAAAATTATATGGTGTGTGTTTGGAGAGCTGAGGATGATGATGACTTCCAGGGTAGGAAAACCAACAAACGGTAAAAAAAAGACAAACAAACATATGACAAGGCCATAAATTAGCCCGCATAGTGGCATCAGGTGGAAAAGCAATGATTGGGGGGCAGGAGTTTGGGTAAAAAACTCAAGGCTCAGGGCAAAGTGCGATGCGTCAGCTGGCCAAGAAACTAGCAACTAAAACGGGGGAGTTAGTGGGAGGACATGGAGATACATATTGGCGGGGGAAGCTGAAGGTCGGGGAAAGCAGTTGAGGTGGCTTGTTGTCAGGCCATAAAACAAAGTGCTGTCTACAAATAATTTGACTTATTCGTGCAGAACAAATCGTACGTCATTTGTTGGCATACTTAAACTTTTCAACTTGCCTGCATCTACACCGCAAAAAAGTATAATTTCTGTCATTTAGTGATTAATTTTTAAAAGAAAAGGTGTTTGTAACAATAGAAAGATAGATGTCTTGCTCTAAAATGACAATTTTACATTTTTTTTTTAAATTAATATTTATATTTGTTAATATTCCAAGAAAATAAAAAACTTTGAAAAAAATCGAAAAAACTCTATTTTTACTTTTGTAGATCTCTGTTAGTAATTGTTATAGCAATTTTAAGAACATTAAAAATTGTTTACTTAAAATTAAAATTAAATTTTTATACCCTTGCAGAGGGTATTATGATTTCAGTCAGAAGTTTGCAACGCAGTGAAGGAGACATTTCCGACCCCATAAAGTATATATATTCTTGATCAGCATCACAAGACGAGTCGATCTAGCCATGTCCGTCTGTCCGTCCGTCTGTCCGTCTGTCCGTCCGTCTGTCCGTCCGTTTCTACGCAAACTAGTCTCTCAGTTTTAAAGCTATCGGGATGAAACTTTCGTAAAAGTCGTATTTCTATTGCAGGTAGTATATATGTCGGAACCAACCGGATCGGACAACTATATCTTATAGCTCCCATAGGAAGGATAAAAAAAAAAAAAACGTAAAAAAATTCTAGCTCCGGCGTTTTTTGGAATTTTACCTTCTACTCTTGGGAATATTTTTTTTTATATATTTCTGAATTTCGGTTTTTTTGTTTTTTAAATCGGATCACTATATCATATAGCTGCCATAGGAACGGTCGAAAAATTAAATGGAAATTAATGGGAAAAAAATTATATCTTTGTTGGTTTTTATTATATTCCCTTCTACTCTGGGATATGACTATTTTTAAATATTTCTGAATTTCGATTTTAATTTTTAAAAGATCGAACTATTATATCATATAGCTGTGATAGAAACGATCGACAAATTAATGTGAAATAATAAGAAATTTAACATTTTTGTGATTTGTAAATTAATAGAATGATCTGCAAGGGTATATAAGCTTCGGCTTGCCGAAGCTAGCTTTCTTTCTTGTTTTTAATCATTTAATTAATTTACTCTTTAAATATTTTAAATGTTGCAATTCTGTTTTAAACCATAGAAATTATTAAATCAAAACTAATAATATTTAAAAACAAAATATTTAATAAATTGAAAATCTAATGGAGTACCTACCTATATATTTGTAATGGCAATATTTAAAGTTGATAATCACCTCTAATGGGAGTTTTCCTCTCTGTACAACATCACCCATTCCAGGACACCTACTCACCCATCCTCTTAAACAATTGCGCAATTAATGTTTTTGCACAGCGGAGAATTATGTTCGTGACAGTCGCAGACAAGAAGACGTCGATGAGATGGCATCGCCACCAGGTCTCGTCTCCTCCGATGATATGGATAGAGTCATAAACGTTGGCTTCAATTTCCAATTTCACGAGTTCCAAAGCATTTTACGGCTTTACACATGTGCCCCACGTCCACCCATTCCCCGTAAAGTGGTTGCAGTTGACAAGCCAAGTTTTATGGAGCTCACAGGCTCGACGAAATATCCGCGATGATGGGTTTCGCTTTTGCCAAAATGAAATCATAAATTCCGTAATTAATTTGCATATGCACTTCTCGCTCCACGGGGATATTTAATCATACTAAATTGGCATCATTTCTCAATTTTAATGGCCCACAAAGCGGGAATTTCGAATGGAAATTAAATTCGTAGATTGCCTCTAAACTAATGAGCGGCATAGAACACATTTAAAAGCACTATATGAGATCATTAAAATTGGGGAAATAACTCAACTTTTGTACTGGCATTTTAATTGCTGTCTCTGGAAAAGTTTTAAGGGCTTTTGAGGGGATGGGGCTTGAAAATGTAAAGTAATTAATTAAATCATAATATTACAAGGTATTTCAATATGTTGAAGTTTTTACTTATCAAAGGATTTGTATCCTATAGGATTTCATGTTCCTTTCCTAATAATAATTGTAAAGACAATCCACTAAGATTTTACCTAGTTAAAGCGTGAAAAATAAGAAAGATAATATACAAATACATTGTTATATTCGATACTTAGAATTATATAATGTTTGTTAATTGATTAAAATAAAAAGAATTGACATAAGAACTTAATTATATTTTTTAATTCTTCCGAAAGCGTTTTAAAGTTTACTTTTCTAAAACTTTCTAGGGCTCACAATTGACTTTAAATCTATTATATCCTTTATCCCCATCCCGTTGGATGTTTATGATTGTCAAACCCATTCCTGCTTCCTTGGCAGATCCGTGGACAGCACGTCAACAGTCACTTCAGACTACCGAAGCTGGTTTTATTGTTATTCATTAATTTTAATGTTTGTACAACCTGCGTACTGCGAGTGCCGGGCGAATTGAATTGAATTTCGAGTGGCCAAGTGCCAGAGTCTGGGCGGCCTGCGATAAAGCCAAAAGCCAAAAGAGCCAACACGGAGGGCCAATGAAGCTAAGTGCGGTTATGAACCCTTTTCGCATTTGGGCGGCAAACAAAGGATCCGGCAAATGGGCGAGCAAATGGAGCCACCTCTGGTTCCCCGTAACATTTGCGTAATGAAAGTGTGAGCTCGGAGCCGAGGAGGAAAGTTCAATAAACCCTTGAACAAAGTGCACTCAGAAAAATTCAAAAATCCTTTATATATTATTAGTTTCAAAGGCCACAAGATAACTAAATTAAAAATATTTTAAGTCTCTTAAATTTATAATTAAAAAATGATTATAAATATAATAAATTATTTTTAAAACATATGATAACAGTAATACGAAGTCTTTCTTTTAGTGTGGAGTAACAAAGCTGCAGGATAACAAAACAATAATAATCCACCCAAAATTGATGCGCAACAAACATGCGAAAGGAAATCGAGGGCAATTAAAAAGCATAAAAAATGTCTGTTTATTATTAGAACTAATGCCGAATGACAATCGTCCATAATGACATCCCTCCGCCCGCATTTCGGATGGTTTTGGGTACAGTTGCGTCCCACCTGAACATATGCCATTTGGGCATTGAGTTGTCAACACAGAGTCCCGAATACCCAATACCTGTATCAATGTCCGATTCAGACCAGCCTCACACTCCCTCACCCATCGTATCTTCCCTCTAGAAGGACTCATCCCTCAGAGCATCCGAACATATGTGCGTGAGGGCGTTAAACTTGCCCGATCCCAAAAACGCAACCATGTAATTTGTTATCCAACAATTTATAATTGCATCAGCAGACAACACGCACATGCCAACCCAGAAACGGGGGGAAAACAAGATGACTTCGAGTCAAAATTATTATGAAGTAAACATTGGGCTATATTTGGACTACACTCGTGTCCTAAGTGGGCAGACTTCTGACTCCGACTTTGGATTATTCCCCCCTCGCCATGGCAAACTGTCCGATACAATTTTATGCTATGCTTAACATTTTGAACATTTTTCGGTTTTTGGTTTTTGTGGTTCCTTGTTCTTTCCCCCATTCCCATTTCTAATTTAATTTTTCCCTTCACAGAGAGTAGAGTAAGTTTTAGTTGATTTATGAATTTTTAAATCAATTTGACAAGATACTTTTCAGTTGGATAGAAAGGTTTTGGAGTAGGAGTCATTTTATTGAAAAATATTTGTCTCATTTATTATCCGTAATGAGATTATGGCGATGTTTGGGTCAATTTTATGCTTTTAGTGAGCAGTATTTTCCTTAATTGAATAATATGGATTGTAAAGGAAGGTAAATGAAAGATTTCCCATTACATAAAGGACCATTGAAAGTTGAAAGTATTTGTAGTAATCATTTTATTTTCTAGAGTACTTATTCAAATAAAAAAGCTCAAATGGAAGTCCGATTTGCCATACCTAAAAGAAATAATTCCAAAATTTGTTCTGTCTAATTTTCTGTTTCCAAATATTCCCACAAAAAGTTATAGCTTTTATTTAAAATTCGTCATAAGAATGGCCAAAAGACTTTTGACATTTAGAAGTTCTGACAGCCATTGAAAATCTTGTACATCCCTCAAAAATAGTCTTTCATAGTTTCCCCTCCTAAATTTTCAGGCTTAATCGCTACTTAAAAATTGTTTATAAAAATCGAAGCACAAGTATCAAAATAATTCCAGGGCGTGACGAAACATGTTGAAATGTAACAACTTGCTACCCGCCCGCCTGATCGACAGCAACTTGTGCGGATAGGAAACTCCGGGACATGGACACGTTTTTCTACTCGCCGGGCGTCGCTCTTTTGACAACTCAAGTGACGTATTACTCAATGGGTCTCTGCCTTTGGTTACGCCTGACAAAAAAAATTTAAAAAACTCCCCCACCACCAGAGGAACTACCAGTACCACCACCACCTTCCATCATCAATCTCAAACAAAAATGTTTGATAAATCTCGGTTGCAGTTTCCGTTGCGGGTAAGTTTAAAATGTCGAAATGCCCTTTCGCTTTTCAACTGCGATTACGAGAACTTGATGGAGGAGCGTTGGTCAGGAATTTCATGGGAAAGTGTTATAATTTAAATGGGAGAGGCATAGTAATTGATTCGCAGTTTTGATTTGATTGGGGGAATCTTTGGAACTGGTGGGAACGGGTTGGTTTCGCTTCGGGAAGAGAACGCATAGTTTAGTGGCGTTGAGATATTTGAAATTGATTTAAAGGTTTTTAATTGGTTGAAAGTGATTGAGTAGAGGATTTGGTAAAAATATGCAGTAAAGGAAAAATTGTTTTAGGTCTTTACACATTATTGACGATTTTTAAGATTACAATATTCATTAATTTTTTATTTATAATTTTTATATTTATTTTTTTAACAAATAGTTATTTTAAGTAAATTTGTACAAGTAATAGCAATAATAATGAAAATTTAAGAACTACTTATAATTACTTGAATAATTAATAACTAAAAATAAATTAGAGATTCTTGAGATTGTAAAGCTTGTTTTTATACATTTTAAAGTTTAATAAATAAGTTAATTTACACTTATATTAAATATCCCTTAAGCCCTTTTCATTAACGCAAGCAATTACTCCAAGTCTCATTCGGTTTTCACATTGAACCCAATCTTTTTAAAGAAAATTCCCAGACCCGCCATTTCTTGCTGCCACCCTCATCAAACGTTATGAACCCAACTCACCTCGCTGGGCAAAACTAATTACAAAGCTGGACCACAAAAAGCATCGTGGCCAGAAAGCAGAGTCGGAGGCGGGCCAAAAAATGGTTAGCTCTGTTCGCTGTTTTTGTCAAGCGTGCAAAAATGTCAGCAAGTAAAAGGCAAAACCAGAGACCCCAAAAACAGAAAACAGAGCCCTGTAAACTGAAAACCCAACGAAACCACTCGACATGTCAACTCGAATGGAAAGTCGATGGGATGGGGGATCGAGGAGTTGGCAAACTTTTTGGCGAGTGACATGAAAAGGACATGTCACACCGTATGCGCACATTAAGTGTAGCCACAATTTATCAAGCCGCATAAATCTAAATCGAGTCTGGGTTATGCCAGTCCAAGCCAGTCGCATCAAAAAGTCAAAAAGCTAATTTGCATTTAAAAGGACCCGAAAGGGACGCCACAACAATGCTGCCATGCAAACGGATACTCGAATGTGTATATATATTTTCAGCCATATATTCAATTTAATAAGCCAAGATAAATGAAGGGAAACCTGTGTTGAGCAGACTGAGACGGCGACTCCCGACTTGTCAGACGTATCCTTCCTTATTTGCATAGTTTTCGTTGGAGCCCTGGCCATTTCCCTCCCTTTACCCATCCATCCACTCGTCCTTTCCCCCCGTCTGTCAATATGCCACATGTGTGCATTTGTGCACATGGTGTGCACTTCATCAAATCGTCTTCGTTCTGCTCCTGGCTTGGGTCCTCGTCCTGTTTCTGATCCTTGTCCCCAGTCGATAAGCGATTTCTGGCTGAGTTGAGCTCGTATCGCTTACAGCGAAAATGGGAAAAGTTAAATTACTTTTGCTTATTTTGGTTTAGATTTTGCCAAGATATTAGCCTTTACAATCGCACATTTTTTGAATATTTTTTAGCAGGTATCTTTGGGAAACTTTGACCAACTAATCGGTTTGATTTCAAATTTCATCGTATAAAATGTTTAAAATAATTAATATTTTATTAATATTTATTCGTCCAGTTGTTATATAAGTTGATTTAATTTCATCATTTACTTATATTGAAAATTTTCCGTTGACCAAATAATTTATTAAACACCTACTTATTATTCTTTTTTAATACGTATTTATTTAAATTTTTGTATTTCAATATCAATTACTTTTTAATTTTCTTATAAATACGTTTTTAATCTGATAGGAAAACTAGAAATATGCCTCATTTCCAAAAAAATATAAAAAGATTTGCCAGTAAGAACATTTTTAAAATACTATATTTAGTCCCGTTTTCTCGTCCGCATGTTAAATTTAAAGTAGCTTTAAACTCAGAATTCCTATACGTTTTCAGGATTATATCCGTACTTTAAGTTTAACATGCGGGCTAGAAAACGGCCATTAAGATTCTATTTTATCACTAAAGGCAAACTTTAATATTACCCACATACTTTTCTTATTAATTTCTTACCATTCCAGTTATCCCACCCATCGCACACAAATACTTTGTTTGGGTCTCTGAGTCTATCGCATTGGCAAAATTAGCCCATAATCAAATAAGTTAACGAGGAGTAACCAAACTGACAATTGGCGCATATAATTGCAGTTTGGTCCGTCTGCTCTTCGCTTGTCGTGTACCGCAAATACAACAAATCAACAATCAGCAAATTTTCAAACCTAATTACATCACTGAGTCTGGCCTGTGAAGCCCCCAAACCGAAGGTCCTTCCTGGAAATCACAGTTCCGGGTCCCTGAAGTCTGCGGTCGCAGTTCGAATTCACCGGAGCGTGTCGCAAATGGCAGCCAATAGAGCAGAAAGCACAACTCAAGTGGCCACTGGACGTCGGACACTCTCCGGAGCGCAGGACATCGGGGTCCTTTGGCCCTAAGAAAACCACTGAGGCGTAAACTCAGTTTCGTAGGCGTCGCCCAAGACAAAATTGAGTCATTTCTGAAGCGCTGGCAATTTGATTTTTCAATTGCTGCTAATTAGCCTCAAAAGTCTCTAAACTATTGACAACTTGTCAAGCATGGAAAAAGACCGTCAATTGGAATAGATAATGACAGCTGATAATCGATGGCTGTGGATTGGGAATGTGGACTGGGGATGAACAGTGGCGGATCCAGGATTTGTTTGGGAGGGTTTTTGAAACAAATTTATTATGTCATACTTTTTGAATACCATATTCATTTTTACCTTTCACCTGAGTGGGGGGAATATATTCCACGCATGAGTCTACGCATCGGACGTTAGTCAACTTTAATTTTAAATTTGCAAAAATAATAGACAAATTGCATAAATAAATGTATTGTTTTATTGATAATATATACATATATATTTTTGGTTTGTTTATCGTATGGCCTAGTACTCACTTCAATCGAAAAGCCTACGAAATGAAAATCTCCATACAAAATTTTGATCACGAAATTTTCCGCCTGTCATTTTTGTATGGAAATTTTCGTTTCGTTGCCTTTTTGATTGAAGTGAGTACTAGGCATAAGCTGAAAAAAATTATAAATTTAAAATATAATTTCTCCTTTTTGAAATTAAATATTCAATTTTATTCACTTCATCAAACATTTTTTAGTAAAGTAAAACTGAAACCCTTTTATTTATTTTATTTTTTGTATTTTGGAGTTAGATTCACCGTATTCACATTTAATTTTTCCCCTCTATGCCTGAGCTTTAGAAAATGCTCTTAAAGTTACCCCGTTTTTCCTTTTTCCAGCAACCCCTTCTAGCTTTTAGTATAAAAGCCCCGAGCCTAGTTAATGGACACAGAAGCCTATTAGCAACTTTATTCCGCAGTGCCATTGCACCTTGCTGTCAATGGTTTTTGTATTTTTTCCTGCACTTTTATGTTGCTGGCCGTTTTCCTTCTTTGTTTTTGCTAAAAGCGGGTAAAAGTCCGTGCGAATGACAGCTGTCAGTGGCGCTTTTGCAATCAACGAGTGCCTGTCAAACTGACAGCCTGTTGCTCGACTCTCCTCCAATTTTCCAGAGCCTTTTGCCTCAGGAATTTTTCCGTTCGTTTCAATTTGCAGAGAAACTTTTTCTTGCCTTCGACTTGGCACTTAATTTGCACGTGTTTTTGTCTTCACACATACGGTCAAACGCCTACATACAAAATGCGTTTGGATTGGGGAACAAAAATATTAGGGAGGGTACTCCCCTGGTATTCGCCCCACCAAGTGCAAAATGCAACAAATGTCATTAAAAACGTGGCATAAAAATATATTTTATGCGTTTTCCGCATCTCGGTTGCACTTCTGCTCCTCACTTCATTCGATTTTATGCTGCTGAGGAAAGTTTGCTCACTCATTTCCCTTTCCTCCTCACTGTGCTCATTTTATGCTGCATCGCATCGCGGATATAAAATAAAAACACTCCGAAGTGGTTGTCTATTGAGACTTATTGATATCCTGTAAATTACAGATTTTGTACATTTTTCTAAAGGTATTTTAAAATTAATTAAAGATAGCATTGGGAACGAAATGGAAATGAATAGAAGAACAAATATACATATCTAAATAATTTGTAAAGGTATAAGAGGGTATTAAATAGTAGGTATACAAAACTTTTATCTAGTTTATAATTTAATGAATTTTTCTTTAAAAAATTTCCAGGCACAGAATACTTTTTAAAGGTTCCCCAACAACTTAAAGTTATCTTTCCAATTTTTATTGGATATTATAACTTTTTAATAATTTATTATTATTATTATGAAAATAAATATTTTAGTTGTGGACTATAAGCTTAGAATATACCCCAAAACTTTACTCGTACCTCGCAAAAAAATAGAAAGAACGCAGAATGGCATTTCGCATGCGTTTTCGAGATTGCGACTGCTGGATTTCTGAAGGTTGAGGCGGTTGATGAGGATGGGAATGAGGTTGAGGTTACTCGGCACCGAGGTTGAATGACCTAGGACAATAGATTTATGCTTGGGGTAGTTGTTCCATCTTGATTCCGATGCCAACTGCCCGCTGTGCTGATTAAGGGCGTTTTGCCATCTTAAAGAAGGGTTATTATGGGTTATGGTCTGTGGGCTATGGGAGTGTGGGTCTGTCCCGTTTCGATTGCTTCATTAAAAGCGGTTCCGTTTCAAGGGGCCGACTGTACTGAGGACCAATTTCCAGGCAATTTGCAAGCAATTTGATGGGCCAACCTGGCGCTCGAGCTTCTCCTAATGAGCCAAGAAATTCCCAAGTAACAATGCCCCAAAGTGAAATGCCAAAATGGTACGGATTCGACACATCTGCCAACGACTTTCGGTCTGCTAGCCGAATGCATATATTCGTATTCCCAAAAGCACATTAGGGCCAAGACGAGCCAGGAGCTGCAGTTCTACTTGGCTTCGCTCGTCTCTGCTTCTCTGTGCATATTAAATATAACACAAAATGCATATTAAATGGCATAAGCCACAAGCAACGAAAGGTGCATTTGGCCAAAATCCTCCGGGATGGCTTAGCCACTAAAACCTTTAAGACTTGACGGAAACGCTACGGTGTTGTAAAATTTTACAAGTCAACTAGTTTGGTGGTTTTCCATTCTTCATTTCCCGAAATGGGATACGTGAGCATCCGAGTCGAGTTAGCTGAGCTGAGTTTATGAACCCCCGAAGATCCCGGGCTTAAGATGATATTCCTGGCGTATCGAGTGGATTAACTTTTTTAACTGTTGTGCGGGAGACTTCAATTTTGTTAAAGCTTCCATAAAGGTAAAGGGAAATAAATTGAATTGTCTCTGAAGTTTCATTACTGCACTGGTAAATAAATTAATAATGAGTAAAAGTAATTAATTAAGAAAAATAAAAAAAAAGAAAATGACAGAATAATTTTTAAATATTTATTTATTAATTTATTAGTTACTTATTGAATTATTTATTTTATTATTTAAAATTTCTTTTAATTGCAGTGCATTGCAATCATCAAATGAACTTTTCGGCCTTTTGCAGCTTATCAGTCTGAGGTCTCGTCAGTATCCTCTGATTGCACTTGCAGCTCATTAAAATCCGGGTCTCAGTCTCATTTGGACGAATCAAGGAAAAACGCATTAAAAAGGACCAACAAGGACACTCGCGCAGAGACAAAAGCGGAGCCAAAGGGTTGGAGATAGGAGGGAAAAGTGCCCTTTGCACATTTGTGCGTAATGATTTTCCATTAACGTAAATTTGAATTAACATCGAGTGGCATCAGGAGCAGAGAAAACGTAATTACAACACGTTCACTTCCATTTCCACAACAAAAATCTCCTACACCGCCGACAGATTCATTTGATAAATGCCAAATGACATTAACTGCATAAACCTGTGAGTCCTGCCCGAATGCCAAAACCGGAAGGTTGGAGGCTCCTCCGGACGAGCCTGCTGTTTATGGTAATTATTTATTTGCCACAGCCGTTGCCATTTTGTTGGACTTTTCATCATCGGCTATTAACATAAAATTTTATTATAATTTCACTGTTCTTTTTCGGTTGTCACGTCGTTTGTTTGGCCACTGTTATTGCTTTGTCTGTTTTGCATTGCACTTTCCAAAATGTTGTCGATGGATAATGAAAATGTAATTGAGAGTTGTAAGTCTCACTAGCTGGCAAAAAAGTTTCGATTATATAGTCGACAATACACCCAACAGACACTTTATATGAAACAATGATCAATTTGATATTATGTGGTATCAATTTTAACTTGATATGCGAATTGAGAGAATTAGTTCTTCTCGCTCCTACTCAAGTAATTTAAGTCGCCATTTTCGCTTATTGGCTTATCTCCGAGCGAGATAAATAGGCAAAAGAATATTATTTAATATCAATGCGTTATGCGATATGCGTTTAAATACCAGAAACTTACCATACTCATATCGACCACCCTGCGTTTTTTTTGTGTGTAGTATATAGTTTGGTATGCCTTGATATAAACAACCAGTTACTTATAATTGAAAAATCATAATTATTCATAGGAACCCCCTACCAAAACCTTTCCTCCAATTTTACCCATTGACTCTTCAAGCGAATTTCCTCTGCCATTTTCCGCAATTAAACACAAACAACCTGGATAAGTTCCTAATGCTAAAAGCTGGTAGTCTTCCGCCACCCGTTTTAACCACTCCGCATTCCGTCTAAATAAAATCCACACCGTCTAATTAAACAAAAGCTCGAGAAGTCGAGGTGTAACCAGCATAAATGAACATTAACTTGAAAATAATAAAAGTGAAGTAGCTGTAGGACGCCTTGGCTCGAATTTCATGGCATAATAAATGGCTCGCAGACCAAAGCGAAAACTTTTCCTCCTCGCCGAGTGATGAAGTAATGAAAGCGCTGGAAGAAAAATTACAATTCACGAGCGCAGCGCAGTTATGAACTTTTTCACGGTGCTAAATAATGCACACGAAAGTGCTCAGCCAGTCAGGGGTTAAGGAATTGGTTGGGGCAGCAGTTCTTCATTAACTTCTCCAGTGCCGCCAGATGATGATGATGAATTTTGTATAAAATGCTTAAATACCTGCAATTTAACTTTTGTCGGGTGTCGTCCATCTCCCCGCGATTCGCGGCTTAGCCCCCTTAGTCCCTTAACCCCACGAGGGAGGGGGTCTCTCGAAAGGAGCCAGTCTCGTCCAGGACATTTCAATATGCAGCTCCGCGTGTTTCCTTTAATTTAAATTGACTTCTCTTGGGAAGGACACGGCGATTCCCAGCGGATTTTTTCGGAGCTCGCCAGTCGGGTCAGAAACTAATCAAAAAGCTATAAAAACTTTTTCATGTAGTGTTTGTGAAGATTTTAGAGAGGATGAAAAAGGGGGAGATTTTTCCATGTACTTAAACTATTTTTATATTTTTTAAGATGGGGCAAATTATTTTTTTTTATTTTTTAAATTGATTATTGAATTTTAGTAAAATTTAACATGCATATATTAAATACTTATAGGAAATGAAAATGGCTTTCAAAATTCTTATAAAGGGAACTTTAATATCGTAATCAAGGTTTAACTAGGTCTTGGTGAGTTTAAAATTTCTTATATATTAAAGAGTATTTTCTTCACAGATTTAAATCAAACTTACAGCAATTACAAGAAATTTTCTCACATTTGCCAGCTACTTGCCTTAAAGTTCAATATAATTTCCGAGCTGCACTTTGCAGCAACTGTCATTGCAATTGTGCATACAAGTACACATAATTAATTAAGGAGCTGACATATACCGCCTCCGGCATCCCTGCAATCCCTGCCAAGCCCCTCATTGTCCTTTTCTTCGCGCAGTCATCATCATTCTTTCCCATCCTTTTGCTAACTGAAATGTCAAAAATGCAAGTGACAAGTGTGAAAAAAGGACGAGCTGAAGAAAAACAAAAGCCAAATGAGGACACACATGGCCGTGGGGGCTGTGGTGGCTTTTCCGGCTGGGAAAGGAGGGCGAGTTTCCATTTTCTGAGGGGCTTTCCTTTGCCCTTTTCCCTTATGCCATTGTCTGCTTGAAGACGCAGCGCGTTCGTGCAAAGCAAAATAAATTGAAATTTTAAAATGTATGAAATTAATTTTTGGCGTCGGTGACTGGGCTAAAAAGTTCTCTCCAACGCCTCAGATGATATCACATGATTATTTATCTTTTACGCACACTTACACATCGCCCGACACATATGCAAAGGACGTGGGTCCTGGTCCTTTTCCATTTTCCACTCTCTAAGTCTCGTGTCCTGGGCCTGACACTTGCCAACACACTTTGTCAAGTTTTTAGTATGTTGTCAGCGATTTCCCACTCCCCGGCCAACACTTTTGCCTTTTTGTCTTAGCCCTTTTAAGCCATTTGTCAAACACTTGGCATGACGTCATGTGTGGGTGGAGTACAGAGAGGAGAGTAATTTTTTGAGATATCTTAGGGTATTTACCACTTCGATTTGGGCGGTGTTGGTCGCAAATTTACATATAGATTAGCAACAGCACAGACACACGAACGGACACTTGATGCGGGCCTTCAATGCACTTTGCTCAGCCCTCTACCGATTTTGATGACGATGACGATGTCTGCAGTGCATAAGTGGAAATCATTAAGTGCCCGGCCGCATCTTGTAAACCGGTGCGTAATCCTGCAGACCCATCCAAAACGGAGCATGCACTGAAAAAAATAAGAAAAATAGATTATAAAATCACACTTAAATATTCCATATATATATTTCTGTGTTATTTTTGTAATTTTTATCGTAAAAATATTAAAATCTATTAATTATAATACTTTTACTAGAACTGAACTAAAACCATTTTTTATAAACGTTTTTTCTTTATCTTTTTATTAACCTTTCATTTTTTCCCAGTGCACGGTCAATTGTTTACAGAACTGAACTGGCAGGCTCGGCATTGTTGCCATTTCCGTTCCGTTTCTCTCTCTGGAGCCCATTGTCCATGGGTTGAAAATCCCCTGACAACACTTTGGCCCTTTCACAATGTGCAAAAAGAAAATTTCTGCGAGCAATCCTTGAACAATGCATGAAATAATTGCACAGACCGGACTGCAGAACCGGGATGAGTGGTTAGGGGCGGGCAGTCGAGGTCCTTGCAGGGAGACATAATGATGGGCCGCTGGATATTGGCCGATGATGGGCATTAAAACGCGTATGATGAGGCTTAAGTAGTTACACACACACACATCGCACAATTGGGACTCTTTGGCTGTGTGTCCTGGAAAAGGACTCGTTGGGGCTTAAGTGATGCTAACATATTGTCCATACATGCAGTTTCCTGGGTTAGGGTAGAACTTCCTCTGAGATGATATTTCTTCGCCATGATTACTGTGACTGCATATTGGCTAAATGAAAATCTGTAGCAGAAATTATAAATAATGTTACGGTACGGGAAAAATTATACATGGCTGATGAGCAAGGTGAATGCGGATTGATGTATTAACATCTGTCGTGAAATTCTGAAGGGGGAATGAACATACATGTAAAGCGATAGATAAGGTTGGTTAACTTTCTATCTAACAGGTTTTGCCTTTTAGAATTTTGTATGCCTGAATCATATTAGTTTATTATATTTTATTTATTTATTCTTCGCAAAGAAAACTTAAAATCAAGATTATAAGTTATATTTTTTGTTGGATTAAACAACTAATTGATATGATATGTTAGAACTGCAAGAGAAAAAATATTTAATTGTCTTTTTGGCCAGATTAAAACTAGCTTTTCAGTGACTAGGTTTAGGGTTAACTTTTGTTTTAAAGCATTTATGTAGTTATTCTAATTGTAAAGTTTAGGAATAACTGAAATGTCAAAAATGCAAGTACTTAATACAATTAAGTACAACGAAGTACTTAAATACAATTTTATCAGAATTATTTTAATAAATTCAGAAATATTTGTATGGTGCTGGCTTTAAAATAAGAAAAGGTAACTTCACCTACTTTTATTTTTTATAAACTGATCTATATTTTGATAACCATATTAAAAGGTTTAATTTTAATCACGTTCTGACATCATTAAACCCAGTTGTTTGAAAATACAATCGAAATGGGAATTTAAAGCTCTGTTCAGCTCATTAGCTGTCAAACGCCAAAAGAGATATTATCCAAGCCATAGCTTTTATGCTAACTTTTCCAGTCCCTTCAAGTTGGGCAAATCGATACCCAGCGACCTTGAGCTTGGCATTTATATGTGTGCAAGAATATAAAGAGCACGTGCTGTCAACTGTGTCAAGAAAAGCTCACCCACTCTAAACCCACAATTTCTTTGGAGGAGCTGTGCTCCCTAAACGAATTTCATTGTCAAGGTCGCACGCACAAAAGTGGAGAAGAAAAGCAGAAAGTGGGAGAAAACGCCGGCCGGCATGACCTTGAGTCCGAGTGAGTGAGAAAAAGCTTTTGCCGGTAGGAGACTTGTGGAATAGCACCCACAAGCGGCGGACCCTTGGCCTTCGCGATGGCCTTGAAACTTTGTTACAGCTCCCTCGGCAAAAATGTTACATGGAGGGAGGAAATAAGCTCAATTGGCATTCTGCTTCCTGCTCCCCGGGAATCTTTTTCTAAAATGTTAAAGTGCTACAGCTTAAGTGACATTTATTGAACATGGCAAAAAGGGGAGAAGATTGGAAAAAGGGATTTAAAATGCTAGTAACTACTTCTAGTTTGACGGGTTGAAATATTTAATTTATTTCTAAAAAATAAACTAATCTAATAGTTGAAAGTCATGCAGTATGCATCACAAATTTGTCACTGTATCTAAAGGAAAATTTTTTAAGACCCTTTAACTCCGCCACTGTTTTTCTGCGCTTGCAACTGTACGGGAACAGCTTATCATAATGGATGAGCTGCAGCTCACGCAGGAAAATAGGGGAGCTATACAGGAGCCAACACTTTCCAAGGTTAATATTGTCGTCAGCGGAAAATGTTTGCGGGTGTTGGAAATGATTTAGCTTGAAGGTCAGTCCATTTGGATGTTCTTTGGGTTGGTCAAGTTTAAGGTTGCTAGGGAGTAATCCTCAAGGACCATTTAACACGGTTTTTGCTTTAAGGATTTGGCTTTCAAGCGTTTTTGAGTTGAAGGAGGTTTATCTTAAAAGCAGGTTACTGGTGCGGTTACAAGTTGAAGGCGACCTTATGGAGAATTACTTTCTTTTAATTACGTTTAGCAGTGCTAGCTACTTATAAATGTTCTTAGATATATGACACGATAAATATAACTGTAATGTAATTGTTTAATATTATTTTATTAATTAAGAAATACATTAATCTGAAAATGTGAATAACACAGACTTTTCGGGTCATGGTCTAATAAGTCACAAAAAATCAGTTTCTATGTAAACCAAAAACCCCTAACAAACAATTGTTGATTCATACGCTGAGGAAAGTGATTCTGCATCCAAATTCGAACTTCGAAAAGGCAGAACTGCGAACCAACTTCCCCTCCAAATGAATAGACTCAGCTAGGCCAAGCAAAGTCAAGGAAATCCCTTAAATTCGAAAGGAATTCGAAACCACCCCCTTGAAAAGCGAACTCTCGACGAGCTTACGTTTCAATTGACGTAACAGTACTACGTAAAATGTTTTTCCCCAATTTCTCTCTCATTTTTTGATTCTCTCTCTCCGTTTCCTAGCCACGTTCCCTCCCCCTTTCAGTTCCGCAGTAAAGGTAACAAAGGCAACCGTGTCTTTTGGGGTGGCAAACTGGCGGTGGTGGTGGCACTTGGTCGGTGGTGTGAGTCCCTGTGGTTGGTGGCTCAATTGGTTGGTTGTTGGCATAAACAAAGCACACACACAATACAGACACACACACTTCCTGGGGGGTGGTGGCAGTTGGGAGGGTGGCATTCACCGCGAGAGAGCAACGCTGCTTCCTATAGGAAAAGGCAGAGAGCTATTTTATAAATGTGACTGCAGCAAGGATATTTACAGTCAGTCCACGCTGAAACCTCGAGCAGAGAACATTGAATAACAAGCGGAAGCGAAAAGCGCACAGCCAGAAAAGTTCGTCGAAAAGCGACAAGTTTTCCTCGTACGTTTTCCCGCCAAATGAGTCAGAGAAATTATCCAAGTGCTTGTAACTAAAAATAAAGACTTGAAAGAACAGAAAAGTGCAAGCAGTGAATGGAGTAAAATATTCCAAGATATAAAAAATCAAAACTTTTAAAATATATACCGTACCAGCGATATATATTTTATACAAATTTATACAAAAAATTTAAAAATCCAAATTTTGTATAAAATAATAAACTACAATGGCCATCGCCTACTTTATACCCGATCAGGCCCAATTGTTGGCCGGCAGCTATCAGCAAAATAGTCAGCAGGCGACAACGAGTCCGAGGACAACTGCAACACCTGCTGCTCCACCGCAGCAACCGCAATCATCGCAGCAGCAACATCAGCAGCAGCAACATCGTCCTCAGTTCCGTGCCAACATTTCCGTGCCGTTGGGAAGTCAACAGGGATCGATGACCATGTCGGAGTTCGGATGCTGGGACCTTCTGGCCCAGATCTTCTGTTACGCGCTGAGAATCTACAGCTACAATTCCAGCCAGCGGCGACCGACGGTCATTCAAATATCCTTCGAAATCAGCAGCGGCAGTCAGAACAACGATGACGACGATGTGACCGATGCCAGCTCCAAGGAAAACTAAATTCGATTTCCATTCTTCATCCGGATGGAGGGAAGGTCCTTGCGATTTTCCGGGAAAGGCAGGCTCAATCAAAGCGCATTGTGATTTCTTTTTTGGGTATGGACACACGAGGAGGAAAGAGTTTTGTAAAAAATGGGATATTTCCACAACAAAAAAAGAAAACTATTTTTAAACTATTTTTGAGAGAAAGGAGAGAGGAAAATTCAAAATTTGTCATCGATTTGCTTAAAGTGATATTGATTGTTTGTTACTTTTTTGGGTGTCAAATTTTCCGATTTTAGTTTGAGGAAAATGTTTATATTTGCAAGCAAAGGTTTCCCGGTCGGTTCAAATGCATTACTACTTATCATCATTTTGAGAGCAGCAAGAAAAGTGTGTGTAATTATCATTAACCTAATTGGTGTCTATACATACGAGTACTCAAGTAAAAACTAATTGTCAAATTTTTGCATTTCAACTACTTACATATATATAGTCTAAACTAATAAATACAGAACTACAGTACAGAACCAACAAACAAACAAAGATGCAACCGCAGCAACAAGAACAACAAAAGACAACAACTCAATTGTACAAAATAGATTTTAAGCAAACAGCAAATTTTATATGTTTACAAAAATAAAAGAAATTGAAAAAATCTAGCTACAAAAAAAAGAATACAAGAACCGCCGAACAGAAAAAATAATAAATACATTGTAAACCAAAATGAAACAAAGCAACACATTTAAGCAATTTTGATACGAATAATCAAGAATATTAAAAGTCGAAATGTATTTTACCATTATTATTGATTTTAGCAAAATTCAAAATATTTTATTTTCATTTTTGGCATTGCAAATTAAACAAAAAAATATTTAAATTAATCGAATGTAAAGAATTAGTATTTGTAAGCATTTAAAATTTTTATAAGACAAACATGCAAAAAATAAATACAATTTTATAAAAAAGAAAACCTGTATTTGTGTTTTATTCTATTTTTTCATATGAAAAAATATTCTACAAGATAAGAATGGAAACTAACTGAAAAAAAATGAATTCCTTAAATTTCCCAAATAACTTTCCCACGACACAAGCCTTAAAAATCTATCAAAATGTAGAGGATGAAGAAATCATTAAATATTTATTAAATATTTGTTTATATGTATGGTAACTTTCCAACAAGTTTATTTAAAAAAGCTTAATTTATAAAATCGAGCTATCCGGATATCATCGTTTAAAATTTTATAAATGGTTTTCTATTTTACAGACGTCGTTTTTGGCTCAGCTCTATTTTATAAAATTTTAACTTTTACTTATAAATATTTCAACAAGAGAACCATTTTTATTCATACCTTTAAAGTCAACCACTATTGAACTAAACCCCTTAACCCCTTAAACGAAATGGCAAGGGGCTACCATTCAGGCAGGAAAAGGAGGAGTATGCAGACATTTAGCGATCTTTATCGTGAAAACCAATATGTCACCTTGAAAGGGAAAAACCATTTTTGGTTAGGCGCAGACGGGCAGAGAGTTTTCCCGTTGTGTCATGCCAGGCACACTCCGCCCAAAAGGGTTAAAAAGCAAGGGCTACGCTTAACCGCAGATCTCAGTCTGTGGCGGCAATGTCCAAGTCATCGGGGTCAAAGGGAAAGAGGGTGTACCCTTTAACGCACCCGGAAACCCATTTAACCCCGGCAGTGGAAAAAGTGTAACATCTGTGGCAGCGAGCGATCAGCGGCGCCTGATAAGTTCGCCAGTCAAATAATAATTATGCAAACATTTCGGGCCGCTAATTTGCCGCCTATCTTAATTTAAATCGCTCAAAAGCGCACTGGAACCAGCGAACAAAAAATTGTTTAATTGTCGTGACATGACAATAAGTGACCTGGAAATTAGGGTCCTTCGCTAACCTTTTTTTTCGCGTGTGGCTTGATTTTTTGGCGATGATAAGCCAGGGTTAAATTATAGGGTATGCAAATGCTCTTATAGTGTCGGTCGCGTGTCCTGGATCGAGTTTTTATTCGGCTTTGTTTTCAACTGGAATTCCTTTTTAGCGCCTGCAATTATGCTCAGCAGAGAGACAGTTTATGATAACATATTTGTAGTTAATTTAGTTAAATTAGTGCCACATATGTTAAACTGATCTGAGATAGCTGGGAAAGGTGGAAATTGAAAGTGGCTGGATCTGTTATCGAGTCACAGGTTGTTTAAACGCATTTAAGAATGTTTGAAGTTCTTTGGTAATTTATAGGATCAATTCAATTTATAGTAATCAATTCAAAATTTACAATAATACTAAATCTTGAAAATATTGTTTTGGTTGAAATGAGAAATCCAAATAAGTAGGCGAACAAGAACCTTTCATTTCACTTATTGACTGGAACTACCCATTACTAAATCAAAGCAGGCAAAGATAAAAAGGATATAAACGTAAAATATATCATTTATTTCCAAAAAGAAATCAAAATTAAAAAACATTGAGGTAGGAGCTAGATACCTTATAGGTGTCATAAGGCAGCGAGGCTCGACAAATATTTCCATCTGGTAATCATTATGAACACCTCGGAAAAGAACGATGATAACACCGATTCCTTGGGCCCCGATCAGGATGAGGAAATCCGCCAAGTACTAGATTCGATCGAAAGCTTTGAGGATGTCTGCAAAACATACAAATCGAAGAGTGCCCAAGAATTAAGCGCTCAATGGACTAGGGAGATTCCAAAATCTGATCAGGAAAAGGTTAAAACGGCATCCCCGGAAAATTGTTCTACACCAAAAACTGAAAAAACTAATACTGATCCGGTGGATCAAGATAGCGATTACACCGGCTTTCTTAAGCAGATGAGCGTTCGTTAGTGAGTTCAACTAATTTTAATTAGTTTATGTACACTTTTACACAATATTTGTGCGCCTTTAGTTCTCAATTTCGCATAGCTTCGGGTCAAGTGGTTCAACAAAAAGGACAAAGAATGGATTACCGCGATTACAGCTATAACGAATGTGAGTTTTAGTTTAATCAACGAGTAAAAAAATCATCAAATTAAATAAGAGTTCGCTTTTAAGCTAAGCTCGGATTAAGAAATTTAATAAATTGTTTAAGACTTTATGGTCTCTTTACTTTAGCTAAATGATTAGTAATAATATATTTATTAATGTTAATTAAATATTTGATAAATAATTGAAGTATGGATTTCGTTATATCTTTTGTTATATATTTGATAAATAAAATCTTCCCATCGTAGATCCAGCTAACTTCCCTCCTTCTGGATGGCAGTCGACTGACACAAGTGGGCAGGACTTGAGTTCCCAAGTTTCTTACGGACAGGGACAGATGGAATCTCCATCCTCCTCGTCTCAAAACTCCAGCTATTACGGCTATGGACATTCTCTGCCGGAGATTGGCTCAGGATCGGATGAGACCATAGTCAACGGACGACCCAGTGCGCCCACTTTAGCGGCCTCTGAAAATCCTTGCTGCTCCAAGGATTCCTGCGGCTGTTGCTGCCGTTCCAGAGACTCTGGTCAGCAGAACGCCTGTTGCCACTGCGATCAGGGAGTTTCTGGCCAGGCACAGCAGCTGATGCCTGTGCCCATAGGCGTAGATCCGAGTACCGGGTTTCCCATCTACTGCTACTCGACACCAGGCAATTATCCTGGCAATGCCATGTACTCCATGCCAGTCATGCAAATGGATCAAGGTCAACGCGGAGGCGGTGGCCAACATAATGTGGAGATCGCCAGCACATCGAGGGGAGCTTCATCATCTTCCGCTGTTTCGTCTAATCAAAATCCAAACAACTTGGATGTGGAAGCCTTCATGCGAAAGTACCAGAAAAGTGTTCAGCAGTGCTATGCGACTGCCCAACAAGGTAAAATAATTATATATTACTAATACTAATCAATTTCTATATAATTTTCCAAAATACAGGAATTCAACACTCCTTTGCCAACGCTCAAACTCAGCCGTATTATAGCAACTTCCCTCAGGGAACTCAACATTTTTTTAACAATCCCAATGAAGGGATAGGTGCTCAGCAAATGTTTGGCAGCTTTAATCCAGGTATGCACTATATTTTAATTAATTACCTATTTAATGTTGTACATATGTTTATCTCAGGAAATCAGCTGGGATCTCCCTATCAAGCTTTTGGCTCCGCTCTGGGTGCCCAACCATATTATTCCACTCCTGTTGCAGGTTCTGAACTATTTTTTATTATGAAAACTTACCACAAATTATATCATCCCTTAGGTCCCCAACCATTCTTACCCCCTTCATTCGCAATGCCAGCCCAAAATTTCTTTGGAAATAATACGGGTTTTATGAATGATTCACTGCAGGCCCAAACAGTATATTCCGCTGATTACAAACCATTTGCCAACGATGGCAACCATTTCAACCACTTCCCCAATGGCATAGACATCGGGATGACCCCGGAGTCCTGTCCCATCTACGGACCAGCTGGAACCGCTGGCCTGGCTGAGATGGGCTCCGGTGGTCCGGTCTATGGCATGGGCGGTGAAATGAATATGACTTCCTATCCTCTTAGTCAAATGAGGTAAGTTGTATAATTCCCTCTAAAAAGATTTAATTCTACCAATCTAAGATTACAGTAAATTTAAATAAAAATGTAAACTAAAATTATTACTTTCTATTACAGCTATTCAAGTCCTTATAGCTACGAGATGCCTGCTTCCTCGCCTGGCTACATTCCTGGAACAGGAATGCCTATGGCCAGTCCTCAAATGCAAACTGGACATCTGAGTGGTGGAAATCCAGGTAGATATAGACCAAATATTTCGAAATGTTTTTATTAATTAATATTTTTATCAACAGTGTTACCTGGCTAAAAAAAAGGAAAATCGTTATTTGTGGAAATGGAAAATGATATAATATGTATTGAGTACATTACAAAACTTCAAACTAATAAATCCACAATAAAGTAAAGGGGGTTTTTAATTTCCCTCAAAGAAAAAAGTTATCACAGGTCACATAATCTTAACTTTTATCTAAAAATTGTAATCTCTAAATAGGATGAACTCTATGATTCCGAAGGAATATTCCCATATACACCTCAAAGCCATTAACCTCTCTTGGTAATGACTCAGAACAAAGGAAGTTCCACCTACCCAGAACACGAACTTCGCATGGCATGCACTTTAAGTCAAAGCTAATTACAGTGAGCTAGTCTATTGATTTTAGCAGTAAAGTACACTAACCCGTGAGGGAACCCTCGCATTGAACCAACAAACGGGCGACATCAGTGACCCAGTTTTCGTGCAAAAACTAAGTCGGAAAAGTGGAAAGCGGAAAACGGGCCAGGCAAACAACGCCCCCAAATGCGAAAAGCCTGTATGTGGAGCGAAAGTGAAACGCAATATGGCCACAAACGAAGATTCTCGGGATGGGATGGGGGTATTCGCATATCTATATCCACTTGGTCTGTCAGGGAAAAAGAGGCAAATCAAATATCAAAGTGCCGACAATGAAAGCTTGGCCGGTTAATTGTTTGATGTTAAAGACCGAGGCAAAGTTAAGCCAAGTCAAGTTGAGCAAAGCCTTCTTCCCCGGATTCCCGGATTGACATTTACTGCCAACTATTCATTAATCTCATGATTCATAGACCCAACTCCAAGTCGGAAAAATCTAAACTATTTCCCGCCGAAAAAAAACGTGTGTCAACACCCACAAAACCGCAGGAGGTTGTCTAGAGTCTACAAACAACACGCGAAAGAAAGAATTTTCAAATGATTTATTCCTACGGGGCAACACCTTAAATTCGAGGAGAAGAAAAGCCATGAGTTTGTAACTCCTTCGGTCCCCGAATATGATTAATTGCCCCAACGAAATTTGTTTCTGACCATCAGTTGAACACAATTGCGCTTCATTATCGGCATTTTGGCCAGTGACCATCAGCGGCAGTCAATTACCGGTCGACAGTCTCGTTTCTATTTTTCGATTCTACCTACCAATCTGCTTCACAGTGCCACACTGAGAATAATATCACATTTAGATAATTTCATACATATTTTTGATAGATTTTTTAGTTTAAATTTAAATGAAAAGAATTGAGGTGGAATAATGCTTAGGTGATTAGGTAATTTTCGAAATACTAATTTACACTGTGTAATATTTTGTTTAAAGATTTTTAAATGCATTTATTAAACTTAAAATTGTTTAGCGATTTCGCGGAAACAAATATATGAGATCTTTTCTTTTCGTTACCTAAAATTGTTATAATTTCAGGCAAAGTATATGTATTTACTTGTGAATTTTTCTCTTAGTGCATTCCTCTTCTATTGCCTGGGTGTTGTTGTCAATGTCCTGCTGCGCTATTATTTGTCTTGTGTGCGAGACTCCGACTCGGTATAAATTGGTTTACGCCACTTTTGGGTCATTAACGAAATTGAAAATAGAGACAGACATAAGGAGCGTATTTGTGTGGAGGGAGCTGTAGAAGACCTGGGAAGACGGAGACCACCGAGCTCCTATTAAATCAGTGCCACCTATTTTGGTAGTTGGCCAATCATAATCATTAGACACCAACGGTGCTCGAACTGTCGGGAGTCCAGGGGATATATGTATAAAATTCTTCTTGGGAGATTTGGAGCAGATGGTGGGACTTCGATTTATCAGTTAAATCGGCGGTAATTGATAAGGCTTAAGTGCCATAAATGTAGAATATAAGTAAAGTTATTTGAAATCCTTAGATTTATTTAGTAATAAATTTTATAAGTTATTTATTGTTGATCTTTTTTAATTTAATGGAAAAATTTAACTAAATATCTTAAAGTTTTAAAAACAAAACAATAATACCGAAATATATAGAGCAATCTTAATAGATCCCTTAAGAAACTCTCAGCAAAAATTCCAGAATCCGCATAACCCTTTTTCAAGCCAACAACTCAATCCAAATCGGTTGGGAGAAAAATCCCACAAATAAAATTATCTCCGCCACGAGAGCGACTCACTTCTAGCCCAGGGCTAAACTCGTGTAATTTAATCAAGGGCACGACTTCGAGTAGGTAGCGACCAAAAGTCCAGACAAGACAATAAAATGAGGAAAAAGGGATCACGTCGAAAAAAGGAGAAATCAAAGCGTAACAAATTCGCCAGGCAGGACTTTCACCCGGGAAAGAAAGGAAAGTAGAGGACACGGATTAAGAGGCAGGCACGTGACTTCTCCGAGGCAGCGTCCTTTTGTTCGGACTGAAAGCCGATTATGCCCAGGGTAGCACATAGGCATTTGCACTTCATTACTATGAGTTATGATGGAACGCAGGCTGGTCAAGCTGGTCCTCGAACAATTATGTCACCCCGGGCCAAAGTTATTATTAGTTCTCTTCCATGCAAATCGATTTGTCGTCTATCCGTCGATATTTCTTTTGACATATGAAGGGTGTGACCAATTTGCATCGGCGAACCGGACACGCGTCGCAATCAGATCAAAGGGAGGGGACTCGCAGATAACTCCTATGCAAATGGTTGGAATCAATAAATGAGCTTGGACATAGGTCAATCGTTTCCACTTAGTCAAATGTCCCATAGAAGTCGAGTGCCTGCTTAGCCTGGGAACATTTATCCCGAATCGTAATCTGATTTTTCATGCATTTCACATCAGAGATTGGGAGAGGCTCTCGGTGATGCTGTCAACCGTTAATTGAATCGTCTATTATTCCTAAAATTAATATTAATACAATACATTAAAAGAAATAAATAATATAATACTTTATAAGTGAACAGTGATTGAATAGTGCAAGCCAGATTTAAAAAAAGTAAAAATTGGTGAAAGAAATATTTATAAAAAATGTAAAAAGCAGGAATTTAAGAAAGTATTTATTCACAACTTAGAGCTATTTGTTCTTATTTTTATACCCGTTACTCGTAGAGTAAAAGGGTATACTAGATTCGTGCAAAAGTATGTAACAGCTAGAAGGAGGCGTTTCCGATCCCATAAAGTATATATATTCTTGATCAGGGTCACTAGCCGAGTCGATCTAGCCATGTCCGTCTGTCCGTCTGTCTGTCTGTCTGTCTGTCTGTCTGTCTGTCCGTCTGTATGAACGCTGAGATCTCAGAAACTACAAAAGCTAGAAGGTTGAGATTTCCCACACATATTGTTTGGTTTCCTACGCAGCGCAAGTTTATTTTAGCCGAGCGTCACGCCCCCTCTAACGCCCACAATCGCCCACTAACGATTTTAAAATGGGTCCTGCGCCCACATCTTTAAAGATTTCCGAGAAGTATAAATGCAATTTTGTTGTGTATATTTATACCTATCGAAATGTAGAAGACATTTTTCAAATCGGACCATTCATTAAAAAGTTATACGCAATCAAAAATTATATATCTATCTCCCTCGCACTCCCTTTAGCTGAGTTACGATTATTCGTCGGGACACCAACCCGACACAGCGTTCGCACTCCCTTTAGCTGAGTGACGGGTATTAGATAGTCGGGACAACAACCCAACTATAGCGTTCTCTCTTGTTTTTTAAATAAATAAGTTATTATTTGACACCTATAGTATTTTATGGCAGTTATTGAAATTCTTATTCATAATCATATTGAGTAAAATTTATATTAAACATTTTAGTAAAGCATATCTTTTGTATAAATTTAATTTAGTACAATTACCTTTAAAAACAACAAATATTATTTATTAAAGAATTTGTAAAATATAAAAGAAAATTTGTAGTCAGCTCAATAAGTCAGCGCTAAGATTATGCTACTTGAATTCTGCAATCCAGATGTCGAATCTTTAATCCCCTTTTCTCACGGTTATCAGATTGCAAAACTCTTTTTACGCACTTCCAATACATAAATTCGCTGGGATTCGTACTCGAAACATTGGCAATGGATATTGAACCCTTTGCTAAGTGGCAAACATCAAGGGAGCATCGCTGGGCGTTGCAAATGACGACAAATTACACACACCAACTGCTAGGCCTGTGTCTTCGGTCGGGTATTTACAAGAAATTTGCAAACAATATTGATTTCGAAGCGATCAAAATAAAAATTAATCAATGCACTTAAAAATTTCAAAAAACACACATAAAGAAGCGAACTCAATGACGTGGAAAAGGGGGAAGGGAAACCCCTTTTTTTCGAGCAACCCCTCGGGTGACTTTAAAGTGCTCGAAAGGAACTTAACTAATTTATAACTTATGACTGCACGGCCATGGACAATTTTCCATGCCACTACAAAGGAGAGCAAAAGCCAAAATTTGACATGAGTAGCGGTCGCTTAACCAAAACCATGTGTAAACCCCTTACTTTTTTAAATTTCAAAGCAAACCCCTTCAGTCGGGACATGTGAGTGTGCACATGTCAGCAAGCGAATTAATCGAAGAGAAATGATTTATTTAGCGCTCGGACAGACGAAACGCTTCGGTGACCCAGGGAAAGGGTTAGATTTCGATGCAACCCCTCGCGCAATTTCATTTCGCACCCAAATCAAATTTAAACTGTTTTCAAAACTGCACCTTTCGGCTCATTGATGGGCATTTATCGGTCGAGAGGGTTGGTCCTGCATTTTGGGTTTCTTTTTTCCGTTTTACTCGCTGTGAGAACTGCAATTTTTTATCCGCAAATTCACACTGCAATTTGTATTGCTTTTTTCATAGGAGGGATGCCGTTTTTTCTGTTGTGAGTTTCTTCCTTCAAAATATTTACGACTTTTGATTTGTAATGGCATTTCTTAGCGGTTTGATTGATTCGAGTGGGGATGATGTTTTGATGCATTCAATTTGCTGAAAATTTACAATTAATAAAAAATTGCAGTAAATCCATAAAAAAGACTTTTATGGGAGTATTCTGTGGGAATTTTTCTTCATTTATAGCTTGGCACAATTCTAAATTTGGAATATTCAGACAGCTAAAAAAATAAAGATATTTATTAAAAAAAGAAAAAATAAATTATTTTTTCCTCAAAGCTTAAAATGTCTATCGTATTTTGGTATTCTCTTAAAATTAAGGAATTAGAATATTTTTAATATATTTCATTTCAATATTTAAGAGAATAACATATAAGATTAAAATATTTAAAAATACTTTTCAAGTCGTAGAACATATTTGATCAACAGTCAGTACTTGGTTGGGCTTTCAGAAATAATCAAAATTGGGTTGTGAAAATGTCGTACCCGAAACTGGACAGTAAGGTTTTGCAGAGCCTGAAGGACGTGGCCCAGAAGCTGCGGATCCACTCGATCACCTCGACGCAGGCGGCCAAGTCGGGCCACCCGACGTCCTGTGCTTCGCTGGCCGAGATCATGACGGTGCTGTTCTTCCAGCAGATGCGCCTGAACCTGAAGCATCCCCGCGATCCCTCCAGCGATCGATTGATCCTGTCCAAAGGACACGCCGCTCCCATCTTGTATGCCGCGTGGGCGGAGGCGGGACTCTTTCCGGTGGAGGAGCTGCGCAACCTGCGCAAGGTGGACAGCGATCTGGAGGGACATCCAACGCCCCGGCTGAGCTTCATCGACGTGGGTACCGGATCCCTGGGTCAGGGCATCTCTGTGGCCGCCGGCATGGCCTATGTGGGCAAATTCATTGACAAGGCCGCCTATCGCACGTACGTTCTCGTCGGCGACGGCGAATCCGCCGAGGGAGCCGTCTGGGAATCGCTCCACTTTGCCGGTCACTACTGCCTGGACAACCTGTGCGTGATCTTCGACATGAACAAGTTCTTCTGCTCCGACATTTCCACCGAAATGGAGGTCTACCGGGAGCGCTTGGACGCCTTTGGCTTCAATGCCCTGGTTCTGAATGGCCACGACATCGACGAACTGGTCAAGGCCTTCCAGAATGCGGCCAACACGAAGGGCAGGCCCACGGCTCTGTTGGCCAGGACCATTAAGGGAAAGGACTTTCTGGGAGTCGAGGGGGTGGACGAAATGCACGGACAGCCACTCGGAAAAAGAGCTGAGGCAGCAATCAAGCATTTGCAGGTAAGATTAGATTTAGAATAAAAAGGAATTGATTGTGAGGAGATTTTAGAACACATTTTGTTGTTGCACATTTTTTGAATACTACATTTCGTTGAACTGTTTACCAGAGTAGGGCTTGTTCATCCCCATATCCTCCCCCGTGGATTCCAGCATTATATTGTGGCATCTTTACTGTCTGAACTTGAGAAAAGTACAATTTTTACGTTAATCCTTATCCTAATATTAATTCATACAAAATCGGTTAAAAAACGTACGCTATTAAATTGTTTGTGGTTTAACTCTAAAAACTAGAACTATTAATAATATTTAAATTCATTGAAAATTCCGACACAAAAATAGAAAAATAATTTAAGTAGAGACAAAAATTTAATATCTTTTTTTGTTTTGTTTTTATGGAAATTTTTTCTAATTACCTATATATTTCGTTGATCATACAATTTTTATTAAAGCTACCAAGGACCAAAGGGCCAATTACTGGCATTGTAAGGTAATATTTTAATAATATTATTTATTACCCCCTTTAGATGATGATTGCCAATCCCAACGTGCGATTGTCGCCGAAGAAGGTGGGAAAGTGTGGCCACGCCCCCGAGGTGGATATTAACAACATAATGCTGTGCAGTCCGCCCAACTATCGGCTGGGCGATTCGGTGGCCCCTCGCTTGGCCTACGGCACCGCCTTGGCCAAAATCGCGGCTGACAACTGCCGGGTGATAGCCCTCGATGGCGATACGAAGAACTCCACGTATGCGGACAAGATGAGGAATGCATTTCCGGAGCGATTTATCGAGTGCTTCATAGCGCAGCAGAATCTGGTGGGCGTGGCGGTAGGCGCCACCTGTCGGCGACGCACGGTGGCGTTCGTCTCGACCTACGCCACCTTCTTCACGCGGGCCTTCGATCAGATCCGCATGGGCGCCATTTCGCACACGAACGTGAACTTCGCGGGCTCCCACTGTGGCTGCAGTGTCGGCGAGGACGGACCCTCGCAGATGGGCCTGGAGGACCTGGCCATGTTCCGCAGCATTCCCGGCAGCACGGTCTTCTATCCCACGGACGCCGTCAGCACGGAACGGGCGGTGGAGCTGGCGGCCAACACGAAGGGGGTGTGCTTCATCCGGACCACCTATCCGAATACCACGGTGATATACAACAACGACGAGATCTTCGCCGTGGGCCTGGCCAAGGTGGTGCGCCAGAAGCCGTCGGATGAGGTGCTGTTGATTGGGGCCGGGGTCACACTGTACGAGTGCCTGGCGGCGGCGGAGAGACTGGAGGAGGACTGCATCACGGCCCGGGTGATCGACCCGTTCACAGTGAAGCCTCTCGATGTGCGACTAATCGTGAAGCACGGCAAGCTGTGCAAGGGCAGGATCGTCGTGGTGGAGGATCACTACCAGCAGGGCGGACTCGGCGAGGCAGTGCTCAGTGCCCTGGCCGACCAACGGAACTTCGTGGTCAAGCATCTCTATGTGCCCACTGTACCGAGATCGGGACCACCGGCCGTTCTGCTGGATATGTATGGCATCTCCGCCAGAAATATCGTTAAAGCTAGCCTCGCCATTATGAAGAAGTGATATATCTTGTTTTTAAAGAATGAGAAAATTATGACATATCAAAATCTTTGCAAATAAGGAAATGTATACTACAATTTTAAAATTTAACCATTAGCTGTACTGCAAAAATTAGAAGTCAAATTTTATTTTCTACATTTATGACAATTTCTAAATGTACTTTATATTAAATATACAGGTATTTTTTAGGTAACTGCAGGGTAATTTATTTACTAACTTTTCATATTTACAAGGGTATAGAAAAAAATAAAAAAATGTTTTTCTTGGTCTTTTTAAAACAAACAAGTTTTTGTGTGTTCCTGGTAACTATGTTTTAGTTTGACAAAACTAACCCTTTTTAAGTGTGACCTGCCTCTGTCCCATTCATTTTGGCCCTTGAACTCTGGCTTTATGTTTTGCTCTACCTGAACTAATGAGCGTGCAACGTGAAATGCGCTACATGCCACCGAAGTTCAAAGAGAAATTGCATTTGGCGAAAATCAATTGGGTGGAACTAATTTAGGGACTTTTCACAAACGATCATTGACTGCGTTGGCGTTGGTTTCGATTTCGTTTTCGATTTTGATTTTGACATATTTATTTGGAGTGAACCTTTTGCTAAGGCGCAACCAATTGTTGTCGCCCTTGGGTTCTGGGTTGATTCATTTTTGGATGTGGTGCTAATGGCTTTTTCGAGCTTTAAAATTTAAAACCATGTTTACAGAGTATTATCTAAATTTTTGGGAATTGTATATGGATGAAATTTCCTTTGTAATAAACAAAATTACTGTTTTCTTTAAGTTTATTAATAATTTCACACACCGAAAAGCGGAAAACTTAATTAATAACCTAAAATAATAAAATAATATATTTTCAGAGCCAAGATAACAAGGGTATCTTGTGGTCGAGTCACTTTAGTTTCTCTCTTCATATCTTTTGACTGACCAAGGGCCACTTTAAATTATCCGTAATGACATCCGTTGCCATCCAGTGTGGCATTCATCCATTCATTCATCTGCCTCTGCGGCTGGAGAGATCCATTAATTGTTTTTCGCTTCCTAATCAGTACTTTATATTGTTTGTTGGTTTGGGCTTGGGTCAGGAGGACAACAGGATGTGCCTCTGTGTGTGGCTAAGGGTTGGCCAAGTGGACAAAGTATCCCTTCCGTTTCGATCGAAATTTACGATAAATGCTTTAAAAATTCTATACACCTCAAATGCACAATGGACGAACAGATAGCGGAGAAGTTTTCAATTTCTGTTAAGTGAGCATGGCTAACTAGATTGGTTAGAGATCATAAATTCAACAACATGAAAATAGATTAGATGACATCATATGTGGAGTGCCTTTTGTTCGCAGCACACACATGCGAAGGAGTTGGATGTGTGATTTGGGGTAGATTTATGAGGGAACGACTGCACCTGCTTGAAAGTCTCCCCTCCCCACACACACATATATCATTTAATGAGGAAAATCTGAGCCGCGAAATTTGTAAGCAATTATTTGCGGCCAAAAAAGAGCCCAAAAAACAATCATCAATCTCTGTCTGCAACTGTTAAAAGCACATGCATTTAAATTAGACATTTAAGCCAGCAGCCCCCCCCAGAATGTTCATTCCCCAATATTCAAATTGAAGCAATTCAGTAATACTTGTTAGGTTACAACAGTAAATTACCCTTTGTAAAATATATTATTTTATATTTTTTAATTTTTCTGTATATATTCTTTGAAATTTATAATACACAAATATTTGTTGAAGGTAGTACACAATAAGTCTAAATTCTAATTTAAAAACAAATCTAACTTCCATGACATAAACATATATCCCCCAAGCACTTTACAAAATAAAAGGTAAAAAGGAGAAGTGTCAAAAGCAAACGCCGAACAGGAGTTTCGCCGGAAATGCTTAATAGGATTTTTACAATTTTTACTATTTTCCTGTGGAAGCTACTGGTTACCAGTCAGTCCCCCTTTTACACCACTCTCTCCTGCCTTCTGCTCTGTCTTTTTTTTTAATTTTCCAAATATTTTGCCTTTCACCGGATGAAAAAAGGGGTTAGAAAAATGCCAAAAGAGCGCACCCCTGTGTCGCAATGGAAATTCTTTTACACTTTTGCTTTCCTTTTTCCTTGGCTGTTGTTACTCACAGGATATGGTTATTCTTGTTCCTGTTGTTAGGGTTTCATGCACCGCATAACATTAAAATTCAGATTTTGATTGATCATCCTGGTTGAAGCGAATTAGAGAGTATGAGTTCGGGGTCGTAGATGTATTGAGTGTAAAGGATTTTGTATGAAGGATGTGAGACGAAGGTATTTTTAGAGGTCGGATACGTGTCCGCAGTTTGTTAAAGCCTTGTCTAACAATGTTGTGCATGGAGGAGGAATTTTTAAACTTGATAAGGAATATTTAATAAATAGTGGCAAACGTGTATTAAAAGTCTTGAATATAGATAATGGTAGCTTAAAATAAATGGATAAATGGATTTAATGAACATATTGCTAGCTAAAAGTAATGCAATAAATTCTATAAAATAATTTAATTTATTCTTTTTTGGATTTACATGACCCACAACTTCTTTGACATTTATTTTTTCTTAAATTTAAATAAAAAACGTTTGTAGGTAACGTAGAAAGAATGTTGCCAAAGGATTTAAACTGAATTTACATAAACTTACGATTGAATTCTATGAATCTATAATTTATACACCATTTACTTCCCTTGCTAAATCAACTTTAAAATATTTATGCAATTGCTGGATCCTTGAAAGACACATTTAGAGGGCGTCACGCTAGCCAAACTTTCCCAGGGAAATTTACAAACATTTGCCCGAACTCCTTCCCCGCTTTCTTTTTGCTTTCACACAAGCGTCAGTGAAATCCAACGAACCACTTAAATATGCATGAAACGGCTACAAAAATTCGATTAACAACAAATGCATATTGATGGAATAATTGAGCAATTCTAATGAACCACAACAGCAGCGGGGCAGCATTGAAAAAAAGCCAAACAAATTGCAATTGCCAATGGCTGGAAGTTTTTCCAAGGAACCGCAATATTTGCATTTGATTGACAACAAAGTTAATTGAGTGTGAGCCGAACATTTGCATAGAGCCAAGTAAAAACAAACATTTATAATATTTAACTATGATTTTTTTTAAGCGTTAGCCAGAAACCCTTTGGGTGGTTTCAGGGGGTAGAACCATTAATTCGCCTGACAGGGCTGAGGTGAGGTGACTGATGATAGGGTGTTGAGTCGACTCGAGACGAGGTGAGAGATCTCCCAGGCCTAAATGTCATTTCGATGAATTTATAATTGGAAATTATGTGAATTTTTCTATTCGGGATTTACTTTTTTTCCCGTTTGCTCGAGAATTAGCATATTTTTTCGCTCTCCTCGGCAGATCCTTTGTGTGTGTGTGATTTAATTAATGATCTTATGCAAAGTTCGCCTCCGATTCTGTGATATTTTGCATACATGTGTTGGCAGCTAACTGCCGATCATTAATCAGATCGTCTAAGTAGCTGCTTGAACTCATTAACCCTTTTGTTCGCCCAGACAGCCCAACGAAATGGCAACAAAAGTTTTGTCTTATATAAATATTTGCATTGCCGCCAACCATGAGAACGGAATTTTCTTGCAACGCAATAACGGAATACAAAACGAATCCGAAAAAACAGATATCCTTATTAATGATCTTGCGGATGTCACACAGGAGAAAAATCCTATTTCCGCACTTTTAATTAGTGGAAACCCGACTGCCAGCAACCCCGAAACTTAGAAACCATTTTTTCTCGAAAAACCCCAACCCGCTGTGAAATCTTTGCCATATATCAAATATTTCTTATTTGCCTCCTATCAAGATGCCCATTAAGTCAATAAGTGGACTCTGATATTATGCCATATTTTGGAAATTGCTAAAAAAAGAAAGAAAATCAAAACGAAAAACAAAGTTTGGCCAAAAGTGCTGCCGCGGCAGACGTGGAAAAACTGCCGGCGATAAACACGAATAAAACATTTGAGGTACATTATGTCAGGCCTAAGAATTATTGTCACAGATTGTTTTTCCCAGATAAATCCTGAGTTATGGGGGCAAACGCAGCGGGTAATAAAAAACACTATACAGAGAGCATGGAAATATCTTGGTTATGGGGGTTGCAGATTGCATAACATTTCGTATTAGAAAAGTTGGAAAGTCACGTAAAAAATTTCACATATTTGAACACATTCAAATTTTTTATTGGCAAAAGATAAAACCTTTCTAACGAAATGATTGCGATTTTTTTTCTAAAAAAGGAATTCACAATCACAATAGCTCTTTTTTTATGGTTAATAATTATGACTGAATTATAAAATAAATGTATCTTAATCTTAGAGAATTTGGTTTTCACAGATATTCCCAATTTGTTATGGAGATTTTCACTACTTTCTAAATTTAAGCGCTATCTCTAAAGAGATATATTTCATCTTAATTGCTAAAAATGTATCGACTCACCTCTTTCCCAATAATTCATAATTAAAACGCAGAATAGATATGTTTTACTTTAAAAAACGAAACCAATGAATTATGCGGGTAGATAAACAGTTAGCTTCAGCTTAACCCCATCGAGCTGCAAATTAGACCCAGGGCGCTAAGTCACGCGAAAAGAAAAAATAACCAATTGGGGGGATAAATCAAATAATTAATTGTTTCGTAATTCGGTTGTGTGTCCAAACATCATTAATATCTATAAGATTTGACGAGGCCCAGAGCTACCGCAGAGATCTTGTTGGCATTAACCCACCACTTTGACTTCTGGGACCCGCATAAAGCCTTCGGGGCATCGGTTTCGCAGCCAATTTCAATTAAACGCGCGGATTAAAACACAGAAACCGAGTTCACGGCGACTTTCGCACTTTGTCGTCTCTCCGACAAATTGGGATAAAATATAAATACATAATGGCATGCATGAATCATTAATAAAAATCATAATAAAGGCGTGGCGAATGACGTCACGTTTTTGTGATTAGCTTCGTGGAGAAACCAAAGGATTGTTGTGGGTTGCTCGGGTGAAAATGTTCTTAATTAGTTTTTCCTCATTTCTTTTCATCTAATGCATTTTGATGGGCTGACAGTCGAACGTCTTACGCTCGAATGGGTTTTTGGCTTGAAGGAAAACGAAGGAAGCGTGGCGAATTTGATAAATTGCTGAATTTGTAGCTAGTGTGTGGGCTAAAATAAAATATTTTTGCTAAAAGCGAAAAAAAAAATTTAATAAAAATGAATTTCAGAACGCAAGTATATAAATTGTCATAAAAATCAACTTCTGGTCCATTTATTTTACCAAGATCAACTCTATAAACTTTATAAGACAGCTACAAAATTTGCATAATTTTTAGATTTCCGGAAAAAATCCAGCACATAATTATGCCTCTTTAAAGAACATAATTTAAGGACATTTTCCGTCTTAAGAAACAAGTTTCCAAAAAAACAAATAAATATGAGTAAGCGACGGGAAAAAAAGAAATAATTTTATGCAACAAGATCATAAAAATTTCCGCGCCATATATACATGACCGTTGGTCATAAATATTCAAATTTCACACACTCCGAAAATTACGAAGCACTCGCAGCATCCTAAGCATTGCATCAATCATAGGGCAAACCAAAAAAAGAAGGCTCATTAAAAATCATAAAGAGGAACTCGGTTTTCAGTGTCTTCGCATCCTGTCCAGCTGACCAGGATATATTTGCATATAAAAGGCATTTAAACGCAACAAATTGCATGTAAATGGAGTTTTTCCCCACGAACTGAACTCGCCACCACTAATTATGCTCATTCACAGGGCGTTGAGATAAATCTTTGGAAAAACTGTCCCATGTCGGTGGTGGGTCATCATCGTTCTCGTCCTTATTTTCGGCCGGCTGCTGGACCGAATGTGTCCTGCCTATAAATTCTCAAATTATTCGTCCTGTTCCCAGGACAACAACGTGTTAATGCCGTCGGAATCTAACCCTTTCGGGATGTCCTTGTCATCGCCTGACACTAATGTGCCGCATTACAAACTGTTGAGCAATTTAATTTAATGCTCAGTGCTTTGGTCTCGCCGAAATTCTTGTCCCATCTTGTTGCCCGATGCTTAAGATTTATTCCAGAAATTTACATGGCACATTTTTAAGGGTTAAGTTTTTCGTTTTTGCGCTTCGCAATGAATTTGAATGAATTTATCGCCCGATGTGCTCTTTTTTTGCGGTTTTCGGTGTTATTTTTGGTTCATTAATTGTAATTTTATGGCTGGGTTTTGATTTAATTAAGTTGCGCTTTTCGGTGACTGAGAGCGCTGAAGAGCCCTCTGGAGAGTTGTTTCGGGCTAAATGAGATGGAATAATGTCCTCCACCGGGATTCTCCTTAGCATCTGGAATGATGAGTAGTGGTTGGATTTAAATGGATTTTGTATCACCACTTACTCACCTGGTATAAAATGTTTTTTTTAAGTTTGGTGCTTTTGTGTATAAATTACTACCTTTACTCAGTTTAGAATAATATATACATTTTTTTATTGATGGAATAATTTATGTACCTACTTACTTCAGTTTTTTTAAATATCGAAAATAGTTTAGAATAATATAAAATGTAATATACATCCCAGCTAATTTAGTTTATTCCAAAGAACCAAATTGCTAAATTCCTCAGCACGATACAATGCAACAGATTAAACAAAGCTCGACTTCTGCCATTGTTGGCCACAAAAAAAAAGTTCATTATACCCGACAGTCTAATCGCCGCACTAAGATTACCACCGACTGTCAATCAAGTTTATGACTTCTAATGACAATTCACATTTTTGGTTTTTATCGTGCGTCTGTCATCAATAAATTAACTCGATACAATGCCAAAGCCAACACGCGATTGAACAGAAAATCGGAAAAAGCTCAAATGAGCTGCGATTTTTTATTGCCTCCTCGTCGTCGTCATTTCACCTTTTGTGCACGTCACTGGCAAATCGAATCCAATGTGAATGCCAGCGCAGACAAACTTAATTTCATTTTATTTATTTATTTAGCCATGACAGCCAAAACCGATTCGGTTCAATGTTTCGCATTTTACAACATTATTTAATATTGGCTGATCAGTTGCAGCACTAGTGTATCCTAACCCATCCTATCCTGTCCAATGCTATCCTATCGCCGAAGTGTCATCGTTTTTAGCGTCTCGTCTCTCCGTGACTTTTATGCGCAATTGCCCGCTAATGGCCAAGACTTTTCTTCTGGAACGTCATCCGCATCATCATCATCGTCACATCGCCATCAGAGAATTCTCGGATTGCCAGCGGCCAAGATGCATTTTTCACTTGGCTGTCAACGCAACGACACATCCACATCAGCAGCAGAACATAAAAGTAACTTGGTCCAATCTCGAGGGCAGCTTTAACAATTTGAAAAACCTACTATTTACTTTTGTTAAACAGAAAATTAGATCCAAACTGCTTAGAGTTCAGTAGTGTTCTCTGATATTTTACAGAGCACAAAATCAAATAAAATGAAATGACAAATATTATTTTTCCGAACAATGAGAGAGTCTTCCCGTTTCAGACACTTTTCACTTTAAAAAGAATCATCTTTAGTATTTTTATCTAAATCATTTCATATAAATCCATTAACAAAAATTAAATTTAATAATTCATTCATTATTTTTAGTTTGTATTTTAAAAAAACATATTCGTGAACTTTTAAAATCTAAGGTTGGCGGAAGATTTCCCAAAATAATATTTTAAAGATCTGATAAAAGTTATAAATATCAAACATCGTTGTTTTAACTTCCAAGAAAGCTTTGTGTAACTAAAAAAAAAAGTTCAGTAATACAAAATATACAAGATTCTCCATGTTAAAGTACATTAATTTAAGCTCACTAATCCTTTAAACATCGAAACTGATAATATTATTATTTTACGATAGTTAATTTACAGAACCTATTAAACGACCTCCTCAGTAGCCGGTTGTTCGCCAAGTTCTTGGCCAAGTTCCCAGATAAAATAGTCCGTCACTGAGTGGGTGAATGGATGACTTGGCCCCCGGCTGCCCAACCTCCAACTACTCCACCTGTCTGCACTGATTGAATGACTGAGTTAAAGGTGCAGGAGGAGCAGGAAAACTTGCGGTAGCTCCATATAGTTTGATTATCCTCCAGCTAATCCCGGGCACCCCTGGAAAATAAGTTCGTTTTAATGGAGGGGGTGTGAATGAAGCAGACACCTTTCTTCACTCCCTATCGACGTCATAAAGTCTTAATATATGAAATTAAGCTGCCATAAATTCGCTTTAATGCCCTTTAACTTAATTGCCAGCAAGGAAAATCGCAATGAAAATAAAATTACTTCAACTCTTGAGTGCGGCAGGTGTCATTGAAGGAAGCCCGTAAAAAGGATGCAGTGCATCGGGGTAGATTATTAAAATATATTCAAACTAAGACAGCTTCGAGTGCTGGAGGAATCCAAATTTATCTCATGAAAAATTGAAACTTTAATGTCCAAGAAAGTAGGAGAAAGAAGAAGCTCTGTCTGGTTTTCTAATTAGGGACTGCTCTCAAGTCTTCATTAATAACCCGACTATGGAGGAGAGGGAATGCTAGGCAAGGCATTAAATCAATTAATTTGAATAGTTGTGCCAACATTTAGAGCAATTTTTCAGTGACAAGAAGCGCGTGTCTCCTTCGGAACCCTTGACATTTAGAAGTTGCCATTGATTTTTGGAGGGGCCCAGAAATTTGTTAAGATTTATGAACGGAACAGATTCGAGGGACTCGGGGTCTCCACTGTGGGCACGCTTCACCGCCTGCATCCTATAATTAAGTGTCACCCATGGTTTTGTGACTTTACAAATTCCAATCAGCAGACCAGAATCCCAATTGATTCCTTAGACAAGCCATAATGTTCCGATCATGATCCACATGGCCGACTGGCTCCGCTCTGCGGATCATATGATTTATGATCTAGGCGTAGACAACATGTATATTTTCGGGGGAAGTATTTGGATACTCGGGTTAGACCAGGAAATGATGTTCAGTGCAAAATGTCGGCATAGGATAGTTGTTAAGATTTTGCTAATATTATTTAAGATATTAATTAAGCTAAAACTTTAAATATACGTACGTGTAATAGATTAGGTACAATATTTAAAAAAATTTAAAATCTTTTTTTACCAATACAATATTTTCAATATCTTCTCACGATCCATCATCACTGCTCCACACCCTTCTTTTCATAGTGCAATGTATAATTTGTTAATTAATCACGTAAACTTTAGAGGAAGCAACGAAAACTTGAATTTTTACTACAAAACTTCTTCTGAAAAGCAACTGCATTGCTTTTATGTTACCTTAGCCAAGCCAAAAGAGGGGGAAAGATGCTCAAAATGTTTCGGCAAGATTAATGAAGTTTTTTAAATAAATCAAGAACAAAAGCAGCCAAAAATCAACATCAAAAGTTTCTGACACATCACTCAGTCGAGACGGTCGGTCAGTCAGCAAGTTCCCTTCGGTGGATGCAGCATCCGTTGAAATTTACCTTGGTCATGTCACGGAAAACGGACAATGGACAATGGGTGGCGTTAATAATTCATGTTTCAATTAATTGCCATTTTGTAGCCCTTTCCCGCAGCAGCCAGTCAACACCTTGACCAGACATTCTGTCTGCCAGGGAGATTGATTCCCGAGCGGGTATCTCTCCCGGATTCTTTGATTCTGTGTGAAGTGCCAAGACGAATTTCAAGTTTTTGTTTGCCCTTTCAGGTATTAGGATGATTAATCCTTCGGTACTGGCTTGGTCAGTTTTTATGCGCAATTTGCTATGATTAATTTTCCACCTTTTTTTTCGGCTCTGATGTGATCTTATGTATTCTCAGCTTCTCTTTCACTATTCATGAGCTTTACAAATGAGTGCACTTTTTGTTGCGGATCAAAGGATTAAGCTAAGCGGAAGATGTGTGTGGATAATGCGGTTGATGCTGGGAAAACCTGTGTTATGTTTATAGGCTTTTCAAAATTAATTGAAATAAATCCCGAAAACCCGAAGAGTACACCTTTATTATAGCTTTCAAACGTTTTACAGATTTATTGAATACCCTAGAATATTAATTCCTTAATATTTTATTCCCAAGAACTTTGGCCATGAAATTGGTTTATCAGCTGAAAAATATGACACTTAAATATAGTAATGGCTTCAGCATTGACTTTGACATTGATATTTCCCCGAATTGCTTATTTCTAAATCTCTATACTTTTCAGCGTTCATAAATTGCCATTAAAAGGCTTAAAGTGCTTGAAACCAAGACAGTCTCATAGTCGGCATTCAGTCACCGAAAAAATAAAAGGGCAATCAAGAAGACAACGGATTCACTTGAACTTGAGCTTCAGCGACAGATGACAGAATCCACAGACGCCCAAAAATAAAGCAGATTCTTGGAGAAATCGTGCGTGTAACTGCGCAAGCGACGACAACAAAACAATTTACATATTGACAAGGCTGTCAAAGCTTATTCGGAGCAATTCATTTCAAGGGATTGGGCTTGGGATTTTGATTTCTTTGTGCTCGCCGAGATGGCCACAAAAATGCTTTGACATAATGCAATTTTCAGACAGATATGAAGAGCTCCGTCGCTGCTCCATGGCTCCGATTGCATTTGTCAGTTGTCAGACGATTGTGTAAGGTAATATCCACTAGACGTCGTCGTCCTCGGATTCGCTGCTCCTGTCAGCACCTGGTTGTGGGTTGGAGGCAAATGTAATTCCTAGTCCCCGAAGTCCCCACACGAGAAAGTCAAACAAATGCAGTTTAACACTTGGCAGCCTCCAACCCCTTTACATCCACCCCTCAAATGTGGCGTGTAACTGAAACATGCAATCCAACGCATCGAGACCCCAATCTTCGCTCCTATCCAACACACACATCAAAGTGGAACTTTTTCTATATAAAAACGCACCAGGGGGTCCCGTCCGATTCGGTTCTATGCTCTCCTATGCAATGTTAGCTTCACTGTTTTGGATATTCAAAAATACTCTGCCACAACCAGGAGTCATATACAATACAGTTTAATTTCACCGAAGAAAAGCCTTATTTTAACTAAAAACTCAATAGTTTAGAATCAATGTACGAATAGTTGAGTTCTATAATCATTTTTGGTGCTTGCTTTAATGTAAAAAGATTTAAAAAAAAATAATTAAGGTCCAGCCTTACGTGTGTAAATTGATTTATATACCTACTAGTCTCCAATAAGCTTACTGATTATTTAATTCAAAAATAACAACACTTAAGAATTATAAAAACTTATTATTTATTATATTAACTAAAAGTTTGGACTTTTAGGTAAGAAAAAAAGTAACACAAATACATTCAAATATTTTTTAAATATTCATTTTGCGAGTCACTTTTGACTTGTCTTTTTAAAAGTATTAAACTTTCAAAACGGTTTTCAATTTAAAAATTTTTTTTTTTTTTTTAATTGATTTTTTCCTGAAAGGGTATCCCATATTTCATTTTACCATACTACCTCTCAGTTGGCTGCCCTTCCTGTTTGCCGCACTCATGTCATGTCATTTGGTGTGTCGCTTTCTTTCAATTGAATTCTTGTATTTTTTGTGTATTCAGCTACAAAGTGCTGACTGCTCCTACTCCCTTCCCCGCCCAATTTCCTAGTCAGATGTGATGTGCTCTTATTTTTCGGTTAGTGCTTCAAACACACATGCCGACATCGCCATCGAAATCGACCGGGGTGTCCGTGTCCGCCGGCTTCTTCGCCTTTTGCCTTTAATTAGCAGGCCGATTTATTTATTTACTTTTGTTCCGTGGGTTTATCTCGCTGACTTGCTCATTATTGGACTGCTTGGGATTCCTCTTCAACTTCTTGTTCCCCTACTCTTTTTCCCCTGTGTATTGAATTACATTTGATTTGAAGCGCAGAAAAAGAAATGCAGGGAAATTGTTGATGTTGGCTCAATAATAAAAATTCTTTGTTTTCGGAGATTATCAATTCGATTCGCCAAGTTTCATTTAATTCAATTGGTTTGATTAAAATGTTTGTGGTGGCACAAGGCAATAAATGTCTTATAAAAATATAATTATTACTCGCCCACCTTTGGTCCGTTCCCAGGCAGTTTATCTTTGGGTTTTTATGTGCGCTACACCCTCGCCGCCTTATCGGCAATGTGTGGCTGGAATCCTCGGCAGTTAAGCCACTCCTGCCCATAAATTCTACCAACTGTATTTTATTTTTCCCCGTCCTCCCTCAGAACCTTTTGCTTCCTCATCCTGTGCCGTAATTTTATGAGAAAATTTGTTTATTAAGTAGACTTTGATAGTTTTTCGTGGCTAGCGGAAAACTTACTTTAATTTATTTGTTTTTTCTTTCCGGAGGGATGGTAATTAAATGGGTGCGGTTTGGCCATTAGAAGGCATATAAATTTATCTGGCATTAGCCCTGATTTGTTTTCACTTATTCGTATAAATATAATTTCTCTTGAATTTTGAACATTTTTTTCCAAGATTTATTTGTGTACTTTCTATTGTCAACACTTGTAGAAGAAAATTTATGTGTAAGAAACACCCCTCAACAAAAGGTAATTAATAATTAACATATTTCACCGAAAATCTGGATAACAAATTGTAATAAGTCATTTGGACTCACGGCTGCCCTTCTCTCTCAGCGTATCTATTTATTTAAAATTTGTTGCATTTTTTTGTGGCTCCCCTAAAAGATTTTTCACTTTTTCCAGTTCTAAATTTAACGACAAATGGAGCAATAAAAAGGCGTCACCTTGCCAAATGATTTTCAGCTTGTGTCAGGCTGGCAGCGAGAAAAAAATGCATCTAAAGGGGACTGGGTGTGTTTTATTCTTGGACACCCACTTGAGGAACATTTGGGGATAATGAAAAGGTGGCCGAGAAAAGGGGAATGCATGCTCTGAATAAGGTGATTTTTAAATTAGACTTTATCTGGGCCCCAGTGGGGAAAAAAAATGCTCCCCAGCAGCGTTTTAATTGGCATGTATTTGATGAAAGGGGATGGGATGCTCCTATTCTGCTTCTAAAAGAATGTTTTCATGTAAGTAGTTACTTTAGAAAAAAAACAAAAAAATTTTAGATTTAGTATAAAATGATAAAAGAAAATAATATTACAAAAATGTTAATTTATAAAGTATTTATTTCACACGTAAAAAAGAATTTATATCAAAGATAAAAAGATCCCAATATATTAAACTAATGCAACTTACTTTTTATCAATTGAATCCTTAGAATTTCCATTTTGCATTCATAAATCAAACCAAACTCGATGATATATGGGCAGCACATTTATTAACTCAGAAGAAAGTAAGGAAAAGGTTATTTCAACCAAGTGGCTCAAGCAACCTTTGCAACCTGCCAAACTACTTGGCCACGAAATCCCCTGACCCAGAAGGGTTTCGTGTTCCTTTGGCCCTTGTCCAGTTGGTGAACCCCATCCAGAGCCCATTTCAATCCCAATCCTTTGCCATCCTCGAGTGTCAGCTTGCGGTCGTATTTCATTTCTTTGACCAACTTGTTTTCGGGTGATTTTTTTCTCGGTCAACTTGCGGTTCGGACAAAAACAAAAACTCGTCTTGAAGTGGCATCCTATGAACATTAACATTTACATTTTTATTACAAACAAATTCGTTGCGGTTACAAATGCGTCAGTGCAAATAAATTTTTAAAAATAACAGAAGAACTTGATAAGGGGTTGTTATGTCCACTCTCAGGATATTTTTCTGTGAGGGACAGTACAAATTACTTACGGTCAATAAATCATGGCGCTTGTCACAATAAATGCATAAATTTACCAACTCTTTTTCACCATTACGGAAAAAAAGAGTTTATTCTGACTGTATCAATTGATACGGCTATTTTAATCTTTGGGGAATTGGATTTGTTAAAGGCTTAGTCAGTTGGTCAAGGAAAGCCAAGTGAAATAAAGTTCAAGTATATCGACAATATAAAAAATTTTACCATAGTTTTGGAAAAATTTAAATTAATTAAAATTAAAAATGCATTATTTATTTTAGGAGTTTATATTTTTAAATTATCTTTTATATACATAGGTTAAACGTCAAAGCCATATTTTTACCTAAGATTAACGATTTTAAAATTAAATTTAACTAGATTTAACTTTATCTCAAACTTACATATATAAACTCTTATTCTGTTTAATTTGTTATAATTTCATTATTATTGACTTAATCCTAAAAATTATTAAATCTAAATATTCAATAATATTAATAGGTTAGTAAGTGCTTAAATAAAATAAAAATATCATTGGTTAGGGTGTTTTAAGATCGTTTATTCTCGAATTTATAGAGGGTGTCTTCGGCAATTGATGGTCAAATGGTTAGTCGGTGGTCACTGCTTAAGCGTTTATAATTTTTCGATTTATAGTCACATTTATTTACCGATGGGCCGATGAAAGGACAATGCCAGGAAGCCAGTGAATAAGTCAGGGAAATGATTGATTGCCCAATGCCCAGAAGTGAAAGAAAGCCGGACGACCCAAAGGAATTGAGGAGCAATCGCCTTAGTCCAGCTGTAAACAGGATAAAGGACATGCCAAGGCAAATTTGTAACAATAAAGCGTAAAGTTGGGCGTCTTTTGGGAAATTTGCAATGCCCAGATGATGGGCAGAAAGGGTTTAGGAAACTGAAACTTGCTAAACGAGTTGCGTTGAACAGAATCCTCATTCCAAAGGATGGATGATTGATACCCGGCAGTCACACAAAAATTACTCAATTAGTTAGGCATTAGCCAGAAGGAAAATCATTAGATGAAGACCCCTTTTTCCCAACCACACAGATTTCCAACTTTCCTTTGACTTCTCGGCGTAAGTCCAGTGGCCTGGGCAATTAGGGAAAACTCAACTGGGCATTGACCACAGAACCTCATTATAAACAATTTTCTTTATCGCTCCGGTAGAATTAAAAGAAAAACAAAGAAAAGAATAGAAAAGAAAACAGAATTGCATTAGGATGGAAAACGATTTTAGAGCCATCACATTAGAACCTTCTTAGACACTTTACCCAAAAATTGCTGCAAATCACGGCAAGTAAATTGGACAAAATTAAGGCCCGAAATTTGTTGGTAAATTAAGTAAAGTACACCCAAGAGTTCTCTCCTATCCATTAACATATATATATGGAGTGTAGAGACGATGCATGATTAACCGCAGACGGAAGGGGAAAATGATGCAGACACTCGATGTCGCGACTGGAGATTGTGTTTGTGTTATGGGTTCTGGTTTCATGGGTTTTCTCTGGCAATTAACTGGCGCTAGCTGAAGAACATATATAAGATGGGGGATAGGAGTTACGTGAATAGATAAGACATAGTGAGGCAATGGTTCAAAGTCAATTTGTTAGGTTCTTGAACTTGAAATAACAAAGTCTTATACTTCTGCGTTAATTATGTACGAATTTTTCTCAGGAGCTTAATCAATATGAATTATTTAATTTCCAACAAATTAAAAATCAAATTAATATTTTAATAGGTTAAGATAAAATTTAATTTCATAAGGTACCAAAAAATTACCATTTGCTATTTATATTGAAATCTGACGTCAACATTTCAATGCCAGGAAACGAAGCCCTTAAAAAGCAGATACATTAGACCATAACCTCTTCCACCAATTAGTTTGAACAAAAACACTTAAAACGGTTCCAAGCCCAACTTGCTATTATCATTTTGGATTTTGTTGTCAAACGCAAAGTACACTCAAGTGTCGAAAGAACAAATTGGGCGTGCTGTCTGTAAATGACAAAACCAAAATGTGCGAAATTCAAAATCAAAACTGGAAGTTGACAACTGAAAAACACTTGAGACAGACAGAAGGGCGAACACAAAAAGTAGCAATTAGCAAAAGTAAACAAGAGCGATGGAAAATAGCGCGATGATGATACCAATCCATGACAATTGAGGCAAAAAATGAGACGTAATTCGGAGGGCTTATCGGTCTTTAAAATAAACTTGTTAAGATAATTAGCTGTGATTTGCCAATGCTGAAATATTCATCTCACTGCCGTCATTACTGGAAAATTGCAGTCAGAAAAATAATATACCCAGCAGTAGCAGCTACCGGTTAATGCATTAAAGTATTATGCAAAAAATATGAACTGAAAAAGAGGATGACTGGCGAGGGAAGTTCCAAGAGTTTGTTATAGGATTCTGAATTCATTCTATGTTGAAACTAAATCTTAAAAGATCAAAGCTTGTCAATAGGCAGATAATATTTAAGCCGAAAGAAAAATAATGCAGTGTCTCACTTTTAATGGTTAATGTAAATACAAAATATCATAAGAGGAATATATCACTTTAAAATTAAAATAAATGAAAATATGGGCACATATTTTATTTTTTTAAATAAATGTATATTAAACTAATAAAAGGTCACCATCAATTTTTAATTAAAATCTTGTGATATTAAACAATTTAAAACTTCACTTCCTCTCCAGTAAACATAAATCCAACAAAAAGTCAAATGAAACTCAGTCAACACCTTGCCACAATGCAACCAGAGAAAAAAACGAAAATCCCAACGCATTTTTAATGGATTTTTTACGAATGGACTCGGCGACAGGGGCGTTGGCGGAGGGGGCAGCTGGCATACCCCAGGTATTATGCGGGTATTACTGTTGTTTGTTTTCACAGGAGCTCAGCCCACAATCCGAGCCGAAACCCAAGCCAAACAAACAGCGCCAAAAGAGAGCCTGAACATTTTGTAATATTAAAACCTGCGGTCAGGTCTGCAACGGAATCTGAATCTGAATCTGTTACTGGGGTACTGGGCGTGGCGGCAGTTGCATCAGAAAACCGAATTGTAGGGGCTATTCAATGGATCTCTGCGCGTGGCCCAAGCGTGAAAAGTGTTTTGCCATTGCCAAAAAGCTGTAATACCAACAGCCACAAATAAAACGTAAATATACAAAAAATAAATTTGCAAAATTTGAGAGTATGGAACATAGGATACCTATTATTATAAATTATTGTCATAGTAATAAATTATTGTAAAAGTTTGTTTTAAAACAAATTTTAAACATTTTTTAATTAAAAATTGGTTTATATAAAAATAATACGATTTTAAAATAAGTTTATAATTATAATTTTTCTTTTTTATCTACAAGTTTTCAGTATTTTAATGGTTTTTCAATAAAAAATGCCTACTATTTTATTAAATAAATCGAATAGTCAAATACACCTCCTTAACGCACAATTATAGGATATGAAAATGGAGGAAGAGAAAAAAAGTGTTAATAACACTAATTTGTCTGCGGTCAAAATGGTAATTTTTGTGGATTTTTCTGTTGGCTGGATGGAATTGGGTACGTTTTTCTCGTCTCTTTGGTTATTTTGTTTTATATTTGCGTGCCGAGATTGGCAATTGTCAGTCGGATTTTATGGTCAGTAGGTGAAAGGCAAAGAGCTGCAGATAATGAGATGTAAACGACCACGAGGATCGGATGCATTTTTGATTGTTGTCGAGTCTCTGGATATCTGCACATAATTGGGTGCCAAAAACACACCACAGATCTTCGACAATTGGCCGGGCCAATAAGGAAGAATAAGTAAAAAAGAGGTGCGAAAAGGGTCGAAAAGGGTTAATAGGACTTGCGAGTGAGATAAATAGTTTGTTTTACTTGGAAAGAGTTATCAAAGTGATTACGTGTAATTTAAATATTTTTTCCTTTAGCTTCTGACGTTTTTAGCTACTGTTTGTCAGGTCAATTTTAAAGCATATTTTTAATTCTTTTGCAAAGGAATTTCTACTCAATTAAACATGCTGTCACATGCTCTGGAACCAATCCAATTAAATAGAACTGCCGCTACTTCAAGTGGCGAAACTATGATAATAGCCTAACCAACTTAGTTGAGCATACTTGGCCATAAGTTAACCGTAACCCTTTGCCAGTTAGTCACCATTAGTCCTTGCCCGTTTAATCGTTTTTTCCCTTTCCAACCCAAAAATTATTAAATGCACCCGCATCGCGTTCAAGTCCTTAAAGCAAATAGTTTAGTTGAATAGTTTCTCGGTAGTGGGGTCAGGCGACATTTATTTGAACGTGCTTCCACCTGGTGCTTAGTCACCCTTTCTTTGCCAATTATCCTTTACACCCGGGCTTTGCAGGAATTTAGCTACGTAATGCCGGGTTTTAACGGTTATTTCATGTCCTTTATGCGAATGTTTGAAATTTATTGCAATTATCAATTTGTTTTCACTCAGGTCTAGAATCTCAAGTATAATCTGCAGAATGAAACCGAGGTATTATAACATTTTATTTTTTAAAAACTCTATTGATAAACTAATATTTTTGTTTCTAGAAAATTGGAATTTTAGTGATATTTAAATTTTAAATCATATGGAGAAAAGATTTTTAATTTGCAAACATCATTGATTATAATATTTTTAATAATTTTAGATCTTTAGCTCTTTAATAATCTGTTCTCAAACTCCTTCAATGTTCCTTTATGTTCCTAACGCACTTCTTATCCCTTTCCAATGAAGTGTCTCTCTTTTAGCTATAACTTAACCATCGGTAGATGTAAATTTCAGCCTTGGCCCGGACCAAAAAGAAAGCTCTTCAGTGGCGTCCTCATCGTCATTAACCTCATCCACGGTATATCCGAATGCACTCAAGCATATAGAGCAATAAACACGGGCAAACGATGACCACACATAAATGCCGGACCCCAAGCAGGAAGAAACGCACTCTTCTTTGCCCAATCAAATGGAAATAATTGTGGTGGCAGTCCGAGGACCAGAAGACGAAGTGCTCCTCATTGTGTGCCAAGAGTTTACTCCCCAGCTGACCATCCACATCCTCACCGCCATGGCTGCACTCACTGAAGTGTTGATGCATCCAGCGGCCTATTGATGTGGCAAGGGACAGTGGTTCTGACCAGAGATGCGGAATTTCTTTTATAAATATGCCTTAAAAATTACAATTATAAAAATAATAAATGTAAATAATTTTTTAGGCCATGTTTTAAGTAAGGCAAATTTAAAAAAAATAATGTTAAACATACAGAAATACCAGTTACTTTTTCAATGATTTTTCAGGCATCACTGACTCTGAATGCACACCTCCACCTTTCTTACCTAGCCACATCAATGATTTCTTTATTGAGCCAACTCGGAGAACTCCGCTGGGATCTGGCGGTCATTGTAAGTAGCCTGAACAGAACTCTGCCAATTAGTTCGTCTATCATTGTGAAGCTGCCACAAAAGGGATTTTGTGGTTAGTTAGTGGCTTTGCTTAGGCTTCTCGAGGGCAGAAAGAGGGGGTAGAAAGGGGTTAAGCACCCTGATGAGTTATCCCCTTCAGCTTAGACCGTTTGCTGATGAGTTATCAAGAGAGTGGAATAAGCTATGCGATTGAGGGATATTACATTCAATGGGGACTTAATATTAGAAGGTTTCTTTAAAAATTGGTTTAAATTTAATTCTTCGAACTGTTGGATGGACTGTTGGATATAATATTATGTCCTCTCTTAAAATGTTCTTATTTTTATTTGTCCATCGTAATATTTCAATATTTCGCCATTACTCTAATGAAACCACAAACCCCACAAAGAAACTTCCTCAACTCAAAGTAAGTGTTAGGGTCCTATCCCTTTCACAACTTACCTAAAATAACTAACATCTCATAAGAGGAGATCTGCAACCCTTCTGTTAGAAATCTTTCCAAACAATTAAGCCCGACATTTGTGCAAACCAATCCTTGACAATTTCCCCCTTAGTAAAATAAACTCCTTTTTTTGCTCTATGCAAGTCTATGGAAATGCCGACACACTCGACTCAACCGAAAAAAAACCGAAGAGATGTTAAGGGGAGATTCTAAAGGAATTTCTCAAGTGTTTGCCGCCACTGCGCGTTATGCAAATTTCTCGAGACTGGTAAAAAAAGGAATTATGAAAGAAATCTAACCGAATTTGTTGCAGTTCAAAAGTACAAAACAGAAAAAAGGCGAGGCTTGCGAAGCGTATGCCACTTGTGCCAGTACAGTTGTCATTTGAATTTCCATAAAGGGAATAGGAATCACGAAATGAGAGTCGAACTGTCAATACCCTGTTAGGGTAAATAAATAAAAATGTATTATTTTATCGATAATAAAATGTTTTAAGTTTTCATCCCCCTGATAAAATTTACTTATCCCATTAACATCTTAAAACTATTAATCCAATTAATCCAATCCAAAATCTCGTATAGCCTTTAAGAACTAAATAACATTTTTTAGTAACAAACTCTTATTTCTTAAATTTATAGATTTTTAAAATTTAAAAGAATGTTTACTGTCGTTGTTTTAATAGTCTAAAACAATATATTTTGTAGGGTATCCAAAGCTTCGTGCAGGGAACTTATCCTTGCTCAATATCCTTTGCTTCAATATTATCCACGACAGATGGTCAGTTGGTAAGTCACATCAACCACCACGAACACGTGTACGCGATGGCAGTTCGTCAGTTTGTCAGTCAGTCATTCAGTCCAGTTCGGCTCAGTTCAGTCATTCCACTCAGTCACTTGTGAGTCAGTGGGCTCGGGTTCAGTTCGGCTTGGGTCCAAACAAATATGACAGTTCCCTCGCATTCGCAGTCGCAGTCGCGGCATCTTGAACCCTCATTGTGCCGTGGGCCTCTGGGGGTTGTTGGCTATAACCCCGACCACGACCCGACTTCTTTGTACAACCCCAGCCCCGGTCCTCAATAGACACAGTTTACCGATGATGGTGACGGGTACAGTTGGTGCATTGATACTGTTGTGGTGGTCGTCAAATGCCGACGATGCCACTTGGGTGAATGACAAAACTCAGGGAACGTAGCGTATCAGGCTAACAGCGAGGGTGGTTAATAATATTAGTTTGATATTTTCCAGGGAACGAAAATAACTGTTATTGTAAATTTTTCATACAAAAAAATCACGCACTTAGAAGGGTCCTAAAAATTTTTTAAATACACCACAATTTTTATTAGCCATTGTAGTTTACAAATCCGTAATGATTTTTATTTTTTGATTTTTATAATAAAACTCAAAAAATAACTGTTATTTTTTGATTTTTATGAATAACAGTTATTCCCTTGACATTTTTAAAAAAATGAAATAATTAAAAAAAACATAATACCCGTGCTTTTTATAACTTACTAAAAATTTGTTAAAAAAGGCAACCGCGCATATTTTATACCTATATTTTTTTAAAATTTTGTTTACCCACAAAATCGCCATAAATCAAGTTTGAGTTTTATTTTGATCACGACGAATAACTGTTATTTGTCAACTTTTATTATAAAACTCAAAAAATAACAGTTATTCTTTGAGTTTTACTTTACAAATCAGAAAATAACTGTTTAAGTGTGATTTTTACAATAAAACTTATAACAGTTACGTTCCCTGATATTTTCTAAGGGAAATTTGAGAAATTGAAAGGTAAATTCCTGAATTTTACAATCATTTTTGTTGTTTTTTTTTTTTTTTAAATAATATTTTTTTTTGAAATTTTAATAGCTAATGTTTATATTTACATATAACATAGCACAATACTTGGGTGAAAAGTAAAAGGAAATGGGGTATTAAAAAAAAACACAAAATTGTTCTGAACTCATGTTTCTTTTTTTGTTTTTATTTTTTTTTATTTGGTAAGCTATTAAACAAACTATCAATTCCATACTCGTATATAATGAACTAGTTAACTAGTATTTCTTCAATCAACCCTCGCTGTGAATAATACGTCCGTGTGTGTGGGGTAAGAATTTAGCTACCCCCAGAACGAGGCCTGTGAGGTTTCTCCCTGTGTGTTTCGGCTGGATTTAAGCGTTAAGTGGTTATATTGAAAATATTGTATTTACATCAGTAGGTGATTACTGTGGGCCGCCTTACAGCGATGACTCACACATGCCGGGGTTATTGATAATTTCATTAGACTATTGAGCCGAGATCTGTGAGCTCGATGTTCTAGGTGGATGAGCATAATTGCTGCTGAAACATCTGAAGGTGTAATGAGGGTCTTCCATTACGAGGCAAGTGCCCAAGAGTGGGTGGACTCGGGTGGACCTTATCTGCTGATAGACTTTGATGGATGCCAGCATGAGGGTGGTTAGTGACCAAGATTTCTCAGGGAGAAAGTGTTTAGGCGGAAAAAAAAGCACTCGAAATTTAATTATAGTTGGGCGGCAAGATAAAGTTAATTCAATAAAATACTAAAGTATTGTTTTGATTGATGGGATTGGTGTCTTTTGAATCAGGCTTAACCTATAATGTATTTTATAAGGTTACGCAGCTGAAATTATTGTTAAGACTCTTTCCCTATATAGTGGATAAAAAGTAATTAGGTTTTAATATTTAAACAAAGTACAGTTTAACCATCCTCCACTTAAACCTTTTGTTTCCGACGAACTGTATATACCGATACTCCTTCACCGAAAAACTTCATTAGGTGCGTCAAAAGTTCGAGACATGGACAATGGGCCTCGAACCCTTGGAAGCCTCATAAAAAAGCGGCGGCTCGAAATGCAACGACCACAAAAAAGAGCCGACTCTTTGGGGGTTTGAGCTCGCGAGGGGAGGACGAAAAGGATATTAATGATTTCGCGCTTGAATTGCAATTGCAACAGCAATGTAATAACAATATATCCACCGACACACAGACGCACACTCTGCGGTCAAGCTGTCAATTTTTTTCACCAACAAAAAAATTGGTGAACTACATAAAAAGTACGAGTGGAAGCCCCTGCCAATGGGGTTCCTCAGTCCCCCTACTATTTTTCCTGTTGCCAACGCAATGACAGTGCAGTATATATATCACTGCACTTTACAGTCGGGGAAACCCTTGATGTATGCACTCGGACAGTGCGTTTCAAAAGTGACAGTCCTAGTGAGGGTTTCTAATTGTGGAACAGTGTGCCTTTAAAGGTATTTATAGCGACAAGATACACTTTGACCTGAGTTATTACTTTGGTACTGAGTACATATTAATTGAATAATTATTATAATTATTCATCTCGATTATTATACTTAATTATTAATTAACTACATTATTTAAAAACTTAATATAAATAAATCGACATATCTATTTTATTTTGTACTATTTTAATCTTTTGAATTTATAGTACTGAAACGCACTATAGAACAAACTATTTTTTCTGTTTGATACGAACTTGATGGTCATCTCTTTGCATCCCCTCAATTTGGTTGCTTTTTTGTCATTTTATGCACATTTGTGTTTGTTTGCCGAATGATTTGCACAAAAAATTTGTTTTTCGGATTGCATATTGGACAACATCAATGGGGGGAGATGTTTTTTACATGAAAAATTAATTGAGTTTTTTTCTAGTTGACTGCATTTTTAATGAAATCGTTAGGGTTCGCTTGTTGAATTCTGCTGCACTTCTCGACTGGCCTGTCAAATGAAGTTTGCCTTCAATTTGGTTCGATTTTTTTGGTCATTGCTGTGGAGATAATGCTCTGGGGATAATGGGTCTACTAAAAAACCCCTCCCTTTGAATGGAACATTTTTTGAGCATTACTAATGTTTGTGCGAAAATGTGTGCGAAAATATTTGCACAGTTGTGGGATTAACTCCCTCCATGCAAAAAATGTTTTAAAGTAGATTCGATGTGGAATCAATATCAGGTTGAGCATACCTATCGGTCATAATAATTCCCTGGCTTTTAGACTGACAAAGCCAAATCATTTTATTGCCCAAAAGAAGGCCACTCAAAGGTAATGGAAAAGACAAACTTCACCATCATAAAAACCCATACAATTGTTAGGAAAAAAGTCTTTCGGCAAAGGAATGCAATTAGTGAAACCAAGAAGAAACCTTTCCAGGAAATAAAACGGTGTCCAAAGAAAGACATAATTACGACACCATACTGAAAATGAAATCGTAAAAATTATTACAAGACGAAGCCACACAACGAAAATAAAGTAAATTTATAGAGATAAACCAGCAGACAATTAAGACGAGGCCAAGAAGAAATGAGAATGAGGTATGGTTTTTAATAAAAATCTATGATCTACAACAAAATTAGCCTAACATAATGGGAACTGTTCCCGGAATGCATTCAATCAAAATGTGAGTTGTTCGGGGATTTATTTCGTAGTTTTAATGTAGTTTTAAAAACTTATAATTAATGTGAAACGATCGTTTTATCACCACAACTTGATCTACATTTGATGGATGCATGATCTTTCGAAGAGAAGAAGGTGCCACAAAGAGTTATCTCCCCCGCCCCAAAGGTAATTTATTAGCTTTTGACCATTTGAACTCGGTTGGTTGTAGTTTGTCTGGCTCAGTTTACTGATCATCAAGCAGATCAAAAGTTTTTCTTCCATTTCAACATCAGTTTATTTTCCACCTAAATGTGTGGCAAGGTCCATAAAAAAAATTACACACAAATGGAAATAGTTTATAAATTTGTTATGGTTTTTCCTGTAAGCAGTTGAAATTCCTACCCGTGTGTCTTTGGTTCAAAAATTAATGATTTCATTCAAGATCTTTAAGCGATTGGTCAGAGAAATTTGATATTTAGGGCAGTTACTTTGATAGGTGAGAGAAATTTAATTGGTCCGATTTTGGGAAATTCATAAGTACATGGAAATGTGACCATTAAGTACAATTAAATTCTGGATTTTATGGGAAAACTCTATGTATAAATCTTTTATCGTTTTTGTGCTGTTTTGAAGTTAAACTGCTTTAATGTAATCTGCCAATTTCCATCCAATTTTTAAATTTCCCCCGAAAACCTTTTAAAATTGGGTTATTGTGAAGATGACGATCTCAAGATCTCAAGTTCAACCCACAAATAGCACGTGTCATGACTAAAAAAAAGAAAGTAGCAGCTTTATAACTATCTTGGACCACTGTTTGCTTCTCCTTTACTGAGACAGTCGTCAGTTACTCCTACGACCTCCGATTTTCAAGATCCTATACAGCATCCATTTCAGATGATTTGGGCTCGTGCCCCCTTAGTTTTCCAACCCCCGCAGAGTTGATATTCAGAGACATCTTCAGCACAAGCCACACTTCTTTCGACACAACTCAAAGATGCTGCCTCACTTTTTGGTTTCTTTTTATTTCTGTGTACTTGGAAGATTGCTCTTATCGTCGAGGCTATTAGACAAAAATGACCCAAAATATTACTGTTAGGTTGTTAAGTTTCTGTTATTACCAAGTTACACTCCGTCAAGAATATTGGATACCCACTATTTCTATGTATTTGTACATCGGAAAATTAATTTATTATAACATAGATAGTCAAACAGCTTAATTAAGAATACTTTTTTTTTATTAAAATAATACAATTATTAAATTAAAGAGTCACATATGAGACAAATGTAATGTAGAACGTATAATTTTAAGAAAATCTTGGCTTTAAGGCCTCGGAATTTATAATATTCCTAGAATATGTTTATGAAATCCTCTTATTATTCATTACATTGCCTCTTGATATTTTCTAATTATTTTTTACCAATATCGCCGTTCATAACGACTGCTGGGTATCAAAAAGTAAAGTGCGACCCTGCCACCCAGAGATGCCGGGCAAAACTCGACGCGCAATTAAAACTTTTCATGCACATCAACTTTCACTCAAGGAGAACTCCACCACCGACTGACTGACAGCGGCAGCGGCCTTTCTATATGCTCCCCCGATCCCCCTTCAACCTACCAGATCCGAGCCAGCATACGCATATGCATAAAGAAAATAATATTTTTCTAACAACCGACAGGCAATCAGCGAGCGCCAAACAAATTTTCCGTGGAAAGATCTTCAAATGAGATGATCTCCGGCAGCAGAAACCGAAACAGAAGCCGGAGCCCCAGATGAAAATACAGCCTCCAAGGCAGCCCACATGTCAGGGCTCATGCCACAAGTCAGCGGCAAGTGTCAAGTGTTTCATGCCACTTGGCCACCAGAGGAAGATTCGGAAAGAGAGACAAGCTGGAAAATAAATCCATGTAATGCCCCCTGTGACAACACTCGAGGTGCTCTTCGGCTTGTCAAGACAGCCGCATATTAAATGTGTTTGCCTCCACAATAAATGATCTTTTGGGGATAAGACACTCGGGTGACGGCACAAGACAATTTCGGATTTGGTTACAATCGATTGAGAGGAGATATGAATAGACTAACAAAGCTGCAATAATCATAAAGTTCAAGGTTTAGAAGTCTAGTTATAAGTCGGACATTTGGGGAAACCCCTATTACATTTCAATATGATTTTGATTTGACTTTGCTCTTAAAAAGTTCCATGCTAACGATTATTAAAATGTACGAAGACTTTCTTATTTTTAAATATTTAACAAGAATTTGCTATAATTTCTAAAGAGTAATAATTTAGGATCTATCTCTACATGTTGATCACTGAATCTTCAATTCTTTGACCATAAACACTCGTATTTGTTGAAAATGGAAATTCAAGATGCTTTAGGTAATAACAACCCAATCTCCCTGCAGCTTAAAGTTCATTAAGAAGTCATAAGCTCCCGTTCAGGTCGCAATATTATGATCACAGAATAAAGGCTTCCAACTAACTGTTAGTTAGTGCTTTATGGTATGTTATCAAATCTTTATTTATATTTCCCCCAATCAGAATGATTGGACTTCATTTCTATGGTAAGCAGATGTGTTCTTTTGTACGAAAGTCGTACTATTTTCCCCAGGGGCAGCAGACACACGATTTAAACTCAGAAGTCGACCCCATGCGGGCTCTATTAGCCCGGGGCTTACGACGCGATGCCAACACCATTTGGCCAGGAAAATGGGGAAAAAGGGGGAGTTTTGGGAGCAGGGGGGGTGGCACATAATTTCTATGATTATGCCGAGTGCAAAGAGCAAACAGCAAAGAAGTCTGATCTTTTTCCTTGGCTTTTCTGTTCTCGCCTAATACAACAGACCCGCTAATGCTGATGACGACGAACACGTGCAGCGACAACGCGAACAACAAAAAACACAACTTAAATGCAACAACAACCTCAACAGCACACCAACAACGATCGTTTCGCATAAAGTGCAACTTTGATGAGTCTGAACGTTTTATGACAAGATCATGGCACGTGGGTCGACACCAAAGTTCACACAAAAAAATTTGTAAACCTACAAATAGAAATACAAGGCTGTAAAATCCACATTAAATGTTCTATTTTACTAAGTTTATTGTTAGGTATTATAAAACTACTTTAATTAAGTTAATTTGGGAAGAAAATTCTTTGTAGTGCATTGTTTTTTTTTTTTTGGGAGCGAGTCTTTTTGTTTTAAGCTAATATTCTCCTGTTTAGAAAATAAGTAATATATTTGAAATTCGGTCAAGAAATAATTTGACTAAAAATAAACTTAAACACATATTAGTTAATTTGTTATTTAGTTAATTTATTATTTGGTTCCTCTAATCAATGTGTAATTTCCTTAACATTTTTGAGATAATCTTGGTTTAAACTCCCTAATCCCCCCTCGTGGTAGCTCGCTGGCATCATAATCATCATCGGCCTTTCGGACGGACGACTGTGACTGTTGGCATTTGACATTTGATGGCGTGCGCTTGTCCCATAACCATTTCTTTAAGCTAATAACAACAGCCAGCCACACCAGCAACAATCATAATAAACTTTTCATCTTTTTATGTTATGTTAAATATGATGCTGCCATAGAAGGATGGGGGGAATGGAAATGGAAATAGGGCTCTTCCAAATGCGAACACACATCTGGAGACACTTTGTTAATGGTCCCGAGTCCCGACTCCCTACTCCCCACTCCCGATCGGAGTGGAGTGTGCTCCCCCTTTTAGGGCCGCAGTCCCCTTGGCGATGTTTGCTTTTAATGCTACTAAAAACAGTTTTTAAATGCAAATTAATGTAGGCTCTGGTCCAAGTTTTTATTTGAAGTGTTGACTGACTGACGGACAAACTGCTGGAGGGGCAGGTTTTTCTACGCCAGTGTCTTGTGCCTACTATCTGTTGATCTGATCCGATCTGCCTGCCATGTTTATTTCTTGTTCTTGTCGATTGTTATCTTTATGAAATTTTCACTCGACTTAATTGCATGCACGCTCTTTAATGGCTCTTGAAATTGAAAAAAGAAGCTAGTGAAATCTCCCTGGGGGCGAGATCTAGGTCCCCAAAATAAACCAAGAAAAAGGAAGTTTTACTGCTTATTAAATGTTGCTCCAAGGTTCATTCATGGGGCGAAATATCGAATATTTATAGGTAACGCTTAACTAACCATGTAAAAAACACGTCCTAAGAAATGGATACTCCTTTGCTTGGCCTGTAAATTATTGCCTATATGCAGATAAAAGCTTCACAATAACTGAAAGAAAAATGGAAAAAATGGTAGGAAATTTGTAAGTGTTTTACCCATATTTGGGTACTCTTTAAAATAACTTTTCTTTATAATGGTAGCTTTAATTATAAAAAAACATAAGTTGGACTTATTAACTAACTTTCAAATACTTTTCATTTAAATACAAAATAAAGACTGAATTTTATTAATCTATTTAATTATGTAATCTCTCCTCTGATTCTTTGTCCAATATTATTTCCCTGTTTTAAAATATTATTCAAATCCAATTATCCCATGTCATTGTGAAGATCCCCTTGTTTCGAAATTTAAATCTAATCTAAAATCAATGCTAACCCCTAAATTCACAGGGTATGAATGCAAAATACTAATGCCACAATAGAGAAAGCGATTCCACCCAAAAAGAAAAGTCATGCAAATCAGTTTTGCTCTTTTCCTTCCAGCCAGAGACACACAACCCATAAAAATCATTCAAGCGGCGCCAGGCTATAAAAACCAACACAAAACCAGGAAGGCAATCCAAAAAAAAATATATATATAAATAGGAGAAAAGGAAGAAAGCAGGAATGAATCTTTGGCTCGTTGGTTGGTGCTTAAGCATGTTGAAAGCGATTTACTCCGGGAAGCGAATGGAAATGGGAATGAGATTCGGATTGGGTGTCTTTTGGCGTGTGATTAGCATACGCAGTTTGGCAAGACACCCTTTTTCAAGGGGTTGGCATTATAGGGCTTATCAACTGACTTTTATTCGTTACACAAGTCAACTCTTCCTATCCGCAACGCGATAAGGGGTAATTCTACATAGACATGATGTGTCTTCCTATTTTTTTCGTAATTTATATGTGAAATTGTTTTTTATTTGACTTTTTTGGTTTGGGTAATGCGTGTGTTGTAACGACGGTTTCCGAATTGTTGACATTATGTCAGATAAGTGAAATTACATGTTTTGTCGATTTGTTTACAAGCGATTCATGTTGTTTATTTTGAAAAGGGCCTACACCTTCTGGTTATTAAAATATACTTTAATTACCATTAATTTGTTCATTTATTTATACTTAAAAAGAAGTATATTAATAAATACAACAAATTTCTGTTCATTCTCCACCATTCCCTACTGCAGTTTGTGTAATTGAAAATTCGGTAATAATTTAATTAATTTAATTTTTAATTTTTTTAAAGATATTTATTTTAAAAGGTAGTTCCACTCCAGGTATATTTTTATAAAAGTGCAACACTTATTCAAGTGCCTCAAACTGTTTTTTATAAATTCTTTATGCCATTCGCATCAGGCTGCCGCTCAATCCTTTAACACTCTGTCTTGCAATTCCATTTCGCAAACTGAAATGAGTTTGCAATCCCATTGAATTGCCCCAAACTGTATCTCATCAGGGCCCCTTTGTCCATCCCCTCGGTGGAATTCGCCCCTGGACAGACTGGCTCGTAAAGTAAAATCTGGCAAATGCCATTTTTTAATTGAATTTTCATTACATTTCCGTTTCAACGGTTGCCCGCTGCAAAGCTACCGAAACAATTTAATAACTGGGAATCGGGAGTCAGTAAGTCCGCCCAAAAGATATTTCGATTTTCTTTTATTTTGCTGGCCATGTAAAAATATTTTGCTGAAATGTTTTCAAGTTCTGTTTGGTTTGTTTTCCGGGGTTTTATCATGCAACACTGCACCGGCGGCAACACGAAAAGCCGCTTACGTTGCACGGGGGGATTTGATTCTCGACTCGTTTTTTGCACTCTCGTTTTTTGCATTTTTTTATGATGATTAAAAGTTATCTTAATGTCAGCTAGGTTTACGACAATGTTGTCCCCGTTGTCGCTTTTTGGCGAAAACTTCCGCTATCGGGGAATATTTCCAAGGACGGGAGGTGTCACGAAAGTCATTCAGTTTGGGCAATGAAATGTTCATTCTGAATGGTTTTAATTGCGTCTAGCAATGGCATCCTTAATGACTGATGACAGGACACGAACTTAATGTGAGCTGAGGTGTGCTAAATGGGTAATCCTTTAATGTCGAGAGAGCCCGTTTTATAGATCGAATTTTGTGAGCTGAGAGTAATGATGATTCACATTTGTTGGCACATCAATAAAAGTTTTTAGGGATTGAAGTTACAGTCACCTTATTGATAGGACATTTTTTAGGAAAATAAAAGAAATCTGGAAATCGTTATAAAATTTGGTTAGAAAAGAAAAATATTAAGAAATATCACATTAAATTAAAGCTATACTACTTTTGTTGCATTTCACTTTACCGGGGGATTTTTTTCCGAAAATTCCGTACCAATCTATTCATTTTCCACTGAATGTAACCCAAGTGTCGTCGAAATTTTCCAACATGGACAGTTGTTGATTAATGCAGACACATGTACGTTGACAAAACGCAGGGAAAAGGAAACATTTCGGCTGAAAATGTTTGGTTGATTTGAAAATGCACTCAAAATCGAAGGCTTCTGTTTGCCATCTCCACATTTCGCATGTTATGCGAAATCATGTTCGAAAGTGGGGGGGTATTTTGAAACCGAGACTCCTTTCTCCGAGTTTCCTGTAATCTGTCATAGAAACCGAAGTAAGGGAGCTGCCGCAGTGGGTGTGCGTTTGTTGGCCAAAGCCAATGAACGGTAAACTTAATTATCCAGCTTAATTGTCAGGGATGTGAGTGGGCTTGTCTGCTTTATGGATTGTCCTAATGCAGCATTATTAATTGCCTGCAAGTGTAAATTCCAAGCCTGCGATGTAAATTACGAAAGTACAAGAACAGAAAGCAAGAAAGGGGGTCCCGTTTCTCCTACTTGAAATCAAATTCCCTAACAAATGGAAAGAATGATGATATTATAAAAATTTCTGGTACTTGCAAAAATTATGATATATCCTTTAATTCTGTAGCACTATAATGTCTTTTATTTTAAACCACTATTATAAATTTGTTTCTGGATTAAAATAGAACAAATTTTGAACGAACCAAAACACTGCTACTTTAAGGATATTCCCATGCTTTCGATTTTCAGCGAACGACTGTCTTTTGCTTTTGAATGCAAAACCGAATTTTTCTCAGACTTTTCCCAGACATAAACTGAACATTTCAATTTCATTTTGTTTGCCCAACAAATTTTCCGCTTGGCGAATTTTTATTGACAATTAAATCCGAAAGCAGAGAACAAATCGAGCACCCCAACCATGGACGCAGCAAATTGAAATGCAAATATGTAAATTTCTTTTCTCTTCTGTACTTTTTTTTCTGCCAGGGAGCTGTTGACATATGCGATGTGCATAAATTTCCGTTTTGCCTTAAAACATTTCCGCAAAATCATAATAAACGTTGGGGAGCAACGCAAAAAACAATATATATGGGAAAAATTATAAAAAACGGAAGCCAAAGTGGTTAGAGTAGCATTTGCTGACTTCAAAATAATAATTCAGCCGCAAGGCAATCAAAGCAAATCTGGATTGCGGTCCAGGATCTCGGGTTAAGTTTGAGATCCAGGTCCTCGTCTGTCTCCCGCTGATGCGACTGCCGATTTAGCTCCTTGGACCCGCGGGGTTAAGTGTGACTGACATGTGTATATCGCATAGATTCTGCGTCTTTATGCCTGGCCAAGTTCCCTTTCAGCAAAGTTAGTTGAGCGTGAAATATTCTTTCTCAAAAGGATACAAAAGATGTGCCGAACAAACCGCATCTTCGAGAATGCACGCCAGTGGCTTGCTGAAAAAACTCCATTGGGTGACTTGTGGACAGCTGAATTTAAGTTTAAGGTCAACATATCTTTTAAAAAAAGGTCAAAAATCTTCACAAAAAATCTAAGTCTAAAAAAGGGAAAAACTAGTTTTTCTTTATCTTTTTTTAATTTGCAAAACTTATAAAAAATTTTACAATTTCTTATTAATCAAATATTATAATATAATTAATATTTCAAATAATTGTTATATAACAAAAGTATACCTACATTTGGCAATTCCATTAAATATTTAGTAACTGAAATTTGAGATGCTAATGAGTAAACTCATTTTACTGCAATACAAAGTAACAGGAAATGTGGGACACTAAATACATTTTCTAGAATCCCTTCCTATCTCCTTAAAGCATCAACTCATCCCCCTTTACATTTTCATCTCATGATTTACCCTAATCAGGCTTTCAGCTTTCGAACATCTCACATGTGGCAAATTATAAGCAGTAAATTACATTAGAGACAAAAACGTATTGATTGCCTGAAAGTGCAGTTGCCGTCCCCAGAACCCAGACTCCCAATTCCCGATCCCTTAGATAACTCGTTGCATTCATTTGACACCTTTGAAGTATCTTTGTATCTCTGTCTTGGCACAATGAACCAGCCGAGCTGCGTTGCAGCTGCAGTCGGAGCTGCATATAATGTAAAATAAATTGGATTATCCTTTGATTCATTCACAGTTTGTCGCCCAGGCTGGGCTGTCCCATAATTTATATGCTTTACATATTTCAAATCGAGGGCCACCTGAAAGTCAATTGCAGTCTCCCGGGGCGTAGGAGATGCAGTTCCAGTGTGGGAGGGCCATTAATTTGCCGGGGTGTCAGTCAAAGGAGGCGATAACAAGTTTTTGGCTGATTTGATTGCCGCCGTCTACGATGAGCAATGAGCTGCTTAGATTTACCCTCGTGAGTGTTTCCCTTTTGGGCCTGATCTGATTTGGACTGAGAACGAGAAGCGTTTGTTTAATTGCTTTCGGCTGGCGTTTTGGGGGCCTTAAGCCCCAGCATTTAAATGGCAGAAGTGTAAGTTGCAATGCTGCAATAATGCCTTTAATCTAAAGTTTTTCAACGAACTTCTACCAAATCTTATTAGAAAAATAAACACATAAACATTTACGAGATTTTAATGCTTAATACTTAATACTTTTTAAATATTACGTATTTAAATGAAAATGGAATTTATACTTATACTTATTTAACTTATATACTTATATACTTATTTAACTTATTTATACTTATTTAACTAGTCAGATATCATAAAAATCTTAAAAAAAATAAATTTGAATTGCTCTGTAACTTCAAAAACCGCTTTTACCTGAAAACTATAATGTTATAATATCCTTTTTTTGATTGCTTTCCCACTGATTTAATTGCTGTCCCTGTTCTTAAAGCCTTATCTTTTAAATGATGTTTGGCTACTGTAAACCTGATCCTTGCACCGCTCATTAAATGAATTCGATATAAAACCGTCCTCAAAACAACTGCCCATGAACGATCGTCACTTGTGATTAATGATGGATGAGCTGACCAGACCAAAAGCAAAGAAGATCTCCAATTATGCCATTTGCATTTACAATTCTAAAATTGTAAGCAATTATATTGGACATTTCTACTCTGGCCACTGATCGATTGTTGACGTTTGGGTTCGTAGATTCTTGGCTTTTTTTCGGGAAAACAGATAAGAATCGGAACAATAACAAAACGATGAACTGAAAATGATTAGTCAACACAATGCATCCACATACCGATACAGATGGGCTGGCAATAAAAAAAATTACGGACAATTTTCATGAACAAACGCCTTTTATGGATGCACCAAAGGGAAAATGGAAAGAAAAACTATTAACAAATGTCAATTAGATGACACAGGCGCAAAAGTTGAGATTGAGAGAAAGGTTTCCATACCTCAACCCGGGTTAATGACAATGAGACGTGCATCAGATGCATCCAGTAGATACAGAGATACAACATAAAGAGATACATCCAGAGATATGTTTGTCATTTTTCGGTTTCGTCTCTGACGATCTTTTCTTCCATGTGGCAATGTTACAAATACAAATTTTCTGAACTTGTTGGGTCCAATGATTTGTTTGCATTGTTAATTGGTTGAGAGGTGGGGAAAGGAAATGGGGATGACTCAGAGGCGTGTGAATTTGAAGCTATCGCTCCGTTTTTTACCGTTTTTTATTAGGAAACTTATTGGGGGTCGGAATTTTTGGGGGAGAAAGTAATGCAGCAATTTTAGATTAAATTTCCATCAAGTATACGACTTTCTGATAAGTTTGAGTATTCGCTGACTTGAAAGTTATTTTATTGTCCTTCTCAACTAAATAAAGACATTACAAACGAGACTTTCCAGAGGAATATCTACATGTTTTAAATGTTGTTTTGTAGAAAACTAATATCAATATTTTACTTCTCTATAAAATGTATAAAAATTACAAAGAAGTCAATTTAACTTATTACTAAACATTTAGAGAAATAATACATTTGCTTGTAACTAAATTTTATATTTTTTAAAACCCCTTTGTATTTTATATCTACTTTTCCATTTTACAACTTAATTTCCTACTCAGGTTTTAGCTCTTTTTTATATATTCCCTCTCCTTTTTATGCCTGAAATCAATTTGTAGCACTTTACTTGAAATTAACCTTGTTAGGTATTTTCATTTTATTATAATGCGAGAGACTTGTTTCAATGAAATAATCAGCTCCACTTTTTTTAATGTCCCACGTCTGCGCGCTCAATTAAAAACCATCAGCTGGCATGTGGAAAAACCCTTCCGGAAAATGGGGAACCAAAGGAAAGGGGTTTTATTCAAGGTGTTAGGTGGCAGGTGTCACTTGCCAGTTCAGCGGAGCTTAAACGTTTTTTGTTCCATCAGAAATTAACGCCTGAAATGGATTTTAAGTGCGGCTTGGCTAATTGAAAAGGTTCTTGTACGTATAAAAAATTTATAGGAAACAAGAGGCCAAGAAAAAGGGAAAAATTCAAAACAAAAAAATCACAGACGAACCGAGCAATTGACCGCTGGGAAATGAACCCATAAACAAATTACAAACAAAAGGCATTTAAGGACCGACTGGGGAGCCCCAACACGCAAAGTCCGAAGCATTTATTTATTAATCGCATGTCGGGCGACAAACCCCAAAAAGGAGGAAAAATATTATACTAGCACGTAAGCATTAAACACTTTTGGAGCGGAAGAACTAATTAACGAGGAAGAGGACTCGGACCCAGACAGAATAACTTGACAAAAACTCATTAGCACGCTCGAACGTTAAAAATGTCGCGTCAAAATCAGCGCTTAATATTTTTTATGATTAGTCCACGACGAAATGTCAGTGAAAAATTCCGGGGAAAGCGGGAAAAAATTATGACTAGGATAAATTAAAGGGACACATGCAAATAAAATGTTTCTTGTAATTGGAATGCGTCTGTATTTTTCTATGGAAAATAGGGGGGAAATATTAACACGAAACGTTTGTGTGTAAGGTATGAAAATACTCAGTAGTGGTTAACTATGAGTCTCTGCATCAATAACTACAACTTAATATAAAAACTGCCTGAACTATAGAACTATATATTACATTTTTAATTTTATTTAATTTAGAATAGAGAAAGAAGAAATCGTACTTTTATTAAAAATAATTGTATTTAGACAATTGGGATAAGGGGCTAAGTAATTATCATAACTATACGCGGATGAAACGCTAAAGACTCATTAATCGCCAGAAAAGCACACAACTAAGTAATGTGACAGAATTTTTCGCGAATTTTGCCGGCAGATCCATTTTAATTGTGTGCTTTGTTTGACTTTTTGGTAAAATAAAAAAAGTCATAACAAAAGAAAAGCAAATACTAAGGACTTGACACCCGCGGCTGCGTCACTCAGTTGTCATTTGTCCTTTATTCCGTTCCAGAACCCCTCTCTTACCCATGTGCTATACTCTTTAATTTACTAGTATTTTAGTTCTTATCGAGTAAACTTTGTTTCAGCTAAAAAACAAACTTGGGATTTTAGTAGAATTTTTGTAATTTTATATAAGAGTTAAGTTGCAAGCTTAATTAATTTTTATTATATAAATATAATAATCCAGATATATAATAAAGAATTTTGCTAAAAAATATATTTGGTTTTACATTAAATACATAAATAGAGGTGAATAAAATTTGAAAAAATATTATTGATTCAAAACTAAATCGGATCATTAGGCCAATAAGCATATTATTTACAAATCTGTCGTATACTTCCCTAATTAAGCCATTTAGAAGGTATTTAGACGACCCGAGTGAACTGTTCTTTTATAAATATGAAGATACGTTTTCGTTAGCCACTGTCGCTACTTTTCTCTGCTCCCGCTGCAACTTCATTTTGGATTTTAATTTCCTACTGGGATTTACGTAAAAGGTGTCCCTTTTCTCTTTTCGTCCTGTCTGCAGCATCGCTTTTAATGGCCAGCGTCCAGTCTGCAGCGATTTTAATATAAAAACTACAGCCAAAGCAGAACAAACAAAAAACAGAAGCAACAGTCATTTGTAAGCGCAGACGAAAAAATATTAAATGAAGAGGGTTGCGGAAAAGGTGAGATAAGCTCTTTAAGCCATATTAGCAGCTACCCGTATGTGTTGGTTTAAATATGTTGGCATTTAATAGAGGATTTAGCAGAAAGATGAAAAGAGGGAACTTAAATTACAAACAAAAGCTGCAAAGCTATAATTAAGGAAAAGTAATAAGACCTTATTCCGTTTTATTTTTCTCTTCCAAAAACCTCCCCTTAAGTTTTTTAACCTTATAAAAGAAACTGTCCATAATGATACAAAAGTATAGGCTTCAAATCAAATTCCTTTTGCGTTGAGACTTATACGCACTCCTAAAGGCAATTAATAATTTAAGTACGTCCCTTGAACCCTTCAAACATTTCACATTCTAAAGTCGTAATTAATCAAAAAAGGCTTGTCCATCAGAGCATAAAATGTGCAGAACGCTTTCCAAGCACTAGACCTGAAATAAATTGCATAATGCTTAACCAAAAAATAAAAGAAAATGCCTGCCATACATTAATAATTACAAGCGCACAAAAGGCAAAAGTGTTAAAGCAAAATAGAAGACCCATTCTCCGCGGAAAGTTACCAACTCCCTGTTGTAATCCATCAAAAGCGGCGACAAACTTCACGCATTGTTAGGCAGCCAAAGTTAAGAAGGGGCTCTCGCAAATTAAAAGCCTGGCCAAAGTTTCGCGCTGCTTAAAAAATATGTGCACAGTGCTGGCCGGATGGCTATTTTTGAATGGGGTAAGGATTTTGTATTAGTTTAAGAATATTGACAGAGAAAACTAGCAAAATTTTTAGGTGCAAAAACAAGGATAAAACATATTAAAAAAGTAAAACGTTTAAAACAAAATTTTTTATTTTTTATATTTTCAATTTTGTTTAATTTTTGTTTCACTTTGAACATCACATTTCGTATTTTTTGTATCCAAAATATTACAGTATAAATAAATAAACTAAAAAATTAGACGAAAAATTTTTAAATTCTTTTATTTTATTTAATATTTAAATTATATTTATTTATCGAGCATTTTATTTTATTCTGAAAAAAACTTAGCTAATTTTAGCTTTTCCTGGCTGACAGCACTGTGTGTGAGAGAATTTGTGGGTGGCCCACAGTTCAAGGAAGTAAAGAGCAGTGGTTAAAAAAGGGAATGGGATGGCAGCTTCTTTTATTGACAATAGATGGAAGGCTAAGCAAAGATTCTCTTTGAGTTGTAATTTTTAGCCATTTTGCTGGCCGGGCACGTTTTGCATTTAGCGCGTAAAATAAATTTGCACAATTTGTGACAAGAGTGTGAGCAAAACTAAAGGAGTGGGGCTTCGAGGAGTCGGTCAAAGGGGGAGGCAAACAAATTGACAAGGCAAATGCACTGTGGTTACCATTGGTTAATACAATTGTATAAATATAAATACTAAATCATTTAATAATATTTTATAATAAAGATAAAATAGTTTAAAAAAAAAACAAATTTAATTAAAAAGAAATATTTAATAACTCTAAAATTCTGTAACAAATGTTATTATGGTTGATTTAAATGTTTTCTGAAACGTTGAAAGAATCTCGAAATTATGAAAATTAGTTGAACTCATTTTAAAGAACAATATATCATTCCTATGATACAACTAAACAAACATACAACTAATAAAATGTTGGGTAAAATAATTGAGTTTTAGTGAAAAAAAGGTTTACATTTTTATTAAATCCTTTTAATCCTAACACCACCTCAAATGTCCAAATCCAAATGGAGTTCCGACCACTGTGCAGTGTCTTTGTCCCAAGGAGGCGTCATAGTGGGCAGGCTGGGCCCCTGTGGGTCGGCTAATTGTCATGCCATGCGAGACTTCTCTCGAGCGGTTGTCTTGGGGACCCGCTACTGATTTTTCTTCTTATTTGCGGCTCTGCACTCGGTCCGTCCATCAATTGACTTTATCTATTTGAACTCGCATGTTAAAAATATCAATTTGTTGTCTGCCCAGACTTCTGACTTTGTTCGTTTCTGACAGACACTTTGGCCCGTTCAACTGACTGGTTGGTTGGTTTGTTTGGCCGATTCTCTTTCGGCCAGCTCTATGGTAGAATCGCAGCTTTGCGTTTTTGGTGTGATTTATGGCTACTCGGTGGCATAAATGTAGGTGCGGCCTGCTGCCACATAAATCATTGTTCAACTCTGCAATGCAATTTTGCGCAAAATGTTCACTTTGCTCTCGGAGTCGAGGGCTCGGAGGTTGATTCGCTAAGCAGGGATAATGTTTGATAATAGGTTAGCCACGACTTAAATTTGAAATATTAAACACTGTACTCACTCGCCAAATTTGTAAGAATTTAACTCAATATCTTTTTTTTTTTTTGATAATGAAAACAAATATTATCGAAGGAAATTAAACAATTTTTCCATTCGAATTGTTTTAAAGAATAAATGTTAATATTGACAAGGGATGTCCACACAAATGGAAAATAACTTGAAAAGCGGAAGACCATACTTTGTCATTCCCATAAACCATTTAATCTGTTGTCTTAAGAAACTCTAAGGGCCGGTTTCTCGAGTCCCTGTCAAAGTCCCTGATAGCTATCTGTTCGAAAAACTTAAAGACCAGATAAACTGTTCGTAAAAGCAAATCCGCTTTCTCGACTGCTTTAATTTATCTGAACGAGAAACAATTACAGAGTGCTGTTAACGCACAGAATTGTGCTGTCAAGCGCAAAAAATGGCGTGCTTCGATTATTTCATCAGCTGTTTGGGTATAATTCAAAGGAAAAGTCAGCTGTGATTTCGTTTCTTCTTCTTAGTTGGCTTTGGGAAATCAGCTGTCATTCTATCGAGCCGAAAACGCTTAACAGGGACTCCGAGTCCCTGTCAAAGTTAGCTCTCACATTGATGCTCGAGAAAGCCAAAATGCCTTAGCAGGGACTTTATCTGTTCGAGAAATGTTAGCCGGCACTCGAGAAACCGGCCCTAAGACCATTACCCATATCCCGACACCTGTTATACTTTTATCCTCCCTCGAACCTTTAGCCAGTCATCTGACCATTCGGAATCACTTAATTTGCTAAGGAACCCCAGTTATCCTGCCCTTCAGATCAATTATGAAACTAAAAAGGAACGGAGACTTATCCTAGATATAAGTGTGCCACTTGTGAAGGGAAGGGCACCCGAGTAAATTATAAGGTTTGTGAAAATATGGAGGGGGTTACCCCAAAAGACCACTCCCACATGAATAATTCATCGAGTCAACTGAGTGGCTGTGGCTGCATTAATGAGTAACGCTTCTTATTTACCATGATGCCGCAAAAAAATCAGAAACAGAATTGAGAAATATTCTGCGAGACAAGTTTAATTAGAGAGAGAAGCCGAGTGAAATTGTCTTATCATAATCATTCCAGCGAGGAAATTTTCTGATTTTTGCACACAGACTGACTGGAAAAGTGTGTCTAGTCACTCCGTACACATCAATCATAGTCAGAGTCCCTTTGGACAGCCAGTTAATGGCCAAGGGATCCTGGCCATAATGTGCTGGGTGTTTGCGTGTCCTCGGACTTTCAGTTGGACAAGTGCATGATTAATTATTTTATTATCTGTAAATTGGTTTTGTCCCCTCGAAACGATGATGGTGGACCTTTTTCCGCTCTTTTCCTTTACCTTTGCATACTTTGAGGCTTGTTCAAATTTCCCGCTTTTCCTTGTGGCTTTAAAAGTTTTCTCCGCGCTTAAAGAATTTCTGATTTCTGGCCATTAAAACCACTACAAGCTGAAAGCCACGAAAAACATTTTTTTTAATTTGAGGATTGGCCTTTTATTTTTTGTGCGAAAACTTTCAAGTGGAAAATCTGTTGATATTCTTTCCGCGGACCCATTAAAATTGTTTTGATTTTTTATTGTTTTGGGTTATTGGGCATGTTTTCTGGCGAAACACTGCGCAGATTTGGGTCACCAACTGTTGTCGTTTAATTAGCAAAATTTAATGACTTTATTCGGGAGTGGGAAGCAAATGTATTTGAAATACTGCGATGACAGCTTTTATGGCCCAGTGAGAAAATAATGGAAATGTACTTCGGTTGAAGGCCAAAATAAAAAATATCAAACTGGTTTCTAAGTATAGGTATTGTAATGGATCCAGAACGTGAGAAACTTTCTTTTACACTAAACCTTATTAAACCAATTGAGAGATACCCAATTAAAGTTCAAAATAGTTCATAAGTTAATTTCCTGGCTCGATTTCGCTGATCATTTCCACTGCGGGGCGCCGATCTCTTGTTCCAATTAGCGGTTAGGATCATAAACCCAAGCCAGCAACTAACTCAATCATTACGCAATTAAGCAACGAACCAAACAAAAGCATTTCCACACAGATTTATAGCTATATCCACATCGAACGGGGGGCACATTAAATCACGCGACCCATTAATAAAATTGTTCCACACTCGTTGCCGTATAATTATTTGGGGGGGTCCGAAACAGAAGTCTCAAATATTTAATCATTGTCGCCGGGCCTTCGTTCTTGGGCCTTGGGATGGATGCCATAATTCTGTTGAAAACCATTTGTACAAGTGGATTTTATTCTCGAAAGGCAGCTGTGAGCTGGATCTGAAGATTCGAACAGTTTTATGACCCTGTTTTGGATGCCATTAAAATGATTGTGTAAATTCTGGAAATAATCAAATCCCAAATAATAAAAAACATACAGATCACACTCAAAATTCTTTTAGAAGTCGTAAAAAATCACTCTTGGGATTATAAATTATTTTTATTCAACTCATTAAAGTCTATAAAGGTAAATTATTATAAATTAAACTGTCTAATTTAAACATTTTAGTTTCAATTGCAAGTTGTGCAACTTCTAGTCTTCAAGTCAGCTTGACCAGTAATCCTATTCAGAATCTACTTACATTAACTAATGAGGTTAATTTGCATTTGACGAATCCACGCCTCTTTAGCGAAATAAATCGAAGCACTTTCGGCATTGATCAATCTCTGATCGACATCAGCCCACACAAATTTTCCGTTTCGCTCTATGCAAATAGCTGTGTGGGATTTAAGCAAAAAAAAATCCAATTAACACTTTTAGAACGTGCCAAAAACTTTATTGCGCAAAAACTTGATTTATGCGAAACTGAGGGGGGTCGATAGGGAAATCGATTGGTAGCCACAGTGTCTGAGCCAGTTTAGTTGAGCAAATGGAAACCCTCACGATCGGGAACCGAACACCCACGAATCTCAAGAACCCACAAAATCAATCAACCTCGATTACTGGTTGTAGTAAAGAGCAGAGATACATTATAAGAACTAACTAATATGTTAATATTCTTATGATCAGTCGATCATCTTTATTCTAGTGTTTATTTAACTAAATAATAATATCTTAGGTCTTTGTTGTTTAAAACCTACTTACCTATTTTATAAGTAAGTTTAAGTTTTACTTTTGTTCATTAAAAACAAATTATTTTTGATTGCATTAAAAATCTATATGTATCTCTAATTTATACCCTCAATCCATTCTGTATTCCGCTGCGTTCTGTTGTGCCTCTTTGTAGTTCTTCGTTCATAACAATGAATTGCTGCGATTTAATCAATTGTGGCAGGTGTTTTTATTTTTTTACATTTTCATGTTGTTGCCACAAAAACTGCACGCAGCCAGCTATCGAAACTGGTTGGCTCCGACTGCAACTCCGAAAACCGCTTTGAATCTTTTTTCCGAAGCCTTGTTTGATTTGCTCAAATTAGCGCATGCAGAGCCAAAAACCTGCTGGCGTCCCCCACCAAAAAGACTCGCAACATGTGGCACGTTTCCTTGGCCGGGCAATTGAAATTGAAAACTTCGCAGCAAATTGTTGGCACTTAATTGAGTAACTCCGATCGATCTCTCGATGTGCTTTGCATAAATTGAAAGGGGTCTTTGGAAAGAGCGTTCTGGGAGTGGGTGCGTGATATAGGTGTCATATGCAGTCGGTTGTCAGTTGGCTTTGATCGTGTCTCCGCATCGAGGTGCATTGTTTACGATCTGCAGGGGTCCGAACGGACACCTTACCGCAACTCTGGCCAGGTGACCACAGCACAGCGGCTAGCGACTTTATTGATTCGATTCCACAATTGAAAACCGTTGATCTTTTGTGGTTGATTTTCTGACACAATTGGGTCATAGTTCTTAAGGTCGTGCAGCTGGTGCAAATGAGAACTGTGGACAATAGAATTGCATTTTTAGATAACACAAAAAAATATCTACGATTTCACACATTCAGCGCCAAGGGGTTTCTGCTTATGCTTTTTTAATTAAACAAATAATTCGTAGACTATTTAATTTTGTGGTGAAAATTAAATAATTAACATCAATATTCAGCTTTCAAAGACATACATTTTATTTTAAGACATTTAATATTTTTTAATACATTATAACTTAGTCTAGTTTTTAGAAACTTAAAAGTTATAGATTCTGAGATAATCCTCAAAAAATTGTATATTTCACTTTTTTTTTACTTCTTCCTTGTTATTAAAATCACCAAAGATACGAAAATTAAAAGATCACCTCCTACCAAACTCTATAAATACTTTTTAACTCTCACGATCCTCAATTTTCACTTCCACTATGAGGCCTCCAACATTATCGCCACCACTAAAAAATGTTATAATGGCCTTCACAATCCCTCGAGGCACTTGCGATGGCCAATCCTCGGTGTTGAAAAGGACATTTTTGATGTAAAATTCGCCCTCGGGAACTGGACAAAAGTCGTCGTCGACCAGGGGAAAATTGGTGGTTTCTCCTGTTTTCACAGAAGGTTGCACGAACTGGACGTAGAACTTCTTGAAGCAGTCGCAAATGCTCGTTTGGGGCACGTCCATGGCCATCCTCTTAAACTCCCCATCGCCTCTGGGACTCGAATAGAGTTCCACGGAAACCTTGAAGTCATCGTTGTTCATCTCACCAACGAATTTAAAGGACCCGTTGAGAGCTCTCTCCCGGCCAACAGTTTTTAATTTGTCGAAAAAAACCAAAGTCTGGGAATCGCCCTCGAAAGGCTCTAGTCTCTCATTGGTTACCTCATAGGATTGCTCGCACTGTTAAAATAAGTATTTGGAAATTAAAAAATTTAATACAACATTTTTTTAAAGACCTTTATATTTTTCAGCAAGTGAAAGAGTAATATTATTACAGCCCACTTCATTTTGAACTGACGCTTGGCTGTTCTGAGTTCATCTTATTTATTTGATGTTTTTCGCTTGGATTTGGCACGCAATCTCCATGTTCCATATATGTACGAATAGATTAACAATCTTGTTGTGATGTTCGTCCATCGACTACAATGTATTTGCTGATCCTGATCTTTAAATTTTACCCGGACTACTGTCAAGTTCAATCATGTTAAGTTTTAATTGATTTAATTCCAGTCGACACGAATTACTACTAAAAATAGCTAGCCGGTTCCTATTTTATGGAGCATAAATATTTTAAATGATGAAAAACTGTTTTAAACAAAACCTAAAGTCATGGTAGCACGCTATAAGAATATAATATAATCATCGAGATTACTAATACAAATAAGTTCATTTCCCTTATTATTACCGATTCAACTAGCGGGATAAAAACAAAGTTAATAAAATGGCCTCATACTAGCCGTAATCGTATCAATTGAACAGGAGCATTTGTACCTCCCTCCAATTTCTAATCCCCCATCCAAAAAGAGCGCCGTGTTGAAAATCCAACTAAAATAATTCAATTTGTTGGAATCGCCTTCACTTCACCTTCCCCCGCCAGATGGTGGCCCCGAAAATTCCTCCGAAGTCCCATCAACAGATCATCAAAATTTGGGGGAAAACCCCCCAAAAAAGAGCGATAATAAAGCATTAATTGAAAAGTTTTAAACAAAAGACAGCAGCGACTCGAGAACGTGTAGACAAAAGACACGGAATACAAAACAACTAACAGAAAAAAGTGCGCAATGCCAGAAAAACTAAACTCAGCAGGAGATATTTTACATTTTCACGGATGGATTTCCCCAGAAAGTGTGTGCCAGAGCAGAGGGCGCGATAGTTTATATTTATAACAAATTCATTCAAGATCCAACAAGGGGAAGGCGGTTTCGTTTCAGGGGGAGGAGGTACAGAAAATGGGCGACACCACGCGCCCGCGCCTGCCACACTCTATAAATAGGAAAAGTCAAATGAGAGGGGATTTTCCGAAAAATGAAAACGTCACTTCAACTTGGCATTGCTCGCTTTTCAAGGGGGGCCTGCCATGGGTCTATCCACCCATTTCCCCCCCAAAAAAAAATTAAAGAATTAAATGTGGAGCACTTTGTATACCTTGTAGAATTTCCATTGGTTTTATAAAACATTTTTATAGGATGTATAAAATAATAAATAAATAATCCTTAAATTATTTTTAATAATCAAACTAGTTTTGGTAGAAAATAAAATAAATAATATTTTAACAATAAGAATAATGTTATAATAATAAGTTTATACAAACTTCCGTTTTCAACAAAAGTATTTTTTTCGTAATAAGCCCAAATTAATAGGTACAAATAAATATACCCCAAAGGAAGTGGTATCCAAATAGACAACCATATGCAGCCGCAAACAATTCGAGGCATTTTCCAAGTAATATGCAACACATGTTCTATGGCCCGTGGGGGAAAGTGTGCTTCTGCGCCTGCGCCCCGTGCCACAAATGAAAACGGAAAACTGCCAAGGAGCCGACAGTTTTCCGTTTTTCCTTTTTGTCAAATGGAGCAGCACACGAACGTAACGTCAAGTGACAGTTCGCTGTCCTCAGCGAGCCATGACATTAGATGATGCTTTGACTCGGATCAGCGCTCCAAAAACCCCAAAGGGACAAACAAAATAGGGGGCCAAAAATGCCAGCCAGATTCCTGCTCCGGCAGCATTGTCAATCAAAAATATTACAATAGGATTTACTGGGGGAAATAGTGATATAGTACAGATTTAAAAACCTTAAGAAAGCAAAAGAGAGAGAGAAATAATATTAAATATCATAATATAAATAAAATTATGAAATGAACTTGTCAATATCCATAGCCGATAAGCATAACTCAAAAAAGCTAAGAACGCAGTTGCCCAAACCATTTACAATGTCCAGCTTATAGTCAAAGATATGACGAAATACCAAATACAACGGGTTCAGAAACCATTAAACGGTCCACCAATTTAGCATATTCAGAGGCTTTCCTAACCCATAGATTAATGATCAGTCTGCTGCTCCGAGTTCGCCAAGTGGTCGAGCAGGTGACAGGCATTAGCATAAATCGCTAAAATCGAAGCGAGCAGAGTGGACAGGTCGGGCAACCATTAATGAACACCTACACGACGATGGGATCTGGACCTGGCCAGCGATCTTAGCAGTATAAATCAAACATTTAATTACAGTGTAATTAATGTAACGTATTTCAATTAATTAAATGCGCTTTGATTGGCGTCGTTGCCCAGACGCAGTTCGGCCAAGAAACCAACTATCAAACAACGCCTAGGCCAAAAACCAAAACTTAAATCGCAAAAATCGAGTGAAAAACAAAAACATTACGAAACCTGAATTTTTGCGCGCCAAAAAATCGCAGAGGAAAATACAATATTAAAACAAGTCAACAATATAGACATAAACCTTTTTTTCGTAGACTCGTACTTGTAATACTCTTAATTAATACAAGTTAAACTTTAATAATTTTAGATAAAAATAACAAGAATGTAAAAATAACAAGAATGTAAAATTATTTTAATGTACCTATTATTTATTCACCAAGAATATTTCCTGGATTCTATACATTTAGACAGCATTAGAAAAGCAAAGTAAGTATCAATCATTTTTAACATTAAATTGGAATGAAATATTTAAGAAACAACCAATAAATAAGGGATCATCGATATTCGTAGAAAGTTAGAGTATCTTAAACAGCTGGTAATGTCGGTGAAGCAGGTGATAAGGCGGCATTGCCAATTGGAACCGCATAAACCAGCTGCAAACGTTACTGGAGGATCAGAAGGGGCGGAGGGCGTGGCGTGGGCGATGGAAAACTCAATTGCGTCGTTGCGAAAATTAACTGCAATATGCACAGAGCCCAAAGAGGCCGAGAGCCACTCTTGGCTTAACAAATGTTAAAGGCTCGCCACAAGGCCTGTCCCGACTTTTTTTTTGTTGTTTTAACTACACAAAAACAAATACTTTGGACTAATTTTTAAAATAATAAATAAATAAATATATAGTCTTATACAAAGATTTTACCAAAAAAGGTTTAATTTTTCAAACAAGTCGAGAATTTTAACCTCCAAGCCACTGCAATGGCTTTACCATTGCACTGATAAAAAAGCAAAAAAAAAAAGGGTTTTTAAATTGGTGTATGAGCCAGAAGGACTTCATTATTCTTATACGCGAATTCTTTAGAATCTTCCTTTAGGATTCTTTAGGATCTTCCTTTTCTTTTCGTAATATTTTAGTCAAAGAAATTACAATGCTTTTGCCTTGTATTTTTCTCAGTTTACAAATGGGTTGCCTTCCTACGTTGCAGGCCAAGTTGAGAAGGCGTCGCGGCTTCCGTGGCAGGTTACAACGGATTTGTTGCTGCTGTTGTTGGTTTGGCCTAATGCGAAAGTTGTTGCCCTTGTGTTAGTGCGCTGTAGCTGTTTTCGTGCCACAAGTGGCAGTGCCAAACAAAACTGACCAACAAAAAATAAATTCAAAATGGAATAATAAATATATTTTATTATGGTGGAATTTTTTTAAACGGTATAATTGTTTCAATATATTTAATTATCTTGATAACTATTTTTTTGGGGAGTCTTTAATAATTTAGAAAATTGTATATTTATTAAAAAGAATAATATATAAGAAAAAACAATTTTTTTCAGTGATAAATGGTAATATTAAGTAGTATCAATATAAGCAATCATCAAAATCATTAAAAAGCTAAAAGTAAAATTTCGTATTTTTCCTAAATGTCCCTAAATATCTATTAATTATATTTTGTTTATCAGTGTTGTTTTTCCACAACGTCACGCGTCAAAGTTTGTACGTGTTGTTTCGTTTGTTGGTCAAGTGAGCAACAACAACATTGACAATAACAAATGCAACACGCGCTTAATTTTTATTAGACCTCATGTGGTGCGCATGCGCAGCACCGAATAACCGTTGCGCACGGACATACGGATACAAATGCACATGTGCGCGTAGATATATTTTTTGGGGCCAGCAATTGGCATAATTGACTGGCCGGTCCGTCTGGTCAGCTACGTGAGGTGGGAGAACTTTTCGGTTACCATATTGTGGCGAACTCCCCTGCCAGTCGGTTGATTTATGTCCATCATTAATAACAATCACAAGAGAGGTTCAAGACAAATGTAAGGCAAGCCAGCTGAGTGACAAGGAGGTTGAACCTTGGGCAACTCCCACACGGAATGGGTGTTTCTAAAACTGGGATCCCCAAATAATTGGTTTACCTTTTGGGGAACAGGTGGATGTGATAAACTGCCTCTGAGCCGTAGGATCTATAGGAATACATATAACATGTTTAAATTATAATATTTTATTATTTATGTGTAACAAATAGATTGCTTATTACCTTAATGAGCATCTAATAATTACATAACAATTAAAAGTTGAACAGTAAAAATCTTAGACATTTTTAATCGATCTAAATAATTGTTATACTACTTAACCAGCCGAATCACAACATTTATAGTTGCATGAAAAGCTTTATGTGTAGTGTCATTGTCCCGCGTTGTTTTTTGCAATTATCAGCAATAAATTGGTTTATGTCGGCAGCTTCACATATCAACCCATACAGATTTTTATGGGCCCTCGTCGTCTATATTTAGATACCGCCACAATAAAGAGCCCAGCAAAACAAAAAGCGAATCCCACTCGAACTAATTGCCATGTCCACAATACTGGTGCTTATCCTTGATCATCAATGGTTCATTAACTCCGCCAGAACTGCTGCAGCAAAAAAAGAATACGATGCCGTGGAGCGTATTTAATACAATTAACTTGCTACGTTATAAGATTAACCCCATCGAAAGGGGGATTCGCAATGGAGTCAAGATCAAGCTTCCTCCCAGATTAACAATCAATTAAAATTGACAAGTGGTCAGCAAAGTGCAGAGGAAAAGCGAAGGAAAATAGAGGAGAGGAAAATAATTACGATGGCTGCATAAAAGGCGCCATTTAGCCTCGGCTAACGACACGCAATAATTACGCCCAATTAATCGCAATAACTTTTGCAAATTAGATAATTTCGGTTCACGTCGCAGAGTCCAGAGAACGCTGCTCCAGCTGCCCTGGGGCCACATTAAATGTAATTCTTTTCCTGAAAGGGGGAGTTTGGGCTGCTGGAGACTCAAATGTGTGTAATCTTGCATCGCTGCACTTGTCGCTCCTCTATTTTCCCCAGCCCCCAAGGCAGACCCAGAAACGCCCCAACTTTAGTGACAATGTATGGACAACTCGATGGGAGTCTGTGGGTATAGAAAAACGGGATAGGTTTACAGAGGTTTGGGTATGGGATTATAATATAAAACAGACTGTAAGCTGCAATGGCTTGTAAAAACAATTGAAAATCATTTTCAGTTTACAAAAACCGTAAGGAAATATATATTTTAAAATTGTATAGCGTTTATATTATTATTGTTAGGATTTCTACGCTTCTTTTTAGGCTCACTGAATCAAAATCGAGTTTAACCACACACTAAAATGAATTATAATTTATTAATTGTATAAATTATTATAACAAAAATTTACTTAGACCAATTACGTCTAATCGCTTTAAACCTCTTTTATCTGAACTTTTCCTCATATCTAAGTTCTTATTTGCTTAATGCCTAGCAGATATCAAATAGTCGACTCCTCTGCCTAATATCCATAATTTATTATTTCCTAGTACAACTTTTTTATTCTTGCCCCCAGTGTCCGCCACTTGCGGCTTTTCTAGTTGCTGCTCTTCTGCTGCTGTTGCTCCATCAAAAGGCTGTTCTGCAAATAAATTATTGCCCCGTGCACTTGTGGCAGCCCCCTTAGCACATGACCACTCCTCTACGCCCCTGCCCATGCCCCTCTGAGGCAAAATGCCTACTTAACCAAGGCGCAATGCTAAAAATACAATTGAACCTATTGCTGACAGCTGTTGCGTAAGCCGCGGAGCGTTTGAAACCCGAAAAGGGGGCACGTTTTTAACCATCATAAATAATATAAGTATTAGCTTCTTATAAAACTCTGGAGGAATTTAAATATGTTATATTTTCTGCAAATACAACGTATTAAAATTTTGTAAAATAATTATTATCCTAATTACCTGTTTAATATCGCATTTAAACACAATTCTCAAATCATAAAAATATTACCGAAAAAATATAGCTAACTATAAATATTTTTTTGGCTTTACAGGTTATTTAAAGATTTCGAATAGCGGTACCAAAAATGCATGTTTTTTAGGACAATTGAAGGAGAGATACAAACGCATTCGAAAATGAAAATATTTTTACGTTTTCTAAGCCTATGAAACTCCGTTTCGCACTTTTCATAATTTTGCTAATATTACAAAATTAATTATGGAATTTAGTTTGTTTGAAACATTTTTAAAGCTCGGCACCTTTGCATTGGAAACTCCGCTCCTGGACAAATGCAATTTATCAAAAGGCAGCACGCCATGAAAACTAAGAAAGCAACAAGCTGCCCCAACCAGTCGAAAGGCCCTTCGGCGAAAAGCAAGACTCGCTGCCGAGGAGGAGTCGTCTTCGTCTAGTATTACATAAGCAAACTCGAGATGCGAAGAGCAGTTGGGAGCTTATCTATCCGCGAGTATTGGCTGCTGGCGGAGCAAGGAGCAGATCAAGTGGCACAAGATCACCAGCTACAAAAAAAAGGGGGAGGGCTGCGGCGGAGGGGCCTCGACAGCTGGCAAAAGACGGCGGCACTGTACTGGATGGCCAACTCTAGATCCAAAGATCCTGCTCCGTCAGCAGGAAGAGCTCCAGGCGGCCACGCGTCAAGCTGAGATTTGGTCAAAAGCACACACATAAAAAAGCTATTATTTTGTGTCTAAAATTATTAACTAACTTAGCACGTTTTACCTGTAAATCTTGTTAATTTTTATTATCACTATTAAATATATTATTTTTATATTCACTAACATTTAAAATTTAAAATAAACTCGAAGGGTTTCATTCCAATAATATATGCAAAATATTATAATTTATTTGACATACAATAGTTTTGCATAGTGAAATAATTATCATTTTGAGATCTTACCAAAATTAGATAGTAAAATAAGTTTGGGTTTGAATTGTAATTACATTCACTAAAATTTAGAAGAAATACAGTCGAAAGATGTTAAATGGGGCCAATAATGAATTCCTGTATGATTTAGTTTTAAAATACTTTAATTTCTTTTAGAATTAGGCTGGGAAATATCATTTTGATGCTATCAATTAAAATAGAAATGTTGAATTTTTTTGCTGTGCAGCAAGAAAAACTGACCAAAACCAAAACAGTAGCCCATTGTGCAGGAGTAATATATATGTTGGTCTGTGGATTGGAATTGATTTGTTTGTGGCCTGTGGCCAAGTGACAGAGCTAGGGGACTTAAATCCAATCAGTGGACTGGTCCGCACACGCCTCCAATTAGAGTCTAAATGACAATTGTACTTTTAACCCAATTTACTCTCAGCTCCTCACAGATTCCAGGCAGTTGTTTTCCGTAGCCTTAACTATAAATCTGAATTGTCTACAATATTTAGGGTACACATAGAGCCCTTCTTTTTGGTCCCTTTCTCCTCCGGGTCGATCGCACTTCAATCTTTGCTCAAGTGTCGCAGAAGCCCGTAGAGTACATCGGTTTGCCACTCGCAAAAGGGTATTATGAGGTTAAATGGGTTTCGGGTATTATTGAAATACAGTAACGTAGCTAGGATTTGGTTGAGGGGGTGTTTTCAGAACAAATTAGGTATAGCATACTTTTTAAAACCATGTTTGCATTGAAGTTTACCTACAACTTTTCAAAAGTTTCAAGAAAATATTCTGTTACCAATTAACAATTTGGAAAATAATTGAAATTTTAAAACATTTTAATTTTTAGTTATTTTTCCTAAAAAAAAACAATATTTTAAAATGGATCGAAAGCACACTTTTAAAAATTATTGTTCTAAATTATTTATATTTTACTAAATATTTGTATTGTCTTAGTTTTATTTTAAATGTGCAAAAAAAGAGTATTTCCAAATTGCTTTTATCGTGGCTACGATTTTTCCCCTTTCTTGTTTATGCATTTGATTATTTGCTTAAATCTTTATCGTTGATTTCCTGATGTGTGTGAGTGAGTATCTGTGTGTGCCTTCCTCGTTTTTGGTTTTCAGTTTGTTTTCTCCTTTAGTTTTGTATGCAGGCAGCGTCTCTCGTTTCGTTTCGATTCGTTTCGTTCCTTTCGCAGTCTTCGTTTGCATCCACAGCCACATCCACATCCACACAGGCGTACTGCCAGATATATTTGTATCTGTATCTGGAAGTGTGGCGGAGGCGAGTCGAGATCCATTAAGGCAATGACCTGTTTTCATATCATTTCTATATGTTTGTGTGCTGTCCGGGCTTTGTTGTTGTTTTGTCTCGTTCTCGCCGAAAGGGGCGTGGGAGGAGGAGGGTCGCCGGAGGGGCGTGGCGGGGCACACGCAATCGGAGGAATCGACGGACGTCGCATGTGTCCCAATGTTGCAAGTTGATAGTAAAAATTATGATGATTCTTGCCCCAACAACTGGCGGTTACTGGTCAAACAAGTTCTGTTGTTGTCGTTTTTTTCTGTTTTTTTTTTTCTGTGTGCATATTTATCTCTGCGTTGTCGCTGCCTCCACTTCATTAGGTCTTTAATTTTATATCGTATCAAAACAGAGAAAAGGCAGGCTCACAGCCGCTCTCTGAGTTTTTTTCACACTTTTACTGAACCTATTTTATACCCTTGAAAAAGAAAGATGATTTAATTTTTAATAGAAAAATAAAAAAATATTTTGTCACAATAGACCGCAAATATTTAAATAATAATAATAATAAATATAAATACATTTTAATAAAACCTACTAATAAATAATTATAATTAAGATAAATTTAAAAACCCTAAACTTTAATATTGTTAAGATAAGTAAGTAAGTAAATATTCGTTTTTGATAGGCACACGGATATACATTTTATATACATACGACATAATATTTTATCTATCTTCAAGACAACCTTTACACATTTCTAGGGTATTCCAAACTTCGATCCTTGAAACTGGTACCATGCCCTGTTCTTTTTTTGCAGTCGTACTATGAGACTACGAGTATCTTGTAGATACTTGGGCAACGTGAAAAAAGTCTTTGGCGCGTAAAATCTTTTTGGGTTCATTAGAACGTTGAACGTGGTTGTCGTTGTTGGTCTCCCCGTTCTGTTCCTTCAGGTTTGACCGGGGATCGGGGTTCCTTGGCTCGGATCCGATCCTGGGCATGGTCACATGGGCAATCAAGTCGTTCCTCGTGGCCCTGTCACTTTGACAGCGCATCTGAGGTTTAATCTGGTTTCTGGTTGCGCTGCTCTTCTGCCCGGTTAGCGATTGTAAAGTACCTATGTACATACTCGTACGTATTATTGCCGGGTACAGTACGAACCTGGGTCTGGAACCAGCGTCTATTTATAGTGATCGCGTGGATATGATCAATCAAACTGGTGGCGTGACAAAAGGGACAAGGTTATTTATAGGGCAAATAAACTTAATTTACCTGGGCATTGGGAACATAAAATTGCTAATAATTATTAATTATTACTTTTTAATATATGGTTTTAGCATGAACATTAAGCCGCTTATCTAATGCGAAATTGTATTCGGGGTTAATTTAATAGATTGAGTAATACATAACAATCGATTGTATGATAAGTATGTAAGATTAATTCTTGAGCAAGAAAAAAATCAACACATCTTATACTAAGGACTTCTACATCTAGCTGTCATAAATTTCCAATTACCTTAATAATTCAAATTGGATTTTTACAAAAATATACCGTTAAGGTTCAAATATTCTATATCTTTTTCCAAAGTATTTTTTTAAATTTTAATAACTGAAAACTTATTAATATGAATAAGAATATATAAATGCGTTTTGAATATTGTATTACACTATTTGTATTGCATATAACATTGGACAAAATTTGACTATTCAGTAAAATTAATAAAATATAAATGTAAAATATAAAAGTAAGTAACTAATTTTCAGCTTATTTTAACATTTTGTTCTCTATTAAAAATCACATGTTATTTAAGGTTATCGCACCTGCATTATTTCCATTGTCGATCACTCCCATCCATCACCTGTAAGCGGTGTGTAAAGAGCCCATCCATGAAATCTTCTTTCTTTTCCCAAAGTTTACACAAGATAAGCACTTTTAGTGTAAAGTGCCTTTCTATTTGCCCAGAACCGAACGAAAAACTGATATCTGCCTGCCTTATTTGCTTAGAACATTTGCCTCTGTTTGGCTACTTAAATTTCCCAGAGTCAATAAATGGAACCGAGTGTGCTGGCTGAGAAGCCCAGATGTCGCGGCCCAACCTTGACCATTTCACATAATTGCGATTATCTGGCGATGCTACAACGTTCCAGGGTCAATTGGTTTTTCAGTTTTTTCCAGCAATTGTTCATTAGCAGCAGCATCCTTGAAATCGAATTGAAATCGTAATGGGGCACACCCCCTGGGGGGCCAATAAGAATTGCACCCGTCAAGTCAAAGATTAAGCAAAGTTTGACCGAGAGCAAATATATATGGGCAAAGCATTTTAATCACGGCTCATTTTCCATAGATTAACCTCCAAGTGGGTGGAAACTCTTGATACAAGACAAATAATTATGGGTTCCCATTTCCACATAGAGAAAAATATTTATTTGAAACTATATTTAAATAAGAATGAAATGCATTTAAAGTTCTATTTTTAAAAAGCTGAATTTAAAGTGGGTTACACAGTTTCAAGATCGAGGTGAAAATTCATAAACATAAAGACAAATAGTTTTTTTCGGTGCAATCGAGCACTGAGAACTTAAAACCTTTGGGATCAGACCATACTAAACCATAATCACGGCCAAGTGGTGATTTGCATTCGCAATTGCTCGAATCAATGTTATGAACGTCAAAAGCACGACAAATGAATCATGCTGCGATCTCTTCTTTATATGGATCCCCCTCCCGATCTAGCAGATCGGGGCCTAACTCCAACTCGTGTGCCCCAGAGGCAGCGACATTGACAATGAGCCAAAAAGCGTTTCCAAAGCGATCCACAAACGGTAGCCAGCCAGCAATAACAAAAAACAATGCACCAAACAAAAGCAGGGGAAGCGAGTAAGATGATTGTGGATGAATAACGAATCTTCGATACCATTTACCTAGTTTTACCTGCTGTAATACAGTAGAGTTAAATTAAACATGTGAAGGTAACATTTTATTTAATAGTTAAAAAACATTGTTCTTGTTACCATCTAAGTAGTGAAATAATTTAATTTAATTAGGCATAACAATAAAAATGAAAGAAATATAAAAATGTTATGTTAAGTAAGTAAGTTTGTATTTAAACTTTTGGTGTTGCTAATTGACTTGAAAAAATCCCTAAACGGGTTTGAAATTTCGGATAATATAATTATTTGTTTTTAAGATATTTAAAAATTTAAAAATTACCCCAAAAGATTAAAGTTTAGGTCATCATTCTTCTGCCTTCTTATATAGGGTATCTACAGAAAACGTGCCCGTTTGCAAGAGCTTTTGGATTTGGTTTGTTGTTGCAGCATGATCGGGCAAAAGATCGTTAAGCAGTGCACAGTAGCTGCTCGAGCGTCATAATAACAGCAGCAACAAGATGTTCGAGTCCCCCTCCCCCATTTTGGGCCCCCCTTTTTCCCCGTCCACCCATTCGCCCATCGAGCCCACCGCCTACTTGCAGGTCCCACTGTGCCGTCAGTCTGTCCGTCCGTCTGTCCGTCCATTTGTCCCGCTGTCCGTCCGTGGAGTTTCGAGTGTGTGGAGTGCAGCTGCAACGCTGCAGGGTGTACACTGCACGGAGCAGTGCAACATCGACGCGCCACAAATCAACAGCACACACTGGACTCCTCCGATATCGGAGCGTAGGCCCCTGGTTAACCGGTTTGCTCTTCGGACAGCCCGGACATTGCGGACAGTACGGACGGATCGGACCGCTCGGACGGAGGAGACATCGTCGACGACGATGCATAAAGCTTTTTTAGAACCTTCTTTGTTGCGGCTGGCAGCTCGATGCACTGACAGAAAACAAATTAGGTCTTATGACCAACTATTATAAAGTGTTAACCAGTAAATTTGATATTGATTTTCATCTTTCTTCCATTTAATTTAATAAAATATTTTATACATTAAGGGCCGTTTTCTCGTCCGCCTGTTAAATTTAAAATAAGGTTGAAGCTCTGATTTCCTATACGATTTTAAGATTTTAACCTTACTTTAAATTTAACAAACGGACGAGAAAACGGCCCTTATAAGCACAAATAATAAAATACACTAGTTTCCGATTACATTTTGCAGATCGATCAAAATATTTAGAGTTAACTTGACTTAACTTTTGCAAATCGTCATTCATTAATCATTTTTAAGAAATAGAGATAATAGAGGTATTCAAAGATAAGTCCAGAAGCTAAGTAACATTAAAAATTGCTTAATTATTTACTCCATTAATTTCTAAACATCATCAATTTAACGAAAACTTGGTAAACTTTTTATTTCCTCTTTTATTTATTAGCTAGCATAATTTCGCAATCCTTAGCAATTTTGCCAGGCCCAATTTCCATTTGTTTACACTGATTGAGTAGACCAATTTCTCTTTTGGCCTTATAATAACTAACCAGCTACTAGTTGCCTGACCCACCGTCCTCTTTCGGCCAACTCCCCTTTCTAAATCGTTAAATTTCATATATCAAATTATGGCCTGGGTCCACGAACCTCTAATTTTGTTGCGTGTAATTGCCACTTCCAGTACAAAAGCTTTTATTTTGTATGCTTGTTGTATATTCCGTTGTTGTTGTTTTATATATTGTTGTGGTGTATGTTGTTGTTGTTTTTGTTATTGTTGTTATCTGTACTGTTGTTGCTTCTGTTATATCTTTTGTTGGTGTATCTTTGGCTGTTGTTGGTGTATTTTTGTTGCTGTTGTATGTTGAGTTGTTGTTGAATTTTCCGTTTCGTTCGGTTCTTTTCCTTCCTCTATGTTTAAGGCGACTGCGCCGCCGTCTTAAGCTGCATTACAACTTTTTACTGCGTCTTAAACTGAAATCGAGTTTTGTTGTGCACGTAGTACAGATACATGTGCTCCTACATACAAATGTATCTCTTGTCCGTAAGTATCTTTTTCTATCCATCTGTGTGTGCGCAACTCCGCCCGAACCATCAACGCCCCAAGTGCATTGGGCCTCGGCCCCCACCCCCCACTCCTCTCTATCTTTCTTTATGTGTCTCTGACAATCTGCTGGTTTGATAGTTACAACGTAGTCATCGTCAGCCTCCCGCCTTATAGAGGCCCTCCCTTCCCCAACCAGCATCCCATCGAAGTTCGTCCAGTAGCCGCGCTTAATTGCATTTTGACTTGCGGCGTGAAGTTGAGTTGAAGATCATAATGATGACGACGGACGACGATGATGATGATGATGATGATGATGGGGAAGAAGTTGAAGATCAGCTAGCTAAAGATCTCGAGACGAAGACGGGGAAAGCTTTGTCATATTGGAACTCTCTACGGTCTATTTGCTTAGGGGCGTGGTCGAGGGTCGCCTCCTTTTTGGCGTATGCCCAGTAGCTGCTGCTGGGCTGAAAAGTGTTTTTGCACCTACACTGGGCAACCAGGAACTAACTAACTGACTGGTAAAGAAAAAATATAATTTTTGGAACTCGCAAATTTTCTACAATTGGAATATTAAATTCTGTAAAATATTAACGATTATATAAGAAGACTTCAAATTGAAAGGTGTAGCTCATAAAATTTAAATCAAATGAATTCTTTCACCATAAATCAAGATTTTAAAATTCATGTTCGTTTCCTTTTTTATTTATTATTTATCTCAGTTATAGACAGAAAATTAAGTGAATCTCTTTTCTAGTCATCAATTTCTGGACCTGGAATAAATATTAAAAAATATGTAATACGTCTAAGGCTTTTTTTAGGTGTACTCATCTTTACCTCTACGTCCCATTGTATTTGTTTTGGCCTGTGGGTTTTGTTGTAGTTTTTATTATGACTTGCAACTGTGCGCTGCTTTTTTTTAGTTTTTTGTTTGTGCTATGTTGATTGAATGCGCTTTGTTAGTTTGGGGACCCTTTTGTTGGTTTTTGTTCATTTGCTGTGATTAGTTAGCGGGCTTATGAAAATGTTGAATAACTTAATAGTATTTTGGAAGATTGGGCTTTAACCAAATTAGAGGGTTTTCACTCAAATGAGTTCTAGGCAGCATAAAATTGGTAAACAACAAAGGAATCTCTGTTTGTTTCCATACATACCCTGCAGGAAACGGAATCAGTTTTGGACTATTAAAATACTAGTTGGGTCAAGAAGGTTAACTAGTTCAAGTTATGTCCATTTCCTTGTAACGAAGTGGTCCATTTTTCATATGCTTGTCGTCGGAAACAACTAGTCAATTTGCTACTAGTTTTGCACTAGTGACTGTTAACCAATTTATGGTTACCGCTGTTAAACTACACTAAAAAAAATAGAGTGTTTGATTTGTTTAGTGCTAAATTTCCCAAGACATTTACACTCTAGGCTATATTTTTGGATCATATGTGTTTCATTTGCAACTAGTTAAATTCCAGTTGCCTTTTAACTAGGCCCTAACATGTATTTGTTCTACCAGTTAAATATTTTTAAGGTTTTTTTTGTCAGAAAGCTACTAGTCCGAGACAAGTGTAGTCCAAATGCATTCAGACAAATTCCGGTTGCTTTATATCAGTTGTATAACTAGTTGTTTTTCAGACTAGTTCGCATTTTTCCTGCAGGGTATTAACTGAAATTTACATGGGAACTTGGAATATTTTATTTTGTTTTCGTTATTGAATTTTTATATCCCAAAAATGTTGAATCAAATGTTAACCCATTTTTACTGTCTTATTGCCATTTCCTTAAATGGCAACTATTAAATTTTATTTAAGCTGCATTAACCCACATTATTCAGTTTCTTGATAACCGCAAAACAGTGTTCATATTTATTAATTACCATTCAGCGTTGGGCCATTTGCCCGATGTTTGTCTTTTGTATTTCCAGTAAAACAAATTAGCTATGCTGATCAGCTATCGATTCCGACGACCCAGAGTCGAAAACGAATCGGTAGCCCGCTTGTTAACCATAGTCACAGCCATTACGCATAAATTTTGACTTGTCTCTGGTTACAACTTGTCTTACAGACCGTGCCATGTTTGTTTCGTGATTCGTGTGTGTTTTTGATAAATTATGTTTGTTCTCTAAAGGGAAGCAGGTATATTAGTTAAGGAAAAACTCACATTAAAAACACGCTTATTCAAGCAAAACAAACAATTGGTTAAATAAATCCTTTACTCTTATTTTTATTAGTTTTATAATTATTTTAGCTAAATTCACCAGCTTTGTATAACTAACATATATCGCTTAAAATTGATATGTTCATAAGTATCTCATAATTACAAAATAATTATACCTGGTTAAGTAAAATATGTGTTAATCTTTTTAGATTTTTTAATAATAACATTTCAAATCATTTGTAAGTGCTTATAAAATATCACAGAGACCATAATTTTCATTGATTGAAAGCTACAATTACTGTGTTGAAAACTCAAATACATTTGCAACAAGATCATTTAAAAATACAGATAAAAAGTCATAAGCCCATTCATTATTACGAAATCAACGATCTAGAATCTAGAATAATGTTCGGTTTTTCGAACGCAGTGCAGAGTATTCTACATTTGTGTGTTTCTTTATCATAAGGTGATCGCTTTGGGCATAAATTTACCATAATATTGTATCAATTTGGCTTTTGTGTTAATTTGTGTGTGGATCGGTAAATCATCTTGGGGCGTTAGTTTATTGGCTGCGTTGACTTTTGCTTTGATATCGGCTTTGATTTGATGGCCCTCTTTATGGTGGCCACAATTATCCAGGCCGTTTTGATGGGCCCCAAATCCCGGTAACTGTGCTTTAATGGGACCCATAAATTGTGGGACATTATGACACGAGCAATAATCCTGATTCCATCTGCAGTCCACACCTCAGCATGCATTTCATTATAAATAGGTTAAGATGCTAAATTTACTGGACATAAAAAGCTGAGGAGCACAGCAACTCGCACACATATAGCCACATAAACCTTTAAACCTAAACACGCACTTAAGTCATAAAAAAAAACCAACAACAGCAACTAAGACGAAAAACATGACATTAAATTGCATGAGGTTAAGCAGCGGAGAAGAAGAAGCAGCCGAAGAAGAGAAAAAATAATAATATTGTCTATAGAACCCAGCACAGGTGTTCAGTTGCCGCTGCAGCAGCCATACACATAAAAAACCAGCAGAAAAAAACACACAACAAACTTAAAATCAAGTTTTAAAGATTCAACGACGTCGACGGCACTTAAACAGCCCCAACGTTAAAAGAGATGAAAATATAGACGATAGCGGTCATCAGAATATAAATTTCATTGAAGGTAGTTTAATTATTTGTAGGTCTAAAGCTTAAATATATGTTTAAAATTTTCGGGCTAAAAAATATTTTCACAAAATAAAATAATTGTAGTTAAGCATACTTAGAAAAATTAAAACTTCCCACATTTATATTGCACTTACAAAATTATTATGTTCTCAAAGTTCATTTAATTTAACACAGGGTTCCAAGTTTAAATTTCAAAGTTGAATATCGGTGTTTTAAATATATGGGCTTTCAAAGGATATTAATTTATTCATTTATTTTGTTCGGATATATTAAAACTTTAAAAACGGTTTGTTTTTTAAAAAATATTTAAGCACTATTATTTTAAACCCAACCTTTCCTTAAGACTTTTAATAACATCATAAGAAAGATAAAAGATAATTATTAATATTTATTTAATTTTCGTTCTTTTATCTTGACCGCTGCTGTGCCAGGAGCGAGATAGCAAGCAACCTTTAAATGCGGGCCGAGCAGCATCCAAACGTGATGCGATCGAAGGAAGGGCGAGGGGGAGTATATAGGGGCAGGGGAATTTGGAGGGGATATAGCAAAGCCAAACCCAAGCCAAGTCGCGATCGAGCCGTGCAGGCAGCAACTTGTCGAGACTCGCCCCCATACCCTTGGACGGACTCAAGTGCCTGACTGCCTGATTATGATCGGATCGGAGTGGTGTGCTATATGAGCTGCTCCCCCTGCTGCTACACTCAGAAAAACCGCAGCTAAATGTGGTTTTTAAATCTAGATACACTTGATTAAACACCAAAAATCATATTCAAATATCATTATTAATATCGCTGATAAGAATAATGTAGTCTAGAATTACTTTTTGATGAATTCTACAAAAAAGTTAAATGCATTTGAAAATGCATCAAGTTTACCATTAATGTGATACGGCATCTTTATATTGTTAGGATCTACATATAATCTAAATTGGTTCGATATTATATCTTTAAAAACTATATACATATGTACATTAGGGTGATCCACATTTGTATGGAAATTTTGAAGGCCCTACTATCACCCGCTTATAAAGTGCGGATTGTGGTATTTAAGGTAAACCAAAAGAACATTTTTGAACAAATCGCGATTTAGGGTCTGCGAAGTGGCTTCAAAGTTTATCACCCATACGCACTGTGGCACAAAAAGTGTTTTTCATCAAGGTGGCATATATCTCAACATTTCAGTTGATGTTTTGCTCTCCCTTTGCTTACCAATTATTCCAACGAAATTCATAATTTGACAAGACAAGAAATGGAAGAACGATTTTTGATCAAATTCGAATTGTTATACGTGTCGTATGAGTAATTTTTAAGCAAACTTTGAGGACGTTTCGCAAAGTCTAATTACCAAAAAAAAATTTTGGTTTTCAAGTACATTTTTCGTTTGCTTTAATATATGTACCATGTAAAGGGGTGTGAATAGAATTAAATTTTTTTGGACCGCCCTAAAGTGATAATTTGTAGTGATACAATACTCAAACCCATTCCAAAAGATTACAGAAATTATAAAAGGTAGCTCCTACACAAATTTTGGAACCAGACGAGTAAACACAACTTTTTTTTGGAAGTGTAGGCCTGCTGCCGAGGAGTTGGTGCCTGTCTGCGTGTGTAATAAACATAATGATAATGCCCGCCGCTGTCCAAGTGGTTTGGCTGCCTTCTGCAGCTACCGTGGATGTAATTTACACTTACACTGTGGCTCAACGGTTTTTGGGGGGCCGAAGGGGCTGGCACTTCGGTCTTAGAGCCAAAGAAATGACACACTTTGGTAGAACCCACATCCAATAACTGCTAACTGATTCCGTTTGTTTTCCCTGGGCTTTGGTAAACCGTAACCGAACGTGATCGAACGGAAAGCCCTCTGGCGGTCATTAGCCGAAGTTCGGTTAAAAGTAAAAGCCATCTGGCGTTTGAAAAAAGGGTAGGAAGTGGGCCTAATGTTCTGGGTTTCCATTTATGGGTGTGGTAAAATACAGTAAGCACTGTGACTGAGGAAAGAGCTTATTTAGGACTCCTATTGCGACAAGAAAACCTTGAATTTCAGACTAGGACTTTAAGGACCTTTTTAATAACTTTTTCTATAACATTTAAAATTAAAAACCGCATGTATCACATGTTATAGGTTTAAAAAAACTTCCTAAGGACAAGAAAAATATCATTTTGTGTATAATTTTATAAAGAAAACTAATGCTTTGTATTTTTGTTACAATGTATTGTGAATTCTGTACTCCACTGTTCATTAAATAATTGTGCAATCTTATGATTTCTCCATTCCCTTGGACGACTTAAGTCATTGCATTTTGCACAAAATATGGCCCAAACCAGGGCACAAATTAAACCGATATGAGCAACGCCCAATAAAGGGGGCCCTACTAAAAACCTTGATTTCATCCCTTGGGGCACTCAAAGTGGATCGGAACTGAAATGAACCCAGCGAAAAAAGTCGAGAAACCAAGTGGTAAGCAAAACCAGCAGCTGAGCCCCTCAGGCGGCAGTTAATCAACAGTTTTTATGCAAAACTACAAAAACACACACCACAACAAAAAACTCAGAAACCAGAACAGGAAAATGAAAAGCGAGCAATAACCCAGGCAGGCAAAAAAAAAAAAGACATAAAAATCCGAAACGCACACCTCAAGCCCCCAAAACAAGTCAATATGATCGATCGTTTGCTTGATTAAGCCTAATTGAAAACGAAAATGCAGAGAGCCAGAGAATCCAAAGAAACCCAAGAAACGGCAGAGAGCAACTCTGTACGATCCGATCCGATACGATCCGCAGTCATGATCACTTGCCTGGTACTTCGGTTCGGTCCGGTTCGGTCAGTGGAAATCCGAAATCGGTGGAAACCCACCAGACGGGCCCCACTACCCACACTGCCACAACTTACTACAAGAATTTTGAAATCAAAACAAAAACGTAAAAGATCAACGCACAAAAAGAGCGCGCCACTGAATTTTGGCGGGAGACTACTGTACCGCTCGATCGGCGAGAATCAGATGAACAAAACAAACCGACAAAACCGGAGGAGCCTGTAGTAGGCGTATCCACTGCGATTGTGTTCGTGTGGCGTGTGTAGAAGATCGAGAAGAACAACAAAATCAAAAAAGCAAACTGGTTTAAGAGCGCTAAACTCGAATGATTTACTTCTCAGGGATTTTCCTAAGAGCACGGATTTTCCGTGGGATGCGGTAAGAGATCGGTGAAGAGACTCCAAGAGCACCGAAGAGAGATCACTATCAGTGTTGCCGTGCTGCAGATGGAAAATCAAAGAACCAGATACCAAACCATATTTCAAACAGTTTTGAAATACTTTTTGCAGTGAAATTAAAGGAAATGTAGTTTTTTTAATTATTAATCTAAAAAATAATGGGAATGTAAAATTTTATACATCCTCTATTGTTAAACCTTTTGAATTGTTTTCTATGGGATTCTAAAAATCTTACTTAGTCAGGGCTGTAATCAAATTGTCTGTTTATAAAAATGTTCAAAATTTTGAAATGTTTAAAGCTTCTAACATTAATAAAACGACTCAAGTTCATGTAAGAGATCCACAGCTATGCATAAATTGTATTAATTACATTCTATTAATTAATTTTTATTTTGATTTAAAAATAATTTATTCCATCTTGTGTATCTGTTTTTAAAAAGTCAGTGGCGAAACGTATTAATAAGCCTATTCGATTTCATTACCAAACTTAAACAGCCATCAAAGTTCGGGGCAATTAAGGAACCCTAATTAATGGTCAATTAAGTACCTTCAACACATCTGTCCGTTGATAAGGAAACCGCAGTAAAGGAACTTTTAGGATTGCCACAATTTTCCGCAACTGAAGTAACCAGAATCTCCCCACCGGTTCCATTTCATTTCATTCGGTTTACTCTCCCCCTTTTTTTCGGACTCGAAAAAAAAGCGCGCCAAAACGATGCACCTACTGGGGATTTATAGTCCTTCCTATGTTGGGTGCAATAAAACCTGAAAAAGGAGTGAGAGGAGTGCGGATAAGGTGGAATAAAGAAAAGGCTGCGTTTCCACCGGGAGAGTGTAATAACCCCAAACGGACCCTCGATCCGTCTCCCTTTCTCTCTCTCTCCCTCTCTGGCTGAATAAATTTCACAGCAGAAGAGGAAAGGAGAAAATCGAAGAAGAAGGGTAGAGCCAAAAGGAGAAGAACGAGAAGAAAACCAGGCAACGTTACTTGTTTCTTGAAGGGTCCACACGATCGCCCCACGACGTCAATTTGCAAGTTCTCCTTGGAGCCACAGAAACTCAGACTGCAACAGCAAAGAACCCACTGATTCGCAGTAGAGAGGGGGGATTGAAAAGTATTTAAGACCGGAAAGGTTTTGTAGGTCCTATAAAAGTGCTTAAATTGCACGACGAAGCCTGGCGTTGGAAATCTCTATATCTTACAGAACTGCATAATTTCATAGTTTTCCTTTTAAGCCCGGAAAGGTTTTGTAGGTTCTAGATAAGAGTTTAAATTGCACGACAAAACCTGGCATTGGAAATCTCTATATCTTCACGAAGATCCGCATTACAGATCTGCATAATATCAGATAAAATAATTTTAATCTCCTTTCACATAACTTAAGATCCTTTTATATCCATAACGGTCAATAGAAATTGTAGTGCGTTTTAAATTTATGTTTTTCGTTATGTTATTTAAATTCATCATTAAATATTCCTCCATTTCGTATATTTTGACACTTCCAAATACTGACGAAGAGTTCAATGGACCCTCGCAAAGTGCGCAACATTTTGCGGACCGAGTTTGTAGTACGTAAGCCGTGTTCCCCTGTGTTTTGATTTTACGGCACAGATGTTTTATTTGCCACAACACACACACTCAGGCACAAAAGGTATACAGGAGACGTGGAGCGACCCGAAGAGCGAGCAATCTCATGTTTACCCTGCCGCTGTCTTTCCTCATGATCCTCCACTTCGTGCCTTTTAATGCCTTTAATCCTAGCAAATAATACAAGAGAGAACTCTAGGACAAGTGTATGGAGGAACACGAAAAGGCTGGAAAAAAAGGGGAAAAAAAACATACACCGCTCAAAACCCAGGACTTTTGAATAAATGGATTACTAAAAAGATCACTTCTAACCTTTACAATATTTTATATCCTCAAGGAATTTGGGTCACTAAACCCACCATAACAACCAGTTTTTAGTTTCATTTCAAAATATCGTAATCCTTTGAAGAACGTAAACGTTTTTGCAAACCTATTCTTCTAGAGGACATACATAAATGTGTCAAAAAGTATGCTACGATCTGTGAAGGATCTTGAGTTAAGTTTGTAGATTTAGACGGGGAACTTCTCGATTTTAGATGGAAGATTTTTAAACTATTAAATTTATTTAAAGATCATTGCTTGGGCTACGATATGATTCGAGTCCTAAGTATCGATGGATTAATAAAAAGAGATGTTCTATTTCTCGTAGCACACTTTTTAGACGCCTTTTTAATTGGGTTCAAAAATAAAGTTTATTACAAAATAGTTTTATGTTTTATTTTATTTGATTTTATTTTATATTTATATTTATATGTAGGTACAGACAGTTCTCGTTGTACTTACACACTTTTCCTGTTTTGATGAGGCTTTATAAATATTGGATAGCTTTATAATTCCAGCTATAATTCTAGACCTTTTTGAAAAATGTTCTCTGTGCAGACGACTGGCAGAGTCTTGGGGACTCGACCTGGGGACGTGTCTCTGTTTCTGTCCCTGGCATAAAACAGAAAGTGTGCAACACACGCTCTCGAAGCCAAGCAAAAGACTCTGGAGGACCGGGCGCGAGGATCGCCATCGCCCGAAGGGGAGGAGGAGGCGAAACCCATGTGGTTGCGGTCCCAACTACGATTGCAGTGAACTTCTAGCCCAGAGTCATTGAACTTGTCCTGGGGTCTAGAGTGACTCTGGCTTCGACTGTGGCTCTACCACGATATCAACACTGCGATCCTCATGATTGTCTTCGGCCGCCAGTATAGTACATCATTATGATCGTGGTTCGTGGCACACACAGTGAAGTGGCTTTGTCCCCAGCTGTACCACACAGAACCACACTCTGAATCCCACTTCTCTGACTTCTATTCCGACTCCTTCGTGGACATAATGAACTTGGGTTTTGGGACCCGTACGTATATAGTATGTACGAACTGCGTACGCAATTTTCAAATCGTGTTTGCCTCATGAGATCGTGGAGCCTCCTCTTTTCGCCCCTGAGATGGGTTCTAGCTGGATAGGTTAGGAGGTACTCTTTCAGAGGGTATAAATTATTTAGAGGTTTTGGGGAAGTTATTTATCAGAAGTGCTTAACAATCTTTAGGTGTTGGAAAAGTCCTTAAAAATAAAAGAAAATGTACTATCGTGTTAAATGGTTAAATGTAGAAGGATCGCAAATCACTTATAGGAACATTATTAAGGAGACTCTTTTATGAGATTTAAAATATCAATTTGGTACCCCGGAAATATTATTTCGCCATTATACGTTTAGAAACATTTTAATCTGCAGAGATGAAAGCCCTGACTTAAGAATATTATTATATGTATTTCCCAGGGTATTCCCAGATTCGCATAGAAAAGAGCATAGTTCTTCCTGCTTTTCTATTTGATTTGGCAACACGCTGTCTTTGTGGCCCATTGTCGTTTGCATGGATATATCCCAAGTGCAGGGGTATGGGTGCATATATATATGATAATGATGTTGGTGATCGTGCCACTTTAGCAATGGTTAGGCTACGTAGATCGGGCCGAAAGCCAGACCCCTGGGATGGGTTGAAGAACCTTTTGATTGGTTAACCATACACGACTCTCCACCGCTCCGGTTCCCCTCAAAAGTCCGTGGAGCAGTTCTGTGGGCAATCCTGAAGTGGGGTGCGGCGTTGTTGGGGCATTTAACTGTGCCATGTTCCCTGATCCTCTGCAGAGAAACCCCAAGCACCCCTTCTCCTGTGGGCCTGCATGCATAATATTGCCAAGATTTATGCAAAAAATTGATGGCAATTAGTCGTCGTCTTTGGTTCGTTCTTTATCCGACTCCCTGGCTCCGGTAGAGGGAACTCTGTTTATTCATTTATACATGCATATAGGCAGTATGTTTGTGCATAATGATTTTCGGTATCAAATTACATTGGTTAGGGTTTTTAGTATGTATTTTACTTGCTGTTTGCTCTTGTCGACGCTGCCGTCCCGTGTCTTCTGTCCCCAGCCTGCTGTCTTCTCCTTCCTGCTTAATTTGATTCGCTCGTGCCGTCTTTCTTTTATTTTCCTGGGTCCATCCACTGCCAGTCCCCACTATCCCAATCCATTGGATGCTCTGGATCTTCTACAAACTCAGGTTTTTCCTTAAATCGCACTTAATAGCTCTAGACCGAGACGAAATTATTTACTAGCCCAAAATGATCATAATGAGCGCTAATTCTTTAAGCTTGTTTCGCGATGCAAATTGGGGATTAAAATGGCGAGTTGGATAACACAAACATTAGAAAGTCTTTATTCCTACTTAAATATATTTTTAAAAAAATCCCTAAATTAGAAATCGAATTTATTTAAAGTAAATTACAAATTGTTTTAAAATATGTCATAAAAAAATTAAATGTATCAAAAATTTTTTAGTTTAAAAGGCTTCCTTATTATATAGAATTCTAGTATTTAATTGGCGGTAAATAAATTAAACGCTCATCAGAAACTTAATAGAACTGATTCCCAATATAAATATCAAAATACTTCCAATTTTATTTATATCTCACCCAATTCTGCTTAAATTATATTTGAAAATAACGTTAATGCTTTAATGGATCCATTAGCTTCAGCAAAAACTAATAATCCAAAAGCATTTAGCCCATTAGAAGCGGGTTTTGAGCCGGTGATGGGGGGGACTCATTATGCTGATTGTTATTGTCACTGCCAGGGCATAATTCTAATGGTCGTACAGGTGTTCAATATTAACGGAAAACTCACAAAAAGCAATCCCAAAGAAAATCAAAATAAAAAAACACAACCAATGGAGAAACAAAGTGAACACGAAACCCACACAATACAAACAAGCAAACGCACAGATGTGAATAAATCTTTAACCGCAGAGGAAAAAAAAACAGCGAGGCTCAACCTGGGGCTTCGACTTCAGATTCTCCTCACCTCATTTGAGTTCTCGTCTAACCACGGTTCATATTATTTTATACAAAACTCATTTTAATGGAAGGAGAGAGAATCAGCATGCAATTAGAGGACATAGATCCATAAAATATAAAACCAAAATTTTAAAGTTCTTAGTTTTAAATTACCCTAAAAAAATAACGAAAAAGTACGAAGTAAATGTGATTACTAAAATCTTAATCCCTCTAATTCATTGTTAATATTATTTTATGTTACTTTGGAAGAAAAACATTTACTGCTCCTTATTTCTGAAGATCATAAAACCATTATCCACTTTTGGCAACATTTTTCCTGCGCATTTTGTCCCTATATATTTTTCTCTGGTTGTTGGCCACCAAACTAAAGACCCGATCCCGGAGTTCAAGAAGAGGAGTAGAAGTAGAGTCCCACAGCTGAGGTTTTCAAAACACACAGACACTCGCTGGCACACACACCTTATAGAACAGACGTCCAGCTGTTGTCCCCTTTGAAAGGGAGTAAAAATCGGAGGTTGAAGAAGGGAAATCGGGAGGGGATTTGGGAATGGTGGGGGGATCGCTGTCGCTCAGTCGGACGTCGTAAGCGTGTATGACATGTGAGTTGCACGTTTTGTCGATTTTCAAATTGAGGCAACGTCTCAGCACTCCCTCTCTATCACTTTGCCTCAGAGCTGTCGGCATGGCTATATCTTAGGAAATTTGGCTATTTTAAGGATTTTTTAATTTATCATGACTCTTTGGAGAATTTGGATAAATTTTGTGAGAAAAAAATATTTGTTATATTTTAATATATATAAAATATGTTAATTATCTAGAAGCTTTACTAAACATACAAAAGTTAAATTAAAACTTTAAAAGATATATCAAGGTTTGTTCAAGAATTGAATAAGAATTCTAATTATATAGGGATCTAACTCCCGGAGTTTATTAAAAGCCAAATGAACCTTTACATTTTTCTTCTATTAATATAAATATGTAGACTTTTTATCTTCACTTTTTAATAAAGATAGATAAATAGGCAGTCCTATCTAGCCTCCCTTTTCCTCCCCGCCTGGCTATCTCTTTCTTTCCCCTTTCCGACTCGTGCAATCAAATTGAGGAGTTTCAGCTGGGCCCCGATGGTCCGTCTTTGGTCTGGATCCGTCCGCTCAAGACCTATGGGTACCTGTCAGTCAAAATGCGTTTTACAACAGTTTTTCTCCTCTTTCTTTTTCCTCCTTCGTCTTCCCTCGTTTCGTTGCCCATTTGGTAACCCGTATCGCTGGTGTGGCTGTAACACGCTTTTATTTTCCCTTTTCTACCTCGAAAATCTACGAGCAATCTATCTTTTGAGTGCACCACCACCACAACCAGCAACAACAACAATCAATTTCGATTTTTTTTATTTGTTGTCTATTTGAGGTTTAATGTGGCGAACAGCGACGAAGATTCAACAACTACTACTGTATGGTAATCCATGACAGTTACCGAGATCTTTATTGTGATCTATGGGTTTTTCGCCAGGTGGCCAAGGGGTGCGGGGAGAATTGGGGAAAAGATTTGGTGGAACTATATTAGAAGAGATTTGAGTATTAGATATTTTTAATATTAAAACGAAATATTAAAGGATAATTCGCAATAAAATGTATCACTCCCAACTAATTTGTTAAAGACATTTAGAAAAGCAATGTTAAAAAAGAATAAATAACAAATTCTTAGTTATCAATATAAGGACCATGAAACCATTAACAACATTTTATTAAATAGTTAGTCAATCCCAAATACCAAATCCCAAATTGCGTATACAACAAATAAGCAAAAACAATTTTTATAATAAAGTCATAAAAATCATTATTCAGAAATCTTTACCCATAAAACCGATTGGGATCTCGTATGGCGGCTTACAAAATATTATTTCCAGAGTCCAACTAGTTTGGTCCTTCATTAGGTCAATTCAATGACCCTTGTTCTGGGCCAAAGAGAACCAATAACCATATGATCGTGGGGGGATGGGGATCCACATTCGCTTTTGCCACACAATAAAATGTCATAAATTATACGCTCAAAACAGAGCACAACGCTTGGTCATCATAAAAAATAAAAATGAATACATATACGTATACATGGGCCACAATAAAGATCCGAATGCAACAACAGACGACGACTGATCATTAATTAATGAACATGATCAACAGAGGCAGAAAAAAGGAGGCAGAAGTGGAAGCAGAAGCAGATGAGTTGTGGCTGGGCCATTAGAATGCAACATGTCGTCGTGGTCGTGTTCGATTCTCAAAACACAGATATGCATCGCAGCGATCTATCCAACCATCTATATAGACGTACACTGAGAGAAAGTCAATAATTACTGAATAATAAAGATGATGGTAAGCTTTGTGATGAGTTTTAACTATTCATTTTATGTACAAAACTTAATTAATTTAAACATATCATATTAATGGAGAATTTCCTTTAAGTTCAGTCTTAAAAATAAATGTAATTGAAGAATTTCTTTATGCAGAATTAAAAAATAAAAGCAATTTAAAGTAGATTTATTTGTGCCCATTAACATTTTTTACAAATGTCACAACACTTTTATTTATAACTTGCGTATTATAAAAGATACATTTGTATTTCAAAGATGTGTTCCTAATGATCGACAATTCTTTTCAGTGCTCATTTTTTATGTATGTTGAATTTCCCTTTGTTTACAAAACAAAATGTAAACAAAACTTTTGTTCTATCATCGCGGGCAGCGATCGAAAGCATTTGCTGCCAAGCTTCAAATCCGAAAAAAGGCTGAAGAAATGAAACTAAAAGGGCGACAGGCTGAGAGAGGCACTGAATCTGGGGCAACCAAGCTGGGGGCCTTTTGGCTTCGGCTTCTGGATGGCAGAGAGTTCGTTAGAATCTGTGTGCTTGCATAAGCAGGCTGTGGCAAATGATCGAGCTACATACGCACCACAAAGAACCAGCAACAGAAAATTACACAGCAAGCAAATAAGCTAAGGAAAATGCTGTGGAAAAGAATCTATAGATTGATGATTGAACAATAAATACTCTTAAATTGAATAGGGGATGTTTATAATGGCAAATTATTTTTCTCTTCTGTTAATGCTAGTAAATGCTAATTTAATTGATTATATTAAATAACGGTTTTAAATATTCGCCTTAAAAGTTAACCACCTTTATTCAGTTTAATTAAGTATAAGTTCTTTATTGTTTCCCTTTTGTTTTTTTTTCTACACTTAATTCTTGTATGATATACCTATATTTTAATATTTTAACTCATTAAAAATATTAATTAATTGTTATTTAAGAACCGAACTCTATTTGCCTGTTACCATGCTCCACTTTTTCGAAATAGTGTATCTTATGGATAGTTTCTGCTTTTGTTCGCTGATGGCTGCTGCTGCACTTTGATTGACAGCTGTTGCAGTGGGCTTTACTTTTTATTTTCGTCATTTCTCTTGCGTTTTTTATCTGTATACTCGCCTCGAAATGTTTCTAATGACATTCACTTTTTCGGGAAGAACGCCACACGCTTTTTGGGTCAATCATTATCGCCATGTCAAGTTGCCGCGCACGCAGTTTGCACGTTCCCCCAAGTTTTGTGTGTTCCTCTAAGCTCCGTCCGACATGTGCGGTCATGAACGTGAAACGAAACCCAGCCAAAACCCAACCGATCGGACCCCCAGATGATTTCACTTTCAATGCCTGGGTTGCACACCGGCCGACAGGGAAAAGAGATTGGGGTTATGAGGCCGCCTTCGTTGCCCCTAGGGATATCAGTTTACCATCTACACGGGAAAAAAACTGTGACTTAAATTATGTTAAATTCAAAATAAAAAACGTATCAACGAACCTATATTAGACAGATTTTTCTATGATTTCGAATCATTTTATTAATTTAACTCAATTTTAGTGTATTAAAAACATTAATTTAAATAAACTTTCACATTAAATACTGACCACCAAATTTGCTACAAGCTGATAAGCTTCGTCTCTTATTATATGTATTTTAGAAAATTTTTAGGTAATTTACAAAATTGATTTTAAGTCTTAATTGACTTTAAAAGAAAGATAATTTTTTTAAATTCTTTCTTAAAGACAATAACTTTGATAGTTTTATTAGACAACATTTTTTGAAACAGAACTTAAAATTCCTAATTGTCTTCTATTTTGTATTTCCCAGTGCAATCGGACCGTGATCTAGCCATAGCCAAGGGTCAGTCGAGAGCCGGCCCGCCTAAGAAATGTTTGGGGAACCCTATTAGATTACTACATCACAACACTCTTTATATGCACATGCATCTGTGTGTTTGCGTTTGCCCCATTATCTAGTCAAACAAATGTTCCCCAGCAAATCTCACCGGCAATAGAAACGTCAACCCTCTGCAAAAGAAAGAGTCCCAGCTCAAAAGGAGGAACCCAAAGGCTATGCCAGAATGGAAAAGTATAAAAACAGCCACTGGACAGGTCTGTCTGGCCAGCCCATGATAGATCACCCCATGGACAAATACAGACAGGTGAAACTTGTCAGTCAGTCCGGATCGGGATCGGGATGGGATGGAAGCGGACCAGGGGTAGGAGTTCGAGTTTAGGGCCAGCCAGCAAAAAGGGTCGACGTCGCAAGTCCTACGCCAACAAACAAACAAACAAATAAACAAACTGAAAAGAGGGACAGCCCTGGAGCCTGGGTGAAAAACCAAGAAAAGTGACAGCGATGGGAGGGTATGAAAGAGAAAATATCCTAGAAAACTAATTGGGGTTTCGGTAGCTGAAAGGTATTATTTATCGAGGTTAGAAATAATTCCATTTTAAAAAGTATGTATTTAACAGAAGAATAATATTGGACTGGAAAATATTTAATCTAATTAACAATAGATCATAATATCATTTAGAATTTTATGCTTCAAATGTCTGATCGCAAAATGTAAATGATCGAAGTTGTACAAAATTCATTATAGAATTCTCGAATAAATATATTACCACGAATAAAAAAATCCAAAATAAATCCAGGGTACTAATAGTTCGCCCAGGGGTCATATTTTGGTTGTCTTCTCTTTTTTCGGGCAGCTCAGGCCGATGGTCTGGGCGTCTTATCGCACTGTAAAAACAAAGGCCCTGGAAAAGGGATCATGTAGCTGAGCTCAGATCAGTTCGGTTCACTTTGGATCGGTTTAGTTCAGCCGAGATGGTTCGGGCGCAGTGAACCCGAGACACACTTGCAGAGTGTGCAGAGAAGTGCAGAGAACCTGGGGATCCGGAGAAATTACAATGGGAGGGGGGAAGGTTCAGGGGCCAGGGACCGAGGGCAATTTCTTCGGCAATTATGGGGTGACTGTGATCGTGTCTCGTCTCACAATTTCATGTTAATTTTCGTCTCCGTCGACTGAGCATTTATCGCGCTGTCTTCGGTTTTACGACCCATCATTGTCCTCAGCCTTCGATTGTCACCTATTCGGTTGGTTTCGGTGGATTTGCAGCTCCCTTTTATGGGGACCAGTTCGCTCTTTGTCTCTTCTGGCTTTAATATCTCTATAAAATGCTTTTTTGGACTGGAGCTAGTTTTACGATCCGTCTGTCTGCTACCAAAAAGTTATGATTCATTGGTGATCCGAACACCTGCCTTCTGAAATTTTCGTCAGGCACTCAGGTGTGACCCATGGCTAATGAGAGGGAAACTAAACCGGATTAGGATCATTGGGGTTGTAGAGCTCAAGACTGAGGGTGGATAATGAAAACAAGGAAAGATAGCGAAAGGAAGAAATTAATTTTGAAAGATTGGAACTGGAATATCGTGAGGGAGTACTAAAGTCTTCTATATCCAAGATGCGTATTTAAAGAGGGAGCCTCTAAAATGTTTTACCAAAAAATATATTACCAAACTGTTTGTCAAACAGATTAGTTAAGCATTTACATGAGTTTCATGTTTAACGATGTAACAAAGTTTTAGCCATTTTAAACCTTCAGTTGCTCAATAAATTTCCTTTAATGTCTCTTCCTTTGTTCAGCCTCGCTAAAAGAAAAAACATTTTGTCGCCACAATTTGTATTTAACCTTTTAGGGGAATCCAAAAGATCATTCCGCTCATTTCGAGATACTGTGTAGGATGGCCAACTGTTTGTATTTTATCATTTAACTGCGGAGATAATTTGCGCAGACATGATTTAAGCATTAAGCCAAACGATCACCGCAGTTCCAGTGGACCATTAACATTCAGGTGTCAATTGGCCGGGCCAATAAGAACCTCGCGGAAAATGCCTGAGAGACGGGGAAATGCTAAACGATTGGCAACCTGGCCCATTAACAAGAAAGCCAAAGGTGGCCAGCAATCCGTCCGCAAAAGTAAAAGTGATCCTCTGACTACTCCATTTGCCATATTTACATTCCCAGCGACTTGACTTAGTAACTGACGGATCGACTGGGTCAATAGAAACCAGAAGTCGAAGAGGAGCGGACCTGATTGCACTGGAAAAATCAAATGTTGTAGTAAAGCAAAAAATAAATATAAAAGTAATAAACACATATTTATATTGAATATTTTTATAAATTTTTAGATAAAGGACAATGAATTACAATCTAAAGCGTAGATTTAAAAGTCAATTTTATAGAAAAGTTAAACTTTTTTTTTAGTGCAGTTATAATTTCTTACTGCTGTCGACTTGAGCTCAACAAGTTCCGCGCGACTGCTTCCAATTATGGCGAGGATCTGTTTGCAACATACGCCAAAAAGTCAACTGCTTTGGGGCCTGGTCTCAACTGGGTTTGGTTTGGATCGGTTGGCTGGCTGGTTAGTGGGCTCGTTGGCGTACTACTGGTCTTAGACTGCCTGGCGGCTTCCACTTCGACCAAGATACCAAGACAATGCGTGGATGCGGACAAATCGACTATGCCAGATACGTATTTCAAAACATGCTTTTAAGCAATACCGACCATAGGAAGCTGTTTTTACCCTTTATAATAACTACACTCATAAAAATAATTTTCTACATTTTAGAAAATCGCCCTAAAAAAATTTTCGCCCTTGAACTGAGAAAAATTTTCTATTTTCACGACAAATTTGCCATAAATTCAAGGCAGGTGACCATAAAAAAATATTTTTAGGGTTAATTTTTCTATTTTTCTAATAATTAGGGCGATTTTTTCGATTTGCTTCGATTTGACCTTTTCTAAATCCAACGGCGAATTGCCCTAATTTTTTTTCTAAAATTTGTCTAAATACAAGGGCGATTCGCCTTAAAAATCACTCCAAAAGTGTGAAATTCGGTAGCCCAGCGGTCTAATCACTTGCGCTTTCAACTTTGCTATATGAGGACTAAGGTCGTGGGGTTGTGGGTTCGAACCCTGTGTGATTCAACTTGATTTTTATTTATTTTTTTTTTTTGTAAACGTTATAATACTAAGGACATTTTTTCGTCCGAATTTTAAATTAAAGTAGTCTTTAAACCTTTAAAACGTATGGGAGTTCTGAGTTAAAAGCATCTTTGTGTTTGCTGGCAAGAAAACGGGACTAATTGTCACAATCGTCAGGAAAAAATATACGGTTTAGTTGCCTTTAGTCAAAATATAACGTAGACCTCAAGAAAATAAGATGTCTGCAGAGTTTGTTCGTTGCCTTGCGCGATGGGTCTGTGGTGCAGCGGTAGGACGTTAGACTCTAAACCGAGAGGTCGTGGGTTCGATTCTCGCAACGACCAAAAAAAGTAAGTTGTTTTTTCTCCTCATATTTATTTCCCTAATTCGTTTACAAACATGATTTTTCAGTTCTAACGGCTGTGTTGTATAGATCGGGCCCCCCTCTTAACGCAGCTCCCATATAAGCTACACACCAAAGAGCTGCAACGAGTCAATCATTTTCGGGTACACCCGATCATTTACTCGTATCCGTTTTGATTAATCGCTTCGGGTGAGCGAAATGAAATGAGCGGTGAGCGAATGCGATCGTGCCATGAATGATCGTTTGTGATCGTTCAAGTGTGTGATCTGATCGTGTGTGAACGTTCGGCTTGAAGATTTTACCCGTTTGTGATCGAATATTTTGTGCAATCGATTGGTGTGATCGTGCTTCGCGCCTATCGGTATGACAATGCAGTTCGTGTTATTGCTTTATATTTGGCACAACATATTTTTATATTTGCACAAAATGACAACAAGTAATAGATTTTAAAAGCGTTTTAGAACTAATATCAAATGGAAGCTACACGTTGTCAGGCCACCGGAAAGGAAAAAGTTTCATATGGAATAAATATTTCTCAATAAACATATATGTACACACAAAAATAAAACTTGGTAAAATCAACTGTAATAATTGTCAAACAGGCCCTAACCAGCAAAATTGTCAATTCTACTAAGTAAATAGTCATTTCACAATAACAAAATACACACAATTAGCAAAGACACAAACCCAAAGCAAAAACAAAATACACGTAACCATTTTAATAGTTACGTAACTATCTTTGTTGGTCAATTTTACCAAGTTTTTTTTTTGTGTGTAATACATTGAAGTGCACTCTCCATCTATTTTATTTCGTCGTCACAAGAAATCATATTAATCCGTTCACAATCTATTCATGTACAACTGACTCGAGGTCGCAATCATCGGGAACGATTGAGCGCTTCGGAACGATCATTTTGTTCACCTACACCCGAAGTTCAAAATCACATCATTGATCGTTACGAAGCGAGTCGGGTAGTTGATCGGATCGTACTTTGGCTTTCGGGTTTGTTCGTGATTATTCGTTGCCGAGTGAGTTTACCGGATTAAACGAAAATGATCGCGCGATGATCGATCGTACTCGATCATACTCGTTGCAGCTCTCTGCTACACACCAATACAATAATATGAAACGGTGTCCTCCGCCGGTGTTGTTTAATTAAAGCAGCAGTCCCAGAATATAGACGATTAAAAAAAAAACATGCTTCCCAAATTCAGTTAAGCATGCTCAAACACGATTTTTTTTAATTTGTCTAATTTTTTAGGGCATTTGCCTATAAAATCAGAAAATTCGCCCTTAATTTTAGAAAAATACACCTTAAAATTAGGGCAAATCACCCTAAAAACAGGAAAATATTTCTTATTTCAAGAAAAATCACCCTAAATTAAATTAAATTTCCATCGGGATTTTTTAGAAAATTTTTCTAAATACACGGGCGAATCGCCAGCGGATACGATTTATGGGCGATTTTCTAAATCCACGGGCGAAAAGTCAGTTTTTTAGGGCGATTTAGGGTAAAAATTTCTATGAGTGTATGTATTTTATAGGTCAAGTTTAATATTAAATGCAATGGTAAATCTTTTAATATTGAGCATTATTCATTCTTCCAAATATTATAAAACGAATATTATATTTCTTTTTAAAATAATTCTTTGAATTAAGTTAAGATAACGTTATTAAGTTAATAATAATAATATTAACATGCCACTTATAGAAATAAAGAAAATGTTATGTTTTTGTGAATATGGATTCGCTTTTTTTCCTTATACATTTTTTTAAGTTTTAGCTCCATTAGAGTATCCCAATGCTTTGAAATTTTATTTTGACCACTAACTTCACCGACTACTAGCTCATGCATTACGCTTAATTATAGTTTATTTATTTAATAAGCCAACTTTTGTGGGCTGCTGCCTGGCCTGGTCCAAGCCCCTATGATTTGATTTTGCGCTTTAAGTTTTCGCAGCTCTTTGACTAGTTTTTGTGGCTTTCTGTGTGCAAACTTTAATTAAATCGTTATGCAAAAGTTCCACTTGTGTTTTGTCTGCTGGTTTTGGCTATATAATTTAGGAATGTACTGGATCAGCAAGTGTATTAACGATTAGGATTAAAAAATGTTATTTTTTCCCCTTCCATGCCAATTCATTTTGATTTATGTACTAATAACATCAGTCTTAAAAATAAATAAAAATGCCTTTCTTGTAAACTGTATTTTGAATGTGGATTTCCTTAGCTTTCGTATTTTCTGACATCGATTTGGGTCAAGTGTCTCGTGTGCGTTTCGTTTTTCAAGATTCTTGCGGGCCTAATTATCTAATTTTCAAATTAACAGCTGAAACTGCGCCACAGGCTAGAAAATCGTGCATTCGACCAGCATACAAAATAATCTGTTCAGGACGGTCCCCCATCCAATAATTTTCCAATTGTCAGTTGAACTTTGACTTGCTCTTGGAACTATAACTGATAACTTATAATTGGATTTTTATTGTAATTCGAGGCGTAAGTCGAGCTTATCAGTCACCATGCGAGAATGTTCATACGCATTCCATTTGATGCCCATAAAAATAGGGTTAAACAAATAGCGACAGGAAAATAATGTTTACATGGACCTCCGTCGACAGCTGCAACTGTTTTTCGTATCTTTTGTATCTGGGGGCCACCTGCGTTTGGATTTCGCACCTCCCGGTAAATGCGTGAATCATTCGAGCCAGCCAACAAGTGAATTAGTCATCATTAGTGAAAAATTACACTAGAAAAGTGTGTCCGAAGTGAAGAAATTCCATTGGCATAAGTCGGCCAGCAAGGCGTTATAATGCTTTTAAAAACAGTTTCAAGCAGCGACTTCCTAATGCACTATTTATAATAATTAATTAATTTCTTGATTTTTAATTTAATAATTGTTTTAGTGTGACAATAAATAAACTATTAATATGTTCAATATATAGTCTTTTATGATTGTTGTTTCCAAATTAAATATTTTTAAAGAAGACTTTAAAGATATAGCGATAAACATGTATTTTTAAGTATAAAGCTCTTTGGTCACTTAAAGTATATATTTTTAAGTATTTAAAATAAAACTTAGAAAAACAGAAAATTTTCTTTAAATCTCTGATTAATACACATTTTAAAATCAAAGTATAGGGCTGAAATATACGGAGTATTATTTTGAATCCGCTCTTTTCTGAATCTGGCTCAGCAACTCGTAAATGGCTCACCAGATGGTAATGGTAGATGGAGAAGGGAAAGATAGGGGATCCGAACAAGAAGAAGCTGGAGACAGAGACTCAAGTTGAAGTGCAGCCCGAAATGCTGCGGCGCATGCGCAACGAAGGCGATGTCGGCTTATTTATGGCCTTTGGTTTGGGGCTTTGGTTCTTTATTTTCTCTGTTGGTTTTCGTTTTTTCGTTTCTTTCCTTTTATTATTTTTTTTTGCTTCAGGTTCATTGGCTCTCGGGGTTTGTCTTTTGTTAAAATGCATTTATGGTCTTATTTCGTTGTAGTTCTTCTGCTTCCCTCTCAGCGCGAGAGAGTATGCCTGGGCAGTAGTTTTATATTTATTTTCTTTATTATTGTGTGCGCGCAGAAGACAAAGGAAAATTTCACAAGGCGTCGCCAGTTTGTCTGGCGTGTCTGCCCCGGCTTATCTTGCCTCTCTTTCTGATCGCTCTGTCAATTTGAGCAGTGCGACCAAAACAGCTACTTTCCCGACGGATCCAAAATCGAAAACACCTAAGTAAAAACCTTTTAGACATATAAGTCCTTTAACATAGACAATTTCTTCCTATTGCCGTTTAATTGTTTCTTCAAACATTAAAAATACAAATATTGTATGTACATTACACGGACAGAATTAAGCAAGTAATTAATAATCAAATTGAGAAAAAGAATATTAAAATTCATATTTTTTTTTAGGTTCGAAGTAAGTAAATACCAGTTTTATATTTATACTTTTGTGCATTTTAGTTACCCTTAAGAGGTTTCCCCTCCCTTTACTAATACTTTGACATATTTATTTCATGTTGCTAGAATTGTATAACACATGTTTATAACCTTACTCCTTACAACCTCCCACGATGTAATCAATTTTTCATACAAATACAATTATTTTTATATATTGTAGTAATCATTTGGTTGACTCCCTTCCCCCTCTAGGTGATTACGCAACATACTTTTCGACGACTTTTCTCATTTTACCCTGTTTACCCAATTTTAAGCGATTTTGTATGATAATATTTATTTTTTTAATATATGTTTATTCAATGCGTGAATTCTCATTTTGCGTTACATAATGAATATATGTATCTTCCGTATACTAAAGGCTCGTGAAATATTTTCAACTCGCACAGACGTTGTTACATTTAAACTAACGTATAAATTTTCTTCTCGTTGATTTTTAGAAAAGCTGCGACAGCAGATCAAAAAATTGGAAGCTGTTGTGTCCTTTGACGAGCAACACACCGCCAATCAGCTCCTGAAAATGATTTTAATGGAATATTATTACTTTTGGTATTACATTTTTGTACGAATTAAAATATTTTGACAACATATCAGCAATAAATCTATTTTAATTACAAATGCAACAATAGTTTAGGATTTGAACTTACATCGGTGACCATTCCAAATTCAGAACCGACCGTGAGTACCAAGGGATTATTTGACTGAACGCCGTTCATATGTAGAATAGCGATAGCCGGTGGAATTATCAAATTCTTCTTGAGGAGGCGACAACCAAAGACATCAAGTTTACGTAGCTTCTTGCAACGACCTAGCAACTGGACAATGCCCACACATGTAATGTTAGAAGAATTTTGAAGGCTTAAGCTCTCCAACTGCTGTAAGTTAGTAATAAAGTGATCGATGTACAAATCGCTTTCCAACTGACACTCAAGCCTCTTCAGGGCCTTCAACTTAGAAATGGTAGCGGCCTCTTCTAAATCGATGCATCGAAGGGTTTCTGGGCAAAAACGCAAGGACTCCAATGTAGTGGCGTACTCGGTTACAGTTTTGCCAAATATTTTGTTGAGTTTCATACGGTAATCAGTATTGTCTATAGTCAGATATTGTAGAGTCGGTAAATACGGTAATGGCGTGTAAAAGAGACCGTAACCAATTCTCAGTAATTCTATCTTGGGCCACAACTGCTCACCGCCAAGATCTTTGGGAATTTTAATGTTGCCGTACTTTATATGCAACGAATCCATATTTTTCATGGTCGAGCATATTTTATAAATATCGATTGGATCTCCTTTTTTGTTAAATAAAGTCAGCTCCGTCAGATTGACAAGCTCCTTTAGTCTTTCCACTGAAATTAATTATAGATTTATTTAGCGATTTTAAAAGCGATTTTAACTAGGAAGGGTTTCGTATTTCATATATATATATATATATACATTTCGTATATACATAACTAAAAAAAGTATGGAATAATAAACAAATATGATATATGCCAATGTTTGAAAAAAACATAGGGTAAGAAACCTCCATTGCGTAACCAAAATTATAATACTTTTTTAAAGGACTTACCATCTTGACGGTTGAAATTATACAATTCCAAATTAATTAGATTGGGTAACTTCAGCAAAGTGTCGACAACATTCACATTTTCGAAATCGTTAATGAATCCGACCCATTTTAGATTTTTCAAGGTCAACAAAAGCGGAGATATGTGGTTCCAAAAACGCCTACGAACTGCTAAGAAAAACTCGTCCAAATTGGGACAGAAATCGGAAGCCAATTTCGTCACAGCAACGGATTTGTTTACCGCTTGACTTGAGATTCTAGAAACGGATGGTCCACACAACGATAATATTTTTGCCCACTCAGCAATGGAACGTTCCCCGAAATCGATTTTCTTATAAGTATCTCCAGCTTGCAAGGCAAATGCTTTTCCCAGAACTGGATGAGTTTCGGCAAAATTAAGTTTATCCTTGATATCCAGTAGCTCCTTAAAAATTAAGGCAAGAACCTCCACCGGCAAATTTAAGATATTACAGGCAGACGCCATTTTTCTCAAAATTAAGCTCGAAGCGACCAGAGACCAGAGAATTCTACAAATGAATAAAGATAATTTCATAGAGATGGGGAAACATCGATAGAAAATCAATGCGTCGATGTTTTTATAAATTTTGTAAACATCGAACTTAATTATCGATGTCTTTCGTTTTTAGAATGTCTTGTACATCTTGTTAATCATTTAATATTTTGTTGGTCTTGTTGTCTAAAGTCGTGGAGGATATACATATATAGACAGTGAGCTATTTTACCATAATCTACCCAAACTTCGTTTAAGTAAAATGTACATACATATGTAGTATTTTTATTTGGAATCGGCATTTTAAAATATTAATTTTCAAAAAATATATATAAATAAAATATAAACCAAATTTCTTCGTTTCCAAAAAAAAATTGTATACATCGATGTTATATCGATGTTTTCATTGAATCCCCCCATTAATATCACAAACATACCAGTACTATCGAACAAACCAGTGCAAAAAGGGACTTCCCAGAAGCACTCCACTGATATGTATGTATACACATATTTTTACAAAAAAGTAATAACATAAATACATTTATGAAGAAGTAATAAAACAAGCTTTAATCCTGCATCATTAAATTGTTTGATTTTATTAGTTTCATACCTTTTATTCATGGTTAAAGTTGCAAAAAAAAACCGAATATTAATGTTACTCACTGTATGTACAATACATATCCACAAATGATATGTCAGCAGAAATTGGACCTTTCATCAATTGTATAGAGCAGGTTGCACGACGCGACTCGATCTAATCAAATTTTACGCAGCATTGATCACCCCAAAGACCCGACCCTTTTACATTGGCAAATGTTTCAGTTCTTTAGCCCTTCCACGGCCTGTTTACCAGATTTAAATGGAAATTCTCACGATTTTTGGATCTGCTGAAGTGGAGGGATGTCGAAGTGATAGGAGCGGATCATTTTCACACGCCTCTATTTTTCATGCGTTCTGCTTTCGCGCCTACTGCCAATTACATTCGTGCAACTGTCAGCCGTTCAATGACAATGGACAGCATGGGGTTAAGCCCCCCTCCTCTATTAACGACCTTATATGTAAGTATATATGTATATGTAGCACCAGCGATTTTCTCTTTTTATAAGTATGCGATATCGGGAATAGGCTTACACCGACAGAAACTTATATTTGGTAATATATATGTAAAAATGTATTATGTTTATATGTTTATGTTCATTTAATTATGAATAAACAGTTTGTATACCCTTGCAGGGGTATTGTGATTTTAGTCAGAAGTTTTAGGATTTGATTATGATATAAATGATACAAATTTGTGAAACAAAATTAAAGCTTTGGAGTTTTTGACATTTTATCTTACACTCTTGGAAATATCTTTTTTTATATCAGACGACTGTGTATGTTTATAATATAGCTGAACTTAAATATCATATACATACTTATGAATGTAGTTCCTTCCTTTCTTGTTTAATGTAATAATGAATTTATCTCCTATTTCCCTACCGAAAGACTCTGTAATTTTTTTCCTCAGTGAGCTGCAGACAATCAGAACCCAATTCATGCATATGCAACCATTATGTGAGGGAGATCAATTCAACAGGGTTCCTCCTCCGATCCCCTCGATCTGATCTGCATAGGCTGAAAGAAAGAGAAGGAGCGATTTGTACAGGTTATCCTGGCGATGTACATATGTATGTATGTATAACGATCGTGGCTGATCGCATTCGGATCTGCTTTTGTGCCTCACGCAATTTGTACGCTGAATAATGCCGAGCATCGCTATCAATTGCCTGACCCCTAATAACGAATTCGTGCCCAACTTAATTGCAGACATATTGATGAGGCCCAGGCCGGGGATAATCCTCCAGACCCTTCCCCTTCCCGTTTCTGGTTTCCATTTTCCAGAGTTTAGTTTTTTTTTTGCCATTTGCGTGTCATTTTCTAAGTAGAATTGGCATTTCTTTTATCTCCGGGGAGATCAGATCAGATATCAGAAAAGGTCCAGGGGCCGCAACAATTGAGAGTAAAAGTAAATGTTGTTGATCCATATCAGCCATTCCCAGTCCCCGTCGGAGATCGTGATCACTTGTTTGTTTAAGTTCTTAGCAGGTTCATCGTCATCGAAATGTTTCTGGTTCGTTGATTTACGAAAATATTAAATCCTTTTGTTTGCCTCGCCAACAGGTGGAGGATTGTCTCTCGTCCCGTCTCTTTTTCGCCTGCTGCGTGCTAATTGGATTATGTATTGCTTAATGATCCCTTGGGGATGTCGGGTGTTAATCACTTAAGCATCCAGCATATGGATCGCCATATTCTGCGGTCGTGCGATTAACAACGCCGAAAAAGGGAAAGTCGGTAAAATGGGTCAAGTATGTATGCTTGAAGGAATTGTATCCCTCATCTTAAATCGTCTTGTTGCTCTGAGGCCCAAACAAAGAATATGAATATGTGCCATTGAAGGGCACTTTATCAAATGCGTACTTGCGTGAACATTGTTTGCGAAATATTGTTTTCTTAAACTTAGATTTGTATACCCACTGGATGAATTGACATTTTCCAAGAGTTTCTGTGTGAAACGTATCGAATTTTTCTCCAAGCTCCTAAAATAATTTTCTAACTTTTTTTATTTTATTGATCTAAGGCTTTTTAAATATAATTCAAAAACACCAAGTATTGACAGCAAGTTTAACGCCAAATTTACCACAAAAAAATTAAAAATTAAATTACCCATCAACATAAAGATAGACAGTATACTTTGTTTTCTATTTAATTAAATGCATTAGAGAAATACAGCTATTTATTTATAATATTAAAAAATAAAATCAAAACCAATTTTCTTTGTGTTGCAAATTTAGATAGACAGTATACTTTGTTTTCAATTTTATTAAATGCATTAGAGAAATAATGCTTTTTATTTATAATATTAAAATATAAAATCAAACCAATTTTCTTTGTGTTGCAAATTTAGTAATTACAATGTCATGTTTGGTCTAAGAAAAATTATATTAATATATACGTCATTTACCTACATATAATATAACAAGAATAAGATAGTTTTAAAACCTTTAAGACATCATGCGACCCCTCAACCAAAACCTGGCTACGCCGCTGGGAGTAACCCTTGATTTTAATGGCCGGAAGCTAGCAAGAAAACAGAAAGTTCTCATAGATCAGAAGTCTTGACCCCATACAATTAAAAAATCGATTGATACATGAGAGTAGCTCCAAATGATATTTGTATAATTTGTTAAGCAATTTAATTCTCACACTTTGCTGATTTTTCCACATTTTCTTAAATAAACAAAACGACGAAACCTCACCTGGGTGCGGCCCCATCTTGAAGACGTTGAAAACCGGGGTTCCCAACTCCCACACAAGTGCTCAGAATGGCGTGAAAACGCTTGTAGTTGGTGGGCATTATTCTCATTTAACAATCGAATGCACATGACGGGGTTTTCCTAGAGGGTTGCAGAGATACAAAGAATAAATAACGAATAGCCCATCGAACAAATTAATTTACTTTTGCCATGGAAGAGTGCGCAGGCGCAGGTTGCTCATTGTATTTTTTTATTTTGGGTGTGTTTAACCACAGAGTTTTGTCTTCGGGAAAAATATGATTTAATATGAAGTCTTTGATTTTCTTGTCTGGATGGTAAGAGTTCTCGATAAGTTTCTGCCTTCGTTTTGCCCCATTGCACATTGGTCGAGCTTCGGTGATCATCAAATTTATGCGGAGCAACTTGAAGAACTTGTACCTTAAACACATTTAGAATATTCATATAAATGTTGGACTCTGCGTGGGAACTTTTATGTAGTACTTTCTTATTAATTAAGAAACTCGATCATGCGGAACTCGAAAGCAATTATGGGGCTTATTCATTAGGAATTTTTCTTAGAATATTTAAACTTGAAATTCTTCATCGCAATTACTTTAAGTATTATTAAATATATATATCATATCAGATTTAACCAGGTTTTTCAAGTCTATTTGATGGTGTTTCCTAATATTTTCGTATTGAATTTCACAGATAAACGCACTTCAACTTGTCATATTCATCAATTTTTCCAACGCATTTTATGGGTCTTTAACTGCAAACGCCAACAGTTGGAATGGGATTTCTCCGGCCAGAAGGGCTGAACACTTGAGAGTCTAAATATTCCTGGAACGCACGTGTTGCCCAAGTGTTAAAAATGCATTTGTGGAAAATAAATCAGGGCAGGCCAAAGGGGCGGGAACGGCGGGCATCGTCACCCAAGTTGAAACTAATTTTATGCATGACTTTTTACACATTCCAGCAATATTTCCCCTGACAGCCACTCCAGCATAGTTGGACAGTTTTTACTTTTGTTTCACGGTCTCGCCGAGGCATTCCTGCCGTTTTCCCTTTTCGTTTCTTTTTTGTTTTGGGTGTGAGGCATTTTATGCACAGTTAAGTTAATCTGCCCTAAGAGTACTTAGCAATCCACAGGCATGTGTCATCCTCTCACTTTTTCACTTTTCTCGGCCTCCGACACATGAGACGACGTCGTCTCCTGGTTTCTGTTTCTGGTTCTTTTGGTCCGTGCCACATAAATACCCACTTGAGGCAGGGACCTCGGACTGCCACCGCCGGCGGTATTAGGCTCCGGATTTCGGACCATTTGGCGGCTTTCGATTTGGCATATGTCACGCAGATCATCAATCCGTTGGTCTCGCCTTTTCACCACAGCAGGCTGAAATTGTATCCCAAAAGGTTGTAGTATTAAAATTTAAAATTAATTATTTAGTTAAAAACATTTAAAAATTTATTCAATAAAAATAAATATCTTTTATATCCTTTCTAAATTATTTTCAATTTTGTTTGTTTGTTTTAAAGATTAATTATGACATACTTTTAAAATTCACATTAGGATTTACCCCATACTTTCTTGTATTGTTCCAATTAATTACTTGACCTAGCATAGCACTAATAAGAGTTTGTATCAAAAAATCTAAACAAGGAATTTGTTTTCTATTAAGAAGTTAGAATCCTGTTTAATAACTTTTCTGTAATAGTTAAATCTTATTAAAGTTTACAAATCAAATTGGTAATCTAGGCTAACGATTCATCATTTGTTCCCATTTATTAAAATGTTATTAATACCTACTATGCTATCTAAACTGCATTTCATTTTGAGAATTTAAATATTTTAATTTTTTCAAACTCAAGTGTGTTTTCCGTCTGGGAAACTTTTTTTGAGATCAGCCTGAGTCTTATCCTCTCCACAGTTTTCGTAATAAATTACCCCCAACAACCGCAGTGAAAAGAACGAAAAGGCATTTCAATGCATCCACCTGATGACTGCCCGGGCATCCAACTAATGACACATAAATATTTATCGGAAACCTCAAGCTCGGGCCGCCCCCTCCCTAAGTTGAAGTTATTACTGAAAGGGTTTCCGTGGCCAAAGCAAAAGCTTTGATCGTTTCTTTTCGGTTTCTGTTCAGTTTTTGTTGTCCGTTTGTCTTCTGTAATCTGGCTGAGCCGAGCTACTTGACTTACACACGCAGAACCGGAGAACCAGTTCGAGGCATTGAGTAATTACCGAGGAGAGGTCCGGCGGGAACGGGACACAGAGTGAACCTTTTGTCGTGCTAGTGCGTCTTTACACGGAGAAAAAATTGTAAACAAAAAAATTTATAAAAATATACTTTCTGAACTTATATAAATCCAAAATCCTCAAGAATTCGCGTTTCGCGAGGTTAGAATCAGAGTGCGGGAATTTATCTGTGTAAGAATTGATATACACACAAAAAAATTTGCTTGGTAAAATTGACCAACAAAGATAGTTACGTAACTATTAAAATAGTTACGTGTATTTTGTTTTTGCTTTGGGCTTGTGTCTTTGCTAATTGTGTGTATTTTGTTGTTGTGAAATGACTATTTAGTTAGTAGAATTGACTATTTTGCTGGTTGGGGCCTGTTTGACAATTATTACAGTTGATTTTACCAAGTTTTTTTTTGTGTGTATATATTTATAAAATCTGGATAAATGTAGGTATATTTTTTCCCAGTGCCTGAGTCCAGCGCTGTCTTGCGCTTAATTGCGTAAGGCAGGTGGCAGTTGCTGCTGCCTTTCTGCCGATGAGACACGGTCACAGACAGGCCACTTTAAAGTTGTTCCCGTTGGTGATTAGTGACGGTTCTCCGGCTCACCCCTACCCCTCCGCCGGACTCCTTCTCCGTCTATTCCTCGGTTCGAGTGCTTTCCATTATGGCCAAGTGTCAAATTAAGTGCTCACATGATTAATATTTGTGGCCGGCAAGCATTGTTCCACAATACATTCGGCCAATTCCATTCGACTTCTGTCGTGGGCCAGTGCAATTTTCTCGCTGATTAACCGTGTCGTTTTGCTATTAACTTTTAATTGTGAGTTCCATACCGAAACGCATAAGCGTCTATTCCTTGAGATATTTCCTAGCCATAAAGTCAATTGATGTATTTGGCTTTAACCGATTTTTTACGATGTCCTGGAACGGATCGGCAATGGTCAGCGGAAATTGGCTGACATAGCTTCGAGGTGAGTCAGATTCTTCGAAACTATTAATTCTTTTAGTTAGAGGATTTGGAGCTACTGACCATTAGTTGTCTATTTCATTCACATTTATACTTGAAAAGACTATAACTATTCAACGAAAAAGTCCAAACACTTAATTTGACATATAATTATAATTTAACATTAAATCCCAAATAGGTTTCTAAGAAAGTATTTTCTTATTTCCTATATACAAAACAAAACTATAAAAACAAAATAAGAACTATAAATTTGAAAACAATTTGCAGTATTTAAATATAGAATAAAGAATACCATGTTGTCAATAATTTCATCCGAATGCTTAATATACGGGAATATGAGTAATTATTTGGCAAAACTTTCGTTTTCGGGTCAGTTAATTAATGCGATAATTAATCTTGCTGACTGTCTGACTGGGGGATGACGTTCGACGAACTTTTATTGGTTGCGGTGCAGCAGACCTTAAATCAGTTAACTGAGCTGTCAGAATTTTACCGTTGCTGCGCGATTTGGGATTTCGCCTTGAAAAATTGGGTCAAAGTAAAACAAAACAAAACGCAAGCTGTTAAAAAATTGGGTCAGTTTTAATTTTTAAAGCCTAGCCTTGGTATTCTAAAATAGGAATAAAACAGAAGAAATATTTCCGAAATATGGACCTAAAGATCTGTCCTAAAAAAGACAATTTGTTTACGTCGTTTTTATGCCATTTCTTAACGCACGTTAGAATAATAATCTCAACTTTAGTCCAAAGACAACAATGGTACACAATTATCACAATTCATTTAAAATGAATTTCATTTAGAAGATGTTTAATCAAATTGTAAAGTGTTCTTCATACAATTATACATATTGTTAAATTCTTCCCGAGCCCAAGCTACTCATTAAAATAAATAATTTATACCTTTTTCTTTTAAGTTATATGTACAAAAAATAAAAACCACTTGAAAGACAAAAGCAACCTTTACGAGACAGTAGCTTTCAGGTTTAATATTTTATTACAAAAATATATATATAAAATATATACTACATACCAATATATTATACCTAGAGTTGATCTTTAATTAATGTCTTCCGTTCTTACACCTTTTACCTGATAATAATCAACTTCCCTTTATGAAGTCAATTAAAGTCGAGTTACACTGGTAAACCAAAAGTTATCAATTAAATAAATAATATACATAGGTTCTAATGCATTTTTCAGCGGATGTATTCATCGAGGGATCCAAACTAAGTGAGGCTGATGGAAAAACCTATCTGTAACTTTGGGCGAGAACTGGTTTTTTCGGTTTCATACAATTCGAAACGTAAATTTATGATCCAGTGCGAGTGGTGCGAGCTGTATCTGTATCTGTAGCCGAGTATTGGAGTATCCGAGAGATGTCAAGATACACGGACCGAGTTCGCTACTGCGACTTGGACTTGATGCACACCTGCACCTCGCCGTTGTTGTTGTTTCTCTTTTTATTATTGGTGTTAAAATTATGGGTTACGCCAGCCAGTTGGGGTGATGGCGATGGTGATCTGGGGTTGGGTGAGGTGTGGTTGACAGTCGGGCCCGGTGTGCGTGTGTATCTGTGTAAGACGGTAGCACTTCCCTAGGCCGGTAACCAGTATCCAGTAACCAGTTCCTGTTCATCGCGGACTCGGATTCGGATTCTGGACCTCTGGCCTGTCGTCGTGTCTGAAAAACTGTTCTAAGGGCCATAAATTGTGCCTGCCGTGTTTGCTGTTTGGAGTTGAGCCAACCATGACCACAATGGATTCAACACTGGTAGTCAAATAATCTCGTTTAATACTCGTCTTTTGTCGATCTTATTAGGAAAGAGAGCTGGGGTACATGTATGCTAAGTAGGGAACACTTTAATGTGACCTTAGAATTCAGTTCCACAAACAAAAATGCATTATTATCTTCAAATAAAATACAATAAATAAAATAGCAATTGAAAATAAAAGAATAGCTTATTTAATAAAATAAAATACATGTAAAAATATAGTTACATAATATATAAAATTTATATAACTGTTTATCAGAACGTAAAAAAATATATATAAAATATATAATATAAAGGGCTTTAAGATATCATACTACTACTAATTTGATTGTCAAGAAAAGAAGATCAAACTATTTTTGTAGGCTAAGGATTAGATGTAAAAAGGAAGCGAATTGATTTAAATTAATTTACTTAAACCTATTTACATGTGTTTAATAAATACCTTATGCCATTCTTAGTTGTGAGATAAATAATTTTCATGTACAACTATAAAATTAATCGCTTTATCAGTGGAAGAATAAAAGTAGTTTTCAATTGAGTTGCATGCAGGATACAAATCATTTACTTTTTTTAAGAAAGCCCTGAGGCAAATGCCAACTGAAGTCGGTTGATTGGGCCGGCTATTTCTGTCCCGAACACCTCTGGGTTCATTAGCCGCCACATCCTCTGACCAATCAATTACTGAAACCCCGAGCCGACTCATTAGATGCAGTCGAGATCATGTCTCGTTTCTTCATAAGCAATTGCAGTTCATTACCGAGGATTGGAGCCTCATTAGGGGCACGGTTCCTTGCAATTTGCAGGCATGCCAAAAGGGTTTAATGTTTTGATTAAGACACAATTCTAACCAGATCCATTTCGATGGCAGGTGTTGAGAGACGTTGGCGTGCGGCCTGTAAATCTTAAATTTGCCTTGACCAGAAGCATTACAGAACTGAAAAAAGGAGCCGGACTAGGGAGATTCTGAGATCGCTAATCTGGCTCCGACATCTGCTAACTGTACTCTTGGATCGAGACCAAATGCAGTCGCAATTGGTTTTTATGGCCTGTGGTTTTGTGGGTTCTGTTTGGAAATCGACAGTATAAACCTTGACCGATTAGCGACAAGTTAAACCCTTTGTACACAATCTTCTGACCTTAGGTCGTAAATTAATCAAGCTCCGAAGTGAGACCGAGTCGAAACAGAGTCATCAAACGGTGGCAGTGGCTCCATCCACTCCACTCGACTCGACTCCAATCCAATCCAGCGGCCAACACCTGAGCTCCAAAACACAGCCGCACACAAACAAGTTGATTTTCCAGCCCAAATGCCCCCAAAACACAGCCCACTCCACCAAAACTGAACCGTTCCAATCCAAGCTCAACCCAAGCCCATTGTATGTCATTTTTCAAAACCAGAAATGAAAAGAAACCAAACCAAACGAAACGAATTAAAACAAGTGAGGAATATTTGTTCGACTTCAAGATACCCGTTAAATATATATTTTAAACCTTTGGTATAAAACTAGCGATTTGAAAAAAAAAACCTATGTAGAAATTACTAGACTCCGTGCTTCAGCTCAAAATACTTTTTTTTTTTCAATGTACTATTTATATCTGATTGAATAATAAAAACTTTAAAGTCTTATAAGATCTAATACTTTAAAAAAGCCAGTAAAATATTTAATTAAATTCCTTTTCTGTAGTTTTTTCTTGATAAATGTATGTATAAATGTATCTCAATGGTTAAACATAGATAGTTTCTATTTCGACAGTATACCAAAGTTATACACTTTTTCTAAAGGAGTACGAGGTATGTCAAATTAAGCCTGTAGTGCGCTTTGGTTGCGGGGTTTTACTGCAGCGCACGTGCCAAGGCAGCGCAGCTTTTGCGCAGGCGCAGACTCCTATTCAGAGCCGGAAAAAAGTCAGACACTCAAGCCAACGACGATGACGATGCCCAAAACAGTTGTGGAACAGTTGTACTCCGTTGTTGCCGCTGGCCAGGCCTCTTGTAGGGAAAACGCCCAGACTGGAGCTTTGTAGCACAGTTGGTTCAATCGATTTGTAGTCGCCCTTTCCATATTATTTCCCTTACAAGGCAACGATGTTTAAAAACAATAGAGAGAAAGAAAATCATTGCTAGTATTAAAATGGCTTATTAAATTTCTGTACAATTTAAAAAAATATTTTTCAATTCCCCTGCGGATTCAAAAAATCGTGTTGCTATTTCAGTAGCCTTATAAGTAATTAAGGTAAATATTTCTCATTTTTATAAAATGTTTCTAAATATGTTCTATAGAGTATCCAGAGTTGTATTATACAATTCCTTATGCCATCTGAGCTCATCTATCCCAAAGAATCGGAAAACTCCGACCATGACTTCTCGTTTGGGCGATGAGAAGCTTTTGGATCTGCAGAGTAAAAGTCATTTATTTTATTTAGGGTCTTCCGACATTTTTTGTGCTCAGCATTTTTAATTAAAAACATAGCTAGAAACAAAATATCTTAGCTACTTGGGCTCGTGCCCACGATTTGAAGGTGTACAAAGTGGGCGTTGCTTTCTGGAGGCGGAGGGAATGGGAGCTATAGATTCTTCTTGGGCAGACATTGTAATTGTGGATCATGATGGCGTTGAAGATGATGATTCAGCTGATTTGGTCTGTCTGGAATATTTATGGCTCGTGCCAACTGTCTACTGCTAGAGAAAACTTAGCTTCAACCTGAACTTCAGATTCGATTCAATCTCGACAGCATCTGAAACGGGATTTATCACTGATGGGTGCTACTGGAAATTTGTTTCTCATTTCTTGTTTGTTGGCACTACACGACTCTAAGAAGTGGAATTCGATTTCCCTGGAAATTGGATTTTTGGGAGCACTGCCAGCACGTGCTCCCCGTTTCCATTTGCAGGTGTTGGTCCACACAATTTTCTTGGCCACGTTCTGATCTTTGACTGTCAGCAGCGCCCACGCCAATAGATCCCATGTCTTTGTCTTGTCTCGCTAACTGTGTCAGCAATTAGTTGCGGGCCTTATTTATGGTCTCCATTTGCCATTTGCCTGTTAAATTAATTAAACAAAGCAATAAACGAACATTGTATCCATAAAGCAATTCGGTGTTTTGAAAATAAACACAAGGTCTTTGGCTGGGTTGAGTTACAGATATGGGTGGTTGGAATTGGAAAGGATGCAGACAGTTATTTGAAAAAGGGTAGTGTTATTTTTTAAATTTTAATTTTAAGAATTTACTATACCTTTCCGTTAAAAAATAAAAAACATCCGTGGCAAATCTCGTAAAATTATGAAAAATATAATACAACTTTTGTCAATTTGTTTGGATGTGTGTTTAGTGTGCCAAAATGTTTTTCTGCCTATTTAAATTAATTTTTCTATTTACAATTACATTTTCAATCAAGTTCTTCTTCCACTTTATATTTTTTAACCTAATTCTTTTGCTTTGATGGTTTTAAATATTCTAGTTACAATTACATTTTAATTTAGTTCTTCTTCCACTTTATATTTTCAATCTCAATTCTTCTGCTTTTAGAGTTTTAAATATTCGAAAATGCTTCTTAAAATTTCTCTTTTAGTTGCGCATCAATACAACTTATCGTTTTTAATCCTAAAGTTTATAATTGGTTCTCAAGAAAGAGATAATTTAAAGATCAAAGTCAGAAATAAAACGATAGGCTTGCCCCTTCCCAAAATCACTCAGTCAGCCAATCCAAGTGTCAACGACCAGTTCAAAGTGTTTATAACTATCTTTTCAACAACGATCCCACCATTTTGCACAACAAAGAGATCTTTAGAGCCAGGCGACGGACAAAATTCATTACCAAAGACCTGAGCCCCATCGACCGAACATTAGTCATCTGTGAGAGGCAGACAGACACGACCAATCGACTACAATGAACTTATCGCGCCTATAAAATCAATCAACTTTTAATAAAAAATAAAAATAAAAAAACGGGCAACAATAGCAACAATAATGTGCTGCTGGAAAAGGAGTTCAGTTTCCGCACATATGGATCAGATCGGCCAATGACTCATCGAGAGTGGTCAAGTCGAGAACGAGCCGAACCCAAACCGAAAACCATAAATAAGCTCAAATATAAATAATTTTTAGTTCCTCCCCTTACTTGCCGCCCCGCCGATTTCGCCCGTCTTCCTGGCTCGTTGCTTATTTGCCCATTCGGCTTGTTTATACAATAAATCTACCTGAACAGGCCCTCTGCAACATCTAATAAGGTGGGGGCCAGGCCAAAACGAAACCCATTATCCGATTGATCGCGGCTGGAAGTACCCTGAATATAATGAGAAATTTATTAGTACTTAATTTGGCATGGTAAAATGCATTTTAAATAAATTACATCACTGGATTTATTTTAACGGTTTAAGTAAAGATTAAAGAGATTTAGTTATTGTATCAATAATATTTCTTATAAAGAAATTAGAATATTTAATAATATATCCCTTTTGAAAAAATGAATAATAGTTCCTCCGAATTTAGTTCATCTCTTTTGCAACTTTCCCTTACAAGCTAAGATACCCTGGTTCAGGGTACGGAAAAAAAGAGATGACTCCAACCGGGTCTAGTCTGGACCAAAGGCCAACTACCTGCAGTCCATGAGTCATCCAAGCGAATCTTGCAGTTCGGCACACAGTTAAATGAAAACAATTCGTGGCTCGATATGATTAGCAAGTCCCTCAAAGATCGCTGGCCACGTTCAGGTAGTTAGACCGAAAAACCCTCTACGACCCTGGCCCTGTAGTCTGTCCCCAAAAGCTTCCAAGATGTTCACTTCACACATTGAAGCTTTTCAGCGGGATCGTGCAGACGTCTGGAGAGTCTATACTATACAAACGGATGACTCACCGCAGATCGCACCAGATCAAAATACACTCCATCCCACCATCTCCTCTGGGCTTTTCTTACCACGAACCTGGGGATACTGATTTTGTGTTAATGCGAATCTTGTGTTTCTGCCTGGCGTCTTTTGTTGTGATTACGGCTTAAAGGCGATTTAGTCAGAAAAACACAAATTATGAGTGCGATCTACGCTGGAATGGGTTCAGCAGTGGCTAAATTTCTTAATTAAACTGGTGTGAAACGAGAACGTTGCGTCTATAAAACTGTATATATTATTCGCGCAGAACCCCTGGACATTTTTACGATATTACGAGACAACAAGTTGGTTTATTAAGTGACCTGATCTCTCAACCAGTTAAATATGATTGTTCTTGAGACAAAATATATTTTTATATACAATGCAATTTCTAAAAATATCGTAGGGGGCAAGAATTTAACATTTTTATTGTTAAGAGGTGAATAAAAATTGTATTTCTAAAATGTATTGAATTATTAAAACTGGATGTCTTATAATAAACCCTCATAATAATAATTTTGGTGTAGGTATATATTTTTGCATGCAAAAAAAATTATTTTTGTGAAAAACACTTAAAAGTATTAAACAAATTCATATTCTATTTTGTTCTCAGTGCAACATTCTATGCCACTGACGATGTATAAAACGCAACTTCATTTGCTTTTTTGGTCCCTTATTGCATTGATAGATTCATGGGGCTACTAAAAATTTCTAATTAAATCTGCTGGTTGTCAAATTTAAAACGCCCCTTTTTTCCTTTTTAGCAATATTTTTCAGCTTGCTTGTGTAGCGCACACTTAATGGCAAACGCAGCCTTAGTTTATGCAAAAATCTGGTTTGAAAAATTCGCTCGCATTAGAGGTGTAAAATATTTGCTGATGCAAATTGCAACTTTCAAAGAGGAGGCGTTGCCAGTGTAGAATATATATATTTCCATGCCTTTTCCAGGACGCAGTTTGTTTACTTTTAGTGTGTGTGTATTCTTTTATAAAATTTATTCTGGCAGCCAATTGTTTAGATAAGGGCGGGTATACGATACAGTGCTTTAAAACGCTTTGAAAGATAAAGGGTGTATCTTTTAAAAAACTTTATCTTCGAACCAAGCCATGCATCCATTTGCCTCTGAGAGCTCCGCAAAGTTGGCCAATTTCAGCATTTTTCGAACTTTGAGGTCCTTTTGCTAAGAATCCTTGCGTCGGGAAACTCTTTGGAAAACGCAGTTTAACTTGGGAATTCGTAACGAATCCAAAAATATAGCATTTATCGAGGTTAATTTTTGATGCTGCATAGTGTTATTTTTTAGACTGCCTTACCTGACCATTAAAACCAATCTCATAATTGTCCCATTTATTTGCAAATTATTCAACAACAACGTTAAACAATTCCTTGTTAGCATCGGGAAAATTAAGCGTTATTTCTTCAGGGGTTATAACCACTATCCATCACGATGCTATGTAAGCAGTTTAAAATACATTTTGTAAGCTTCGGCATAATTGGAATGCTGGATAAAATAGCACAGCACCGAAATCGAAGTTCCATTAAGGCAGGCAAGTTTAACTCTTCATTGGTTTTCATTGAATATACGAAAAAGCCATACATGTCCAGATAGCACAGCTTTTTAAGTGGCCAAAATGTGTCATGAAGATTAATAGGCGGGGGCAAGGATTTCGGGAATTCCTTAGCATTCATAGGTCCGTCGAGCCATTTGCTCATTTGATACTCAACTGTAAAAATGGAAATTACAGATACAAAAACTAAGTACAAAATTTCGAGCAATTGATACTTACATTTGGGATCAACATGATTTTGCAGACGTAGTTTCTCCAAGTTAGGAAGATCTTGAAAAAATCTAAAAAGTTCCGGAGAGGCATTTATGGCAAAAATGTCAATTTCCTTTAGATTTTTCAAGTTCTTCAGGAAACTCCTTACAATTTCACAATTTTGGTACCTTAAATGCAGGCTTATAAACTGCAAGTTTGGGCAATACTGTTCAATCAACTTATACGGCGGTCTGATGTCTTCGTATTTATCGGTGTGCATGACTTCAATGGTTGATCCGCAAATTGGCAACAAATCCTCCCAAAAGCGAGTTGGAACTTCAAACGCGCTTAAGTACTTAAAATGAATTCCGCAATGAAATCTAAATGCTGCAGCCAGCACTTCATCAACTTTGGCCAACTGCAGCTTGTCTTCCAGATCTCCAAGGAACTTAAAAATTAAATCAAGAATTTCCATGGGTAAATTCGTAAGATCTCCCATTTTGTCCACTTTATTAGCGCAAGAAGAAAAAAAGACGGAATTCCTTATTCTTTCTGGAAGTCAAGATAGTAACCAATTTGAGTCAAGTAGAACGTGTTTCTTACCGGCGAGCTTATTTTTGCGAAACGATGGGAAGTCCTGAAGATGTGAAATGAGACGTATTTTTTCCTTTATACTTTACTGAGTTGGGCAATCTGCATTCTACATATATATTATAATACGCTCTTTATATTAAAATTTAATTTTTTTTTTTAAATTAACCTATGTATTCCGGCGGAACACTGGGGAATCCTGAAGATGTGAAATCCGCAAGTGGATTTATTAATTCTTGTATTGAGTTGAAAAATTAGAATTAAATAATTAAAGGCAACTTAACATATGTTTAAGACCGAAATCAATTTAGGTGTTAATTTCTAAGATCCTTTGCACTCAGCTGGTAAAAAACCCCAGCAGCGATTTACATAGCAGCTGTAACCGTGGAAGATGAAGGGAACCTACAAAAAATGTCTTAGAAATTTAAATGCCTATTTTTACTATGGGGAAGCTATGGGGTTATCAACATAAACCTGTTTTTTATATAGGTTTCGTATAGGCATCTAGAAAAACGAAAAATAAACAAATAAAATAACAAACTCTAGCTGTCCTAGCCCGATATTTGGATTTCACCCAGTGGAAACACTTTTTTGGGGTACCCACATAGTGTGACTAGACTATTAATGACTTGCAGTGAATATATTGGACTTACACCATTTTTAATAATGAATCTGTTTTGGAAGTTTCTACTACAATATAAAACCGTATATCACTGTCTTTTTAGGACATTTACTTCTTACGTAGAAAAAGTAGCTGTAGCTAACTTATGTCGCTGTTGCAAAAACATCCTCTGTCCGAATAAGCTCTTGTTTTAAAGTGATTTTTGAAATACATTTCCATTTACATAATGAAATACACTCACCAATAAAACAATGTTTCCACTATTCAATTTTTCGGTATAAAGCTGTGGAAACGCAGTAGAAAGCCATTGGAATAAATTATTCTTATCGATGACGTGTAATAAGCCCTAATCGATTTATATTCTTTGAACTCATCCCTGACGACTTTTAGATGACATTTCTTAAGGAAATTAAAATTGAACACCGTGTTCTCTAGTGTTCTATTTATTGTAAAGTTATATTTGACTATCTGACAGATTTATTGGCGCAATTAGGGAAGCAGTGAGTAAATTGTCAACGAATGGCATGTATTATTTATGTGATAAACCCAAGAATGGTTTGATTACCAATCTACAAATATTTGCCAATATGTTTATAACTCGCAACCGTGCCGGTTGGTCAAGCTTCCAAACTGCAAATAAAATCAAATCCAAGGATTTCGACTTCTTGTACAATCACATCTGGAGGTAAGTTGTTTCTGTAATGTGTAAGTGTATATTTTTAGATTAGTCCGCCATATAATTACTTTTGTATAATAAATGTATTAGTCTTCATCGATATGTTTGTATGCTTTGGCTTGTTGTAACTGCTTATTTTTCTAAGTTATCTTCTAGGTTTATATTAAAGTTCAAATCTTAAGTGCTAATAATAATTTCGATCAATTACAGCAATTATCACTTATCATTGAACATGAAAATAACATCAATTGCTTTTTATTAGCATTTCGATGTGCCTTGATTTACGCCTGATCTTTTGCAATTTTTACAACGACAACAATTTTATTGGGCTGTTCAGAAATTTATTGGTTTTCTGAACTTTTAGTTTTACTACCAGATAGTTCGTTTCCATAGAAAATAAAAAATGCTTGTTTTTGTTATTAACTTCCCCCACTGAGAATGGCACCCATGAGGAAAATTATTTTTATCATAATTCATTGAGAGAGTTTTCATGCGCTGCATTATTTGGCATTTTGCCAACTGGCCACGCCACAGATTCGCTTGAAAATATTTTTAGTGCGCCACGCCCCTTTTTGATAATTATTTCCCAGCTGAACGGATGAACGCGTGTGCAAACACTTTTCAGACAAATGGTTTTTAATTGGAAATTTTGTTTGGTTTTGCAGGTAAAATGACTGAAAAATTACTTAAAAATATTTTAATTATATCTGTACGTATATTTTCCCTTAGGAATTCATTCTTTCTTTCTAGATCAAACTATGTCTTTATAATCCTTTGTCTCTCTGTCTTTTAACTGACTCTTGACGTTTTCAGACTGACTATCCACTTTTAATAATAATGCACGATAAAAACATTTTCTTTCTTTCAGTAAAAGGTATATTTGCCACTTAAATGATATTTAAATAAAAGTAATACAATTTTACGCGCCATTTTAGCAAAACCTCAGTTGAGTTTGTTTCAAAACAAAAGCATCCACAATCACCTACCCCAACAAGGCCATTAAATGTGCCAACGGTGACCCACTTTCACTGCCCAGGGAATGTGAACAGCTGTCAGACATTCTGAAATATTGGACAACCCTTGAGACATGCCCAGAAACGATAAACCAAGAGGCAGTGGACAGAAGACAGAGGCCACCAACGCCTCCCATCGCTCATCCGACTGAAAGCGAAATAAAAGACGGCAACCGGCAAACATGGGGAATACTTCCGATTCAGGCTCGCTATCTCGGAGTGGACTGAAAGTGCGATCGCCCACACATCAGACGTGAAACAAAAGATCGCTTGCCGGGCGATGATTAACTCGATTCGGGTGAGACTGTATTCCTTTTTTAATTAATTTTTTTTAAACATACATCAAAGAGTCTTTTAAAATAAAAAACAAAGAGATTAAAAACTAAATTTGTTAGTAAGAAACAACAAAAAATTAAATATTTAAAATATTTAAAGTTACTTCTGAATAAGTTTAACTAAATATCGTAAAAAGTTCTTAACAAATTATTTGATATGTTCGGTAACATTTTTTTCAGGTTTTCAGGTTCCTCATAATGTCGATCAATGACTATATTAGAAATTAAAATTGAAATTACAAAGTTTCGGAGAACTCAAGATTATCAATAAGCTGTTTTTTTTTACCCGGAACTGATAAGGGTTCGGAAGTCATACTTTACGCACTGCTAATTATTTACTTTTTTACTTTACTTACTTACACCGGAATACTATAAGGTGAATTCCGGTCAAGCGCAATGAAATATGGCCTATGTTTCAATAAAAAGGACAAAATTACATGTGGAATATATAAAATATTATACAGTATATAATATAATGGAAAACTATGTTTAGGTACCTTTAAAAATATTTTTTTTAATAATACATTTGAAATTAAAATATAGTACGTATATTAGCTCATAAAATTCCATGCACATTTCTCCAATTGAGTTGGACCCCTTACATTAACTATTTCAGCATGAGGAGATTCCAGGAACTGAAATAAAAAGTTAGTTAGTTAGTTAACACTTTAAAGGAAATAATAATAAATGACCAACCCACCTTATATTGCACCTCTTCATAGTTCTGTAGTACCAAATTAAAAGGCTTATGTGAGGTGACACCATTTCGCCTTACTATATTCATGAAGGGCTCTATGAACAAACAGCTTACGCAATTATATAGGCGTAGAATTCTTATATTTTTACAACACTTTATAGTTTCGAGTACATCCATTTCATTAAATTCGTCTGTATAGTGCGGATAATGTGCAAAAAGTAACTCCAGATCTTCTAAACTCGTTGAATGTAATGAAATCCAGTTAGTCAGGATAAAATTTGGATACAAATAGAAATTACTTCTGAATCGCAATGATCTTAGTTTTGGAAAATGTGGCAACATTGATGGAATATAGCAAAAGAAGATTTCTATTTCTTCCAATTCGGCGCAGGGCGAATCTTGACCATAACTTTCGGAAAGATTTATGTTGGAAATAAACAAAGTACGAAGTTTTTTCACTGGCGATAAAATTTCAAATAAATTGAAAGGCGTAGGGTCGCGTTTTATTGTAAGGCTCAGGCTTTCCAAGGCAACAAGCTTTCCAATTAAATGAACTGAAAATGTATTATGCAATTAATTAATTCCGTTTTATAAATTAGAAACTTACTTTGATTGATTTCGACTCCGTGTAAAAGTAATTGGCTTAGCAAAGGAAGATGTGTCAGGGCGTTTATAATACTTGCAGAGGCTTCGCAATCTTCATTAATATGCAGATGAACAGATCTCAGGTTTTTTGCGTTGGACAGCAAAAAAGTTATTTCCAAAGCGTTTTGATTGTTTACATTCAGAAGAACTGTTTGCAAATTAGGGCAATGAATTTCGATTAGCTTGAATGGAATTGTATGGTTATAATCCCAGGTACCATCTATTTTAAGAACTTGAGAACCGCAAGATGTCAAAATTGCTGGCCAATATATAACTGATATTTTTCGGGTTTCCAATTCTGTACATTCATTTTGATTGAGCCAATTCAATGCTTGACCAAATGATGGATATAATTGTTTCATGGTATCTTCCATTTTAAGTTCGTGAAATATTTGATCTGGCTCTTCAAAAACCTTAAGACTGTTGTGATCTTTCATAGCTCAAGCTTCACAAAATAAATCAACCTGTTTGCTGAATTTAAAAAATTTGACTGTTTTGAAATTCAGCTCATGGCGATTGTTTAAGCGATGCTCAGCCCTCTCATATTTAAGATCGTAAAAAACGGCTGATAACAACCTAGAATTAAATGATTATATTTCTTGATAATCCGTTTCATTGGAATTGAAATCTCGCTTCTGTTCAAATAGTGTGAAATGAGTCATACACTTTTTAAAAAATCTAAAATTTGTTTACTTGGAAATACAAATGTAGTTATCGCTAATTATTTTCACAATTTGTTATTCTACTTTTATTTATTGTTGTCAAATATTTTCGGAATATGCCTTTAATATGCATACCCGCGCTCAAGGCTTTTAACTAAATAAAGCAAATGAGTCTAGTTCAGTTTTATAAAAACAGTTCTCCATGGAATATCAACAGTCGGCTCGAGGGGTATACGTATTCGAGTTCGATATTTGTAATAAGGTCTTTAGTCATAACGAAAGCGGATGAGCAACTTTATCGTTGCAATCGGCGAACGTCTTCGTTTGCGTACAAGGCAATTTATTAATTATGCATAAATGGCAAAGACCCTGCTGAAGTTGAGCGAGGGATGTGGGGAGTTGGGTTGGCAGCTCGGCGGAAAGTTCAAAAAGCAATCAAGTTCTGAGTGCCGACAGTTCCCAGCCGATTGTACAGTTATGCAAACAGAAGGACCGACGGAGCGGGACGGGATCGGTGGACTTTATAGCCTGACCAACTGAAGTTAAGCTGACAAAATGCACTTCAACTGGAATCACCTTAAATGGCAGACAACACACGTCTTTTGTCGTTAAGCATTTTATGGTTTTATCCCTTAGTTGGCAAAAGTTTTCATCGGAAACCATTTGACTGGGCAAAAGTTCTTATTTGCTCCCCTCTTTAATTTGGGCGCAATAAATTACACTATGCAGCATCAAAAATTAACCTCGATGAATGCTATATTTTTGGATTCGTTACGAATTCCCAAGTTAAACTGCGTTTTCCAAAGAGTTCCCCGACGCAAGGATTCTTAGAAAAAGGACCTCAAAGTTCGAAAAATGCTGAAATTGACCAACTTTGCGGAGCTCTCAGAGGCAAATGGATGCATGGCTTGGTTCGAAGTTAAAGTTTTTTAAAAGATACACCCTTTATCTTTCAAACCCCATATATAAAATAATTTTAGGATTTTTTTTAAGGCAGAAATAAATTTCAAAAAACATAGTCAAAAAACTGAAAAAAATTGCAGCTGCGGTAAAAATAGTAGCAGTGTTGCCGCCTTGTGTTTTTAAAAGTTTGATGTTGTAATTTTTTCTTATCAAATTAGTCTAATAGTAAAATTATAATCAATACAATATTACCAGGAAAAGATCAATTACAACAACAAACTTTTAAATACACAGGGCGGCAACACTACTACCATTTTGACCGCAGCTGTATACTTTTATGTTTTTTGACTATGTTTTCTAGAATTTGTTTCTGCCTTAAAAAAAATCTTAAAAATTTTTTAAGTATGGGGTTTAAAAGATAAAGGGCGTATCTTTTAAAAAACTTTAACATCGAATCAAACCATGCATCCATTTGCCTCTGAGAGCTCCGCAAAATTGGCCAATTTCAGCATTTTTCGAACTTTGAGGTCCTTTTGCTAAGAATCCTTGCGTCGGGGAACTTTTTGGAAAACGCAGTTTAACTTGGGAATTCGTAACGAATCCAAAAATATAGCATCCATCGAGGTAAATTTAAAAAGCACTAAAAATGCTGCACAGTGTTATTATAAGGGAAGAGAAGGGAAAAAATTAGAATCCATTACTAGGTCTTCTACCTGCGGTTCGAGATCCTCAAACTCCGATTCCCTTCCATGTGTTCTCAAGTGCCTCGGTCCTATCTTTTTTCTGAACGCCCCGACACCATCTTTCTTTTTCCCTTTTCCGTGTTCTTCGCTCCTTCGCAAAGTTTTAAATTTCTTGGAAATAAAAGCCTGGACATTAGTTTTCGTCCTTACCTTTTCTATCGCTCTACGCTCGGCTGCCCCTTTTTATTATTTCTGTCTTCTTTGGGTTTTCGGGACAGGCAAAATTTTGCAGCTACCTAAGCCAACAGACCAGAGTCAGATAACCAGTGGGAGTGAGACAGACAAGTCGAAAAAAGGGAGAGAAAGATGCTGAAGAAAATCTAAGGCACGTTACGGTTGCCTAGTCTTATAAGTATACTCTTTAATTGCCCGTAGATCGCCACGAATCTGTCGATTGCTTCATGTTTTTAATACCAAGTCCAGAAATCGTGTAGATCACCACGAATCGGTCGATTGCTTCATCTTTTTAATACAATATCCCAAAATCGTGGTCAAATTAAAAAAAAAAAAAAATAACACCATGTTTTAAGTGATCATTTCAAAATTTTCGCTAAGAATGATTTAGTTTTTATCATCTGACTTTTTTTTATGACTTCATATTACTAGTATTTTGTTTATAAATTTTAACAAAATTATTTTATGCTTCTTTAATGTTTAATAAGTCTTATAAAGAATGCTCATACATAGGTTCGTTCTGGATTTTGGAGGATATGTCAGAGTATCTCAGATTCGACCTATTGGAAATCGGTTCTTCGTTCGTCTTTCCCGTGTTATCTGCTCAGTCGCCTTGCCATCGACGCTCTGCTTCTTGGCCTCTGTCCGTGCGTTTATTTAATTTTTTATTCGGGCTTCACTTGTCCCTCATACGCCGTGTGGTTGTTGTAGTTGCTGCTTGGCTGCGATACGAAACCGTGCAGGTGTCCAATATTTTCTTTTATACCGCGTCATCGGGCCAAAGAAAGAGAAAAAAATCGAAAAAAAGATCCAAAACTAGTTCTAGATTTAAAGCCACTCCCCCCCTTTTGACGCCCCTGCCGCGTCTCGCTTTATTTCGCCTATATTTTCGATTCGATTGCGTATAACAAGTTTAGCGGTCTCGCTGTTCCCCGCCCTCTTTTTCAAACCGTTCTTCGACTTTATATAAAGTGCTTTGCATCCATGCAACGTCGTTTCCAGACCCCACACCTCCCGTTTGGGACCAAACCCCCTTTCGATCCTCACTTCTAAGGCCCTTTCCTCTTCATACAGACATATATTATTGTTCGCTTTTAATTTTTGTTTTGATTCTACGCATTTGAAACTTGTGCAGTAAGAAAAGATTTTTAATTATTGATACAGTAAATGAAATTTGATAATTAAAAAAAAAGTTAGTTTCGGAAAATAAAGGAAAAATGTTTATTATATCTATAATAATATCAAAATGTATTAGAGTTTTATTTAAAAGTTTTTTCGGTTCATAAATTTAACAACATTTTTCCCCAGTGTGATTTTGATTAATATTGTATGCATGTTGGACTGAGGTTCTTAGGCCCCATGTGGAGTGGCCCGTCTTCTTAATATTTCCTCCATGCCTTGTAATTACCCAAATTTGGCGTCACTATCCGTTAAAGGGTTTATTTGTTAGGATTAGGAAGGGGATAGACAGGAAAACGGTTAAATAAAATTGAAGTTTATTTATGGAATTGCCCAAAAAATGTCTAAAAAGGTTCGATAGACTGATAATAAAGAGATAGGAATTAACAGAGTGAAGCAAACTTAGTATAATCATTACTTATTATTTCGGAAAATTAAAAACTTAAATTTCATTATTTTTTGAAACTGTGAAATTAAATCACAAAAAATCTATGGTTGGTGTATTTATAGATTTCATAATTAGGAAACTTAAATTTATTATGCCAGATGCTCCTCATGCTGGATCCAGACATCTTTCCAGTACAGATGATCAGCGGAGATCTCAACCGCCTGAGTATCGTCTTCCAGAATGCGTTCAAAGGGATAATCCAGGGGTAATTCATCCCAACGACTGATACCCTTGGTGAAGTCACAGTTTAGTTCGTTGCCCTGCCGAGCCTTAAAGTCGTAGACTGTGGCCACAATTAGAAGTCGCATCTTAAGGGGATTTTTCGTACCTCCCCGCGGTAAAATCAGCCGTCTAGGGAATCCACAATTTGGAGTGGAAATATTCAAGGGGAAGTCATATTTCTCCCTTTCGGCCAACTTTACGAATTGATGGAGTTCAGTGTATGAGATGTGATCGCCAATCAGGCCTCTAAACTCCTTTGATTTCCTCGTAATCCTGTTAATTCCTGGATATATCACAGTTAAAAACGAATCCAACTGATAGAAGGGCTCTCTTTGTATGGATCCTTTTACCGGAGTGGTTAGAAAAATTCGAAAAATGGTAGACTGCGTTTTGTTGCTTGATACTTGTAGATTATAGTTGAAATCCTTGTGCTGCAGTCGAATCTGACGTTGTTGCAAGGTAAAGGGCCACACAAACTGTCCTGCTAGGTAAAAATGCTTGGCGTGTAGGATATTACTGAGATCTACATCCACTGGCTGATCGTAGGTGATAAGGGGACTTATTTGCAAATCATCGATGCGAAGATCACTGGGAATAAATATTTTCTGAGTAGAGGGTTGGAAGACCTGACGATACCAACGATATGACTGCAAAACTCGCTCAGCATAATAATAAAAGTTATCGGACCTTAGTGAAGTTCGAGTATCCATTAAATCTTCTGGTTGGATAATTTCTTTTACGGTTAATTTCGTCCAATCGTATGGGAACAGTTCTGCAAGTCCAATCAGCCAATTGTTGTCCTTCTCCAAATTAATATAAGTACCATTAGAGAGTGGAAAACTTCTAAAGGCAATGGCATCACCAACTTTTGCCTCCAGTTCCTTAAGACTTTCAATAATCATTTGCGTAGTTTTCGAGGACTTTTCCTGGAGTCTACGCTTCTGTTTTCGTTTATTCCCAGCTGGTCTTAACCTCTTATAAGAGAGCTTTTGGCCATAAAGTTCCAGTTTATAACGTGCTAAAACTTGACTTAATTGATAGTAACACCATTCCTGCAACTCATCTGACTTTTCCTCAGTCAAAGCAATACCCACGTTCAGATTATACCAATATGATTGCCAACCAATATCCTCCAGCAAGTGCTGTAGCTTATTCTCCCTTTTCTGTTGCTTCATTCTGAGAATATTCACATCGGCCATGGCCTGAAACCATTCAATCGAGTTTCGCAGACCACCTTCCAAACTTAAAGGTTCAATTTTTTGCGGGTGGATTTCCTTAATGTCACTTAAATTCTCGTATTTTATCCAGTTGGCAAAGTTAAAATTTCTTGCCTTTCTTAAAGTTTTATCATCGTGATATGTTTCTGGCCACAATTCATAGACCTTGGGCATAACCAGGGCCTGATAATCCTCTCTTTTGAAGATAACTTGGGTCAGAGCTTGAACAAATACTCCCGGATTTAGGTGAACTCTTGCCCAGCAAATATTTTGCCATAAAGTGTACCAATCTCTTGAGTTGTAGAAAAAATGAAAAAGTCCCAGCGTTTGTTGATAATGATCGGCATAGAGCGGATTGTAGTATTCGTTTCTATGTAATAGTCTTCCCGAATTAAATGCCTTATAAAACTCGATCATATGATCGTTGTAGACCTTAAATTTGTAATAACTGGATTAATGATATTTCAGTAATTGTTTGCCCTATACCAACCACATACTGCTCCTTATCGGTTACCAACTGCGCACCCAATAATCGCCATTGTTGGTTCATTAAAGGCTCGTGTACATGATGCAGAATTTCCAGCAGAAAACGCTGTTTTTCCAAAAAGTAACGATTACCTAAAAAATGTTTTCAAGATTTACAGTCAGCACGAATAATCAAATTTTCAAAAAGTATACCTATGCCATTAGCAAAAACTTCCCAATAAATATTTAGACTTAGGAAAGATAAGAGGACGCAAAGCCTCATCGCACTTGTTTACCACACACGATTTGAAAATCAACTGGTGGCTGCTGGCAAATTGCATTTTGATTAGGCAAGGTATAGCATTCGCCTATATAAATAGCCTTATCATTCAGTTCGCAGGGTGGCAAATTTGAAATACATACACAATCCTACTTATAAAATTAAATAATATTAAATAATCTAAAAGTAATGGTCAGATCATTGTTTTGTTCAATAAGCAAGACCTAAAATATTTTATCATATTCTGCTGGGAGCAACAAACTATTTTCAACTATATAGCTTTTTGAAAATAAACAGATCTTTCTTTTATGGTGTAAAAACAGTAAATTAATATGAGAAAGTAACATAATTTAATTAAATTAATATTTATAAAAGAATAAAACTGTTCTTTATATTTTTTTATAAACAATTTCCTTGAAATTATTTTGTCTTTATATAATTAATCATTGTTAAATTAATCATACTTAATTTATTATACCTTTTCTTTTTAAATAAAATAAACACTGGCTACTTTTCCCCCATAATTGGCTATTGTTGGTTAAAGTATACTAAAAAACTGTAAATAAAGCGGAAAATTACGCTAAGAGATACCCACAGAAGCGAGTCTCATTTGCCTATTAGTCACCAAGAGTGGCACAATAATGCAAAACGATTTTCGCCAACCGAGTGGTTATCCCCGCCCACCGGCGATCGCTTCCCGCTCCTGTTGCGAAAATGTGCGGACATTAAATTGCCAACTCAGCCGCTTTCTGGGGCCTCTGATGTCTGATTTCTGATGGCTGCTGATGACTGGATGGCGGAAAAAAGGGCAAATTATAATGCGAGAAATGTTAATTACAGTCGACGCGACTCGGATGTCTCGGTATCTGGCCCATTGTTCGCCCAGAAATTGGCGCATTAATGTAAATCGGCAGCCAGGCATGACGGATTATAGGAACCCAGACCTAGTCCAGATGCAGGCCGACCAGTAAATTATCGTCCAGTTACGCCAGTATTATGTATAAGACACAAAGCTCTTTGTTTCCACTCCCGGTGACAAAACGTTGCGCTTGAGGAACTTAATGAGTTGGAACCGAAACGAAAGGAAGCAACTAGCTACTCGTACCACCCAGTAACTACTGTCTTAGCGCTGATTGATTCTTACTGATGGTGGGCAACAGTCTGTTGGGTCGATAAGCCTGTTAGGACCGTTACCGATCAGGGAGAGCTAGTGCTGCCTCATGAAAACTGATTACCAAAGTCTTAGGCCAACGAAACGTGACAAACTCCCGGTGAATTTCGCCTATTCATTGTCAGTGTTAAATGCCAAGTAGGTGCACTGGAAAAATATTCGACATTTTTGTGACTAGTGTCTAAAATTTATTAGGCTTTTTAAAAACATTACAACATTTTTAGGAACTTATTCATCCTAAATTTCATTGATTTCGAATTAATTAAAACAAGCATATAGGAATTATAACTATTCTTTCAATAAGTAAAATGATGTACATTATTTTGTAAAATATTTGACATTTTTGTGACTTGTGACTAAAATTTATTAGCCTTTTTAAAAACATTACAACATTTTTAGGAACTTATTTATCCTAAATTTAATTGATTTCGAATTAATTAAAAAAAGCAAATTGGAATTATTACTATTCGTTCAATAAGTAAAATAATGTATATTATTTTGTAATGCCCAAAATTAAATAGATATTTCTTTCAGTGTAAAATATCGATGCACAAATCCCTTCGCACGTGCATAGGACCCCCGTGTTTTCCACCCGATTTCATCCCGTCTTCGAACCTGAGTGCTTTGCATAATATTAGCACATTAACTGAGATCGAGGATCGCGCATTGCTGCATCTTGGCGCAAATTTCAATGGGCTTGCCATCATCAAATCGCCATAAATCGTCACATCTGAGAACCCTCAGGGGCCATGCGCCTTTCAAATGTCATCACAATCTTTTTGCTGGCGTTTCCGTGATCCTTGGCCCCGGGAGGCTTATGAAATGCAAATTACTTTTCAATAGCGCGCTTTAAACGTCCCTAGCCCGTCTTCCATCTACGCGCACTTTGTTCTTTGTCATCGGCCTGATGATTGCCCCTTTTAGCGCATTGGAATCGTATTTAAAAAGTCATTATCGGGCGGATCCATCCCCCTACCATTTCTAGCGCATCAATCACTGCGCCTTTTGTCAACCTTCTTTTTTTGTTGGGTCATAAAACGGTTGGAAAGTGGACGTCTTAGGCACTAAGCATGAGATCGGTAGGGTAGAGTGCATAATAAGCTGGAGTATAGATTTAGGGATCTCTGCTGGAGGTTTTCTTATGTTCTAAGGGGTGTTAAGGGCTTGTAAAGAAAATTTGGTGGGAGAACTACATACTTAGCTTTAATGATCTTTTTCTTTTAAATTATTATAGTCATGGTCCTATCAAAACAGAAGCTGAATAATATATAATTGCCTTAGATTGATTGAGTTTGTTAGAGAGTTTTAAGATCCACTTTAAACAACATGCCATATTAAAAAGTTTATTAAATAGATATATTTCAATCATGCGTTGTTTAACTACCAGGACTTCCTATGACTCACAAGACAATAAATCACGTGGTAAAGCTTAAGTGATCGCAATGACTTCGATTACCACCTTGAAGAGGTTACTCAACCGCTTTTAGCTGCCATCTAACTATTTTCACTCACTCAGCTATCTGCCAACCTCCATAAGCTTCTTATTTATCGTTACTTTTTTTGGTGTAAATATTTAAGGTCTGACGCATACGACGGGGTCTTTTGGAATGGCATGTGGACCTCGGGCACCTCGTCAATGGCAAAATGTGTAACCCAGCACAAATGAATCATCGGAGTCGGGCCAAAAAGACCAGCCCAGACCGCAGGGCCCCGATCGGTAGTCGGATGTTTTTAATAAGGCAAGCGACAAACAACCAGAAATTGGGTCAGCCGAGATAAATACGAGTAAGTGTTGTTTAAACATACACTTAAGGAATTATTTAAAATAATTTTAAAATTTGTCATAATTAAAATATTAAAATATCCAATCACTTTTAAACCTTAACATATTAGCGCAAGTTTAATAAGCAAAGTATGTCGAAATCAATTTATAGAAATCGATAAGAGATTTCTTACGAATATTTCCAGTCGCATTTATTAAATGTAGGCCTCAAGCAATCTTCAACTTTTTTACTTTCTTTGTTAGATTCAAAAACTTATTGTAACTTTATGAAAAACCTTTTAAAGACCCTTTAATATTTTTAAAAAATATTAGTTTCATTTAAAATGATTTCGAAAATTAGTTTATAGAAAGCTGTTCAAAAAACTCAAAGATATTTTTCAAGTGCACATAAATGGAGCCGATTTCGGGAGTTCTTTTTCGAAATTTAATACACTGATGGATATGGGAAGGGAAAGGAGTCCCGAACAATGGCAGGGCTTTCATGCGAACTGTCAACTTGTCACGACAATTAAGCAAGTCGATGGCTATCTGGCTATCTATCGGCGGAGCATCAGGAAACGCCCACGCATGCCGGCCGTCTTAAGCGTTAAACAAATTAAATATCCGATATGGGGGAGGGAGGACTTATTGAAATACGACACCAATCGTAGTGGATGCATCAGGTAGAGGCGGTGACCCAATTCGCTCTGCACTTGCGCGACAATTTTGGTAAACACAGAACCCTGGGCTGACCCCTTACCACATCAAAAAAAAAACCCCATCTTTTTTGTCAGCTCCAATATTTGTTTACCATTTAGTTTATTATGCTGTGTGCGCCTTGGTTCTTTGCCTTGTTTGATTGCCCTTATTGGACTTCGGTTCGTTCCCTTGTGCCGTGGTGATTTTCAATTCAAGTTATGATTATTATATGTTGGGAAAGTCAAATAACGGTCGCTATAAGTCGGGCCATATGCATTCAAAGTCCCACAATTGCCGGCGATAATTTCAATTTGATGAGTTTTCAATTGGGTTTCCCAATGGGTTTTTTGATCTTTCTCGCTGGGTCTCTGAGGTGTTGGGAAGCTTGTTAATACGCCAAATGCTTAACAAATATCGTGCGTTAGTTCTCTATTGTTGACATCTATGAGAATGATGTTTTGAATAAAGCTGAATTTATGCGATATGTGCATGGGAAATTCGAGAGTTAAGTGTGATGATATTTACTTATGAAGGTAACGCTCCAGGAAGATTCGTTTAAAACCAATTGTAAATCGATTGATTTATGATTATGAATTATTTAATTAAATCTTTCAATATAAAAACTTAAAACTTTACTATATTATTTTGCTACAACTTCTAAAGAATTTTGTTAAATTACTTTTTATACTGGTTTAATGGTTCCTAAAATTATAAATGCATTTTCTGCCCTAAATCGAGAATCACCGTCGCTTCATCAGCTGCACAGTTAACCCAAAAGAGTTGAAAGCGCCAAATCATCGCGAGGATTAACACCAATCGACCAGAGTCACCGGGGATCTCTGCCCACCTGAAAAGTTCCCATCGTTTTACGTGATTTGTTCTGTGTCAGTTTCCTTTTCTGCGTGTGACAAATTTACGGGCAGTGACTTTCGTAAATTGAATTTTAATAATTTTTTGGAAACGCTTCATCACTTTTCATATAAAAACGGGAACACAAGCGTATGAATAAATGATCGCTAAGAGTTATCTAGGTACGGTTATAGGGAGGATCATAATACCTTGGAATACTTCTCCCCCTTTGCTTTAAGTGCAAAAATTAGGAACAAGTCTCCCTGTTGTCTGCTACAGCAGATATCTAAAAATAACAAACAAAAAAGAGATAAAATATTGTAAACAAAATTTTCATTCCCCTTTTGCGCAGAAAATTCTTTCTGTTTATAAATACAACTGCCGCACGATTGTCAAAGCTGACAATTTATTTTTAATCAACAATACGCAAAGAAAAAACTCAGCCACAGTCCGCATATCTCGTGGATACGCACATCTCAGTGTCATTCCATTTTCCCCACTTTGGACAGGCATCTCGCAAATACATTTTAAGAGAGATACGGCCCTCTATTAGGTAAAGAAACTATATTGAAACCGAAGGGTAGATCACCGTCAAATGGAATTTGCGGTTGCGGATCGCTTAGAATTTTCCAAAACATCTAATTTAAGTTGTTGAATTTCCCGTTGCATTCAGTTTAATTAGGTTTTTTTAACTTTAATGATTTTATAGATCGGGTAAGGTCTTTTTATTATAATTATTTTAATTTTATAATAATTTTTATTATAATTTTTTTTTTGTTAAATTAATTATGAATTTTTTTTTTTTAGTTTTTTACATTTCAAAATTGTACATCTTATGTTAAAAGGGCCTCCTATCTGCTTAAGCTCCTAACCCACTTTGGAGGTTATCTCAGCGACCCAGAAGTGCCACCCAGCCAAGCGGATCGTTTGCTCCAGAGAGCCACTGACCATCCACCCAGATCCCATCCCTTGGGCGGCTCTTTGATCCCATTTACGGAGAGCGTTTGGAAGTCGCAAAACTTACTGGAGCATAGATGAGATTCGCTTTCGTTTTGCGGATCGATTTCAGAGGAGGAAGGCTGTGTAATCATAGCCTTGGACCAACCGAGGATCACACGTTTTTAGTTTTTTGGGCCAGTGCTGGTGAGCAATTACAGTAATCCCAATTAATACGCGGCAGTTGATCGGTTTCCTTCGGATCGTTTCGCTGCGAGATCGTACAGATGTGGCGCGTGCTGCATGCCACCCCAGTATCGTATCGCCTTGTATCCGTATCTTTTTCTTTTGCCGGCCTATACTCGCCCATCGGGCCACACTTATTATTGTCCATCTATTTGTCTTTGATCAATCTCTGCAGTTGCAGTTGGGTTTGCAGCAGCAGCGGCCAGTAGCTGAAAGCCCCGAACCCGCAATTATAAATGGCAGCCCGCAGAGTTGGCCACAATAATTGCCCCAAAGGGGAAATCGGCAGCAGTAACTACTCCAACTTTGTAGCTGCAGACACGCTAACAACTGTGGCGTTTTCCTAGGCGGTCGTACAATATGCGAGGCGTTCTATGACTTTTATCGCACAGTTCTAACTAACTGCAGGCGAAGCTGTGATGAGGGTAATCCAGGCACTCCTTTCTGGTCACATTCAAAATAAACAAACTATCTAACTGTTTTTCTTTCATGATTCTTGGCCCAAAGCAATTTACATCACCTATAAGTCATTAACTGATTTACAAGGAAAGCCCATTAAAGATGTTAATTTTATATGAACAGCAGATCCAACTGAACATCTTTCATGATATATATAAAGTATTTGCAATCTTATAAAACCCTAATATTTTAGGTTACTTTGGCTTACCCCAACTACAAGTGAATATTTTCCCTTTACAAATCAATGTTTTTCTACCCACTGACGAGTCCTGAGAATCTTCCTTTAGAACGCCTCGGTGTGGCATACCCAAAATCAATGCACTTGGCCAAATCGATCGAGCCCACTTAAATATGGGTTGTGCTCTTGGCCTCGAATTGCGATCGGTTTCGAAGTCGGGGTCTGCGGCAGCATCCCCATACGTGGCCAGGCCCTTTCCCCCACTAACCTGGCCAAGCTCAGGCATATAATTTCGTTGACGCGCAGAATAAATGATAAATGCAATCATTATAAGAAACACAGCCACAGCAGAGCAACGAAAACCTGGCGAACACGAACGCATGATTAAAACTTTGGCAAAGATGTGAGGAGATGGGATGAGGACTGGCGGATCCACGATGGAGTTCGTATTCCGAGGCGTTGATGCGGAGCTCAAGATACTTTCTGCACTTCAAGAAATTTGGGGGTAAGTATACATATATATTTTTTGATTCATGAATAAAATCATTTAAGGCCAATACAATAATTTTAAGTTAAAATCAAAAATCATCAGTATATGATCAAGAATTTTCATCAGACATCAGTCAATTTTTTTTTTTAGGGAGAAAAAATAGTTTTATTTAGTAAAGTACATGCTATTAGAAGTTGTAAGTAATATTTGTTGAATTTTGATATTTTCTCTAAGTGTTTAGACTGGGGACCATCCAATGCGTGCGGCCGTTTTCACCCCGATCCCTCTGAGTTCGATCGTGATACGCTGACCGAGTGCAGCGCGAATGTTTTATGACCAGTCCCGACCCAGCCCGGCATAATTTGTTAGCCCGGCCGAGTGGTCCGAGGATGCTGGATCTGGATTTGAATCTGGGGGCCATGCCTCCTCGCTCCTTTCCTGTCCGCCCCCTTTTGCACAGAAGCTGCTCGATTGCGTATAATTTTTTTTCGTCTCCGTTTCATTTTATTTTTATTTTATTTTGGGTTTCGCTTCTTCATTGGCATCATTTGCCTGCGGGGCATAATTTTTGATGGGCTTTTGTCTGCTTCTTTGGAACCCAAAAGCCAAAAGAGATATTGTAGCGGGTAGTACCCTACCTGGGTAAAAGCAAGATAGTTTGGTTGGAAAAAGGTTTTTTGTTTAGCACCGAAAATGTGTTTTCAAAAAAATGTAAAAAGAATTATAAATTACCTTACCTTACATTTTCTTTATTTCCACTAATTTGAAAATTATCCCCAAAAAACTGAATTGTTTTACATGAAATTTTCTTTATGACCAGGTCAAAATTACCTGGCCATATATCAAATTAAAATTGATCTTAAATAATGTAAAACGATTCTTTATAACAAAACTTCAAGATATTTAAGGGTATTCCCTGCCAGCTTAGTCGATCCACTTGCTCCACTTTCTGTGCGAGTCCTAACAGCCCCACCATGCGCATCAGTCTGAAACTCCGGGCCGCTTCTCAATCGCTTTTAGTGGACAGTGCGCATTTGCTTATTCCCTCGCATACGATCAGGAAATATGCTACACATTTTCACTTTATGAAGTTCCCTCCTCGGAACCCCAAACCCTTTTCATAACCTCGGGCACCACAGGAGCAGCAGCGGTTGAAGCGACAGCGAACGCCCCTCGGGCCCCAAATGTCGGACTCAGCATGAATATTTTATTTGGCGAAAAAAAGGTTGGATGGATCCAGCTGAGCTACACGCAAAGAAATATATTTTTTTAAGAGTGATACATAAAAACAAAACTCCATCTTACTGATATCTTTCCTATTCAAATGTTAAAAATTAGGTAATTTTTGTTATAATGTTTATTTTAGTTTTAAAATGTATTTTTTAGTTCTTAGAATTGGGTTCTGTGTAGACTGATGGGTAGGGTGAGGATTGGTTTAGGGATAGCGATTGCGATTGGGGCCTGGGCCTGGGACTGGTATTGGTCTTGTCTGTCATGGACATGGGGCGCTGATGAACGTCGTTTCGTGTCTGGCATCTTAAGGTTGCCGTTCTGTACCCTGCACTTCTAAAGGGTTTCGGGTATGTTAAAACTATAAAAGTACCACGAATATATTATTAGAAGAAAACTATACTCCTCTGAAAGTATGTTGCTAAGCTTTTGTCAAAAACATTGGCATAATTTTTTGACTTTCCTGACAATAAATAGTTCAGTTGACCTGACTAGGGCTTATATAAACTTTAAATAAGTTATGTGTGTCTAAAATGGTCTGTAAAAGTTATTTAGATTATGTTTTCAAAATGTTGGACTAGTTTTCTGGTTTATTTTAAATTTCTGAAATTTTCAGCCCTTTTCTAATTTGGTATTCTAAACTTAAAAATTAATAACAAAATATCTGAATATAAGTAGGTTGTCTGACCATAGGGTGTTTATCTTCGAGATCTTATTTTTCTGTGATCTTCCTTTTTTCGTTGTTGTTTGGTTTTGCTTGGCTTGGTTTGATTTGATTTTTTGCCTGGCAATTCTTGGCTGCGCTGTATTTTATGCTCATTTAATCTCGCTGCGCGTTTTTAACACATTTAAGGAGTTCTTGGCAAAGGGAGGGGTTTGTGGGGAGGAGGAGGCAGCAACCACCACATCATCGATTATGTTGATCTTTTTTGTAGCGTTTCATTTCGCTGTCCGTCTCTCTCACTCTGCCCTGCCTCTTGGCTTCAACCGATTTTTTGTTTAACTGCGCACTTTTTCTGGACCGTCGGAGGGGGAGGGGCGGGGAAAAGGGGGTTGGGGGGTCAGACAATGGCCGAGACGAGAGGTGGCTCGCTACCTGTCTTACACAAAATAAACGCACCAGGTCTCTGCCAAACCCCCTCCTCTACACCGAGAGAAAATAATACCGAAATGAAGAAAAACATTTTTTATTTTCTGTATTATATTATTATCACGAAGTATTAAATTAATGGGAAAGAGATATTCCGGTACCGAAAGGATTTAGATTATAAATATAATTATGTTAATAAAAAAAGAAGTTTGTATGCTGTTCTTTTGCCTTGCAATTCGTTGAAAGATTAAATATAAACAAATTTATTGTCAAATTTGTGTCTATTATAAAAAAGTCAATTTTTATTTCTAAAAAAACGTTTGATGATTTATTTCTAAAATTAAAAACCTATGGGCTAGATATTACACAAATTAAAGGTTACACCAAACAACCTTAATTCCATTTAACTACCATTTTCGCTCACTGCATTTTCCCTCCTTAACGTTTTCTCTGTCTTTGTAACATAATTTTTCCCTTCCCTCTGTTTGTTTCCAGTTTGGAAACCCTTTAGGCGCTCATTGTCAGCTCAGGTTCTTCGATTCTGTTTTTTTGTGTTTTTTTTTTAACGAAACCAGATAAAAAGCGAAAAAACGAGAAGTGAACAAACTGCCAGAGATATATGATTTCTTATTGTAAATCATGACATTTTGTTGCTTTCTGGCCCGGTAAGTTGTCTGTTTTCTGGCTACCGTTTCGACTGTTACGCCGCGTTTGATTTGCGACGGGTAAACGAACAGATGGACGGACGTATGGGTACGGAACCCACGCGGCGTATTATTAACGCTATGCAATCATCCCATCTCAGAAAAATGGGGTTAGCAGCAGGAAAGAACAGATCCTACATAATTTAAGAACTGGAAGTGACGCATTTTGCTTAATAATTATTTTAAGTAGTTTTAATAAAGTTATTTGAGGATAAAATAATATCATTACCAACTTTCATTTTAAAGTGCATAATAAAATGTATACTATTTTAAGAGCAACACTTTAAATACAAATTAAAATCTCTAACCATTTATAAGATTATTTTAGGATATCCGAAAACCGTATAAATGTACTACATACTAAATATCTCTCTCTGATGCTAGTTTACCCCCATTATAGGCGATTATTCATGCCCAATCGGAGTCAAGGAAACCCCTCAAAGTGCCCTTCTTCTCAGGCTTATTCGAGCTATTAAAACTCTTTGAACTACTCGACGGACCCTATCCTTTTGGTACACAAATTACCCCAATTCAGGTGCTACGGGTAACCCTTTTCTCTTCTTGGGGGAAACTGAAACAAAATGTAAATAAAATGGCCACAAAAGGGGGTAAAGCGACGAAAAAAAATATTTGCCCGCGGCCAAGTTTCACTTTGACACCTAAAGTGTGCGCGCATACCCCCTATATGAGAAAAACCTCTTTTTCCACACCCCCCGCACACCGCATTTTCCAACCCCTCCCACCAGCTGCCCTTGATGCGGCGCCCCTGTTCGTTTATTTTAATTTTTTGTTCGCCTGCGCTTTCGTTTTTCAGAGAGCGAAAAAGAGGGATTTTCTGTTTTGGTTTTCCCTCCAGACAACAGGCCACATTTGCTGGCACCCCCGACTTTTCCGCTTTTCCGCCCACTCTCTGGTCTCCCAGTTGGCTCAATGCTCAATAGGTCTTGCGCTTGATAGGTCAGTGACCCACTTGGATGCGTTGTTGTTATTCACCATCATCATCATCATGTTGCTGGTGATAATGACGTTGGGATATGGCTCCGGATGATGTTGCTTCAAATGGCAGGGGAACAAGGGTCAACACTGGCTATGTTGTATTCTAAACGTTTTTCCAATTAATTTATATATTTTGCATAAAAAAAATCGTTAACAATCAATTATATTAAAATGGTCTTACAATTAATTTTTTATATAATTTTAAATGTCATATTGAATTTAAAAAACATTCTTGTTTCTAACAGTATGTTTTTTTTTTAATTTGATTCAATATTTTAAATTTAAAAAATTTTTTACGCAGAAATTACCCACCAAATTCCAGACTCTTATAGTTGCTTTAAAAAACGGTAGGTCGATTTTTATTTTAGACCTTAAATAGTTAAATAACTATTTATTAAAATTATCTAATATGTGGAATATAAATGGTACTACTATAAAGTAGCGACAATTTAGTAATAAATCTAACCCCATTTAGGCAACCTTTTCAAATGTTCACTTCTGTACAAATAAATACTCAAAGTCAAAGGTGTGGCTCACTGTAACCCCTCAGCCCCGCCCCCTTTTGGGCCTGCGGTTGCGCCCCTTTCGCCCCACCACCGCCCCCTTTTCAGCACAGCATCAAGTTCCCCACATCATCATCATCGTGTTCTTTCCCCCGATTTCTTCCTTTTTTTTGTTTAACTTTTTTTTTTTGCTTCTCCACAAAGTCAACGTTCTTGGCGTTTTCGCAGCTGCTTCGCTTTGCCATTGCCCCTGAGTGGGGAGAGAGATGGGGCAGGGAGGGAGTGGGACAGCCTATGCTGGGTTCGCTTGTATGGGTGTGTATCTGTGTGTGCTTGGAGCTGGCCAAGATTGCGGCACATGTGACGCTTTAGTCGCGTGCTGCCTTTCGCTCCTCATCTGCTCCTACTGGTTCTTCTTCTTTTTCGTTTCCATCATCTGCAGGGCCTCCGGCACTAAAAAAAACAGAGTGGATGCCAAAAGTTATAATAAGAATTAATCTGGCTTACTTAATTTTTAATTATTTAACAATACAAATATTTTAAATGTTATAGAATTACATGTTTTCTTACAAAATCTGTAAGAATTTCCAACCTTTCATCTAATTTCTGCGTTACCAAATATAATAGTGTACTGAACTTCCAAGTAAAATAAATCATTTATCATCAAAAATTTAATTTTAAATATATAAAAATTGGTTTATATATTATTATTCTGTAAAATTCTTTTCCGTGTATGCAACTTCTGCCGCGCGCTTCATTTGCAGCCACTGCAGTTGCAATTGGCATGGGCGGTGCGAAGGGGGTGGTGGTAGGGAAGGGGGCGTGCTGCCTCTGCCTTATCAAGAGCAGGTCATCGGGAGATGGCAGATGCTGATTGCAGGAGGGGGGCTCAGTAAAAGAAATGAAAAATGGGTGGCCATAGAAAGTGTAACTTCTTCAAGGGAATAATATTTATGCTGCTGGAAAGCTAGTTCGAGGGGGAAACTGGGGCTCTAAATCAATAAATTGATAGGGGAGTGACATCCACATCCTGGAGACTCTCAAAGATGGGCCTGTTGCCAGAATCCATGGCACACGTGTATGGTCCCCTAATAAAAATATTTCATAACAGTTCCATGAACCGAAAAAATAGCACTCGTGGTTATAACATAAGTTACTTTTATATAAATTTATATTAGCTTTAATCTACTTTAGAATCGTTATTCTATACGTAACTATGTTGGACAATATAATGTTTAAATTATTGTAAAGATATTTCAACCAAAGTGTGTTACTTGCACATCTATGTATATAATTTATTCCCAGCAGAGCAATTGTGAATAACACAATTAATGACAGTTACAAGATTAATTTTTAAATATTAATTTCGATGTTTCAAAAAATATCAATTTGTAACAAATCTCAAATATAAATTCGACTTATTTACAAGCTACACGAGTATTTCATAGACGTCGAATTATGATCTTTTCGTTATAAATGATCAATTCTTATAAATAAAGTAATAATAAAATTAATACCTTTTCATCTCATTTAGGAGCTTTTCTTTAATATTACTAACAATTATGATATATGTATAATTTATAAATTTCTAAAATATTCAAATTTTTTAGAAATTCTTTCTTTATTTCTCTTTCTCTTTTCCTTTCACTCCTTGGCTCGCCCTGTCTCTGTCTGTGCGTTAACTTTCCCGTTTAAGTGACGATCGCGAGCGCTTAATTTAACGGTAATTTGTGTAGAACAGTCTACCGCCCCTTCGTCGCCCGTCTCGCTCTCACTTCCTGCAATCCCGCTCGGCTGGGGCCGCTGCGCAGGCGCACAATTTACTGTTGTTTGGCCTCCTCCTAATTGATTGCTCCCGTTGTTATTTTTATTATTGCCATTGTTGTTATTGTTCTTGCTGCCGGCTGCTGCTACTTATTGCAAATATGAATTTATATTTATTTTTATTGAAGCGAGCGGCAGCGTTTTCGTCACAATTTTTTGCGTAGCCAGCCAGAAATAATAGTAAACTCGAGTTGAATGCAGAAATTTATTTGTTTTCATTGTTGTTGGGCTGCAGAAATTGTGTAATAAATAATTTACGCTCGCTTTTGCAGCGTGCCACATAATCATATTCAATAATAATAAAAGCAACAGCAAAATGGGCTGGGCCCCAGTTAAGAGGGTTGCATACAGGGGGAAAAGAGACGGGTAGAGCGGAATGGAAGAGCGAGCGGGATGGAAGAGTGGAGCTTGTTTGGGTCGCTGACCCAGAAATGTCAAACAGGGAAGTCTTTTAATTTTTATTTCTCCATACTCCATTTGTTTTGCCTCTATCGCGTGGTGAGTTGATTTGTGGGACTTCAGTTTTGATAGGACTGGAGATTTTTTAAGTGTTCCTAGTCTCTTAATTTACCCATATGCATGAAGTTCTGAACTTTGTTAACAGAATACATACATTATAATCAAAAATCCAATTCATTTGTTATATTAAATGTATTATTTACGTTAAAATAACTTATTTATTTGGTTCTTTTAATGAAATGATGATTTCTATAACTTTTATGTGCTGTATTTATTTGAAAAAAATTAGTATTTTACAATATACATACTATTTTATTAATTAAGATGTATTGTTATTGGATGATAGAAATGTTATTAAAGTCAGTACGATTTATAAACCAATGATTTAAAATATAACTTTTCAAAACTGCGTTGTATCTTGGAGTTGATTTCATCACTACCATTCGAAGTACTCTTATCTCATTTTTTATTTGGCTTGTACAATCAGGAATTAAAATGGACAACACCCCACCCCCTCCTATCCAATTCACCGTATTATTTGTTTGTGTTTCTTTATGTGGACCCTGGCAGCCAATTCGACGACACTTATCACTCATATTACGCTTAATCAGTTTCGTATCCAAATATTGTTGTATATTTTTTGCACTGCCTGAAGTAATTGGAGTTGCAAATGGAAAAGACATAAACAGAATAAAAAAGCCACGCTAAAAAACATAAGCAAAGCTGAATAAAGACAAAGAATAAATCACAAAAATCGAGCCCCTTTTTCTGTTTAATCCCTGTTTGCCCCTCCTCCTCCGTTTTTCTCTCTTTGCTTTGGACTTCTTCGCATGTTGCATGCTCGCTCATGTTCATGTTTTTATGTTTTTTTGTGCATGTGTGTGCTTGAATTTCATCATCTTTGGAAATCCTTGCATAATGGGTCTTGAGTCGTTCGCTTATCGTTATCGCACTTTATCAGAATATTTTTGACCCTAATTAACCTTGCATTGGAAACATAATATTAATTAAATAAATAACAAGAGTTTTCTAAACTATTTGATTAAAAAAGTTGGTTTCTAGTTAATTATAAACATAAAACCATCACCAGAATAATTTGTAATTTTAAGCATTTTACCTAATGTAAAGACTAAAGTTAAACATATGTTTTTCTAAATAATTTTTTTTATTAACCCTAAATTGAGAAAAACTGATTTAATGTATAACGCTATTAACATTACATTAAAATCAAATGCATTTAAAACCATTAAACATACCATCAAATTTGAATTAAAAGCATAAAAATGTTTTACTGATATTTCGTAATATTTTTCAAGCATTTTCGCGCGCAAAGTTGTGGAAGACAGAGAAGAAGTTAAAGAGAGAAAGAGAGAGAGAAAAAGCCTGTTTATGGGAAGTGTGGGTGGGAGGGGGGAGGAATAGAAGAAGAGAGCAAGAACTGGTTTTTCATGTTGCCCAGTCAATTTTTTGATATATGGTGAAATTGAATAAAAAATAACCAATATCCAAATCAGAAATATTAAAAAGCAGACAGCACTTTGTTTTTGATATTTTAGATACAAATGTATCTCAGTTTTGGATTTTACTTTAAAAAATCCACATCTGTCTCAATAAACATAAAATATTTTCGTTAAACAACCTTTAACGTTTTTATAATTTTTAAATCAAAAAGTAAACAAATAAAAATGTAAGAAATTACGTAAGGCAATAAATTATATATTTTTTTATTCATCATTTACAAAATTTAAGAAAAAAAATATTCAAATAATTTTTATAAAATAGGAAAATAATATTTGTGTATGTAAATAGTAACGATCACTTTTCTTTTTTTTTAAGCTTTAAAAATTTTACAATTCATTTTATTGTATCCCCTTAAAAAATGATACTCCTTTTTTCTACTACCTTTTTAATACTTTTTGATCCCACTCAGAATCTACTCCCAATCCCTCATACTCTTTCTGCTGCGTTTTGAGACCTCTTAAAAACGCTCGGCCGCTCTCCCTCCGCTCTCTTTTTTAAACAAATATAAAAAATCAAAAGGCAAGAGCAAAATGCAATAGCAACAACCACAGGCGAAGAGCATTGTACAGTACAATTGCAGTTTTTGTTTTGCTTTAGCGTTCGCTGGGCAGCGCAGTCGGCGTCACTGCCTCCGCTTCGCTCCTTCTGCCGACTCTTCTTCTTCTGCATTTACCTGCTCAACAAGATCTTTGTGTACCCACTCACACACACATACTGCCCACTCACTCTCAGTTGAAACAAGAAAGAACGTTCTTCCTGGACCAATAGACTTTGTAATACCCTGTACTCGTTGATTGGGGGAAAATCTTATCCTTATCAAAGAGTATTAAAAAGGTAGTAGAAAAAAAGAGTAGTTTATTTCAAGGATAAGGGAGTAATAACTTTGTTTCCATTTTCCTAAAAATATTTTAATTATTGTTTGAAGATGATCTTTTTGCTAAGATCTTATTGTCCTGTCATGTTATATTTAAAGTAGGCTTTAAGCCTTGAAATCTTATGGGAAAAACAAAAACAAGAAAAACAATTTTTACGAATTCGAATATACTCCCCACTCAGTCAGTAAAAACACAAAGAGCAAGTTTTTTTTAAATTTTTTCTCTCACCTCCCCCAGCCCTCTCCCCCGCCCACAACTACCTGCATGCATGTGCATGTGCAGGAGCGGGAGCGTGCGAGAGCGAGAGAGATTGCGATTGCACTGGCTGCGGCCTACGTTGCGCCTACGCCGCCTCTCTGCCAGCGTCGCCGCCGACTCGCCGTCGCTGTAGTTTGAGGCTCCAGTGCGAACAGTTCTTTTTTAGCCGCGGAGCCAGTAAGACGTGTTTTCTGCCCTCTTTCTTTGAGTCTGCGACACGTTTTAAGTGCTCTTCCCCAATTGACAACAGCAGCAGCAGAGAAACAAAAAAAATAAACAAGAACCACCGTGACAAAAGTTGTTTGTGTTTTTAAATCAGTTCTAGACACGAAAAGGCTTGATGAAAAATGCAAAAGAATCCGAAACACTAACTAACCGACCGAAAACTTGACTTGAGTGTTGTTCGAAAAATCGAGACAAAAGAAAACAAATCATAAAAAAAACTGCACGAAAAAATGCAAAAGTTTCTAATATTCAAAATTTTGCACAAGAAATACAAAATCAATTAAAGTGAACTCTAACTAAAAGTTAAACGAAAAAAGCAAAACAAACCAGCGAAGAACAATCAGAAGCAGAGAAGTGCAAACAAAGAGCAGGAAGGAAGGAAACGGATAAGGACAAAAAGGAAGCCAGCGCTCACACACACACACCCTCACAATGGCCGTGCCCTTTTATTTGCCCGAGGGCGGCGCCGATGACGTAGCTTCGAGTTCATCGGGAGCCTCGGGCAACTCCTCCCCCCACAACCACCCACTCCCCTCCAGCGCATCCTCCTCCACCTCCTCCTCGGGCGTGTCCTCCGCCTCCTCGGCCTCGTCCTCGTCGTCGTCCTCCGCCTCCTCGTCCTCGGACGGCGCCAGCAGCGTCGCCTCGCAATCGCCGAACACCACCACCTCGTCGGCCACGCAGACGCCGATGCAGTCGCCACTGCCCACCGACCAGGTGCTCTACGCCCTCTACGAGTGGGTCAGGATCTACCAGAGCCAGCAGAGCGGTAAGTCCGAAAAGATCGTCAAAAAATATTTAGTCTTATGAACTTTAATTGCAAGCTTAGGGAAAAACACCCAGAACTTATCTTAGGGATCATGGAAATTTCCGATTGTTAGCATCTGTTGGATAACAAAACAAGGTGGTACTAAAAAAAATTAAAATAAATTCAGAAACTTTTTAGATCGAGCTAATTTTCAATATCAGAACTAGAGGTAAATCTTCAAAATCACAGGATAAACAAATTCAATGTTAAGGTTAGAATATAAACCAAATTCGAAGACTCCCTTTAAAAAACTTCAAGCCTCTTCCAGTCTTAATATTCTTAAAAATAGGTGTCTTTGTTTTTTCTGATAGAATTGCACTACAAAAATATTTTAAATCTTTTCAGAGCACAAACTTACCTAGATACTGCATTTAATATTTTAAAACCAAAATATAGAAATCTTTACAAAATAATTTTATATAATTAATTTTATATAATTTTTTTGCGATTCTTCCCCAATTTTTGGAAGTCTAGTAAACAAATTTACAACCGATCGCTAACTGATATTTTTATGTTTAAAATGATTATTAAATTATTTCACCAATAAAGTAAATAAATTTTACACGTTTATTGAAAGAAAACGATAAAGAGATCTTCGGAATTTAAACAACATATTTAAAACACCTCGTCTATTTGACCCTTAAGAAAAATATTTCAAAATCAGCGGAATATTACCTATTCATTAGTTTTGAACCTTTAAATATCTGTTATTCGTCAAGTTCAACATAAAAGTGATCTTTACATAACCCTAATGTTGACTAACAATTGCATTTAATTTTAGAATTATTTTAAGTTAAACCAGTTTTATCGGGAATTTTGTATTATTATTCTTACTTTACACATCGTTATCACATCCACATGAAATTCACAAGGAAATATCTGGGCAGTCATGAAAGTTTTTCTCATTTTTAAATGGGTCAGCAATTAGCCAAGTTGTTGTTGTGACTTTATTTGTTAACTGCTTCAGTTCCTCTTGTGCAAGTTTCACTTTTCAAGGTTGTTGACTCATCCAACTGCGTCAACTGCCTCCAGGTTGTTTTTGTTTTCTTTTTCCCAGTTTTTTTTTTTTATTTTTTGTGTATGGTCAGGTCAGCACTTTGTCAGCTTATCAGCACAAAAAAAAGGGAGAGCGGAAGGCAACACGAAATTTGCATTAAATTACTCGGCCACACTCGAAAGGAAGCCGCAACCAAAAACGGTAATTCAATAAAAATTAATCGAACAAGTTCAAAAAGGGGAAAATTGAGAAGTAATTGAGAAGTTTCGATTGGGGGAGGGAGCTGACCAAATAAACTGGAAGTCACAAAAATGCAAAAACACAAACATGTTGGATTACTGGAGCAACGGGATCAAGTTACAATGAATTTGTAAACAGTTTTAGTTAAACAGGTCGGTAGCTTGATAAATACAACAAGTTATCCAGATTAAAATAAGGGAATTTAAAAACTGTTTACTTTTAGTTATGGGGGATCACTATACGTATTACTCACTTAGAATATTTTATTTTCCACTCACAAATTAAGTAATAATATAGTATTGATATCATAGCATAAATCGATCACATTAAGATCGATTTTAAGCTCCATATCGGTAAAACTCCCCTAAACTAGGCGCATAAATCTCGCACTAATCCCGACTGAAATCTGTTAATGTGGTAAGCGCCAATACAAAAAGCGAGACAGATGCAAGACAACTGCCAAGTTGGCTGTCATGCGATATTACCCGTATTTCTCGGCAAAAAAATTGGGCGTGTGCTGGACCAGCAAAGAGCGGGAAAATAAAGACCTGGCCCAAAGCAGGGGAACAGAAACCAAAAGCGGTAAAAACAGAGCTGGGAGCAAAGAGCTAAGCACGTTTAATTGGCACGCGCCAAACTCGAGTCGAATGTCTTACTTTTGAGTCGCTGGAGTGTGTGGCTATGTATCTGGGTATCTGCAAGATATGTATCTCAATCTCAGTGCCCGTATCTGTTACAGTTGGCTCGGCTAACCCAAATTATTAAACGCCATTTGACCTTAGGCAACTAGTTTTCCGATTTTCCGAGGGGGCCGAACGGGTTGAGGGTGTTGGCCATTTGCAAAGTGTTTGACTTAACGGTTGTTTAAGTAGCTTTTGTGCCCGGCCACGTTGAGTGCGGTCAGTTTTTTATTGTTTTCCTTTTTTTGCGCGCTTTTCATGTTTGCTTTGCGGTTTTTCATTCGCGTTCCTTAATTTTGTGTTGGCTTTGCATAATAGATTTTGTCGCTGTCGATGATTGCCAGCTGCGGTCTAGCTCCGCCAAATAACCGAATTGTTGTTTTATTATGTTCGCTGTTTTATTTGGTTTGTTACCTTTTTTGCTACTGTCAGCAACAGTTGGTCAAGCCAAAAAAAAAATAAAGAGAGTTCCCTTCTTGGTTTTGGCGTGAGTCACTTTTGGGCGTTAACATATTTTTTTGTCTTAAAAATCATATTTTTAAATTATTTGTTGTATATCATAGTTAAAGTTGAGCAAAAATCTGTTTGCTAAGCAAAGATAGTTGATAATTTTTTTCCTAGTAATTTCATACTCATTTTCCTTAAAAAGTCAAGTTTTCCACTTTATCACATTTTACCCTCAAATCTTTAATACCCCTTTTCCACACTTGCCGATCCTGTACTTCAGTTAGCCACTCAAGTGGATAATTTATCTAATAGTGACACATCCCGAAACTAGTGAACAATGCTTAAAGCACTCGAAACAAGAACGGGATAAACTGTAGTTAACCAAGATGCGAGCACCCTTTTCCTGGTTCCCCCAGCTCGTCCTTTATATGTAAGCCAGAATCACAGAATACTTTTAGCCTCAAACGCGCTTAGTCATCATCAGCCAGCTATCAACCCTAAAAGCCTAAAAATGCGAGGCGCAAACAACCCCGACAAAAATTCCTAAATACCAACAGAGCTTTACCCTACCAAAAACAGAAAAAAAACTCAGGAGGGAGCCTTTTGTTTTGGGAGAGGATTAAGCATCCAGCATCCAAAGAGCCCAACACCCACCCTACAACCCACTCCAAATGGCGCCCAACAAAAGGTGCAATGACAGCAGTGGTTCCTAATCAGTGATGGGAAAAGGTACTTTTTATTTGTACCTAGTGGGAAACTTAGAATGTACTAATTGAAAATGTATTCTTAGATCTGTTATGGAACTAGTTTCTAAAAAGGTTTAAGTAAATTGTACAGTAGTAACAATACCTTATCTACTTGTATACTATTTACAATGTAACCTAATTATTCTATTAGAAATTGTATACTTTTAATCATAGTAATCAAAATTCTAATAACAGAATGCTAGTAGTAGTAAAGTAACCTTTTTTTAGAATGTTAATAACTTTATAAGTTAAGTACCGCAGGTACCCACCGTTAACTACAAATAGATACTTCCCATCACTGTTTCCACCTTACCAACCCCCAATTCCAATTCTCGGTTGCTTCGTTTTGGCATGCAAATTCGCATCATTCGCTTGGCTTGGCTTAATTTTTTGCTGTTGCTAACAGCTGTTTTGCTGCTAGGCGTTGTTTTTCGCTGCCGGCGTCTCTGCCGCACTTGACATTTTCAACCATTTTGTTTTGCTCGGCAACTTCGTGGATGGCTTTGCCGAAGCTAACGGTAAAGAGGCGGCATAATGGCGGCAAAAAATGGCGACCCTGCCGCATCCTGCCTGGCAACAAAACACAGCTGACTGCTGCGCAGAAAGAGAGAGGGATGTGCCAGGAGAAAGAGAGGGAGCACTAGGGCTCCGATTAACCGCAAGTTTTGAACTCTTTTTTTTTTTTGTACAGCCTACCCAAAAGGGGCGGGAAACGGGGAGGAGAATGGTAAAGGAGGATTTTCCTACGCTTTCATCATCGCAATTTGCATCTCGATTTGTTTGGCCTGTTGCCAAGCTGATTTATACCATGTTTTTTTCGTTTTTTACTTGCTTTTTTCAGCTTCTCTCGTTGTCTGCTTTATTTTTTGCATTTTTCGTTGTTATTACGGCTTTGCCTTTACATTGACCGTGAATTTTTGCCTTCCTCTTTTCTTTTTAACGATTTCTTTATTTTTCCTCTGTATATTGTGTTTTTATTGAGCTGCGTCTTTGGTAATTGTTTCATTTCATTAAAGACAACTGCTTTTTATGGTTTCTTTTGTCTTTCAGCATAGTGTTTTATACGTTTTTACTGCCTTCATAAATTTGACACAAAGATTTTTTGATGATCTGCCCGAAAAACAGCTGCGACCAATGGAATCGGAAATCTTTGCTCAAATATTATTTGCTCATAAAATCGGAAAGTAGTTGGGGAACAGGAAACTTGTGGAACCAGCTGTGAAACACATTTTTCAACTGAGGATTGCAAGACAAGTGAAAAGACTTCTAAAACTAGATTTTTTTCAAAACTCCATGAATTATAATTAATTAAGCTAAGTCTTCAGTTTGCTCCAACTATTCAAGCAAGGCATCAAGAGATACAATCTCCAGTTTGTTTACATTTCACACCATTCAGCGCAATGAACTTTACACAGTTTTCAAGTTTAAATGGCCGCCAGGCACTTTGCCTAATAAGAAAAAATATTACCTGAATGCAGGTATAAACTTGACACTTTCGAGGCACTATAAGCGTCGGGAGTCGGTTGAATCGGGCTCAGACGACAGTCTGCCAGGATCCCTAAGTTGGCTTTTGATTAAGTCTCCGCTGAGGCCGTGCTAAATTGTTTGCACTGAGGCGTTTGGGTTAAGTTGGGTTGTAGAGGGGGAGGGGGCGGCAGGGGGCTAGGGATAGAACGTGCTCAAGTTTTTGTTATGAAATTGAGCCTAGACAAGCCAGGCAAAACCCCTTCTTCGCTGACAACTCTCGACTCCTTTTCAGCAACTAAGGACAATGCAACTTGTGCGACACGCTCAAGGCAGAAGTGGAAAAGGATATGTATCAAAAGGCGGAAAACTAAGAACAGGATATACTCCTCGGCACAAAAACAGACGGCAGACAGCATACCTGGCTACTTGATATAATTGGCAAGCTGGCGAACGCTCCAGACACCAGTTAACTTTCAAATTTTCCTCGCGATGAGCTCTCAAAGGAAGAAGGTGTTCTCCGATTCCCAAAGGGGAAATGTTTTCTCGGCTATGGTAGGAAGTTTTAATGAGCGCTGGGAGAGTTATGTAGCTTTTAAGGGTTTAAATTAGGGGAATTCTTTGAGTTAAATATATTAAAATTTAATAACATTTTAATAACATACTACTACTTGAGTACTATCGATAGTATCGATTATTGGCACAAACCATCGATAGTGTCGATTTTTTACCAACCATTTAAGAACCCCTCCTATTTTTTCGCTTCTCGAGTATCAATATCCACTTCTTCGGTAAACAAATCAAATGCGCTTACTAAATGTGCAAACAAAGTGCCAAACGACAATTAAATCAACAAATAAGCTCGTGTAATTGTGTACGCCAAAGGCAGTCAGTCGGTGGGTGGGTGTTTCAGTGGTTCGGTGGGTTGGTGGGTTGGCGGGGTGCATTGGTGGATCGAGTATAGATAACCCTTCGGGCACGCCAGCTCCGAGTGGTTGTTGTGGATGACGCAGCGAAGACACCCAGTCTGGCCCAGTCGCATATGCGATTCCCATTCATTTATTAATAACTTTTTGCCGCGGCCGTTGAGACGTGCAGTTTGCCGTTTTGCGGCTGCAGTTTTCGTATTTTTTTCCTCCATTTTAATTATTTTAATTGCGTTGCATCTGATCGAATGCTGGCGTACAGTTTTATTTATTGTTTAATTGAAATTTTCGCATTTACGTTGTTAATTGCAGCCTGGTGCTGGGAGGAGATTCGGTTTAATCAACTGCTAAATGATTTTTGGTCGTTGCAAAGAAATAAAATTTGTTTATATGGCGATGGCAAAATTTATGATCATAATTTGGGGCGGAAGTTGGGAAAATGTAACTTAAAACAGTTAAGAATATAACGAGTCTTAACTCTAAAAAAGCCATAATTTAGTTCTGGTCTATAAAAAATCTGTGTTTACCATATATTAAATTTCTATCCATATTTCAAGGCAATTTTATATTTCTTTCATCTTATTTCAAGCTGATTCAGTCAGTTAAATTTTACTGCTTTTCCCACCCATTTTCGAAATGTTCCTCTTGCACACCAAACACATGCTTCCTCCGGAAAATCCTCTGGATCGCCGGAAAATATGCAAACAACTGCAAAGACCAAAGACTTGTGTTTCGCTCAGTTTCCTGTCAATCGATGTGCATCGTATAAGTTCTTTGCGAACGTCGTCGTCTTATGCCTGATTTTCCTTTTGGCTTTTTATAGCCTTTTAAGCTGTTTTCCTTTTGTTGTGCGGAGTGAAGAGAGGAAATTGAAAAATTGCATTTGTCTGTCGCTGATAAAATATTGAGCAGCTTGCACATTCTATCGCTCCCTGGTTTTGGGTTTTAGCTGGGCTGTCGTGATAAGCGTTTGAGCTATTTCCAGAAAATGCTCTCATGGAAATTGGCAAAGAATGAGAATGCCAAGTGGGTGGGAGAATTTCGGAATTCTATTCAGCTGTCCCTCAAAGGGTTTCCTCATTCTTTAAAGCCGTTCTCCAACGGCACTGCAATTCCTGAAATATTTAATTAAATTCTTGCATATTAGCTTTATGTTTTCACTAATTGTTTGCGTGTTGGCTGGCCCGGTTTTGTTTGCAACCTTGCCTCGCGGAGATTACAAATATTTTTAACATACTGCGATGCGAACCTAACTGGATCATCAAAGTCTAGAATTAGAATTGCCGATGATATGGGATTTAATTTCTTTATACTCTTGACCTTAGGCTTTATTATCAGGCATTCTGCTGACGCACGAATGCATTTGATAATATTTATTGTTGTTTGCTTTCTTGGATTCCCACCAAATTAAAGCGTGAATTTGATCCATCTGGCTTTGCCAAATCATCAACAAAGAAACTTTCTCTTTGTTTTTAAAGGCATTACGCAAATTAATTAAATTGCTTTGGATCACAGAATCATCCTTATAACATCTCAGGAGACTTTCTCCTTTTTTTCACATGAATCATGGACATTCCCAAATTTGTCATTAGCTTCCGCATATTTTGTACCGTTCTCCTTTGGTTGTTACAAAATTCTCGCATTCCGAAAATGGCTAATTAGCGGCTTACCAAAATTGGTAATTATCAGCGGGATGTCTGATCTACAGATTGAGACTCGTACATAGATCGACACCTGATTGACATGCAGTTCGAGACAAAAAAGCTTGATCGAATTGTGCAAGCCCCAAAAAGGCATTCAGAAAGCAATCTTTTGTCATATATAGAGAACCCAGAACAAGGAGTTTCTTAATCAGGAGTTTGGCATTGTTTCCCGAATTCTCTACCAATTTCCTGAAGAGCCATTAATTAGTCACTTGCCTTGGCCATGAGTAAATATACCGTTCATCTGTGGGGGAAACATCGGCAGCTGTTGCCTAATTAAATCGAGGTGACAGACGATCAACTGAAATGTGAGTTGACCAACCAAATTAGTAATCTCGCATCGTGACAGACGACAAATCGCCTTAAATGAACGACTTCAAATGTAATTTTTGTGGGATTTTTATTAACTGTTTTTGGTTGTTGTAGCTCATTGTGCTTCCTCTTCGTGTGTGGGCGTTTTGAGTTAACTGTAAAATGAGTTTTTATATGTTTTTTTGGCCAAGTTATTCAGGTCTCCGACGTGTATTTCATGTTGTAATCTTGAGCTTTGCTTAACCCCAAGATGGAGTTCGGTGTGGAGTGTTCCTTTGTTATGTCATCTTGAGCTTGTTTCGATTCCGTTTTTTTTCTTTAATTTTAAATTAAATATTCATCAATAAATGTCAATGTCAAGTGAAGTTGCCGCTTGCTTTGAGGGTCTCGAAATTTTGGGATAAGAGATTGCAGTTTGCTGAAAGATTCAACAGCTTGGAGTTTTGATGGCAAAAATGAAACATGAGATTGCTGGGTGAATCCATGAGGGATAATAAATCCAAGTTGTGTTTCGATGTTGTTTACTTCACTGGCTGATTGAAGATAAAATTTCTTTTGAATGATTTTTGTGCCAGTTTAATCTGGAATAATCTTACTTCTGTTCTTAAAAAGTGAGTGATTTTAATTTAAAGAAATCTTTTTGGGAAAATTAGTTTCAAGATTAAATTTTACAAATAATACAAATATTGAGGATTTTTAAAATAGTTATCTCTACAGTATTCAAATTTTAAAAACTCTGTGATCGCATCTCATTTCCAGCCACAACTTCCTTCCTATATCTTGGCAGGGTTATAACTTCCTTCCCCGATATCTGGCCAATCCATATGGCATTTCCCATTCCGTTCCACTGACCAACTTATAGAACTCGCACTTTGCAAACTCGTTTAACCGCCGATTCCGAAGTGCGACGCAATTGTTCGAGTTGGGCTGCCAGAGATACGAGTACTCGAACCCGTACTCGTATTTATTCATACTTGCCCGTGCGGTGCGGTGACTCTAGTATATTTTTATGTGTAGTTTTCTTATATATATTTCTTATTTTTTTTTGCATTCAGCCAGCACTTCAAGGTTATAATGAGCAACATATGCTGCGGGTACACCAGAAAACTGCAACTGCAACTGCAAATGCAATCAACTGCAAAGGCACAACTAAAAATGCACTTCAACGTTGCCGACGACGATTTGTTCTTTTGTGTGGCAACTAAAGCGAGGCATTTTTCACGTTTTTCCGCTGCCTCCGAGCTGTTCTTGAGCTTTTTCTGAGGCGTTCTGCTTAGTTAAACTTTTGCCTGATTGATGTTTGTCAGCTGCTGCCCAGCGGCCTTAGAAATGGTTGCAACATCGCCTAGAACCGATGGAGAATTAAAGTGAATTATACACATAATTGCTTTTTTTTCAGTCTCCGTTGTTCTGTCCAGATGCGACTGGTACTCGTAATTCAATTAAACATTTTGCACATATTTTCGCTGTTGGAATAAAAACAATACTCCCAACAATTGGTCACGTTTCGTCACCAACAACTGCAGTACCCGCATTGAGTTGTGATCATAAAAATGGTTGAGGTGTAAATGATCGGACCTAGCTACCTTATAGAGATGGCCAGGAAACGCCTTTTAGATATCTTGAATATTCGAAAACGAATATTTGTAAAAGTGATTATCTTAATTAATGAATAAATTAATGTTCTAAATGGAAAACTACTAAAAACGGGATTTAATTGACAAATTAACACTTTTCTCTGCGTGGTAAATTAAGAATTTATTAACCAAATTAAAACACAAAACAGAAATAATAACTGACCCTTAATTAACACCTATTTAAAGTGTGAATTATAAACACGAAATATAAAAGTTAATTGGCATTATTAGGCGTTAATTGAATTATGTTTAATCAAGTACAAAAAATCAGACAAAATGATTTGTTCTGAGATTTTAGATAATAAACAGATAAACTTGGTTAAACCAAGTCACCCTTTTACTAGAGAATTTAAAACATTCCCACTTAAGCAAAGATTAAATCACAGTTTAGTTAGTATTGCTTACGTATTTTTCCGATCTTAGATTAAATCACAGTTTAGTAACCCATGGCAATTTATGCGCTTTCCGATCACTTGGATAATTTACATTGACGCTACACCGCTTGTGCCAGCACCGAATGAAAATATATCTCATATGTAAATGCGATAGCAAACGAAATGAGTTGGTAAATAATTTTCCACACAATTTGCAATTAGTAATAACATTTTTATCGGGCTTTGGCGTTGGCTGTGGTTCGTCAATTTCATCATAAAGGCAGTACACGGGGAGAAATGTTTTGTTCCCTATTGTTAAGATCTTTATCTTGATAATAAAGTACCAGAAAAAAAGGAAATAATCATACAAAGGTTAAAGCAATGTCTTAGAGCTTAAAAATTATCGATATTTTCGATACTTTGACAATTTCGGTTCGATAATATTGATAATCATAATCATCAATAATCTAAAATTTCTACCTTTAATAAATCGAATCTTACTAAGAAAAATATCCCTAAAATATTTTAAGTACTGTAAGGACATAATCAAAGGAGTTCAGAGTTGATGAAGAATTGTGGTGGCATTTGTTCTCGGTGTACCCGCATCGCCATGGCATGGCTAGTTATATAAGTTGGCCAGGCAATAATGATCCCTGCCGTTGGCTTCGCTTCGTTTCTGAAGCTGGCAGATTTTCAAGGTTAAAAGCGACTTTGCGATGGCGCGCGGTGAGCGCACGTGAGTTACCTCAGCTGCTAGCCAGCGAACTGCATGGCAAACTAGTTTCAAATGCCTGGCAGTATCTTACAGATACAGATGCTAAGGCTGCGGCAAAGGAGTGGCTCTTAACTCGCTTCACTTCGGTTCGGTTCGGATCGGCTTGGCTTGGCCTGGCCTGGCCTGGCATGCAATTAAATACAGATTTTTTGCGCTCTTGCAACTGCAACTGCAAACGCAACAGCTGTGGGCTCGTTTCGATTCGTTTCGAGTTCAAGGCTATTGGGTCAAATTGCAAATTAGTCGCCTGCAGGTTGACAGTGAGTGACATTATTGTGTATCTGCAAACTGACCACCGACAAAGAGGCAGAGGCAGACAGATGGATGGAAGTATCGGCTAGATTGTCGGACATTCTTGCCGTCCCGGTAATGGGTAATCGGTAAGATAGATACTCGTACTTCTGCCGCCGGCTGCTGGCGATTTGTATAAACTTTGCATTACAATCAATCATTTGTCGCTGGGCAATGGCTTTTTAAGTAAGTAAACATTAAGAAATCATACAGATGAAAATGTACACCCAACTAATGGGGAGCTCACAATTTATGCGCATATCAAGTGGCCAGCTTAGCAGCGCATTTACCTATCAACGCTTTTGTTGTCGATTTGCATGAAATTGCAAGTGGAGAAAAAAGGGGAATTCAAACAGAAGACAAAGATACGCTTTTCGTTACATGCATAAATGATGCTCAAGCTGGAAGATCCCACTGGCAGATACAGATACTTTTCAAGTTGGGCCACTCAAGTGGATGCCAAGAGCAATGTTTGCCAAAGATACAAAAAAAAAAAAACGAAAAAATTCTTAGGAGCAAGTGAGCCCGAGAATCGGCAATGACGTGTAAACAACCGAGATACAAATGTATCTTCAGGCGGATCGTAAGATACTTAGCGCTGCGAATAAGTGGAATATTGTTTGCCATTGTTCATGGATATATTTCAAAAAGGGGAATCGGCGATGAAAAATGTGTATTTAGGAAGTTATAAGATGGTTGGATCCGTTTTTATTGATGGTTGGTCAAATTACGAAATATTCCATATCAATTTACGAAGTAAACCTTTAATGACTAGTTTTATTGGATAATATTACTTAATTAAGGGACTGCAAAAACCATTAAACATGTGCATCGACATCTTATTCGTACATTTATCTTAAAAACACCATTTTGTGCGTTTTCCTGCTGCACCGGCATATAAAGATATTCCATTTTAATGTGCACTGAAGCCTGTAACTGGTGGGGGCTACCAGATCGTTTTATGGGCGGCTTTATGATCGCAGAGGACTTGCCATAATTACTGCAGGTTTTACAGTCAGTCGGCTAAGTGGCAGTTGGCAAGACAATGCGATGCCCCGACCTTAGACACTTCCCTACATTGTCACTGAGTCAAGTCGTCTTGATTCCAGACCCGGCCAATGCCACCTTTGTTTACCTCATCCATTGTCGGGTGATCTTTATTACGGGCATAAATAAGTACACAGTGCAACATCAAAAGGGTGAACTAATTTTAATTGTTTTAAAAACTGAATTAATTTTATTTTACTAGAACTTATTGCAAACTGTAGGTAACTGTAGAAATTAATAATTGTTTTAAGAACTGAATTAATTTTATTCTACTAGAATTAATTACAAACTATAGGATTTTTTTTTTTTATATAAACATTATTTAACATTTTATTACAAATTTAAACATTTTCAGATAAACTTAAAATATTTAAAATACCTATAAATATACACATTATATCTTTGACGTGTAAAATACCCATTATTACTGATTATAAATAATGAAATATTTTTTACCGAATATTATTTTAATTATTAAACCTCTCCCTTTCTTCTTGCAGCCCCGCAAATCTTCCAGTATCCACCGCCGCCGAGCCCCTCTTGCAATTTCACGAGCGGCGATGTGTTCTTCCCCCACGGCCACCCGAATCCGAATCCGCACCCGCGCACTCCCCGCACCAGCGTGAGCTTCTCCTCCGGCGAGGAGTACAACTTCTTCCGGCAGCAGCAGCAGCAGCCGCAGCCACATCCGTCGTATCCGGCGCCATCGACACCGCAGCCAATGCCACCGCAGTCAGCGCCGCCGATGCACTGCAGCCACAGCTATCCGCAGCAGTCGGCGCACATGATGCCCCACCACTCGGCGCCCTTCGGGATGGGCGGTCCCTACTACGCCGCCTACACGCCGCCACCCACTCCGAACACGGGCAGTGCGGGCACCTCCACCTCGTCGGCGGCCTTCGGCTGGCACGGCCACATCCACAGCCCCCTCTCGTCGACATCTACGCCCCTGTCGGCGCCAGTGGCGCCCAAGATGCGCCTGCAGCGCAGCCAGTCGGATGCGGCCAGACGGTGAGTAGCCAGCAATCCAGGGTGCCAAACGGTAAAATGCCTGGGAGATGCGAATACAGATTCAGATCGAAGAGCTCCCGAAAATGTGGGAGGCAAGATAGATAGATGACCAAGAGATAATTGATTTAAACTTGGATTAATAATAAAATCAGGAAAATATTATATGATAGTCTGAGGTTGAGAAAAAAAAATTTTAATAATTATAAAGATGATCAGGTTTATATTCTAGTAAGCAGTTTAAAAATGTTTAAGAAATAATGCTATTAGGAAGTTTAAGTGATATATTTGCTTCGCTTTCATTTCACTGATTAGACACATTCTTCAGAGAGACAACTATACCCAAGCTATTTGCAAATGATTCGAAATAAAGTACCGTGTGTAATAGCAAGATTATTTACCGCAATCTGAGCACCTCGCGTCCCGCCCGAGACCCCTATTCCAATTCCCATGACACTACGCCAAGTTTTTAATTAATGAAATCGCAAAGTTGTCGCTGGATTATGCGCACACACGAGAAGAGGCATACATACAGTGCTATACAAATCCGAACCGACTGATAATTGCTCATGACGTTCCCAAGTCACTCGTCTATATATTCAGCGATATTTATGGTGCCCCATTATGTGTCTCTTCCCACAGCAAGCGATTGACCTCGACAGGCGAGGATGAGCGCGAGTACCAGAGCGATCATGAGACCAGTTGGGACGAGTTTGGCGATCGCTACGACAACTTTACGGCCGGACGGGAGCGCCTGCAGGAGTTCAATGGACGCATTCCACCCCGGAAGAAGAAGAGCTCGAATAGCCACTGCAGCAGCAATAATAATCCAGTCTGCCAAAGCCAGCCCAATAGTTCATCCCATGAGGAGAGCGGTGCCACCAATAGCCACATCAGTCAGCAGCGACAGGTGGAGCGGGAGCAAAAGCGGCAAAAGGCGAAGGCTGAGAAGAAGGTAAGAAATGGTTATCAATTAATATTAAAATATTTAAATAATAATATATAAAATAGTGGATATATTTAGAAAGGAATTCAAACTGCCAGGCCCCTTCTATACCAAAGAGTCACTCCCCCCAACTATCCATCCATCCAGCAATTAGAATAACAAGAGGAGATAAGTTGGGGAGTTCATTAACTCGGGGCTTTACACATCTGCTAGTTCTGCTAGCTCTTGCTGCCTCAAAAGCCGTGGCACGTGGCAAACATTTTTCAAAGGCTCAACCGGAGGAGCAGTGCTAAAAATACGCGCCAAGAATGACAAATTGCCACACGCGAAAGGAGTCGCAGATTCAGATGGGAGATACGCTGGCAAATGTATCTGTATTTAGTAGAGTGTGTATAACACTTTTTGCACATGCTAAATGTGTGATAAAAATTAATTGCGCAGTGCGGAGAGAAAGAGTCGCTCATGTCACTTGTCTCCACTCTCCACTCGTCCCGCCTCGCTTTATGTTAATCAAGGCAGGCGCCTCTATATAACCATATATATCCCCCCTAAGTCGGGCCTTTGTGACGACGGCCCTCATTGAGCTCACTTTTTTACGCGTCGCGTTTTTTAGTTTTAGTTTCTTGCGTTGCGCGTTTGCCTGCGCAATTGAAAAATATGCAAACTGGAAGAAATTCAATCGCAATCGCATGACACACACATCGACTCGGACCTGATACCATTTCCACTCCATTTCAGTCCTATATTTTATTATTCCAATTCACTTTGATTTGTTTTTTTTTTATTGTAATTGATGTTGGGACTGGTCTGGTCTGGTTGGTCGGGGTGTTCTTATCGCCCATCGCTTTGTGGGGGCTCATCCTTGGGGAAGCTGCGGGCCGATCGGGAAGCTAAACGGCGGCTCACTCGGCCCGCTGGGATCTGACCTTATCCGAGACTCGTCAGCTGCGAAATGAGAGCGTGAGAAATTCCGTAATCTGAAATGTACAGGCATACACACTTTGGAATATTCTACATAGCTGATAAGGGGGGAAAATTAATGGCAGTTTTTCTTAATAAATTAGTAACATGTATCCCAACTAATTGTTTCCAAAATTTATATCATTTCTATCATATAATTTTCATTATTTTATCAAAATAACATCGAGTCCTCGTGTTTAATTCGTAATAATATCTCCTCTCACCAGAAATCGAATCAAAATATGGCCACATGTTCGATGGCCTTTCATACCATTAACCGCAGCGACAAAGCCGCAAAAGTCCTACCAAAATATATCCCAAAATTCGAGTAAAAATAGCAGAAAAGCAAATTTGCATAATCAATGTGTGGGGTGGTCAGTGGGATTTTTGGTGGTTGTACTTCCACCACCTCCTCATCGTTCACACGTGCCACACTGCAACCATTGAAGCGTGGAGTATTGGACAAATAAATGGTGTAAATTATATAACCATTGATGCGGGCAGGGGGAGAGTCAAGTGTGTTATATAGAAAAATAATTACACCAGTGACCGGACAAAAGTTGACCGCCCATTTGGGTCAGGCCACATGAAGTTCATCCGCTGGAGAGTCAATAGTTTCGCTTGATTTACGGTTCAAACTGATTGAGTGGCGGGGGATTCGTGGCCTTTCGGAGGGGTGGTTTCGGTCACGTGTGCGGTTTTAGATATTTTATGCCACACAGGGGACCTATTGGTTAGAATGTGTCGATTTCTTCTGGGTTGTTGGGAGGTATTTGTATTTAAACAAATGCTATTTGTTTAAAAATTTATATGCGAAATGTAAGACAAATAAGTAAACCCCGCTTTTCTCTTCTCCTTCCAGAAACCACAGAGCTTCACTTGGCCAACTGTTGTGACCGTCTTCGTTTTGGCCATGGGCTGTGGATTCTTTGCGGCGCGATGAAACCGCAGGAGACGTGTTTAAGGGACGCGCTTTAGATATATGCCGATCTTTACATAGATATAGCTAAACCGTAATAAGTGCAACGAATTTATTGAACTGCAGGCCGCAAGCAGAAAGTCATTAATTCGTAAACGGATTGTTATATACATACACAGCCAACATACATAAGATTAAGAAGGTTGACGGGACACAAGAACAATATATTCTATCTGTCTATGGTAACTGCATTTGTATTTCTAAATCGAAACGAAACGAAACAGTACTTTCCTCAAAGTGAACAATTGAAACTGCTCAAAGTAATGAAAACTCTTAGACTGGCAAGAGACTCAAATCACACTTATTTTTTTGCTGATGCATATTTTTGTACAACTTTTGAGAGATATTTACAAATTATACAAGTACAAAAAAAAAGAGAAAGCAAAAGATAAAACTGCCAACTTTTTGAGACACTTTTGATAATCTTTGATTCGCATTTAATCATTTCCACACTTGCATTTTCGTTAACCACAAACAAAATTATTTATATTGTAGAGCAAGGTAAACTGCAATTTCAATGTCTTCGCATTTGTAATTCCGAATTGCAAGCAAAACAAAAATTATATTTTAAATATGTTTAACTAGTAGAATTTTTTAAATGTAAGTCCACAAAAAAATCACACACCTAGCTTTAATTGTTAAAAGAAAATCAGAGAAAACGCAACAAAAAAATGAATGAAAAATCATTAAATTAATTTTGTATATAGTTTTATGCCATTTTTGTGATGTTTTGTGTCTACGGTTTATGTCATGTTATTTTAGTTAAATTTCTTATGATTTATGTTTATTTGTAATTTTTTTGTCATTGTTTGTTCATCATCATATTCAAATTGGTCTCACAATATAGTAGTCTTAAGATCCACGCCCAGGAAGTTGATGGCAAAACGAATGAAACTTGGCCAAGAGAGAGATGGTTTTCCCATTCGTACACAGTCTTTTTTGGAATGCACATCAATGATCTCTCACAATGGAAATTAATGAAAATTGATCTCCACAGCTAGCCAAAGTTAAAAAAGAAATGAAGAGGAAAACATACTTTATAGGCAATTTTCACTATTTGCTTCGAATTTCCAGGGCGTTTCAATGCTAATCGAATACCGTGACATGAAAGCAAACATAGCGAAAATAATAAGAGAAAATGAATCAAAAAGAAAGAAAAAACAATTCCCAAAAATCGCATTGATCTCATGGATTTATACAATACAAATACATCAACCGTTTTTTACAATGAGAAATGTTATAAAAAGCAGAAAGTGAAACAGAGAAACAGAAACAAAAATTAATGAAAAGGTTAGGCTTAAGTTCGCCAAGCGTTTTAGTTCTACGTTCTAGAATGTTTAAGTCGGTTTAGTGAGTTTATTGAGCTGTCTTCGGACACGAGTTTATTTGTATATAAAGCAATATTATTTGTGTAGCCTAAGTGACAGCCCCAATCAAATCCCCAGTCCCAATCCAGACAATTCCCAGCATCGCAATAGAACTTCTTCTCGTACACATGTATCAATCTTAATTTGAATAACCACAAAACAGAAACACTACATCCATACCCAATGAAAAATTATTTTTGTAAATTTTTTGCATCAAATGAACCGAGATGTCAGTTGGGGAATTATCCTGGCCGCTTCTTCGGTTTATTGCTAATTAGTTTTCACAATGATCTCGGTAAAGTTTTATGGCCTTGCGCCCAGAAGTCGATAAGATTTCTGGTTTGCCGTAAATACTCGAACAAAAAGTTAAAGAAAAACGAAGCAAGTGGAAAAAAAATCAGAACGACACACAAAAAATTTATATTTTTGACCCAATGCGACTTAATCCGTTTTTAAATTTAAGTATCTTTACTCGACCTTGTAAATAGCGCAGTTGGAATCATAGAATCAAATGCCATTTTTTGTATAGAATTTTGTTTGGTGCCAAAACAGTGACAGCTAATTGTCTATGAACACGTGTATTTCGCATATTATACATTTATACATATATCGTAACTTCAATCATAAGTTTGATTCTGCAATTTTGTCAATTCAGTTTAAGAAAACATTTATGTTTTAGTTTTATGTTCGAACGCAGAACACATTTGTTTACTTGTACATTTTATATTATGCTGTAATATTTTAATATACATAAATATCATTACTGATCTCATGAATATGTTCATAAGACAACAAAAATTATAAATATGATACATCTATGTGTATGTGTGAATGAAAAAAGCGCATAAATATTATGTAAGATTTACAAAACAAATAAAAATAAAAAATATTTCAAATAAAAAATCTAGTGTTGAATGGAAAAACAGGGATTGGCGGAGGCTGTAATTGACAAATTTGAAAATAGACAGTACCTAAAACTAAAAAATCGATACAGAAACAACAGCAATAAATAATTCTTAAAAATTTAGGTAGTAAAAACGTATAGATTTCTACATGAATTTTACACCGATCAAATATAACAGAAATTTTAAAAGGCCTACTTTCAGGCAGTTTTGGAAACTATTTTCGTATACGATCAATGAATCATTGCGTGCTGGTTTTTCTCCTCCCCTGAACAAGAACACCTCTCCGACAATTTTCAGGGGTGAAGTGTGCGTGCGAGAGAACTTTTTCCGATTTAAATGGCAAATGCTGGCCACTTAGGCGGCAAGTAAGCGAGCGAAAGCCTAAACCAATTTGTAGTTTATTTTCCTCTTGTGGTTGCGGATTAAGTGGCCATAATTGCTGCTCCTGCCAGCCGCGCCACGCGACTTGGTAACGGGATACTAGGCCACGTTGGTCATGACACAAAAATGATGGGTTATTAACGGCTTAAGCAGGCGATGACGACGATTATAATGAAACGCGGCACCAGGCTGGGCAATTATGTTAACCTGGCCACCCGAAAATCTCAGGCTCAGCGGTCATGACATCCGTTTCCACCTTCAATCACGGGCACATGCAAGTGTCAATCAAAACGGCATATTTAATCTGAATCTAATATTTTCATTGAGTTCAGGCGCGTGTCCGTCTCGCCTGAACGAATATTGAATAGCGACTGCTAATCGGAGCCTCGAAATCATACAAGTTTTCAATTACATTTTAAACAAAACTAATCAATAGTCCCATTCCCTTCTCTCGGTTTATAGTAATTACTTTTCGGTTCGACACCTGCCAACTGCAATAAACAAAAGGAAGCAGGACATTGTGTCATTTATTGGCAGAGTTTATGGGAAGTAATAGTCCCCCCGAAAAACTCACCGCAAACTATTCCATTTATTAAAATTATATAACATTTGTGGAAATTGGAAATTATCCCTGAATTAAACGTAATTAACTGCCTGCTGTTTTTAGAGATTGTGGTTGTAAATATGGTTAACTTTATTCTATAATGATACCTAACCATAAATACTTAACAGTAGCTTCGAACTTAACCCTTCATCTGAATGGTTTTTCTCACCCTACCATCCTTGAAAGTTTTCCCAATCCCTTTGATTTTGTCCTTACCCTAGCATAATGTTTTCATATGTTGTAATTAAGTTGTATCCTACTTAACTATTCGCCACTTGAAAGTCACTTAAAAGTAATTCAATTATAAATAAAACTCATTGAGAGTGTTGCCCATATGCTTATATCAGTTTTTAGCAAAAGTGGAAGGAAGAAAAAGTTAATTTCATTAAAGGAGAAAGACTCCCAGACTTCGAATAGCTTAACCCCGTTGGTTGTGTGAACTGCACGGGCAGCAAAAATGCATTAAATATTTATAACAAAGTGCACGTGGAGAACAAATCCCTCCCTGTCTCCCAAGAACCTACAGGTATGGATGCATATAAGTGGCTCATGGAACATGCACACAAATGTAAGAAACTTGTCTCGTTTGTCTGCGATGTAATTCCCATACCCCCTTAACCTGCCGGTAACATGTGCATTTTGCCACATGTTTTGAAGCCGGAGAAAGGATAAATAAATCGATATTAAATTTTTTATCAATAATTTGTTTAAATAAATCCTAGGACTTATTTGTTGCCAGTTTGTCGTGTATTTAAGATGCCCCTTATTTTAAAGGTCTCTATTATAAACAGCAATAAAAAAGTTTCGTCCAATTAAATAATATTGGACATTTACATTCATTTTAAAATGCCAGAATTTGATTTGCTTTCTAAAAGGGTCCGGTTTACTTTGTGTGCCTGAGGCGCCATGGTATTTACTCAGCTCCAACTTAGCTCGTATCTTAAAAGTGATAAGCCCATGTCACTGCAGAAATAGGAAAGCAGGAAGCACAAGGACAAGTTTCCCGAGGATTCAGGGGAAACTGTTAAGAAGTATGGCAAACGGAAGGAAATAAACATTCTCATATCTGAGAAATGGTTTGAGTAAAACTCGTAAATTTTCCTGGCCTGCAGGCCATCAGCTGGATAACTCATCAGAGAGGCAATATATGGCGATCATAATCAACGTCTTTTGGCACTTTATTGACAAACTAATAAAAACCGAGAGAGTCGGGAAGTCCAGGCTGAAAGGATGTTCAACGAGAGACGAATAGATACTCGTAGATGGTAGCGAACGATTTATTAAAATCCTTGTACATGGCATACATAATAAAAAGACACCAGAACAGGAGACCCTTGCTGACCGTTGATGTGATGAGTAATTTGCTTTTGGCTTTTAATACGGCACATCTACACTCTGAGAAAATTAATGTAGGTATATTATTTTTTAGAAAAAGTCTTAAAATTTTTACCAAACGTTAGTATTTTACATTTTAGTTTAATTTCCTAATCTCTACAAAATAGATACAATTTTTTTGTATATAAGAATTTTATGAGAAGTTTATTTTATGATAAAGTATTTTCTGTATCTGCATAAACCCGTCCAGACAACGAATAGTTGCAGGACACGGAAATTAGTGCGGAAACGCTTACTACGCTTAGCAATCTGTCAAAAAGCCAAAATGTAATAAATGAGACCCGCACGACGGAGGGGGTGGGATGTCTGGGGGCCATCAACATAATTCATACGACATGCCATAGCAGGACAAAAGGTTGACCATCCAAGGACAAAGGCGCCAACTGGGACTGGACTGTCTTTTATGGCAGCAGATGCACCATATTTCATTACACGTTGATAAGTGGTCATTTGTCCAGGACCGAATACGGTCGGAAAATGGCTGAAACTCCGAGTGAAGTGTGTTTCCTGCATGCCAACAGGCATTTCATAATAATTTTACAACCTTTTTACGCAAACCTGCAGCCAGGACCCCTTTGATTAAATACGTAAAACAAGCATTTTTAGAGGACTGACTTCACATTTTGAGCTCAGGAAGTAGACGGTGAGGAAATAACGTTACCACTCGTAAGGTAATGGTTTTTTATTCATATGTTTATTAGTATGTGCACGATTTTTCGCCTGCTTGCACTTGAACTTTCTGAATAATTGGGAATCGCAGTCTATTATCCATACTTTTTTAATGCAAAATATATGACAAACTGCCAAGCTTTAATATTATTAAAAACAAATTTATTACTTTACTTTAACGTTTTTGTTAATACCGTATTTTACATTTAAAAGTAGTGGGCTCCATATCTCGTTTACGGGCCATAACTATTTAAATTCTTAATATATATTTTTGAAACGGTTTAGATAAATTATTTTTAATTAAATAAAATTGTTTTGTTTTTTTCAGTAGATAAATATTAAAAAAAAAAGTCGAATTCAAATAAAATAATGTTCTAATCAAAATAGAATGTTGGAAAAATGTGATGACGCCATCCCACTGCCACGATTGTAGAGTCCGGAGTTTCATTAAACTAAAAGACAAAATATTGTTTTTTCAAAATATTAAAATTTTTAAAAAGGTTTAAACTCACTAGCCGTTGCATCTCCTCAAAGTGATTTCTATTTGTTAGCAAAAGAAAAGGACCACTTCTGTTAATAGCGCCATTCTGCTTTATAATTTTTATAAACGATGCAGCGAAATCGGGAGACAATTTGTGGTCATCAGGAAGTACCAGAAATAGTTGTCGCAAATTTGTTGCACAACTAAGCAATTCTAGAAACTTAGTGTCTGAAAACTTTTTGGCATAAAAGATCAACATCTCGAGGGTTTCCGCGTGTGCCTTAATGAAGTTGCATTCGTTGCTAATATGAAAATGAAGATCAACCATCCATAGTCTTTGCAGATTTGGAAACTTTGGGACTTCTTCTAGGGTTCGCAACCATAGAGCTGAAGGTACTCAATGGATGTAGACATTTCCTCTGACCCTTGACTTTGAATTTTAAAGTTCAACAAGGTCAACTCCGAAAGACTTGGTAGTGTCTGACACACATCACGCAGGCATATGAATTCTTTTTGGTTGTAAGAATGTAATTCCAAACTTTCCAATTCACGCAGTTCTTGTACGTTAGGAACTAAAATAACAATAAATACAAAGAAAATTAGGTTTCAATTGATTGAAGTTGAGGTACTAACTAAGGATATATATTTACAATATGCTAAAAAATATTTTATTCGATTATAATTTGTATACCCGCTACTCGTCGAGTAAAATTTGGAAACAGGTAGAAGGAAGCGTTTTCGACCCTATAAAGAATATTTCGTTGTAATTATCGAAACATACCATTTTGTAATTGTAGGTACTGACACGATAAATAGTTACAATTTATGGAGAATAAAAATACTTGTTATTTTTCCATTTTAAAAAACGTACCTCCTTTTCCGGAAAAAATTTGCAATGATAAATGCCTTAAGTTTGGAAGATTTAACATGGCGTCAATGGCTTCTTTTGGATCGGGAAGTCTCAAGGTGATCGTATGGAGTTCTTTGTGTTGCAAGACCAGGTCTTTGGCCGCGCCGCCATCAAACTCAGATAACACCTGCAAGACTTCCAAGTTCTTGCAATACTTTCCAAACAAATTCACCAGACGATCTTCCGCTTTCGCATCTATAAAATTGAGTTCGATGACGTCCGAACCGCATATTTCCAATATGATAGCCCACGCTTCAAAGGGCAAGTCCCCGGTTCTTATGCTTTGAAATTGATGACCGATGTGGTGTTTGAATGCATTTCGAAAAATTGGGTGCACCTGTGCCAATTGGATTTTGGCATGGAGAGTCAGTTCTCCAAATATACACCAAAGAACCTTTGCAGGCAAATCCAAAATACTTTTTGTGCCGCTCATTTTCAAGAAAACTTTAAGGAGGAAATGGAAACTGCTGAAAATCGAGGTCCGGAAATGAAACATACATACTGTTATCGATAATCAACTATGCACGTTCAGAAGTGCTTTCGTGAGAAACAGTTGGAATTCTTGACAAACGTGAAATTCTGATTCCCACTTATAACCTCTTCCCATAGAGTCCATCCGTGTGAAACGGTTGGGATTTTTGACAAATGTGAAATTCGTGTTCCCATAGAGTTTCCATCCACATCCACATCCAATAACAGCTGACTTGAAGAGCAGTTGCTCAACTCAACATAAAAAAGGGGGATTTCAACTCGGCAAAACTGTCGTAAAATTGCGTTGTCCTAATCTTATTTTAGAATAATACAATAAATAGCATTAGATAACAGTTTAAAACATATCTGAGCTTATATAACATATTTCATACGAAATTGGGGGAGAGCCTAACCTCCAGTACCCTACAATCCGCTCTTATTGCGTCTCTGCCTAGCCAATATTAATATATCAAATTTGTCATTTATAGCAACTTTGTAACTTTATAGGGATACATAATACACTTTTAATCAATATTAGTTGGTATTTACGAATTGCAGAACATATTCTGAGACTTCGCTGCAAACATTTACCTTTTCGTACGCAGCTTAAATTTTGGCCCACTCATAGCAACCTGTTTGCGAATGCTTTTCCGCCCATAACAAACTACAAATAATTAAAAAAATTTCCCAAAAAACAATGAGCTGAAGCATTATTTAATTTTATCCCGCCATTTGATTTGTCCTCGCAGTCATCGTTCCAATTTTCACAGTCAAGAGAAAGAATTCAGAGTTGCACCGAGATAACATCGCCTAACTATCGCATAAAAGAGCCCGTCAAAGTCCGGACTAACTGAAAAATTTTCGGAACGGCAAAACCTTACGGACCATCCTTTCAACGAATGGTAGGTGGAGCTCTGTGGGAAGACCCTATTAACCACTTCATAATAGCTAAATTAAGCAGCAGTTGCTCATCAAACCACAAGGCGAAACTGATGTAAACTTTCCATTTACTGCTTTTATTTTTATACCCTTTCAGAGGGTAGTTTAATTTCAGTCAGAATTTGACATTGGAGTAGAGGATACGTTTCCGACCACAAAAAGTATACATATTCTGCATCAGTCGATCGTGTCATGTCCGTCTGTCCGTTTCTTTGCGAACTGTGTTATTCAACCTAATAAAAAGTAGTCGGGTTGTTCCCCCTTCCTTTATTTTGAGAAAAATCATTCTTTTTTTTGAAAACATCGATGTTTCTACACTTCTTATGAACAACTGCTTTTCAAGTGGATGTGGCTCTGTGGGAACACGAGTTTCACATATGTAAAAAATTCCAACCGTTTCACACAGATGAACTCTATGGAGAAGACGCTATTAGATAAAATTTTGACTATTTACATATCGGTCCAACTAGTATTCTATCAAAACAAAATAAATCCAGGATTGCCTAATGGGTTTTACAATTTTGCTCATTACAGCTGGCGTAGAACCATATAGTCTGAACAAAAAAAAGCTAAATAGCCGACAACTGTGGTGTAATAAGCCCACACTTATGATATATAGCCGCTTCCCACTAAGGTCCATACACATCCTATTAAACAGATGGTTCTTAGGTCCATGCCGTCCCCAAATTTCTAAGTAATGCGCTCTTTCCACAAAGGCCATTTATTGAAAACATTGGCCGCGTTCAGCAGATGATGCAAGAATTTTGCATCAGTGAGCGTAAAAATAGTACGTAAAAATACATGATACATGGCTTCTGGCATGTATCGATAGTCGAAATTTCGAATCTAATTAACATAATAATGTAAAAAAAAACCATAAATTCAGTGGAATTATTTATAATTGTACAGCCATTTTTGATTTTTATGTATCCACGATAGCTGTGAGCAGTGCTTCAGTTGCGGGGACAGGAAAAATATTTTATTTTAAATTGCGCGTGCACTGATTGATATATTTTTTACTTTTACATCATCGAAATGTATCATGAGCGTACAACAGGACACACTTGATCACTGATCCATCAGTGCTCATCACAACATAAACCAAGGGGTTTTTTATAGTGTTATACTGTTTAACAATATCGAATAAGAAGTATGCATATAGTCAAAGAATCAAATGCGAGAAAGCTGATATAAATTCTTTACAGGGTCCAAACGGTTAAAAGTTGTTGAAATTTTCTTGCAATAGTTCCCAATCATGTTTCCTCCCGTTGGGAAGGGGATCAGATCTTTTTGCGTTGCAATTGAAAAAGAATCGCTGTTGTAATTTGAAGTAGGAGGTAAAGGTCCGTCATCCAAATTTGACGAAATTTGTTTTGCGATCGTCAGGCGATGGTTTTTTGATGCAACTGTACAAATTTGAATATTCACTCTAGAAACGTTCATAAACCAATTGGTTGTATAAAAGTTGTATTTTGTTTCATTTGTTAATGGCTAATTTTTAATTTCTTTCAGTTTGTTGTTATCAGAAAATCACTTGCGAAGACGTTGTTATGTTAGTTACAAAAATAACGGGATAATAACAGTTTCGCCAGATGAAATTCCCCTTATTTATGTTTTAATGTGCAACTGCTGTTCAGATCACGACATCGGACATGGACATCGGAGTTTCACGACTGTCTAAGATCGCAACTGATTCTTACTGATGTGCTCTGGGTGAAAGCCGATTTTAACTTTAAAAAATTCTTAACAGAACAGTAAATGTTTAACAAAATATTAAAAAAAATTTTGCTAGAAATTTAAAAAGGAAAAAATTAATAAGGGGATTCCCTAAACTGTTGAATTGCTGAATTGTTGAATTTTGGTCAGCTGTTAATCAGCTGCTCCATACAAAGTCAACTTTCAGAAATTTCAGCAATTCAACAGCCTCGAGGCTGTTGAAAATTTTGTTGAATTGCTGAAAAGCCAGAGTTGTCACCTTTTTTTAAAAGTCGTGGCAACCCTGTAACATTTTAGTATCACCAGTACGCATTATTTATTTTAAAATCAACTTAGAAAGCATATTTGTGGTTCTTTTTACCTTGGTAACACTTTTAGACAGTAACTAGCAATAATAAATCAATTTTTACATGCTTTAAGTTCCGTGAAACTTTTCAACAAATAACAGCTGTTTGAAAATTCAACAGGAACCATTTTGAGTCGTTCCCTTAATTGCTGAAATTTTTTGTTGAATTTTCAACAATTCAGCAATTCAACAGTTTAGGGAATCCCCCTATCAATGATAAAGGCTAAACATAGACGCTTCCAAAATTTATTAAAACATCGATTCATCGATGTTTCCACCTCTAATTTGGTGAAATATATCGAATCATCGAAGATATCAACTCTAGGGACCTCCATTTCCTTTTCAAGACGCTGTCGATTAAAAAAGTTAAGCTAAGATAATGGAAACCGCAAATATCACAAGTTTTCCTCAGGAAATTCTAGACCTTCTATTTGAATCTCTGGATTATCAAGATCGACTGAGTTTGGCCCAAAGCAATCATTACATCGGCGAATCATTTGCCAGCTTTTGTAAGCGGGAGCTGAAAGATCTGGAGCTTACTGAATGCAAAACTGAAAATGATTATCTTTCTCGTGTGTTACCCATTTGCGGCTCCGCTGTTATGAGTATAACTGCCGAAGATGGTAGCTACCCAATGCTACAAATTCTTGAGCGCTACTGTACCAATGTGAAATCAGTTGTCCTGAAAGCAAGATCTTTATGGCCGTTTTACTTCATACCCAACATGAAGAGTCTGACGTCGGTGCAGTTGTGGATGAGGCGGGATGAGGATGATTTTTTATACCCCGCCCTGCAGGAACTTCCTCACCTAACTAATTTACATCTTCTTGATTTTTCCGAGAAAAACGGTATGTTTAACTTGTCTTGAAACATATGTATGTGCTTAGAAATTCTAATAAACTTGTTCGATTACACTAGTTCACAAAGTTCAGCGTTTGGTTAATCTGGAGAGGCTGAGTCTTGAAAGAGGAAGAAAAGAGTGTCCAGTCGATATCATGCAAATATGCCATTTTCTAAAAAAACTTGATTATCTGTTCATTGAGTGTGACGAAATATTTTGCGGGACTTATTCTCAAGGATCAACATGTTCGGCTCTTGAAGAATTTGAATTGATTGTCAAGAAGGTCACAGATCTACCATTTTTCCCAAATCTGCGAAAAGTATTTGTTTTATCCGACAAAAGCTTCAACTGGATTAAGTGGATCACGAAATACACGGAAAAACTCGAGTCATTATACATCAGTAACATTACTGATAATATTGGCCTCCTCGATATGCTTGAAAGCTGCAAAGTTTTGCATTATTTAGCAATATTTATAGAATCTACTAAACTTTCCAATGAATATTTGACCTACCTTGTTGATGTCGCGCGTCGTAAAGTGGGTTCTTTATCTTTGGAAGTGAAAACCAAAGAGGAAGTGGATAATTTAAAAAAACGGGTAAGTAAAACAAAATGCTCTTCTTTTTATTATATTTAAACCATTTTATTCCCAGTTGGCAGATATCCCGAATTCTGCTATATGCAAAGTATATAAACATAGTGTTTAATACGCAAATTCGGGTAATTTATTTGTCAGTTAATGCGAAACATAAAATTCTAAAACTATTCTATTGGCAGTTAAAAGGTTGCCTAATAAACATTTGTTTTGAAAATATAAAAAAATTCATGTTTGTTAAATCGTATGTAAAAACAAAAAATATTGTACTTCTTATGAACATCGAAATGGCGTTAATGCCATTTTTGAAAATTATTTTAAAAGAATCAAAATAAAAAAAAATAAAAAATAAGCAGTCTTATTTCAACAAAGCTCACACTTTTTATTGCTCATTTGGGCTTTACCAAAGTGCCATATGCTGGAACAATTCGCAACTCATCGGCGACCTTTCATGGTCGGACAACACACCCAGATACTCCCACAGGCGGATATAAAAATCCGCCGATTTGTCATTCATCAATCATGACCCGAAGAAGGCAGTTCGAGCTTTTTGCATAACTCAGATGAATGTAAACAAATTGCGAGACTGGCGAAAAGCAAAAGTGAAGCGGGTTGAACGACAGACATTGGCATAGATTTTGAACCGAGTTCGGGGAACAGCCCACGATTTTTGGATGATATTTTGTTTTGCTTTCGTATGACCGCCAAATCTGTCCCAATATTAGCCCATGGATGCTGGGTTACTTCAGAGGCTATAAAGAGCGGGAATTGTTATTACCAACAGCTAGTTGGGAGGGGAAAAGAAAGCCGCTTTGGGGGGGCGGAGGTTAGCGACTAGAGCAGAAAATTACTCAACTCGAGTCAGTTTCGGTTTCGGTTTCTGTTTCAGTTGGCTTCAGTTTGGGCTTGTTAGCTGCTTAGCTGCTTGGCCTGCTCTCTGGGGCCCCAACTTTCACTCAGGCTGACAATTTGCTGGTCTCCCCGTCTGTTGGCCCATTATAATTAAGCCATTTGACTAGCCAACTGCCTCGTTGGACAATCATTTCTCACTCGAAAAGTGTAACAAATGCGGCATTTAATCGCCGCAATACAGATGTAATTGTAATTGATAAATTCGTGTGTAACCGAGTTGAATGATCCGCTAAGAGATTTAAAAAATCTGATTAGTGCAATAGTCTTAGTTCGTTGACAATGTATAGAGCCCCATAACAAGCTATGATACAATTTTATTGTTGCAACCTTAAAATGTAAAGGATTTCATTTTGATAATTTATGTGAAAAATATAAAATAGATACAAACTAAAATAATATATTTTTCATTTTATTTAATTATTTATTAATTATTATTATTATTATTATTATTTAATTTTTCAATTAAATAAATAATTGAAATAGAAATGGATTACCTAATGTTGTATGTTAGATTATATCTAATTACCAACAATTTGTATCTATTATTACATTTTTAAATATTTTAAATAAAGCACCGTGAACGCTAAGATCTCGGAGACTATAAAAGCTAGAAGGTTTGATTTCTCGTGAGGATTCTAGGGATTCTGAAGGTGACAGGAGATAGAAATGTTTGAAATTATACACAACTATAATTTTCTGTTTCTTTTTACAGGAATCTTTCTTAAAAAGGTTTCTATAAAATACTTATTTAAAAGTTTATATTTCGTTGTAAAAACCCAAACTTTAAACCATTGACCTTCAGAGAGGCGTGCTCTTCCAAGCGCGCTCTGGTAAAGCTAATCCACTTGGCCACGCCGAGTTGCTGGTGGTGCTCTCTCTGCCGGACTGAAGGCTTCGGCTTAATCTCCAGAGAAATGGCTTGATGGCTTTTCTGCGCCGGCGTCGCGTGTCAAACGATCGCCGAACTTAAAGCCGGAAAGACGTCGTCGTCGAATCGTCTGCGTTTTGCTCAACTTTTACACCGCTTACGTCTGCGGTTGCGTCGCTCGAGCTAAATAGTTAACCAGTTTCGATTCGAATTTCGCTTTCAGTTTCGTTCGAGACACGCGGAGAAAAAGAAGCAGCGGCGTTCACAAAAAGTGCAGTGAGTAAGTTGGGAAAAAACCCACGGCTGAAATCGAAACCGAAAGTGTGCAAATCAAAATCAAAAGCCGGTCCCCTGAAATAACTCTTCAAATGTAGCAATTCAAAAACCGAACAAAGCTAAACAATTGTGTTTAGAAACGCGCCCGGCCAATTTTCGAGTTCAGCCAGCCAGGAAGAGCGAAAAGAAAGTTGTGGAAAGAAGTGGATACATCAGTGAATTGCGCAAAAATGGCATTACAAAAATCGGCGGACGCAAGTGACTCATTGGGTGCACAGAAAAAATTGTGTAAACAATTTAATTTGAATATTCACAAACCATAATCAATTGTGATAATGTCGGTAGAAATAATTTTACTAATAGTGCAAATATTTTTAAAATTCCTTTTTATGACGATTTATAATTTCTTTTTGATATTTTTTTCGGTTCTCTTTAAATATAGTCTAAAACAAAATTTAATTATTAAAGGTGTACAATGCAAATAAATATAAATATTTAATTAATCAATAATTAATATCAATTAAACTAATATTAAAAAAAAACAGCGTAAAAAAATAAATACATATTTAATGCACCAAGTTACCTTGCTGAAATCTCACATTTTGATTATTTTCTGAGCAAATCCAGTAAGACTCAGATCGAACCTCAGCACGCCTTGGGCATTAAAGCTAATTGGTGGGCGGTCGATGAGGGGGCGTGTTGAGTGGATTATGTAATTTGACAAGCGGAGGATACTTCCCCAAAGAATTCACAACACGTACGCCATATCCGCATCCGTATCCGTGTTCGTCGTCTTTGCCCGCACAATTTGGAACGCATCTCGAGCGTAAAGTGTCCTTTCGTGTCGCCGCCTTCTCGTTCGGTGTCGGTGTCGGTGTCCTTCCCCCCGCTTGGCCACCCCCTCAATGTGCATTTTGTGATCCTTGCACCTGCTGCAGCCACACTCCCCCTGCCGCACCCCCTGAAATTAGCTGCCATTTCTTGTTGTAAACTTCCATTGCCGTCTGCTGTCTTTCGTTTTAGTGCAGCGCCCTCTGGCGCCAGCCACCGGCAAATGCAGTTTTCTGGTACTTCCCCTAGAAATCCCCCCTGTATCTTTTGCCCCTGCGGATGGGATCATAAAATTTTTGGCTGCAATTACAGCTGGAGAAGTCTGTTGCCCGTCTCCGTTCGCAATTGCAAGGAATTTAAATTTTATATTCAACAAGACATTTGGCATAGGAGTTGTTTTTATATTGCCCAAGCACAAACATAAATAATATATTTTTAACTCTGCCCAGATGCTGCAGACCAAGTGAGACTTTAACCAGAAAATTTTGAAATTTTCTGTGCGTCATCTTTAAAAAGTGTTTCACATTTTTTCCACACACACAATGTCTCGAACAACAACCTTGACTCCATTTAAATGCAAATGCAAATCGAAGAGCGCTAAATGACGCACTAAAAAAGGCGACAAACTGTGCATATTTTACGGTGAAATTTATGGTTTGCAGAAGGCGAAAAGAGTTAAAAAAGTTAAGATCCCAATGAATGAACTGTGTGTGTGCTAAAAAACCATAGAAATCAATCTGAGAAATTTGATGGAGCGAAGAAAAGATTGGCTTAAGAACATAAAACACACTTTCACTGCTTCATAAAATATGATCATTAAAAAGATCAATAGAAAAGATGAGAATAACTTTATTGAAACCTCAGTGAAATTATTTAAAATTTATGATTTTTTTAACTGAGTGTTCAAAATTTCTCTTGTTTTAGTTGACCAACATGAAATAACCTTTACCCATGAGTTTGATAAATATAACAACTCAAATAAAACCGAAAACAAAGAACAAGTTAGAACTCAGATATATGCACTCTAGACACTTGTCCTAATAGAACCCGAGCATAAAAAGAACCAAATCGTTCTGGGCACTAAACTTTTAAGGCCTGTCAGCGTCCCGCCAAATAAAACTTGACAATAATCCGAATAATTTTGCCTGGTTCGCCGCGACTGAAGATGATGGGATCCGATTATTTCTGGCAGTCGTGCGGTTGCATAAACACGGCGCAATCATAAAAAACGGAATTAAACAAATGTCGTCGGCAGGGAAAACTCCTTTGCCGGATAGCACGTGAGAATTGCATTAATATGAATGCAAATGCGCATCCCCCGAGTGCAATGGGTGGTAAATCTATAAATTTATGTGCAAATGTAGCAAGAAAATGTCGAGCACAAGTCGTCGGAAATTGCGCGAAATTCTTTTGTAGTTTGAGTTTGACAGCAAGTTTTTATGATGTTTTCCACCATTCCATTTTCCTCACTTTAGGCGACGTGCGAAGACAGTTTGGCTTGAGCTTATGAATCGCTGACGTGAACTGAGCAGCGGGATTTTCCACATTTTCCACCCACCCACCGCCACCTCCACAGCCAAAATGCAATTGCTATGGGAGCCGCGAAGTGTGCAATGGAAAATTGCAATTCTAATTATCGCATTAGTCCTCGACGTGTCGTGCATAAGAAATGGCAACGGGTGAGTTGATTGAGCTCCTTGAATTATGCAAATTTCCCTGAGCCTTGTTGCAAACTAAAGTAATTATTTAACTTAAAAGTACAAAATTATTGGCTCCATAAAAATTTCAAAATATTTTAAAGTTGAATCTTATAATTTTAAAATTTCAAAATCAATCTCAATTTAAATTAAAGCAAAATTCTGAAATTATTCTTAATCAGTGATTAATAATCACAAATTTTTTAACATACATTCCCTAAGTACATTTACATATTTTTTTTAAATTTTTTTGGAGTCATTATAAGTCACATTTAATTGGATAAACATTTTTTACAAAAAACCAAAATTAGGTTAAGCTTAAATCTAATTTTGATTTTTTTGAAATGAAATGATATACATTCAAATGAAGCTTAAAATTGAATTCACCTAAAATCCGATGTATTGTCATTATATTAGTGTAACATTTTTTATTAATTTATTTCAGTGATGACCAGCAGATATCCGTGAAGCTGAAAAACTTCTTTCCCTCGGAGCAGATTCCAGAGGGTCAGAATGCACCAGAAACTTCAGCCCGAGTGACTACGGGCGGAGGCTTTAGACCCTCTCAAATGCTGGACTTCACGCCCTCGGATGTGATGCCCCAGGCTGGCCTTAATCGCTATCCCCCCAGTTACTTGGAGCCGAACTATAAGCACGAAGTGCCCAACTCTCTGGGACAGCAGGCGGCTTCGGACAAGCAGTTCTCCTTCCCCCAGGAATCGCATTCGGTTTTCCAGAGCACACCACTGCCCACAACGCCGGTAGTTAGCTACCTAGATCCGTATACGCAGCAGAACTATCGGTATACACCCACTCCTCCTTCCATCATTCAATATCAACGAGAGCAGCCGGCTCAGGACGATCAGATTTACACCGTACAGTCATCGTTGCTGGTGGGAAGCCACCAGCAAAACCATCAGCAGCAGCGTCCCGGCCTCGTGGAGGATGTGTATCTGAAGCGACCCGGCTACGTCTTCGATGAAAGCCCCTCCCCCTCATATCGACGACCCACCAGGCCACCGCCTGCGCTCCCTGCACCACCCACAACCGCCGCGCACAAAATCTCCTATGATAGCCATGATTACCCACCGCCCAGCTATGCGGCCGAGCAGACTTCCAATTTTGTGCCCCAGCAGCCAAAGCAGCGACCACTGTACCAGCGCCAAGACATCAATGCCAATCGAGGGGGAGGAAGTGGAGCAGTAGGAGCAGGAGGAGCGCCATCTCCAGGCTCGTCTAATTATGCAAACAACTTTGATAATTATTCGCAGCGGCCGAACCCACAGCAAACTCAGATACAGAATCCCAACCAGGTACACAAAGAACAAACACAATTGTAAACTACAAAAATTTACTAGATGTTGATTGAATATTTTTTTAAGTATAATTAAAATGTATATTTTTAATATATTTTTCAAGGTTGTTTTTAAATTTTTGCATGTTTTATATAAGCCATTAGTAATCACAATTAAATTATTTTAAAATTACTAAGATAATAAACAAGGACAAATAAGATTGTAAACTACAAAAATTTACTAGATGTTGATTAAAAATTTGTTTGTATTTTATTAATATTCATATTTTAAATATATTTTCAAGGTCGTTTTTGAATTTTTTTCATTTTCTATATAACCCATAAATAATCACAATTAAGTTATTTCAAATTTCCTAAGAAAAATACAAATTAGGTCGTTTGTAGAATATATATTATACATATCTAGAGATATCTCTAAACAATTATATGTATTCCTACGAGTTGACAATATATTCACATCATTTTGTTTTGTGCAGATTCAGCCGCAGTTTGCGAACTATCAATACAACCCCCAGAATGGAGGACGACCTGGAGGTCTGGTAGGAGGAGCAGGAGCTTCAGGATCTGGACTACCCCAGCGACCCAGACCGGGACATAATTACTACGAGTACCAAATTGGCGAGATACCGCCACCGCAGTCCATGCACTTCCAGCAGCCGCAGCAGCAGTTCAACTATCGTCCTGCCACTCAGTCATCGGGTGGTGGCTCCGGCGGCGGAGTGGGCGGTGGTTTGGCCACCCTGGCCTCGCTGTATGCACCACAATTTACGAATCTCCTCCTGGGTGGCGGTGGCTCCCCCTCCGCTTCCTCGCAGTCGGCCAGCCCATTAGGCAGTCTCCTCGGCGCTTTCGCCGGCGCACAAGGAGCAGGACAACAAAGCGGGGGTCTGGGAGGAGCAAGACCACCCAACACACAACTCATTAGGGCACTGGAGAACATCGCTCGCAACGACGATTTGCAGTGCGTGCCCAAGGTGCTCTGCCAGATGATTGCCGGTCAAACGTTACGTGGCCAATTGCCCGGATTCGTTACCTCCCCGGCCATAACCAAGTGAGTATTCCACAGAGGGGAAAGGAAAAGGGCGAGGCAATCGGGAATCACTGGGAGAATTAACTAAAGATATTTAAATATTTAGAAAAACTTTTAGATTTTTAAATGTAAGAAGAAGTTATTTTTAGTTTTTCACATTTGTGAGGCCCTATCCAAGTATTTTTTACACATCCTCATTTAGATTAAAAAGTATTCTATAGAGATTTAAAACCTACATATAAAAAAATCTTACCTTGGCAACAATTAACAAATTAAATATTAAATGTATTTATTTCTTTCTTCTCTATTTCCAAACTTTAATTTGGAAAAATAAAAATAAAGTGTGTTTATTATTTCTTATTTTTTAAAATAAATTATTTTAAACTTTATATTATTTTAATATAATTATTTTTATAAGCAGTATTCTGAAAACTATTATATCTTTTATTCTCACTGTTGAGGCTTCGACTGGTCCCCATTTTGCAGGGGCTTTAGTTGTGAGTAAATATTATTAAATTTGCATTTTGAGGCAGATGGGGGCATCTTGTTTCTGTGGTGCAGCGTTAAATGGGATTAGACTTCATTACTGCCTTGCAGACCATATTGATTGTTCCATTAAATGAGCTACGTCGGGTGGGGGATTTTCTACGGGGAATGGGGAATGGGAAAAGGGGTTGCGATAGCACCCATTGTAAATTGAAATTGTTTTGGCTTTGCCAAATTCTTGGCTTCGAGTCAATTAAGTTTTATAAGCGGCCTAGAGAGAGGCTAGAAGGTAGATGGAGTTGCATTACTTGTGTAACTAGATGGGAAGCTTAAGGGGGTGGAAATCTCCTTGCAGTTCGAACGTTTCTAAGGGAGCTGTTTTCGTTAATTGGTCGCAGTTCCGGAAAATCCAGCTTTATTCTGAAAAATTAGGCAGTAATGCTGGCTACCAATATTAGTGGAAACATGCGGTACCAATTCATCTTACAACTTTATTTTATTATCTCAAAAAAATTTACCCAGTCTTCTAAGAGCTTCATATACAACCTACATACATTCTTGATTTCATTAAAAACTGTAATAAATTGAAAAGTATAGTTGTTATGTTTAGTTAATATTTAAAACAAAGAAATTGAAATTCTAATACAATTGCGATTTTTCCTATACAGTTTTCTAGCTGGATTTCCTGTGGCCTCGCCTGCCCTGATTTACGGAAGAGCTGCTCTTTTAGGGTTAAGTGGTGGAGAGCGAAGTTGCATCCAGACCTACGAGAAATGTCCAAAAAATGATGTAAGTAAAAGTAAATAAAAACCTTTAATGGCAGTACCAGTCAAAATAAATATAAATATTATTGATAAATGTTTTTATATACAGATGGAAATCATTCACTATTTGAACAACCATCGCGGCGGATTCTTCAAGTTCTTCAGTGAGCCGGAGGAGACGCCTGTGGCCGCTCAACAGGGAGATGGCGGCTCAGGATCCTTGCTTAGCATCCTATCAGCCTTGACAGGAGGCGGGGGTGGAGGCCAAAGCTATACCACTCCGCGTCCCGTACCCCGACCCACTCAAAAGCCCTCCACGGACATAGCCAGCGGAATCGGTAGTTTCTTCACCCAGGTGCTTTCCGAATATCTGAATGGAGTGGAGTACCAAAGGCGGAGGAGGAGAAGGAGTCTCAACCTGGGTGATGACTTCCATGACGAAGAGGACAACCTGGACACGCAAACGAGTCAGCTGGTGAAGTTTCAGGATGATGAGGAGGAGAAGGCGGCCAAGGCGCACACAGAACTCATAGGGGTACTACAGTTTCCCGAAGATGAAGGTGAAGGTCGGGTGATCAACTTCAAGGACATTCAAAGTGAGGAGCAACACGAAGAAGGAGCTGTCCGTTTTCCCGATGCCACACCAGCGGATGTTATCCGGGAATTTAATCGCGACGCCGCCCAACGAAAGCTGAGATTTCCGCAGGATCAAGATGAACCATCTGCTAATGTGAGAAAGGCCAAGGATTTATCCTTCATGGATGGCTGGAAAGTTGTCCTGCCAAATGGCCTTTCGCAATCTGATTTGGGCGAGGAAAAGCGCAGAGGAAAAAGGATTGTGTTTAGGGATACCAACGAGCAGCTGGATGACCAGAGGTTTCAAGAGGAGAGGATCAGGGAAGAGGAGGAATTCAGAGAAGCTGAATTGAGAGAAGAAAGAATCTTAGAGGAAAGAATCAGGGAAGCAGAAATTAGACAGCAGCAACTCCGGGAAGAACAACTGAGAATTGAGGAAATCCGGGAAGAACGAATTCGGGAAGAGCAGCTGCGAGAAGATCGCATCCGGGAGGAACAGCTCCAGATTCAGCGCATCCGAGAGGCGCAAGATATCAAACCGTCCTTCAAGGATGACACTTCTCCACCAAATGCAGTTTACGAGGATGCAGCTCCCCCGCAACGAGGTGCTCGTGTTATTTTTCCCGATCACTATGAACAGCACATTCGCAAGGGCAAGATCCTAAATCGACCAACTTATGCGCCCACCTACGAATACAATGAGGTGGGGGAGGCCAAGGAGGATCGACTGGTGGTGAGCGATGAGCATAGGCCCCACAACCACTACCGATTGGAGGGTGGGTTCAACTCCCTTAATTACGGCGAATATATGCCGGGCAACACGGTTCGCTTTGAGAATCCCACAAATGATAGGCCCCATTACAACTACCCAAATGCAAACTACATCAGCGACAATCGTTATGGAAGCAGTCAAAATCAAAAGCCCCATTACGAGGATGACAAAAACATATATGTTACCAACTCGCAGGGCGTCAACGAGTACTATATTCGTCCTGATGGCAGTAAGGTGTATCTTAAAACAGGTTAGGTTTTGTTCAATTTGTAGGGATGCTCAAGAATATTACAACATTTTTTGGAATTGTAAATAGTAATAAGCAAAATCGAATATGTCTTATCTTAATGTCATCCTTCAAGAGTAGAAAACTTAATAGTTTAAGTTTGAAATATGTATTTAAAGTAATTTATAATTTATGTTAGACTTAAGTTAATAGAATGATTTAATTCCATTCCTATGATGTTGTAGCTTTCTTCCTTTGCGTTTATACAAATTGATTGACCTAATGGGTAAGCTATAAAGACCCGCACAGAGGCAGGCCAACACTTAGTCACATAAGTATGTACATATTTAACGCTTTAAACAAATATTTATAAATAAAACACAATTCAATCAACCGAAAGTATGCAAAAAGATCAACTTTCTTCATCTGGTGCTATTGTTTCAACAAGTGAAACGCGCTGCCAGTGGAATTGCCGCATAAATCTAGCGGCAAACGACCTCATCCAGGGAATACGTTTGAAAAATTAAATGTGATAAACCCGGACAATAATGGAAATGCAAAAATAAGAAATGAAAATACAACCGAAGTTTTTAACTTGAATTCGAAATACCCTATGTTTTGGTTACTTGACTCGAAATACAGGCAATCAGATTTTAAAAAGTTACAAAATAAATTGTTAAAGAATGATCTATATTATTATGTTTTATATTATATTAATAAATAATATATGATATTCTAGCTAGGTACAGTTCAATCTAGTCTAGGTATGGTCTATTGTCTTTAGGAATAAACATTTCTTTTTCTGGATTAAATTTAAATAGTACGAAAAAGAATTGGGGAGCAATGCTGGTCGAATCCCACGGCAGCAAACAGAATTTCATTTTCTTTTTTCCCGCCAGTGTTTTCCCAAATGGTCGAACGTTTGTCAGCAGGAAAATCACACAGAAATTCAAAAGTGCACAAAAAGTGCAGCATACTTTTGTGCGGCCCAGGCGACCAGGGTTGTCATGGCTGCCACTGAAAAGGCAAAGCTCACAGCGACATTTGTTGCTGCAGTCGCTGTCGTCTCATTTTATTTACAGCACTCTGGACGACGTTTGTATGCAAACCATATGCAACGAGTTAATAAATGGGAAACACAGACTTGGGGTTTCAAAGTTGGTGTTTGGGCAAGGAGACTGAGACCCCGACATTTCGTATTGGTTTTTTCTTCTCAATGGAAAGGCGTAGGGGGTAGTAAGAACAAGGAATGTTAGAACCGGATAAAGGAAAGGACAATGCTGCTGGTTCATATTCGATCAACAAATGTTTGCAATAAGCAATACCCAAGTTTAATTTGTAAAAAGTTTATTTTTTTGTTTGTTTACTTAAAAACAATTTAGTTATTTCAATCTTTAAGTATGTAAGTGTAAGAATATTTAATTAATGAAAATAGATATATGTACCTATATTTATTTATAACTAAACAATCGATTCTTTTAACTACAAAGCTAAATGCTTTTTAGTTGATTAGATCCTTGTTCACTTTGTTATAAAATTATCTCACTCTAAAAACAATTTCAAACCAGGTTTCCAGCAACTATCAAGATAACCAAAAGGAAATTAAAGTCAATAAATAAATAGGTATGCCTTTAAGACCTTTCCCCATATGCCCACCTAAAAATTATACAGGATATTCGGGTACCCAACCCAAACCTTTTTGCATTTTAATACCTTGCGTCAACAAATTGCGAGTGGCGTTGCAGCCTGCCCAAATTTTTTGCTGCATGCTCTTATCAATTTTTTGCTTCCTTCCTCGGCGAGAAAATGGGGAACGGGAAATGCATTGTCCGAGCTGGAAAAGCAGAGGGAGTCCAGACATGTCCTGGCATAGGAACACACAAATTTGGGTTGATTTTTTCCAGCTGGTTTGTTTATTTATTTGCTTACTCATAAATCTAAGCGCCTACGTCTGTTGGCGGGCGTTCGTTTAAATTAAAACCCTTAAAAGCAACTAAAAGTACAAAAACATGATGGGGTGCACGGGGACAGCACATGGCTGCTGGATGCGAGTGCCGAAAGATGGATGATTAACAAAGATGTCCGATGTGACTGACTAAGGGGACTGCGTCCGGATGCGGATGCTCCTCCTCCTTTGGTAAGAAGTCCCCCGGGGGAGGTGGAACCGACCAGATCTTCATCGGGGCTGGGGCGGCGGCAGAGGTCCGGCTCCCGGACAGGGCATCCTTTTGGCCAGGTGCTTGCAGAGCGGCACATCCCGCACAGCATCGCCGATGAACAGGGATAGCAGGTACCATTGTTTCATCCCACTGACGCCCGACTGCACTTTGTAGTTCCTGTTTCGGTCGTCGTTGGACATCCATGTTGCACGTTGCAGGCGGGGAATCGGAAAGCGGATTACAGAAATAATGACTTGTAAGTAAGTGGGTAATATGCACACATAACAACAGAGGCTCCATCCCCGGGTTAAAAACAAAAAGCCATTTGCAACAGTAGCCGCAAAAGGAAGAGTTTTTCTTCACAATGCGAATGGTGTTTGTTCTGGAGTGGGTTTCTCTTGGGTTTTTTGTATCATGCTGATGTTTATAAGGGGTGATCAGCCAATACAATGCTAACAATTTGTTATTAAGCAAGGCAGAAAATGGTGATTTTATTACTAATATTAATACTAGGTTTACAGGAAATATTGTGGGTTTAATCTCAATTGATCATGTAGATTTTTGTTTAAGGCGCCCTATTAAAATATAAAAATCTAATACATACTAGAATGTATTTATTACTTCCTTCTTCATCCGTTCTATAGAGAATTCCATGCAAATTTAGCGTTCGTTAATACGAATTTTAATATTTGCTCCTTCAAAATAAAAATTATTAAAGCATAAAAGCCAAAATAAATAGCAATTTTAACCTTATTCACTTAAAGTTTAAACTAACTTATTTATTTATCCCACCTATTCTGTACAAATTGGACTGGACCCTGCTGATTACTTTGTGATAGCAGAACCCTTTGCTGCCCACCTACGGACCCATTGACAGTTGAAATTTCACACGTCTGCAGTGGCATAATTTAATCAACTCTGTAACAAACACATCTGCAGATGGCCTCCGGAAAAACTGAGTGGCAACAACAAGGAGACGGCGGAAAACTGACCAGAACCTGGAGAAAGGCCAGCTTTGGCATGCCATTCCCCACTGTGCACTTGCATAAATTTAATCAAAAACTTTAATCATATTTTATTATTACAAAACACGTCGAGTTGCAGAAAACTTCTTCTAATGCCAATTACATTTGCAGCGCAACGAAAACTAAACAAAGAGCAAAACCAAACGAAAACATCACAGCCAGACCCAAACTAAAACTCAGGTTAGGTCAGGGATGAAGGTGAGGGCTGCTCAGACAGACGAGCATTTCAAAAATAATTTTGAATATTTGCTCTTGACACGTTGGCCAAACAACTTTTGGCCATTTTAGGGGGCTGAGTGAAGGGTAAAAGGTAAGGGGTGAGCAGTTTTGCACATTAAGTGTGAAAGTGTCAGATGCATGAGGAAACCTTTTTGCGATATCACAAAATATTAAATAGAATAAATGTGGGAATGCCAAACAAGAAAATGTTACACATACGACACGTCTGCCGAAGGACCTTCCTAAGAAGCTTTTCTTTAAGCTGCCCTTTGTTTGTCCTGCCCGGTTTAAATGCCAGTCTTTCAAAATGGAAACTGGTGGCAACAATAAACATGTTTTACTACCGCTGACCAGCCAAGCTTCCTTTCTTTTATTGCACAAAAACGGCCATAAAAAAATCAAGGAAGATGCTGCTGAGACAAGCGCATTAATTATGAATCACAGCAGTTAGCAGGGGACCTTTGATGGGTGAGAAGAATAACTTAATGCCTTATAACATTACCATGACAATGGGGAGCTGCGAGGGCAACCAACTCATCAGGAACTGGCAAGCCAAACTAAATTTATGTAAACTTACAAATTGAAATCCAAAGGCAGAGCCAAAGTCGCAGTCGAAGTCGTGACATGCACTTTTAAACTTGGGGATCCCAAGGATACATTAAATTATGCACAGATGAGTTAGCAATGCCAATGACAATGGGCAAACGGAGAACTCCAGGATGAGACAGCGACAACAAGGAGATATAAAAATTGATTGGAAAACATTTTGCCTTGGCTAAAAACAAGCCATTCATTTGCCAAATGACAGCAGCAGCAGCGCCAAACTGCAAACGTGGCCATAAGAAATGCAATCGCAGAACAGAAATAGAACCAGAACAAACTGAAGTTCGAGTTGTTACTGCCCGTTTGAGTCGAGTGAGTTGCCATAAAGTCAGCCCTGCATGTCCTTGATCAGAAAATGGGGATGGCACTCGAAAGCGATGATGATATTTAGGAACCCAGTTCATTTTGTAGGGTATGGAATGGGAGGAACAATGATGAAAGGAAATGCTTTTGAAACTTAAGGAATTAAAGTTATTGCAATAGTTACGAATTAAAAAATAACTATTAAAAAGTCTTTCTTTAATATTAGATATTAGAGAATCCCAAATGTAAGGTTTTCATCCAGATAGCTTGTAATTTCATTGAAAACTTAAATTAATATAATGAGTTGCAATTAAAATGTCTACAAATGTAAAAATCTAACTCATGACATGTTTAATACTATTAAGTTTAAAAGTATTTAATAACAAAGTAATTGAGTGTATTTTATATTAAGTAATGCACCATAAATTGTGATTAGTGACCCAATAATAAGTTCACTCCCAACTTGCACCGCTAGGATACTAAACACTAAATATTATTGTTATTTGATTAACCATTAAACTTCCAAGTTAGCACACCCCAACCATATTTTTGACCTACCTCAAGACCTCAGACCAAACTGCATGTGGCTTTGCTCTTCCATCGCCGGGCAATCGGCGCTCACTGCTGCCCGAGTGGCGAGAGGCGTGGACGCGGCACGGCTCCTCCAGGATGCAGGCTTGGGGTCCGAACTCACCCAGGATCTGCTTCTGGGCCAGCTCAGCATCAAGGGCCAGCGGGTGGGCGGTATCCCTCCTGCTGCGAGATCTATATGTACCTAGGAATAAAATACAAATATTATTTAGTACTCTTTTCTAAAGAATGCCTCACATTGTACACTTACTTACAACTTTAGGTTATCTTAATCTATCTTCTAAGATGGGGTTACAAAAATACACACTACGATAAACCCGATTTAAAAGCCTAAAACTCAATTAGAAATAACACCAAAAATCCTGTAATTAATTCCTTTGAATTTAAAATACATTTTTAAGCGCCTAATTCCTTAAAGTTTTTTGAACTATTAAATATTCCACTTTGTATAATATTTTTCCCGCCTTACTTTCTTTCTTAGTGGAGCTTTAAAGTTGGCCAAAAAGTTCGGATAATTATTTTGATTTTGGGGTATTTCCCTGGTTACTCATGCCTAAAGCTTATCGGCTCGGCTGTCAACATCATCAAGCTTCCCTCTCTCTGATATTTGGTTTCCGGCTCCGTGGAGCAGTGGCACTTGTTATGGTTGACGCCACTGGCTCGCCGACAGCCTTGACCCCATTTTCGCATTTTGTCGGCTAAGTGGACGAGCACGATAGTTGGCCGCCGCTTTTGTCATCGCACTTGCAGATCAGGTTTTAACGGTCCAACGCAATGAGTAACAAGTCACAACAATCGGCAATAGACACACATTTACAAAATGGGTTGGTCAAAAAGCCTTAAGCCTTTATTTGCATTTTACACTTATAAATTCCGTAGGGTGCATAAATTATTTTTGGCTCTGGTGCACTATTACTTATTTGACTTGAAACGATAAAAACATTCTGTCTTCTGACATGAAAAAATTATGCTTTTTATAAATTTATTTTAAATTTCCGTTTACTTTTAGCATTTTTATCCGATATAAAATTGGAAAGGTTAAGCACAATTCTCTTAAACATTGCATATTTTTATTTTATCAGTTGATAAACAAATTGATAAATTCAATTCATTTATTTTCTGGTTAAACAACCTAAAAATTAACTGTGCTCTTAATGAATCGAGAATCTCTTTAAGGTAATTGGTTATAAAAAATACATTAAATATTGTGTAATCTAGCAACACTTAAATTTTATGGGTAATAAGACCTCATGTATTTCTTTGAATTTTCCTTTTTAAGTTAGTGAATATGCATAATTTAAACTCTAAAAGCTCACTTGAGCGGAAAAAATAAAACCTCGCCCAACGAAATCGGTGCCCAAAATTTGAATGGATAATTTTGGAAGTTTCCTCACCGAATTCCTGCACTGATTTTAACAATGCAAAACACTTAATTTATGCACAACATATTTTCAACTTTCACTCGATGGAGAGAAGAAATTAAAAGCCGATTGCGATTGCGGCCGGACTTACTGGGACTGAGGGAGTAGGCCAGCTTCTTGGCGAACTGGGAAAGTCGGACGGAGAGCACGATTACGGGGAATCCGACCAGCTGGACGGGGAGTTCGAACAGTGGGTCGGAACTCTGGGCCAGGCCCTCCTCCACGAACTCCAGCAGAAGTACCAGCAGCACGCAGAGCGTCGGCACCAGAGTTAGGGTGCAGATGTAGCGCAGATTCATGGCCGCCGAATGTTGGGTAATATATCTTAATACCACTGTATGTGCGATCCACGAACGGTTCGAGTTTTGGAGTGGAGTGGAGCGGCAGGCGACTTGGTGCGCTTAAAGTCTTGGACTGACTGAAGCGACCTGCGGACGCTTAAAGCCGCCAAAGCGCCGCATAAAAAATAAACCAAACGTTAACTTCAACGTGAACGTAAACAAAGAGAAGCGGAGACCGAGAGTCGCTGGCCGAACCTCAAGTGTAGGCCCCCAGAAATCACTTGTTGTGTAAAGCTTACACTCCCATGTGTGGGTTTTTCGGTCCAGGGACGTCAACGAAGAAATTTCTCGATTATTGCATTTGGCATATTAAAAAATAATTATATTTTCTGTGCTTCATATTTATTTTATTCTATCGGTATTTAGTTTTGGTTAAACAGTTTTTAAAATATGATTTTTTATAAGTTCCTTAATTTTTATGACTTCTAGATTTAGTTTAGATTCTTATAATTTTTTTTTTAGTAATATAACTTTAAACTTAATCAAAATCAAACACTACAACTCAATTCAGTTGATAATGTTTAATATCCGTATCTTAACCTTGAGATCCATATTGAATTTATTTTACGCTATACGGTTTTTGTTTTTCTTACATATTTTGTAACTCAAAATTAATTTAAACTTAAGCATAGGTACCAATATATGAATTTAATTTTCCTAAGCTAGTGATTTAGAAAAATTAGTTTTATCGGTATTACAAAAATATCTTTATTTAAATTCCCATCCCCTATTCGACGCCACTGCGTGTTTCGGGTTTTTTGCGGGCCAAGTTTGTTTTGCATTTTGACCAAGTTTCGTGCGGAAGCCGAAGACAAGACCAGTAAGTGAAAGTGAGGCCCACTAAGCGGAGGGCGCAGCCTAGGCTCTACGCTCGCTCTCTCGAGTCCCCAAAGCAGCCCGACTTTATAGCGTCGGCATCTCTTTCTCTCCGGCTTCTCTCGTCGTCTGTGCAATTATGAAAAGTTATGAAATCTTTCAAGCCAAATGTCTGGGCATTCGCACTTGGCTCGTCGGGGTTTCCTTTTTTGCTCTTTATTTCTGCGGTTTTATTTTGGTTTCGGCGTTTGACTTGCATATCAATTACCTCATTTCCGTTAGGTGTTACCGGGGTGCCCGATGGACGAAGTGCAAGATTTCCTATATGGGCGAGCAAGTGATTTGAGCAATTTGTTTCGCATCGATTTAGGCTTGGGTTGAGGGTTAAACGTCTAGAGTTTGTCAACTAGCAACAGGTAGAACTTTCAGAATAAATAATAAATGTTAACCTAAAATCTTATTAGTGATATATTGTTTAGTTTAATAAATTTAATAGATGTAGGTGCATTTTTCATAAAACTGGAGCTTAAATCTAGTGCTTTAGAACTCTAAGCAAATAAATAAATTTTCTAATCGTGTTTATAGTGCACAAAGATCCAGTTTAGAAAGCGATCGTAAGTCAACAGTCAAGATACTATGTGTCTTATATTTGGTGCTAATTTATAATTTATTAATGCATTTAAAACTTATTATTATTAAAACTCATTACTTGTTATTTGAATAAAAATGTTCTCACATCGAACTGTCAATATAAAATAGTATTCTATAAAATTTCATTTTTTTATTAATTAAAAATAAAGAAAATTAAGCAATCATTTATTGAACTAGTTCCCAAAAATGTTGGCATATCTAGCGCCGTTTAGCCAATAATGCCATTCAACATTTACTTTGTTGGCTCAGTTAATTAGCACCGTTGAAGTTAACTGAATGCTTATGCTCGTGTTTGCCAAATCAGTTATCAAACGAAGCAGTGGAGCACGTGTCTCTGGCCAAGTTAACTCTCAGAGGAGAGTGAAGTACGGAAATCAAGTGAATATCGAGGAAATCCACTTTAAATAACTGAGCAGATGCAATGAGACTGCACTAATAAGAATAATTTACCGAAGGTAATCGTCCATCCAAGAGTGGTTCAATCAGTCAGTTGGCCAAGTCGCCGGGACCCGTTTGAAAACACCTCGACCAGATCACGTAGCCACCTCCAGAGTTACGCAATCCACAGTGGAGACTCTCGAGTGGCGCTGAAATTGTAAACGCTCCAACTACCGCTACGGGAAATTCGCTTTTCTCCGGCCGCTGATTCAAAGTTTGTCTTACTTTTTATGCACATCAACGGAACACTTGATTTTCTCCTTGGTTATGATTTCTTCTTGATGTGCAGCAGGAAAGTAGGTTGGGAAAGGCAACGTGTAAAGTGGAAAAATTTCGTGCTTTTTTAGTTTTTCCCATATGGTTTTAATACTTACACCCTGCCAATGGGCATTTAAAATACCTTTATGCCAAGTAAATAAATGTTTATATTTGAAAATTCGCGAAATATATTTGGTTTTTGTTGGAAAACGCCGTTTTTATTCGTCTAACGGATGTCCACGGACAGTTGAGTGATTTTTATTGTTTAATATCTTAAATCCCAGTTGGCCACTTCAAAATAAAAACTACAAATAACTGTTTTTTTTGGTACCTGATTGTATCCTAACATTTTAAGGGGTCATATTTTAATCGATCGTTAATAACTAGATATCGGGTTATTTTAAACAAAATTTTAAACATTCGATTTAAAAACGGAACAAACAAAAAATTATATAAGTTTTTAGAATAAATATGATCTTACAAGAAAGTTGTTTTGCCTAAAATATAATGACTTAATTAAATTCTTGTTGTATTTTTCTCTCAATAATGGTAACTAGAGAACTAAAAATAAGTTTATTCTTGTATTTATAAAAAAATCGAAACTAAAAATTAATTTTTTGACAGCATGTTTAATTTTTAGAGTATTACGGACTCGTGGATGCGAAAGCTGTTGCCAAAACTTCGCTTTCATTTTCGGCGCGCCAAGTATGCGGAAATAATGAAGAGAAATAAAGAAACCAGCCGCTGACAGAAGTCTGAGACAATGCAATTGCACCTGCTGCACCTGTCCTCCCAATCCATTGCACCTCCGCCCCCGCCTCCCCGGATTGCATAAGCCAAACAACTTGTCAAACGTCGGGCCAAAAGCAGAAATTGAGCCGGGTTTAAGCCAAACACGAAATTTGGGCCATGCCAAACAATGAAAGCTGCGCACTGGAACACGCAACTAGCGTGGCAACAACAAAAATGCTGAAACAGTTAAACAAATCTGACCCAATTTCTGTTTGATATTACAAATATGTTGACTTTTATTGTTTTGTTTTGTTGCTTTGTGCAACTTCTGGCCAAATTTGTTGCCAAATCGAACGTGTTTGTAATTGGAATTTCAATTAGGACTCGATTTTCAATTCACATTTTCACCCCCATCATGGATTTGTTTTATTTATTGCCTCGTGTCAGTGACTGATTTATGCATTATTAAAAAATCTAAAAATAATTTCTTGTTTTTGTTTACTTTCTAGAGTTTTTTTAATTCAGCCATCAATATGTTTGTCATAATCCGACAATTTCACCCGAATGCCCATTCGTTTTTTTCTGGCAATTGTGATCGGAATAACCGATCGACCAGAGAAACAATTGTAAACAAAGCGAAATATATTCTAATTTTTTTTTGCACAATGTCATTGAGTTAATCGAATTTGCATATAAAGTGTGCACTAAAATGTTCGCTTTTGATTTTTGTTTATTTTCCGTTCAAGGTGTGTGGTATATATAGTTTTTGGACCGCGCCTGAAAGTATGCGCTCAATATACATACGTATTTTGACATAAATTTACCAATTTATTTGAAAAAGTTAAGACGGATTTAATTTGTAAATGTATGTATTCATAAAGGAAATAAAATTGTAATCCCCTAATCCCCCCCTCCTATGTTCAAACTTTAATATACTTACCTAGGCACATAAAGTAATCTTAAAAAACTTATAAATTAAAATGTTGCCACATTTTTTTGAACAATTAAATAAATTAGGCAGTACAATAAGTAAACAACGTTTTAAAGTTCACTTTTCTATTAATAAAGAAATATTAGGGTAATTTAAAAACATTTTGTTATTATAAAGCAACGTTATCTTGTATTAAATTATTGTAATATTGTGAATTATTACAGTATTACGGAAATCGCTTAGTTCTGAGTTTGTGAAGAATTTATATTAGTGCCCAGCGATTGTCATATTTATTTTCTCTGTCCTTGTTTTAAAATTATATTTTATTTTTGTTTTTATCTCCCAATATTCTTAGCCAATACTTACCTTCCGCTACCCAGATTAGATTCGCCCAATCGTGTATTTCCCAACAAACTCGGCATGCGATGGACAAATTTAAACCCAATTATACTAGACCAATTAAACTTCACCCAGGCAAACGAGAAATCGCCAAAGTCCGTTCGATTGCCACATTTAATGGCGGTGTCAACCTTCCATTGCAAAACAATTTCTAAAAATACAATTCCATTGCCAGCAAGTCGAACGCTTCCTAGCAATTACATACCCGTACGTTCATGAACTTGGTGTTTTTTCATCAAAGCCATTTCTCAAATCACCCGAAGGTGACATGACACAATCGAGATGGATTACGGCAGATCATTAGGGAGTTTGCACAAAAGAGTGTAATTTATTAACAATTACAGGAGCGTCGAACTTAGACTAGGCGTAATGCTAAATCGGGTCGTGACTAGTCACACTTATGTAATTACAATCAACCTAGGACTCGTAGCCAGATGGTGCGGATACGGATACGAGTGGTTACAGTTCTACAGTCACTTCAGTCATGTCGGGACTAAGGTCTAATCTAAACTTAGGGTAATTTACAGGGTACGGTAATCCAACGGTGAAGACATATGGTACAAAAGCTGAGGCGGCTATATCTAGATCTAATACTTAGGATACGGATCCGGGGGTTAGACCCTCACTTTGTAGCTGAGCTTCATCAGCTTCTTGGAGCTGATCGGGCAGTTGGGCCAGAGATTGGCGCATCCCATCGGTCCGCTGAGGTTGTCGCCCGTGTGGCGCATTAGTTCGCCCATGTGGGCCGCGAAATACCATTTGCTCGGCGGCATGTTCATCATCCAGGGCATCGTCGGAGATCTGCAAATAGTGGGCACATTAGACGGAAGTTTCTCCACAGCCGAGCACAACTGAACAAATGTTAAATATTATAATAAGCCATTATCATTTCACGCTTCGCCTGCCTTTTCGTTTGGAGTTTGTTCAAGTTTCGATTTCAGTAGTTTTTCGTATACCTAGATTCTAGAATGCCTCAGCCATTCACCTTGCCGCTGACTTATTCGACTCTATGTACTGGACGGGCTTTTACATCGGGCTCACCTTCGTCTCAAGTGCGAGGTTACAGCTGAAGTTGAGGTAGGTTACGACTTACGACTGCTGATCCATGGGATCAGTCGGGGCTCAAATATTTGCCGCATTTAGCTAATCTAAATGGCGCTTTTGTTTTCTCAAGTGCTGCACTTTGCACGCGAATGGTTAAACTCTGTGTGACTCACCTACAGTTTTATTAACTCTCGTGGTTAATAGAAATGGCATGGATTGCAATTGAACAAAACTGCACTCAAACCCTTTGAAACCTGTTCGGAGACTTTCGTAACTGCTGAGTATGCAAATGTTTGGTAGATCAATTCAGAACTGGTTCCACTTGCACTTTACGGACAAATATTCGTAAAAATCTATAGCAAATCAGTAAAATATACATATATAACAATAACACCAGCTGAAGTGTCTTAAAAAACAATATCACAGTTCACGAAAAGAGAACTGCAGTTCAACGGAATTTTAGAAATTTCAAAAAGGATTTGGACTCAATTTTATTTTCTATTTTTCTGTTTTATTATTTTTTACACTTGCCCCTTTTGAAATTTATAAGTAAAATACATTTAAAATATTTCCCTTGCGTAAAAGTAATTTTATTATTTCCCTTGGAATCCCAAAAAAGGGCTCTTGATCATGGTAAACATGAAACATTTTCAATTCTTAACAAGCTAGGTTTAATCATAAAATTAGTTGGTGCTATACGATGATTTGTGCAAGTCACTGCAAACCGGTTTCAAGAATTTGCTTAAAACATCCATAAATTTATGTATTTGCAATGTTTTCTGACAGTTATATTCAATTTTCCTATGCTAGCTAATTTATTTGGCTTTTTAAAACAGTTTATTAAGTTGAACTTTATGTAGTTCAACCTCATTAGTGAATATTTCTAATGCACTAGACAAAAGCAAAAGAAAATATGTATGTCTTGCCTAATACGTGTTCTGGACAAGATAATAAATGGTCGAGTTAATTATTATTTGTAGATTAAAATACTTATTTTATTCGAATTGTTCCTGAATTTTATTTAAAAATGTTTATATTAATCGAAAAATTCATAAATATTTTTCAAAATTGTTTGTAGGAATTTTTTTCCCTTGAGTTGGGATTTGTTTCTACTCCTTATAATATTTATATTGTGCTTTGTTTTTAGCTTAGTGTATTTGGTCACTTACCTGATCAGTCTCAGTAGTTCCCGCTCCTTTTCGCTGAGTTGGTACTCCGGCTTGGAGGCCAATTCGCAGAGCATCTTCGGAAGGCACGACTCCTTGATGGTGTCCGTCAACTGGGACTTGGTCTTCAGACTCGCCCCGGTAACCACCGCCATTCCCGGCTTCAGGGACTGAGCTGCCGCTGAGAACTCATTGAAATCGTGCTCTGAAACAAAACACAATTAAGTTAGGTATGCGGGCATATTAATCAAGGGGCTGGCCCCATTAGATTTTGACATTTGTTTTTTGGCTTTACTTGCTGGCGCTCATTTGCATAGCTAACTGCTTTCAAATTAAGATTTCGGGAACTGCGCAAATCGTTAAAAAATATATTGGGGGAGAAGCGAGTTCGGAGATCGGAGATCCCAACCCCAAGGTTGCCAAATCTAAGGCTAAAACAAAACAATGACTAATAGATGCTTAGAACAAATTGTCAACAAAAGGCAACAGTTTGTAAACAATTAAGCAAACATGCAGGCAGACAAATGTAGAAATTGAGAGTGTGGAAAGCGGATAAACAAAGCGAATTTCTGTTTATTTTTTTCGAGTGCATATATTTATGTATTTGCGGTGAGTAAGTCAAATATTTATTTGGCTATATGCGGTCGGATCAGCTGTTGCGAATTTATATCCAACACTTTTTCAACGACTCCGTGCCCCGAACAAGGCCAAGTCGATGCGTTGAACTTTACTTTGAATATTTGTTCAGTCATTCAACGCTCAGTTTTATTAATTATGGTCTCCAGCCGAATATTCATTATGCTATCGCCAACTAAGGCAGCTGGTTTTGTCGGATCTTTAACTTCGAATGCGGAACCGATGCAAAACCCTATCGCGGTGTGAAAATCCAAACTTTAATCTATTCGTTACTGATAACAAGTATTTTAATTTATGCCCCTTGTCATTTCACTAATTTGACTACGAAGAAATGCAGTCAAGCATGACTCAGCTATATTTAATGATAGATTTTTAGAAATATATATAGGTTACTAAATAAATATTTTGTACTGCTTGTTTGGGTATTTTCGATTCTGTATAACTTGTTTCTAACCAAAGTCATTTTAAAAACACAATCCACCAATACATTTTTATATAAAATTATTATTCTTTGGAAGGAACTCACATATTATTATAAACTTTAAGTGGTTCATTAGAAATACTATTTCTTCAAATCTAGTTTAGAGCTATCGGTAGTTCTGGTGTAGTTTTTGAATATTATAATTGAAAATAATTACTTTGAATAAAACATTAAGATTTCCAGAATATTTAAATGCAAGGTGGGTTTGCAACGTATTATTATTTAAAAATTTGGATTTTTTAATTCCGAAATACATTGTGCTTGACTGCTTTAAAACAGGGTAGAAAACAGTTCATTGTGCGACCCCACGAACTAGAGTCAATTAAGGTGGCTCCTTCTGTGGAATCAATTTGCTTTTCAAGTGCACGTAATTGAATGGAAATAAATGCAAATGGATGTGCAAGCTCGGCATGTTTATCACGCACTGCATTCATCAGCTAAAGGTTGCGGCAAAGTGATTCTTTATTTTGTATCTTTTTTATTCTGTTTTGTTTTTTTGGCCAAGAGAGAAAGACGTGGAGAGAAACCGAAATTGTCAATTCAGATAATTTCCACCGGCTATGGGGAAGATTGGGAAGAGCACGTGATATATCTCTATGGAAGTGAATGGCATTTACAAGCGATTAACGTGAATATTCAAACACCTAGATTATGAACTCCACTCTCGATTTCCGTTGAACTCGTTTCTAGCACAGACAACTTCTTCAGTTGGAACGGATTACGTCTGGAATCGGAACCGGTTATGGTCCAACATATGGCTGAATATTTCCCAAACCCAAGCTTAGTTCGATAAATTAAATGTCACAAATCAAGTCAAGTTTTCATCACTTCCTGTTCGAGTGAGCAACTAGAATAATGAACTTTGAGTTTAAATAGTGACAGCGGATTTGTCTAGACGCCGCTTACGAAACTGGAATATTGAGCGAAAACCCCTATTTACCGAAACTTTTATACTTGGCCCACGCTAATGAACTGCTGCTCCCTGGGAAAGTTGCGATGCAATTTAAGACCCTCTCTCAACATGCAAAACTTGTTGTTCGCTTCGAGTTTTATTACGTCAAGTTTATTTGCTTGGCATTTTTCCACTTTCACCTCGAGAAATACAAAAGAAATACCAACTTTCAATGACTTCGAAATGGTTTAGCCATCTTAATGAACTGTGAAATGGTCTGGGGAATATTTTGGTCTTTCTTGATATAGGGACTTCAGGGGATTTTATATTCTAAGTTAGATGAATGCAGAAGAACTATCTTAAACTCCGATTTTAAATTTTTTTTTATATGTGACGTTTAAAATAATTTGAGGAGTTATTTTTAATTAATCTTTTAAAATTAGTCCAGGTTGAATAAAAAACTGTTAAATTGTAAAGAACACTTTATTACTATTCTTTTTTTCGATAGACCATGCTGAAAAAGGGGCCATAAATGATAAGAAAATAACCAGTTTATTGATTTTGTTCGATATTTTCAGTAAAACTTCTAAATTAAGGTCGAAATTTAGTTAGCCAAGAATAGGTAAACTTAGACATTGGGTTGGAAGACCAATAGGTGTTTTAATTCACCGGGACTGATGTATTTTAATGCTACCCTGCATATTCCATTTCCTGGTCAATTTAAATAAAGTTAAAACCCCTGTTGCACTGAACTCTCGACTTTCCTTTGATTTTATTTAAGTTTTATTGTCTCTACACACACTCGTTCGAGTATCTTTTCCGGTTTCGTCACGACTTTTGTTGTGCAATGCCCGATTGTTATGTCATACGATAGGGTTCGATATTGTATATGCAAATCAACGAGAAAGTGGCGACGAAGAAGTGTATTCAAATTGCCTTTGAAAGCTCTCGAACGATCGGTTTGGACATGAACTTCGATTTTGTTGAATAATAATTTGGATGATTTACTGATTTTTATGCGAATATTTAGGTTTACACAGGAAATGCATTGCAGTGTGGAAGTACTGAAAGGCTACATAAAAGTTTCCAAAGAAGTTCTAACCTAATTTCATTAATTTAATTATTTTGCTACTTTGTAAATAATTTTTTTAAATTTATAATAAGTTTCTTATTGTTACGTAGTGTTTATGGAATATTTTAAAACCAGACATATTCATTGTTTTCGAAATCAGATACTTTCCATGAGTCTAGCAATTCAAATGAAGTACGAAGTCGAGTAATGAAGTCACTTTCCTCAAAAGCTGGGTCATAAAACATCTTAATGACTTTGTTGTAGTTAATGGAAACTTTTGGCGTCTGGTGGTTTTTGTTTAATATGCCAGACAACGTTAAGCTTTAAGGTAATTTTTGGGTACTTAAATTTCCGAGATATTTCCTATAGGAAAAGTTTTAGAAGCATTAAACCTAATATATTTTTTTGTTAATATAATAGTAATTCTCACCTAATCTACTCGTTATACCCGCATCATTAGCTCAAGCCCATCACAACAAATTGCTAAGCTTTAGCTTTTAAAACTCAATTAAAGAATATATTCTAAATGGAAGACAGATTTATCCAAGCACAAGTTTGTTGTATGACTATAACCTCTCGCACTTTTAATGTATTCTCCAAATCGTCCACATTTACTTTTTTTAGTTGAGCTACACGCAATAAACAATCGTACATTAGTCTCCCCGGGCTCAGTTCCGGTTTTCACCTACCGAGCCACCGACAAAAAACGTAATTAAACATTTAAGCCCGAAACGAAGCTTACACGTGCCTCCAGCACTTTATAAGTAAGCCTCCATTTATAAAACGAAATTAACCTTGATAAGACCAAATACAAACGCAAATTTATGGTATAACAAAAAACTTAAACAAAAATTCCCACAAAATATTTGCAGTAGGCCACCTAATGAGCGAACTGATTTCGAAAATGGTGTTAATAAAATTAAAATTTTAGCAAGCTCAAATTAATCGAATTATATAAAGTATAAGTATACAAATCCGTTCAAATCCGCAAATTAAGAATAATTTATTTATTTTATATAAGGGTTTAAAAACACATTAACAATATTTTAAAAATATTTAATTAATTAATAATATTAATAAAAAATAATGCAATGTTATTTTTAATTACATACCTACATTTCAATTATTATGCTCCCCTTACTGATAGCAATCCCAAAATTTGGCAATCATGCCAGACAAGCAAATCTTTTTGTCAATAAAAAATAGAAAAGTGGTTAAAAAAACAACAAGATGGAACGAAGAAAAAATCTAACCTTCAGTTTTAAGCAAAACACCAAATTTAAATTAACGGGTTCCCTAAATTGATAGCCTACTGTAAGTCCGAAACTCAAAATAAAAATCCCAAAATTTGGCAATGCATGACGCCAGACGAGTAAAACATTTTGTCAATGAAAAATGGCAAAATGGATAAAAATAAACGGAGAGTTGGGATGGATGATCAAACTAACCTTCGGTTATATCGATTTCGGCATTCTTCGACTGGAACTTGCTGGCCGCTGCAGCCGCCGGACCCGTTGGGGCACCACCCGCCCCCGCTCCGCCCCCCGATCTCACCGAGTGGGGATCGGGGTGGTTGGACTTCATGCCGCCGCCATATCCAAAGAGATCGCCCACCAAGAGCAGGGAGACGATGGCGAAGATCGTGAGGCGACAACGCCAGGCGGTGTCCATGATGGCCATAATCCAAAAATTGATAAATTCACACGCGTTTCACAACTTGATATTTTTCCAGATATTTTTTTTTTGAGTAAATGTGTTGGCTCTTTTTTGGTTAGTTAGCACCTGGGGTTTGACACTTTTTTCAATGGCAAGACGACGAGCGAGAAAAATGGAAAGTTAAGGGGGGAAAACGAAAGTAGTTTTTTACTCGCTTTTCGAAAACGTTTTCAAATTACTGCTGACGAACATGCAAAGAGCGGCAATTAAATTTGGCATTCAAGCGCACATAACTCGTTAGTAACTGTAAAGCCAAAATACAGATACAGGTAACACACGCGATAGCCACAGGTAGCAATAATAATATTCCAAAGAGCCAGCGATACGTCCGATTCGGCCAAAAGTTGCAGTGCCACTGAACTGAAGCGGGTCCAAGATATAACACTAAAGCTGGGCCCAGACGATCAGCTGTTTGGGAGAGGGAGCGAATAGAGTCGGAGAGCCGGATCAAGTAGATATATCAAACCAGGTACAGCTGTTCGTGAGAGGCTCTCCGAAATACTGCGAGAAATCTGGGTTTATCAGAGAGCGCTTCGTACCTGTTCGCTGTGTTTTAGCACCCACTGTACGCGATCGGTGGTGCTAATTGTCTGTGGCCACTGGCCAGTCGTAGCCACAACTGTCCATCACTCGGCTTAAAAAAAGGTTTGATTAAAGCCAGCACAAGTCACTTACTTACCCACGTACCATCGTAGTTATATATGTACTCAGTTCAACTGGGCGACTTACAGGTTCGATTACCCGGCCGGGCTAACGACCTCAGCGGGGAATTATGGCCAACTTAGTTTTGCAAGCTGTGGAATGAAATTCCTTGAGTAATTGGAGTGAAAAGAGGTCGAAAGATTTATGTGGCCCACCTGTGTGGTGCTATTAGTGATAGCATCGAAGTAAACTATATACCACATATATTTTAAAAGTATCTTTCAATAATGTTTGGATCATAAATTAATTAATAATTATAGAAGTGAATCATTCGTGTTTGGATTAAATATATTGCTTTTTGTGTAAAGTGTTTTTTTTACCAAATTAAACAATTTTGGTAACCATTTTTTTTATCCATCTCAAATTTTTACAGAACAGGATGTACAAAATGTGTGTAAAATAATTGGCAAAAAAACCGAGTCACCCCAAACATTTATGTATGTAGGTTTAAGGTTTTATGACTCGTTTATTCGTCAGGATCGTATAAAGTTATAAGTACAGTCAAACAAATTTTTATGTAGAATATATGAGTGTTTTAAAATTTTATGCCAGATCCCCTAGGATTGGCCCAAAACAGAAGCCAAATTCTCTACTAATGCACCACATAAGTCAGTCGCGTGCCTGTCACGTAGGCCACTTAGTGGCATGGTAAATATTTAAGCGACTTCCTCAGTTTTTATTTATTTACGATCCCCAGAACAGCTGCAAATTGAGCGGTTATCGAGCAGGTAGAAAGGTCATAGGATGATCGCAGACAGATTTATGATTGTGCTGACGCAGCCCACAGTGCAATGCTGTTAAAAAAATAAAAGCCCGTCTGACCCTGCCAAATGCCAGTAGATGGTGAAGCCAGGCAATTTGGCAATGTTGCAATGGCCAAAAAAAGGAGCCAACGAGTGGAGAGAGACTTTTTGGCCAAGAAACTTAACCAACCGGACGGCAAGTTGAACGCGATAAATGCGCAATCGGAACGTGACTTAGCCGTGGCCAACAATCACCCAAAAAAAACCTCGATAAAAACAACACCGAAACGTACTCAAATTAAAGGTAACAACAAGAACAGCGACAACTTTTTCCCCTGCTTAACTTGGCCAAATTGCAGTCAAGCGAAGTGCAACCGTCGAGAAGTCGAGGCAACTGCCACTGCTAACGGCAATCTTGAGGCTGACCAGCTAGCACTGACCAGCACTAACTGCCAAGTTGGAAGGAGAAGGGTGGCCACTGAATTTCAAATAATTCATAATTTATTAGGTAACTCAATTATAAATAAAAAAAAATAAGAAGTTATAATAATGATTTGGAAAAATTTTAGTAAATTCAATTCTTGTGGGAAACGTACTTTAATTAATTTAGTAAGCACGATTACAAAAATTAAAAATTGCAAGACTATAAAAAGTAAAAAAATTTGTTTTTTAACGAAGCGCTTTATTATCAGATCTTTGTTCTCGTTTTATTTCAAGTGCAGCACCAAGAAACGGAGTTAACAAGTTGAGGTTATACGTAAGGGTAATTGAGTGCTGTCTGTGCCACTGGAAACTCCGTTGAGAACAGCTGCAAAAGTATTCACTCCGCTCCGACTTCGTCTCCCAGAATTCATTTGTTTTGCTTGCCTTCAAATTGCAGTTGCCGCCGTCCTTCAGTTGCAACAACGCCCTGTCCAAAAAACAACACCATTAAAAAATGAGCATTGGTAGCAATCGGTATACTCTAAAAAATGTATGGAATTTATTAATTAAAATTTTAAATTAATTAATTCAGATTTCTTAAAAATTTTACAAAAATCTTAATAGTATAAGTAATTCTAGAAACTTATTTCCGAAGTAAATAAATTTTTTGCTTAATCTAGACAGTTATTGCCTTTACTTTGTTAAACGATTTAACCCATCAACCCTACTATCAAAAAGAGTATGTGGAAAGAAATATGTACGCAAGTACTAGTTTATACAAAACATTTTGCGCCTCGAAGGTTAAGCATCGAAAACCCAACAAAAACGCGATGTGGCAAAAGAGAAAAAAGACTTCATTACTGTCGGGGCAGCCAAGCATGAGGCTTAAAAAAGTAATTTAAAATTATTATTTTTACTTTATTAATGCCGCTAAAACCTTTGGGGCAGATGGGGCTGATTAAGTTTAAGGTTCCAGAAGGAAATGTAAAATGTTGGCACATCATTTTGATTGGGATAAAAGTGGTGGATTGAATATTAGAGGTTTTAATTAGGAGAAAAATTAAGTTAAGATTAGCCAGACTGCAGCTTTTTGGATTGCTAGTGGGGCAGTAAAACCAGTTATTAAAATTTTAATCTTGCCACTCTACAATATGTAGACAACTACAAAATTGCATAAATGCAACTTGAAACATCTACACATTTTTTTATGGTCTTCTGACATTTTGCCTAAGCTAATTTAATCTTTATTATTTCGTAAGAGTATGACCTTCCCGCTTTGGAAGTTAATCAAAAATATTCGCCTAAATTATTTAATTAAACAAAGCTTTATGAATTGAAGTTTATTGGGACAAGCTCTTAAATGAATTAGTGCAACATGTGAACTGGTTCTTTACCTTGGTCACAATTGAACTACAACAATAGCATTTTATTGAAAGCCAATCGAATTGATCTTATTTATTTTGTTATAGTTGCCACCCATTTAGTACATACAAAGGCAAAATGAGTTGGCAGTTTGTAATCATAAAGAAAAGTGAAGAATATTTTCGGTCAATTAGATAAAAAAGAACTTGATTACCAATTTGTAAGAAAAGTGTATTTTTAGAAATTATTTCTTTTATTTTTCATAAATAAATAAGTTTAGTGTATACAATTATCAATTCAGTTAAAAGTTATGCATATTTAGCGTTTTGGTTTTTTTTTGCGTTAAGTTAAGTTTCCCAAAACCGTTCAAATGAAGTTGTTGTTGTGAACCGGGAAAGCCAAAAAATTCGTAAAAAATCGGAACTTTGGATCGGGACTTTCCCACTTGCGGAGATTTTTAATCAAATGTATACTCATTGTTTCATCGAAGACGACCATTGGTTGTCGGTTAAGAAAATCTCCGTAATTAAGAGAAAGGACTCTTACAATTTTTCGTAGGTGTCCATTTTTTTTTTAATAAAGTTTTTTTTGTTTTTTATCTTAAGCTGATAAACCAATTTTTTCGGATTTAGATTGTTCTTATTTTTAGGTACATTTGGTTGGAAAAGACACCTATGCCGTCCAGAGTAATAGCAAAAAAGCTTAAAAGTAACAAATTTGATTTAAAACAAAATGTAAACTTTCGTATCTAACCGTGCTTTTCACCATAACTATTTTATTGTGTTTTAAGAGGCAGACTTGATCTAATTGAATCAACATTCGCTAATTAAAGACATTTAATTCCCCAAGCTTAATGAATCCTTATATTGGGTTGTCAATTAAATTAAGTTGAAGCAATAAATACGCGGGTAATGGCAACCGATTGAGAACTCAAACCCTTTAAAAGAGACAGAAACGGAAGCAGCAGGCGAGTCCTTGGTGGTGTTTGCAATTTTTACTTACTTAGGAAGGGCGGTCCCAGGCTAAAACCGCCTCAAACACCTCGTGAAAGTAAACCGAGACCGCAGAAGCAGGAGCAGGAGTAAAGGACACCGCCCGCGGCTTCCATTTACAGCCTGCTTAATTTATGCTAAACGCGTCGCGTCTTTGCATTTAATTGTGAAATTAAATTTGATGCGATTAATGTTGACACAACATGCGATTAGTGCACAAGTTCGGCACTGCGAAAATATATTTCCCTAATTTGTCAATTATATTAGAAAGTATTTTGTTTATTTTTTTAATCCATCATAATATTGGCAAATATTTTATAAAATAATTATTTTTACAAAGGCACCAAACAATAATACACAAAAAAACTATAGGGGAGAGTGGGGGAATTTCGTCACAGGGGCAATTTTGTCACCTGCAATATCTCGGAATCCATAAGTCGTAAAAATATATAATTTTTTTGTTTTAGTCCTTCAAGACGGCATGACACAACCAATGCGTTTTTTTGGCCTTCTGTGCAAAATTATTAGATAATTAAGCTATAATATTAAATGTGTTTTAATAGTTCAAAAGCTACATTTAGTTCTCGACGAAATTTTTTCTGTATGCCACAATTGAAAAGGGATAAGATACTGGTTTTTTTGTATAATATACAGTGCTATAATGTGCATTTCTGCGTTAGTGATTTTTAACTTCGCGCCTAATTTCGGGAGAAAAATAATTATTTCTAAAAAAGTACTGTCTGGGGAAATTTCGCCACCCTATGCTTAGGGTAAATTCGCACCTATTTTAGATACATCTTTTCTTATTTGACGAGCTGGCTAACGAACAGACTACCGGCAGCAGCAACAAATATAGGACGTCAACAAAAATGGTACGCTTGATCAGTGTAGCATACTTACAGGCGTAAACATCCCTACATTTTTCATGTGACGAAATTGCCCCGGTGGTGTGGCGATTTTACCCCCCAATGTGACGAGATTGCCCCAGTATATTGGTTTTACTTTTTAATTTTTTATAAATCACCAAGGTAATTAAAAAAATAGGGGAATGTCACATTTTAAAGCTTGGTGCTAACCGCATTCAACAATACAAATAGAAAAATGATAACGTGTGTCAAGATGGACAAAAAATAGCTTTGAAAAAATGCGGACGAAATTCCCCCACTCTCCCCTACTTAAATATTTTAATTTAAAAAAGATTATTTAATGCAATAAAAAATCGAAAGGTCTTAGCTAATCATTTCTAGTCTTTAAATTAAATTTAAAATTTATCCTTTAATGCTTTTATTTTGCAAAATCCAGAATAAACCGTATTCTGCCATAACTTCACCCGAAAAGATTTCTGAGTTTTAATAAATATTTATTGTAAATAAATATTTATTGTTTTTTCTTAAGTGTGTAAACCATAGTAAACCCGCGGTTTGCCCTTTGGGCTTGGCTCGGTTTGCTTTGACTAAGAGATGTAGATACTGGCAGATATCTATTAGCCAATCGCCTCGCATTTGGCAAATTATCATTGTTTATAATATGACAATATTCGATGGCAGCGACAGCGACACATACAAGCCTTACATAAACAATAATTAAATGTAGCCAAATTAAATTTTACACAAAAGCTGAACACAAAATGACAGCTGGGCGGTCCTTTCCACGGCCTCCTGACCCATCCGAGCCCAATCCCCTCCCCTCATCCACGACTTGGAAATGTCTGCATAATTATGTGGTACACGTGGGTGGGTGGAAATGCCTCAGTTGAGTGGTCGAGTGCATGTGTGAGTGTCGTGGCTGATAATATGCAGTTTAATTACAGAACACCAATGCCCACAAACAACAATAATGGAGGAAAGATCTGGATCGTAAGGATTTCACGAATTAATACTCTTACCACAGAAAGCTTAACAAAATATAGTAAAAAAATTTAATTTATTTTTTTAGGTAATCGTCCCCTAAAGAAAAGTAAATAGAAGAGGCAATATTGTAAAATTTTAAAAGTATTTAATATAATTCATTTGTCTGGGTTCAAAAGACTTGGTAAAAAGATAAAATAGGGAAACATTTTTATAGATAAGAAAGTAAAGTATTTAAAGTAGTAAGAATTGAATTTCATAGTTATATATTTATCTACTGTACCAGAAACAAGAAATAAGAAACCAAGGTAAAAAGAAAATAATAAATCCCACTTTTTAACCAAAGAACTAAAATACCCAAGCAAGGTAAAGAGTACTCAGCAGTATGGTCAACATTTTGCTGCATAAATTCAAATTAGTTTGAACCGCCCTATCCCCACTTCGACCCAGTCAAAATCTACCCGAGAAGCCTTTTCCTGCACCTCCCCCTATCAAAACCCCACCTCCTTTCGTGGCCACGCATCACTTTTAATTTTCCATGTGAGACAATGTTCTTGGTCCTGTCAGGTGCATAACTGTATTATATCCCCATATACCGGACAGGATATTCATACATACGTGTGCGCGTGTGGATCGCTGTTTATTGGCATCCATTAGATAAGGGAATTTACGCGAAAGCAATTGTTCGGCTTCGCCTAGACTTCAAAGGGTTATTGTCGTGCTTTGTCCAGTTAGTTCTGATTAGTGTCATAGGATGGAGTTTGGGATAATGGGAAGGCCTTAAATTGAATTTGAAGGAAAGAAGGCAGCTTATGGAAAAAAATTTAATTACTTTCTTTAACTGGGGTTTTTTTACAAATAATTTTTTAATTCTAAGTAATATTTCTATTGAAAGGCCAAAACCCTAATGTGTAGGACAACAAAAACTGATTTTTAATTTTATCTTTTCAATAAATCAGTTAAAATAAAAACAAGGGTTTAACAATTAAAGTTAGTCAATAAACGTTAATTAGTGAAAAGCAAATTGACCCCCTCATAATAAAAGAAAATTTGTGCACATGAATTTGAAACCTGAACTGACCAAAATAATTTTAATTAAACTCACTCTTGTGCCATTCATTTGTCGTTTTATTTTAATAAAAATGTCTGAAATGCCGGAAGTACGAGTCACTTTTACATACATATATACGAGTAGAAAAGTGAAGGATTAATTATTTTTGTATGAATTGTTGACCAGCAAATATTATTTTCCACCCAGTCCCATCCGTTTTAATTACAATTACTCTTGTTCTCTTATTGTATTTTTTGTCGGCTGATAACTTTTTTCGTGTTAATTAGTGTTCATGTGGAGCAGGGGAACTACCTTGGTTGTTGTACTTGTCACTATTTGAATGATAAAAAAAATATGAATTGAATGACAGTTGGTCGAGAGTAAAACCAACAACACAAACTCCTGAAGAGTGTATTAAATGGCAATCATAATAGAGTTTCTATAGCTGGAGTACAGTTTTAAATAAATGTTTGTTCTATGCGTAATAAATGAAAATAAAACAGATATTATATAATTGACAAATATGACACATTGTTTGTCCATTAACGTGGGAAGTTAAACAAAGGTATTTGCATAGTTTTATTTGTTTCTAACCGATGACTCAGGTAAATGTAAATGTGTTTTGATTTTATTCAAAGAATATTTACAGCATTTTCGTTAACGGTGTTTATTATGATGTTTTATTGGCAGAATCCCAATATTTTAATATAAGTGGGAGGTAAAGTAATTTTTTCCTGATCTATTATCATGGATTTGTGGATTCTAATTGGCAAATTGTTTTTGATTTTTAGCAATAACTGTCAATTTTTCAATTTTTTACGAGATAATGCATTTTAGGAAACAGAAATCACAATTTCTCTCCGCGTATGCCCGTAACTGGGTGGCCCCCGCCCAAAGATCCGTCAAGTTTTATGAGCTTTATGAAATTGGTATGCAATCGACAGAAGTACAATCGAAATTATAATTCAGCAAATAAAACAAAAAAGTAATAGGCGGACTTAAAGCATCGACGAAATTGAAGTGTATTTGTTTATGAATTTTTTGGCCTGACGAATCTTAAGTTTAGAGATGAAACGTAGTTAGACGTAACAAAAAGAACACTTACTTCTAAATAAAAAATTTGCATTTTTTCTATCTTTGTGACCAATAACATAGTTCTTATTTCCCTACCTTCACAGTTCCAATAGGCAAAGAACGATATTTACACTGAAAACTATACTGAAAACCCAAATTCTCTACAATTAATAAAAAGCTGCAGATGCGCTTCGGTAATACATAAGATAAATACTATCTATTTTACACATCTATTTATTTTTCCACCCTAGAGCATTGCGAATGCGACTTAGAAGTCGCAAATTCTTATTCATAATGTTTTGTTTACATCTCCGATGCCTGATGTTAAGTACTTAAATGCCTGGGGACGAGCAAAAAGAGTCACTTCAATTTCGCAGCCGCATCGATTTGAATACGCTTATAATATACATATTGGGGTGTACGAATTTCGTATGAATAAATAAGCGCAGTGTTAATACCGCTGTCGACCCGACAGTTGCTCTTAATCGGTGCATTTCACAATGCAAAGCCAAGTGCAAAACTTTAAGATCGTTTAGTTCTTGCACTCAAAAAAACATATTACAAAATAAGTAGTGATTCAGTATGAAAATAACTAAGCTTATATCTATGTGATTCTTAAATAATAATCCTTTTGCAAGCTGAGCATTCATCAGTTTTAATACAAACCTCTTAGGGGATGAATATTTACAAATATTTATTATTTTTTGGCATTACTCTATGTTTAAAGAAAATAAATATTCTTTAAATAGTTGTTTTCGAATAAAAAGACTTTATGAATTACACAAATTTCATTTAAGAAAAGTCACTGACAGTTCACCTAAAATGTGTCTGAACGTTGCTAGCAAGAATTTGAAATTGAGGATCGCTCGCTCGATTTTCTCCGCGTGTAAATCCGCTTAGCAGCCAACTTTTATGACCCTTGGGTCCGGTGACCCTATAGTAGCAGTCTGATCTCTGCGTCTGTGTTCCGCTTAAAACGCTTGATGCGACATCGTTTCGAGGCAGTTGCTATCTAGAACCCCCGTCGCAATGTTCTGGCTCGGTTTCGGTCTCCTGTCGGTCGCATTGACCCTATATCTGCTTTATGTCTTCGAGCGCCAACGAAGGATCGACTGCCTCACTCACAATTGGCCAGCTCCACCGGCCCTGCCGATCATTGGGCATCTCCACATCCTGGCCAAGCTGGTGGGACCGCATCCTTTGCGCCGCGCCACCGAAATGATCACCAATCATCTGAAGGATCATCGGGGGAAACTTTGGATGGGCACCAAGCTCTACCTCCTGGACTGCAATCCCAAGGACATTCAGGCTCTGTGCAGCGCTCAGCAGTTGTTGCAGAAGACCAATGACTACGCGGTGTTTGAGAACTGGCTCTGCGAGGGTCTCTTCACGAGTGGTTTCGAGAAGTGGTCCCATCGCCGGAAGATTATCATGCCGGCCTTTAATTACGCCATGATCAGGCAGTTTGTGGGGGTCTTCGAGCGGCAGTCGCGGATTCTTCTGTCCAGGGTAACGGAGTTCGCAGAATCCGGGGAACCGTTGGACTTCCTCAAACTGATCAGTTGCTTCACGCTGGACACTATTTGCGAAACTGCCCTCGGGGTATCTGTGGGTTCTCTCTCAAATGATAAATCGGACTATCTCGATGCAGTGAAAGAGTAAGTTGGCTGCACTTGTACCTACTATAGAAACATTCCCTTGGAGACAAGTTAGTTTCGTATAAGTCAACAAATACAATATGATTAATCATGCATTTTCACACGTTAGTAGAACAAAACAAACATTTGTTCAGACATAAAACTACTAGTTGACCCTTTCGTTCAACACAATGTGATAATGTGATTTATTTACTAAAAAAGTATAAATGAGTTTATTTTACTTGTGAATATCAGTTGAAACTGTGAGATTTACATCCACTTTTTCTGATTATCCATATATTTTGCTTCATTGGTTTTTGGTAGTATTGGTATTTGTTATTGGGAACATTCTTTTAAATGCTAAGCAGATTCTTTATAACAATTAAAATGTGTAGGGGAGAGTGGGGTAATTTCGTCACAGGGGCAATTTCGTCACCTGCAATATCTCGGAATCCATAAGTCTTAAAAATATATAATTTTGTTTGTTTTAGTCCCTCAAGACGGCATGACACAACCAATGCATTTTTTTTGCACAGAAGGCCAAGATAATTAAGCTATAATATTAAATGTGTTTTAACAGTTCAAAAGCTACATTTAGTTCTCGACGAAATTTTTTCTGTATGCCACAATTCAAAAGAAATAAAAATACACGATTTTTTATATAATACACAGTGCTATAATGTGCATTTCTGCGTTAGTGGTTTTTAACTTCGCGCCTAATTTCGGAAGAAAAATAATTATTTATAAAAAAGTACTGTCTGGGGAAATTTCGCCACCCTATGCTTAGGGTAAATTCGCACCTATTTTAAATACATATTTTTCTATTTGACGAGCTGGCTAACGAACAGACTACCGGCAGTAGCAACAAATATAGGACGTCAACAAAAATGGTACGCTTGATCAGTGTAGCATACTTACAGGCGTAAAGTTCCCTTCATTTTTCAGGTGATAAAATTGCCCCAGTGGTGTGGCGATTTTACCCCCCTATGTGGCGAGATTGCCCCAGTATATTGGTTTTACTTTTAAATTTTTTATAAATCACCAAGGTAATTAAAAAAATAGGGGAATGTCACATTTTAAAGCTTGGTGCTAACCGCATTCAACAATAAAAATAGAAATATGATAACGTGTCTCAAGATGGACAAAAAATAGCTTTGAAAAAATGATTACGAAATTACCCCACTCTCCCCTACATAGCTCAATAGAAAAATCATATAAAATAAATTAAAAGTTACAAATTTCCTTCTTTCTGTTATTCTAAAAGCTAAGAAAAAGTATAATACCCTGATCTAGTTAAAATGTTGACTAATTTTACGTTTCTTTGCATTCTCACAGGATCCTTGTGATCATCGATGCACGGTTAAAGAACATTTTCTACCGCAGTTCTTTTATATTTCGACGCACATCGCATTTTAAACGAGAACAGGAGTTACTGTTAACACTTCATGGTTTCACTGAGGGCATTATCCAAAAGCGAATGGATGAGATCAGTCAGGATGCGGAGAATTACAATTCCCAGACCACTAAGAATGCAGAAATGGAAGGAGGCAAGCGAACGCTCTGCTTTCTAGATAGTTTGCTCCAGGCCAAAGGACCCACTGGCCAACCTTTGACCGTCAAGGATATTCGCGAGGAAGTGGACACCATTATATTCGGGGGCTTTGATCTCACTGCCACCACTTTGAAGTTCTTTATGTACAACATGACCCTTTATCCGGAGCACCAGGAGCGTTGCCGCGAGGAGGTGTGGTCGGTGTGCGGCAGGGACAAAAGCGAACCCATCTCCATGGAGCAGGTGCGTCAACTGGAGTTCCTAGAGGCTTGTGTGAAGGAGACGCTGAGAATGTATCCTTCGGGTCCACTCACGGCCAGGAAAGCCACGGCTAACTGCCAAATAAGTAAGTCCTGTTTATTTGTACCTCTAAATTAAAAATACCATTCCATACATCTCTAATAATTCGGGTTTATTATCCGCCCCTTTAATCAAAAAAAAAGAAATACTTAACTTATACCTATTTATTATTTTTTATATTTATTATTTTCTTTATATAATTAATTTGCTTAATTCATCTTCAGATGATTTCTTCATACCCAAGGGCAGCGATGTGATCATTTCCCCAATTTACATGGGTCGCTGCAAGGATTTCTTTCCGGATCCGTTGGTCTTCAAGCCTGATCGCTGGTCCAGTGGAGCGGAGCCCAAGATCGAGGCCACCACTTTTATACCATTCATGGCTGGAGCACGGAGTTGTTTGGGCCAGCGATATGCGATGGTGATGCTCAAGGTGGTTTTGGCACACCTGCTTAGGAACTTTCTATTCGAGCCCCTTGGCGAGCGCCAGGTGAAAATGAAACTTAACTTTGTCATCACCCTGCACACCGTTGATCCCTATCTTTGTAGAGTCAAGAAAATCGATTGAGGCTAGGCAGAAGTCTATTGACTTGGCCAAGGTCTTTGACAATAAAGTTAGCTAATTTACTAGATACTAAAAGATAAGCCATTCTTTGTATTTTTTTAAATTTGTCTCGGAAAATGTATGGCCATGCTTAACAATATTAGATTGAGATTATACCGAAATCAGAAGTCTAAATAGTGTGGCTGACATTAACGAATCTAGATATTCCAAATTTCCTGAATTTAGTTTTATATACATTTTTTTCTCCTGCCATTCTACCATTGAACCTTTAAAACATACCCTTTCCAATTCGTTTCACTTTATTCCGTTCAAAAAGGTTCAATTTCTTTGCGAAGCACAACATTTCCGTTTTTAATGATTTATAAAAAGAAAATTCTGTACAATTTGGAGCATTTTCTGCCTGCCCATTTTTATGGGATTTGAGCGGGGCGCGTTCGTCTAGAAAATAATTTCTGGCTGGCGTGGATTTTTATTGTGGCAACCGAGCAGCGGAAAATCAACAAACATTTCCTGGTGCTGTAATAAATAAAAATGCATAAAGCAGCCACCAAACCGTCGCCAGTCAGTCATTCGGTCTGTCCTTATCCTGGGCAAAATACACACACTCCCATATCACCATTATCCGCCAACATCATCATCGGATTCCGGTGCAAATTATGAGCGCTGCCTGCTTATTATTGTGGCAGTCGTGGGGGTGGAGAAGGCGGAGGAATATAAAATGCAATTTATTTAAATAAAAATCAAGTTTAATTCGCAGTGTCGTAAATTTTTCTTTTATTTTTTATACCCTTCAGCTCGTCCCGGGCATTGAATTTCACGCTTTTGTTAACAAGCGCATAAAAGTTTGTTCTATCTGCCAACTGATACGTTTCTGGTATTGGAACTGGAAGAAGGGGTTCGAAGATTGTTGAACTCGGTGGCTGATTGGTGGTGGGACTTTGGGGCGGGTGGATTTTTATGTATGGTAGATGGGTATATTGAGGAATGAAATATTCTAGCCAATTTCCAAGCATTCGAAAATGACGATATAAATATATTTAACTAAAGATTTTTGTTATTTAAAACTTTAATATTGAGAATGATTTATAAATTAAATGCATTCCATGCACAGAGCCTAGTTTAAGTTAAAAACTAAGATTCAATTGATTGATCCCTGCAATACTATTAAATTATTTTTGGAGTATAGAAACGTTTCAAAAATGCTATAGGCACCAATATTGCAATCTATAGTTTATTTTATTATATATATTACACTGCTCTTATCAAGACTGCAGCTTTCAGAGGTACTGCTCCATGTCCAGTAGTGTAAACAAGAAATAAAACAAAATCAAAATTAAATAAAAAACAATCTTATTTATTGACATTAATGTTGGTGAGCTTTGATAACACTTAATCTAAAGCTGAGTGGATTGCATTTATTGATTGGAATCCGGCTGTCTTCTATTCGATTTCCATTAGTTGCAATTTGAGAACAGAGCAAAGCAGTCGGGAATTTTTGTTTGTTTTAGTACAATGGAAAAGTTAATACTTTTCTTATTTGTTGTTTTGCTACATGTTATATTTATAACTTCTCATCCAACTTTACAACGTGTTAATAATATCAAGTTAAATTCAAGCGAAAAAAGTGTTAATTTCAATGTAGAACTTCCCAACAATGAAATTATGACTGTAAATCTGTCCTTTCAAATGATGACTCCCAATAACCAAGTTAACACGGATGAGGAAGATCGACCTTCAAGAGGATTTCCAGTAGATTACCGCAGAGATGCCCCCCCAGGTTTTATTGAGTGTTATCATCCAAGATGTTTAGACGATTATGAACAACTCTTACACATGACTATTACTTAAGAAACAAAATCAAAAGGAAATTAGAATGTTTATAAAAATCATTATCAATAGGAATTGTAAAAAAATAACAACAATGAAGTGAATTTATTGCTTATTAAATGCAAATGTAACAAATGTAACGTATCAATACAAAAAAAAAATCTACAAAAAACGGTTTATAATGTTGTATAATATTAATTTGAATATTTTGTAAACGAAATGAAATAAAAATAAATTTCAAAAAATCTCAAAGCCAATGCATTCCGGAGTTCAAATAATCATGAGTTCATCTTGATAAGTAATACACATTTTATAAACACAATTACATGTTTAATATGCACTAAAACAAATCAATAAATAAAATAAGTCTAAGGTCAAAGCATCGCAATTCAAGTAACTGGTTTATTAAACAAATTGTTATTATGCATTTACAGAATTTTTCAGTTCATCCGGTTTTCAGTTTGACCCGGTAGCTTTTTTAATGCTCAGCCGGAATAAATTTGTAACAGAATTAAAAATCTTAAAAGCTGAACAAAAAAATGAGTGCACTTGATAAACAAATTAAGGCGCACATTTTTTAATGTCCACTTGGACTTTTATGACCAACCCAACCCACTAAGCTCCTTTCCAAATCCATCTCGAAATTAAAATATTCGCCTTAGGAACATGTTCCTAAAATTTGGAGTGCCTGGGCCAAATTTTACGATCATTTTATTGGGTTTGCATTCGCGAGGAGGCCTTAACCCTTCTGTTGGCACCCGCCATAACTTAATTATCCATATGAATCCTTCCAGGGTTTTATTGCGACCTAACCCGCGGCATTAATTATGATGAGTACTCGCTGCGTCTCTTCGTTTTAGTGTCAGCTGTCATATTTTTATTTATCTCAGTTCACAGATCTTCACGGTGGCTTTCTTGGGGTGTCGTCGCCCATTAAATAGATATGAAATCCAGGTCCATATCCTAAGCCCGGTCCAGACTTGACGCAATGTTTTATTGCCGCTGACTGGGCGCAGTTTTCATTTACACAGTTTTAATGTCCAGCATCTGTACATCGTGCATAAGTTTATGATGGAGCATAATTCACGGCGTTGCTCTCGTCAAAAGGCCCAAGGCGAGGGTTCTTAATTATAATAACTTCCAGCGGTATGGGGGTGTTTTGTATTATAAATTTTATTTTTGAATGGCTTACAAATGGCCGCACTCTTTTGGGATCTAACCCACTGTCTTTACATAGGCAGGGGAAAAAATCTTCTTCTTCGGAGTTTTACTAAAAGTCTTATAGAAAAATAGGTCTTTAATATTTATTTTTGCTAATCATAGGGGAGTGTAGGGTAAGGTGACGAACGATTCGTTTTTTGAATGTAACTTTTGTAAAAATCAATATTTTTCAAAAGTGTAAACGCAGAAAGTTGCTTACATCTACTGAGCATATCCCTGTAAAATTCGAAATTCGAAATTCCAATGCAGCTAAATCCCACAGCGTTTGGCGTGAACCCTACTTTTTTTACACTTTCAAAAGTTGTAGGGTAATGTGACGAACGATTTGTTCTTTAATGTAACTTCTCCAAAAATCAATATTTTTTAAAAGTGTAAAAGCAGAAAGTTGCTTACATTTACTGAGCATATTTCTAAAAAAATTTGGATTCGAAATTTCAACGTGGCCAAATCCCACAGCGTTTGGTGTAAACCATCCTTCTTACAAAAAAAAAAATAATTTTTTTATATATTATTTACGGAAAGGGTTTTTTCGATACGGAAAAGAAAAAAGTAATAAGATAATACCCAAACTTACAAAAAAAAAAAATGGTCAAAGTGCAAATTTTTTTTTAAATTAAATTAAACTGACGTCACTATTAAAAACAACAATAAAACTGCAGCAGTTAATGTTATCTGGTATTATTATATTTTTTTTACAAATAATCAACGATAACAGTTAAAATTCTTGAATAAAAATAGTTCGTCACAATACCCTACAAAAAGTTCGTCACGATACCCTACAAGGTAGACTTGGAGCAAAAACGGTGTCACTCTCAAACGGCGCAAAAGAAAAAAACGCGAGGTACCAAAAACTGTTGATAAAGATCTCATGTATACGTGCATATATTTGCCTGATTTTATTTTCCACTCATCTTTGCTCTGGCACTGCTGAAACACAAGTAAATTGAATGGGTTTGCTAGTTTGCGCACCACATTTTTAGCGAAAATTACCTCACGAACAAATTACGGGACTTCTTATTAATATTACTGTAAATACATTGTCGACACGATAAGGGGAGACGACTACATTTATTTGGAATTTTTGTCGTGACGTCATATATGAGATTCGACGAGTTCGTCACATTACCCTACTCGTCAAATTACCCTACACTCCCCTACTTATTTTCTAATAAAAAAACATACTTTTATTTGAGAGTTTGTAAAATAATTTTTTAAGGAACTTTGGCGCTCTTAAGTATTATAAACCCATAATGAGTTTTTCTCAATTAAAATGTGTGCCTTTAAAGTATTGTATTTATTAATTTTAACTTGTGAACTCAAGCTAAATGCAGCTTGTTTCGACCAAATGTGGTTTTCCTCACCACATTCCGGTCAATTCACATTCATTTCTCATTGTTTCAAGTTAAGTAAACCGTACTCCAACCCAAAATGTGAAAACAAATGAAAACCGCCTCCGACTCGTGGTTATTTGAGGTAAGCTGTGGCCAAGTGATGTGTGATGGGGTTTTGGATAGGGATGTTAGGGAATGGGTATTCGGTTGGAGTGGGTGGTGAGTTGAAGGCGACTTTGAAGTAATCGGCCCCGGTGACATTGCCCCACGGCTAAGCCTCATTTGTGGTTGAATTGTGTCGCTGGGCGGCAGCTGAAAGTCGATTACGTCAATATTGTCCTAGGTTTACGACGGCCCCACGGCTAATGGCTAATGGATGGTGCCCATTTGCTCCTGGATCGCATAGCAGTTTGGGGGTGCATATTTGCGATAAGCTGTAAGTTTGCGGCCTTCCTAGCCGCAACTCATATGCTAATTAGTGTGGCATACTTTAAGGTTCCGGAAATGCATTAAATCCGAAAACTTAACGATCCGAAGAGAGGGCGGTCCAAATGCTAGCATACCGCTATAAACTTGCTGTGGAAATACATAAAAATCCGTTGGAATACATTTAGAAATCGAATTACATGCGAGTTGTGAAAAAAGGGAAGCAAATAAAAGGAGTAGCTGCTCTACACATTAAAAACGCATAAAAATCGGAAAAATAAAACAGTACAGCAGCCAAAACAGGAAGAAAAAGATACAAATAAAGTGGCTATGAACATAAAAATCTTGATAGGATTGCAGTTCGTGAAAGGATGGGAGGCTTTTGCACAGAAAACAATTGAAGCAATCAATTAAAATTGATCAACGAAATTGAATCACGTGTTACAATATTCCGCATCCAGTTACATCGAGCATGTGGGGAGGTAATAAAGTTACAATAAAATTCGAATCCATTAAATTGTCTCAAGTGCCGAGATTTCGTTGAAATTACTTCAAAGTCCTTAAGCTGACCAAATTCTTAAATTTCTTTAGAGTTTCCTTCAAACTAAATAATTTGAATCCATTCAGGATCACAATTTATATTGTTTTGTGTTATTTTAAAATTTGTATAATGCAAAGAAATTTAAGAAAACTTTTTAAAGACTATTTTACCTTTTCGCAATGTCAACTGCAAATTCCGGAAGGGATAACTAACCAAAATGCAAAACAGAAACGCTGCCGTTTTGCTAATGTAATTAACCAGTCTGCAAGTGAAATGCACGAAAGCAAGAAATTAGTAAGGAAATAGAGTAAGGAAAAAATGGTAATGCTTCGAAATAGAAAGGGGTAAGAAAATTACAAACTGTTGGTACAAAATGTCAACTTAAACTTTTTATGCACAACAGGGAATGGAAAAAATCGTACAAAAATAGAAGGAGCATCAGCAGCTGTCTTGGTCAGAAGGTGGCTAATTACACTGCACAGCAAACAAAGAAATGAAGCAGAGAAAACAAGATGGAAGGGAAAAATTAAATGCAGTCCCTCGGGAAGCGAAATTTGTTTTGGTGAAGACATTAAACAGAAGCCAAAGCGGAAAATTCCGGGCACGTAGGAGTCACAAAAAATAGTAATACAGAATTAATTAAAACAAAAATTGCTTAAGGAAATTGCATTTTATCTATATTATTGCAGATCCCGAGACGGGGAAAATTACGGAGCTTGTCAGCAGCACATGATGCAGAAATACAAAACAGCCACAGAACAATAACAGAAAACAGAGAACAGAGACCGGCAAACAGTTCGCCCATATTCAGTAAAGTTTCGTGTGTTTTGCATAAAGTTTTGTGGATCTGAAAACCAAACATTTATACATGGCAGCCACTTGAATGTAACAAGCCAAAGTTCAAAGCTCAAACTTTTTCCCACACTTCAAACACCGAAGTAGCAACATTGTTGTGCCCCATATCAAATATCTACGGAAGCATGTGGTGCATTGAGTGTGGTCAGGGTGGATCAAGTTGGACAAGCGAAAACTTTGGCTTGCATAAAGGCAGAGGTGCGAGTTCTATTCCCCAGAATGGATGGGAAAATTGTATTTTCTAACTAAAAGTCAGACACCTTTAAAAAGAATTACTAGTTGACATATACGCGTGGCTGTATTAGATAAACTTATTTTGTGGCTAGGATTTCTAATATTTGTATAGTTAATATATTTTTCAAATCGTCATAATATCTATGAAGGCTTAATTAGCATTTCAAATGCCTACACACAAAAAAAACATTTCGCGGTCAAATCTGAAAGACATATTCTAAATTCGAACAGGCCTGTTATTTACATTTTGAGCATATCAAGTCAAATCGCATAAAGTAAAATCGATCATCGTTTCTTATAAGTTTTTTTGGGTGTAAGTATAAAATATTAAATAAAAACATTAACTTTTATTGTTAAAAAAATTAATCTTGTTATAGTTATATAAATATTATCATATCATAATATTATATTAATATTTAAATTTTAAAAAAGAATTACATATATATATTCCCCCAATCGCATTAAAGGCTTTTAATTTGTCTGCTTGCAAAAGAGTGAAGAATTCAAAAGAGCAATATTCAAACGGATAAAAGTCTTCAATTATCAAAAGGTTTCAATCTGTCTAACAGAGCGAACTTTATTTTACTGTCCTTAAATACATCCCATTGCTTAACCCTTAAGTAACCGCTAAGTGTTTCAGTTTTTAAGCCTATTAGACCTCTAATAAACCTGCGTTTGAAGATAAATAAGATAAGTCATTGGACCCAAAGAATTTTAAAATAAAATGTTAAAGAGTTGGCATTTTAATTACTAGCAAAGAGCAGTAAACAATTGGATAGAAAAGCCATTAGGGATGGCAACGACTCGTTCCCCCAGCAAGAACAAATAAAGATACAGATATAAATGCCAGACTCTGTCAGTCAGATTTCAAGCTCAACTAATGAGTGACCATGCATAAACAAAAAATGAGGGGGAAAATGGGAATTTGGCCTTAAGTCCATTGCCATGGACGAGCACCTTGCCCTGGGAGACGCTTGAATGTCTCAAGTCAAGCGACTCCCTCGGCCAACACTTATTTTAATGAGAAATTCTAATTTCACCAATAACACAAAAGACGTCCTGGAAAAATGCGCAAACAAAAAAATAAATAAAGAAATGTAGCGAAAGATATTTTTGCCTTTCCTGGCAAGGAGCTGCCGTGATTGCTTTTCGCCACTCGTCCGTGACGAAAACAAAAGAGGCCGAACCCCGAACGGAAAAAATACGAATTGCCTGCATAAAAATATCTTGAGTATTTGCTAGTCTGCAATTAAATGAGGGCTCGGATCTCCTGTTCCTCTCAGCAAGGAAAGGAGGTGACTGAGCTTAGCAATAATAATTACAGTTTGGATGAGTTTGGGGTTCCATCGGTGAAGTGTTGCAGGGGCTAAAGTTCTTCTCCCTCAAATGGGAACGGGTGATTTTGGGGGAATCAACAAGGAGTTCCGGGCATCAGCAAGTCAGAACTCAGGACTGACAAGATGGATAACCTGAAGACCATATTAAATTCTTAAATAGGAAAAAATTATGAATCTTAAGTTAAGTGTCATATTAATACAGTGGCAGATACAGAAATTGGTTAAGGGAGGGATTTAAAAACTCGTTTTTTGTTGCTTACTTTTTGAATATCATATTTGCCAATCCGTGCATGTTTCAATTATTAATACCCATTTATTTAATGCGTGTTAAGATCGAAACTTTGAAAAAGATGGAACATAAAAACGGATTAAAAAAAGTCTAAGTCTAAGGATATAAATTTAACTAATACACCACACAAGAAGGAAACGTACATCGCAATGCATTTCACAAAGGGGGAGATATTGAAGGGAAGATACTCCCCCTTTCGGAATGTTCCACAATAATCAAGCAGGACTAAGGCAAGTCGAATTACAGTTACAGTTAAGGTAACGGTAACGCATGGCAATGTCCATAAAATGACACTGAGTGTCAGTTTCAATTAAACATGTTGACAGCTGTAAGGACACGGCCTGAACTCGGGGGCCAGCCGAAATATTTACTCCCTCCCCCCCATATCACAGATATACTATTGTCCATGTCTGGGGTGGATTCCTGCCCCCGGGCTATTTCGATTTTAATACGAGAAATTCCTGGCATTGTCGCCTGGCCATAAAGAAGTCGAAGGGAAAACGTTAAAGGAGCCGAACTCGTATGACAACTTTATCGGCTCGAAAGAAGAATATTTGCTGAGATTTTCAGGTTGCTTCTAGACGTTGACATCTTATGCCTTTTTGACACTAGTTTTAAAAGGATGCTTTTCTTGGACTTGTAATTTGTATTTAACAATAGGTAATGTGTTTATTTTGAGACAAAAGGTAAAGTAAAATAACATTATTTAAGATTTGGAAATCAAGTATAAGATAATAGCACAATCATAAAAAACTGTCAAAAGCTTAACGAAATGTAAAAAATATAATAAAGTTATAAATTCGCACAAAAACCCAAATATTTTTTCCGATTTGTGAATAAATCCTGTGAACTTCGCTTAACATTCAAGTCAGTGCTATAAGGTCCTTTCATAATTTTGGCATCTGCATGCCTTGCGACGACTTTCATTTTTTGACAGGAGGCAAAGGAATTCAGTGCAATTTTAAGTAATTTTATGTGTATTTGTTTTAATTTACATTCGAAATGAACGATGAGATTTTCTTCGGCAATTTTCTGCCTTGTCCTTTTTAGTCTTGATGCATTGACAACTTGTCAAACATTCTAATATCCGGTTTGGTTTTGGTTTGTGTGCATGATGTCGTGATGTGAGCTCCATGGGGGAATTTAGTTTAATTAAACTGCCCATGTATGAAGGCAAATACAACCATTTTACTGTTTGCATATTAATTTCCTGTAATTCTAATTGAAGGTGACAGAAATTGGCCGTAGTTTTCAAGTAATCTCAGACGGATAATGAACAAATGTCTCTACTTTACAGTTAAACATTGTTGGACCCTTAGATATCAATGGTAATATGGTAATGAAATGTTGTTGCAACTAGGATTTTCGGTTTTGCTAATGAAAATCCTTATCCATAATGAAAAATCATTATTACTATTTTATGAATGTGGCATTAGGCGAAATTTTCGATTATTTTAAAGCGCAAATGAACTTATGACTCTTGAACCAGGCATCAAAAGCCTTTTTACACTTGAACAAGCCATCTAAATAATTCTCTTTACCCTCCCCATATTCATTTATTTTAAATTTTTCCAGATTCTTGAGGGTGGAAAGTAAAACCACTTGATGTCATTTTGACGCCGACAGCCAGTGACTTTTTTCCAGTATTTGCCCAAAATATTAGCGTAATGCCTTTGACAAATCAATCGGTAAGCGATTGACCTGGGAGACAGAAGGCTAAGTGTCATTAACCACACCCTCAATGGGCGTTGGTCACACCTCGTGCCAAAATTATTTGCCCAGATTGCTGGCAGAATTGGGATAAAAGAACTTGTTGACGGTACGGATCAAACGAGACCGAAGCTGTGATAAAGAGGTCTTGAAAAGCATTCTGATTGATTTGACAATCCTCAAAATTAAAGACCCAGCAGAAAATGTGCAAAGATTAATCGTTAAAAAAACTGCCTCTAATTAATGCATTTTAAATTATGCATTGTTATATTTAAACGCATTCTTTGCAATTGAAACTTTAAAAAATTCTTGATTGATTGATTAAAAAAACGTCTATAATTTAAATCAAAATCAACATTATACGAAAAGGGCAAAAAAAACAACCACATTTTGTAGCTCCGCAAAAAACCCTTTACAAACCGAATCACAGAATATGCAAAATTGTATTGCATAATTCCATGGGGAATCTGTAACTCTTATTTTAACAGGTGACGCATCTTGGCAACACGTGTTCTTCGCAGTTAAAGAATGGAAAAGTTTTAAGGGTGCGTAGGTGGCTATAACCTATTTTAATTTAAGTAATCCTTATACTTATTTCGGCAGGCCTTAAATCGGGACTAGCCTTTATAATATAAATGAACTAAATCAATTTAAACCAAAACAAATCAAGTATGTACATATTTAACTGTCATTAAAAAAGAACCCAATTGAGCAATCATTTTAGAACTGGCTTAAACTCAAGTCGACATTATTTGTACAGTCTCGAGAATTTTCTAATAAACATCTATAACAACATGGCTTCAAATCTGAACCCACTTGCAGTCTCTGCATCCAACACAGAAGTGACCCAACAGATATCCAAGTCTATTTCTGAGGGAATAACCAATCTGATCCTGTGGCGCAATTGGCGAAAGTCGATGTTGATATTCGTAGCCCTCCAGTCCCTAGTCTATGATCTATCATCTGGGTCGACAATATCCGTGGTGAACCTATGGGCTGTGACTGGCCTATGGATAACGATCATCTACCGCTTCTATGTGCGGTTCCTTCAGTGGATCAATAAGACCGATATCCCCGGAAATCCCTACCAGAAATATCTTGACATGGATATCAGTATTTCCCCAGAGCAATCGAAACAGCTGGGAGTCTTGTTCTCGAACAAAATCGTTTGGTTCCTCGATAATCTACGAACGATTTTATTAGCAGAGAATCTATGGAAATCGTTCAAAGTGTTCATCTTTCTAGGTGGCATGGCCCTGGTTGTGAAGATGGTAAACTTCACCATTTTGTTCCATGTTGGTAAGTAGTAGCCTATTATAAATAAAAACGTAAATTATATTTTGTACTTATTATATAGGGTTCGTTATGCTTTTTACAATTCCCAAAATTTATGAAATGAAACCGCTGCTAATGAAATTTCCAAAGTTCCGTAAAAGTAAAGATCAAGTCAAGTCCACTGAATTAACTATTACATCCAAAACCCAAGTCAAGTTAGACACGAATATTTCAAAGAAACCTGTTAAAGATTTTTGTCAAATAGTTTTAACGCCGAAAATTAGGGAAACCTCATTGGAATCAGATGAAACCCAGGAATCCTGTGTTGCGGACGATGATCTTCAAATGAGTTCATTAAAACAGTCTGATAAGGATTGTGCTAAAATATTTTTAGAGCCCTCGTTCGATACAGATAAATCCCAGGAATCCCTTGTTGGGGACGATGATCTTAAAATGAGTTTACTAAAGCAGTCTGATAAAGAACTTAATAAAATAAGTGCGAAGGTTACGGAAGGAGCATTCGATTCAGATATAATACAGGAACCCTGTGTTACGGACAATGATCTTACAGACATGAAATTATCAAAGCAGACTGATAAGGAATTAAAAAATATAATTGTAAAGGATGCAGAAGGTAATAAGTTCGATTCAGACAAGACTGTGGAATCCTCTGTTGTATACGATGATCTAACAATCATGAAATCTTCAAAGCAGTCTGATAAAGAATTTTATAAAATATTTCTAAAGCCGGAGGATGCGGAACACTCACTCGAATCAAATATTACCCAGGATGATCTTAAAATCTTAAAAACTGAAGAAGAAGCGTATGATGAGTTCGAGCGTCTTGCCGATTGGGACGATGAAGACACTCTAATTGACCCAACAAATCAATAATTCCGCATTCCAATCTCTATCCATAAATTTTGCAGCAAAGTGGAAAATATATTTCGATGGAATCAAGGTATTAAGCCGAACTTTTGCTGAATTAATTATGCCGGAAAATACTATGTTTATAATAAAATTATTAATTTTTGAACCATTTATTCTGGTACTTAAGGAAATGAACATGAAAATAATTTTAGGATTAACTTAACTTATGGGGTTTACCTTGGTTTTCGCCACATATATTTATGAATATCAAAGTGGCTTAAAAACTTTTAACAAATTCCGAGTCTTATGTTAATATAGAAATTACTTATTAAGGATCCTATTATTTTGTGTTAACTTGAACCACTGCTATCTTCTCCGTCGTCAACAAATTGAAAGGCCCTTCTGGCCTGGATAGCTCGATAGGGTCCTTGTTTTTCCCCTGTTTTGGGGGGAGAATTACGAATTCTTGATACTGCGATCTCATTCTTCGGGGAGTAGTTTGCCTTAAATCTCTTCAAGAACGGCGGAATGGGCGGAATGACACCGTCCGATTGGAAGGGCACAATTCCCTGGATGTGTTGCGGTCGCAGCAAGCTGCATAGCTGGCGAAGATGCATCCTCGTCGGTGTCGGCGACCACTTAAGGTCCTTTATATTTAAGGAAACTACATTTCTCGGTCGACAAATAAGCTTAGCGTCCTCCAAGGAACCGTAGACATAGACCCGTGGAATATAGTTATTTCTCTGAAAACGCTCCAGGTCAGGACTAAGGCACTTATAGCTTTCAGCCAGCTTTTCATGTAGTCGGATGTGTCCTTTGAGACGCGTGTGTGCCAATCTCCAGAGCATCTCCTCGTAGCCAAATAGCGGAACACCCAGATGAACCACGCTGTTGTTATTCATAGTTCCATGATCCTCGATAGAAATGGCCATCTCATCGAAATCAACAGGGGCAAACGGCACGTTTACAGCAGAGAGATTGAGATACAGCTGCTCGGTTCCCTCGGCGATCCATGAGTTGAATGCGGCGTTGCCCAGCAAACGGCCGAGATTATCGAGCCTCATTGCCGAGTAGCAGTAGAGCAATCTTCCTCCCTGCTGCCGCCGGATGAGCAGGATGAGGCTGTGGCCCAGATGACTGCCGGAGCAGAGCATCGCCTCCAGACGTTTTCCGTCGCTGAGGATTAGTGGAAAGGGCTGGCCCTCCTCAACCACATGGAAGTCCTGCCTCGTAATATTCGCCTTGAGCGGCTGCAGGTACTTAAGCAGCTGGGCGGCCAGCGCATCTGTGGTGTACATCCGGCAAAACCGGCGCGGCAGCTTTTCAAGATGCTTCTGCACATGACACAGGCTGGTAACAAACACCTTAAAGTGAGGATCGTACATCTTGGGGATCACATCCAAGTGCAAGTCCGGGTGCTCCTTTGGCCGCATGGCGATTCTGGTACTTCAAGGATGGGCTGCAAGTAAAAAAAGACATACCAAAATGTATTGCAGAAATTAATTGTATTCCCTGTGGTAATTTTATTAAATTTAAAAATATTTTTCGACCCAACTGGTAACATCAACGACATACTTTTGGGTTCATAAACTAAGTCAATAATATTATTTTAAATGAATAATTCCGAACAAATAGTAACATTATAATTATTCGAAAATACGTATTTGAAAGCTATGTATGTATTTCCTCTTGCCTTATAAAAAGGCCAAAAACCAGCAGTTTAAGGTCCTTTTTGTTGGTATTCTTATGAAGGGGAGCATTTTCGGGAAGAGATTCGGAAAAACCTTTCAGTAGAAAACTACTCTTTTTATTGCGGTAACTTAAAGTTAGAATATTGTGTGATTTCTTTTACATACTTATTTATGTAGCCACATATTTTAAGAATTTAATCTTCTTGCGAGATTAAAAAATGTTTGTAGTCGTATATTTTAAGAATTTCAGTTTAAGATAATATTTTCAGGTTGTAAACTTGTTGTTTTCTCGTAGTAACTTCCTGGTAATAAATTTTAAGGAAGTTTGCAGAGTTCCTTCAAACATCTTCCAACTTCTTATATCACTGAGATGCATACATATGATGAAGGGGCATGAGAGACTGGGGTAGTTGCACTATGAATAATTTTTGTTACCCATTCTGAGTGACGACGCTGCACTTTTATGGGCCAACAAATTTTCCGCCTCGACTCGCACGGACCGAAAATGTCATAAAAGCTTACTCGGATGGGAGGAGATCCTTTTATCGATTGCAGCATTCAAATCCTATGCAAAATGACATTAAAATTATATTGAAAGTGCCGAAACCACACCGGCCATAAAAGTTTCCTCAGCTCTCATGTAAAAACTCGGTTTGAGGTAATTAGTTTTTTTGGCTCATGTCTGCGCATAGCTCATAAAAGTAAGCTGCCGACAATTGGTTACCAGAGAATGTCATTAGAATATTATCAAAAATAGCACAGGAATAATTACGATTTTATTGCCACGCTTAAGGGCGAAAATTTCATAAGGAAAAGCGCCTTGTAAAAATGAAAAACGTTTTGCCCAATCATGTGGGGAAAGTAAATTTTATTGCTTACTCGCTCGCAAAGCGAAGCTTTCCAAAATAATATTTTAAATAAAAACTGACTAATTCAACTAGCTGAATTTTAAAGCTTTAAATTAGAAATACAAAAAGATATATAAAAGGCCTAGCGAAAGCATAAATTCTATCACTTTCTTCAAACATTACCGAAAGCAGCGTGCTATCAAAGTAATGATGGCCAATAAATAATTTGCTACAGACAATGGACCAGAAAGACTCGAAGTACTTAGTTGCACGACTAGAGACCTGTCACTCCCTGCCACAAAGAATTTGCATATGAATACTTTGGTATCTGCAGGGTTTAATCACATATAACCCCACCCCTTCTGACAGGAATTGTGAAAAATTGGAGAGGACACATGTGATTACGGGGTGTGTGGGGTTGGCCAATGACTAATGATGCTTTCATTTATCTTTAGATTGTTTGCCGTGAAAGTGTTAATGCTTGTAGTCTCCACATAACCTTTCTCTGGTTGCCATGTGCGCATATAATTACTTGGATGGCTGGAAAAGCTTTTGTCATCATTTTAAAATTATTTAAATTTGACTCTGAAATGAGTAGCTGACTAAATGCAATCGCAAAGACATCGTTGATAAATGAGCCACTGATGAGTGACGTTGAAGAAAAGCCAAAGCGAAATGAAAAATTATCGCAATTTAGGTGTTTGCTTTTAAGCTTTTCCTAACCCAAATGGGGATGTGGTCCTTCAAAGACGTTAGCTGGTAATTATAAGGGATTTGCATATGTAATTTTCCGCATTCCCGGACTGAAATTTCCAAGTCATTGAAACGCAACCGTTTGGGGTAGCAAAAATTGGTATATTTTTAGATGTGCTAAGTTTATACATCTATTGGGTAGAAAACTGTGTTTTTCTTTTCTTAAATCCTTGATTACTTTAAGTTCACACATAATCTTTCTAAGACAATAAAAGTAAGCCAGTAAGTCCTTTAATGTGTCTAATTGATACTGCCAGCCATTAAACCAAATAAAACAAGGAAAAAGTGGGGAGAAGGGAAAAGAATGTGAACGGAAAGGCCCCACAGAGATTTGCCAAATGAAAGATTTATGGTGTGCCAGGAAAAACATTTGTGTTTATATTTTAGTGTTGGTTCTGCACTCCACCCCAAAATTCGGGGATATGTGGAGTTTGCGACGGAGGATGTGCCGAAAGTTCATTAATTATGATTGGAGACAGTTGTACAATTAATAAACGAAGCGAAGCGACTATTTCCCCGGATTGTGGTGAAGTTTCATGGATTCGAAGTTTCAGGGATAGAAGGAGAAAATTCTGAGCGGAAACGAGAGTTTCGTTTTTGGCTTTTTCTCTCTATTTGCTTAGCTTGAGATTATGATCGGACTTTGATTTATGGTTGCCTGTGCAAATTTATTGCTTTTAATTGTATGCCCCTCAGGATTCGGAATGGAATCTTTATTTCCCAAACATCAGCCATACGCTGAGTAGTTAGAAGCTAATTGATAAAAGTTTCTTGAGTTATTCTGGCAGTGAGAGAGAAAACGGTGGGAGGTTATATTAGAATAAAATAATCGTAGATTACAGGATCTTGAAGTTATTATTTAGTTATTTTGTGTTCTAGTTTTAATACTTTAAGATTGTGGAGAAAATAGTTCATATTTGATTTAAATATTTTCTGTTTATTCTTCAAATAAATACGAAGTACTATAGAAAAATAATAAATATTGAGAAATTCGATTTGTACAAAACTTGACATTTCACCTTTTTATATAAGGTTTCATATATCATTCGCTTTAGTAAGACTCATTCAAAAACCAATTACTCCCACAGCCACTTCCTCAAACTTCCTGTGTTGTCTTCGAGCACCCCCAATAGAAAGTTCATTTGCACATCATTTTTTCTGTGCATTTAGGTTTCGAATGCAACTTCTCGTTTGCAGACGTTGAAAGGTGGGAGGTCAGGCCTTCTGGAGCCTCAAGGCATTAATTGCATTCTGCAGCATCGCATTGCACTTTCAATTAGTTGCAAATGCCTTGCCCGAAAGTCAGAGAAACTGAATCGAGCCCCTTCCCCTGGTAACAGGAAACGGAAGTTAAGTGCTGAGGCGAGGCGTTAAGTAAATGCAACCCCAAATGAAAGCAAAGGAAACAGGTTCTGCCATCACACTGGAGATATACGCATTAATTGAAAGGTGACGAAGGGAGCAGGGGACTTCGTTCTTAGGGGTTGGCTCTGTTGCAACTTTTGGCCACTGACCAGCTCCAGAAAGTTGACCCCTTCGAGTTGCTGCACTTTGCTCGAAGCCATTTCCTTGACGAAATTGGGGAAAGGGGGAAGTCGGCGGCGGGTTACCTGTCTCTAATGCATTTCAAAATTGATTTATGGGTTTCTTTCGACTGGCTGGCAGCCTTAGACAGATTTCTGTTTGCGTTTGGCCCGTCGTGTTTGTTTTCAATGTTAATTAAGGTTTACAATTACCCATGGGAGCAAGAAGGTGGTAAAAGGGGCCGAAATTGTAATGGTAATTGACCAGCAGTCGAAACGATTTATGTAATTTCACGGGATTCATTTCGTTTAAATCTTAAACGTAATTTTAAAGACGCAATAATATTTATTTAAAATAGGAAATAAGAAAATAATAACTTTTAAAATAACTTAATTTATGGAAAATATTTGACTATTGGTATTCACATTTAACCCTTCAGATATTCAAATTCCTTGACAGATTTTTCACCTTTCCCCTTTCCAAACTCAAGCTTAGGATAGGTTAAGTTGACTGCTCCCGAACAATAGCAATAAATTGCTTTTTAAACACTTGAAGGAAGGACAAGCGTGTTCGAAGTAACATTGGCGTCAAATGCACCTTGGCTCCCACGCTCCTGCAGGATACTCCTCCTTGAATCGGGATTCTGGTCTTATATGCTCCCCGATTCGCTTCGCTTGGCTTCAGTTGGAGCCGAGTTGGCTTACACTTGGCAGCTGACAACTTTCTAGGAATAACTGTAAAGCGATTTGCATATTTAGCTGCATGAAGTTGACTCGAAACGGAGGTGAGAACTTTATCGCTTTTAATGCAGCCAGCCGGGGCACATGCATCACACACTCACACTCGTAAATCTTGGCCAGAAACTTTGGCAGACTACAAATTTATTTATAAACACAAGATATTTCACTTGAGTTTGAATTCTGTCTTAAATAAGAGCTGGGTTGTGTAAAACCGTTAAAGGAGGTAATGAATAAAAAATACTTATAGAAATTAAAAGGGGTGAAGAAAACATTTCTTACAAAAGAAAACTTATAAAGATTTTGAAAGAAATATTTGTAAAGATTATTAAATAAAGAAGAATATCTTATTTTGCGGAAAGCAAATATTTACGCGTTTAAACCATTGGTGTTTTATAACCGTTTAAGATTTTATATATTTTTAAAATGGGGATAGATGCGGATAATAAAATAAATATCAAAAAAATGTTTCTACAATTTGTAGAATACGTATGGGTAGTCCTTTTTTTGAGTAAGGCCTAGTACTCACTTCAATCAAAAAGGCAACAAAACGAAAATTTCTATACAAAAATGACCAGGCGGAAAATTCCTTGATCAAAAATTTGTATGGAGATTTTCATTTCGTAGGCTTTTTGATTGAAGTGAGTACTAGGCATAAGAGCAAACATATTCAATATGTAAAACAGTTTATTCTGTACAAAATACTGGTATAGCATACTTCAACGAGATAATACGTTTTTAGAAATCAATTAAATTGAAAAATTTGGTTGTTTTCAAGGGGTTTCCAAAATACCCTGCTTATCAAACTCCACCAGACTGGCCTTAATCGTCTGACGCACTCGATCGCTGGCAAATAATTGATGACGTTTCTTTAACATAGCCTCCGGATTTCCAAAGGTGTCAACACCGAAATCGGCACTTGCCTCCGGGGAAGCACAACAAATGGGTAGTTCACAAGTAACTGCATAGTAGGCGTACAACAAACAACGCTTCATCTCATCCTTTAATTGATCAAGAGTGGGCAGTGGTCCCTTGAAGCCACAATGTTTTAATGTCTCTTGGAGACTGTGGAAATAATGATTCACAAAAGTATCCTGATTTTCCCGCAGTATTTCATGCTTTATGCTGGTGTAAAAAAGGAAATAAAGGTCTACGGCCGGGCTGCCCCAATAACAGTTTTGGAAATCAACCTAAAATGGAACAAGAATCAGTAAAAATGGGTACATTAAAATACAATTATTTTGTACTCACAATTACCGCCCTTTTATTAGCAGAATCAAACATTATGTTATTTAACCAGGGATCTCCGTGGATAACCGCATTTAGAGACGACTGGTTCGGATCGACCACATTTTTCATTCTTTGCGAATATGCGTCTGGTATTTGTGCCTTCATTTTCTTCGATATTTCCGGCAGTTCGTCGGCAAAAAATTCGGCAGCATATTCGGTACCATCTAAGACGAGGGCCTTGGCGAACGGATCCGAAAGTCCTTTGGCATAATGCGAGGGTGAAAGCTTTGCCACCAATTCGGGTTTATTCTGGTACAATACCATGGAAGAGCCGTGGAACTGAGCCAGTTTCCTTAGGCAAATCTTGGCTTCTTCCAGGTTTAGTCCCTGATAGCGATCGAAAGATCCGTATCCCAGGGCGCACAGATCTTCCAGAATGTAGATCTCCTTTCCAGCAGATGTCTCAGCTAGCAAGCAACTAAAAATCGAAACAAAAAGTTAATATGTTTTTTCAACTTACAAGATCATGAACTTAACATTTTAAAATGGATTTAATTTTAGCTTTTTCTGCACTAATATGAAAGTTTTAAAAATAAATTATAAATTTTAATATTGATTTAATTTTAGCATTTCTGCACTAATATTAATTTTTAATTTTATTAATAACTTTGTCTTTTTACAAGAATTTACTTTTTAAAATCGTTAAAATGTACAAAAACCATTTTTAATTATTTTACGAATATCTTTAAATGCAGCTTAATAAAGTTTTAGATCCATTCTTCAGAGTTCTCTGGGAGAACGTTATTACTTACTCTGCACTCAGCTTGTGCTCGCCAAACTCCGTTGGAGCCCTTTCAAGGATAGCTGACATCGCTGGCAGTAATTGCTCGAACATATCCTTTTCATTCGTTCCCAACTCAGCAGCGACAGGCAACAGATCTTTGAGAACATATTTTCCTGATTCAAGATCGCCATCGGGAGACCTACGGAAGTCCAACGCCACCCGGTAGATGACGCTGCAAAAGTTCTCGCCTTTCTGGCTCACCACCTCGATGTGAAAGTTTTCCACCCGCAGCTTTTCGCAACTATACGCTCTCGCCAAAGCTTTCTCGAAATATTTCGCACTATAGTTTTCCCGCTCCATAGTTTTACGTCCGTTCTGAACAAACCTCGCCAACCGACTAAACCCATGTGGGTTGCACTACTTATGAAATTCACTCCGGGGTTCCCTCAGATTTATTACACGTATAGCTGGGAGCTTTGTCGTTATCACTACATGATCAACACAGAGCAAAAATTATTTTTCACTTAAAACTTTACATCTGTTGCATTTCAACATTGACGAAATTATCTTACTTTTAATTCTCACGTAATTGTGATAGAATTATAATACTACTTGGTACTTGCACTCAATGCAATTAATGCGTTTCATAACACAATTTTGATATGGGGAGTTTTTGGATTAGTCTTTTAGGGCAGTAATTTTATTGTAACAGATATAGACTTTGTCTATGGAACCAAAAAGATTTATATTCTTTACCATTATTTATAATTGATTATAATTTATTTTAATAAATAAATAAATTAAACAGTTTTTTTTTGTCTGTAGATATGGAGCAAAACTGAGAGCGGAACAATAATAAAATGCGTTTGTTAAGCACACCCCAAACAAAGAGGAATTGTCTGTTGTTTAATTAAATCACGGCACTAAATTATAAATAATAAAAATGGGTTAAGTGATGGCCTTGAATGACACGGGTTGAAGGTTGTTCCGCTCGAATTTTGTACACGGGGTAACAAATTTTAAGTAAATAGTTTTACCTGCCCACACCTAAGCTGCTTCTCGACTTTATTAAATTCCATTTTTCGGTTGTCTTTATCTTAATCCAAAAATTTCTTCTTATTAGGCTTCTAGGAAAACTGTCTTACTTTGGAGATTAAAATGATAAGATTACCACATGGAAAAATCTTAATATCACGTTTCAAGCTTGATGTTTATCATAAAATTAAATCCTGCTACTTTATTAAAATGATTGTGGAAAGGAAAAATCCCTGTCCAGCTTAATAATTTACAATAATTAAAACTGTGTTGTTCTGTGGATTTTTGTTGGCTACGTTTTAATAGACCTAAACTATTGTTTATAAATGGTGAAAACTTAAATATATGTATAAAAATATATGGGCACTTCCAAAAAAAAGTCCACCAAGCCAAAAACCTTGATACTTGAATAAAACATATTTCCACATGATTTTGCCCCGATATTAGTTTCTAATTAGTTGTATACTGCGCTTAACTACAAATTTGGAGTATAGTTTGATTACACAGGTACACAGCCAAAAATTTCCACGAACCATTTCAAGTTTTCCATGATATTTGGGTGCTCCTGAGTAAAAGTCCCATACAAAATTATTTTCCATCACCTACAGGTTCCGCGGTATAGCTAAGAATACAAAAAACCGATGTTTGCCGACATTTTGAATTACGTGGCCTATATAATTGGACCAACCTTTATTATTTTCGGTAGGACCTACTCTCAATACATCAAGGCATTCCTAAAAAATAGTCCCCATTGTGAACCATTGCCCATGTCTTTGGAATTCGACGCCAAAGTTGAAAATCCCAAAATTGTAGAGATTTTTCGGATGGAAAAACAATTCTGAGGATTAAATCTTGAATGGAAGTAATTTTAACTATTCATTGTATCTATTGTTCATTGTATGCTTTAATTTCGGTTTAAAGCGATTTCATGAGAATATTTTTTATTGGATTTATTATACTAATAAAACCGTTGTTTTTATTTCATTATCTACTCCTAAATGTTGTCAAATTTTAAAAAAGTCAAGGCATCCTACAGAATGGGAGTAAACATTTACATTTCTCTGTGTATGTTCAGTGAACGTATTTTAGTTTCTTAGTTCTAGAGGTTGCCATGACTTATTCAAAATTTGACAACATTTAGGAGTAGATAATGAAATAAAAAAATCGGTTTTATTAGTATAAGAAATCCAATAAAATGTTCTCATGAAAACGCTTTAAACCGAAATTAAAGCATACAATGAACAATAGATACAATGAATAGTTAAAATTACTTCCATTCAAGATTTAATCCTCAGAATTGTTTTTCCATCAGAAAAATCTCTACAATTTTGGGATTTTCAACTTTGGCGTCGAATTCCAAAGACATGGGCAATGGTTCACAATGGGGACTATTTTTTAGGAATGCCTTGATGTATTGAGAGTAGGTCCTACCGAAAATAATAAAGGTTGGTCCAATTATATAGGCCACGTAATTCAAAATGTCGGCAAACATCGGTTTTTTGTATTCTTAGCTATACCGCGGAACCTGTAGGTGATGGAAAATAATTTTGTATGGGACTTTTACTCAGGAGCACCCAAATATCATGGAAAACTTGAAATGGTTCGTGGAAATTTCACAAAGTTTAATTTTGTGTTCCTGTGTTATTTTTATGACAAACCTCACCAATATACGCAAAAATCAGTTTTTGGCTATTTTTTTGTTATTTTTTGGACCTGTCTTCTATTGTTAATTTGTCCTATAGGAATGCTAATATGTGACATTTTTCTGTACTAAAACCTTCATTCACATACTAAACTATTAAGTTAAAAGCAAAACATCCAGCAATTGAGAGATAGAGGTAAAGAAATCCGCTTTACAAAACAGTCGGAAAAAATGTCCCGAGCGACATGTCCCGAGCGAATGTGGTTGAAACTGCATAAAAAAAAACGGCAAATAATTTTTGAGTGAAACCAAAAGCATTTCACAGCGACATGTTTAAACAACATTCTAAAAAAAATCGCATTCAAATATTCCATCAGAATTCGCTAATTTCTGGTGTTGTATGAACTTCCCCGAAATCCACTTCTATTTTTGTCCCGAGCGAATACGGCAGTTTTTTACCGATATCTTAAAAACTAAAAGTGGTACAAAATCAAGATTTTTACCAAAAATAGAGCTTGGGAAGAGTGAAAAGAAAAGCCCATAATTAAAATTAAAATCCATTGTTTTACAATTTTTTTTCAACTTTAAAGGTGTGCAAATGTCCCGAGCGACATTTTGGAATAGAAAATCAGATAATATAATTTTTGTCATAATTGTTTCATAGATGTATATTCTGAAGAAATATAATTCTGCGATTACTATTGCTATGCTAATGCCTCATAGAAAACATAAAGTAGGATTTATGACTTCCTTATTTCTATTTGAATATCTTTGATTCAGTTCAGGATCATTTTGGGATCATACAAGACATTTTGGGAATGAATTATACATACATATATTTAAGTTTTTCCTACAATTTTCCACTGCAATATAAGATCCAAACAAATCCATGTTCCCCAAAGCAGACATCGCTTAAAGCGTGCATTTGGAATTGTGGAAATATGGACTTATCTTTGTGGTGATCATCATTTCCGATGTTATTATTATTATTATAGCCTTTTATTATTAAAGTATATAATGCAATTGTTTATTCTCACCAATCTTTGCAATTTTTGTCAACAAATCGGGGTAAATCAACACTCATCGGCATGTGAAGTGAAGCACGCTTGGGATATCAAACCACAGATGCTGCACGCAAACTAGGTAACGAAATTGGTATTCCAACACACGATTAATACAGCTTTAAATTGCTAAAAGAGAAAAATCAAATGATATTTCTAAAATTATACACTAGTTCAATGCGAAACGAACTGGTTCAAATGAGCAATATGTCAGCTGTTCTTCTGGAGCGATAAGTTGAACCAACGCTAATTAATCTGTAATCGATTTTAATGTTTAGCGGTGAATTTAAATATTGCTATGTTTGCAAAATATATTTTAAATTTCCAAAATAACATTTTAAAAAATACAATATGGTTAGTTTGATTCTCAATGTTGTGAGCACGTGTAAGATCTTATTCTCGTGGAAGAATGAACCATTTTGAACCGAAAAATATATTAACTAAATTAATTAAATTGTTCAGTATATCTCCTAAGTTCATATTTGCCGTTTAAACTTTTTAGTACTTTATTAACAGATTGGTTTAAATTCTGCACTTATTCAAACCCTAAAAACTAATACTAAAATGTCTAAACATAACAATTAATAACTACTCAAACGTGCCTTTTTCCTGTTTCAGAGCAGCAAAGAAGTCGATGTCGAGCAATTTAGTAGGATCAAATTTCACAGCTGACTTTACTTTCTTCTGGGCATCCGCGTTCTTGACAATTCGGTTCCATTCTGAGAGATCGTTGGCTGGATTGTTGCGATTGGCCTCCTGATGGAGAGGTTTCAGCATGAAATGAGCTTTTTCCAGCTGGTTTAGCAAACGCACTAAAGTGGGATAAGAATTTTAAGAAGTTAGGAATGGAAAAAAAGGGAAAATTCTTTGTTAAGTTACAGTGTATTGGCTGGAAGCCAAGTAAGTCTGCATGTTCGCTCCACCAGTTGCAAATTAGGCTGAGGTAGTGCTTTGTCGTCTCCTCGGAGTCGCGGAAAAGGCAGGTGAGGTAATATTCATGAAACACGAGGGTCAGCAGGTGCACAGCAATGCGGGAAATCTCGCCAACCTCATCGGTGCCTAAGAAACAGATGAAGAATATTATTCGTTATACTATTATAATTTTTTTTTTATTTAAAAAATTCTTATTTCTTATCTATAAAAAAACCCACCTGATTTTCTCTCGTGCAACATCCATTGGTGCATTACTTGGAAGACAATCGTAACCGCACTAAGGCATAATTTCACATAGCACTCGCAGTCTTTGCTGCGCTGCGTTGAACTCGAGTTAGAATTTGAGTTTAGATTAGAGTTTGAAACGGACGCTGATGAAGATCCATTGGACATCGACCCATGGACCGCTCCCGTGGTGCTGCAACTCAAACTGCTGCCCGCTTTCATCAAAGTGCTGTCGCCGGAATCCTCCTCTCCAACATCTGTGAAGTAAGGCAGCATTTCCAAAATGAAATCCGGCGGATTCTTGAAGCACTCGAACGCAAAGCGCACGTGATTTCTGCCGATTTGAAGCAGCAGCTGGAAGTGATCCGTTCTCAGAGGAGTCTCACTAAAGAAGCATAGCTCCAGTAAGCCCGCATAGACCTGTAGTAAACAGGAGTCGGGCCCAAATCGATAAGTGGAGCGAACGCGATCCGAAACAAAGCTGTCCTTGGGACTATTTACACACATCTTATCTAACAGTTGAGGCTGTCGAAGGCAGCTCAAGAAACAGCAGCTAAGCTCAGCAAAAACCCAAGGACTGGGTCGGGTAAATACCAGCTGCTTAAGCAGATCAAAGAGCAGCTCCTCATGCTGTTGAGGCAATCGCTCTTCTTTCAGAAGGCTATTCAGGAGGGAAGTCAGGGCTTCCAGCAAACCAAAATGTTTACCAACATCGTAGGAAAATCCCAGCTTTATAACAGCTTCGGTTGCCATCTCAATTAGTCCCAGATCCTTTTCTTTCCACTCCAGCAGAGCTCGTGAAATCCTCTCCTCTTGCCGGCAAATCAACGCCAAGGTAGCCATGTAGCGACGCAAAGGCACAGCCCTTTCGTATTCATACAAGCTACCGTGCTGGGGAAGGGAAATGCGGTGAACTCGCTCCTCGAGGTTGTACGGATTGTAAGGATATAACATGCAGTTATGTGGGAAGTCCAGGCTTTGAGCATACGACGCAAACTCCTTGAAAACTTTGCCAACGGAAGAGAGTATCCTTGGAATGAGTTTATCCAAAGATTCCGGCTGCGCTTGCAACTGAGCGTAATAGAGCAGCAGTTGCTTTAGCTCTAAATCGAAAGGGTTTCCCCGTCTCTTACCCTGATCCTCATCCTCGCTATATTCAAACATACTGCCATTGCTTGCTTTTAACCTGGGCACAGGTCTGTGTATGTTGAGCCTCTGAAGGCGGAGTAGCGACCGCTTCGCTAACGGATCTGGGGCAGCCTGCAAAATGCTGGAATTCATACTTTTTTCATGGGCTCTTTGCTGTGTTTTCAGCTTGCTGAACTCGGCGTTCTTCATCTTCAATTCGATGTCCTTCGCCGCAATTTGTTTGGCCGCCTCCGCCACTTTTTTGTTGCAATCCCGGTTTGTTTCGTCGGCCAAAGCCAGCTTCTCCATCTTGCTGGCCTGCAGCTGCTGGCGGACGTGCTTCAGCTCATCGCGAAGCAGGGTAACCTGGGGAAATTAAGAGAATTTAGTTGGCATTTGTTTTATAAAATCACCTGCTTAAGGGCCCATTAAAGTATATTACTTTTTTTTTACATTTTGATTATAAATTTGTTGTTAAATAAAGTGAACTTTTTTGTTTAATTAAAATCCTTTTAAAGGTAATTTTAAAAATTATACTTTTTTAGCAAAGTAAACTGGAAGACTGCATATTTTCTATATTCAAAAGACAAGATTAAATTCTAATAAAAATAATTGTAGGTTTTGATGCGTTCTTTTCCCGGGTCTAGTGCCACAAATATATCTTTCTAATATTATTAATTTTTCAGGATCCTTAAGATGTCACGCACTTTTTTCAGTTAATCATAGTAAGTTTAAAAAGGTATATCTAAAGTATCCTCCACTAAAGAAATTTCCCTAGATTTGGATTTTCAATTATTAGGTATAAAAAGATAGATAACCCAGTGGGTTAAACCCACCTCTCCCGACTTGATCTCGTTGCGTTCGTTGCTGTCGCCCAGATTCTTTTCCAGCTGGGCCTTCTCCCGCTTAAGGGCTTCGATGCGATCCATTAGGAACTTGAGTTGGTGCTCCTGCTGGCGTGATTGTGTGGCATTGATGGTGGTCGTGGTCTTCTGCTGAACGGTGATGCTGGAACCTGTGATCCTACTCGTACTGGGCTTCGAATCCGCCAGCTTCTGAGGCTCGCTGTCGATGAGGGTTACGGCGAGGAAGTCAAAGTCATCGTCGTCCCCGAAGATGGCTTCCATGTCCAGGGAGGTGGACTTCTTTTGAGGCGGTGGCGGCGGGGGCGGAAACATTTGCTGGGTGCTAGTCGAACCCTGACCCGTAGGAGCAAATTCGCTGAAGGTCACCTCGCTGTGGGCCATGTCCACCTCCGTTCCCGCCTTCTTTTTGCGCTCCTCCGCCTCTATTTCGGCCTCCGCCAGCTGGGTGGCCATCAGGATGACGTCGTCGTCATCGTCATCCCAGAAGATGCCCTCGAAATTGTTCCGCGGAGGACTGGGCCGCGTTGATCCGCGCGTCACGCTGACATCCAGACGCGGTTTCTTGGCCCGCGCAAAGTCCTTCATGGGCCCAAATCGCTTGGAGGCCATGATTCCTCCAGGTTCTCTCCTTTTGTGTTACTTTCTGGCCATAAGAGGAGGAAGGCAATTTTGCCGGTTTGTTGTGTTTATAAAATCACAAACAGATGTCACTATCGATACATTGTGATTGTATGTCATATCGAGTAAATCGTATCGAACAAGATGGTGCGTTTACACTGTGTCTATACTTCAAACGATCAATGTACACTACGAACTCGGTTAGCGGTCATATTATTATTGTAAAATACTTTTTTATAGAATTTTTTGTTTTATGTTTGTCAGCTGTTATCGGATGGCGGATGTCATCCGTTGGAATCGGAGTTATAGGGTCTTCCCACAGAGCTCCATCCACCATCTACCATCCGTTGAACGGATGGTCCGTAAGGTTTTGCCGTTCCGAAAATTTCCCGGTTAGTCCGCCATCTAATTTTGACGGACTTTGACGGGCTCTTTTATGCGATAGTTAGGCGATGTTTTCTCGGTGCAACTCTGAATTCTTCCTCTTGGGGGCTGTCCATATATTACGTAATCACGTTTTTGGTGATTTTTGACCCCCTCCCCCCCCTGGTGATCAAACGTAATCATTCAATAAACAACCCCCCCCCCCCCAATGATTACGTAATCCCAAGAATAAAATTTTTTTGTTTTAATCTGTGGATTCAAACGGAGATGCAACCCAATCTTATATATTGTTTATAAATGGAGTTTGGTATGACACATTCGGTTCGTCTACGCTGAAATTATCTCCAACATACTCTTCAAGCCATTCCAGGTCTTCGCGTCCTTCGTGTGATTGAACCACTAAATATTTTCTTTTTCGCCGCCCAGCCACTAAAAAAATTTTTTCTCTGCTTTCCTATCTAAGTTTGTAGATATAATTAAAGGAAAAAAGTTTTTAAATAAATTCTTTAAATAAAAAAATTTATATAAAATGATTACGTAATCATTGTGCAAGACCCCCCCCTCCCCATGTAATCAAACATAATCATTTCAATGACCCCCTCCCCCCCCCCCCCCCCCTAGGTGATTACGTAATATATGGACAGCCCTTTGACTGTGAAAATTGGAACGATGACTGCGAGAACAAATCAAATCGATGGCGGAAAAAAATTAAATAATGCTTCAGTTCATTGTTTTTCGGATTTTTTTTAATTATTTGTAGTTTGTTATGATCGGAAAAGCGTTCGCAAGCTGGTTGCTATGTGTGGGCCAAAATGTAAGCTGTTGTGCGTACGAAAACATCAGTGATTGCAGCAAAGTGTCAGAAGTGTCTGCACTTTGTAAATATAACTAACATTAATTAAAAGTGTACTTTGTACTCCCATAAAGTTCCAAAGTTGCGATAAATTACCAGAAAACAGCACAAATTTTTTTATTTTCATATTTTTAATATTAATATTGGCTAGGCAGAGAGAACAGGAGTTTAAGATTTGTCAAAAGATCCAACAGTCTCTCGTTAATGTTCTCAGTGGAACTATGCTATTCCAGATAATATCGATGCTAATGTCGATGTTTCTCCTCACCTCAACGTCACACTCCCAACTATCGATTGTGGTGTATCGGCATGCACACTGCTTTCCTATTAACCTCAAAGGAAAACCAAAGAACTGAACGCAAACTGTAGCGCAAAACAAGCGAATTTCAAGGGAAGTAGAGCTGTGCAACGTGTGCAGACCTTTCGGGAGGACGGGCGGCGCGAATGGGACGCCATGCCAGCGAAGCGGATGACGGCCACCACAGCAGCAGCTTCGTCCATCAGTGGAGCCAGTGGGTCCACAGCGACTAGCAATGGTCCGTCCGGGGGCGGGGCACGCCCCCTGGAGACGCTCAACGGGATGACCAGGCTGACGCCCGCCCGCGATCTGACCCTCGGTGGGCGTGGCGCCGGGGCGGCCAGCAAGAAGGTCTTTGCTCCCAATTTAAATGCGGTGCGGAACAAAAATGCGTGAGTGCTGGGATAGGCAAAGAAAATCCAAAATTTCATCATCTACTCCAAACCACAGCAATGTCAAGACCTCCAAGGACACCACCCAGCCCAGGAGCGGCCGGCGGGGTGGGCGTGGCAACGGCACAGGAGCAACACGTGGTCGTGGAGGAAATTCCGCTGGCGGGGGCAACTCCACGCTCATCCAGACCCAGGGACTCTTCTCCGAGGGAGCGGGCGATGCACACGTGCGCAGGTCCACGGGCAATGGAACGGCCTACGCGAGGGGCGGTGAGGAGGTGGCCGTGGCCAGGAAACGGGTGGATCGCAAGGACGACAAGGGCCAGGCCGAGAGGATCAAGGAGCTTCTGGGCGAATCGGAGGCCAGCGATGCCGAGCTCAGCGAGGAGGAGGCCACCAAGACTGAGATGGCCCTCAGGCCCATCCTGCTGAAGGAGGGTAGGTGTTGTGTGTGAAGCTTCGTTTTCTTCATAATATCCTTTAATTTTCTTCCAAAACTCAGGACTTTGGGTCACCCAGAAGACACCGATTGTTAAGCAGGAGGATACCAGTTCAACCTCGACACAGAAGGGTAAGGTATGCACTAGACAAATTGTTATATTCTAATCTTAAATTATCTTTTAGACACCTTGGCAGTGGCCCAGCATCTGCAGCAGCTGCATGTGGCCGCCCAGGTGGCCAGTTTAGAGGAACCACCGCTGCAATACGGTCGCTATCCGCGCACCATAGGAAACTTTCTGGACTCCAGTCAGTCGCAGATCTTTCTCATGCAGCTCCCCGATGTTTTGCCCTGTGTAGGCGATGATTCCGAGGAGCCAGAAACATCTAAACCGGATCCGCTAGCCAACAGTGAATCGGAGCCCTCAAGTCCTGCAGCGAAATCCAGCTCCAGCGGAGCCAAGGGAAGTGTGCTGCGGCAGCTGGAGGAGGGGCAGATCGGCAAGATTCTGAGGTACAAATCGGGTCGCGTTAAGCTGCAGCTGGGAGATACCCGCTTTGATTTGGATATGGGCCTCGATCCGGGTTTCCTGCAGGAGCTTATGTCTGTCACTGCGAACCGCGAGCAGCGCAGCGGCAACATGATAAATCTGGGACCCATCCAAGCCAAACTCAAAGCCACTCCCGATTGGGTTCATCTCTTCGAGCAGCAGGAGGCGGCAGCCAAACAAACGAATCCGGTACCGAGCACGTAGCATCCACTCCTCCTTAGTAGATATGTAATATTGTAAATAGGCTGCGCCTAAGTCTAAGTTATTCCTACTCTAAATGCCGTATATAAAATTTAAATATAGAAATTTGTAATACGATGGGATTTTCTTTTCTAAGGGAAACATTAAATTGTTCTGGGCATCATTTGCTTAAAACTGATAGGTATAAAAAGGAAGATGATCGAACTGGGCTTTATATTTAGATATTTAAACACCTATTTTCATAACTCCTTTTTAAAACAATTATTTTCTATTATGCTGAATAAAAAATAGCGCATGTATGAATTTCTAAATTTAGTTCACATTTATAAGAAATCATTTTTAGCTAAAAAAGCACTTTTAATGTAACAACAAACTAAGACAATCGATTAATTACTCAAGACCTGCTGGTTGGGTTCGGGAGTGGCATCCGGGAGCTGGGAGGTGCCTCGTCCCTGGTACAGATTCCCGGCCAGGTCGATGGCGAAGTTGTGGTCCACGGGATTGGCCAACGCGGTCTCAATGGCGGCGTCCAAGTTTTCCCTGGTGATGTACGTCTTGGAGCGCTCGATCTCGAGCAGAACCCGCTGGTTGGCCTGCTCCCGGCGCTCCTCCTCGCGCACCTGTCGTGCCTCCAGTCGCTCCTGGACGTAGGCGACCTTCTCCTCTCGCTCCTTGGCCAACCGCTGATCCCGCTCCTTGGCAATGGCCGCGTTCCAGGCGGCATTGGCATCCAGGCACTTCTGGAACTCGGCCTCCTCCTGCTCGGGAGTGAGCACGATGTGGTCCGCGGTGGAGGTCTCCTCGTGGCGGACGACTTCCTCCCTCAGAAACTGACGAACTGAGCGCAGTTGGGTTCTGTAATAAGGGGTAAAAGATTTTGTTTTAAAATTCGATCTGAAGAATGTAAGCATAGAAATGAAAGGAGGATGGTAAATATCTCAAAATAAATGTAACATTTTTAAAAATTCAACAATCCTTTATTATTGAAGATTTAAATTGTTGGATTTATGGATTTCTTATCCGTTAGAAATTAATGTTTTTAAATATTTTAAATTAATATTTAAAAATGTTTTAGTTTTTTTTAGGACAGGTCTTAAAATATAAGTTATAAATCACAAAATGATTAAATTTCCTATAAATATTTTGATAGAAAAATATTATATTTTGAAGAGGGATTTCTGGCGAGGATTACAGGCACACCTCACCATTGCAACTAATAAAATAGTTTAATTTTGGGTCAGAATCTGCAATGGTCCACCTACTTGTACTGGTTGTGGAGCCTCATGAGCTCCGTGCGCTCCTCCTCCGTCTGCTTCTTGCGCTCGGGCACGCGGAACATCTTGCTCTTGGCCACCGGCAACCAGCGCGGCTTCCGGCGCCAGCGGACGAACTCCAGGGCGAAGCTATTTCCACCCGTCTTCCCGGCGGGAAGGGCGGACTGCGTCAGCAGTTGGCACCCAGCTCGCAGCATTTTCCTGGCAGTTTAATTAAAAATGATTAATTTTTATTTCGCCGCTGCGGATCTGTTGTGCAACTCTGGAGGCGAACTAGTTCCATGAAGTTCGATTGTTGGTTCCGACAGTGGTGCCAATTAAGGCAATCGAACCAGCACAAAAAAGCCAGAAAAATTTAATGAAAAAACGTTACTGGCTCACTGTCTTTTAGTTTTCTTTAATTTTACAGCTATATAAGTTTGTAAGTACTATGGTAACAAAAAGTATCATAATATTTATTTATAATGGTTTTTAGGACGCATGATTACCATTTTTTTAAATTTAATATTAACTTAACTCTTAGATTTCACATTAGTTATAGTACGTACACCCTTAATATTAAAATTTTTCAAATTGTTCCTTTTCTTTTTCTCGTCCGCATGTTAAATTTAAAGTACGCTTTAAACTCGGAGTTTCCATAAATTTTCAAGGCTTAAAGTCTACTATCTCTAGTTTACCAAGCCCGGTTTATCATGTAAATGCTAAAACCCGCCAAATATAGCGTGAAAATAGCCAGATGTCCAACGCGTTAGTCAGTTTCTCACGACTGCGCTAAGCTCGGGCTTAAAAGCTTTCTCGGCCAGGTGAACTTGACGGAAGGTACGAAAAGTAACTGCTCGCTCAGTTGCCGATATACCGCCGCGCTAGTCGCATTTAAGTAGATACGAGATACGAACTCCGCTCCTCCGACTTTTGTACGTGGGCTAACTTAAAACCAAAGTCGCCTGCGCAGCCGGCGCGCCTTGAAAGTGTGTGTGTGAGAATAGTGTGAAATATTCAAGATTGAAATCAGTTCGAAAGCACTGTGGAAAGTGCATTAAAAGTTTAGAAATTCCAAGGCTAAAAAGTGTTAAAAAGTTAACTCCCAGAAATGCACACACGCATACCAATGCAATCGAAAAGTTAAAGCGACGATCATTCATTACTGCTTCTTCTTCTTCTTCTTCTCTTTGCGACGTGTTTCGCTTACCTGTCAAAACGCGCGTGTATTAGTGGGCTCCATCGCTCCCTCTCACTCGCTCTCTCTCGATTTGCACATGCAAAAAGACATCAGTAGCAACAACAACAAGAACTCCACCTGAGAGCTTTCAAGTCGAAGTTCTAGACGCCGACGTTGGCAGAGGCAGCGCAGTCGGCAGAAGCAGCGCAGCAACTGAGAACAACTCGTACAGGTTTGTTGGCATTTTTTTGATATTGTCGCTTTTGATTTTTGTTTACCTCTGATTGGAATGGGAATTCGCGCTGGTTGGACTGTAAATATTGTTTCATAGGGGTGTCGCAATCGCTTACTATGCAAATATCCGAATAAGATTGTCTTGGGTTATGAATGATCTTTTGGTATAATCAATTTCGCATATCAAATTTGTACTATCGTATTCCCTTATAATAATAACATTGTTTTTTAATTACTTCTCGACTATCAAAAAAAACATTGATTAGTTAATTTATGGAAAATCAAAAAAAGCTCCTTGAAATATATCTTTGATGGAGATTCAATCTTTTCCTGCTTTCTTAACGATTAGATCTGTTTACTTTCACATTCCCCAGAATTGTTTGGTCAGATATTAATCATTTTACTATGGGATAAGATTTGATATCTGAGAACGTGATTCAGATGAGATCGGTATTAATGATAACAGTTAAAAGAGTGTGTGTATTAAATGGATTTCACGATAATATATCTTTATAAACAGTCGATCTATTTTTAAAAACAACCCTGGTAAATTAACTCATCCAAAGTAATCCAAGAGTCTTTTAGACTCCTTCAAACCTACAATTTTCTGCACAATTTTCCCACCAACATACATAACCCCGTTTGGCTTATCAAGAAAGCTCATTAAAAATGCAGAAAAAGATTTACAACTCCAGGCCACCGCACTACACAATCCGAAGCAAAAGTCAAAAGTCTTGCCTTGAACGCCTGTGCAAGTGCAAAATCCGCTTGCAAATTTATTTACCTAGCTTCAACTCAACTCTTTGAAACCTAAACAAAAAATGTATAAAAATAATTATGCCAGCAGCAGCAACAACAACATCGAACAACATCAGCCAGTGAAACAGTTTAAATGACTTTCAGTCACGGCAGCTCAGCAGGTGTTGCTTATAGGGGGAAATCAGGGGGAGGGCTCTGACTTCAACTTAAATATGCAAACTTTTTCGCTGTGCTTTGAGAATATTCGCAAATTGTGATAAGAGTTTCCCCAACTGTAAAACCTAATTAGCAAATGTTGTGAGGCAATTAAACGAAATTACAGTTCTCCTTCTTCCAACCCATGTTGTAAGTTGAAAAACAAAAAAATTGTCACAAAATGTCGCAGTGCAGTTTGGCACTTAATTAACATTTTTTAGCAGGCAAACAGAAGCGAAACGTGAGGCCTGAAATTGAAAGTAACTCTTCTTAGCATTTGTTAACAATATAAATTTACAATTTTTTTTTTTAGAACAATAAAATATTCGTATTAAACGAATTAAATATTGGAACAATAACTGCCTATTACTTAAAGTTCTTCTTGTTTTGTTTTGAAAGAAATTCGTTTTAATGATACAAAATTGTCTTACAAATGTTTATGTAACCATTTTTGTAATAGGTTCGCAATTTTCCAAACAAATTTTCTAGCGTGCCTGAAATTTGCCCGAAATTTAATAAAAGTTAAGCCAAATTAAACAGGTAGAGTCAACCACTCCATGAGCTGACATCATTAAGCTTAAAATCAACCCCAAAAAACCGGTAATCAAGTAATGGGGTAACGTCAAAGCGAAATCACATTCTAAGGTCTAAGAACAACAAAGTAAATTAGTATGAAGCTCTTAAGAAAATCCCTTCATTTGAAGTATTTTTTCCTGGTTACTGTCATGATTTTTTTGTAACCATCGTAGCCTTCCATCAAAGCGCCCAGCCAAGCGAAAGATTGACAAACTATATTTACGACTCCCTTCTGATGATCTCAGGCAAATGATGACAATCTGGCACGCAAGGGAATTCATTACATTTCGTTCTCGTAGATAAAAGCATTTTGCCAACTCGACAACAAAGGCAGGAACCAGCCACATTTAGATAGCCGTCTGAAGAACTGACCTCAAATTTAATTACCAACTTAACCTTTTTGGCCAACGCAGAAGTGGGTGCAGCCCATGTGACCTAATCCTGACCGAGTTGACCTATTAAGGGCAGGAAAAGTCAAGTTAGGCAAAGGAAATGAGGACATTTGAGGTGGGATGTGCTTACGTAAAATTAGACTTAGCCCAAGTGAGCGAAAGTGTTGGCCTGCTCAATGAACGTTTTATTCTTAGCCAAGGGAACAGTTGCATGCCAGCCGATGAAGCGTTTTACGGGCTCATAAAACTGGGATAATAAACATTTCTGAGACACGACAAGCTTTCGCCTTTGGGACTATTTTTGGAGCTCCGTTTTATGGATTGGGCCCCCAGAAAGAAATAAATGAATACGCAAATGAATTTGGCATTGCGAAAGGAATATTAAATGGTTTGCTTAGGTGGGTATCTTAAAAATTATTAAAATCAAATTAGTTATGAAATTTCACATGCATAAAACACATAAAAACGTTTCTAACTGTAAAATAAAAACAAATTATGTCATCTTAGTATGAAATAATTTATTTTGATTTCAATCTTTACAATGTTCTCTTACTTCGGAGAAAATTCTTAGATTAATGTCAAGCGATTTCCATAAAGTCATATTCCGTATAGAGATCATTAAATGGCAAACACATGAATAGAGATATGAATCTCGAAGAAAATAGAGAGAAAGGCTTGAGTGTGTGTATTCTTCTTCGCTTTTTGTATATTCGGTACTCGTAAGGTAAAAGAGAATATTCTATTTTTTGACATTTTCTGAGTTCTTAGTTATGGTGACAGAACCTTTTATCTTAAAGATGATAATGATGATCAAGTATACATATGCATATTCTATAATGTTTTGTATTGTGTTTATTACAAGACTTGACTTGGTTTGACCCTGGCACGCGTTTTTAGCTAAAGACTTTTTTATGTTTCTCTCTGCTTTCATCTTCTTTTTTCCATGATGGTCACGTTTGGACGTCTTATCTCTCATGTTACTTATCAAGTTTTGGGGTGTGGTTGTAATATGCAAATGCTGTTTATTTGTATGAAACAGGTTATAGTAAAAGTCAAAGGAAAATATTATCGTTCATTGTATTCGAACCTTTGTTTTAGTTAGATACAATTTTCCTCTTTGCCGTTATTTAAAAAAAGTTATTAAAAGTTAAGTTATTTTTTAAGTTTCAATACAAATAAAGTTTCAATACAAATATATTTATTGATTTAGATTAAAATAACATAATTATACGTTTTCTTCAAACTGGAAGTTTGTCTAAAGAACCATTGCTCGTTTGGTAACGAAATGAAAACTCGGTCAAAACTCCACGGGCCAACCTTTTCTCGTCTCATTCCAAAAAATTTCGTTTTCAATGTCCAAAATCTTTACGAAAAACCAAAAGTAAAACCGGTTTTAACGGTTAGAGACGCAAATACGCACACATACTTATGGAAAATGGTATTTCATCTACCCAAAACCCAAAACCCAAAATCCAAAATGAAAAGTAGGTGACGTTGAGCACCGTTAGGCCTTAAAACTGGTCGTTGTTATTGTTCTTCTTCTTATTGCTATTGCTGCTGCACAGAAAAAAACACAAATTTTATTTTTAGATTAAAAATCTTATATTAATTTATATTTTTAATCGAATTTAAAATTACTAAAAAGTTGTACTTATATGTGGACATAATTGATTAAGAAAATATTTATTTTCTTTAGTTATTCCTCAACATTAAAAATCCAACAGTTCTATTTAATTAAGAAAGAATATGTTTTAATTTTTTTTTATTTTATAAATTCGTTGATTCTTTTATAACAATGTTCTCAGTTTTTGTTGTTTACGCTCCTCTTCCCAAACTTTGTTATCAAACAAAAAAGTACATATTTTTTAGGTTGCTTGCATGTGAAAGAATTTTTGTGCGTTGTTTGCCGACCACGCCTATCGGATTTTTCAATTTTACATAATGTGGGCAGGTCGACGGCATTGCGTTGAGCGGTCGAAAAGGGGCGGGCAGGACGGGTAGTGGGAAATGGGGAGCTTTGGTTGAGTGGCCAAATAACATTGGAAGAAAACAACAACAGCGCAGACGCAGCAGCAGCGGCCACAGCAACAACAACGTCTGGCGACGTCACACTTGCGTGGTCAGCTTTTTATGCATTACCAAAAGCGAGACAGCTAATTTTTTAGAGCGAGTCAGGGCTAACGTAATGCATGCCAGCAACAAGCCTTGGTTATAGAACAGTGGATCTAGATCGGGAATAGAAGAAAAATTAGTTATATTATTGAATATTCCCGAATTATTAGTAAATTTTACTAAATAACGAAGGTATAGAATTTGAGGTGATAAGCCCGATGACTTAAAACTTTACAGTGAGGGCTTCCAATTCTAGCTTTCTTTTCTTTCATAAATTAGGGGGCTAGTACAAAACTCTTTTTCAGAATTTTTTCAGTTGAATTTAATAATCAGAAAACCATGAAAAATTTATTTTAAGGAAGAGAAGCTTTATTAATTTCGGATTATCCGATGTGCATAAAGTTAGCAATGCAACTTTTGAAAAGGCAAATTTTTTTCTATCGACAATTTGCCGTTATTTATCCGTAAATTATTCGTGAAAGAAAAAAATTTGCCGCTCAATTATTTTTAAAATTATGAGATGTTCTGCTAAGTTGATATCAACTTAGCAGAACACCCCCACTAAAGTTCAAAATTTCCAAAATCTTTTTTAATGGGAATTTGCCGTTATTTATCCGTAAATGATTCGCGAAAGAAAAAATTTTGTTGCTCCTGTTTTAACATTTTTTTTTAAAAAAACATAGTTGTTCTGCTAAGTTGATATCAACTTAGCAGAACACCCCCACTAAAGTTCAAAATTTCCAAAATCTTTTTTAATGGGAATTTGCCGTTATTTATCCGTAAATTATTCGTGAAAGAAAAAAATTTGCCGCTCAATTATTTTTAAAATTATGAGATGTTCTGCTAAGTTGATATCAACTTAGCAGAACACCCCCACTAAAGTTCAAAATTTCCAAAATCTTTTTTAATGGGAATTTGCCGTTATTTATCCGTAAATGATTCGCGAAAGAAAAAATTTTGTTGCTCCTGTTTTAACATTTTTTTTTAAAAAAACATAGTTGTTCTGCTAAGTTGATATCAACTTAGCAGAACACCCCCACTAAAGTTCAAAATTTCCAAAATCTTTTTTAATGGGAATTTGCCGTTATTTATCCGTAAATTATTCGTGAAAGAAAAAAATTTGCCGCTCAATTATTTTTAAAATTATGAGATGTTCTGCTAAGTTGATATCAACTTAGCAGAACATCTCATAATTTTAAAAATAATTGAGCGGCAAATTTTTTTCTTTCACGAATAATTTACGGATAAATAACGGCAAATTGTCGATAGAAAAAAATTTGCCTTTTCAAAAGTTGCATTGCTAACTTTATGCACATGATTATCCGGGGTATTTTCAAACATGTATTGATATTTCTTTTACATTTATTCTAAAAATCTTTCCAGATAAAAACAAAAAAGTTTAATTGTAACATTTTTTAATATTTTTATTTAAACAACTGCTCCACTGTAAGCTTTCATTGGCTGCGCAATCGGCGTCATGGTCAATCCAAACTTTAGCTTGTCTTATGCAAATTGACTTATTGCATTCTTTCTTACAAGTGTTCTATGGCTCTCCCTTTCTAGATCTCTTGCTCTCACATTTGCACACTTTGACTGCGTAATTAAGTGCCCTTTTAATTGAGTTTGGAGCGGTTTGCCTCATCTTCTACAGGGTCCATTCCCTCGGAGTTAGCCCAAAGCAGTTTTATATCTTGTTGTTATTTTTCTTATTTCGCTGCATTTTAATTGAAATTTATGCAGTTATTTAAGTGCACTGCTCTTTTTCTCTTTTTGGAGGGAGGATGCGGTTCAGCGATTCTTTTGTTGAAGTTTTGCGTTAACTTTGATTACATGAATCCATTTACTGTTCTATATTATGTTTTTGAGTGTATGCGAGGGGGAGTTCCCACAGCATTGATTCGAAATTGAAACTGCTTTTGCCATTGTCGAACAGGAAATTAGATGAAAAAGCGAGCTGCCGCAGTCGGAAGCTTTTGGGTCCAATTAAACGGGGTGAGGCTTTCAACGAAAGTGCAGCACTCAACTTGGTACAAATTATTGTTAGCCCAAGTTAATGGACTGCCAAAACTATTGGGATTTGTTCGGTAGCATTCGGAAAAAGTTTAGATCGAAAAACGGCTTTTAATGTAAAAAGGAAAATTGCTGGGAAATTGGATTGTATGGTGGTGTCAGTCCAATCTATTCACACTTGATTTTGTTCGATTTTGACAATTGTTATTAGGTATTTGGTTGAAATACAGAGATATTCCAAATGGTTAATTAAATTGTTAAATAGTGGGAAAAAAGACATTTAAATTGGTTGGTAAATTAATTTTATTTTCCATTAATTGGCTGTTATATGAATTTTATATGACAGAGATCTTATGCGTTGGGCCAATTTTAAATGTGGCGTTTAAATATTTCTGAACCAAATTAAATTTACTATTGTAGTTTACTTTCTAAAAAAAATGTAATGCCATTAATTATGATCTCAATTAATTAAGGTTCGCCGTTAAAAATGTTTATTTCCGTCTTTGGCACATTTGTGTGTAATTAGGGTAAAGAATTCCTAACTTAAATGTTTCCTTCATAACTTTTAAACATGCAATGCTATGAAAAGAATTTAAGATAATTTGTAATATGAACAATAACCCAAGTCTGAAAAATACTATCAAATTGCATCCAGCCAATAAATTGTAATTTAACTTATGGCAATCTGATTTCCTTCATAACTTTATAACATGCAATGCCAGTAAAATAATATATCCAATATTTAGTTAGGAACATTAACCGAAGTCAGAAGTCATAGCAAGATGTTTCTGATTTGTATTTAATTTATTGAAATTGTCCATAAATCATTCGCTGCATCTGAAAGCCAATCAATTTCCATTTAATTTTAATTAATTGATTTCGAAATTCTCTATCAGAATCTGAACAAAATTGTCAGAACTATTTTTCGGGTGGTTTCCAATTGCTCAATCAACAAAAATACTTGAAGAGGTCAAGACTAAAGGCTTCAACTTGCGTAACACGAAACTCACACAAAGAGACCACAAAAAGAGACAACAATTTGCTCGCCTGGTTTTCAGCTTTTGGGGGTCAATTATAATACATGTGAACTGCAAGTCTCTAATTAAAGTGTTTTTTTTTTGCCCAACCCAAAGAAAAAGAAACACGAGGAAATTAGAAAGCCATCAAAATAGCTGTTTCAAATCGTTTGGATGCTTGTCAACTTTCGGTTAGGTTTTTAAGTACTTTTGATGGCGTTTCACCCATTGTCACGCCGCTGACTAACGTGATTCACGCAATTTCGAGACAGGGGCGGCGAGGTAGACTGTTGCGAGGGGGTTCCATTAACCATTGTCATTGCTGCGCAACTGGCATACAAATTTCGTTGAAATTTTCTTGCTCGACTCTCCGGGTCTCTGGGGTAATTGTCATGCAATTTTAACTCGGCGATTCAAGGCACGATTGCTAAACCCCTTTCCCCCTTTTTGATAAGAGTTTAAGTAATTGTAGTTTTACTTGATGCAATGGTTGTTAGCAGAGTTGCGTTTTGAGTTTATCATTTAATTAAGGGAAGTGATTAACGAGCATCGATTGTAGATGAAAATGTCATCTTAAGACCAATTAAATTAATTTAATATTTTGTTCAATTATTGTGAGTTGTGTTATTGTGTGTTGGTACTTCAAAGGGAAGTTTTCTTATTTAATATATTTACTAGGGCTTATAGCCAGGTAAATACCCACGGCAAATATTGTTCAACATAAATTTCTGAGAAATCGTTCTGATTCATTGATTTCAAATACCGCAAGCCACTTCGTACTAATCTCTTATTTGTGTTTGTTGTACCTTTCAGATAGGCTGAAAAACCCACCCAGAACGAATCCTTGAGTCATGGATTGTAGCAGAAGAAAAATAAAAGTTTGCCTAATTGAAATGGATTTATAAAATTAGTTAGAAGTAAGTACCTAACCGAAAACCAATAATATATTTAAAACGGGGTCTTTTTTAATCAGCTTGTTAGGTATTATTTCAAGTCTTAAAAGAACTTTAAACGTTTTATTTAACGAAGTATTTGCCGAATCAGCTTGAATTCCACACCAACCAAAGTCAATAAAAGAATGCTCTCCGCTCTTCTCAAATTCGCGGTCAAGGTTGTTAACCTGAACCGCGCCTGCTTCTGTCTTTTCTTCTTTATAACATTTTTTTCACTTCTCATTCTTTTTAATTTCCACGCATTTTTATGCAAGCGAAATGTAACTGGTCTTGCGATATCATAAAATTATGAAATTATGTATACGCCTCGAGGGCTTCAAGCAGAAAAGGCGAAAACTAAATAGCACGGATTCTACATAAACAAAATTAAAACACAAAAAACATATAAGCTAAAAAAAAGAAATTGCCACTATTACACATAGCATATATATGATCATAAGAACATATTTATTTCATAAATTGCACAATTTTATGTAATTTATTATTATAAATCCTTGACCTTAAAGCTTTTGAAGATTCAAAATAGGGCCTTTTGAGTTTTATTTTGGTTCTTTTTTCTGCTTAAGCCTCCCCATTTATTTTGAGGAAATTACATAATTTATATATAATTTTTATTGATACAATACACCCGTGATCTCTACAAGTACTGAACAAAACAATCATAAATAATTGACTGAATGGGCGAGAAGCGATGGGGAAAAGACAACAGTAACCGGTTCAATAACTGACAACTGGAATGAGGCATAAATTAAATTACATTAAAAGGGCAGCGGCCAAAAGACGATCAACAATATTTGCATGACTCAACTGTAAGACACACACGTTTTGAACATACTGCCTCTTCAATGCCCATTTAATCGAGCTAGAAATTCTCAAGTTACGTTTGAAGTATTTGCGGCCGCCTCATTAGAGGCTTTTCTTTTCGCTAACCTTTGCATGCCCCTTCATTACAGACAATGAAAACTTGTTTTTCAACAATATATCTGCGACTGATCAACATTATGTTAATTCCATTTTGATGTGGGAGTTCACGGTGGTATATATTAATCTGCACACGAGAGAAACTTGTCTGCTAGCCAATTGTCGAGTGGGATGCTTGGGGAAATTTATGAATAGTTTAGTTATGAGTTATTTTTATAACTCTTGTACTCTCAGTTTTGACTTGTAAAGCATATAATATTTGAATATTTTTTTAAATATTTACTTACTTCTAAAACTATTTTTATTATTAGTTTGTTGTTACTTTAAATCCAAAAATATGGGAAAATATTATAGCTCCGAATGTACCGTTAATTACTGTATTTTATTCAATTAAAAATTTTAGAAAGCCCTCCCTTTACTCATCAAATAAGTTTGTTGCTCCCGGTGCTTTGTGGCACCTGCTTCTCCGGAAGTACTTTCAATCCTTGACGTGATTTTAATTATTAATTGGCTGGCTAGAGCGAGGAAAGGTCATAACCAAACATTTTCCTATTTAATTAGCAAACTAAAAAGTTCGAGTCATGGCAACCGTATTTTAATTTTGCCGTTGCCACGGCTGACAAAATCACAATCGCCGGTTGAGATGAGCAGCGGACGTGATTTATCGACTGCATCGGTGAGCAGTTCCCCTGCAAAATCCAAACCCAAAGCCAAATCCAGACACACTTGAGTGCCAGTTGGCCATTCATCCATCTGAGCAGTTTATGGAGCCTCTGGGATCTGATGGTGCCAGTCAGTTTTGTTCTGTTCTGTTTATTTATTTACAAGTGTGAAGACTCAAGTGTCGAATAAATCGGATAAAGCTGGCTAAAGTTCTAACAGGGTGCAGAGTAAAATGAAGCGAATATAAAAAGAGATAAGGTGCGTTTTGCTGCTTTAAAATTCTGGATATAAATATTTAAATTTGATATTTTATGTTAAACAAAAAAAATTGATTGCATTTAATTAGGTAAGCTCTAAAAACTCTTACATATTTTATAAATAGTTAATTAAACCATAATCATCATTTTGAAGCTAATAATCGCGTGCCCATACTTTGAAATCGCTCTATTCGCTTAAGTATTCAGAAGAATTGGTTCAGTTATTTCCGCTGATGAGTGTAGTAATTAACATTTAAAATTTTTATGTAACAAAAAGGTTTTCTTTTCAATTAGATTCCGAATACAAATAATATATGTGGTTTTTAGATACAATTTATAAAAATAAAAAGGTTAAAGCTCTTAAAGTCTTGCCAAAGGCGTAGCTGTAACCCAAATTAAACAAAATAAATGGCAATTTCTTCTTGGGAACCTTAATAAACTTTTTCAGAATCCATAGAAATCCCCAAGCTTCCGCCGTTTCTGGGCTATAAATCGCCTCTCAGAAAGATAACGGACCATCTTTGGTAGTTGTTTAGTTAGTTAGTTAGTTGGCAACGCCTTGGGGCGTGGAGAGCGGCACGCAGAATTATTAACTGACAGCGGCAGCCATTAACAATGCGCACACACATGCACATGAGTCGTTCTTGCAACATCAGCAACATGAACAGCAGCAACATGAGTAGCCGTAACATGAGAGCAGCAACATCACACTGACAAAAATATGTTTTGCAATTCCAATTTTGAATATAAAACAAGAAAGGAAGCTACCTTCGGCCAGCCGAAGCTTATATACCCTTGTAGATAAAAGAATACTCACTCGGTGTAGTTCCAGGGATTCCAGATTCAGCGTTTCGATTTATTTTAATTTTGTTTTTAAGTAGTCAAGAATCAAAACGCCTACTTCCTACAAAGTTACAATGAATTTTCTTATATTTGTTTGGGAGCTTTAAGATATAGTGGTCCGATCCGGCTCGCTCCGACATATGTACTACCTGCAATAGAAAGAAGACCTTCGGGAAAGTTTCATCGCGATAGCTTTAAAACTGAGAGACTAGTTCGCATAGAAACGGACAGACGGACAGACAGACAGACGGACAGACGGACAGACGGACATGGCTAGATAGACTCGGCTATTGGTGCTGATTAAGAATATATATACTTTATGTGGTCGGAAACGTCTCCTTCACTGCGTTGCAAACATCTGACTGCAATTATAATACCCTCTACAAGGGTATAACAAGGGTATAAAAATTACAATTCAGAAAATGTGATTTAAAGTATTTACAAGTAATTCTTAATACAACTTATACATATAATTTACATGTTTAATATAAATATTTCTTCAGATTTACATGTTAAAATTAAATTAAAATATAGGTATTTAAATTTTTTTTGGTTTAAACTGATTTGTAGGTATTAATCTTATTTTAAAAAATTTAAATACGTTTAGTATTTGTTGTTTTTGTCCGTGTAAATCAGATAAGATCTACTTTTTATCAGATTTTAGATAATCAAAAGGTAAAACACTACTGTTCCCTATCATTTCCAGGATAAACATGTTTTTTTCGAGTGCAGCAGCAGCATCAGCCGCTGCCTCGTTGCACTTTCCATTTGCCAAGTCAGTGAGCCGCATCCCGCTCCATTCTGCTCTCATCTTGGACCGGCGAACGTCCCCGATGCATTGGCTACTTTAGCTAATGACTTTATTGAATCGACCGAGCCATATCCCCAACCCGATCTCTAGTCCCCTGGACCTCCATCCCTCAATCTGTTCGCTTCTGTTGACTCTTCGTGTGACTTTTGCCGTATCTAGCGAGAAATTAGCACAAGCAAATTAAATGAATAGACGACAATGGGCCATCATCATTATACAGAACGTGTTAGTATCGCCCTGGGTGGCTATTCAAGCAGATCCAATTGGGTTACTATGGGAGTGAAGACTTTAATGAAATGTGTAATTCTACTTAATTTTATATTTCCTTATATATACATAAACTTTTTTCTTCAAAAGTTAAAGTTTGTTTTTATTTATCCTATACCTAAATATTTATTGAATTTTTTCTCTACGTATACGTAATATAAGTTAAGGCTGTGAAAAATAAAAAAACATTTACGGTTAAAATGTAAGCCTAAACAACGAAATCAAAGAGCAAAACCCGATGGGAAAACTCGGATTCTTGTGGTAAATATTTTTTCATATTTTATTTTTTTTATTTCTCTTTTAAAATTTTAAATCATTAAAACATACGTGCAAAAGCATAAAAGTCATAAATTGTTTGCTTTAGACCAACTTCAGCTGAATAACTTGACTTGTAACTAAGCTGAGTTAATGCCTAAAACGTTGTAACACGGCTGTTAGGACTGCAAACATTCGAGTTTACCCAGGCCTAAGACTTAATACTTAAGACTCAACTAAACATGCCCCATCGTCCCCTTTCAACCCTCCTCCATTTTGCTGCCTGCCTCATAGCAATTATGCTTAATTGTTTGACACGGCCGAAGAAGATGGTTAACCGTTTCATGTAAAATGCAGCACACATGTTATGTAAATAACGGTTTTACCTATGCAGCAATATGACAACCCAGTCATGGGTGGGGACAGTAGAACAAGATATGGGGGTGAGATGGTGGAAAAGATGGGACATAGACACAAAGTGGGACACCAACAGCTGGCCGCAGAACGAAAAACGCTTCCCACTTTTCCTCCCCACTAACTAATGACAATGTCTGACACACATATGAAAAGGGGCTGGGAAACGAGAGGACTTTGTGGGATGCCTACACCTAAATATAATATTTTTAAGGTTCTTGAGAATTTATTTGCTAAAGAAAAATTAATTTGACATCTATTTATTCGAAGTTGCTCTCAGTTAACGCTTTTTATAAAATGTTTACGAAAATAATGTTTATTTCTTCGATAAATCGGTTAGTATTTATTTTGTTTGCAAAGGTTTCATTGATTTCAACGAATGCTATTTGAGTAGGATCGCATCGACTTCAATTTGTTTATCTATTTGACTCGTTATTTTTTCAGTGTAAAGGGATAGCCAACAAGTTTTTGAGGGCGTTGGCAGCTTTATTGTTGTTTGCACAACTTGTCGCACTTGCAGCATGTTGCACGCTTGTCATAACGATAGATAAATACTAACTGAAAAGTATAGAAAAAGAAGAAAAACGCTGACAGTTTACTGAACTACTTATGGCTGAGTGCGAGCGAAAGAGATCGCAACCATATAGATAGCGTCTAGGGCTTTTGTTAGGCGGCAACTTTCACCCAAAATAAAAACCAAGTGTCTAAAGAAGCGGCAACAAAGTAAAAGTTTTTCCCAGTCCAGCGAAACGTGAAAATCTTCCACAGAAGCGAGTGGGAAATAGGGATCCAGAAAGAGACGGAAGACGGGAGCTTCCGTTGGCAGCCCGAAGTGAAATGTGTTAGCCACAAATCAAACAAGAACAACAATTATAAGACCAGCTGGAGAGATGACAACAAAAGATGAACACAGCTTGAACTTACATGTTTTCATATCTAAAAACTAGTTTGACCCATTTCCAAGACCATCCAACTTACCTGTGTGTTTTCCTCAACTTATAAATTGTATGTGAACAGAAATTAGCATGCTAGATGACTGGGTTCTGCAGCCTGGGAATCTGTCTTCTCTCCAGAAAGACAGGAGAATATAGATCCGAGATCTTCAGATTCAGCGGAAGTTGTTTCTTTGATTTCTATTCCGCTTCCTCTCTGAGCTAGTGTAAGTTTTCCATGGAAATCTCGAAAAAGATCTAGATTTAATTAAAAATAAAACTAAACGTTAAAATATTTTAGTTAACTTGATAAAACTGAAGGTCTCTTTAAATTACTATTAATTAAATATTTGAAAGCTGAAAGTACTGGCGAAAAAGAAAACTAGCTGATAGAAAATTGCCCCATTAAAGCATTTCGTGTTGAATTGAGTTTTCCATGCCATTAACCGTTAAGAAGCATCACCCAAAACAACCCCAATTTAATTTAGCAAAAGAAACCAAAATTTCGTTAGCCGTCTGCTCCGTCACTCAATTAAGACAAGTTCTAACCTCACTTGACTTCGGCTAGCAGAGTCTATATTTAGAACTCCGAAAAAGAGGAGCCGCCAGCAAAATTGCATTTCCACTGTGCCCAATTTTACGGAGTTTTCCAAGGCAACGGCAAAAGCAGAAACGGCACAAACTTTTCCCCAGCTGTTGTGGCCTGTTTTGCACTTTGCCATGGCAACAAGTGCGGCCGAACATAAACAAAACAAAGAAAATACAGCACGGAAAATTCTTGACTCGCGTTGCCAACTAACTACGATTTTGAACTTTACTTTTCATCTACGGACCTTGAGATATCCTCTATTTATTTGATTAATTTTCACAATTTTTAAAATTTTATTTAAATACTAGAATATATATTGCTTTTTAAAATAATTAATTCTATATTATGTGCCATAGTTTTTTTGCAAATGGGTACTGCTAATATAGGGGTTCGTAAAAAGCTTCAGGCGATTAAGATATTTAAACCAAATATTCTTTGGATTTTCATAGAAAAGGTTTAGAAGTTTTTTGTTTTCAAATGTGAGTTCATGATAATCCTCAATAAATTTGTTTAAATTATTTGATCTGATGACTGCTTTTTAGGATCAAATAATATACCCGCTAATTCCGCGGTATGAAAATCAAACAATAATCCCAACCACGATTCGGGTGAAAATCAATAGCAGAAAGGTGGAGAATGCAGGTGAGGAAATGTGAGCCGAGGGGTGGAAAGGTGAGAGGCACTATTAGAGAGTCCGCGACACGTTTTTCCATTTGATTTGCAGGCGTGCGAGTCGATCCCAGTCGAGGCGGCCGACAAATTGAAGTAAATTTCCTGTCTGGGTTCCTGGTCCGGCTGGTTCGTTCCCACTGGTGACCCAATTTCCGCGGAAAAGCGACTTTTCATTAGTCTAAGTTCCCTTTTATTTGGGTTGCGCTAGGTTTGGCCCTTCGTCTGGAAAAATTTGCACATTCTGTTGATTAAGTGAGTGAAGCTAATGGGTCTGTAGCGGAGTGGAGTGGATTGGTTGGGTCTGGACAATCCTCGAAAGGTTGTTGGCCTTTCTTTTCCACTGTGATCTGCCTTAAATTGCTTTATTTGGCCGTCTTCCGTTTCCCAAGTTAATTGATTTGGTTTGGTTGCTGCGGACGATTTTAAAATGCTAATGGCAGTATAGCTTGAACTTTAAGTTGGGAGTTTGGTCGGAGATAAATCGAATCGAGGTGACTAAGCTGTGGATTAATGGGTTCCAAGCACGACAATTGACGAAGAGTGCTGCTTTTGTGCTGAATAAAAATACTTTAAAGAACGCAAATGTGTAGCCTAAATATGTATGGATACATGCAATACATACATATGCGACTAAAAACTAGAGTTATGGTGAAAAAATAATACGTAAAAGAAAAAGTTATTTACTAAATCTTAAAATGATTTAAAAAATTAAAAATGATTAGTTTTGCATTATTTCAAGGATAATAGACTTTATTGTTATTATTTTTATCGCAAAAAATACTTGAAAAACTTAAAGACAGCAATTAAATATATTATGTTAAACACTAAAAAGAGTCTTTTAATGCCAAAAAAATAATAATCTTTTTCTATGGTATTTTTGTGAGATATTTTATCTCATTGGTGGTTTGATTCATGGCTATGGCAATATGTTAAAAACCGAAAGACCCGGGAAACCCACACGAAGTGGCTGCCACATTATGTGGCAAGAAATGTGAGGTTGACTTGGACGGCACGCTGACAATTACACTTGGCGGCTTTTGCTTGGCCAGTCGTGTTGGCCAGTCAATAAGCGGCAACCCAGACTTTTGACATCAACAGTAGAACATCTCTATCACGAATCTTTATAGAATAGATTCAATTAATTTAGATAATATTAGCCATTTACTTTGTAAGAGCTGAGAAATTCGAAGAAGACCTCAAAAAAAAAATTTCTTATGAGTAAGTACGTGTAATTTGTGCAAATACTTTTGACCACATCTGTATACCAAATGTTATAAATTTCAAGTTGCTTAAAATATGGTTTTAATCAGCGTACACTGTACATTTTCTATTGACACCAACGCACGGCGTGTAAATCATATAAACATATGCACATCACCTCTGAATCACGCTCTTAGCCGGGCAATCAAAATGGCCCAGAGCTCTATAGCTCAGTCCCCGATTCCAAACACCGCTTTGGGCCTTTTCCCTGTCTTTCGACCACCTACACACGATCACCGATGTGATGGCCAGAAAAGAGGTTTAAAGGAAAAAATAAAAGAAGCCACGCGACGAGTCTTAAATTTTGTGGTGGATCGGAAGGGAAATGGAGAGGAGTATCCCAACACAAATTTATGCAAGTTGAAAATCGTGACACAATTGAGAAAAGTTCATTCCATTGACTTTGACTTGGCCTGGCTTTGGCTTTGGCTTTTGCTTAAGCTTCGACTCTATAGGTTAGCGACCATTTGTTAGCCACACAACAAAGTTGCAGAATGAATTGGGAGGCGTAGAAAGAGCAGATCACAAAAAGAACACAGCAGAAAGGTAGAAATGCTATTAAGATAAACTAGCGATACCTTATAAAATCATTAAACAAAGAAAATATATTATTTAACTTAGTGTTTTAAAAAAGGGTATAAGTTAGAAATTCAATTAAAATATCTCAAATACTGCTGAATATAAATTATAAAAAGATATAAATATTTATGATCTGAAGATATAAATGTTTGGCATATCAATATCGTATCTCCAAAGAACCATTTTCTGGGGCTTTTCAAAATCTCCGTTTCACTTCGGCGAGCTAAGTCAAGCCTTCCTCTTGGCCAACTTTCGAGCCAAGAAGCAGAACCATCAGCGGCATTCGTTGGGGTAATTTAAGACGGGCGGCACACATTGCCCTCCTTCAGTCAGATTCGCCTTTGCATTCACTCGTCTGTCTATTTACCGCTAAGAGCAACAAACAGCGTCTGGCAAAGATCGTCAGAATCGGAGTCTCCACTCCAATTCAGTTGCCAAGATGAGGCAACCTCGTCTCGGATTTATTTGGATTTCTCGGGCCCAGTGTGTCTCCAGTTTCTGGCATTTCAATGCTCGCTGCGATCTCTCGCTGTCATTGAGGACTCTCGACTTACTTGCATGTGATACTATTTATGCCATTACGAGGGGTGAGGGGTTTGAGTGGCTTATTGAGAAGGTTGTTAAGTTTATTAGCATGAAGGTAGAAGACATTCACCGTGGGGTTTTTCAGTTGATGCGTGGAAAAGATTCCACAAGACCAATAACTATTGTAGAGCGCTGAAAAATAGGGAAGGAAGAGTAAAAACTAAATAAAATCTTTAAAAAATATATACATTCACTCGCAAGATTTTTTAGTTATTATAATTACATAGATTAGCAATTATAATTTTAAGCACTAAATTATAATTCTAATTCACTAACACATTCTCTTTGTAATGCGATATTTCACACAAAACCACATCACCTATATTTAACGTTTACTTTTCGAAAATACGTATACGCCCCGTTGATATCGTTACGCCAATTACCTCCTAAATGCTATTTTTGCACGCGGTCTTTAATAGCTCATCAATTAGCCGAGAGCTGTCAAAAATAACTGGCATTCCTCGGCTTGAACTTGTCTTTAGGGGTAGCTACAGATATAGATACTCTAGAAATATATTTCGTAAAAACCATTTAATTACATGTAAGAGGAAATCGGTTTATGGCCAAATCCGCTTACGGAAAAAACGAAAAACAGAGAAAAACTGAATCGAGAGCTTTTGTGTATCTTTTGGATACAGTTCTACAGATACGTGTGTGACCCACACAGATATAGATATTTCTCTGCGTAAGCATTATTTTTTCTTGGTCTTTTTTTATGCAATCTCAAGGTCAACGGCAAGTAGCTCTTTATGTATGAATGGCATCTAATTGTTCGTGATGAGAACACACGGCTCGATGCGAGGATGACAAAGTGCTCGGCTGGGTGGGTTGCGGGTTTATGGGTGGTGCCTCCGTAAGTACATTTGCTAATGCATGTAAGAAGATTTTCGGGAAACAGCTAAGCCCCTTTATCGTCGTGTTCGCATTTCAAATGCGCTTGACAATGACACTTTTTATCTTTCGGATTGGCAAATGTAGCTCAAAGTCAATGGGCATTTGACATCATTTGGCAGAACGATGTCTTCATTATTTAAACAAGTGCTTGCCATATAATGCTAATGTCTTGTTCCGTTTCTTTCAGCTCGTTGGATCTCAATTGGATTGTTATCGTTATGCTGTACAGTAAAACATGGCAAAGTCGACACTTTATGCTGCTGGGGTGACCTGCCTGGGCTTTGTTTGCTTCGCCTTGGCGTCTGTGGCCATTGGCATACCCATCTGGGGTTACTACGATAGTCCATCGGGTGAGTGCCCACCGTACAATATTTTAATTTGATCAATCTAATTCGTATTTCCAATTAACAGGCGGCTATGACTTCGATCGAGGTTACTTTGGACCGTTTAAGGTCTGCAAGCAATTGACGTATAATCGCGAGAAATGCGGCAACGACGTATCAAAGTTTAGATTAAGCAGTAAGTATTTTTAATGTTGTATTATTTTTATAAATCTTTAAAAATACTAATTAAAGGAAATACTAAATTTTTATAAACTTACCATTAACTAATTATATCTCTTAATATTTCAGATGCAGTTTTCGTCAGCGGACTTTTGGCCATCGGCAGCTCAGCAGTGCTGGGCATTTTCTGCATTTTGTCGGTCATTCAACACGCGATGATCTCATCCAGGGAGAAGGTGGTAATGCCCTACACAACTTTAGTGATAGTGAAGTTAATGCTGGCGTTGCTCGGAGGTGAGTTCAGATGGTATTTGCTGGGAACGGCAAATAAACGTAATTTATTTCCAATATTTCCAGGTGTACTGGCCATCATAGCAACGGTTTTGTTTGCCCTGCAAATTGATGAGCAGGAACGCTTTGGCTTCAAGATATCGCGGGGCATTTCCTTCTATATACAGGTGATTAATGGTTAAATACTCATGTAGTTGAGAGGGCAGTAATCAGGCAAAGCTAAATATGTAATTTTCTATGGTCAAATCTTAAAAATAAAATGTGTTAATCTCCGATTGCTAATGTAATCTACTCGTACCACTCTCGTTGAGTCTAGAAAAAAAAGTATTAAAGGTTGTTGTACTTTTTTTTGGAAAAGTCGTGAATGTTTAAAAGAAAATAAGATTTTTAAGATTTATCCAAAGATATTAATGTAGGAATTCAACTGCCAAATAATATAAATATTAAATATTAAATATAAATATTAATGTTGTTCTCTTAATTTTACAGATTGTGGCTATTGTTTTAACCATCGCTCTGTTTGTGGCCGCCCTGTACGATGTGATCTACTCGCGCAGTCCCGGCGGAGATCCCACGATGGCGCTGGATGCCTCATCTCCTGGCAGTGCCACCACGTTCAACAATCCGGGCTTCAAGGAGCCGCGCAGTCGCAACGGCGTCTCGGTGACGGACGCCTCCGGGAAGCCGTACAGTGGAATCCGGAATGGAGCAGGCACGGCGGGCAGTGTTGCCTCCATGAGCACCACGGTGACCAGCGTCTCCAATGGTTCCACCCTCGACTCGGTAACGCGATCGCCCCTGCGATCGAGCCTGAAAAAGCCGAGACCTCGGCCGGATCCAACGTTGGGCATTCAAAATCCCGGCTATTCCGGATCCGGCAGCTCGCCTCCGATGCGGCGCAATGGAAGCGTTAAGAAGGTCCGAATTCAGACGCACAGCACCGAGGTGTAATATGGTTTCAACCTTTTAGGATTAGGTTCTTCAACAAACAAGCAAACGAAAAAAGAAAACAAAAAATTATACAAAGACTGTGTACAGTAGCAAAAAAGACACAAAGGAATGTTAGGATGAGATACGTTTGTAGGTGTCTCTCATTAATTAATTAGTAATTCCCAACTGCAAATTGAAAATTCATTTTCATTTGTCTTCCAAGAAGGATGCATATTATCATTTGGCCTAGACCAAAATTTCTATGAGCAACGGTTTCCGTCCACGGGCAAGGCAAGAGTATTTAATTCGAGTTGAATTTCCCAGAAGTATTTGATTTTCTATATACCTCCCCAAGTGCCCTTCAGACCACGCCCCAGTCCCCGCACTTTGGAAAGAATTATCCACGAAGACACTGGAGTACCAACCAATATACCTATAATTAATTTGCAATATTCTTATTTAACAGAGACAAAATAAACTTAAGCATTATAAAGCGACATTTGTAAAATACATAAAAATCAAAACGACACAAATTGTTATTTATAATTAAGTTTAAGTCAAGGCGAAATGAGCGAGTTTCAAATAGATTCGATAATTGTATGTTATTGTTAGCCGTACTTTATATTAAACGCGTTAATCAACCTAACGGATTATAATAATTGTTGCGCTAAGATTTCACTATTAAAGACACTTAGATTAATTGCTAAGCTTGTTTGTTTAGTTTTTGTAATTTAATTGAAAAATGTGTTTCATGTTTTTCGCTGTTAAGTAAGAAATACTAAATAAAAGCAAAAAATAAATATTAGTTGGTAGTTTGCTTCTTGGAAAAATGGAATTATTGTTATAAATGTATTTTCTCTGCGGAAAATATTAAAAATATTCAACTTCGAGAAACTAAAACTTTTAATGTATTCGCCCTATTTAATTATCTATTAATAGAAAAAAGAAATTAAATTTTTTTTTTTTTAAACCGATATAATTTTTGTTTGTAAAATTACAATATTTAATGCAAACAAGAAAAAAGCTAGCTTCGGCTTGCCGGCTTATATACCCTTGCAGGTCATTTCAATTAATTTACAAATCGCAAAAATTTTAAATTTCCTTTTATTTCACATTGATTTTTCGATCGTTTCATATTTTTTTTTTCGATTTTTTAAATATTTAATTGGAAATTCAGAAATATAAAATAAATAATATCCCCCAGAGTAGAAGGTAATATTTGAAACAAGAGAGAACGCTATAGTCGGGTTTGTGTCCCGGCTATATAATAACCGTCACTCGGCTAAAGGGAGTGCAAGGGAGATGGATATATAAAATTTTTTTGATTACGTATAACTTTTGATTGAATGGTCCAATTTGAAAAATGTCTTCTACATTTCGATAGATATAAATATAAACAACAAAATTGCATTTATACTTCTCGGAAATCTTTAAAGGTGTGGGCGCCAGACACATTTTAAACTCATTAGTGCGCGATTGTGGGCGTTAGAGGGGGCGTAGCGCTCGGCTGAAATAAACTTGCGCTGCGTAGGAAGCCCAAGAATATATGTGGGAAATCTCAACCTTCTAGCTTTTGTAGTTTCCGAGATCTCAGCGTTCATACGGACAGACGGACATGGCTAGATCGACTCGGCTAGTGACCCTGATCAAGAATATATATCCTTTATGGGGTCGGAAACGTCTCTTTCACTGCGCTGCAAACTTCTGACCAAAATTATAGTGCCCTCTGCAGGGGTATAAAAATTCGACTTGGCCCATTGTGCAGTTAGTGAAGACAACATCCCAATCCAGAGAATGCTCCTCAGCAGTGACTACACCCTTTCTACACGCTCTACATTTTACTCAAAGTTTACATTGTTTCTACATTCTACATCGCTGCTTATTGGGAGCGCCGAAAAGAGCACTGCTTTCGACCGCAAGTTGTTCTTTTTTGTCTAAAGCGGCCGTTATTTTTGAATTCCAAGCAGTTATTTTTGAATATTCACAGCCGATTTGAATTGAAATTAAAAATTACAATTTAAAATTACAAATTAATAATTAAAAATGACAAATTAAAGTTCCAATTGGCATCAGCGGCCCAGTCTCTTGTCCTCTGTAACAAAATATAAATTAGTATACATTTTTAAATTTAGTGAAAATACGTACCTGCCTGCTTGATCCCCACATGGATCGCTACCAGGCGGAGAACGAAAATAAGAACACTTAATTATGTTTAAGTACGAGTGCTGCATAATACTTATCTAAACTCCGCTTGAGACATTAAACGCGTAAGGACGCACCAATCAAAAGTTCAAAGAAATCTTGGTTAATAAACCTAATCTGGCTTCTTACAGTTGGTGCTAAGACAGTAGATATAACAAGAAAGGAAGCTAGCTTCGGCAAGCCGAAGCTTATATACCCTTGCAGATCATTCTATTAATTTACAAATCGCAAAAATGTTAAATTTCTTATTATTTCACATTAATTTTTCGATCGTTTCTATCACAGCTATATGATATAGTAGTTCGATCTTTTAAAAATTAAAATCAAAATTCGGAAATATTTCAAAATAGTCATATCCCAGAGTAGAAGGAACTGTAATAAAAACCAACAAAGATATAATTGTTTTCCCATTAATTTCCATTTAATTTTTCGACCGTTCCTATGGCAGCTATATGATATAGTGATCCGATTTAAAAGACAAAAAAACCGAAATTCAGAAATATATAAAAAAAAATGTTCCCAAGAGTAGAAGGTAAAATTTCAAAAAACACCGGACCTAGAATTTTTTTACGTTTTTTTTTTTGATCCTTCCTATGGGAGCTATAAGATATAGTTGTCCGATCCGTTTGGTTCCGACATATATACTACCTGCAATAGAAATACGACTTTTACGAAAGTTTCATCCCGATAGCTTTAAAACTGAGAGACTAGTTTGCGTAGAAACGGACGGACAGACGGACAGACGGACAGACGGACATGGCTAGATCGACTCGTCTAGTGATGCTGATCAAGAATATATATACTTTATGGGGTCGGAAACGTCTCCTTCACTGCGTTGCAAACTTCTGACTGAAATCATAATACCCTCTGCAAGGGTATAAAAAGGCAGTCCAAAGTCTCAGAGAAAAACATTTATTTGAAGACCGCACGAATCGGTCAACAGTTATTTGCGAGTTTTTGCTAAATATTGTTGAGTTATTTATAACCATCTATGTCCTTGAGTTCGAAAAAATTCTTGCATTTTTGGTTATATTTTAAATTTTATATACCCGTTACGCGTTACGCCCACAATCGCCCACTAACGATTTTAAAATGGGTCCTGCGCCCACATCTTTGAAGATTTCCGAGAAGTATAAATGCAATTTTTTTTTTGTATATTTATACCTATCGAAATGTAGAAGACATTTTTTAAATCGGACCATTCATTAAAAAGTTATACGCAATCAAAATTGTTTATATATCTGTCTCCCTCGCACTCCCTTTAGCCGAGTGACGGGTATTAGATAGTCGGGACACTAACCCAACTATAGCGTTCTCTCTTGTTCTTAATATTTACATATATGTATGCTGGTTTTAGATTCTTGTAACACTCCTGAAAATTGCAGATTTATCCCAATTATTACCTATCTTTTAGTATGGCTCAGTATTACTGTCCTAAAAACAATTGGATAGTTATATATACTGAGCTTAAGTTACAAAAAAAATGCAAGTGGCATTATAAATTAGTAAAAAAAAAATTGTTCAGTATATGAACTTTTAAAAGCGGCTGCAGAGACTTTTCTTTTGTTCTCAGAGGCGTATGAAATTCATTATCTCCCGATTCACAATCTGGGATCGATGCTACTGCGCTCAGCTTTGTTTACAAATAGATTTGGTTCATTCAGGAAAATTTTGATAAGTAAACCCAGTGAATACCAGGTTGAGATCGCGAGTAGGGAGGGGCGGGAGAGCTCAAAATACCGAGCTTCTCTGACATTTCGAACAGTTTGAGCTGAGTCTGCTTGGAGTGAGGACGGGTCGTCGTCATCGAAAGATAATTCAGAACTGCTGCATCTAGTATAGGAAGCCAGACAACAACAGTATTTGTTTATATTTCCACAAAGACCGCATATAAATAAATTATGAAATCAGAGGCGTTGCACAAGTTTCTGGCTTTCTATCCGCTGCTGATTGCCTGCGCGTGGAGCCAGCCATGTAAGTCGAAATTAAATGCGGAAACTAAAGCCTATTTAAGAATTGGATATATTTTCACGAGCCAATTAATATTATAATTGTGTCAAATTTTTAGTGAATCCAAATCAACAACAAGTGGCTTTTCAACAAACGTCTCCAGTTCACCCCGTTATCTTAATTAAACATAATATAAGAGCAGAAGACGCCAAGAACTACCACATCACAATACCCAAGGCTCCCAGTGCTGCGGAGCCGTGTCTCACGATCACTTGGCAGACCAATCCGGACGGCAGTGGACCCGATGAACCTCAGATCTATATGGGTAATGGCTACTTCGGAATAATACCACCAGTAGCACCAGGGCTGCAAAAGCCATAATCCAAACCGAAAATGGTATTTATTTTTCGATATTTTGCGAGTGTTTCTATGATGTTGTTGTCTTTTGTTGAATTGAAGAGGCAAATTTAAAGAATGAAACCCAAAACGATTAATAAAGTAAGTTTTAAAATACAAAATAACCAAGTTCCAATCTATTAAATATTTTACGAAAAAAATTCATATGTGAAAAAAGCATGAACTTACGTTAGAAATGAATAAAATTCCTTAAAAACTTTTGACTTAAACTTATCTAATAAATTAGGGCTATTTATTTTTTGTAAAATGGTACGGCTTTAATTTCGTTCCAAAGTTTCTGTTATATTTGTTACACCTTACCACTGTGATAGCAAATGTTTTGGGACAACTTACAAAGATAATACTTGCGCTGTAAAACTATTTCACAAATTTAAATTGCTAATCATATCATATGTTTAGTAATAAATTAAATTCCATTTAACCACTCCAATATTGAATAATCACCAATAACCCCCATCATAACCTACTCTTCACCGATTTTTTTATTTGACAAAATAATTGTACACTGACCCATTGCGCATCGGGGGAGAAGTTGGATATTTTGCTCGTGTTTTCAGTGCCGGGATTTGGCAACACCCAGTCTGGACTCTGGAATATCGGTTGGTTGTCATGGCAACTCTGCGGGTGGAGTTCAAAACTGAGTTTTTGGGCCTGGGAGTAGGAGGGAGGTGTTGCCCAGACAGTAGAATCCCAAACTCCGGGGCAACTCCCCAAAACTGAACTGAACTCCCCCTGAAAATCCCACACTCCCACTGTCTGTGTCTGCAAGTGACAGAGATGGAGCGATGCACAGTGGGAGTGAGAGGGACAGGGAGCGACACTCCTGTGGAGAGTCCCTCGGAGAGAGCCAGGATGACTACAATTTTGCAGGGCTGCACTTTTCGGGATGACTGCAAAAAATTTCGCTTTTTTCCATGCCCTGACTTTCGCTGCAGTTTTCATTTCAGAGCGCAACTCGAGAAGCAACATCAAAATCAACAACAACAACAACGGGCAGAAGCCGAAAAAAATGTGGCGTGGGAGTGTGTTAGTAAGGCTAATTGACTTGCCATACCTCCTGGGTCCACGGGTGGTATGATGAATATTCGGGAATTACAATTAATAGTATTGTGCGCAAGCAATTTCGATAACCTAACTTCATGTAATTATATTTGCAACTTTGAATTTAGATAGTGACTCCTGAAAAGTTATTTTATCAATAAGTCAAATGTGTACTTTGTATTTTCCTCTGATATCTGATCAACAATTACATTTTTACAGTATGGTTATACAGCCATGATCATATAAATAGCATTAAAAATACACTTTCTCTATTCGTAAGCCAAATATTATTAAATGAACAAGTTTGTTTCCCATTGTGTTTCGTTAACATTTGATTTTAATAAAAATAACATATCATCATTTTTTTTATGGTACTGAAGAAAATAAAAGATTAGGCTTACTTTAAGATAAGTCTGGGCTAATATGACTCGCCAAAAAAATTTCAAGCCATGTGTTTGGCTAGTTAAAAGTCACCATCCAAGCTAAAATCAGATTTTAAGGTTTAAAGAATTTTTTTCGGCTTTAAATACAACAAAATGTCTTGGAATATACTGCTGTATATAATCGTTACTGCCAAAAAAAATAACGAAGAGACGGAAAATATGCAAAACTTAACTAAAATCACCTCAGATTATAAGGGTTATTTTTATTCTTTTATATTTCAACAACATACCAAAATGTGCACCTTTTCAAAATTGTATTATGTTTATCGATAGTATTGACCAAATGTCAATTGTCAAAATAAATATTAAATTAAAATAAAATGATGCTGTCCGTATATACAAATCAAAATTCTTGAATTTCTTTTCGTGCTTAACTATCCGGTGAAGATCTCTCTTCAATGAAAATTTCATACCAGTTGTGAAAATGTTGATTCTTTTGGTTGCCTGTGTTTACCTTACCTTTGGATTCCTAATTGTGTATTTAATTTGCCTTTGTATTGTGATTTGTCTGTCTATTTTCATTGGATATAATCCGATTAACAGTTAAGAAAACGCAAAGGAGAATGACCCGTGTAAGTTAAATTATTTTTTAAGGAAACGTGGTTTAAGACAGTTAAATAACATAATTTTTCATAATTTTTCCCTTCTAACCCTTGACTTTTGTGCTGTTCCAGATTGAAATAGTCAAGTGCATGTCCAAAAATATCATTAATTTCCCGTTTCGCCAGCAACAACCCCGAAAAGCTCTCAGACAGGCGGTAAGTTCCTCGATAAGCCCCCAAGAAAAGTTGACAACTTTTGGGCACTACCTTTGTCTACATTTTGGTCAGTTTGATGGGAACTATGGGGATTTCGGGGGTGTTCGAGGACGGTGGCTCAGACAACAGTCGATGGATTGAGTGTTTGTTGTGGGGTTGTTCGCAATATGAATATGTTTGTTGCTATTTTATTTAACGCTCCAATGCATTCGGCGGTGTCTGTCTGGGAACTCTGCTGTGTGCTGGCCAGAATAGTGGTTTTCCCCCCATTTGCTGAATTTTTAATCAGCCTTTTTGGCCCCTGGCTTGCTCGATTTGATTGAATGGAATAAAATATTCGAGCTTCACTCTCGCTCCACATTTTTGCGTCCTTCCTGTTGGCTGCTGTTCTAGAAATTTTAGAAAGTTCCGTTGCGGCTGCAGCCACCCCTGGAGCGCCACCATCACCTCTGACCCCATCAGCCGCCCATTTCTCCCTTTTCGACCCCCTTCTGCACTGCGTCACGTTCGCCGCATGCTGTCTGCCATTTTGGCTTTTCCTGCAGGAAGCTTGCATATTTCACGTTCGCCATGTTGTTTTTTCCTCGCTGTGTCAGTGTGCGCGTATGTGTGTGTGTGTGTGTGCAGTGTCTGTGTGAGCCGGTGCCCCAACTCTTCACTTTTATCGATTGAATTGTGTCTCCGGCTGTGAAATGCAGGTCATTGATCTGTTCGTGCCAGCTAAAAACGACGAAAGGCTTTTTCGGTTTTTTCGCTCTCTCTCCTTCTCTCTGTCCTACTCTAACCCTCTCCTTCTCGTTTTTAAGGAATTGGAGTTGGGCAGGACAGCAGCTGTGGACTGCAATTCATCGTCTGGTGCCTTTTTTCGAGTTTTGTGAATAGTCAGCATATGACCAGGGTTCTGGGTTTTCAGTAAACAGCGCCATAAATCTGATTGCGCTTTGATAAACCAATTTTCTGTCAGCTAATGTTGATAGATTTTATTAAGGAGGCTAAGTTAGAAGATATTATCTTAGGCTAAGCTAAACTTATATCAAAGTTTTGAAAAACGTAATAATAGTTGTTTAGTTTTCGGAGCAATTTTTAAGGAACTTATATATTATGTACCACATAAATTTCGGCAGTATTAATTTAATGAATTCAACAATTTAAACCGAAAGTATAATTCAATTAAAATAATACTTAATGTTCTTGAATATATAATAATTATGTTGTATATGACTTAGAATCTTAAGACTGTTTTTTGTTATACCAATTAATTTCCATATATGCCTAGACGATTGACTTGTGTGGTAAGCAATACTTTTAAATAATATGGTAATCTTATGCTAATTTAAAAAAACTTAAAAATACATTTTTATTTTTATTATCTCTTATGAAGTTTATATTCTATTTATAAAATAATTTAGATACAAAAAATAATAAATGCTTAAAAATATTTAATACCCCTAAAAAATGCTTGCCAAGTCAAGTATGTATTTGATTTTCAGTTAGAATAACTGCGCAGAGCAGCTCGATGGCAGATCCCTTCCTTTTCCCGACCAGCACCAACATAACGACTGTGAAAAATATTTCCTTTTCGAAGCTTTGGGGTAGTGGAGCAGCAGAAACCAGAGTTATATTCAACGTAGGAGTTTGGGGCATAGAGCTGGAAGTTACAGGCAGACTGCCAGCAGAAATATATGCGACGACGGGGCAAACTGTACCGAAGAGTCGAGAACACAGAGGCCAGACAGCAGTAGAAAGGGAAATCTACTGCGACTTATGGCACCAGGATATGTATTTTCGGGCATTGGAGTTTTCCGCCTCCGGTTGTTCGGGGGTTAAATAAAAAGTACTTGTCCGGTTGGCGGTTCAATGACCATCAGGCCGACCGGCGACGATGCTATCTGAACAAAGTGTATTGCCATCGACCAACGAGTGCTCCTTCCCACATTTACTAATGGGCCTTGCCTTTACCTATCGCTGGAAAAACAAAAATAAATAAGCATAATGTGCAGAACGAGTTGCAAGGTCGACGAACGTTGAGCGCGGTTCCCAATCGCAGTTCCCAGTTCTCAGTTCTCAGTTCTCGGTGCCCAGTTCCCAGTTCCCGGATTCCGAGCCCAAGTCAGTCCAGTTGACTTAATGCCCAGATCTGTGAGCCAAACACGTTTTTCGCTAGTGCATAATTTGTGGGTAAGTTTTCAATCAACAAGCTTCAAGACAAACGCTTTGGTTTCACTTCCCTCAATTCTTGTTCCACCTTTACCCAATGGAAGGCAATCCAAAATTTCATATTTTAAAATTAATAAAGTATTCCCAAATATTTTTAGTTTATTAAATCAAAATACTGATTACAATTCTGATTTGTTAAAAATTGTAAGAGTAAGGATCGTTTTCTCGTTGGTATGTTAAATTTAAAGTTTGCTTTTAATTTTGTTTTCCCATACGTTTTCAAGGTTTAATCCCTCTTTAAATTAAATAAACGGATGAGGAAAAATCCCTTTATCTTTTTATGACTATAATAATAACATTATTTGTTGTATAACAAAACTATTTAACGTTTTTCTAAAATAGAACATATTCAAATCAAATGAATGATCGCTTCCGCCTTATATGATAAGATCCCTTTATCATAGCCTTGTCTACTTTAGATTCACTTTCCTGGCCCCAAATTCTCACTAATAACACCACCTTGGATGCTTCCAAGCACCAGTCAACCAATCATCCGATAAGCGCAGGCGTCGTCACTAGAGAAAAGCCGAGATTTGGATGCGGGCACTCGAGAGAGAGTTACCGTAGAGTTCTCTCTGGCTGGGAGTCTTCTCCTCCTTAGATGCCGATGCCATGGGCCATGGGCCTAGCACTCGGGCTAATGGCCTCTCGAGTCGCTAGCCGATGTTATAATCGCTGGAATCGTGGCTGCAACTTTTTTTGCATTCCACAGCGCCGAGGCGACTTCCCACTCCGCTCCTCCGACTCTCGGAGTCTCTTGTTCTCCAGTTCTCCAGTTGCCCGGCTATATGGTTCTCCGGTTCCCCTCCCACACTCTCACCCAGTTTCAGGTCGGCTCTGCTGGCATTGACACTGACACTGCGCCACGATGGCATTGGCCATGGCATTCTCGGTGCTTCTTGCAGCGGCTTCCTGCACCGCCACCTTGAAAGCCCCTCTCCGACTCTCCCTACATGCCTCCCCCTGATCCGAACTGGTCTGGCATTCATCAACCTCGGGTTGAGGGAGCTAAAGAGGGGAGGTAGCTGGCTCTGGGTGCACAGGTACAGGGAGATTAGAAAGTAGCATTCGCTAGAGAAAATAAATTATAAAACTTCGTAATTTGAATATTTAACTTATGTATATTCTATATAAAAAATAATGGTACATTAATTAAAATAATTGTTTATACCATAAAAGTAAAATATAGTTTATTTTTGTAGTTAGGATAATATTTGTAAAACAAAAACTAATTTAAAAAAATAAAATACCATTTTTAGTTAACAGTTAAAAGTTTCTAAAAACGCATAAATTTATTTATAGCCAAAACTAATCATTAAGTTAAATGCCTTCCAGTAAAATATAGTTCATTAATTTGTTCTTTAAAATTATTTAACCTTTTTGAATACACCCCTGTAACGCTTTTACTGTAGACCTGCACTGAAAACCATTTGTGATTTGCTTTATGCACTGGCAGGCTTCTATTGTGTGACTAAGACGCACCCGTGGCCTTTCTGTTTGCAGACCCGACCATCGGAAGGCCCAGGCCCATGATGTCCATGATGATGACGCTGCACTGGCTGAGCTTGAACTGGATTTTTAATTGGCCTAGTCCATTGAGTGCTCCATTTGCTGGCACCCCATCTGGGCACTCATCTGATATCTGCTGGCCAAGGTACCGGTGGGGTGGAATGGGGGACAGATGCCCAACGATAATGGACAGCTGAGATTTGCACTCGGATAGCAGTAACTGTGGAAACAAGTTTGAATTGCAAATGAGTGAATTGCAGATGAACTGGGAATTTTCCAATTGCTATTTGAAGAACTAAATGGACTCAACGCGGCGAAGGCAGTGTGGAAATCTTCATGGGGAATCTTAAATCGCTTAATTTTTTCAGAATACTTTTGCTTAGAGTTTCTTCTTTAATTCGGAAAAAATACAAAAGCTAAAATACAGAATATTGAAACAAAATTGAAACTTTGGAAAGGTCCTTCGTAGAATATAGTTTCAGCTAACTATCTTAGTTTATATAGTTTTTATTTATATCTTAAATTCATAATATGATGAGACATATTAATGAATCATTTTATGCTATCCAACAAGCCCCTTAAATATCCTATCCACATTGTCCCTAATTTGACTTCGGGTATTTCCATCCCACCAGTTTTTCTCTTCAGCACTTTCCCCCCAACTACACCATGTGACAGTTTAACTAACTGATGAGTAAACTAAAAAAAAGTAAATTAAAATAAAAAGGGACACCACAATTAAAATGAAAATCAACGAAAAGCGAAAACTTTTTGCCATACATACTCGTCGTACTTTTATATATATGTGGAAATATATACGAAGAGCACACACGGACCAATTTTAATCCTCACAGACAGAACAATAACAGACTAACCTATTGTAAAGTGGGGGAAATATAAAGCTCAACGGCAAATATGTATGTTTACATAAAGATATATGTACATCCCTTTTGGCCATGTGCCTGTATGTTTATGCATTTGTATGCACTTGCGACAAATTTTCCAAAATGGCGTCGACAATGACTAACCGTTCGACTCGAACTCCAACTCCACCCCCTTTCCCCATTTTTTCACCCACAAAGAAAAGTGGGAAAGGTTCTTTTTGTCTGCTTGTGACTCCCCAGAACTCCAGGTCAATGATACCAAAAGTTAAACACCCAACCAGCCCACAAACTCCATGCCAATCCCCTCCCCTGAGCCTCCCACCATGTCTGCGTCGCACTTGAGCAATTTTCACAAAAAAAAATAAAAAATAATAAAATGCAGAAAAAAGAATAATAGAGGCAAGACTCGAATGAAAGAAGAGAAGGAAAACAAAAACGACGGTCCGCACCCTGGGGCCAAAAGAGTGGCAAAGTGGAGCGGGCGGGTGGAGTGCATATAACGTCAGTGTCAAGTTTACGCTAGGTTCACCACCTTCCGCCCCCAGCCCCCAAAAGACCCACCACTCCCCCCAGATCGTCGTTTTCCACAGAACTCCATTTCCAATGGCAGCACAAAGCACTTTTATCTTTTGTACGTTTAATTTGTGCAGTGAAAAGCGAGCGGGAAAAGCGGCCAATTCGAGTTGGGTGGGTAGAAAGTGCACAGAAAAAATATGTTTGCTTTGGGACTATTCGTCTTATTATTAATAAAATTAATTAATTCAATTTTATATAATTTTTTTTTACTGTAAAAAATTAGAGACTAAGTAGCATTTAGATTCCCTTCATCATCGACTTATCAATTACATTTTGAAACAAGAAATTTTAGAAGTAAGTTGCACAATTTTATATCTTGAAAATTAGAAAGTAATAAAATAGAGTGATCCCTTTTTTAAAAACCAAATAGTTTAAATAAATTGAATTATAGATATATGTATATGTATTTCAAATAAGAAGTATAAATTGTATATTAATATCGGAATAAATTGTTTTTAAATTTATTTATAAATGTTTGTAAAATCATTTTGAGTATGGCTTAAGATTAGTAATTAATTTGCAAGCTTTACGTAATGTAAAAATCTAAAAAATAAATAAAAAAATAAATACTTTTTTTTAACGTGCTCTGAAGAGGGGGAAGGGCGAATGAGCCACCTAGCGGCTAAAATAGCGAGCTAACCACCTCCCCCTTTTTCGCACAGCAAAACAATCCACAACCATCTGCACTCATGCATCATTCATTGTGCCTTCCTCGCTCTCTATCGCTCTCTTTATCTGCATTTGCTTTTCCTGTCGGTGTGTCCATACATATATACGTTTCAGTGGGTGTGTGTGTGTGTGTTTGAGCTGCAGCAGCAACAACAAGCACGACAACTTGAACAACGCGGTGAAGGTCATTGCTACCAAAATTGTGTCTCCCTTTTGTCCTACTCTACTCTCGACTCGATTCGCTTCGTCTCACACGCACACTCGCAGAGGTACTCACACAGAGGCAGGAAAAGCCCCGTATCTGTGTGAGCTATCCATCCATCCTAGTGGTATACTCCACATCCCGAAAACATACTACAACTTGAACGGGGAGTTGGGAGCTCTGTTCTGGAATGGGCGGATGGCGATGGAAATGGAGACGGCGATGAAAAGAGACGGCAACGGGAGAGGGAGAGAGAGCGAGAGAGAGAGGGATCTGGAGAACTGCAGTGCTCGTTTGGGGAGTTTTTCTTTTTCGCTTGGCATTTTTGTTTTCTACGTGCACGCTTTCGCCAGCCTTACCCTTTCCCAAGCTTTTCACAAGGCATGGGTTAAATGGGTAAAGAAGTTGCCAGATAGTACAAAATTCAAAGAAATCAAAAGTAGTGTTTCTTTTTTTGAAAGGGAATTCATTTTTATATTTGAGAGAATATACTGAAATAGTTTTCAACCAAAATCTTGGATATCACGTACATCAATGCACTAAACCAACCGTCTTTGGCTTGAAGAGATTTCTTTTCTGAATTTATTGCAGCAATATTTTGAGATAATTCTTCAAAGTATTACGTATACTTAATGTGTGACGCTTTCCCGCATGCATATGTCCGTCTCCCTCGCACTTCCCTTAGCTGAGTAACGGGTATCTGATAGTCGTGTATAAGTGTATACTTTTAAACGACATCGTCTAAGAAATTCTAAAATGTCTTTAGATATTATAGTTGTGTATCTAAATTTCATTGGATACCGCAGATTAAGCTTATTTTTATTTCCTACACACTTGCCATTGCATACTTATTAAGCTCAATATTTTTTTTTGCAATTTTTGTTACTTAACTTATTTATTTAATTTCCAATAACATTTTCTCAAAGAAGTTAGTTGCTTTAATTTTTTATAACAATCAAATTTCCTTAATTTTGGGGCGATTTTACCGTACATTTTCCATGAGTGTAGGATTTAAATCATATGGCAACCCTGTAACGACACTTGGCTTGCGATTACAAAATCGCAACAGAGCCTCCAACTCCGCCACTGAAAACTTGTTCGTTACCGTCTCTCCTTTTCCATTCCCTCTCCCGCTCCCGCACCTTCACCCTCTTGCTCTAGCCGCAAACTGTGTCTGTGTCACTCAACCCACTAAACTAGCGCACAATGCGAATTGCGAAATGCGACGATGAGACGACGCTAGGCAACGGACGATGTTATTGAGTTCCCCCAGTTCTTCGAATACTCTTTCTTCAGGGAAGTTTTCCAACCAACAAAAGCTTAAATTGCAAATAAATTCTTAAATATAATTAGTTAACGAACAGACACACACAAAAAAAAGCACGTCGCCGTAAAATCGATAAGTCCAGGTAATTTTCTGGTTATTCCTACTCATATCGTTTTTACCTGAAATATTCATAAATTTACATTAAATAATATCATTTTGCCGAATTCTCTCTCTCGGAGATTCTCTAACTTCGAAAAAGAGCGCAAGAATCAATATGGCGAGCAAAATGACATGAGTGGAAGGGAGAAAGACTGATTCGAAATTCGAACTGACGTACTTCAAGCATGTTTTCTCGCTCGCACTAGTGTACGTTTTGGTCAGAAATAAGATTTTTTACATTTCGAACATATCACATTTACCTGGCCCCATATCAAGTTAAAAATGATCTTAAAAAAGGTCAAATTGACCTACGATTCATATCGAGTTTTTTTTGGGTGCAGGTTGTTGGCAAGATGCAAAAACATTGTACAATTAAGGTAGTATTCTATTAGTTGGATATATGGATAGACAAATATTTAATGCATTTTATATTAGTTGCTTGACAACTAATTAATTCAAAAACGTAATGCTAAAACAAAGATTGTTTATAGCACCTCTACCTGATATTTTAAATCTTTAACAAAATTTCTACATCATAGTTCACTATCTCTAAAAATCGTAACTATACCATTCGGAAATTTATACTTACTTTTTATCAGTTAAGACAATGTGTGAAACCCAGGTCCAGGATAAGGATTGGTGCTGCACCATGTTTTACGCTATATGGAGCACATTCATTGGTGCCATTTTCTTGTTAAGTGCAATATATTATGTCATATTGTCCTGGTCCATCTGGCCTATGTTCGCAGAAAGTTCGATTGCGTTGATCATCTGCTTACTAAGCCTTTTTTATTTAATTGTCTGTATATTGTATCTTTTTGCTGGGATTTGCATGCTGCTGGGCATTGTATACGTAAGGCGGACTTACAAACAGAAATATGAATTTAAAATACTAATTAAGACATTTTTTAAATGGCAATATAGAGAATAAGAAAGGTGTTCGTTTGTGGAAAAGTTCTAAGCCATTTTTTCCCAATATATACCTTCTTGTTCATATTTACAATAGGTAAGAAAAACATCGCAAAATATCTGTAACTATAATATTTACTAATTCTTTAATTATTCTTATACTTACACATGTTCTTCTGATTTAGTTGTCCATTTCTCGTCCTTGCCGAAATTATGCCGGTATATGAAGAAAACTTGGCCGTAAATTAGTTGCTTGCTGTAGTGAACAAAGCCACAAAATCCTTGGAAAACGGCACTCAAACTCAGAGAGTCATCCCGGATTATTACTTTTTTAATTTACCCTAGAAAAAAAAGGTTAATTTGGTAATGGCAAGTGTCCTAAAAATCGTATAATCGTAGTGTACTGAAGTATTCAATCACATGTAACTCTAAAAACTATTAACAGCGAAATATTAAAAATTTGGAAAATGTGTAAGTCGTGTAACAAAATTCCATCTTACTGTTACGTGAAGTTCTATGCAATATGGTGCATAGTTATTGGTTGCTTGTGCATTATTCATGCAACTTATGGGATATGTAACGCATTTGAAAGGAAAAGGCATTTCGTGAATAATATTGTGTACACTATTATTTATTTGATTGTCTCCATTACGTATTTTTTCGCTGGGACTGCCTTGTTAATAGCATTAACTACGGTAACATCAAACAATAATACGTTTAAATACAAAGAATTATTTTCTTTGAATTTTATATAGGTTTCGAAGAAGCTATTTAAATTTGGAAAAGTTGTATCATATGTTTTCCCATTGTTTAATATGTATTTAATTTTTCCACTAAGTAAGTAACTGCATTATTATAATTTTTAATTTATTAGATATAAAAACCGGCATAAACTGCCGATAAAATAATAACATAGTATTCAACCTACCCAAAAAGTCGTTCTAAGCCTAAAAATCATATGAAAAAACATTTCTTGACTTTTTTTCTTATAAAGGCTTTTGTTTTGGACATTTCTTGATGTTTTTTTATTTCATATGAAGTTTTTTGTTTTGGACGACTTTTTGTTGGGTTGAATATTAGTTCTAAATATAAACTCCGGGAAAAAAATACATGAAAGTATTTCTTATATGTATGTTTATATTTCTTTAAGGAGCTAATATCTTCTTGACCTGTAACTTGATTCACATCGTTTAATTATTCTTATAATACCGTTTTCTTTATTTAGTAGTGCATTTGGTGTGCGTCCAGAAATTATGCAAACTTATTAAGGAAACTTGGGGGTGAAGTTACTGCAAGGCATTTCGAATTTGAAACTCTAAAAGAGCGATACGAAGATTATATGTAACCCTCAATGGAGTGCGGTAATACTGACTGATCTGTGAGGTTTTTCACCATGTAAATGTAATAATGATTTGTTAAATATTATAAGCATACTATACTAAAATCAAATAAAGTATTAAATCATATTTAAGGTAAAGCTATTAACAAGGCAATCCCAGCGAAAAAATCACATAAATGATAGTACCCACAATGCTATTCAAGAAATGCCTTTTTCTTTCAAGTGAGTTAAATATTCTATAGGTTGCAGAGCTAATGCCCAAGCCACCAATAACTATCCCCCATTAAGTTACACAACTTACACAATGCCAAAACATTAATTATACCCTTGCAGAGGGTATTATAATTTCAGTCAAAAGTATATACATATATTCTTGATCAGCATCAATAGCCGAGTCCATCTAGCCATGTCCGTCTGCCCAACATTTAGTATTTTGTTGTTAGGGGTGATATCAAAAATTTTTTTTTGTTGCATACTTTTTGAATGCCAAAATTTCTTTCCTCTTTCACCCGAGTGGGGGTGATATATCACCCATATCACCCCCCGTGGATCCGCGCATGTTTTGACCTTTTCTAAGGTCCAACGGCGAACCGCCCCAAAACTTTTGCTTCAATTTTTCTAAAGTCAAAGAAAATTTTCCACTTGATGGCAAAGGTAGTAGTAGTAGACCCTCTGCTTTCGATTTTAAATACACAACAGATTTGTATTGACGTTCACATATTGAAATACATCAGAGAACCGTCCTGGTAATGCCGTACTCCAAGTATTTTGCAAGGAACTAATTTACGACCAAGTTCTCTTCATATACCTGCATACTTTCGGCAAGCACGAGAAGTGGACAACTAAATCAGAAGAACAGAAATATAAGAATAATTAAAGAATTAGTATGCATTTAATTTACTGTTTTTTTGCAATGTTTTTCTTACCTATTGTAAATACCATATAGAAGGTTATAATTGGAAAAAAATAGCTTAGACCTTTTCCACAGACGAACAGCTTTCTTGAGCGCTAAATTGACATATAAAAAATATATTCTAGGTATTTAAAATTTTATTTGAGAGTCCGCCTTACCCGTTTAATTCCCATCAGCATGCAAATCCCAGAACAAAAATACAAAATGCTGACAATCAACAAAACTAGCAATAATACAGCGCTAATCGATTCAAAGGCATCTTTTCCGAAATCTGGCCAATAGCTCCACGTATCTATTAAATTCAGCAGTGCGCTTGCCAAGGAAATTGCACCAATGACTATGCTCCATATAGCGAAGAACATTGTGCAGCAAAAATCGGGGTCGTCGCATTGACACATTGCCGTAATTGACTGTTAAAATTTTCCGGAGGTACAATTGTACTTTTTAGAGATAGTGAACTATGATGTATATATTTGGTTTGAGTTGTCAAATATCAGGTAATAGAGCTCTAACTGCCGTTTTCTCATTTGCATGTTAAATTTAAAGTAGATTTTAAACTCTTAATTCTCTTCAGTAGGAATAACCCTACTTTAAATTTAAAATGCTCAACAGTGTATTTTGTGTATGCAAAAGAACATATGTATTCAAAATGTGTTTTGTGTGTACTAAACCTAAAAATAAAAAAAATATCTATATAAACTACTGGCATTTGTAGGTGCTTTGCGGGTACTTTAAGTTTAGTTTACTCAATTAAATTGTCGCTGATAAATTGAATTTTAAAATTTCTGATTACATCGGAAATGGGCACGATTTGAACGATATAGGGTATTCTGAAAATCGTTCTTCAAAGCTCTCGTTCTTGCGTTCTCTTTCGCCCACCAAGGCAGACATTGCCCTGCTTATTTCCTCTCCGTCTCTCTCTCTCTTCAGCTGTGCATGCTGCTCCATTCACGTGCTGCACACTTTTCTCGTGTGTTTTTCTCCCAACCCCTGCGATCCCCAATCCTCCAATCCCCTCTCTTTCCGATTCTCTCTTGGCTCTCAACGGAAGTGGGCGTGCGCAAGTGTGTGTGAGTGCTGGGTTCAACGTCTGGTGGTTGACCTACCCATACCACTAGGTTTTCCCAGGAGTCTCGGTTCCCAGCTCCTGCTGCACTCGGCTCCTTCTTCTTCTCGCTCCTCCCCGCTCCTTTTCGCCCGTTGACTCATTTGAACTGTTCGTTCCACCAATGCTGGGGTATTAGAAAGTGCCGCACCCAGAAAAAGAAAAATAGTAAAAATAGGACCCCCACTCAGACTCCCACCTCGTCTGTGTGACAAGTGAAAACTAGAAAATTCTGCTGCTCAGCGCTCACTAAAGTAAAAGTTGTCTTATCAATGCGAGGGAGCTCTGTCAGTGGGTGGTTGTTCGGTGCCGACAGCTCATTTGGCGTCATTGCGCCGAGACAAGGGCCCCATAAAGATGTTAACCAGATATTGCATAGTTTAATAGGTATTTCGAAACTCGTCTGGCATCAATCGCTTAGGACTTGACCAAGGGCATGGTTATTATAGTCGAAAGATGTTTACTTATCTATTGCAGAGAAGACTTTAACCAATATAATACGAAGAAGAATACGAATATAGTAATACTGATTTCCTTTATTATAATGCATTATATCAAAATTATAATTTTAACTCTCTCAATTTTAGCTTTTGATCACGTTTAGGGATACGAAAAATCAGAGGCCAACATACTTGCCATTTTCTTCCTTAGCTGGTGGAAATCTTCTTGTTATTCTTCTGATGCCACCAACTGGTTTTCCACTTGCAGCAGATTCAAGGCTAACTCTGTTGGGTCATTGCCATTGCGATTTTTCCCCAGTGCTGGAAAAACTAGTTGCATTCACCTGGGCTCGCAATATTTGCTTAGACAGATTACCCAAGAACCGGCTGGGCGGGTTTTCTTCAGCCCGACTTCCTCACAGGGAAAGTTCTGGAGGGAGAGAGTGTGCGCTAATACCGGAGAAATGGAGAAAGTTGCAAGTAGCAAAAGACACTTCAGCCAGCCTATTGTGCAACTTCCCGCTCTTCCACTCCATTTCCACAGTGGAAACTAGGTGAGGTGAGTCACAGTTGCCAGTTGCAATATGCATGTAACAACCCCTTTTTGCTCATTGCAATTGGTCTGAGCTAAAGTTGGGTGGTTCGCATCCCTTGGCCCTCGAATGAACAATTATCCTGTAGCGAAACCAGTCGGCAAGACTTGCATTTGCCAAACTGGACAAATAAAAAAGGAACTGGGAGCAGGTGTTTCTTTTTGTTAAATATAGCTATTATGTTGGTATGGGAAATCTGCAAACTTCTTCCGGTAAAAGCTACTCCCTTGATTTCAAAACAATTTTTTTTACAAACTTTTCCCCAAGCGTTTTTGGTGAATTTCCCATTATCTGTTTTTCTTCAAGCAAACATCCATTAACACTGCATTTTTAGGTATTTCTGTTAAATCTTTATTACTTTTAATTGCAATATTTCAGCTCTATTATGTAAAAATATTTAAAACAACTTAAGTTACTGAGAAAATTGTTTCTTCAGTTCTATATTTTTGATTTATTATTTATGTGATCGTCAGCTACTTTCCCTATGAACACATCCAAGTGGCGGTATTTGAAGGTGATTTTTTGCAAAGTGATAACCCAGAAACCTATTCATATATATCTTTCAGCTTGGAAGAAATTTGAAATTTGTATACAAATTCACCCCCTGTTTTTTATGCTTTTGTATTTAAAAACTGAAGTGCTATCCCCCGCAAAAGCTAACAACCCTTTTTTCGTGAAATTTGCGCCGTTCCTGCAGCATTAAGCTTGGTTTATTGACCTCCGTGCAGCTCTGCATTGCGTCACCGGCTCATCTGGTTCCTCTTATCACGCAACTGGCATCAAAAGTGTCCGCCATGGCCCTGCACTGAGAACAACTTTTGTAAAAGTCGTTAGCTATTGTACATTTATCATATATTTATATGGAAGCTTTTCAGATACATTTTTATATTTTAATAATTTATTTTATTTCAAATAAGGCTATACGTTAAAAAGAATAGTTGAACAAATAACAATACGAATTAGAATTCTGTATCAGGAATCATATATTTTTCTGTGTACCTTAACCCTTGTCTCCACCCTTAACCCGCTGCAGTTTTTTGTTTACTGCAGTAACGTTACAAATTAGCGAAAGTTTTGGTTGGAGAAGGAGGCCAACAGTCTGGGCCCAGACATCGTTTGGTATAAGCGACAGTTAAATGTCAGGGGTTGGGGTTGTCACAAGGGGTTGGTGCATTATGGCGGCACAATTACTGTAATCTATATCGTATTGCAGAGTTTGCTTAACGTTTTGGCCAAGTAAGTGGCCATTAAACGCAGTCAGCTTCGAGGCCAAACCGCAATTGGTTATGGCTTAAGATACGTGTAGGAGTGGGAACGTCGATATCTATATGTGCCAGTAGAACTTTAATCTGAGGTTATAAACAAATAGTTTGGAAAAATATAGTTTTGAGATTAATAGAGGTTTTACTAAAACACAATGTCATTTTTTTTATAAAAACTCAAAATACAAATATTCCCAAAACTTTAATTGAGGTAAATGATAAAATGGGGACATGTGCAACAATGTATAAAAGTTTATCTCATCAGCTCATTGCGCATGTGGGATCATTTATGTTTATACATACATACTTACACTCTTTGGATCTCTTAAGAACTACTTTGTTACTTCTCAATACTGATTCTCTGAGCTTGCATTACGCGAAAAGCTCTGCAGTGAAATCCCACATACTATATCAGACTTGACTTTTGAAGTTATCGGTCTGATATTTTAAAAACACGGAAATAGTTAACAGTTACGCGGTACTACAATCCTTGCAATGTAATTAAATCAGGTGAATTAAGCTACTTACATAAAGGTATAAGTGGAACGATGTTCAGCGAAAGTTAACTAGACACAAACTCAAACTTTCGACTGACATCCGGAAATATAATAAAACATTTCACTTAAGAACCTAATAACTTAAGATTCGTATTCTGACTCAATTCCGAAATTCGTTTTTAGAACAAAATAATGGGGCACTGAACTGAAATTGTGAAAAACTCTTATTTCTTCACTCTCTTTCTGTTCGAACGCCTCAGCTTTGGACAGAAAAAAAGCTTTTTGCGTCATTTTGCAATGCACTCTCTGTGGAAAAGTGCAGCGAAGGAAAGCGGAGGATGCATGAAGGTTTACGTTGAATGTGCTAGATGAAATGATGAAATCTACAAAGACTCTTTTTCTCATTAATATCATCTTAAGATCTATAGGTATATATATATAATTTTGCAAAAATTTTTAAAAATTTTTTAAAACAGAAAACTAAAAAATTTATGATTTATGGAATCCTTGCTCTAACAGTTTTTTAAGATAAGGCCAATAAATTGCCAGTAAAGAGCAATCAAAATTTTCCCGACTTTTCTCTCTCAGAGTGTCCAACTGCATTGTGCTCAGCACACACTGAGTTTTAACACAGTTCTCAGTTTGCATTTCGCTCTCGGGGCAAAAGCTTGTGATGGAAAATCCACGGACTATTACCGATTTGCCATTCGAAATCCTCGATCTAGTATTCAAAAATCTTTTTTATTTAAAATGTAAAGTGAACCTATCTCAAGCGCACGAGAAGCTCGGAAAAGCTTTTGCCTTTCACTGCCGCAATAAGTTCAGGAGACTCTCGACCGGTTCGCAATTAAAACCCAAAATGTGGGCGATGCTTATAAAGGAATGCGGCCCCTCAATTGAGGAATTTGTCTACGGGGATTTGGGTTACTCCTGGAACGACACTATAGCCGATGCGGTTGCGACTCACTGTCCCAATCTGAAAACGGTGTCAATTGTTCTCTATAGGTCTGGTCGGGAGGGTGTTCCGGCCTTTCTTATGAAGGTGAAAAACTCCCTGAAATCGGTGACCTTAGATCAACAGGATCATTTTCCATCTACATTCTTGACAGCGGTGTCCGAAATTACCCAATTAAAGACACTCTCATTTAAGGGATATGTGGACGAAAACGGTGAGTCTTTTTAGCGCTTAAGGGTTAAATACCGGCTGCAACCGGACTCTATAAATTATAATTATTTTTATAAATATGTAAGTATATATATCTAGCCTATCTCATCATAACAATCATCACACTCTTAAGGGAATTCAGGCTTACTATTTCATAGTTTAAAGAATTCTTACTTAATTGAATTCTGTTAATATCTTATACGGCGACCCCCAAAAACAAAAACATCTAAATATTCTTTTTTAAAGACGACTTCATTATTGCTTGAATAATACTATTCACTTTATCTTGTCTTTTATTTGTAAATCAAAGGTAAAAATCTTTCTCTGAAATTGGTATATTAAATAAATCAATTTTTTAAATTAATGAAACAGTAATTGAAGCGAGTATAGTTACATTGAATATTTCAATAATGGATTTAAAACTTTTTTTGCACCAGTTCAAATAGTTCGGCCCTGAGGAACCTTGGGAATAGGCTCGATAATCTTATGACGACTTCCTGAGCTGTGATGAAATACAGCATTAATGCTTAAATTACGATAAAGTAGGTAAGGTCAATGCATTGCAAACGGAGAGCAACAAAAAGCTTCTTAGTGTTCCTCTCTTGGAGCTCGCAAATGCATCCCTCTCTGCACACGATGAGTTTGGCCACAGTTGGCATTTCGCTCTTGGGGAAAAAGCTTGCAATGGACGGACCACCGACTATGGTCGATTTGCCGTTTGAAATCCTCGATCTGATATTCAAAAACCTTAACTACTTGCAATACAAAGTGGGCCTTGCCCAAACGCATGAAAAGCTCGGAAAAGCATTCGCCTTTCACTGCCGCAATGAATTCAGAAGACTTGCTCCCGATAGAAGGCTAACAGCCGAATTGTGGGTGTTCGTTATAAAGGAGGTTGGCACTACGATCGAGGAATTATTATTTAGTGGCGGCGGTTCAGGCTTATACTGGAACGATCTTATAGCCCAGGCCGCTGTGACGAACTGTCCAAAACTAAAGTCGGTATCAACATGTGTATATGGGCGGTTCTTTTACAAACCGAACACCTTTTATTGGCTCACATTTTTGATTTGCCTGAAACTTTTTTTACACGTACTATTCAGAAAATAAGTAAACACTTGTATCAGGATTTGACCGAAAAAAAATTATTTTCCTAGTTAGAATTTTTTTAAGTGTGCCACAAATTGTCAAATTTGAAAAAGTACCCTCTCATTGAAAATCTGTATCTCCGGTTATATGAATCCAATTGACTTCATGTCTTTTGCATTAATTCCTCTAAAACCTCTGCTTTCAAAATAAAATTTCTTAAAAAAAAAAATTTTTAATTTCTTAAAAATAAAAACAAATTAAGATTTAAAAAAAAATTTTAACTATTGCCCCCACAAAAAAAAAAAATTTTTTTTATTTTAATACTTGCGCCATATTGTTAGTTACAATCGGTTTTTGCAAAAAGTTGGAGCCACTTTTAGTTTTTAAAATATTGAATTTGTTTTAGCAAGGCCTCGGCTTTTTTCTATGAAAAAACGTCGCAGCATGTAGATCTACTCTCTCACTCTTATCGGATCCTAATGGAATTTATGTTTTCTCATTGTTTACTAGTCCTTTAACAATTGTTAAAGATTAAAAGTTAAGTTTTAAGTTTTTTGACAATTTCTGAATGACAAAAAGTAAAAAGTCATTTTTTAATCAATTAAAAACTTACAACTATTTATTTAACCGTCTATTTAATAAACTATAATTTTAAATTTATTTTTTTTTTTTTTTTTTTTTTATTATGTATTTTATTAAACATTTTTAGATATGTTTTTTTAAGTTTTTAAAAAAATTTATTTATTAAAAATAAAAAATTATAAAATTTAATTAATTTTTTTTTAAATTTAAAAATAAATATTTAAAAATGTTTAAATTTAAAATAAAAAAATAATAAATAAAATAAATTTAAAATTATTGTTTATTAAATAGACGGTTAAATAAATAGTTGTAAGTTTTTAATTGATTAAAAAATGACTTTTTACTTTTTGTCATTCAGAAATTGTCACAAAACCTTAAAACTTAACTTTTAATCATTAACAATTGTTAAAGGACTAGTAAACAATGAGGAAACATAAATTCCATTAGGATCCGATAAGAGTGAGAGAGTAGATCTACATGCTGCGACGTTTTTTCATAGAAAAAGCCGAGGCCTTGCTAAAACAAATTCGATATTTTAAAAACTAAAAGTGGCTCCAACTTTTTACAAAAACCGATTGTAACTAACAATATGGCGCAAGTATTAAAATAAAAAAAAAAATTTTTTTTTGTGGGGGCAATGGTTAAAAATTTTTTTTAAATCTTAATTTGTTTTTATTTTTTATAAGAAATTAAAAAATTTTTTTTTTAAGAAATTTTATTTTAAAAGGAGAGGTTTTAGAGGAATTAATGCAAAAGACATGAAGTTAATTGGATTCATATAACCGGAGATACAGATTTTCAATGAGAGGGTACTTTTTCAAATTTGACAATTTTTGGCACACTTAAAAAAATTTTAACTAGGAAAATAATTTTTTTTCGGTCAAATCCTGATACACGTGTTTACTTATTTTCCGAATAGTACGTGTAAAAAAAGTTTCAGGCAAATCAAAAATGTGAAATTTTTTTTTTGGCCAAATCTGTTCGGTTTGTAAAAGAACGGCCCATATAGGTCTGACTGTCAGATCATCCAAGCTTTTTTTATAAAAATGAGAAACACTTTTATGTCGGTTGCATTGGATCAACAAGAAAGTTTTCCACTAGAAATCTTAAAAGCAGTGGGCAAAATGACCCAGTTAAAGGAATTTTCATTTAAAGGAGATATTGACGAAAATGGTGAGCTCGTCCTTTTAATAGGTCACCAAATAATTTCCCTTGAAATAATGCGATAGTTCTTATGGCACGTGCATGATATACAAAAATTATAAATTAAAAACCCATCTCTAAAATCATAGATTACTATTGTGGGTGACAAATAAATCTCTTCAGTTTCACTCATATTACATATTACACATACACATATTACACATACAAATTATTTCTTCATCAATTTCATATACAAATAGAATATTATAATACAATATACCTCATCATTCAATTTCTAGTTAGTTTACCAGATACAGAATTTGGTCGCTCTGGAGAAGCTGACGATCGAAAATCACTATTATTTACGGAAACCTTCTGTCAACTTACTAAAGATTTGTGCTCCACTAAGTAATCTCAAAGAATTAAGTGCGATCAATATAAAAATAATTCCGTTCGATGAACCCTGTTCTGTAATGTGGGGCGGCTTGAAATCATTGAAATTGATTCGCTGCGAAGTGTGCACCGAATTGCCAGACTGTCAAGAGCTCACATATTTGGATATTGATGGCCTCTCATGTCAGATCGAAGGCTATGTCCTGAGATTTATTCTCAAAAATGGAGGAAATCTTAAAGAATTGTATGAAAGTTGCGAACCGCCAATCAAAGCCGACGAATTTCACCAACTGCTTCGGGGCTGTCCAAAACTGCGATACTTTTACACACCAATGGAATACATTAAACTCTATTTGGACTATGTGTCTACTATAGTGGAAATTCTAGTGCACAATGGAGTGTCGCGGGAGGATCCCTTAGAACTGGTTATAACTAGGCGTATTAAGTGGAAGTGGTTCCGAAGATTAGTGAGTGCGATATAGTAAGATTACTCAAAGTATAATATTATTTTGTATTTATTTCCAGCTCCTGCGAACCACAAATGCAGAGTTGATCGATCTGTATGTAACTACTGAGTAAAAATAAATCTTCGGAATATTTAAGAAAAATACAAACCAAAATATTTATACTTTATATACAATGCTTTTAATTTAGTAAAACAGTTTTAAGAAAGAACGGAATCCTTTTTGAACCTTCCCCATAACCCACTTTATTACATACCTCTAAGCAAATACACCCCTAAACTTAACGAATAAGGGGTACCATATTCGTTCTCCCTTTTCCTCTCTACACTCTTTTATTTTGGCGGACGGTAAAAATTCGATTTTGCTTCAGTTCTTTGTTTGCCCTTCGCTCTCGAGGGTATGGGTACCTGCGATGAGCAATCAACGGACTATAACCGATTTGCCACTCGAAGTCCTCGATCTAATATATAATAACTTACGAAACCTGAGAGACAAACTTCGACTGGCGCAGGTCCATGAATATCTGGGACAAGCGTTTTCCTACCACAGCGGCAGTGATTACAAGATATTTTCCCCAAAAATACATTTTCCGGTTCGGCTATATCGTGTTCTATTGGCGGAATGCGGTCCGTCAATCGTGGAGTTCATCTGTGGCTCGGACACCTGGAGCGACCTGTTGGCCAAATCGATAGCGAAGAACTGTCCCAATCTGGAATCGGTGAACATAAGTGTTACATTAAGAAACAGTCATAGCGTCCAAACCTTTCTGCTTAACATGGCCAAATCTTTAGTTTCGGTTGAACTAAAACTCAACGACAGTTGCCAATCGCCAAGGATCCTAAATGCAGTGGCAGAACTGAAAAACCTGAGAAAATTGTTATATGAAGGATACATTGACAGAGGAGGTGAGCCATTTACCATATTTATAATTATTCTTTAATTAATACTTACGAAATACAAATTAGGAACTCTGTCTAGAAAATAATTTAAAAAAATAATACATGAATATTTAAAAACAATGTACAAGTATTAAATAATCGTGCATGAAAACACCACTGGTTGTTAATGGGTTAAAAGAATATAGTAGAAAATGTAATGTGATAAGCGGTTGTTGATATTCCAGTTCTGTAAATACTAAACGGTACATTTCTTTTCAGATTATCAGATTTCGGCATTCCAAGTAAATGTTTGTCGTTTTTGTTTTGGCTCCTATTCAGGTTATTTCTTATTTAAATAAATTTTGATTTCTTGATATTTTTTGGGAAAATAATTTTTTTATTAGTTTATTAAATATTTTACACAGCTATACGATTTAATGGAACACAATTTAATTTTTTATTTTTTTTAATTTTTCTTATCTTATTTATTTAATTTATTATTTTTAAGTAATTAACATTCTTTCCATTTATAGTCAACCAGCTGTACAAATTAGTTGCTCTCGAGGAGCTAAGACTCGATTATCAAGGAAGAGGATACAGATGCAGAGCGGTTAATCTGCTCCAGATTTGTGGACAGATGACCAATCTTCGTTGTTTGACTGTAAGCAACATTTGTATATCTCCACCAGACGGGTTTCATCCCATGATATGGCCAAGCCTGAAGGATTTTAAGATGCAGAACTGCGAAATCTCCACAGTATTACCTGATTGTCCGAAGCTCAAGACCCTCTATATAAAGTTCTGCAAATGCAGAATCAAAGGATACGTGTGCAGCTTTATATTGAAGAATGGCAGGAATATTGAGGAAATCGATGAGAGCTGTGAGCCGGCGCCATTCGATGGGCACAGTTTCCTTCAAGTGATCCGAAGCTGTCAGAAATTGCAACTATTCTCCACTCCCCTGGGTGGTATTAGAATCTACCAAGCATTCGTCACCTCCATGGTGGATATTCTTAAGGATAATGCTGCGACGCGAAAAGAACCCTTCGAACTGATATTGTACTGCCGTGATAAGCTGAGATGGTTTCGACGATTTGTGAGTGGAACTAACCTTATTTACATTACATACCGTGTTCGTTTTCTCATTTCTGTTTTCCAGCTACATCGGACATCTTATCCCGAAGTGATCCATACGCTTTATCTGTACAAGTTTTAATGATTGGGAAAATGTATTTTAAAAACTTAAATAATTGTATATTGATAAATTTTAACCTTCAAGTCCGTATAGAACATTTTAAAAATTGTAAAAAAAAATATTTTTTTAAATTAAAAATTAATTTATGTAAGTTTCAAATTAATTGAAAAAATGAGTAGATTCGTGAATGTAATGTCAGTGAACTGAAAGTGGGAGAGTTGTCAAATGCTTATCGGTTTCTCTCGCTCGACTTCTCTTTTCAATTTGCGCTAAACTTTTGCTGCATTTCTCAGTTCGCATTCCGCTCTCGAGGGAAAAGCTTTGTGATGGAAAGCCAGCGGAGTATAACAGATTTGCCGTTCGACGTCCTCGATCTGATATTCAAGGAACTGGAGAGTCTGATTGATAAGCTGCAACTGGCTCAGGCTCATGAGAAGCTGGGGAAAGCCTTTTCCTATCACAGCCGCAGTGCCTACAAGTGTTTGTATCCCTTTGCCGGCATCCGCCCCGAATTGTGGATGGTTTTGGTGAAGGAATGTGGCTCGACTATTGTGGAGTTTTCCAGCAACAAAGTGGAAAGCACCAACTGGAGTGATCAGTTGGCCAAGTCAATTGTGCTGCACTGCCCCAACATGAAGGCGGTGAAAATTCATGTTTACGAAGATAATTGTGACAGCGTTCAGTCCTTCTTATTAAATATGAGTAATGCATTGACATCAGTTGAACTGGTTATATTTACGAACGATTCAAAAAAGATATTTGACTCAGTGGCGAAAATGATTAATATAACAAAACTTATACTCAGGGGAGACATTACAGAAGAAGGTAAGCTTATAACAAAAAATGTAGCCTTCATAAGCAACATGAACTACCCATAAAGCCAAACATTATTAAATAACTTATTATTATTTCTTCATTATGATTATCTCTTACATTTATTTAATCAAATTTTATTCAGTCTACCAGATACAAAAATTGGTCGCTTTGGAGGAGCTAGAAATTGTATCCTATAAAAGATTCAGCCCCTATATGCCTTTAAATCTTCTTGAGATTTGTGCACCACTGACGAATCTCCGCTGCCTGACAGTGCTTAATATAACAATAATGCCCTCGGAAAAGCAGCATTCGATGGTTTGGACTGTCTTGGCGCATTTAAAAATAAATAACTGCGAAATTTTTACGGAATTACCTCATTGCCCGAGTCTTAAGGATTTGGATATGATTAACACCAAGTGCCATGTCAAAGGCCTTCTCTTGGGGTTTATTCTACAGAATGGGATAAATCTTGAGAAAATGAATGAGAAAGGCAAACCACCTCCATTCGATGGGGATGGGTTTCTTCAAGTTCTGCGGTCATGTCCAAAACTGCGAACTTTTTATACTCCAATGCAGGATATCAAAATCTATCAGTCGTACGTGTCTTCCATTGTTGAAATTCTTAAGGAGAATGGTGTCCAGCAGGAGGAACCCTTCCGACTGATTATATATGCACGCCCAAAGTCAAAATGGCTCCGTCGATTAGTAAGTCGAAGTAACTGAGATATTCCTAAGCATAATTTATACATTTTTCAGATTCCAAGAACATCCAATCCTGAATTAATCGCCCTTGATTATTTGTACAATTTTTAAATATATTTTATATTTTAGAAAAAATAATTCAATCATTTAAAAAAGATAATCCGGAGCATCACATAAACCGGCGACGGACTTGGGGGCGGTTGGTTTGGAAACCAAACCATTAAAACCGAAGGTGTCCCAGAATCTGTAAAGTTTTTTAGGAGGTTCAGAGTAAATCTGCTCTGACTTTAGAAACATTTGCATTGAGACCTACTATTCGGTTGGTTTAAAATCGTGTAATTGATTTTCAAACGGTTTCTGTGACACCAAGATTAGCTTTGGGGGGAAATTTGGTTATAAGACAAATAATAGGAATTTTTAAAATTACGTAAGGTTTTATACGGCTTTGCATTTATCTAAAATTTATATGAAAGCAGTTAATTGTTTTTTGTGGAAAAGCTAACATGTATTCTTTCACTATGCATTTAAAATATATGACTAATGCCCAAACAAATCCAATTCCAACACGAACTTTGAACTTGCGACTGAACTTTCGTGCCATACCCATCCATTTGGATCTATTCCTTTCCATCCAGGAGTGCGTGTCAGGTGCAATGGACACAGGCCCCGAGAAGGTTCAACAACATTGGCCGCAAATTCCCTGGCTTACTCATCAGGTGGTCGGGGGTTAGGAGCCTAAAAGTGCGAGTTTATGGAACAATGATTCACCTTTGCCGGTTGCAAGTCGGAATAATAAAACAGGACAAGCAACAATGAGAAGGTCCCAAGCACGTGGAAAATCTGAAGTCTTATTCAAAGGTCCAGCACTCTTGGTTACAATTATATTTCTATTTTACAAAACAAAACCATATAATTTTTGTAAACAAAGAAAGGATTGGAAGCAAATAAAATCTAAAGTTAATAAGCTTGCTAATATTAAACAAAAAACAAGAGAGAACGCTATAGTCGGGTGCCCCGACTATCAGATACCCGTTACTCAGCTAAAGGGAGTGCGAAAGAGATGGAGAAAAATTTTGATCCGCCGTAACTTTTTAACGAATGGTCCGATTTAAAAAATTTCTTCTACATTTCGATAGGTATTGATAAACACAATAAAACTGCATTTTTACTTTTCAAAAATATTGAAATTTTTAAAATCGTATATAAGCGATTGTGGGCGTTAGAGGGGGCGTGGCACCCTTTTGAAACAAACTTGCGCTGCGTAGGAACTCCTAGAATCTGCATGCAAAATGTCAATCTTCTAGCTTTTATAGTTTCCGAGATCTCAGCGTTCATACAGACAGACAGACAGACAGACAGACGGACAGATAGACGGACAGACAGACGGACAGACGGACATGGCTAGATCGACTCGGCTAGTGATCCCAAACAAGAATATATATAGTTTATAGGGTCGGAAACGCTTCCTTCTACCTGTTACATACTTTTGCACGAATCTAATATACCCTTTTACTCTACGAGTAACGGGTATAATAACTCAAGTAAATTCCCTAAAATATTATGTATAACCTTTAAAACTTAATAAATAATATACGGTACTTTTTTTTAATAAAAACTGAATAAAAACTAGTTTTAAAATTCAAGTCCAAACATCATATCCTCTTCATGTTTAGAAACAAGTGGTGCCATCAGGATAAGCCTTACGCAGGGCAAGAGGATAAACTTTTGGATGGCAAATGCCATCCGAGTGGGAACCCGAATATTCCCACTGAGTCATCGACCCGATGGCTGCTCCTCCGCCATAAATAAGGCAAAATACACACCCTCTGGAACGCCTGTCCCCTGCTTTTCGGGTCCCGATGAAAATTAGTCTCAATGAACTCTCTGGAGGCGACTGACTTATAGCACACTTTCAGCCACTTTACGCTTTGACTTGGCTTTTTGGCCAAATCAGTTCACTGCACGCACATTGACCCAATAATTGACTTGCGTCTGATATTGAAATTTGGTTCGTTTTGGTGTACATTTGCTAATCGGTGTAGACAATTGATTTTTTTTTACTGATGTCTGATTTTTATAACACTTTTATTTACTTAGGTGAGGGGAAGGGCTTTTTTTTTTTAATATTGTAAATGATATGAAAATATCCGAATATCCCTTAAAAAGTTTTAAAATATTACTTATTATCAAAAAAATATTAATAGGGGCTTCTAAAATAGGCTTCGTAAGTTTGTTTAACCAGATAAATAAAGTATGATTTGAACATTCGGACATTACATTTTCTTAATATTTTGCAAAATAATTTAAATTTTAAAAATATTCCAGTGAACGACTTCTATAATTCAGCTGTTTTGATATTCTTATCCAAATCTGGGCAAGGACTTCTGTGTGCTGACCTTTTAATGGCCATCGGGGCAATGTCGAATTTCAGTGCTCGCGTGAATGAGTGTGGGTGACACGTGTGTGGCATATATCCTTGCACTGCATCGGGTGAATTTAGTTAACAATTGGCCAAGGAAATGCAAAACAACTGCAATGGGCAGCCCTGAAATTAATCTGCTCCCCTCGCACTCCCTATATTTTTTCTTCCACTGTCTGCCACCCACTCAATGTCATTTGCAGGAGTTTGGCGGCTGCATCATGGAATGAAATCTGAGGGACAGCAGGCACTTCCTACGGCAGACATGTCAGCTATCTTGCTAAAAAATTAAAATAGACAAAACATAGTTTTCCTTATAAAAATAGATCAAACTTTTAAGAGACCCTAAGCTTGGAAATATCTAAATAATAATGTTTATTTATATCGTTAAGGACAATTAAATATTTTAATAGAAATAGTGACAAAAAACGGTTTGTTAATTTTAATAAAAAATATTTGTTATTTAACTATAAAATTAATGTTAATTGTGATCTATGCGAGAACGATAACAGTAAAGTTCTGTCAGAAAACGAATATATAGAATAAAATCATTATAAAAATTTTTTTCATTCGTAAGAGTAGTAAATAACTTAAAAGCTACTTTTTGTACTTTATAGCTGTCAACACTGGCTTCCCCACGCTTAGGACCTTGGCAATGAGGCACTTCTCGCCAAGGATCCGAATACGAAACCGAATCGGAGCCAAGGACCCGACAGCGGATGCGGAAATGCGCATGCCTGCGTGTCCTTGCCCTTGGTCCTTGGTCCTCGCCGGGTGAAGCAGTTGTAAGTCCCGTAGTGCCCCTGAAAACTCTTTTAACCTTCGTGCAGCCGTGTGGCAACTGCAACGCTGCAGCTCCCAAACATGCGCTGTTGCACCTCCGCTCTTTGCAGAGAGAGAGAGAGAAAGAGATATTTAGCTGGACTCAGATTCAGATGCGGGTTGGGTGGAAGGTGGCACCCCCTCCAAAGGACCTAAGGGTGGTGTCTGGTTGCCCCTGCCACGTGTCGCCAGTTGCAAATTTCACGACGCTGTCATTGACCATGATATTTGGCCACTATTATGTTGGGGTTGCCAGGGCCAGTGTCTCAATGCGATGCCCTCGTTGCATTTTGGAGGTCCTCAATGGGGAAGATTCGTCTCAAAAATTGCAAAAGGTCTGCCAGGCGTTTCGTCAAGGTTAAAAAGGATTCAGTTCATATAATGAAAATATTTGTTTACCCAAAATCAAAAAAATATCAAACCTCATATTGTTTTTTGCAACATTAAAAGGGTATTTGTATTGAAATTGTAGATTGAAGTTCTAAACGAGCTTGAACCAAAATTTGGTTAGACTGCAGTTGACAGAGATTTTAATATATTATTAGTAAATATATCCGAACCAAGTATGATCAGTTCTTCCTGGCTTTTCTTAACAAATAAGATAATCAAGGTTACAAGTTACAATTCCCTTAAAACTTCCCCCACGGCCTGAAAGACAAAGGAAGCCAAGTCCATTAGAGTGCAACCCCCGGAGTTGGCTAAAATCGAAGCTCATGAAGGAAGTATCTCTGCCTTGGACCGACCTTACCAAACAAAATGTAGCCCATCGAGTGTCTAGGAAACCGCTTGTCCTCCTTCTCCTTTTCCGCCTTTTCCACCGCGTACTCCTTTGATTCCACTCGTTTTCCACACCCCAAGTCGAAGAGTCTGAAGTTTGCTTTCATTTTGTTGCCCAAGGGGTTGCAACTCCAGACAGACAGAGGACCGAGAACCAGAACCAAAGAACCGGAGAATTCCACCCACTCGCCGACTTTTTGCAATTATTTTTAATTTCTGTGCTACGACAACTCCCGGAATGCCAAAAACTTTGCAACCCCAAAAGAAGCACGCAAAAGGGGCAAGTCACTCCAGGCGGGGACCACGATATCTACAGAACAGACCAGAAACATGGGCATAAAGCTTTGAAAGCATAGTACAGTTCGCCTTGCTATATTACGAAACTTAAAAATAATTAAATAAAAAATACTTTGTACTGAAGTATACCGAAACAAATTTAAAAAATTTAATTTAACTCAAGGCCTAGTAATCAACCATTTACATTATACAAACCATTTCAAAAAGATTCATTTCGCTTGTAAAATAAAAGTTAAAATTTGAGTTTTAAGGGGGATTCCCTAAACTGTTGAATTGCTGAATTGTTGAATTTTGGTCAGCTGTTAATCAGCTGTTCCATACAAAGTCAACTTTCAGAAATTTCAGCAATTCATCAGCCTCGGGGCTGTTGAAAATTTTGTTGAATTGCTGAAAAGCGAGAGTTGTCACCTTTTTTTAAAAGTCGTAGCAACTCTGTAACATTTTAGTATCACCAGTACGCATTTTTTATTTTAAAATCATTTTTACCTTGGTAACACTTTTAGACAGTAACTAGCAATAATAAATCAAATTTTACATGCTTTAAGTTCCGTGAAACTTTTCAACAAATAACAGCTGTTTGAAAATTCAACAGGGACCATTTAGGGTCGTTCCCTTAATTGCTGAAATTTTTTGTTGAATTTTCAACAATTCAGCAATTTAACAGTTTAGGGAATCCCCCTTTAGTCTTTGTGGCCAAATTAGACTAATAAACCTTTTTTTGGCCACTTTTTGTTGGCTTTAATACTAGGCCTTAGCAACTAAACTTTATGATGGAATACCCCTATTCCTATACAGAAATATCGTTTAGAAACTATCCACTTAAGCATTAATGAAAACTTGGGCTTCGGTCACTTTAATCGTCTTCCTTTCTTTTTCTTGTGTCATCTTCTGGAAGTAAGTTGTGGAGCTGGTGTTGCAGAATAATTAAAATATTAAAATAAAACATAACTACTTCTGTGTGTTTATGGAGTTAAAAAACCAAACTTGAATAAAAAAATTGTTGTTGCTATTTTAACTGAAAAAAATAAAAAAAGCCCACTCTTTTAAAATTGTTTGTTTAGCTGCTTATAAACTTTAAATTTTTTAAAATTAAATAATTGATGGGTCGCTACTAACCAGCACCCACTGTAGGGACGTCCAAGTCTGAGTTCCATGTGCGCCGTCCATTGCACCCCCAATCTGCTTTGTACATTGACTTCTCTGCCTCGCTTTGTTCTCTGCATTCGCTGCAGGTTCTGTTCTGCCTTCCGCTCTCTCGCGCTCTCTCGGATGCTCTCTCCCTTTTCCCCCTGGGCCCACTGTGCATTCCCATACCACGACCTACCTTACCCACACCCACAGTGCGCTGCTGCTGCACAACTCCCGCCCGGGCAGCGCAGTCGGCGTCGACGGCGGCAGCGCAGCTCGTTTTCATATTGAAAGTAGAATTTTTCACTTTTGCGAAAATTTGCAGTCCAGTCTCGGTCTCACTCATTTTGAATACGTCATGTGGAACGCACCGTCGCGTTCCGTCTTCTGTTGCGCTCTTCCTCTTCTGCGCAATCGTCTTACCAATCGGCGGTAAACTTTCGTTTGTTAACACCATCATTCGATCGGGCCAAGTTGCTATCCCCTGGATGCGGATGCGAAAAGTATCTGCAGGATGTGTGCGATTAAGTGGACTCTTTGTACGTGAAAATTGCTTGGATTCTGTGCAGTGTTGTGGGAGCATTGTGTGCCAATTTATGGAAATAATTTATACAAATAAAGATCAAGAATAGCCCTTCTAGGCATATGCAGAAAATTCTCCATAAAAACTATCTTCTAAAATAAAATTAATATAAGTATGGGCGTTGAAACAAAAATTTCTTACTAATTAGGAAACCCAATCGGGCCCATGAAAACCCGTTTTATGTAAAATTCTCGAGTGAACGAATCGGCATTTGTGGATATAAAATAAATATTAAAAAAAGTAAATTCTCTATGTAAAAATGCACAAATACAAAGTGTAAAAAGGTGTTTGAATGAAAAAATGAAAATTGTTGCTAAAATCGGATATTACATACAATTTCTATATTCTGCGGTTAAAATAAGTGCAACTTATAAATAATCCATCTATTAACTTCTTCAATAAAATAGTACCTCACTCTAAGAATAGAAAAATAATTCTAAATTATGATTTAAAGTTAAACATGCAAACCCAAATAAGTTTTTGACTGGATTTTAATACTTAAAAAAGAAAAATATAAAGTGGTCGGAAAATCTATTATCAAGATAGAACAAGTGTATTTAATAATCGAAAATTAGGACAAGTAAAAAGTGCAATGCAAAAAGTCTATAACTGGAAACAAAAAAATTAATTAAGAAATGTGTAAAGATCAACATTAAAAGAAGAAAAGTGTTATTTTTTCAAACCTTTATTTGCTTTTATTAACATATCACTCTTGGAATCCGCGACCAACGGCACGATTAGATGCTGAAGTATATTGACTATTTAAATAAAAATCAAAAACAAGAGCTATTATCCTTCCTGCTGAATAAGCTCCTTTTTTGGCCCCAGTCCATTTCTGTCTGACTCATTCCACTTGGCCGAAACTCCGTCTGGAGTTGCAACCCTCATTAGAAGTGAGCCACACCCCCTGCAAATAGTGCCCAGCCCCACCCGCCACCCACCACCCAACTCCCCCTGCAACTCCACAGAAATGCAGAGACCCCAAAAAACAGTGGGGGAAATCTAACAGGGTCTCTACAGCGCGATAACAGTGCGCTGCTTGCTCAACTGTAGACGCTCTGTTAGCCTTGCCTTGGTGTGGGTGAACTTGAACATAACTCACACACACAAGCTTATGGTCTATTTCTCTCGGCGCTCTCTTTTTATTTGCACTGCTCTCTCGCTCGATTTATTCTATTTCAAGTTCTTATTTTGCAATGCAAGTGTGTGCGATATCGTTCAGTGTTAAGGTCAATACATTGCCGCTTTGGCATGGGTGTGCTTTTTTTTGCTGTTTATGTGTGCGATTGCACTTGAAGAAAAAATCAGATCAATTTTGGGGTATCAAAATAGTTTTATTTTGGTAGTTATAGAATTAATTTACACATTACTTACATTAAATAGCCATATCTTTTATTATATTATTTTTAACTCGCTAAATGTAAAATTTAGAGGTAAAGAAATAAATAAACTTTAAATGTTCTTAACGTTCCAAAAGCTTAAAAAATTTGTTTTTGTTTGTTAATTTTTTTTATCTTTGTAGTATTAGTTTATTCTGAAGTCCTGATAAAAATCTTGCAAATAAATAAAGTTTTTATTAAAATCAACAATTTTCATTTATTTATTTAACGTTGAGTTTTCCGATTTAAATACGCTTTTTAATATTTTCCCTGTGTCGATTTCCACATGGTTGCAGCTCGTGAGGTTGCATTTTGTTTGTTGATTAGTCTGCTATTGAATGTTGCCATGCACACGCGAGTGCACACACTCGCACACTGAATGTCATCGCCTTTGCGTTTTGTAAATAGCGGTTTATTTGGTACCTAGAATTTGTATATGTATTTTTTTGGAGGTCTCCCCCACTGACGTTTGCGGAAGCTTCCGTTATATGGCCGCCATCGAATCGACGAGGAATTATGGGGCATGATGCATCATCTCATGGCGCTTCGAAAAAATATGCATTTCTTTCGACAATGTCACATGATTGCTCTGTTTTGCTATTAAAGGAGAGGTGAAAGTAAGCGTAATGCACGTGTTGGATTTTTGTAACGGGATATAGAAGGCTATTAATTAATGTTATGGCATTAAGCTTATTGTAAATAATTGCACTAGAATGCCAGAGATTTATTTTTGAACCTAAAATTCTTCTTAAAAATATGTTTATATTTTAAAAATGTTACTTATTTATCATAAGATTTTTCCAATATTCTTTTAAATTATCTTCCCAAATAAGACAATCTAAAATATCCAACATATTTCACTCTATATTTTGGTAGTCACTATTATAAGGCGTAAAAGACATCAAACTTTGCAGTCCACAATCTTTGCTAATTTTATGCGTATAATTCCTTTTTTGGCACTCCAGCTCCATTCATCAACTACAGGCAGACCCCGAACCTACCTCAATGCGTAACCCTGCCCTAACCCAGAGAAAATAACCCAGAATAGCCCGAACCAACTGAAAAACGCAACCCCATGGAAATCTCTCCGCACGCATATTACTCATACGCACCCGTAACACGGAAGTTGAGCCCCGCTAACTGAAGCCCCAAATGGAAAGCAGCAAGCAACCCCCGAATAATCATCAACCCTTGTGCCGCAAAAAACTCCAAAAACTCCCCCTCGCAACTGCCCCAGTCCAGATTTTGTTAACCCCCTTTTGCCAAAAAGGAAAAAAAGCTAACAAAATCTGTGTGCGTCTTTCGCTTTTGGCTGGCTCATTCGCATTTATTTTTGTTTATTTATGTTTTGCTTGTTGTATTCTGCGCCTCAGCTTCCTCGTACGCAGTCGCTCTCTCTCCGGGCCTCTCGCCTCTGAATTCTTCCCATCTTTGCAGCCCGATTCTCTCGATTCTCACACGGTTTTCACTTTCATTGTGCAGCTTTTTGCGCGAGAGCCGACTCGCTTTTGTTCGCTCTTTTCTGGTTCTGTTCTGGCTTTCTGAGCTTTTGCCGTTTCAATCTTTCAGTCAGAGAAAGTACGGCCAACGCAACGGTTGCGACTGTATTCCTACCAGCCGCGATCCTAGCAAACAAACAACCTCCCACTAGCCGAGCAGAGAGTGAATGAAATTGATTGAGAATTGAGCAAACCCAAAAAGAAGAATTGCAAGAAAATTAAAAAGAGAGTGCCAATAATTCGGGTAAATGTGCAATTATTATGGGAGCACGCCAAGGTTCCTTATATAAGCGAGAGCCCATTGTCAAGGGCGCCAAGTGTTGGCCACATTGAGCCGTGGCCGTGGCCGTAACCGTGTCCGTAGCCGTGTCCGTGTATCGTTTTCGAATCGTGTCCGTAGCGCCTCGTGAGCGTCCTTGTCCTTGTGCAGGCCGAACAGCTGCTTGGGTCCTGTCCCGTCCTCTGTCCCCTGTCCCCCACACCGACCTCGTCTTCGTCCTTGTTCTTGAACCTCGAGTCCTCCGAAAGTATCTGCCACTGCTGATGCCACTCCGCCCTGAAAAACGACCTTCCCGGGCGCCCAGCTGTTGCTACCGACCATCCACTCGTATTCTCGACCCTCAGCTGTTGGCCCATGCGATATAGGAGAGGAGAAAAGTTGCTGGACATAATGCCAGAAAATCGGAGATATCGCTGAAACAGCTGTGCAATTCAACGGAACTATTCTATTCGCAATGTGCTTCAATAAGTTGTTCCTAATAAACAAATTCGCCCAGCGTTCGCCTGGCACAAAGGTCAAAAGTCAGCAGAGACAAGTGTAAGAGCCTAAAACCGAAAAAAAACCAAGTTAATCAAATTATAATCAAAGTGAAAAAACCAATAAATGAGCTTAGAGCAGTTAATAAAAATAAATTTAAAGTGGCACTTGAATATCCATCAAAGCTCACACAACGCTCCCCCAGAAAAAAAAAAACCTAAAAACAAAGTAATAAACCAATTCAACTATATTTTTCTAGAGGTGTTTAAAAAACAAATAACCCAACTACTCCGCGGAAGTATAAACACGTAAAACTAAACAAAAAAACAAAGTGAACAAAAATTACTGCTCAGGTTTAAAAGTTTATAACAAAAAAAGGCAACTTAAGCGTTGTGTTTCATGTGCAAAATCTAAACAAATATCTATACAAATAAACTCATATATTTTTGGAATAAAATTACTAAAACCAATCTAAATAATAAATCTTGTGAATCGTGTAACTTGTAAAAAATATAAAGTAGCATAAGCAGTGAATATATAACTATAAAAACAAACAAATAACAGATTAAACCTTATACACACCTAAATACGATCATCAAATATATATATATTCTTATACATATTATTCAACGATTTTATTCAATCAATACATCAATCAACTCAACAATCAATCGAGCGATATACTTCAATTTGCAAGAAAGTAAGTAATGATAACTTTAGAATTTTTACTTATGTAGTTAGATTTTTATTCGAATATTTGGTTGTAAAATATATTTTTTGAATATTTACAAAATTGTTTTATCCTTTTCAGCTACTTTAAAGAAATACCTACAAACATACTCAGACGCTGCTGTGGATCGGGCGGAGTATAAATCAGCAAACAATAAACCATCAAGTATTATTAGCTACTAAAACGAACTCAGACCGTGAATCAGCCTCAGAGATCATCCAACTTAACTCAACTTAACGCAACTCAGTCGAACTCATCTCATCGTGAACGGAAGTAGCCTCAACCAGAATACATCAGATACAAGTATATATATTTAGACATATGGTAACGATCAAGCAACTGTGGGCAGGTATAGGAACAACGCTAAGCTAAACGTAAGGACTAAGGACAACAAACAACAAATTCTCTAGGATACAATAGAATACAAAAAAGAAAAAACAGAAGAAAAGGACAACTTTTTCATGCAACTTTGAAGGCTGACAAAACTAATTTTTTGATAATCCAAAAGCAGAAGCGAACAAATTACAAATTACAAAATAACACAAAAACAGCAACAACAAAAAGCGTAAAGAAGAAGAGACTGATTTTAAAAATAAAGGAGCAAGCAGCGAAAAGGATAAGGATAAGAAGGCAGCAGAAGTGAGGCAAAAGTGATTCAGGATCAAATCCAAAAACAGAAAATAAAAAAATACAAGAAAACGCAACTCTCCATACAACATATTTAGAATACATCTAAGGCAGATTGATATTTTTGAGCGATTCACCCTATTTTGATATAACATGTTGAAGAAACTCAAGTGCATGGAGGCGGTTCAGGCAGCAGCGGCAGCAGCATCATCATCATCTGGAGGATCCCCGGGCTCGAATTCCGCATCGAAGCTGATCAAGACCGAACCGATTGACTTCGAGATGCTGCATTTGGAGGAGAACGAGAGGCAGCGCGACTTGGAGCGGGAGCCGAGCAGCAGTAATGGCAACAGCCTGACCCCAACCCCCCAGCGGTACACCCACGTTCAGGTGCAGACCGTTCCGCCCCGCCAGCCCACGGGTCTGACCACGCCCGGTGGAACCCAGAAGGTCATCCTGACCCCACGCGTGGAGTATGTCCAGCAGCGAGCCACCAGTTCTACGGCGGGTGTACCGAGCGGTGTGAAGCACATCTACAGCCAGCCGCAGGGATCATCACGATCCTCGTCAGCTGAGGCCACAGCTCTGCTGACCACCACCTCGGGCACCCCCCAGATCATCATCACCCGCACCCTGCCCTCCAATCAGCACTTGTCGCGTCGCCACTCGGCCAGTCCCTCGGCCCTGCACCACTACCAGCAGCAACAGCAACAGCAGCAGCAGCAACCACAGCGACAACAGCAATCGCCACCACCGTTGCACCACCAACAACAGCAGCAGCAACATGTCCGCGTGATCCGCGATGGCCGCCTGTACGATGAAGCCACTGTGGTGGTGGCCCGGCGGCATTCTGTGTCGCCACCACCGCTGCACCACCACTCCAGATCGGCCCCTGTATCCCCGGTGATTGCCAGGCGGGGAGGAAGTGGAGGAGCCTATATGGAGCAGCAGTATCAGCACAGGCAGACGCCACCTTTGGCACCACCTCCGCCGCCTCCACCGCCGCCACCACCACCACCCCCACCCCAACAGCAGCAGCAGCAATACATCTCCAGTGGTGTTGCACCACCCACGGCGGCGGCCAGGAAGTTTGTGGTTAGCACCAGCACGCGACACGTTAACGTGATTGCCTCCAATCATTTCCAGCAGCAACATCAGTCGCAGCAGCAGCAGCAACATCAGTCGCATCAGCAACACCAGCAACATGTGATTGCCAGCGTTAGTTCTAGTAGTGGCTCCGGCTCTTCTTCTTCGCACATCTTTCGCACGCCCGTGGTATCCAGCAGCAGCAGCAGCAACAGCGGTGGCAACAGCAACATGCACCACCAGCAGCAACAGCAACAGCAGCAATCGAACCTGGGCAACTCGGTGATGCGGCCACCACCGCCGCCGCCTCCGCCCAAGGTCAAACACGCCTCCAGCTCCAGCAGCAGCAGCTCGAGCAGCAGCAACACCAACGGCGGCAGCAGCAGCAGCGGCGAGGAGCCGTCTAGCTCGATTCCTGATCTAGGTAAGTCAAGCCAGTCGCACTGTTAAACTAGCCACCCGTTGACCCTGACGGCACTTGTCGATCGCTTTATGGTCGGATAAACGGCAGGCAGGTTCCTACCATACAGAAATTTTATAGGGACACTGGACAGCACGCAATTATAAATGGTTTTTAGTAGGGTGCTGATAGTGCTTAAAAATATATTGAATTATTTTTAAGTTATTGTACAAATAAATAACCATATTTTCATGTTCTGAATAGATTCTTAATTATTTCTATTAAATTGCCAAATTATTTCTATTAAATATAATATGAAATATAAGGAATGAAATACATATATTTAGTAATTAAAAATTGAGTAGGTTTATTTAATATCTTTCTGAATCCGTAGCTAAGTGTTACTTGGCATGTAGGAAATTAAAATGTATTCACTTGTGAGTCAGCGGTTAATAGAGCTGTTTGTACAGTTAGTCGTCGCACATGATACATTTTTTTACACAGAAAAAAAAATTGATATGAAATTGCACTCAAGTTAACATTATTTCATATCAAATTTGGGCCGATATTAATAAATGCAAGATTGATATTTCGAACATATCAAGTTGATATTTTCGAGAATATCAAGTTGATATTTTTAAATATCAATTCAATCTTAAGAAAGATTAGTGTTTAAAATAACATTTGAACTTTTTGGTCATCAAAATGATATTTTTTATATCAATTTTTGTCATCAAAATGATATTTTTTATATCAATTTTGTTCATCAAAATGATATTATTTCGTGTATATTAGTACCCCCCAGTAAAACAGAAATTTTTATTTTATATTAAAACAATTTAATTCTAATCATTTCACATTTTTTTGAGTCGGTGTACATATGTATAGGTGGGCCAGCAAAATCTTCAATATTTTATTATTTTAGTTTTGCCTGTGACACACACAACGTAAAACTGCGGCCGGCACACACACACACGCACATTCAGAACCGAAATGTCTTTAAATTGTGTGCTAACTCGACGGCAAAGTTAAAATCACCACAACTGTGTAATGTTTCGACTTAGAACTCAATAAAAAAATAAATTGATTTCATTTGACAATAAAAACACCTTGTTCTCGAATATTTTTGGTCTCAAAGTTGGGCCAGCTGTTTTTGCAGTGCTGCACAATCTCACATTGGTACAGTGTTGTAAACTGTGGAACACTATTTCTCCCTTTCGAACTAAATTCGAAACGACATTTGATATTATTTCATATCAAAGTCATACGATTTCATATAAATTGTAAATATACTTGTTTTAAATACCGAATTCAGTATTTTTTTTCAAAAATTAATATGAAATAAGATCAAAATAATATTTATTCATGTTAGAATGATATGACGAAACTTGATCCTTAAAAAAAGATCAAATTAACCAACAAATATCAATTTGATATTTTGTCATATTTTTTTCTGTGTATACATATCAACGGAATGAATGGGTTTAACGGTAATGCTGAAGCCATCAAAAGGTCAAACAAAATATGAGTAATTTTACTTTCTATAACAAAGACCTAGAATAGAATACCCAGTAAAGCACGTTTTGAAAGTCGAGTGCAGTTGGGGATTGGGTCAATAGTTTTAAGAGGGGAATTAATTCTTGATATAAAAGTCAAGGTAATCTGATTTAAAGATTTCAGTTTCAAACCCAAAAACGATTCAAACGAAATAATTTCAATTCATCATTGGATTACCTCATAATTTAGGATTGCGTTTTGGAATGATATATGTATATATGTACACGTCCAATTCAATCCCGTGCTGCACCTCAAATCAGAATTTTTATTTAAATTTAATTATCAATTTAAATTGAAATTGTTTTCGGGGGTTGGTCAACAACACCCCCCTCCTCCTCTGCCCACCCATTCCCGGCACACTTTTTAACATTGCCAAGGTTGCGAGATATGTTATATATATTCCTATATATATTTGTGTTAATTTTTGTGTGTATTCAGCAATTGGCTCTCTCACTCTCTCACCTTGAACTTCAACTGGAATAAACTTGCCGCTCTGTCTGCTTTTCTGCTTTCCTCTGACGTTATGTCTGACTTTTGTTGGTTTCGCATCCAAATTGGAATTAAATCTATTGGGTGAAATTGCGTATAAATGAAATCGATACAAAATCTGCATTGTTCGATTTTTTTTTATTAATGATTTGTTCGGCGAGATGCATTTGCAATGCTGATTTATTTTACCACTTCCGTTTTTTCACTCTCAGTTTGTTTTGTAAGTTCACAATAAAATATATATGTTTGGGATACTGATATTTTACTATCAAAGTTATTTTAAATTGTTTTTTTTTTTAATTTTTGTAAATGTGCTTTAATGGAATATAGAATTAGTCAAAACTACCCATTAGGTAAGAGTTCCTATAATATACTATTTATCATCATAATTTTTCTTCTTACCTCTAAAAGCCCATTTTTATGTAAATTTACCACAAAAGTAATAACTGTGATTGTCACCTAATTATAGACAATTTTATTTCTTTGTTATTCCAACTTCCACACTTTGTTGGAATTTCCTTATTCGTTTTCTGATATTAATGAGAATTCTGTTGCGATTGTTTTCATAAGTTATTCACTTTCAGTTTTGTTTTGTTTGGCTTCCCCCAGAAGTTTTAATTAATCAACTATTTGTTTATTTTTGCACATAAACGAGCAAGCGTAGTGCGTTGATTATGTGACCAGCATTTTTTAGTCAGGTTAAATCATATGTTTGGATCGGGATTTCCAGCTAAGCGTGGAACCTGTTCTGCGAATGCGAAAGAGATACGGATGAAAGTGACAGTTGAGAATGATTTTCGGGCTGAGAAATCTTGGTATTCTAATGATTTCATTTGGCTGAGCTGTGGGTTTTTATTTTTTTCTTTGGTTTTATTTTATTTTATTTTTTTTTTTTTTGCACATGTCTCAAGATACGCTTAGTTATACAATACATGCGAGCGTGTGTGCTTATATGGAGAGTCGGGCTAGCCGATTTCTTGGACCACGGCTTGTTGTTCTTGCCGTTCTCCTTTGTCGCTTGGCTAATAAATAAACGAGTCTGAGAGTTGAGCAAATAAAAGTCAAGGCCAACCGGGCCGATTCGATAGATTTATTTGCCTTTTTCCAAGCCGAGCCATCGGTTGTGAAAGTGATTGCAGAGAGTTTGTGGATGTGCTTCCCTTTTTTTAGTTTTCCCCTGTTGCTCCCAGAGTCGAATATGCTCGATTGTAGGGCACTAGATTTTTCAATGTCAATGTCAAACCCAATTCGAGACCTTAAGCTCCACGCATCCCACATATCAGCAATGGGTCAACACTGGCTGCTTGTGTGTGCGTATGTAGAGCACTCATAAACGTCCATATCCCTCATGAAATGTATTTTTATTCCATTGTTATCATTTTGCGCAAGTGACAGGCAGCAATTGTCGCCCATAAACACACAAGGGAAAGCGAAACGCAAGGAGAGTAGAATTTGTTGAAGGTATCTGGGCTCAAAATAAAGTGAAATAAATAAATAAATAATAAACTTTTGAAATTTTTTGTAGATTTTGAATTGTAAAAAATTGGCAATCAAAATTATTTTTACAGTTTATGTTATTATTAATATCCTGGCATGGCTGTTAATTTTTATTTTCTTTTTAAGAAAATAAATAAATAAATAAGTAAATTCTAATAACATTGTTTCTGCTTTTAAATGGGTTCTTACTTAAGTGTGTTGTATTGCACAACCATTTTTCTATTAAGCGGTCTGCCAAGATCTTAATTTCCCAAGTCGATCGTCATCATTGGGGCAGAGATTATAAAACACAACGTAACTCCGTTAAGGGCGAATATGAATTGTTTATTTATTTAAATTTTTACCCCGACCTGTTCACTTCGACTAGCTGTTCTTAGTAGTAAGAAAAAAATTTACATACGCTCGAGTTTAACAACTGTTGTGTAAACGTTATATTAACTAGTATATAGTGTTATGCAAACAGTTATCCAAAGTGCCAGATTAAACATTGCGGTAAACTAGTTACTGACACAAACCTTTATACCTAGTTTTAGGTAACTATTGTAGCTTGGGGAAATATTTGGTTTTGTATACAAACTTCAATGTTCACTTTTTAAATAAATAAATAAATAAAAATTCATAAAACACGCTTAAAAGCTCTTAAATATATTTCAGCTTCTATAATTTGATTAGCAGACGAAATGGTTGGCATTTACTGAGCTGTAGAGCAAACTCATTTGCCTTTTGGCGTTCTGGCCATCTTTCAATTGAGTCATTAGCGGATTTTTTGACTTATTTTTCCGGATTGCCTGGCCTAGTCCCAGTCATCCGACGACCTTGCCAGCGAAAATGCGCTCTCCTCTTGCTTACATAACACCCACTGGAGCAATACTAAATGCTGATTTTTGCTCAGAACTGGCAATCATATTATTCAATAGAATAAAAGCAAACGCGTAATTTGTTAAGGTTTAGTTCAACTATGTGCCATTGAATAAATAAATAGATTATGACCTATTATTACCGATCAATGATCGCCAGAGAGAGAGAACCGAGAGAAATTGTGGGAATGGTCGGCTTTGGGGGCGGGGATGCGTTGTGGGTTCTCGACCTTGAGGTTATACAAACTAATAATAAACACACGTACTTGTTGCTAATTTCCGTTCAATCCAAAGTGTTTACTGGGCAAATGTTTTATAACCGAATTGAATATTGATTGAAATTATAATACACAATTATAGCCACAATGTAATGTAAAATGAGCGCTGATCAAGGAGATATGCCACCAGAATAATAAAACGTTTTTAGATTTTAAAGCAATTTTAAGGAATTTGGTTAAAGAAATTTAATGGATTTAATATCAGAATTGCTTTTTTTAAGCATATTTAAATAATCAATTTTAATACTGGGATTTAATAAATCCTTTATTAATCGGCTAAGTTGTCTAACTGCAGAATATCTATTTTTTAATGGTATAGAATTCTTAATGTTACAATTAAAATATTTAAAAAAATAAATTTAAGATAAATAATGGCCAATTATCCCACTCACCTATTTCTGGTCAAATTCCTTCTTACTAACTCGTTGGCCATGAAATTCGATCATTGATTTTCGCATAATTACCGAACAGTTGATTGATTTATAACTGTTTTACTATCCCAACTATGCTTAGTTCAACTCAATTCTAAATCAACAAAACATTGACACAAAGTCACGCCAAGTGCAGTCTGGTTATGGCAATTTTTCAGTTACTTAACCGAACACAGATAAACGGGCTACGACGACAGAGAAATAAAAACAGTTAACAAAAGTATCTGGCGGATAAAAATGCCTCACGAAGCAAATCAAAACCTGTTCTAATAGCAACAAAAACATCGAAACGAAACAAAATCAGCAAAAACCAAATGCAAATAAAATAAAAATAATATACAATGTGCAATTGTATAAAAATGCGAATTACAAGTGGGCGAGCGCAATAAAAATGTTAGAAAAAGCACAAGGTCATTGAGAAGCGGAAGAGAAAAACAAAAGGCAAAAAGCAATAGGAAAAAGCAATAGAAACAAAAAACCAAGCGAAAAAAATCAACAACAAAATGTGACACACTGAAAGCGAGAATACAATAATTACACAAACAGATGTATGAATGTGTTTGTGATAGGGGTAGGGGGAGGGGCGAAGAATGGGGAGATGGGGGGTAAAACAAGTGCAGGCGTAACGTAAATCTAGAACACTTCCTGAACGAGCGAGCGAGACGGTAAACACAATTAGCGAAAAGTGAATTTGATTACAGTTGCAACGGGGCGTATGAGTGACGTACTTGAGTGCCGCCCGCGATCCGCCTATCGCCATCTCCCTCTGCCTCTCGCGCCCTCGCCATCACCGTTACAATCGCATTGAGACTGAGGCTGCGTAACGGTACCGCACTAGGCCAAATTACAAGGTACCGCCGGTAATCCCAAACGCAAGTGTATGTCCTCCCAGCGAAGTTCCCATGATTCTGATCTGATGTTGCATTCTGCGATTCGAATGACAGTGCTGAAAATCTTAATTTAGCCAAACTTCCCGTAGTAAAATGGGGAACTAAATAACACAGTTGAACCATTTATATTCTTCCATGATATTTAGGTGCTCCAGAGTAACAGTCCCGTGCATACTTATGATCTAAGGAATATATGTTTGCTGACATTTAGAATTATGTGGTGCATATAATCGGACTTACCTTAATGTTACTTGCTGAAATCTACACTTCCTAAATCAAGACATTAATACCAAGTGTTCCCCATCTTGGTCGAATGCAAACACCGAAAGGTTACTAAATTTTTATGATGGTAAAACTCCTCTAAAAAATAAATCCTAATTGGATTTCATTTTAATTTTTTTCTACATCTACTGACCTTTGTACTCTTTAATTTTGGTTTAAAGCGCAGTCATGAGGATATTTTATTTGGCAACACCTATTTCACCCGATTGTTCCTAGGATATAGGATAAAGACGTTCGTTTGTTCGTTCTCTTGTCAAATATTGCATAAATTTTAGAACGACTGTAAAAGTTTCATCTTTTACGTATGGCAACAATAGAATATAGTCGCCCAAAGGAAATAATTTTTAAACTAATCAAGGTATACTTAAAAGAAAACATTCGCCAAGTTTCATATAGCTCTTATCCTTTTTTAAGTTTCACCCTAAGGAACTTTTAAATGCCGACGACCAATTGCAGACGGCAATTTAAAAGATTTTATTACAAATTCTGGTCGGTTATTTGGCTGGTTTTTCGGTCGGAAGCTGTCTTTACTGAGCTCTGTTCAACAAATACTTACTAAGCACCGTATATACGTGGACAGTATTGTTGATGGCATTATATCAAAAAGCGTATTAAAATTAAAAATATATTATTATCCATGGCATAATTTATCTTTAATTTGTTAACAGAAAAGATTAGTCAAACTTATTAATTTAGTAAAAATAAAAATTCAGTTTAAAATTTTACAGATAATTTTCCGTACAACGGTTCTTGCCTTTTCTGCATTGCTGATTTGATCACATCCGAATATAAGTCACAGGGCAGTCCTTCTTTAAACGCTTTGTGCTTCTTCTTTTTTTTTTTGCACTGTCAATTTGATCTCATCCGAAAAGATTGTGATAGATTGTGTTGTTTTAAGGCCAAGTTTGCCTTACATAACGGCTTAATTTTACAGCGACGACGCAATGTACCACTATATTGAAAAAACATGAAATAAACTGTACTAAGCAGATAATCATATCGTTTAAACAAGAATAAAATTAACTTCGGAACGCCGAAATCTACATACGTTTACATCTTAAACAATCTCATGTTTATGAAAAAGTCGCTAGATTTTCCTTAATATTATCTCATTACCGAACTCGTACGTACCTATCATATGCAAATTTAAATGCATAGGTATATATTGTTGTAATTTTTTCAACTGCTAAGATGTAAAAACAATTGGGGTATTCACCACTCCTGGCAGGTGTGGCAAATGGCATATGTGGCAAGTGAAAATTTGGATGACATACATACGTATGCTTATATTTTTAATATCAATCGTGGCGAACTTCATGTAACCGTTTGTCAGACTTGCTACATCTGCCATTTGCCACACCTGCCAGGACTGTTGAATACCCTAAATGTTCTTTACCCTTTTACTATACGAGCAACGGGAATAAATATGTGTAAAGTCGTGCATTGTTTCTCTGAGCCGTTCCCGAGTTTTGGCAGAGCCATTAAATGAACACCAACCATTTAAATAAAACATCAGTTGATTACCAAGGCAAACTTACTAAACCACTTGAGTTGGAAGAACATTTTTCTTTTTTATAAGCTCAGTTAAGGGGGGTATGGTATTTAATTATACCCGTTACTCGTAGAGTAAAAGGTTATACTAGATTCGTGCAAAAGTATGTAACAGCTAGAAGGAAGCGTTTCCGACCCCATAAAGTATAGATATTCTTGATCAGGGTCACTAGCCGAGTCGATCTAGCCATGTCCGTCTGTCCGTCTGTCTGTCTGTCCGTCTGTATGAACGCTGAGATCTCAGAAACTACAAAAGCTAGAAGGTTGAGATTTCCAACACATATTCTTCGGCTTCCTACGCAGCGCAAGTTTATTTTAGCCGAGCGCCTCGCCCCCTCTAACGCCCACAATCGCCCACTAACGATTTTAAAATGGGTCCTGCGCCCACATCTTTAAAGATTTCCGAGAAGTATAAATGCAATTTTGTTGTGTATATTTATATCTATCGAAATGTAGAAGACATTTTTCAAATCGGACCATTTATTAAAAAGTTATACGCAATCAAAAATTATATACCTATCTCCCTCGCACTCCCTTTAGCTGAGTTACGATTATTAGTCGGGACACCAACCCGACACAGCGTTCGCACTCCCTTTAGCTGAGTGACGGGTATTAGATAGTCGGGACAACAACCCGACTATAGCGTTCTCTCTTGTTTTTTTTTATTAATGTACAACACGTTAAGAATGTTGTGCTAAAATTTCATGTCAATCGGATGAAAATTACAAAAAATATGACCATTTGAACGAGGGGCGTTCCCAGCCGCCCCCTATACCTATTCAAAACTTTAAATCGTTCTCCTGAAAAGTATGTTTTTTTAAGTCGGTGAACCTTGTCCATCGAAATCTAATGTACCGATCATTCTGAAATTTTGCACAAAATTTCTGTACCTAGATCCGCAGGTAATCAAGTCGAGCTTTTTTTTATTTTTTTTTTTATTTTATATTAACAAATATATCCAATTTTTTTTGGCTAAAATCACGTTTTTGACTTCAAAGTGTTATTAAAAATCCAAAAATTGAAAAAAAAAACCTCGACCTGATTACCTTAAGAAACATCTTGACTAATGGACATTTTGTTTTTATATTTTTCTGATGATCCAGTAATGAGTTATGCTGTTCACCGCAAAACCTCTTTTCCTGGAGGGGCCAACGGAGATTGGCCGCAGACGGCTCATTTTTAAATTTTTTTCAATGAAAATTTCAGAAAATATAGTTTAAGTATTGTACTTGGATATAATAATAAAATAATTTATCTAACATTAACCGTATGGTGTAAAAAAATTCATGAAAATAGGCCTTTTTTTGGCCGAATTAACCATACCCCCTCCCCCCTTAAGAAAATCTTATTTGACTAAAAGTATGCATAATATTTAAATCAAAAGAGAAATTTGAACAATTAAGTTCTTTTTCCGGAACTCTTGTTGTTAGGTATGTCAAATATAATGTACTTACCTGGGAGAAAAACTGATAAAGCCATGTATATTGGATAAAAATAAGTTAGGACTTTTCCACTTTTGAATAGAGCTTTTGAGTTCTATAATAAAGGAAATCCAAATATTACTAATATGTCCAAATGAATTACAAGTTTTCTTACCTTTTTCATTCCGATCAGCATTAAAATTCCAGCGAGTAAAAACGAGAGGGCAAATGCTAATTCGAAACCATTAATAAGGTAATGATACGACCATGCGGTTGTGGGTAATATTATATACACCAAATAATTGCCACCAAATTTATTAGGACTACCAAACATATTGACGAGACAACTGATGGAGCTAAGGACGCCAATTACTATGCTCCATATTGAATAAAAGCACGCGCAGCAAGAAGGTTCTTTGCAAGATTCACACATTTTTAAAATGTGATATTTTGATATTTTGTATTATGTGCTCGGTAGTACGATACGATCTAACTAAGAGGTGTAAGGATAAGCATTAAGCTCATAGGTAACTGGGATCCGTAAATTTGATAGCTTCAGTTTCAGAAAGGGAACCATATTAAGCTGGAAGCAAACAAAAGCTTGCTCAGACCATCTGTCCCTCTATTTTTTTCACAAAATATAACCATGAGTACTTTTTTGCGACGTAACGGATTTTTCCATCCAATATTGACGAAAACTATCAGTTATATTTCGGGCCATGATTCCGTTTTATATCTGCATATTTTCACTGCGGAGACACAATGTACAACTAAATCAGTGCATTGAATATATTAGAATAATGGAAAAGTAACAGTCAAAAGGCAGAACTATGAGACAATCGATTCTGGATTAAAAATTTTCGCCTATCTTCGTAGGAAACCTTTTGAAACCCCTTTTTTTTATTAATTTAAAAGTAAGCATTAAAATAATTAAACAAAAAATTTTTACGAAAAATAAGCTTCGTCGGTTTCCACACAGTTTTTGTAAAGTTATGGCCATACCCATTAGACCCAAAAAAGATTAACCTAGAATTGTTTCTCATTGTTTTTTTTAAGTGTTTTCATTAAAATCCAAAACTCTCCTAACGGTAGCACAAACTCTAAAGTTTGTATTGGATAAAAGTAGCTTAGGAAATTTCCTAATTTAAATATTAACTTTGAGTTCTGCATTGAGGACAAATGAAATTATAAAAATTAAACTAATATTAGAATCTACTTAACTTACCATTCTCATTTCCATCAGCATAAAAGTACCAGCCAAAATATACATAATAGAAAATAGCAAAGTACAAATAACTTCAGTCCAAGCTATTGCTGACAAATCAAGTGTTATGTAGGCATAACTGACTATCATCGCTAATAATTTTATATAATCTGGCATATTTATTATTAAATACATTGCATAAGCAACACCGAAAGTACCAAGTATTATGCACCATATAGAGTAGAACATTACCCAGCTGGATAATGATATTTTTCCAAATGACTCACACATGATTCAAATTCATAAATATGTATGTTTATGTTTTAAAATAAAAGTCAAAGTGCACTGGAATCTAGTACTTTGGTTAAGAAATGTAATGTCAATAGTGTCTTATGAATTATATTTCCATTAAATTTTATTTTATGCTTTACCGATCCTCACTTGCTATTATTAAATTCTATATTGTCACGTGCCACCATGGTTTCCAAATCTGAGTCATTTGGGTGAAAAGCTTTCAATTTCATATAACTAGCACTGAACTGTACTGAATCATCTTTACTTGGATTAGATGACGATTTGACGGAAGCCCTATTGGCACGAAAATTCTCAGACGTAAACCCGAGTGTTCCTTCAAGGTAGCATAAAAGTTGAGGTCATTTTGGTTTATGTTCCCGGAAAAATATGTTGTTGGGTTAAATACAAATGTTTATTCTCAACTTAAGGGTTATTGGATCACAATATGTATGTAATACTTAAAAAATTTTGAATAGATTTATTTCTATTAAATAATACATATATATATTGGGTTATAAATAACACTATGCAACATCTAAAATTTACCTCGATGGATGCTACATTTTTAAATTCGTTACAAATTCCCAATTAGTCTAATAGTAAAATTATAATCAATACAATATTACCAGAAGAAGATAAATTTTAACAACAAACTTTTGAAACAACACTACTAATGTTTTGACCGCAGCTGTATACTTTTATGTTTTTTGACTATGTTTTCTAGACCTTGTTTCTCCCTTAAAAAAAATTCCAAATTATTCTAAGTATGGGGTTTGAAATATAAAGAGTGTATCTTTTAAAAAACTTTAACATCAAAACAAACCATGAATCCGATTGCCTCTGAGACCTCCAAAAAGTTGGCCAATTTCAGCATTTTTTGAATTTCGTGGTCCTCGAGCTAAGAATCCTTGCGTCGGGGAGCTTTTTAGAAAACGCAGTTTAACTTGGGAATTCGTAACAAATTAAAAAATACAGCATCCATCGAGGTAATACACAATTCTATTTTTCATAATTATATTGGCCCAGAAACTTTTTTCAACTATAGGGTCATACAGAATTTAATTTAATTAACTAGTTTACGAATACGCTGTGAAATTCCACATGAGTCATCTGCAGACTTAACGAATAGCCATATCAATGTTTATGCAAATATCAACACCAGTCCTTTAAAACCCCTTATACTCATTGTGCTACAGCGCTGTTGCCCTAAATTGCACATTTAGGTCATGAACCGGAAACGTCTTAATTACATGAAATAAGCGAAGCTCAAAGTCAATTTAAATGCACCACAAAAGTGAAAAATGCAGAATGAACAAGAAAATCAAAAGTGCAAACAAAAAATGAGGGAAAAAAGGCGCAGACAGCAGAGAATTGCATGCATACATAAAAAACTCGAATCAAGTTAAATAATTAAGCTGGCCAGCAAAGCAGAACATCAGAAAGGGAACGAAGGAGAGGGAAGATCGGGAGCGAGCGAGAGGGGGAACCGGCTAACAAAGGGCCAGGCTGGACTCTACAAAAGTAAATAAAAAAACAATTTGAACCCAAATCCCTGCGAGCAAACGCAGACAGTAGTAGCCGAGAAATTAAGATGCAATATTTTTATTTAACTCTTCAAAAATAATGAATTAATAATATAATACTTATTGAAGATTGGAAATTTTTAATAATTTCAGGAAACCCTAGAAATAAAATCTCCTACTAGAGCTAGTTTAATCGCTTGGAATCCTTCGCATTCGAGTCACCGCAGTTTTAGGACTAAGCAACTTAAGAACAGAGGCAGGAACAATAAAGCAAAGACCTTGAACTTTGGTAACAACAAAAGCGAGCAAAACAGTTCAGGCGGCGAAGAAATGAGCCTGGAAAAAATCAAAATCGAGATGAAGAAGGGGCAACAGTACCAGCATTAAATCAAGCAGACCAAGGGTCCAATGTAGGGCAGACAGAGGAGGACGGCAACAGTGGAAAGAGAGGGGAACAGGGAGGGATTCGTCTGGTTATTAGCAGGATCGGCGGAGAATAAAACTGGTTGCAAAGGGAGCGCATAAAGAACCTCCTTCTCAGGCAAGTGCCATTGACCTAGAAGCAAAAGTCGTTGCCTTCTTGTGGATCGCAAAGAACGCAGCCCGCCAAAGAGAGAGAGGGAGATAGGGGTGTAGAAAAAGACAGCATAAGAGTCAGGAAAGGGGAAGTGTGCAAGTGTAAGTGCACAGAGAAACTAATCGTATGGAAAATCAACATAAATCAATATTTCCAAAGTGAATACTTATAAATGATTACAGAAGTAGAAATGCAGCCAAGAAATTAAAGCTGCATTTTATTTATGATCAGTTAGTTTTAATTTAGTTTAAAACTGTTCTTCGAATAATGATCAAAAGGTCTAATTAAAGATCAGTGAAATTGACAATGGATAAATTCAATTCAATTTTTTTAAGCCTTTTTTATAGTATAAGAACGATGTATAGACGTTTAAATATCAAAGCTACACTTTTGGAATCGGTTTAAATTTCAGTCAATTTTTCGCTGTGCAAAGGATCTTTAGTTTGGTAGGTGGGCTGGCCTTGATATTGTCAACGACATGACTTCACCCAAACAAAAAAAACAACAGAAATTTAAAAATACAATTTCAAAAGAGGGAGACGGTCCGAAGGAACGGGAAAGAGAGGTCCATAGAGCGTCACGCTTGGGTCTCGGGGGCGCTATTTATACATTTTTCCTCTTGTGATCTGCTTTTTGTTTATTTGCGCGCCTAAAAACGTTCGCTGATTCTGTTCAGTCCCTCTGATCACCTCTTTCGCCCCAAAACTTCAACCAACTCGCTGCGATTCGAATCGGGGCTGTACTCGAATCTGCAATCTGCATTCCCTTCTATATGCTATTGCCATCCCGCTTTAGCCTGTGAGATATAGTTCAAGTGCAGTGCCCTTGACTTAGGTCAATAACACGATTTGTTGTCGTTGTTGAAGTTCTTTGGCTAGCATTTGGGTTCGGCTTTTGCTGTTATGATGCAGGCCCTAGAGGGGCTAACTACATAGGTGAAAATCGAAATTTGTATTGTATTAAATAAGATTTAAGTATTAATTAAAAATATAACATTACATGACTATTGTAAATAATTTACATTTTCGGTTGAATCGAATATTTTAATATGTCCTAAAACGGATATGATTACAAGTCTCTAGGAATTGTTGTAAAGATCTTGAACAAAATTGCCTTAATTCCGCCCATATCGATTGACTTTCAATCCAGACCGCAATCGAAACCCACTGATATCCGGGGCCAGCCAAGACCTTATTAACCCAAACAAATACCGAAAGTATCCGCACACGTCGCCACTTAAATGGCTCATCCTTGGACATGCCATTGCCACTTGACAGTGACCTTAGAAGCGGCGAACGTGGCACCACCCAGTGGCCATTACCACCCCCGATTCAACCCATCTACCACCCCCAATTGAACCCCCCGAGCGCCCTTCATTGGGCTGCAGCTGCTGCTGCATAACCTTTGCCTTGCATTTGGAGGCGATGCGCATGAACCTGACATTGAACGTGATGGCAATGAAAATACTTGCCCACTTCCGAGAGCGAAAGAGAGAGCGGCGAAAGCAGCGAAAGAGAAGGGGAAGTTAAAACTTCCCCCATACCCCAGGTAAATGGGGGCTAGCATTTTTGATGGCATTCTACTATACATTGTTGCTTTGCCGGGTTCTCGGTTCGGAATAGTTAGGGGCTGGGCTATAGGGGTTATAGCGTGGGCAACCAACGTTGTATCGGAGGTCAGGTCAGGGCCAAAGCACTTGACATTTCTACCCCTGCCACAAGCTCATAAATATTCCGGTTCCCTAGACTTTTCCCTACATATATGGGTTAGTGTGTCAGGCAAAAGTTTGATTGGATAGTTCTTATAAACAACATCGGATCGGTTGATACCGAGACTACCAGGTGTCATTGACCCATATGTGGAAAGCAAACATCTGTAAAATCGAAACCAATTAGTATGATTTGATTACCTTATAGTTCTGGGAAGTAGTGCCATATTTACTCAGTATTAAATGGGAACACTTTTATTTGTTTGTGGCCAGAACTTCGAGTTGTTATTTGCAGGGACCGAAAATAATTATTATTTTTATTTTTTCAAACAAAAAAATCGGCCACTTATAATAGGCCTAAAAAAAAATGATTTTCACCCAAATAATTATCTTTGTCCAATCTATGCATTCCCGCCATGATTTTTAAATTTTTGATTTTTATCTTTTTGTTCAATGGTAATCTTTATTTTTGATCAAAAAAAATAGGACTCAAAAATAATTTTTATTGATGATTTTTATTTTTTTTGCTCAAAATAAAACTCAAAACAGCCTCGCGTGCTTCCTGTAAGACTTTTCGCCAATCTGATTTCACAGCCGTCTAAAGGCTTATCAAAGCAACCTCCACGATTTTTTGCAAATTTTTTTAACCACTTTGTAAAAATAACTTATCCTATGATTTTTATTTTATTCCGATCAAAATAAAAGCCATTTTTTTAAAAGTGGTTAAAAAAATTTGCAAAAAATCGTGGGGGTAGTTTTAATAACTATTTGAACGGCTGTGAAATCAGATTGGAGAAAAGTCTTACAGAAGGACCGCGAGGCTGTTATGAGTTTTATTTTGATTGGAATAAAATACAAATCATGGGATAAGCCATTTTTTTAAAAGTGGTTAAAAAAATTTGCAAAAAATCGTGGAGGTAGTTTTAATAGCCTCTTAAACGGCTGTGAAATCAGATTGGAGAAAAGTCTTACAGGAGGCCCGCGAGGCTGTTTTGAGTTTTATTTTGAGCAAAAAAAATAAAAATCATCAATAAAAATTATTTTTGAGTCCTATTTTTTTTGATCAAAAATAATTATTATGCTCTAAGTAAAATATAAAAATTGAATTTTAATCATTACAAAGTAATTTTTATTATTTAACTTATAATGATTACGGTCCCTGGTTATTTGTAAATATGGGATAATATTTCACTGGGCCCAATATCAGAATAATATATTACTTTAATTATGTTGTATTATATTTTATTGTCTTCGTATTCCATTTTACCATCAATATAATTTGATAATTGATCAACATTATAAATGTAATTTCGTTCAATCACCCGAACAAAAATCCCTTAACTCCCCACTTGATTGCAGATTCAGAAGGGTTCGAAGGATTTCCTCCGCCATGCCTGATTCCCCTATTTTCCTAAAAGAGACTAATAGGTCGATTATCGATGAGCTTAAGAGTTATCCCCCTGTAACTTATTCGAAATCGAGTTTCAGCATGAATAAACCCGACCAAGTGACACCGAAACTTTTGTTTTCCCTAATGAAATTGAACTGAACTAACTTTCGAGGAAGTAAAAAAGCTTGGAAATTAATGGAGAAAAAAGATTGCAAAATGTGTTCATAACACAAAATTAAATTACGATGGCTACTCTCACGTAACAGAAATGTTCCCGCTGCGCTTTCTTTTCCCCTTCTCCCTGAATTTCGTCCTATTCGCTCTCTAACTATGTTGATTTTGCCTTTCGTCAGGTGCACTGGGATAAAGTTCTTTATTTCTTCTAATTTCCAACAGTTGTGCAATTTAAATATTTTTTGATTAAATTGTTTTCTTCAAAGTATATCCACAATAAATTAAATAATTTACGAATCGCGTTTTATATTTTATTTTACATTTTAAAGTGAAATTAAATATTTACAATTTATTACATTATATAGTTTTATAGCTGTAACAAAAATGAATTAATTTTGATTTTTTTTAAATTTAGTAAAGGGTGTTTTATCCTTTTAAAATGACTACATATTGGTTTCTTCATATTTTTCCGTGTATATTGCTTCTGCGGCTGCTGAAATTGACAAGTCCTTGTTCATGGTCAGGGCCGTGTTGTGGGCTATATGTTTGTGGGGGCGGGGGCTTTCTCAGAACGTGTGTGTGTGTGTGGCAATGAAATGTGCATGCGTTGACAACTACTACAAAAACAGCAACAACGGTCTGGGCGCGTGCTCTTCGGATTGTATAATGAACGCACAAGGACAAGGATAAGGACGAAACGACAGGCTCCCACGCTCCTAATTTCACCAACCTCCACTTCTTCGTTGCATGGGTGTTTGCTGTGTGATAAGCGATGTCAATGTCAACTTATAATTGCCATTTTTCCTCCAATTACCAACACTTAGAGTAATAAACATTGATTTTTTAACTCGAGATTTCTAAGGATTTCTTTGGTATACTAACCCAGTTCTGCTCGCCTTTTGACATTCAATCCTTCTTAATTTGTTTCCCTCTACATTTGGCTGTTTCATAAGCTCTCCTCCTATCGTTATTATTTTTTTTATGGCGAAATTTCACTTGGGGAAAATATTCGATGAGAAGCCTTGGCTCACTTCCGTGCCTTGAGTAATTTCCTTGGCATTTTGCCCACTGTGCTGCCAGAGTTGCCACCGCAAGTTCACTCACTCAATCATCAATTGTGCTTTGACGTAGCTTATGGGTCTGTATTGACCTCACCCACATTACTCTATTTCATATGAAGGTATATATAGATTTCCCCACTCGTCTGTTTTTGTTTTGTGACATTGAAAATATATATTTTTGTGTCTGAGTACGGGCCATATTGAACGATTCGATGTCGGTTAGTCGACCGCCAGTTTCCGCATTAAGTTTTCTAATGAACTTGGGAGACTTGGGGAAAGGTGTGCAGGTGGAATTACAGGTGCACATTTATAGGAAGCAAAATCTAAATAGAATCAAGTGTAATTTAAATTATTCATTGACAGACAGTTTATCAAGCGCATCGAAGTCTAATGAGGAAATACATATCTATTATTATGTTTGTATTAGAATTTAGAATTATCAGATAAATTTACATAATTTTAATTTTCGTTCAAAAATCTTCAATATAATAAATAAACCTAAGATCTTTTAAGTAAGTATTTAATTTTTATTTCATTACTTGTGTTCTAAATATAATTTTGAACAATCGACTTAAATAATCTGGATAATTATTTGCACAATGAAAATCACATTTAAAATATTGCCAGGCAGCGCCACTCATACACTCACTTGAGGGTATAATAAAAATTATAATAATAACAAAACAACCACAAAAAGGGGCAGAGAGAGAGAAAGATAGGGAAATGCCGGGTGGGCAGGGGGTGGCTGGGGTGAGGCTGGCCTTGCCTGAGGTCTTGTGTAAGCGACTAAATGGGGACCTACGTAATGTGTGTCACTTGCTCCACACTCTCACTCACACACACAGGCGAGAGAGGGAGGCAAAAAGTAAAATGAAAATAAATTGTGATGGTCAAGGTCGTTGGCATGTGCGCTTTGCGCAATAAAAACACAAAAACCGGGCACAGAAATGAGGAAAAATGTGCAAAACAAACGAATAAAAGTTGGGGAACTCTCGACACGATGTCTGCAAATCTTAGAGGACCGAACTGAAGACAACCCACTGACGCCCCATAAGCTGACCCACATTTAATATTTATAATTAATCTCGTCTTCTCTTTCTTTTCTTGCAGGTATGTACCAAAATGCCCTGTGTTTCGTCTGTTAGGCCCAATTAAATGTAAGTCACTCTCGGATGTCGGTTAATGCCACTCAAAGTCAATTAACTGGCAATTAAGCCAGGGCTTACCTTTGCCTACGCGTCGGTCCCCCAGCCAATTACCCCTGGGCAAGGACTCGCTGCCCATGTCCTTGCCGTCCCCTTCCGCCTTTATTTGCTCACATTTTTCAGTTTGCATTCCGAGGGCGAAAGCTCTCGCCGGCGCTGAAGGTTACTTGCGATCAAGGGCAGCTCAATGTCGGATCCTGGCTGTCCTTGGTGCAGGATGTGGCTGCACTGCACCGGTAGAGAATGAAGGTCAATGCAACACTGTAACCATATTCTCTGAAAGTCGAAGAAAAATTAGCAGAATAATTGAAAAAGTTCAACATAAAACAGAAATTAGATATAAATGGTTTGTTCTCACATGATTGATCTTTTAAAAAAAATATGTAAAGTAAGGTTAAAACAATGAACCTTTATTATATTAAATTAAAAAAGAAATCATTAAGAAATTTTCATTACCACTAAGTATTTTCTTTATATTTAAGATAATGCAAGTTTTTATTCATAACCTAATGAATTCTTAATACGATTGCTGCTTTGCTTTTCAAATTTTAAGAAACTTAAGCATGTTGTATTTCTTGCTCGGTCTGAAATACATTTTTTTAACATTGGTTTGTGTTTCCCCCTCAATTTTGAACAGCTGTTAGGCAGTTACTCTATGCCGCTGCAACTGTTGCACTTACTTTCGGCAACTTGTGGCTTTTCACCTGCCGAAAGATGAAGAAAGCTCTCTCCTTTGTGTTTAAATCTCTTCGTCGGCAAACTCTCTCTCTAATTGCAGGGTTGTCTATAGTTTGCAATGTCTATCTAATAGTTGCAACTATTTCGAAGAGCTTTTAGCCACGACATGCAACCGAAGTGCATTTTCGAAAGCTTTTTAATGCAGTCGCAGCTTTTTAGTTTTTCCTGCCTCCCCGGAAAAACGTTTGTTGCCACTGGAAAATTTTCTGCCTAAGCTTTTTCTCGGTGCACTTTATGCAATTTTTGAAGTTCCAACACCTGGCAATAGATGGCGGCAGGCCATCCCCTCACAAGGGTGGAAAGGGAAAGGAAATGTGGTATTTAAAAAATATAAAAAGTTTCAAAAATCCAAAAATGAATGATATATTTATCGGAGAACAGCCATTCTCCGGGTTATTCATTTGAATTCGCGAAGTGATTCCCGATCGCGGCAAGAGTTCAAATCGAAGTGCCTGTGCAACCAGAACGCCTCTCGCTCCGAGCTCATCTTCCCTCTCACTCAACTCCTTTCTCGCTCTTGCGCAACCGGGCCACACTCGACGGTTTTGCCATTTCAGAAGGTCTGGCAACACCGTCTCGCTAATATTGCGCTCTCGCTCTCAAGAGAGAACTAATACTTTGTATTCTAGGAATAGGTCGCCTTCTAGGAATTATGAAATCAGCTTTGATACCCGCCAAAAAGCAACGGCTTCTATAATTTAAATTATTCCAAGAACTCCGACACGGCCTTCCTGACAGGCACACGTCCTCGTGTATGATGTTTACAACCCAATAAGCATTACCACTTAGATGCTGCGCTTTTCACTTATTTATTAACAGTAACTTCAACTTAAATTATTCGAATTATTCATGTATGGGTACATTTAAAACATTCTTTCTTGATAACTTATATCAGGTCGTTTTTCACATTTTTTTCTTATTTTCCAATTGGACTTTCAAAAACCAACTCGTCATCCTGACTCCCGCCATGCATCAACACAGTATCATGGTGCAGCCTCACATAAGCTCCCGCCAAGCATCCACACAGGATCATGGTGCAGCATTACACAGACTCCCGCCGTACATCCACACAGGATCTCGGTGCAGCCTTACATACAACATTACTTGTTCTTACAATTCATTTTTGCCCACTTTGGGTCTGACCATCTTCATCAATTGCCTTATCAAATCCTTCATCAATCTCTGCCAGTACATCTATATTCGGCAAGGAACGCAGGTGTTCATGTGCATACTTATATTGACGCTTACTTGTTAGAGACTTTAACTTATATCGGTCACCCTCTAAAACTTCAATTATTTCAAAAGGACCCTTAAATTTCGGATCGAGTTTTGTTTGGTTTCTCTCTTCATTCCTTATCAAAACATAGTCACCAACTTGGTGCTTTACAATTTTAGCCTTGCTTTTATCGAATCTTTTTTTGTCATACTGTGCGTTACGATCAATATTTTCCTTGGCTTGCACCCTAGCTTTATCCCTGTCTATTATTTCCTCATCTTCAGAGATGGGCAACAAACCAAATGGTCTACCCTCCCTGCCGATCATCAACTCCAAGGGGCTTATTTTGGTCACTCGATGTGCAGTGCTGTTCACCGCTAATTGGACTTCTAGTAGCGCGTCTTGCCAGGACCGTTGACTTGTTTCGACTGCAGTTAGCATACTTTTAAGTGTCCCCATAACTCGCTCAACCTGTCCGTTAGCTCGACTAGCACCAGTAGCAATCAAATGAAGATCAATCTTTTGCGAAGTACAAAACTCTCGAAACCCTGAACTGGCGAATGACCTACCCTGATCGGCAATTACGCGCATAGGCAAACCAAACAACGACACAACAGTTTTCATGGCTCTTACACAGCTTTCCGCGTCTAAGTTAAACGTATGATACAAGTACACGAATTTTGTAAAAGCATCTATAATAACAATCACGTATTCCTTTTGATCGTTCTTGCCGCTAAGCTTTCCTGTAATGTCGATGTGCAACGTATGCCAGGGAATAGCAACTTTTGGAATTGGATGAAGCTCAGCCTGCACTTTTCCTTTTGGCGCCTTAGATAGTTTGCAAGTAATACAATTTTCCACAAAACGCCTTACATATTTTGACATATTGGCGAACCAATAGTGCGCATATACTTTGTCTAATGTCTTTTCCCAACCTAAATGCATTACAGCTTCGTGGACATGGTTTATAACAGCCCATCTGTAAGCTCTGGGTATTACGGGTAAGCATCGTGTTCTACCGTTCCGTTGAATTTTTCGATGAAGCATGCCCCTCCTCAACTCGTAAGTTCTAAGTAATTCTTCCTCCAACTCACTATTTTGTAATTTTTCAATTATTTCCGATACTTCTGGGTCGCGTTGCTGCTCGGCAAGTAACCAATTGTCAGAGACCTCCGTCAGATTAACTCGCTTTTCGACTACCTTTTCTAATTGTGTATTCTTTTCAGCGGGAAGTGGATTACGACTTAGAAAATCAGCATGAGCCATTCTCTCCCCTTTCCTATACTCAATGCGAAATTGAAAAGCTTGCAAGTACACTCATAGAAATGTTTCGGTAAAATCGCCCTAAAAACAAGGAAAATCGCCCTAAAACGGGGGTCAATGGCGACTAGGCAACAAAATTAGGGCAAATTGCCCTAAAAATTCGGGTGAATTTGTCACACATTTAGGGCGATTTTTCGTAGATCTAGGGCGATTTTTCTATTTTCAAAGCTAATTGCCCTAAAAATAGGAAATGAGACCCTTACACTAAAGGCAGTTTCCTTTAAATCCAGGGCGATTTTTCTGGACCTTTAGGCGAATTGCCCTGGAAATCGGAAAAAATACCTTTAAACTAAAGGCAGATTTTCATAAATCTAGGGTGTTTTTCTGGATTTTAGGGCAAATTGCCCTAGAAATATGAAAAAATATCCTGAAACTAAAGGCAGATTTTTATAAATTTAGGGCGTTTTTCTGGATTTATAGGCGAATTGCCCTAAAAAAAGCAAAGTGCTCCCCAAAATTTCCCGGCTTTTTTTCATAAATAAAAATACGATTTCATTATATTTTTTTTGTTTTTTTTATATTTTTGTTTGTTGTTATTTACACAATTTCTAATTATATAAATTTACATACTTTTCTACTTATTCTTATTGCTAAAAGAATTACATCGATCTTAAAAATAATGTTTTGGCTTAATATATTTTTTGGTCCTTAGGTTTTGTGCTTCCGCCGGAGGGAATTTTAGGTCTTTTAAGGTTTATTACAATAAGTACTGATTATCAAATTTTACTTCTAATTGAATGCATAGAAATAATATTTTTTTTGGAATGAACAGATTGTTTCTTTAAAATAGTTACAGTTTTAAGGTTTTATAATCCTTCAAGAGTTCGGATAAAGCTTTACCTTTCTTATCAGACTCTAAATGAATTTCATAAAACATTTTTTGGATAAATGTCGTGGTTTAAAACAAAAAATATTTTGAAGCACACATCAATACTTTTCAATAAGGTTGGCATTCTATAAATAAACCTCTGATAGGTAAACTGGAAATTCACCAAGGTCAAAAAGGGCTTGTTCCCACGTTGCAGCTGAATGGTTGCAGTTTCGGCTTTCCGGATTAGCAATTTTCCGTCAATGCCTTTAGATGTGTTTGCAGTTCCCCAACAGTAGCCTTCCAAACCAAGAAACGGCTTCGCGGGTCCGCAATGGTGTGCTTCGCGTTCTTGCTCCCGCCGTCCTTTTTTGTCATTGCTGTCGCACCAACACTGAATGGATCGCAAGCCAAATTAAAGTTGATTGTATCTCTATTAAATAAAAACAGTCTATTTATTGAATGAGAAAAGAAAAAGAGAAAAAGCACATACCTTCAGCGTGGCTTTCCAAAGATTTGAGCAGTTTTATTCCCTTACTTTCGCTTTTAAAAAGTGCGAAAAGTGGTTTGCGGAAGCTGGATCTCAAAGACGTTCTCAATCTAAAACAAGAAATAAAATTGTTAGAAATTAATATAAAAATGCACTACTAACAGTCAGAATTTTCATTTAGCCTGCGATTGCGTTTGCTGCTACTTCTGGAAAAAAAGAAGCAACAAAAGCAAATTTCGGTTACTGACGAAATGGCGCAATAGAAATTTGGGGGTTATTTTGGCATATGCACTTGTGAATGCGGTTTGTCCGGTGCATAAATACAGATTTCTGGTAAATATATACATCTGTATACATGTGTATATTCTGTTGCATCATTTTTTTACCTCAAGCATTATTTACATATACACATACATATGTATATGTATACTCTTATTAATGTTCTTACTTTGTTCTGCCACACTTCTAAAACTCTACATCTGGACCGCTGCTTCCAGTCAAATCTTTTTAAGTTTCAGCTGCATTTTCCTCTGTTACAGATATGTAAATTCAATTAGTTATTAATATCCAAATTGCACAATTATATATGTATGTACTCACCAGAAAACAGAGAAAGAATCGCCTCCCAAGTCCTTTAATAGCGTTTACATTTTTCACTTTTTCACAAACACGTCTTTCGCCGCCAAGCGCCCGAAAAATTATGACAAAGTCTAGACAATGCAACTCTTTCTACCCCCACCCTTGCCACTGCAACGGACGAAAGTAGCAAAGAAGAAGAAAAAGGGTGGACTTCTCTAAAGTCAAATGCGCTCAGCATCAAAATTCATACAAAAAGGTCCGCCCTAATATACACACACATTCACTTGTTTTGACCTGTCAACCACACACACATACACACATGTATTACATATGTATCCATTAATTGCGTCTTAAAATTTCGTTTGACTCTTCCTTGTTTTTAGGGCAATTTCAGAACATTTTTTTTGCTATTTTGTTCAACGTTTTAAGGCGATTTCGCCCTAAAAATAAGGAATTACTTTTGGAGTCGACTCATGAAAATTCGCCCTAAAAAACAGGGCAAATTGGCCTTTTTGGAAAAACTAACCCTAAAAAATATTTTCCATGGCGATTTTTCGTAACTTTAGGGCTAGCCACCCGTATAATAAGAAAATTTTTCGTAGTTTTAGGGCGACCTCGGTTTTAGGGCGACTTTTCTAGTATTTAGGTAAAAATTTCTATGAGTGTATCCCCACCACCGATGTACCCTAGGTGACAATGTTGTTTTGGAACGGCTTGCCCTTAATGAATCGCAGTCTGTAAAGATGACAAATTCTAGACCTTGTAGATAATGCCTAAAGTGCTTTACTGCGTTTACAACAGCAAGGGTTTCTAATTCGTAAGAATGATATTTTGACTCCACTGGCGTTGTACATTTGCTAAAGTACTCGATGACATGCGGCTTCTTGTCTATCCTGTGTAACAAAATGGCCCCGTAACCAATCATACTTGCATCTGTGTGCAACTCTACGGGATGTTTGGGATCAAAGATAGTCAATACTGGTGTACTAGTTAAAATTGCTATTACTTTCTGCCTCAGTGTTTCATGTTCGCTTTGCCAAGCCAATTCCTTGCATTTTTGTGAAGTTAATAGAAACAACGGTTTTAACATTTCTGAGAATTTTGGCACGAATTGGCGAAAGTAGGAAGCTAATCCGATAAATTGCCTTAACTGCGATACCGTTTGCGGAGGGGGTAGTTCTACAAGAGCCTTTATTTTCCGACTGTTTGGTCGAATTTCTCCCGCACTAACTTCATACCCTAAATAGTCTATTTGCTGAGTCAGGAACGTACACTTGTTTATATTAAAGGAGAAACCTGCTTCCATTAAGATTTGTAGTACTTGATCTAGTCTTTCCATTGCCTGTTCTTTTGTTTCTGCGGCTATCAAAACGTCATCAATGTAAACGATGACAAATGAATGGGCTAGCGATCCCAACGCCTTCATTATTGCGCGTTGAAACACCGATGGCGCGTTTTTAAGCCCAAACGGCATTGCGAGGAATTCATACTGCCCCTCGGGCGTTACAAATGCGGTACGTTCGATCGAGTCAGGGCTAATTGGAATTTGATAAAAGCCGCTCGCCATATCTAAACATGAAAAGAACATGGCTCCCCGCATACGAGCAATTTGATCAGAAATGAGTGGTAAAGGATATTTATCCGCCACGGTATTTGAGTTTAATTCCCTGTAGTCCACGCATAAGCGATCTGTACCGTTCTTCTTTTTGACCAGCATCATCGGGCTAGCAAAGGGGGAACTACTCGGGCGTATAACATTGGCGGACAACAATTCGTCTATCATTCGTCTTACATTGGCCTTTTCTTCTTCACCTAGCCTATATGGGCGACGCTGAACAGTTTTATGCGGATCACTAAGACGTATACTAAGTAGACCTGTTGTGACTCGTGTGTGTGGAATGCCTTCAATAAACGACTTAGAATATTTTCCCAATATTTCGGTTAATCTTTCTTTTTCTAACCCATTTAAATCTTTATTGAAATTGAAACGATTTTCCAAACTTGAATCGTACGACAGCGCTTGCACAATTTTCGATTTATAAATTTCGAATTTATTTGCTTCGATTACAACACCAAAGCCTTGACTTAAAATCTCTCGTCCAATAAGAATATCAAAATTAAGAAACTTATCCAAAATAACATGAAGCATTATTTCTACAAAATGTTCGTTAATATTAACATTACAAAGGATCTGAGTTGTACTCCATACAGGCTCACTCCCAATACCCCTTAAAACCACTGAGTTAGATAGACGTTTTCCTTGTAACTTCGCCGCTACGCTTTCCTTTACAAGAGAACATTCAGCGCCAGAATCGAAACAAAATGGAATGGACTCACCAAATTGTTTAAGAATGCCCTTAGGTTCTATAGCCACCAAGTTCACACGTTTCCCAGCGTCGACATCTTGCTGGTTATGACGATTCTTTGGGCACTCCGAAGCGTAATGTCCCAGCTCCCCGCATTTGAAGCAAGTCCTGTTGTTGTGTGGACGAGGCTTTTGTCCTGGAGCTACGCTGGTCCGGTGTCGGTCTTCATTTCGCCGTTTGAGACAGTCGGCGATTTTATGCCCAATTCGCCCACAGTGATGACACTTAACTTGAGATGGCATCTTCATCTTCTTCCTATCGACTTCGTTGCCACCCACAGATTCGCTTCGCCTTGCATATACATGCGCCTTTAGCTGTTGTTGTAGATCGTTGCGGGTTTTAACGGTACCCGTAAACATCGATTTCAAAAGGCGAGGATCCAAGTTGGAAAGGTGTGTCAAAACGATGGACACGATGAGTTCTTCCAGTTCAATAGATTTGAATTTAGACATAAGAGACGTCACAAGGCGGCTACCGTATTCGGGAATATTCTCTCCTGGGTTAGGGCGCCCATTCAAAACGTTCATCAGGGTTGCAGCCGGGGTCTCAATTCCGACGAATCGTTGCACGAACAATTCCTGGAATTGCGGCCAGGTCATGCCACTGAAACAAATTTGCGCTAACCACTGTGACGCACTTCCTAGCATAGCTTTGCTTAGGGCCATGACAAGAGCACTTCCTGTGAGCATGTGCTCAGCGAAAATTAATTCGACGGTATTACACCACGCACTTGCATCAGCGCCTGCACTATCAGGATCGAATTTTGGCAACATTATTGCAGTATTTTTCACTTCCGATACCGGCGCACTTGCTGTGTTCATTTTTTTCACAAGCTCCATCAAAGCACGATTCTGGGCCTCCAATGCAGCCATAACACTTGTACTGTCTTGGGGCAGGGCCGATCCCACTTCTGATATCGGAGAACAGCCATTCTCCGGGTTATTCATTTGAATTCGCGAAGTGAGTCCCGATCGCGGCAAGAGTTCAAATCGAAGTGCCTGTGCAACCAGAACGCCTCTCGCTCCGAGCTCATCTTCCCTCTCACTCAACTCCTTTCTCGCTCTTGCGCAACCGGGCCACACTCGACGGTTTTGCCATTTCAGAAGGTCTGGCAACACCGTCTCGCTAATATTGCGCTCTCGCTCTCAAGAGAGAACTAATACTTTGTATTCTAGGAATAGGTCGCCTTCTAGGAATTATGAAATCAGCTTTGATACCCGCCAAAAAGCAACGGCTTCTATAATTTAAATTATTCCAAGAACTCCGACATATTTGTCTTTACATTTTTCCCTTTTTTGCACTTCTCTGTAGACCACATTAATTATGTTGTTAGTCCAACATAATCCCAAGCAAATAGCCCCACAATCCCATGGATTCACAGGCACACTTGTTAACTAGCAGAAGCGACCTTAACCTTGAGCAAACGAGACCATTAGTTTCCGTTGTTGTTTATACTCGGCTATTCTCCTTTACGTATTTTGGGGCCAGCAACAAATTTAATTAAGCGTTTTAGCCGGCAGAGAAAAAACATTTCAAATATTTCTCCCAAACTTGGCTCGTTTTTCCTCGGGCTTTTCCCCTCCTTTTCGGCCCCAAATGTTTCCTTACAGCCATTAAGTTCGGTTCGGGTGTTGGCAGGCGTAGTGGGCTGTTAACCAAGTTGATTGCTACCACCTCCAATAGAAATGGGCCCATAAATTTCGCACATAACTCTCACACGCATTAGCACTTTGTCAATGTGCTAGCTCGCCGTCTCTATCGCTCCTGCTGCGGCAAATCCATCAGCCTTTCTCTTTCCTTGCTTTTCTTTCGCGTTGTTGCTCCTCGACCGGGCATGTGTCGAATTTCGTTGGTGGCCTTGACTTTTAGTAACCTTTCGGTTAATTCTAGTGTTATTAATGGAGCAATTCGTGGAAATTGCTCGCTGCTCTCTCGCTTTCTTATTCTTTTTTCATTTGGTTTTCTCTCTCTCGTTATTGGGGTTCACTTTTCATGACTTAATTGAATTTGCTGGTCGTATTGACAAGTCCTAAAGCTGTTTGTTTGCTTAATAATTATGATAAATGATTTTAAGCCCAGTTCATGCTAAAAAGCGGAAAACATTTTCAAGCTGACAGGATATAAAAATTTTCCGTTTGCCCACGTGCAGTGTAAAGCCACCTTCGTATGCACAGAAAAAAATTTAAATAAATAAAATTTCATAAAAACTATAATTTAAACTTGTACCATGGTATTTATGGTCAAATGTTATATTTTTAACAATTATATTGTTTTTATAAGTTATCTCTACCAAAAGTGGTTCTAACTTATTTGGAAAATAGATAAACCATTTTATTTATTTGTCTCAAATAACTAATTTTAAATTGATTTTACATTTATTTAACTTTATTTATTAGAAGATACCCTCTTTTTAGAGTGCACTATCTCTTAGTACCTATTTATTTATACCACATTTTCAGCTGGCAAAAGCAAATTCATGGTCAATGTGTCAAACCCCCTCAAGCGAAGTCAAAACCCCCTACATAAGCCGCTTTGTTTGGTGGGCTGTCAGCCCAAACCCCTTAATGGCCACCCACAACCACCCACCGAAATCCCTCCCCCTTGCAGCCTCAAGTTTGAGCCTGTTGGGCTAGGCCCTTCTCTCTCTGGTTGTGCTAAAAATAACCCATACGCCCCATCGGCCCACAGAGACTTTTTTCATTTTCTTTTTCTTGTTTTACTTTTCTCTCTCGCTCTCTAAAATGTAAGCTCTGGTCCTCGGTTTCTTAGGAAATATTTGTAGGACCCTTATTATATTGGCTCGGATGGAAAAGTTGGTTCTATATTATTTCTTGAATCTGGGGGTGCCTTAAGTTTCCTGGAATTTCTGCTGATGTCCTTAGGCAATATGTACGTGTATGTATCAACATATGTATCCATGTTTACTACTTGGCTTTAACATTATTTATATTTTGGCATTGTGTTTACTTTCTAATTCATATAAACAATGTCTATACCTTACGTAATAAATGCTTTATCCCTTTGTTCATTTAAATAATTATCATTACGTCTTAAAATTAATTTTATATTTATTTTTGTGCTATATTACCTGATTGTATTTCATCTCGATACCAACTTTCCTCTTCTTAAAAGCCGTCTATCTCTCTCACACAGTCGTGACCTAATGACCTAACTGTATACAAGCTTTCGTCGGCCTACTTTGCAAATGGAAGATACATAGCCTCTTACACTGACACTTTTTCAGCCACCACAGGTTTTCCACCCACATTCACTCAAATTTTAAGGTGCCACATATGTTTTAGCTTATTGAAAACCAACAATATTACGCCCATTTTTCGGGATACCACCCCTGTGTTTATTTAGCTCTTAAGTGTATTAGTATTTGTTAAGCATTTTGTTTATTTTTTCGCTTGCTCACCTAATGCGCATTAACTGGCGAAAAATATACCCAAACATAAGGAAAACCATACTCGTATGTGTGGGAGTGTTTGTGGACTGCCTCAATACTTCCTCAAAAAGCTTTTCCGCATAATTTTCCCGCTTCCTTTTTAGAGAGCTTTCCCAATAAACACGGCAACAAATGTCGCACGCGCTGCTGCAACAATAAAAGCAACCACAGGCCAAGGAAACTGCTGATTAAATATATGTACACATCATTTCAAAACAGTAGCGACAAAAATATTTACACACAGATCTTATACATAAGCCCAACCAAAATATTTACAGTAAATAATCGAAAATTATTTGAAACAATTTAATGATCAATTGAAAAAAATAAAAATTACTAGAATACAAATTTTATATTTCATTTAAAAATTTAAAAACCAAATAATTCAAATGCTGGGCTTTTTTTTGTAAAATATTTTTAAAATTAAATTTAATATAAATGGAAATTTTAAAGTAAGTTAAATTAAAAATTGAGATACAAATTCCTTAATTATGCATTTATTTCTTTTTATTTTTATAAAAAGAATAATATACCCTCAATTAGCTTTTTTCCCAGGAATTCACTGTATGTACCAGAACATTTATTAATTTACAAACATAGTATACATATATGAAAGAAACAGACGCAGAAAAGAAAGAAAAAACCAAAAGCCCACCCGCAGTCGACGTCGACGTCAGCGTCGCTGCTGTGTGTATTTGTTGCTTTTGTTGTTTGCCGAGTAAATAGGTGAACGACCGTCGATAATACGCGACCTTCAAAATAATCTGGGCCAAGTGCTGTCCCAGTGTGCGGTGGTGTGTGTGTCTGTGTGTATCTGAGCCTGTATTTGTATCTGAGAGTGCCGAACATTCACGCACTCTCACTCACACTCTCTAAAGCAGCCACCCCCTTTTAGCACCCTCTGCCCCATTCCATTGCATTTGCTCTCCCTCTCTCTAAGATTCGTTGTGTGAACAACTTTTGTCGCCCCGCTTTTGTTGTCTGCTGATTGGGGAATATACATTATATTTATGCGCTTCCTATCACAACTTTCGCTATGAATACCAATCCATACATTATATTTAATCAGAGAAATATTTACATTGAACCAACACCATTTATTTTAACTCTCAATGATTGATAAATTAACACAAAACAAAGCGATTAGAGAGATTCCACAAATTGGAAAGATGAAATTAAGATTTAAAACACACACCGAACACATACACATGTTTCTTCAACGATTGCAGATATATTTTAGGCTTCTGGAAATATATTTTACACCTGAGGATAGTTTCTTAACTTAAGAAGAATACAAAAAATGTTCTGCACTTATTTCTTAAAAAAATATACAAAAATATATAATGTTATTATAAATATTATATACCATTTAATAAAATTATTTCTAACGCATTTCTTAAAAATCCCTCTATTTGAAATCCTGATATTGAGAAAATCATATAGCTTTTTACTCCTGAAAGCCCAGCTCGGAGCTTTTCAAGCTTTTCACGCACTTCTCGTGACGTTTTGAAGGGCCAAAGTCGTTGCACTTTATCCAGGACAATGACATGGCACACATACAAAAACTGTGAGCCACACTCAAAGCAAGCAACTGCCAATCCTTACACAAATATAATAACCACCTTCAAATGGCCATTTGTCGAGACATTTGAATTGCATTGCAGTTACTTTCGGATTTAATTAAAATTTTTAAATTGTCTTTCTTTCGGTTTGTCTTCTACATCGTTTTATGTTTTCCCAAGATTTCAGGAGGAGGTTTTAGGGTGTAAAAACGGTGGGATACCATTTATCGGCGCCTTCTGTTCCATTTGCATGGAGTCGATTCGCTGTGGGGGTGAGCACAGGTCATGTCCTTGGACGAATTTCCCCGAGAGTTGAATAGACATTGAAGGTTATCCACACTATAAATGTATATGCATGTTCAAGTGAGTTGAGGGGTGTGCGTTTGGGAACAACGTCAGCGGATCATGCGATTTATATGTGGTTGAGGTTAGATATTTGAATCTGGAAGAGTTGTGTGAGGATGAGTTACGCCTGTACCTAAAAAACTTGAATTATAATTACTAAACTTGTACTAAACTTAATTTATAAATATTTATTTCACTGGGTATAATTTATTTTATCTTCATAACGTATACTTAATATTAAAAGGTACCCTTTCTTATGTGACTAATTATAATTACTAATAAGGAAACAAACATTTTGTTTTTAGCAATTAAAATAAATATGGAAGTATGCTTTTAAATATTTGTATCTTTTCTATTTTGTAAATTGTCATTTTCCTGTTCTTCAATTATCCGTGGTCATCTTACACCGGGCGCAACCTTCCATTCTCTTTTAAAATTGTGTTTCTCCATTAAGTTAATCCCCTTCTCCTCGAAATTCTCACTTCTCAGCGGTGTTGGCCTAATCGAATCAGCGGTGAATTGCTGGTGGGTTAAGTGCTTTTTATTTTCACACCGTTTGGCGCCTAACACGTTTAATGGAGCACTAGTGGCAGCAACACAAGCCATTTTGCACAGAAAAAAATGTTCTATATAAAAAACAATCATTATTTATATTTGTATTGTTTCTGATCGTACAAACAATCAAATCGTTTTTCAGAAGTGTAGAATAATATACATATATTAATTTGGTAATTTTTCTTAGCATACTTTATAGATACATATTTCAAGTGTTTTTAAATCACTAGAGATTTCTGTTTTTTTTACTACGCTACACTTGGGGTAAATTTAAATTACATTAATTCAATTTCAAATCATTCTAGATTTTAAATTATTTTGAATACGTTTAGATTTATTTTATAAATTTTAACGTTGTTAAGACAATCTAAAAATACCATTGAAAATCAGAGCATGGACCGTGATTACTTGACTTCCAATAAATTTGAGCCGGAAACTTCTGAAAGTTTTTCTCACCGTGCAGCAGCCCAAGTGGTTCAACCCACACCCAGATGTTGCTGCTGGGCGCTGAGTGCAACGCGAAGTGACCCTGAACCCGTGCAACGACACAGAATCGCTGGCTGCGACTGCTGGCCGGGATTGTGCAACATGGCAGCCGAATCCGAATTGAGGGCAGACCCAGAGGCACGGCCTCAGTGGGCGGAGATAATGGCCCCCGCCCCATCCCTCGGTTTACGTGGGGAGTTTCGGTTGCAATGAAAAGTTCAAATGCGTTCGCTGACATTTTGCTACAGTTCCCAATGTCACTCTTGGGTAGCTGGAAAATCAAAGGGAAGGTAGAGGGGATGGCGGAAAATGGAGGTGACTTAGCAGCTGGCTAGGACAATACCTATGTAGCTCAAGGATTCTGTCGCATTCGCGTTGCACAAGCCACAGACGTTGATTTTGTCTTTGGTCTTCTATTTGGTCTTAAATGCAGTTGTTGTTTGCTGGGTAATTTTTGTAAGCTATTTTTTTTTTTTTTTTTTTGATATAAAATCCTAGCGCTGATATAAAATATTGCGCTAGTCACTTTGACAAAATTGCTTATAAAAGAAAATATTGTTACTTCTTTCACACAAAATATCTTACATTTGGTTCGACTTTTAAAAGATTCTATTGCTTTATTAGTTACTAAGTTAAAATAATAAATAAAAAAAATAAAAAAATCGTCTCAATTTATTGATTTAATTTTTCTTTATAATTAAATTCTTTTATTAGACTAATCTTCTTTCTTTCAATTTATAATTATAATAATATTCAGAGTATTAAAACGTTTTATTGTTCTGAGTAGGGTTTATTCATCATTAAATTTAATTTCGGTTTATTTATATTTTTAATTGGGATTCCTTTGATTGTGCATGGGTTGTTCCTGGGATTTCTCTCGCCTCTCTTAGGAAACTTTTTGAGTGGTTTCTGCTGTAGCTCTAGTTGCCTTTGTTTCTGTTGCTGTTGCCACTGGCCATCGCCGAAGCCTTTCTCACGCCCCGTTTTTGGTTCGTATCGCTGTTCGTCAGGGCGGCCTTGAATAATTCTTCTGTCATTGGCATTTTCACAGTTCATTTAACTTTGGCCCGCTCTGCTTTTGTTGCTGTTTCTTCGCTCTGCTTTCGGGCCCTCGGCAGGCAGGACAACGATTTCGGAGCTTCTGTTGCCAACCGGACTGGCAATCAGACATCGGCTGAGGATTTTTTTCGCTGAGGTCCCTAATTCCGTTGTTGGTTTTTGGCGGCCACAATCTGATAGTTGCCCATTTGGTTAAATGTTCGTCATCAACCTGAGCCAATGACATTTGTCTGCTCCAAGAATGGCTGATTTCGGTTCGAATTGAGTTAATTGGTAAAGGTTAAACAAAATTGCTTAAACAAAACTTTTTGGTGAAAGAAAAGCAGTGTTGATAAATATTAAAAACAAAAATAGCTAGGGGTCGTTAAAATCTGTTCGAAGTTTTTACTCGAAAATGTAACCTTATAAGAGCTAATCTTAATAATAATTCCTTAGAATGATTGTCAATATTCACACCTAAAAACTTAGTTTTAGGTTCTTGTTACAGACTAGGATATTTGGTATTTGGACGACTTACAAATACATTTGATCTCTAATAGATATTAGAATGGGAGAGAATAATTCCGTTGGTATATATAAAATATTCAAATATTATAAAGCAATTATGCACAGTCTTTATAATTCAAAAGAGATAATCAGCTTGAAATCCACGCGCCACCACTGAAAAGCTTCCCCAAAACCGCTTGCAAGCAGTCCAAAGCTCCAAGCAAGCAGTCAACAACATTATAGCCCCAATAGCCGGCCCCAAAAAAGCGAAAAACAAATCGAACAGCTGAGAGAAACTTGCGATTTTCTGCTTCTGCATTTCGGCTTTGGCGCCCCGCGTTTGTTGTTTTGCTTATTATTCTGCGTTCTTCGCTCGCTGCGCGAATACTGAATTCTGAACACTGAGACTGTGCCCGGCGCTCAAAAATCCTGTCCCAAACTTTTCGGCATTTCCACGTGAATTCTAACGGCCAAAGCACAAATCAAAAAAACATATATGTATTTATATTTTTTGAGAATCCCTCAAGTGTCATAAAAAGATAGTGATAAGTCTTTCTAAATGTTAAATAGTTAAGCAATGCAAAAACAAATGGTGGTGGCATTTATTAGATGAAAATGCATAAAGACTTGGCCAAAAATAAAACACGTAAAAAATCCTACATCATCGCTGCTCTGGTTGCTATTTTGTGATATATCTGTGCACACAAATATTTAATAAGAAATCAAATCAAATTGAAATATTACAAAATTAAGAATAACATTTTTTTAGCAAAAATATCATAGTTAGCTAAAAAATTAAACACTCACAAAGGTGCCATAAAAAAGCCTTAAATAGATAATTAAAAACAATAACTAGTACAAACCTAGCAAATTTATAGATCAATCAAATCAATTCCAATCAAATCTTATTAAATTAAATCAAATCGATCGACCTGGTAATACCACACTTAAATACCTCGAGCCACGCCCCCTTTTCAACGGAAATCAAACATAATGACGGTGGGCAGTCGGGAGGATCTCTTTGCCCAGGCGAAACATATAGACGATACCGAACGTCTGATTGGGCGAGTTTTAGCTGGTGAGTGAATGAATCACCATAATATTCATAGATTATAGACATGGGAATACAGTACATTGAAAAAATATTGCAATTGATTGGGATTGAAGAATATCCATCGGATTTTTTTAGTTCATGGGTCCTGTCGTTGTTTGTTTTGTCAAATTGAACAGTCCTTTTATTTCAAACTTTGAATTCAATAAATTTAATTACATAAATTTATTTAAGGACACGATATTTACTAAAAATCTATAGACTATATCTAAGCAATAATAGTATAGAAGCACAAAATATTTTACATAGTTAAAACATAAATATTTTTAGTTGACTGCTCTATTTCATTAATTATTTTATATTTTCTTTAGTCATAAATAAATCATTTTATATTATTTCTACATCATTATATCATCTATTTCATTAACTAAATTTTACAATGATTTCTTATTATATATTCTTGAAAGTCACTAAGAACTCCCCTTTTCGCTCCCACGCTTAGGTTTTTCCACATCCACATTTCCCTGTCTAGAAAAAATGATTTCACTTTCTGTCTATCTTTCTATTGGCTCCATGTACTGCGTGTATTTTTGGCGCTTCCTCGGCGGTCGTTGAACTCATTAACCTAAATATTTCCTTTTGTGCAAAAACAAAAAGCAAACGCAACAATCCATGGCAGGGGAAAAGGGGGGATGCACGTCATGACGATAGCAAATCGCGTTTTGCTCGCTGCTTGTGTTTTTGTTATCTTTTAGCCGAGGGATTTTTCTTCTGCTTTCGGGCAATAAGAATTTTATTGGCATATTGACTGGCCACATCCTGGTCGGAATACTTTATGGACGTACAAGTTATGATTAATACTTGCCGCATAATTGAATTACATATTCATATTCGGCAATCAAAATGCGTAGCAGAGAAAAGCGATTTGACGACAAAGCGTTTATGTGATGCTGGAATACGTGGTCGTAAAATGTCAATAAATGAATATGTATAAGCAAGAGGATTTAATAAAATCCATCTTTATAAAATCAAAATAAAAATAATTTTATTTACAAATTGAAAAAGTATATGGATTTTTAAAAACGGCGCTTGAAGATAGGCTACAAATTTTGCAACGCGACTTTGATTAGCCGGTATTTCAAAGTCGAGACACAACAGTTTTGAACTAAATTTTTCTGTTTTAGATTTTTTATTATTTTTTATTCTAATTGTATTATTATTTGGAGCAGTTCCTCTTATCTTATAGTCCAAAGCATGAACGTTCCAAGAGAGTGGGACTATTCCATGAGCACCAATCAAACTGAAGCCGAAAGCAGCGAAAAACACGAACGAATCCGACGGTGAACGAAAGTAAAAGCACACCAGCAATATCAGCAATGTCTGTTGCTGTCGCTGATGTTGGAAAATCTAGGCCAGGGACTCGTGCGGTCGTTGAACTTGGCCAAATGTGCGGGAATATGGCGCGGGAGAAAGGGAACTGGGAGCCATGAAAGTGAATTTCGCTTTCAATTGATAGCGTTTATGGATGGCACGAAGATTGGATTGCGGCCGGAATTTAGTTTTTAGCCTCTTTGATATTGCTTATTTTATTTGTAACTAACTGCTGCAAGTGAATGGCTTCGGTTTCTTACATGAACAGACACATGCACGTGCCACAAGTATTTGGGGCATTTGTTGACATTTTGTGGCATTTATTTTGTTGAATTTATATGTCTTTCCGTTTTTTTGTCTGTTGCCAGTTAGAGATTTATGACTGACAATATTAGGTTTTTGCGTTCGAACAAAACGCTTGGGTGACACTTTTTTTGTGAATAAATGGGATTGTCTTGTGACGTCTGATATTTGTTTGATTCTCTGCAAATATGTGGACTTTGTAGAATAAACTTAATGAAATTGAGCACATGTAGTAGTGGGATTTTGATTTGAGCTAGAAGCATAGGGTAAAATATTTTAATCAATTTGTATTTTTATAAGTTTTATCGATAAAATACATAGAAAATATAGGCAAAAGATTTTAAAACTAAAATAGTAAAATAGTTATTTTAATTCCGGATACCACAAGTCACCCTAATGTTGATAGCAGCTCAATCACATTTAACATCTTATTAGATAATTCTAAGCCTTTTCATTTCTTTGAAAAAAGGTTTTTAACATTTTTTATTCATATTTTTTTTGTATCTTTTGCCTAAGTTTTTTGCAAAAGATTAGATAAGTGAACCGACAGTCGCCGGCATTATTAAAGAACCCGATAGCTACGCAGTTTATTCGCCCTCTTTATAGAACTGCGTGCTCTGTTCTCCAAACTATTCGCAAGTTTCGAAAGGTTGGGAGAGTTGGTTGATATCTGCTTCCTATATCCTATTTATGTTTGATTTTTGGAATTAATACAACTTAGTTTTGCTAATAAACTAGAATAGGAAAAACCCTTAGACGATTTCACCGCATTTCCCCTATTTTCCCCGAAACTTCCTCTCTCGTTTCCCCTCTGCTTCTCTCGGATTTTTCGCTTATCGCACTCCCTCTCTATTTTTTCTCTCCGGGGTTCTAGGCATTGTGGCTTTGGCCTTGGAATTGCCACGGCGTTCATTGACCTGCCTCAGCTCGGGTTTGTTTTTTCATTGCTGCCCCTATCTCCAACTATGTGTGTGCTCGTTCTGCGCCTGTGTGTTTATTTCTATTATCGCTACAGCCGATGTACGCGGCGATATGATGCCAGCCATATGACCTAATAAAATTTTTTTTGTTTTGCTTTATTTTTCACTCTGCTAACATTTGCGTTTGCTGGGGGGATCAGAGGGATGGCGAGGGGCAGGGGGATGTCAAGGGTGCAAGGCAGTTTCAGTTTCAGTTTGGGACTTTAGTCTGTATGGGTAGGCAAACAGTGCGTATACTTGATCAGGATCAGATTGGTTACATGTTTATATTATTTTTGAATAAACAAATAGTCTTTTAATGCTTCGATCGATTAAATTTGGCAATACTAGAGGGTAAATAATTTTAAAATGATTTATTTAGAATTAAACCCAGTCTCTTTTAAACATATTTAAAATAGTCTTTATCGAGTTTTATAAATAATCACAAATATTATATGATTTATGATCGGTGAAATTAATAGATATTTTGTTTTAAAATTTAGTTTTATTTTATGTAAGAAACATATTAAATTCCAAGCGTTACTGAAAATAGGTTGAGTGGTAGAAATATGAATTTGCAATTGCTTTTTAAACAATTCGTGTTTTATATCCTTCCAAAGTGCGAATGCATACTTTGCCTGAGAAATCACATTTGCCTGTCAACTGCAGCAGACATTACAACATTTGCCGCTGACACAGACAGAGAGCGAAAGAGAAACAGATACTGGGGGAGTGGGACAAAACCACGTATTACTCATACGCAACGTGGCCACCACAGAGAGAGCGCAAGATAAAGAGAGCGGGAGAGAATGCCTCTGATTTTCGCTCTCCGACTGCAGTTTTCTGGGGTAAATGCATCAGTCGCTTTGGGCCAATGTCCGACCTTCAATTTGGCCCGGTTCTGGCGCCCAGTTGGGGGCTCCACTGCAGCATGGATGCTGCCACCGCCTCACCTTGATCCGCTCCTGTTCGCGTTGCATTCGCCACTGCTGTGCTCCCATTGTGCCAGTGGACAAATGCCCCTGAATGAACATTTGCTTAACTGTTTTTATCGCTGGCCAAGAGTGAGCGGATGGCTTAAAAGTTTTCAGCTACCGGAGTGAAGGCTGAAAATGTTGGGAAATGCTTGATTTATGCGGCGGTTGGATTGGAGATCAAAGATTAATTGGATAGGAAAAGTTGTAACTAAAGTAAATGGTTCTTAAGAAAATTTTGTGTCGCTTAAAATAATTTTTATTTTTTTTAAGAAATATTTTTACAGTTTAGTGTACCAGGATTTTTTTTTATATATTACAATTGACTTAAAAATTTAGGAACATTTTAAATGTACAAATAATTCCTATATGTTTTTTATTAGTTTTTAAAGATACATTTTTCTGGAGTAGGGTTTATCTAGACTTATTCTTACGTCTCTTAAAGCCTCATACTTTCCCCTTGAAACTTTGCTAAAAACCTTTTCAATTACTTATCAAATATGTATTCTACTTTCAGGTAAGTCAATTGCGATCGATCAATCACGCTTCTAATCCCTCGATTCCCGCCACGTATGTAAGTTGTAACAAATTAGCTAAGCGAAAACGAAAACGAGTCCCAAGCTCACAGTATCGGCTCGATCGCATCGCTCGAGTCGAGTCGAATGTCATTAGGGGTTCTTCACCTGGCCCCAGTATTTCTAGTGGGCCACAACCTTGCCACCGCTGAAACTGAGTCAAATAACTCATAAAAATAAATGTGCGCGGCTACGGAATATGTACGGTCCCCTGTCCGATGGTTGTGATCGTTGGTGCCTCAGACCCACACGATTTGCATTTGGAATTGAATCGAGAACCGAGAGAGAGAGGCTAGCGCTGCGTTCTATGCAATAAATAAATTCAACATAATTTTTCTTAATGTCATTTCTTGCTCTCTGCCGCTGGCTTTTGCTTTGTACGAGCTGAACTCCGAGTTGAATGCACCAGCAGCATTGTGAAGCAATAGCCTCGATCTAAATTTACACACAGATACAAACTGCAGCTACGGATTTTGTCATAGTTTCGCCAGTGTGTGCGTCTGTGTGATGAACTTGCACTCAATTTGTGTGCCCGCACAAACACCAACACACTCAAGGGGCAAAGCTTTGAGCGAAAAGCTTTTTGGCGATGGCGAACGGAAATGGTATCGTTTCTTAAGAGTGAGAATGAGAGAGCCCTGGAAAACTTTTCCTGTCTCTTTCGCTCAGCCGAAACTGAAGGATTAAACTAAACAGATCCCTGAAAACCGTATAACGATGGTATTAATTGAAAGCATTTTTTTTTAATACTAAGGTTTTTACTCAGTATATTTATAATTCTCAGTTAAATCTTTTTCAATATTCCAAAGACACAAAATATTACTGATAAAAGAATATTCTTCTTATGTTTGAACTATTGTTATGTTTTTTGAGTTTTTATGAGTTTTTTTTTAATTTTAAAGTTACAATAACCAACTGATAGGGTTTTATAGATTATAGGTTGACATTTTTTTAGTTCAAAAATATGTCGATTTTTGTTGGTTTTGAAAACACGCAGTTGGGATACTAAATTAGATTTCAAAATATTTTTGTTTATACCTTTAACCTATTTCAATAAAATCAGAATAAAATTTCAGAAGAAATTGTGAAGTCTTGACATATCCGAAACCAAACTAAATAGTTTCAGAAATCCAAAGAGCTAAAAATATATACCAAATAAAATTTTAATTATTACAAACCAAACTGAGCTAACAAAAGCCGACCACCCACACACCCGCTGATTGTCTATTTCAATAGAATCTCAAAAATAGTAGACAAAAAGTCGCACAAATACGTAGAGAGAATTTTTAGAGGTTACTGCGAAGCGGGTCAGTTCAGTTCATTCGCCCTGTCTCACAATGAGGGGGCGAAGGGGGTGGCGTGGGGGGTCCCGGGGGGCTGCAACCTTGCAGTGCATTTTCATAGAGCCGCTCGCTATCGCGTCGTGAGTTTGTGTGAGTGTAGAGCGCCATATTGCCAAGCCAACTGCACGTGACCTCGTTGCATGTGGCGACTGTTCGCCCCTTCTCCTTCCCTCTCCCTCTCCCTTTCCCACCATGTGCATATTATATATATTTTTTTGTTCGCCTAGCCTAGCGCACAAATTGAAGTCGACAAACGTTCATGAACTCAATTTCGGCTTTCCTTCAAAAACTGCAGTGACGTCAAAGAGCAACTGTAAATTTTTACACAAGCTTTTGTGGTTGGTTAATTTCTATCTCGCCAAAAGCTGCACTAATTAATTGTCTTTTAGATCAAATTAAATTTATGGTTGTAAATTGTAAATTTCGATTGGATAAAAGAAAAGTTACAAACTTGTAATTTTAAAACGCCTTTTTTTTAACGACGATTTTGAATTGTTATAGTTTATCAAGATTTTAATGCAATTCTCCCTTTTAGATTAAATGACCCATTCTTTGAACGAAAAGTTTTCATTTGTTTTAACCTCACATTATTTTTAAATTTACTTTGTTAAATAATAAATAAATGGTAAAAACTTCAAAGCTATAATTCTTTACGGATCTTAAATAAAATAAAAGATTAAATCATTTAGAAAACCACTAAGAACCCCCTTAACGAACATGTTGGGTTCTCTTGCGGAACCACCTGGCGGCTGGAGGTAGCAACACTACGTATTGTGAAAGCTCTGAGTTGCTAATGCCGCCCGCTTGGGGCGCCAGCATATGTGGAGCAAATAGCTTTTTCAAATGTCCGTTGATTTGAATATTTATATTAATGGGTTATTACATTTAATTTTTAGTTATATATTGTTTATTTTGTTTTTATTTTTTTTATTTTTAGGCTCAGCAAAGTACAAAACTTTATTTACTCCTAAACGTTACTTCCCTTTTACACATACTATAACTACAGTCGAATTTTTATTGCTTAGCTATACTATTATGTTGGATTCTTAGAGACTTCAGCCTTTAGAATAAATATTACCCATGTTTCTGCTCTGTATTCCCAGAACTGCTATTAGGTCCTGTATCCTATTTATTTGGGGAGTTCTCTTATAACAATTATCTCAAGATCGTTGATTTTCAATTTTGTTTTAATGGGTGGGTTTTCCCCTTAGAACCATAGAAACCCAAAGGTACCCATAGAACTTCAGACATCTCTAATTGATATGCTTAACTTTTCTATTCAACTGCGTAGCGATCAATCCCAGTGATCTCAAATTCTAATTGCCCGGATCGAAAACGATGCAAAACCCTTTATTTGGATTGGATTTTTTCAATTTATTTTTTAGGGTTAGATGAGAACTTTATGCGCATTGCAAATTCAATTTGGGCCCTTACACTTAAGTGATTCTCAATGCGATACGCTCTACCTTTTGGTTCTCCTTCCACCCTTCTCTTTTTCTCCCTCCACCCTCTTCCCCCCGCTGAATATCTCTCTTTTTCGTGTGGCAGCTTTTCTCCTTTGGCTTCTTTCAAGGTTGTTCGGACATTGACATTTTCATTATTTGGTGTGTTCTTTTTTTTTTTTCTGCCAAAAAAGTTTGGTTCTCGGTTTTGCAGTGTCTTCTTCTTGTTCGCTTTTTGGTGCGTGTGTTCTTCTCCCTTCCCTATGCTTCTTCTTCTTATGGTTCTTCTTTGTGTTTTTTTATTTTGTATTATTTTTTTTTTATTTTGTTAATGTTGCCCGCATAAAATTTGAGTTGATCCAAAGCGGTTTGTTCGGAGGTCTTTCATTTCTCTTTCGTTCTTTCGGAGCTTCCTACAAAATGGCGCCCAACGTGCCACGAGCCACGTAACTCCCCCAAAAACCCCTTCTTGATTTCTAGGGCACTACTTTTTGGGGACTTATCTATGTAGGGTAATTTGGCATTTTGAACACGTTCGCCCCTTAGCCCTTGACTTTGAAATCGAGTTGGGTTTAGGGTTTAGGGTTTAGGGTTTAGGGTTTAGGGTCTGGGTTTTGCTTGGGTTGCGCCAGGTAGATAATTCGTAGATATTTCGGGCCGACTTCCTCCTTCTTTTGTGCTGAAGTTCAAGTTCGTTTTACGCATTTTAAATGCTGCCTACGTTCGCTCCGTGTATAATCATTTAAATTCACGTTTTTTTCTCTGTTTGCGCCCCTGAGGCAATTGTAATTGACACTTGAATATGCCAGACGCACAGCTGAGCGTGAAAGAGGGGTGTTGGGGGCGCTTTTGGCCCCTTGGCAACTGAGCCATGACATGGCCAAAACTAGGCACTAAGCAAAAGTTACTTGAACTCGCCTAATTACGCGAATTACGATTGTCTAACTTCGACCGAACCGAGCCTCAAATATGACTCTGCGAAAATTCCCATAATTTTTAATAGGCTTTGCCGGTTTGGAACTTTTAAAACTCCAAAACGATTGGCCAAATGACATCACCCAGTCATCAGTTCAGATTCTCTTAATCATATTAATCATGGCAAAGCACACGCACTGGCGTAATTAACAATAACAAATTTAACAACCATAATTAGAACTGAAAGCTTGGCAAATGTCTAAATGAGATCCGCCAGCATTTCTAGAGATATTTTTAAATAGGTGTGTTATAACTTTTAAAAAATAGATCTCCAATATTTCCTTATATAGAAAAATGCGTTCAAAAATCTTCCCAACAGAAAGTAAGGCGAGAAGTAGTCCAAAAAAGACTACCGAATGCTCTTGAAAAGATTCTTTCCCATTCCAATCGTACCAAGAACCAAAACAAACAATCTCAGTGAAATGCCGATGCCCATTAACCCATTTCACTTGACCAAGACGCTGGCCAACTAAAGAAAGCAGGCCATGGCCATGGCCACGTTACATAACTCGGAGAGATACGAAGAAAGTAGCAAAGAGAAAGACGTGAGAGTAGAACCAAAGAAAGCAATGACTGGAGAAAGAAAACAAAGGCGGAGAGAGCACTTACTGCGATCCCAACTTTTGATTTCAGCATCAGCTAAGAAGAACGCATAGTGTATTTGCTTTGTTATTTAGTTTTAGGGTGTTACTTCTGTTTTTCTGGAGAGCAAGGGAGATAGCAGTAATGGGATGAGGTAACCAAATAAGAACTGAAAAAAAAAGAAAAAGTCGCTCAACAACTTTCCGTTTTTTTGGGCCAGTAAACATTATTAATATAATTCAAATTGGAATTGGAAAAGAATGCGACTTCAAACTGGAAAAGAGATCGTGATAGGAAACGATTCCAGCCACCATTTAACTCTGACCTTCCCAGCGAGTTTTGACCCTTGCCGTTGCCAAAATATGATTTGGCCTTTGCCTCTCCGCTTCGATCATCGACAGAAGTTTTGTTTGAACAAGTTTCCAGCAGATTATTTCGTTAATTAACGAGACCCGAAACTGGTTCTTCGAGCATAAGATCATCGGAGATCATTTCGAGGCTCAAACAAATCAAGTTGATATCGTTTTTACACCCGCACAAGTTTCAAATTGTGTTTAACTATTTCCTATGATCAAACGATCGCAATACCCTTGTCGGGTTCAAACAACTTAGACAGAAAGGTTGTTGAGGAGGCACTTTGAAGAGTATACTTAATATAATGTCAAAGACAATTTAATTAAAGAAGGATTTAAGATAGGTCCTAAAGAAATGGATTTTTTTATAAATTCCACAAAAGTAGGATTTGTAGGTTTAGATAACAATAAAACACAGTTTTAACCTAGAGGGTATTGCGGCTTCAAAGATACATTCTATATCTTTATCTTATTTGGTGATCTGTCTTACCTTCCTTTCCATTTGATCCTCTCTTTCCATCTCGCTTCCAAAATCGTTCTAGTTTTAAACGCAAAGAGAGCGATCGAGAGAGCAGTGTGCGTGTGAGAGATCATTTGGCGATTGTGTTAGTGCTCGGGTTCTCTGCGCACTTCGTGTTTCGTTTCGGTTTTCTTGTTTTATTTTATTTCGTTTCCCATTGTGCGTGTGCGTAGCAAGTTTACTGACCTTGAACTTCGAAATAATTTTCTGTGTATGTACACCGAAAATGAGACCATCACGCACACACTCACACATTTGCACCCAAAAAAAATACTCGAACACGCATTTTAAAATAGAGAGCTAAATGGTTTTTGGGCTGCTCGAAATAATTTTTGTACTTGAAAGCAGAACTTTGTCCGTCTGAAAATTTTCATTGTTTTTCTAGTGAATTGAGCTCGGCAAACGCACACACACAATTGGTATCTAAGTGGCTAAAAATAAGCAAATGTATCTTACGGATACGCCATTAGCCATTTGCCCCCGCAGCGCCATCTGTCGGAATCCATTCGATTTAACCTTCAATGCTTGCGATTTGTCTTCTTATCAGAGGATTTTCCATTGGAAGATCAATACTTTTTGTTCTATAGGGTGTTTCCTTAAAATAATTTTACCAATAACCCAATAAATTGACCAGTTACTTCCTTATATTATTGATTTCAGCATTTACATTAAATGTTAACTAGTTCACCCACCTAGAAGGCACATGGTCCAACATGCTGTCCGATATTAGCCCCTATGCAAACGATTATGTTTACCCATTCCGTTCACGTGCATTTCAATGATAAGATAAGGTTTCGTCTATTTTACCTGTTTGAAGTTACAAACATCTCTGGGCTCGCTGAACTCTGGCAAGGGCTTTTTGCGCACTTGGCTATATTTTTTTGTGCCCCTGGAGCGGTCATAAACCTAAACTGAATGAAACGCAAAAAAAATACACCCGAAAAAACACGGAAATGATCTAAAATTGGGAGTGGGGGTTAGCCCTTCGAATAAGTTTGATTAGAGCTTGTTTTTTATTACCCTTACATATTGTAGTATGCGATATTTGTTGACTAATTTGGCTGATTATTTATTCTCCGCTCTTCTTCTTCCCTTTCCAGGTGAGTGATACGAACCCCGAAACTGAGGGCTAACCTTTTGTGGTGAATCGAGGAACTCATTTGGTATGCCAAAGAATCCGAGGAGTGGCCGGTAGAATCATTAATTTTTCTGGCCACAGGTGCCTGTGGGCCAGTTACCGTTCTATTCTGATTGGAAACTCCTGGGATCTGTGTGAGCCTGTTTTTCTACGTGCGTTAGGTTATGGTTTTCCAGTTCTGTGTGTTTGAGGCAGGTAGAAGACAGTAGGCGTAGCCCTCAAAAGGTTCTTCGTGGGCTCCGTTGATGAATGAACTGTCAGTCGATAGCCTTGCCGCAATTTACTCTTATGCCTTATTATTGTCTTTTTATTGGTACCTGAAGAATTTCTTTTGGAAATCTTAGAATCTATTCGAGAATATTATTACCAACATATTCAATATTATATATAATCATTGGTTTGCTATAAAAACTGGTGATCTTAATTTAAAATGTACTTAAAAGTGAACGCAAAAACAAGAAATATTCCCCAAAAAGTTCCATTCTTCAGTAAATTTTAAATCTGTGAAAAAAACTGAACAAAGGAAAAAAAGAATAAAATGGCGATGGGCAAAAAATCAAAAACGCAAAAAAAGATAGAATCAACCAGAAAAAGAAAAGGTGAACTGAAGAAAAACAACCATTATGGGGTAAATGGTAGAAATTATATGACCAAGTGACTCGAAATTGGACTCGGACTCGGACTTGGTTTCGGTCGATGCCACGAATCTAGGTTATTACGCCGAAAATAATTAAAAATACAATAAACCCTGGTCAGAGGAAAAAGAAGAACGAAAAGAGGCCGAAAGAGACTCCCTGAAATTTCGTAAATCATGCAAAAATATTGCAAAAGAAGTTCTTCCCCTTTCGGTTGCCCCGGCTTTTTGGCCAACGCTTTTTCTTGGCTGCCTCGTCTTTGTCTTGGCCAAATTATTCATACCTCTTACACGTGTTTCAAGTTCATTGCCAAATTTCGGCACGACCACAATCGGCCAGAAAGAGACAACCACAATGTGAAATATAGAGAGGGATATACAGCACTCGGTACAGAAATTTTTGTTGGCGGTTTCTTTTCTGCCCGGTTTTCGCTTTTCTGGTTTGATTTATAATTCCGTCGAGCTGAGTTGGCCGAAAGCGTTTTCTGGTCCCGTCCCCGGGACTGACTGACTGACTGACCGAGCTAGGGAAACTGCTGATCTGGCAAGAAGTTACATATATATTCTTTCGACATCAGTTGGCTTTGTGTAGATTTGGCAGTCTAAGAATTGGTCCCTGCTCCAAGCAGAAAATGATTGGGTTAGGCAACAGTATCTGTAATTCAAAGAGAAGATTCAAGATCAAAAACACAAAAGAATACCTTTTTAACATACTTGTTAGAAAAGGAATTGTTAAAAATTTAAATTTACAAAATAAGAAAAACGATTGAAAATTTTTTCAAAAAAAATTGCTTTGTCTTTTTATTTATTTTTTTTTTTTTTTTTGGAAGGGGGGTGACAAAAAAAAAAGAATTATAACTTGTTTTCCTCGTTTAAAATATTTTAAAATTATTGGTTAAAATAATATCACATTTCATCTATAAAGAATAAGTAATGTTTATGTATAATCTTAAGTAGTTACATGTAAATCATGAATCACAAAAAGCGTCAGTAAAATTGATTTCGAATTTCTCCCACACTTTCCACCATACAATTTCAAGTTCCACTTCCTTTCTCCTGAACACCCCTGCGAACTGCCTGTGGCGATCTCCTTTTCCCATATTTGACTATTTAAAGGCTTGTCTGGCTGTTAAAACCACACAGAATCCCACGCCTCGAGTGACGCATATTATTTCTCCTCCTTTTTTGTTTTTGGTTCACCCGCCTGTTTGTTTGTTTGTCCCACCAACGTCATCGCCACTGCCCACCGAATCCGAATCCGAATCCGGCATTCACTTTGGAACCCCCCAAAACCCCCAGATGACCGCCTCCACTCTGCGAAAGCACTCGATCTGCAGCCTCGCTGCGATCATTGCACTTTGCGTCTGCGGTCGTCGTGTTGCAAATTGTGTGTTGACTGCGAAAAAAACCAGTTTCGCCGGAGTTTTGAACTCGCCAAACTGGAAACGAGCGATCTTCGTGTTGCAAGTTGCAGCGGATCGGTTTGGATCGGATCGGCATCGTCTGTCTTTCTCTGGTCGGTCAATGGTTCTCTGGTTCATTGCCATTGCGCTGGGGGTAACTAACCCAGCAACGAGGCATACCACACCATACCCATACCATACCCCATACAATATCATCTGAATAAAAAACAACACGACGACAACAAGTTTTGCAGCGTCATTTCGCCAACAACGTTGTCGTTGTCGTTGTTCGGCTGGCATCTTGTTAACTGAAGCAAGGACGTTGTCGTCGGTGAAATTGTATGGGTGTCGTGAAAATGTATGGGTCTTATGGAGCCTATGGATATAGTAGTGTGCCGCTGGGCCATTCACTCGCACAATCGCCCATGTGCGAAAAGAAAATCAAATAAAATGGGATGACTAAACGATAGATAAATACTCCATGGCTCAAGTTTGCTGTTGGAGTTGCTGTGTTGTTATAGCCTATCCTCTTGGTTCGTTGACTTACAAATGGCTGTCCGTCTGTCCGTTTGTCCGTCCGTCTGTCCGTTCGAGTTGTTATTGTGGCTTTTGAGTTGTTGATTGCAGTTAGCTGTTCGTGTTTTTGTTCGGCGTAGAGAAAACACAGTTTTGGCCGCAAGGGAAATTTGGTAGTTGGAAAAAGTGTAAGGAAAATTGAAAGAAAATTATTTTGATTTGATTTTTTGATTGTTTTTTTATTTCTGTATATAATATTAATATGATTGATTGTCAAAGGTGAAATATTTCGAATACAGAATTTAAATAATAATTATGAAATTCATATTAAATACTTGACTTTAATAAATACTCACAGATTTACCATATATCAACATAAAGGGGGGAATTTAATTAAAAGAACACTGCAATCACTTTCAGTTAAATCCAAACTCAAACAATGTCAACAACCTGCTCGACTTCCCATTGTGACTCAATGCGAGATCGGTCCGCGAACTTCTCCAGACTTAAACTGTGTCGATCGATTCGTTTTATTCCTTCCAGTTGTCACTGAACTCTCTAAACATTTCATTAGACATTCCCAGAAACCAACCTGCGAAATTCAATCGGGCTGGGGCGGAGATATTAATCAGAGCGAAATACCCCGCCACAAATGTAATTATCGCTCTGGCTTACATTTGTTCTCGATTCAAATTGTGACCCGTCACGATTATACAATCAGCTATATGTCATTACCCACTATATAGTCTGAATTTGGATCGGCATTCGTCAGCAGTTCCAGCCGCCAACTGACGAATGAAATTTTATGAGTTACCCAAGAGGCAATTGACCCGGGCCGGGAAAATATACAATCACAATCCCGATGACATTCACCCCGTTTACGAATCCGCAACATGTGCAAAACAGGCGAAAGAGAGCAGTGCCGAGAAGCAAACAACAATCGCCGAGTGCAATTCGAAAACAAACAGAGAAAGTCCATGGGCGGAGATTTATAGTATACTATGGGGATTGTAAGAAGGGGAAATCATTTCGTAAAAGTTCTTACATTTTCATGGCAAAAAATAAATATGCTTCTGAAATTTAGGTATAGTTATTTGTAAGTTTTAAAGTAAAGAATTCCATCCATTCTTCAATTGATTTTTACTAATATTTATTTTTTTCATAAGAAAACTTCTAATAATTCATAAAACTTTAGTTCTTTTTCCAAGTCTTGCAATCTTTATATACATTTTTGCAACATTTTAAGTTCTAGTAAGACCTATAATAATCCTTTTACCCTACCACTGATACTATAACCCCCAAGAGACTGCAGTTCCCTTACTCTTTCGCTTTATGGGGTGTATTCGTCACTTTTTTAGCTGTGACGTTTTGCAATACAAATTTTGTCGGTTACTTAAACGCTTTCCGTGTTGTTCTGAATGCAAAAAGCGACCAGGAGAGAGATAAAGTAAAAGAAACAAAAGATTCTTATGAACTTGTTGCGTCGCCTTTGGAGATCATTGTTATTGCGCTTTTTTTTGCGTTGACGATAATGATATATAAAGCATATAAAGGAAGCAATATTTTGGGGATTAACTTGGGCTTTTTGTTTGTTTGTTACTCCTGGCCTCGTTGTTTTTGAAGAAGGTTCTTTTTGTGGGGAGGGGCAAACACGCGTCTTTAATTGGGTTGCCAAAAGCGCTGCCCGGCGATAAGATCGAAATTGCATCCGTTTATATATATTTTCCAGAAACTGCAGCTGTCTTTTTAAAATGGTCAGAATAAGTAGTTACATTATTGAGTAATAAATTACAATTTTATAAGCTTAAAAATTATTTAACATTTTTTTTATTTTTAATCTTAGAGCTTTAAGATATTTTTTAAAGTTTGAACTAAGTTTTTCATAAAATGAATTTCCGAAAATGGAATTCAATCATTTTATAATTGGTATTCCTCTATTCTGATTTTCCACATGAAGTAAATAATAGACTTTACAGATAAAAGAATAAGCTTAATTGCCCACCTAAGGGCAAAAATTTCCCTTTAAATATTTTGCGCAGTTTTTTAAGCCTCTCCAGTTAAATACCGTTAATAGACAATTTCTTTTCATGCTTCTCTTTTCTGGCCAAATTTTGTTTACGAAAGAATCGAGTGTGGAGCAACAACAATCAACAGTCCAGAACCAACAACAGGCATAATAATTCCCAAATGCCGAAGACAGCGGCAGTCAAAACAACAATAAAAGAATAGACCATTACATAAGCCCCATTCCCCAACTATTCCCAAAAAAAAAGTAGAAAGTCATTAAGTAAGCAAAGTGCCGCGAAAGAGAAACAGAAACCGGAAAAAAGAAAGAACGAAAAAAATCAAAAGTTGTAAACAAATATGAGCGTAAAGAAAAACGAAAATCAAGACGGGAGATGGTGTAAAAGGGGCACTGCCCCCCGCCCAATCTTCCCGACCCCCTGTCTTCTGAATTCTTCTGGAATCTTCTGGCCGGCAGTGAACTTGTCCCAAATAAACAAAATTCCAAACGGTCCAAACTCGGTTGGGCAACCATGTTTGTTCCTCTCTCTTTCCCCACATTTCTCCCTGTATCGCCCTTTCTTCGCTCCTCCACATTCGTATTGCGTAGTTTTCATTTCTTTTGTTATTCACGTTGTTTATACGCCAAAAAGGTGTCGATGTCAATGGGAATGGCTTAAAAAAAACTGAGGGGTAGTTGGGGATTTTTCGGGGGTCTTTGGAGTCCAAGTTTATGCTATTGTCATATGATTTTCCTAGAATTTTTAGAATTCAGCAAGTTCTTTGACCAGATTGAGTCACTTGACCGAAGACCGCTCATAATGTGAAGTACCTAATAAAATATCACTCGCATTAAGTGATCGTGAAAAAATTGTTAAGCCTCGACAAACTTTATAGTCGTAACAATCTGAAATATAGTTAATTTAGCCCTGCTTTATAAATATATTTAAAGAGAGAAATAAAATGTAATATTTATTTAATAATCTCCAAATTTTTAGTAAGCATGCCTTACTGACTAAATTATGCAAAATCTCTCATCTTCAGCCGATTTCTTTTTCACCCAAATTTTTGGAATTGGGTGCAACCCATCATATAGCCAATAAAATGCAAATTTCCCTGCTTATCAGTGACTGCAGATCTCGCTTTCCTTTCCACACCCACTCGGCAGCCACCCAGCTGGAGTTTCCCCAATTTCCTCTCCCTTTTAGGATGCCACCCACCCAACTCTACTCATTCCATCTCTCCACAAGTCAGTCAACCCATCAATTCCTTTCCAGCTTTAGCCGACTTTCACTGCCACCCACGGCATTTAAATGACCTCCAAAAAAACAACGCCAGAGAGTGCTGCAAATTTTCCCCGATTTTCCTTTGGCCCCCCTGGAATTTCCAGTCAATGCACTCGGCCCATAAAGTTAATAAACTATAAATTACTATCAAAAAGCCATCGAAGAAAATGCCGAAAAAAAACTTTCACAAAAAATGCAGCTGAGCCAATTTTGTGCCAATGTTCGTGCAACACGTGGAAAAGGCAAAGGCACTTCCCTCCCCTTTTCCCAATAAGTTCAACTTCGACTCGAAGCAGCAATTTCACTTCGTTTGGGTTGCTGTGGGTTAAAGTCCTGCCATCGAGGTGTCAGTCAACTTTCATGGCTGTCGTTGCATGCTGCATGTTGCTAGTTGCTAGTTGCCCGTTGCAAGTTGCAAGTTCCCAGTTGCAATTTGCTGCTGTGTATCACTAGCATAGTTGCCCACCAAACTCACTCGAATGCTCCACTGAGTTTCAGCACACTAAAAGTAATATTTAAGCCAATAAAAAAAAATAAATAAATAAATAAAAAACAAGAAACGAAGCTACCTTCGGCCAGCCGAAGCTTATATACCCTTGTAGATAAAAGAATACTCACTCGGTGCAGTTCCAGGGATCCAGATTCAGCGTTTCGATTTATTTCAATTTTGTTTTTAAGTCGTCAAGAATCAAAACGCCTACTTCCTACAAAGTTACAATGAATTTTCTTATATTTGATTGGGAGCCTTAAGATATAGTGGTCCGATCCGGCTGGCTCCGACATATGTACTACCTGCAATAGAAAGAAGACCTTCGGGAAAGTTTCATCGCGATAGCTTTAAAACTGAGAGACTAGTTCGCATAGAAACGGACAGACGGACAGACGGACAGACGGACAGACGGACAGACGGACAGACGGACATGGCTAGATAGACTCGGCTATTGGTGCTGATCAAGAATATATATACTTTATGTGGTCGGAAACGTCTCCTTCACTGCGTTGCAAACATCTGACTGAAATTATAATACCCTCTACAAGGGTATAAAAATATTTTAAAATTTTGAAAATGAACTATTTTTAAAAGGTACCTACATTTTGTACGACTATAAAGATCCCATAATATCTAAAAAATTTCAATTTTAAAATCAAAATTTCTTTGAGAAATAATAAATATGTTTAAATTGCATGAATTTAAAGTTCTGGTTACTCAAACTCCATTTCTTTTCTTTAATACTTTAAAGAGGTATTTTAAAATTACCGATTGAATATAATATTGTTTCCTGTGTAGCGTAGAAAGGGAGGGAGGGGTTTATTTAAGCGGATAGAGAGGAAGGGAGTGCAGCGACCTGCGATCGTCGACCGAGTCAACAACACTCACCGCATACTGAATCATGGATGGGAATTGCCAAAGGGGGTGCAGGTGGGGCGATCGTGGAGGGGGGTTTCTCTTTGACTTGGCAACGTCATCAGCTGATGTCCACCTCCCCCCGTTCCCCTTTCGATTGCCACTAAATTGCAGTTGCATACCAGTTTTTTTTCGCGCTATTTTGCATGCGATCGCTGGACGGAAAGGGGAATCCGAGCTGTGGAAAAGGGGACAGGGAGGGCCACATGTGGTAGAAAGCGCCAATGCACTACCATAGTATAACGAACTCTCCGAACAATCTCGACACTGGTCGTCGGGGTGTTTGACTTCTGTGCCTGGCACCACAGCGACTGAAAGTCCAGGGGGAATGCGACCTGGGGACTAACCAGGTAATCGGTGGGGGAAGATCGCCCATTCATGTGTACAGTTAGTGGATAGAAGAGATCATTGGGCGACTTGTAAAATGGCACTTGTGGAGTTGGGTTGGTTTTCCTCCACTTTGGTAGGGATAGTATACAAGCCACTTTGAGATAATTGGTATGTGTGATCAGTTTTATAAGAGCATAAGCACTTTATAGAATACGTTGATGAGTAAGGATATTTACCTTGAAGCTATTCCTTTTTTCCCAGTGTTTAACTGATTTAAATTATTAATTCAATAAATTATTTTCATATCATTTAACAGTATTTTTCACTTCTAAATATTATAATTTCCTAGTGTTCTAGTATACCCCTTGCTTATACCTTCGATTTTTTGCTTCGATTTACTATCTGAATTCTTCGCACTGCTGATCTAAACCCACTGCCTCACTAATCGCCTGCCGATCAACTTGTCACCCTGCCTTTTCTGCGATCAGCGAACCCCCTGAACTGCCTTGACTGTTTGTGATAGCTGTCAGAACTCCAACCACTCGACCTCAAAAGCCCCAAGGGTCTCTCGACCTCTCGACTCTTCCTGCTTGGCCATAATCTAATCGGAAACCAGAAGCGCTCGCCGATCGATTTGCCACCTGATTCTCTCCACAGCTCTACGGCAATCTCTATCAGGCGTGTTCTATGACCGCCAGATCGTACATTAAACTCCACTTCCTTGTGTTTACGAGGGGAAGGGGGCACTGGCGCTCATCGCTTCGCATTCATAAATTATCAGTTAGCAGGCGCAAAAAAAAAAAAAAAAAAGAAATACGAAAAAATTATGCTAAACACGTTTAAAAGCGTACATATGTGCTGGTGCTCAAACAGGTTTCAAATTCCCCGACGAACCACAGACCAATTTCGGGGCTTATGCGTACTCTCTTCCAGGCCCCAGTTTCTTATTATATATTTTTTTGTCTCACTAATTATTATGCTAAGGCCAAAAGGCGGAGAGACAGTCGAAAGGGTTGCGAATTTCCGAAAGAAACGAGAAGTGAGAAGACGCGGCGACGAAGAACGCACAATTCTACAGAAGACAAGACTTCGGTTAATGGAGGTCATTCACTTTCGCACGAATTGTTTCTCCACTGGAGTCAAGTCCAAGTCCAAGTTTCATCTTACCCGCCATATATCGCATAATCTTATTACGTTGCCAAATATACATCGGTTTATATACATTCTGTGTGCCTGACTTTTGATTTTCGTTGTTCTTCGGTTCGGTTTGTTTTCTTTTCGCTTTTTTCTTTTTTTTTTTATGTTATTTTTATGGCTTTTCTGCACTTATTACCGACTGAGATATCAATCTGTGTGTGCTGTTTTTTATGCCGCGGTCTGCGGCAGCTGTCAGCCTATTGACCAAAAAGTGGTTTGATCAAATAATGCGGTTTGATCGGTTTCCTTTCGACTCATTGGCTCCACGCGATTCGATTTGGTCAAGTGGCGAAAGCTAAGCGCCCAAGGAAAAGAGAATCTATAAAGAGTGAGGCAAGAGATTTACTCTGGTGGGAACGTTTTAAAATTGTAAGATAGTAAAACGTACTAAGAATTATAATTCTTCGAGATATTAAACAAAAAATGGGTATACAAAAACTTGGTTTAACTGATTCTAGAACCTGCCATCTCAAAAGGTATCTTCCACCTGAATTGATTCTTTTGGTACATAAACTATTTTATAATGGATACTTGCAGAAAGCACTCGATTCTCCTCGATCCTCTGAGCCATTCATAAATCATCACCAGTGGCGTCACATTCCCAGGGCATCTTGGCCATATTTTAACCCTCTGGTCGGCCATTAAGCATCCATGTATCTCTGTTACTAAGTATCCCAGTATCTATCCCAATCAACTACCGTTCGAATCTATCTGTCTATCGGATGCAAAGCCATAATTCAAGGCCCGTTCAAGTGCTTATTACCGACCCGTCCAAGTGCAAATTGCCAATTAAACAGGAGTACTGCAAAATGCGGATAGATAGAAATGTAGACGGGGGGAAAAAAAAAGAAAGATAGTCCGGGTTAAGGTTTTGTGTCTCTGGCATAATCATAGAAAGCACGTGCGGCAATTACCAATTTTCGCAAAACATGGCCAAAAGTGCATTCAACTTGGCCAACTGTGCGCATGCGTTGCCCGCGAGAGAGCGAGAGGGAGCGAGACAAGTCAATAAACTGCGCAGCTTATCAGACAAACTAAGCACGATCGGAGAAGGGGAGTGGGGCAGAACTAAAACTGCAGCTGTGGAGTGCGAGTCCGGAGTTGTTAGCCTGGCTATTTTCCCACCAAAACTGGGAGAAAAGCTAAAATGGCTTAACACTTTCTTTAGCTTCAGTTCGGTAGTTCGGTATTTTCCTTTTGATTAGTTATAAAACGATCCCAAGATTGATGTTTTAAATTTCTTGAATATATGAGTTATGATAAAATAGTACAACTATCTAATGATTAGTTGCAAAATTTAACCGAAACCTTCAAAATAAAATATTAAATATTAAGTTTTGGAATATACAAAATTATAAATAGCAGAGAAATAGCTTAATTACCTAATTCGAAAATATTTGATAAAGGATTAAAATGTTCTCTGATGTTTTTTATAAAATTGATTTTTTTGTAAATTTACGACAGACGATTATTTCAAACACCAATATTTCCCAGAAATATATTCAACTTCAAATAAATGATTTTCGAACATTTGAAAGTGCAACTTTCTTAGGCTTGGCATTACTGGAGTGCGAATAACCCTCAATAACAGTTACAAAACTGTAAGCAGTCGTAAAGCCATCCTTTCCCCCACCCACTCCCCCTTTGGTTCGGTGTGTGCGTGCGTATCTGTGTGCAGAGTCAATGCACGCAACTAGGCATAGATACGAATGCGAATGCGAAAGCCACGACGACCAGAGAAGAATGTGCAAGAAAAAAAATTGCACACAAGACGTACGGTCGGAAAGGAGAAGGGGAGACGGAGGTGGAGGGAGGGAGAGTGCATTGCACTGCCCGAAGGGTTAAAGACCCTCAATGAGCGATCCGCTGCGAGTGGAAAAATCCAAAGATCCACACACACACCAGCGAAAATCTGTGCAGCGGGAAAGCAAAAGTGCAGCCTCCCCATAGAAAGACATAAAAAGAGAAAGAAGAAAAACAATACGAAACGAAACGAAACGAAACGAACCTACATCAACATCGCAGGAAAATGGATGATATAGGGGGGCTCAAGGGGGATCGTAGCAATCTCAGCCCCAGTGCAGTGGCTTTGAACTTCACACAGATTTAGCTCTCTCTTTCGCTCACGGCACGCTCCATCTCTTTCCCTGGCGCTCTTCTTAATGCCGATGTCTACTTTAATACCCTACACAAATTGAGCAATACTATTTTTTTAGAATCTATGCTATAGATACAATCAGAAGACTACAAATATGTTAAAGATATGCATGGGGAACCATCTTACAAATGTTTAATAATAATAGTTAATAATAATAATAAATTTAATAAAACATCGAAACCCTTAATACGATAAAACCATAGAACCAATATTTTGTTTAAAAATAATTATACAGCTCGTGAGTTTCGCAAGCGAATGCTAAATGAATAATAAATATTAGGCACAAAGGGTATTTCTACTGTCAATATTTGAAATGCAATTTCCCAGTCTTGTCTAAGTCCAGCTATCGATGTTGCTGGCTCTGTGTGCGAGTGGTTTTATATTTTTTTTCAATGTCGAGTTCACTTTTTAAAGCGGGGCATGAGCGTTGCTATTGGGATAGATCATTGAACGTTCAATGCGCCTTGATTGAAGCAAGTCGAGGCTTGGGCTTGAGTTGAGTGATCATCGCCTCGGATCGCTCAAGTGGAGGCGTCTGCTACAAGGCACTTTTGATTAATTCCCACTGCACCCCGCCCCACCCTCGCCGATAAGGGAATGCGTTTCCTGCCCTTGCATGTCAGCAGATAATAACAATGGGAAATGGAAAATGGGAAAAGCTGAGGCGATTCGTGGCGGCATTAGAAAAACGACCGAAAAGAACCGAACCATCTCGAGTCGTTTGAGAAGCAGATAAACCACAAGAGGCAGAAGCAGAAGATGGTGTCTAGAAACGAGTTCAAGTACAATCCCAGAACGAGAAAAGAACCGAGAGGGAGTGAGAAAAGAAGTATACAGGATTTAATGGGGAAGTGGAAATGGAAAATGCTATGGAGCAACAAGCTGTGGAGCATTTTCTGGAAATTTCCTTGAAGCGACGATCAGGAAAACTCCGAAAGGCGAGATAAATAGAAAATTCGAGATAGATTTGGTAGCTCGGTTGGAAATTCCCAAAATTCCGGGGCTTACTTAATCCAAAATTTAACTTAACCTTAAAGTAAAATAATATCCCATTGAAATTTCATTCTTCTATTAAAAATTATTTTTCCCAGTTCAATATCCTCTAAAACTTGACCTCAAGACCTTCCTCTTAACCTAGTCGTATATTTTGAATATTTGGAATACCCAAGCGTTTTTCGTTCCTTTGATATTTTTGGCACTCGGCACTAATTGTTTATGTAGCAAACAAAAACTAATAACTATTGTTGGGTTCGTGCAAACAAAAGGAAGTGGTAGCGAAATGGAGGAAAGCAGTTCAATAGACTGAGACCAGGCCATGGTCAAGATGTGGCTGTTTGATTTAGAATTTGGCAGTTCCCAACGGGCGATAAAAAAGAGCACACACGCATGGGCGAAAATTCCGACGACCTTGGCTAATAAAAAGCGTGGGCAGGGAAAGCTTTGAATAGATTATGTAACTGCACCCGAACTATCAGCATTCGGGGACCTTGAAAACCCTTATCGAATCTTAACCTTTTGCGAAAACTACGAAAATACAGCGAGTCCGGAATAAATAGAAATCAAATGCTGATAAGCACACCTGTTTACCCCCTGCCCCTTTTTCACCCACACGCTTGTTCTATTAGCTATTTTTATCAAAAAACAACAGAGGCAACAAATAAGGGGCAAAACAAGAAGTGCCATAGGAATTGGAAATGCTCTTTCATTAATATTCCAAACCTATGGTATTCAAAAAATCTGAAAATCTAAAAATCTATCTTAATTACAGGACTCTTAAAAAGGATTCTTAAAGTTATATTTTTTTTAATTTTAAATCATAAGAAATATAATAAAAATAAAAATGTGTTTCTCCAATCATATAGTTTTTTAAATAATACTTTTAGTTAGTCACTGAATGAATGTCAGGAACTAGGTTAAAATTTTCACACCCCCCTTAAAAAGGGAAGTCGAAAAAGTGACGCGGGGGAACAAAGCGCACAGAGAGAGAGGGCGATAGACAGTGGAAGGGAGACGGGCATATAGGAACAGAGATAAGCGAACTCTGGGCCGAGGAATTTGTGCTGCTGACCTTCATTTTGGTTTCGACGCTGATAACAAAGGCTCACCGATAAGAGACTAACTGTCACTGCCGTTTTATTAGTGTGTGTGTGAGGGTTTATTATTATTATTTAAGTTTGCTGGCTGGTTACGTCGATAAGGCGCATGTTGTTCCACTGTACTCGTAATTCTCACACACACGATCCGATTAGTTGCCATTATGGCATGGGCACTGCCCCAAAACTATTATGTATTACGGGCTTTATCTATTTCACACGTGGGTGGGAGACTTCAGGGGGAAGTACTGTACCTACAGGGGTTACAAGAGGCTTACCTGGTAATCGGGACGTTTAACAGACGGAAAACTGTCTGGGAAAGCGAACAAATAGTGAAATATTACGTGAGCTATCTGATTAGATTTTTTATTATTTAATGATATTTTTCATATGGGACTTTGAGAACCTTGAGCAAAACTTAAAGGCTGAATCATGTGTGAATAATGATGTGCAAATTAAAGGCGATATTTTAAAAACTACTTCTTCCGGCAATTTAAAGATTCTCTTAAGGATATACCTTAGTGTACCTATTCCACTTTTACTTTCATTAGTAAAGGATAGACATTAAATTAAATGTTGCTGTATACAGATATTTTCGCCAGCCTCATTTTTCTTCGCCGATTCCAATCGCGAAATACTTTTTCCCTTGTCTCAAGTGGGGGCAACCTTCAGAATATCATACATACTTTCGGCTCGTTCTTGTACCGATTGCCCCCTTCGCCATGACATCATGAACGGGCCCAAAAATTATGCGTAATCAACGACACAATCCTACCAGAACAACAATGCCGGAAAAAGAAGCCACGCAAAAAAATTAAATTGCTCGAGTACGAAAATCACTAAAAAAACTCGGCAGAGCTATAACGAAAAAAAAAGCAAAAACAACACAGGCGGAATACACACATTTTCAATGCGTAAGCCGCAAAATGGTTGGCCTTCAATTTGACCGAGTTCATGAACGCGGACTGACAAACGGACGGACGGACAGACCGACGGACTCACGCACCTTCTCATTGTGCGTTAATTATATAGATACAGATACTCAAACACATAGATAAACCGAAGAGCGATAGACAGAATGGGAGTTACGCAATCCGAAACTGGTTTCGGAGTTCTAAAATCTACTTGCCCAAATTGTTAACAACTTATCGGGGAAGTTTTTTTCTTTTTTTTTTTTTTGATCGTATTTACTTTACCCCCTATGGCAAGCTCGGTTTTTTGGCAAATTAAATCCAGCAACAAAGGCCACAAGGAAAAATTTATAAAAGAGTCGTTCAACTCGATCGGGAGAGTAGGAGAGTTCGAGTAGAGAGAATACAGAGTAGCACGGAAGCCTTCAACTGCTCGTCAACCGATTAACAATTGCCAATGATTATACCACAATAAAATAAGTAAAATAATATAAATTTGATGGCCCAGGCACACACTGAACCATTTCTCTGCCATGTGCGTGCGGCCCTCATTCTCAATTTATCGGTCAATTGTGCGCCGCACGCCGCCTGCCGGAGAGTTGAAGGCGAGAAGACTGCGTCAGGGACACTTCTTTATCGGAGTACTTTGATCCAGCTGTCGTGCCAAAGTGACTAAGTAACTGCCTCACATACCATATACCATACTGATAAACGGAATGAAATTCGCAACATAAAACGGGAGAGCGACGAGATACAACTCGGGATGGTATGGGATGGGGGAGAAAGCCAATGACATTTCCAAGGAGTTCACTCGCCCCACGATCGCGAGCAGTGATCGCGGGCCAGATCATGACATGGCGAAACTCTTTGGAAATTGGCAGAAAAATAAAGTTGTAAGAAACGTGGTAGGAAAGGCCTGAGCAGGAGATCTTTGTATTTCAATGGCTACAATCGTTAGCAGCAACTTTCTGATTAAAACTAATGAAATTACAATACCATATCTTAATATACTTTTTACCATGTAGTAGAAAAGAAGGCCTGTCCCAAAAATGTAAATTCTGGCAGTCGGGCATTCCCGAAATGCTGATAAGAAAATGTTCCTATATATTTAGTGCTTCCACCCAGCCAAGTCATACTCACGAGGCATTATTAATAACCTCTTGAAAACTAATAAATGAAAATACCATCTCCCGAATATTGATAATAATACATTTTTTTTGGAGAGTTCACCCTCATTGAACTTGACCCCCACTTGAACCCCGGGATGAGATCTCCTCGGAGGTTCCACTTTCGTTTTGTCTGCTCGCTTATACATACATATATATCTCCAGACTCGAACTCGCGGATCCGGGGACTTGACTTTTGAGCTGCCTTGGACTGTTGTCATTATTGAAATTGCATTAATAAGGAAGTTCAATGTTTATTTTTGTTTGGGTCTGGCGGCTGAAGGAAAATGTGCTTTTATTGTTATTATGCCGCTCGAGTTTCTGATTACGGAGTCCGGTGGACGATCAACGTCAGCAAGCCAATGTGAAAGTGATCGAAGAGCAGAGGGCTTAAGGTAATTAGAGATTTGATTCAAGGATGACGGAGGTGGGTGGGGAAACCGAAAACATGATCCACATTTGGCTTTGGGAAATTCGTTTGGACTGTGAAAATTTCTGGGTGACTCTTTTTTGTATTAACATTTCTTATTGGCCATTCATGCAATAATTTAAAGAAATATCTAGTTTGTATTAAGGGAAAGTCTCAATTGCGACAATTAAAAGGAACTAACAATACCACTTCCTCCCCTATAGAAAAATGGTGTTAAGGACATTGTCAATTCCATTCAATAAACAGGAGTATTAACAGCTAATTTACCCAAAAACATTTTCCACATTTCCCACAAAATACCCCCATAAAGACTAAGAAAATAAGAATATCTTTCTGTTTTTGTTTGGAGAAAAACATGTCGTATTCCGAAAAAAGAAAAACAAAACCCTCCCGCCTGCCTAGGAAAATGTGTTGAATTTTCCCCCGCCGACAAATGTGCCGAAAAGTTGAAAAATGGAAACGAGGAAAACTCAGTCAAAGATTATTTTTGGAATGCGCGAGAGAGACGGCGGATGTCTAGCCTTGAATGGGTCAAGTGTGGGGGCGGTGGGCCCGGAGGGGGTGGGGTTATCGGGGTCTCTCCTAATAAAACCACACGTGGCCCAACGATCCAGGAAATAAATTTAGCATTGACCTAGGCGAAGTTTTTTCAGCACTCAGTGGGGTTTATTGCCTTTTGGCCGTGTAAATATTTGATTTACATGTTTTCCGCCCAGTGTCAACGACTGAAAGTCAACGATCCTATCCCGCGGTTCCGAACTTTTCATTATTGTGAGTGATATAATTTTTAATTGCATGTAATTTCATAAATTTTCACTCCGCCGAAGTTTTATTGAACTCCATCGAGGGGGGAGGTGTGGTGGTGGGTTGGAGAAAGAGAGTCGCTCTTTGTGGCTCTCTTTTGAGCGACATGTGTTTCTCTCACAGCTGTTGTTCACCCTCACTGGCTCTTACCACTGCTGATACTGAGTTTATGGGGGGTTAAATTGGTGAAATCAGTTCATGAAATAATGAAAAATGTCAGTTACTGATCAGAATTGTTCGGCAAGAAGTGTGACTTTTAGATAACAGATCAAAATGAAACTTTACTATCACTTGATCTCTATTGTTCATTACTCAGTTACTTAATAGATAGAAAGGATGACAAATGAAGTTCTAAGTATCGCACAAGTGTCAGTTGCTAATCAGTATTGTTCGGCAAGAAGTCTGACTTTTTGATAAGAGCTCAAAAGTTAAACACGTGATCACTTGTTTGTTACTTAGTTTCTTGATAGATATATGGGATTACAAATGAAGATATAAGTATCGCAAAATGTCAGTTGCTGATCAAGAAGTGTATCTTTTGATAAGAAATCCAAGCGAATCATTACCACCACTTGATCAGTTGTTTATTACTTTGCTACTTGATAGATAGATGGGATTACAAATGAACTTCTAAGTAGTAGGTGAACAACAGAGAAAATGAACATCTTTGCACCATTTCATGAACTGAGCCCCGCATAAACGCGGTATCTGTGGGATCGGGCGCTCCTGCTCGCACTCGCTAGTCGACGGCAGCACATGTTTCAAGTGCGAGAGAGTGGGAAGCGGAGCGCTCTCTCACTCTCCATCGCCGCCGACGTCGACGTTCGCTCTCAGGGTCGGCTGGCCGAAAAAACTGAACAAGATCCGACGCGAATGTTGATTTTCCTTTCATTGACTAACTGCCACTCGCACCGCGCAGATCGTCGGCTCTCCGTTCCGTTCCGTTTCGTTCGATCCCCTTCGAGTCGCGAGTTTCTAGCAGTGTAGTGAATCTTTCGCGGAAAGGATAACCCCAAAGTGATTACCATAGTTTTTAACAGTGTTCCGAAAACATGAAAACTTAGCCCGAGCAGGGATACAAAAAAGATACAAAAGTTCAATGCAAAGGATAAATTAATATCTTACCAAGTGCTTCAAAAACCAAAACTATGCCGAAGGCTGGAAATTCAAATTGAAAAATTTTAATTTAATATTCTGAAAAGTTTCCCCTGAAAAGTGTGTTGAAATAACCCCAAGCAAAATGTTAATGTCCGCGGACAGTTCAGATAGCGCCAAGACCTCAGTGATCTGCAGCACAGTGAGTGCCAATATGATAGCACCACCGGCCCCAGAACAGCCCAGCACCACTGCACCACCCATTCTGGGGGTAACTGGCCGTTCTCACCTGGAAAACGCACTCAAACTGCCGCCGAACACCAGTGTTTCGGCGTATTACCAGCACAACAGCAAGCTGGGCATGGGCCAGAACTACAATCCGGAATTCAGGAGCCTGGTAGCACCTGTCACAGATCTGGATACTGTGCCACCCACAGGTGTGACCATGGCGAGTTCCTCGAATTCCCCCGGCTCCCCCGTCAAGCTGCCCCACAGCAGTGTGATCTTTGTGAGCAAATCGAGTGCCGTCAGCACCACCACATTGGTGGTGCAACAGCAACAGCAGCAGCAGGCACCGATGCCCCAGCACTTCGAGTCCCTGCCCCACCACCCACAACAGCAGCAGCAACAACCACAGCAACAGCAGCATCAACAACATCACCTTCAACACCACCCGCATGCGATGTATCCGCACGGATATCCCCAGGCCAATCTGCACCACGCGGGTGGCCTGGCGGTGGTGCCAGCGGATTCGCGTCCCCAAACGCCGGAATACATCAAGTCCTACCCAGTTATGGATACAACTGTGGCCAGTTCGATGAAGGGAGAGCCCGAGCTCAACATAGGTGAGTATTATGGTAGTTTAGGATAACTGAAAGAATTAGAGAAAAATGTAAAATGGTACTTAGAAATAAATGTATCTTTATTATAATCACCAAAGCACACTTCAATCTTAAAACTCAGATTTTAGAATAGATAGAATAAGTAGTTAGATCGCAAATGAATTCCTGCTTGATCGGAATTTCGACTTATGTTCTCAAAACCAATAAGAAAACCGTATCGATCTCATAAAATAAAGCAATCTTTTGCTTTGCTTCCGTTTTAGACAAAATGGGAACCTTGAAAACCAAAAGTATGCAAACCATAAAACGCCGGTATTCAAAATCTCACAAATGAGATATATATTTATTGGCGGATTGAGAGAGAAAATACGATATTGTGTTTACCGATCTGATTCGATTTTGACCTTCCCCCTGCCAATTAGCATTAGGCTTATTGGCCTGGCAAGGCGGAAATTTGCGAGGTGGCGCCCGATATAATTACTGTGACGTCACACGTCCCGCAATCGTGTGACCATTATCATTATCAGCCCGATGATCGGCGTTTAGTCAGTCAGTTCCAGTCATCAAGGTCGTTCCGCATCCGAAATCATTTTCTGTTTAAGCTTCGAGTTCAAGTAAGTTCAATTAACTTGAGCGCTCACCACATTTCGGTTTTTCTCATTTATTTATTTATTTTGTTTTTGTTTAACCGAAAATATAACTGTACCAATGTCAGGCTTTTGTTTTATGACTAAAGGAAGTTAATGCACTTATGAGCAACCGGTTCAAGTCCGCATAAAGACTTGAGACTTCAGATCAGATCGGATCGGGGCAATTGCAGTTCAAGCGATGAGTCAAGGTAGTTCTTCCTATAGCGGGGGAACTGGTTGATTGTCGTTTTTTGTTTATCTCGCATGGGGGGTAATCTGTGGGTTTTAATAAAACCCGTCGAGAGAACCTTGGACAACAGAAAGTGTCGTTTTGGGGTTATATGATCATGGGCGGAAACAGGGACTTAAGAATAGGAACAGGTTGGATCAAGATTTTTAAAATGTTCTGCATCTATACCAATGTAAAAGCGTAAAAATATAAATATAAATATGATAAAAGATACATATTATAGTGAGTGGTTTTTGTGATTTAATTAATGTAGTAACCCATAAAAAAGCTTTTTATAAGCCTAATAATTTACTGGTATAATGCTCTCATATTGGGAAAACCCCCATGAATTATACGATCTCCATACTCACGGATTAAACCGAAATACCTCTTGAATCAATTGCATTTCACACTTACCACTGCATGACACTCAAATCGAAAGTGAAACCCCCAACAATATTTATATGTGTCTCGATTATGTCTCCAGTTTCCAATCCCCGACCATTTCTCACCCACTCCCGTTGCCATTATTTGCTTTACTTTGCCAAAGTGTGTGTTTTCCCCCATGGCTCCGATATTTATTTATGCGTTTGTGTGCTGGGATTGCATTTCACCAAGTGAAAAACTGGGCGAAAGAGATGGGGCGATGACAAAGTCGGTTTCCAAGTTCATTGCTACCCCCGTGGATCGTGGATTGCGGATCGGTGGATCGTTGGATCGGCGGATTTCTTTTCGCATTCGCAAATGAATTTTTTGCTGCTTTGGTTTCGGCCAGGTCGATGTGCATCCGTTTGCCAAGTTTCGCATTTCAATTGCCGCCAAACGAAAGTGAAAAGCCAACTGCAGCTTGACTTGGCCAAATTCACTTTTCACCAAGGCGACTGCGACTGCGCATGCGCGGCCAATTTACGGGCAAAAAATAAAGAAAAATAAAAATAAAGAAAACCGGGTCTAAGCCTCTTTGACATTTTTACATAGCAGCGGGTTAATGACTCCTCCAGGTGAGCCGAGCCACCCCCCGCCGCCAACCCCTCCGTGAAATGTCGGTGAAAGTCAAGCTGCAACGCTACAATTGTCCAAAAGAAAAGTTCGCCTTGCCATTGCTCTCCGCAATTTATTTGTCTTTTGCTTTATTTTATTTTCTTTCTTCGCTTTTCGCAGGCGCTTTTCGATTTTCGTAGGCGGCTCTTGAACTTTTGCTCACTTGGAAAGTTTACTCTATTCGATTTTTATTTTCATTTTTATTTTATTTTGATTTCATTTGATTTTCGTCGTGTTCGATCGTGTTTATTTTTATTGGCACAATTATTTGTGCATTTTAGAAATTTATTAAGCGGCCAAAAACCTGAAAGTGAAAACAAGCATAGGCAAATCGAAAGTAACAAATTTTGTGTTTCTTGTTGCAATTTATTAGTGGCCAAAGCTGTGTTTGTCCATTTTTTGGGCACTTTTACTTTTGGTTAATTGGTTCGGACGGGTGAGCTGGGAATATTTTTTGGGAGGTTTCTATTTCTCTAAAGTTAAAGTTTTAAGTTAGGTGTTAGAATAAATCCAAAAAGTTCTCCCTTAAGAATTATATTTTTTAAAATATGCGTGACTCATGCCCATTTATTGCAAAAAGTAATCGTTCCCACGCCTCGATCAGTAACCCCCGAGCAGTTCAATAAATTAATGGATCCCACCGAAAGTGCAAGGCACCCGAAAAACAAAACAAACCCGAAGATCAATGCACTCGCCTCCTTTCCCAAAAAAATGAGGTACAAAAATTCTGTTTCATTGAGAGGTCATTAATTTCCATTCCCGCCAAAAAAATATCCATTGCATAATCGGAATTTTAGGCACCAGTTGTTGATTCAATGAACTCCGATCGAAGGTGACTTCAAAACGCGCCCACTTTACAAGGTGTATCCCTCGTTTCGCGCTGACCTCAGTTGCGTTTTTTGAACTTGACGAAAATGCTGAATAAAATTTTTAATTCTTGACTTGATTAAACGATACATTGAACTGGCGCTAAATAAAAACGCTACAGAAAAACCTGTCCGAACATTTCCGCATTGAAGTTTGTAGGCAGAGCGAGAACGCTTCTCTCGCCCCCTCTCTTTCCCTCCTGCACGCGCTAAACTTTTATTGATTGAGCGGGAAAGAGAGAGAGCGAGAGGGAGAGCAGCAAAAATTTCAATGTCAAATTTTAATTTAGTAGTCTTTTTTTTTTTTGACTCACACAGAACATTGCCAATATGGCAATCTCTCCCTCTCTCTCTTCGGCGATCCTCCCTCTCGCTCGCTCTTGTATTAATAAATATTTTGAGTAGTCGAAATTTGATTGTGTGCGTAATTCTGGGGTGTGTTTGTGAGGGGAGCTGCCATTTGTTTGGCTTATTTCTAGTATTCTGATAGTGCCAGTTCCACCTCTTCGCAGACACCCCCAAAACCCCCGCCCCTTCCGACAGGCTGTGTGCGTGTGAAGTGAATGAAACTTTCAAGGTCGCCTCCGCTTGCATGTGTGAGTGCGAGCAGTGCGTATTAGATAATTCCCATAGATTTGGCTGCCAGATTATTCGGTTAGCTAGAATTTCACAGGCAAGAGCAGGAAATATTATTTGGAACACATTTTTAGAGAGTATTTCTTATTTATTTAGTAAATAGAGTAAAAAAGTGTTAAAATGATGTCTTAGAAATTCCATTTGGAAGCTAAAATTCTGTTCTGACTCACATAGAATTGTTTAAACAGAAAATAAATAAAACCTTCATATGAAACATTAAAAAATTCCCCTAATTTTAAAGATTATTTTCATTCATTCTGATTCATTGTCTAGCCTGGTAACTAATCCCCTAACTATAAAGTTTCGGTTCTGACCAAAGTATCACACAGAACCACCAGCTATAACCTTTAAGCACATATTATTATTATTACATCGAAAAAACAGAATTTTTATTTATCAGGCCATTACACGTGTCGCCGATTAGCGAATGCCAACCACTCACTCCAAGTTCCCAAGGCGATGAGACAGCGATAGGGGAAGAGAAAGAGAGGGTCGGAGGTGCTAGAAAAGAGACAGAGATAGGGAGGGGGCAGACTGAGAGGCCTCTCCACTGACCTTGCCGCCTTTGTTTATAGAACACAATTTGGTAATCCATGAGCGAATCTATTACAAAAGCAAGTTCTTGCCAAAAAAAACCTATATTTATATAAATCACAATGGCAATGACGTAAGCCAAACGATTCCGAATGGGTTCCGAATTAGGAAAAAAAATGAGACAGCGTCCGAGGGAGATGGGAACAGAACGTGGCATTCTTTATTCACTCAACGCCCCCAATGAAATATTTTTAAATGTGTGCCACGAAATTCCCCGAAAACAAATACGAAAAACATCACAAAGGAATCCCGAGCAGCAACCATAATATTTTATTAAATAAAGACAACTCGGTAAATGTTTTTTGTTTTCAAGTTCAAATAAGCAGCCATGCCAGCTGTGATTGTTTTTTCCACTTTTTTTTAGTTTTCTCCTCTGATAAGAACTTCAATTATGGCTGCTAGTCTTACAGATAGTTTTGTATCTACATCTACATATAAGGAAGGCTAAGAGTGTGATGCAAGTGAATGATATATTATCTTTGGGAACATAAGATTTCAGATTTCGAGAATGTAAATATTAATTACTTCTAGATTAGGTATACGAAAATTTAAGATACAATTCTTATAAAACGAAAATATCCTCAATGATCATACAACTCGTCATATAATTTTGTTTATAAGCTCTCCTCATTTGCGGCTTAATTAGTAAGCTAAATTTAAAAGTAGACCACCACTAAACTACTCCCATTGTTGATCACTAATGTATGTACATATCTGCATACTGCGATCTTTTAGTCGGGAAACTTGAAGCGAATTCAGTCAGTGGCGTGCGAAAGATCTGTGCAAAACCCCTTTCCTCTCTTCCCAGCCTGTTTTGCTGTTGTTGTTGTCCAATGCAAAAGTGCAACGATCTGCAGTGCGAAATGTCAGTGAACTTGTCGGCATTGCAACCATATAGATGCTGCTTGTGTGTGAGTCTGGCACAGAAATAGCAAAAAGCAGATACAGATACAAGTTGCTCATGATCGTGATGGTCGTGATCATGATTATGATGATGGCCATGGCAGCGTGAAGATCATGAACATTGTTTGCCATTTACAATTGTTTACAAAGCGTGGCGCGTCTGAATGCTGCTGAAGAAGAGGAAGTTCAAGAGAGAGCGAGAGAGGAATCTTCTGGCGAGAAAGACTTTCTTCGGAGCTTCCTCAACGCGGTGAAAGAACCAAAACAAAACGTGTTTGAAGAAAGTCTTTCACTGAGCAGCAAGAACTTGTTTCCGCCCAAAAGAAAGTCTTTCTCTTGCGCTCTTTCTCGGGTTCTTGTGCTCTCTCTCGCTCCCCCTCTCTCTCTTGTTTACTTTCTTCTGGTTTGGTCGCCTTTTCTTTCTTGTTTACCTGCCTGGTGAAAGTTACGTAACATTTCTTCGACCAAGAACGAGCTCAAGTTCAGCAACAAGTTTTTTGTTGTCTCGCCCATTTCGTTTTGCTGCTTTCTTCGTCTTTGGCATTGCGTCCCCTAATGGAGAAAGGGGGAGACTTTCTTCTGATCGCTTATGGCACTTTGATAATGAAATGGAAGTGATAATGAAAGTGGTGGATTGTTTTTCACCTTAAGTGGATAGATGTTTTTTTCGAACTTAATTACTCAATGACCTAACTTAATTTTTTAAAAATACCTACACAATTTTTTAAATTTATGATATATTTTTTCCTAACCCCTCTTTAAACCAATATCCATTAATACTATTTTCTGGTTATTAATCCTTAAATTGGCATCTTTTCTTTGCAGAATTCGATGGCACAACGGTGCTGTGTCGCGTTTGCGGGGACAAGGCCTCCGGTTTCCATTACGGCGTGCATTCCTGCGAGGGTTGCAAGGTAAGTTCGTGCATCCACATATGCCTTATCCTTTAGAGAACAGAGGGGTGGTCGATGCCGCGGGGGTGGCTACACAAAAGTGTGCTCGCCACGTGCAACTTGATGCCCAACCACCAACCGTGGCTCTGACATTGAACTCGGTTGACCTCCTTGGCAGGGAATAAAGGGATCAGGAATTACTCCAGCAGGGTTGTTTTTCCGCCAGCAACAGGCCCTTCCTTGCCCTTCACAAAAACCTGCGTCGTCGTCTGGCGAATTGTCCTTGCATTAAATTGCGTCGCAATAAAATAAATCAAAATGTACAACAACGCAATCCTGGGCAAAGCAAATGAGACTCAAAAAATAAAATAAAGCAACCACCAAACCAGAACGAAACCTTCAATTTCAATGCCGCCTTTGTGGATGATTCTTTTCAGTCTGCACTGGAAAATCAAATTAGGGATCAATAAAATGAGATGGTAATTGTATATTGGATTTGAAGGATTAGGTATTTGTTCAATAGATATCCGATTTGCCTGTCAAGAGTCTATATACAATTATATTTAGAGTGTGAGATAATAAACCTCTAATAATAAATCTATACAAATTATTTTCAAAAGATCATTAAATTTATTGCCTTCCGAACTCGTTTTTAATATTTTGTTCAGTGTTTTTTCTGGGCTCCTGCTGCTTTTAAAGCCTGTGTTGCCGCCCTTTGTCGTCTGTGACATTGAAAATGCAAGTTCATTCGCCCAAAGAGCCGAACCTCTGGACAGAGCCCAGTGATCGTTCCAGTGATTGTTCCCTTCCCATAGATGAGGGTCTCGCATGAAGGAATCTTAATCGACCCGAGCTTTTCTCGGCGCTCACGAGGGTATCGTGTCACGCGATCACCGCCACATCCACTCTGCACAACCTTGGCAAAGTAGTTTGCCCTATTCCCTTATATTCGCCGGCACTCGGAGGTTCGGAAAGCGAGTCGGGTTTAATGTCTCAATGACGTCCTTGAATTGGGTTAACAGCCAGTCGAGCTTCGTTCTCGATCTCGCTCCCTCTTCTCAGCTGCCGTCCCTTTCTTTTCGTCTGGCCCTTGGCGGTCCTTGTATTTGTTTTTGCATTTAAACTGTCTGCGCGTCTGAAATTTCAAACGTTGCAAAAACATAAGCACAGTGATTACTCGGAAATTGGAACTTTTTGAAACAACTAAACCATATTAAAGAAAAAGGCTTTTCAAGAGTATTTAATTTCAAATCGGAAACTTTTTTTAGTTCTGATTCACTCCTTGAAACCTTTGAGTATCGACATTTTGCCAGTGACCACTGTATTGTCCACCCAAAACTCGAATCGATCTGCAGAGGAAGAAGCAGAAGTTCATTGACTTTGGACCAGTTTTTCGTTTTATTTTTTGGCTTTTCGAGTTTCTTGGAACTTCTTTTGTTGTGTGCTAATTTATATGTTTATTATGTGAATGTAAATATATGTCTAACTGAATAGGTAGGCCTACAAATTTGTGTTACCCTCGCGCTTTTTTGAAGTTCAAGGTTAGCCCAGAGTCGCCGTCTCGCTCGCACGCACTGTTCCCGTCCCGCTCGCTCCTTCGAGGAAGCGAGTTTCGCACATTGCTCATACGCCGCGTGGTGCGGTGGCTCGTTTTCGGCTGATATTTCCGCCCTGGCCATTTGTGGCAACGATTTTTGACTGCCTGCCTACCTGATCTGCTCGGTGGACCTTCGTCTTGTCTATTGACCTCTATTTCAGAGACAGATTCTTGGATTTTATGCCTTTTTTTGCGTTTTGAGCTTGACGAATGACTTCATTCGCTGCCAACTCATTTCGAGACTTGGCAACTGAAGCTCGCTCTATTCGAAACTCGTTGTTCTTGGTCGTATTTTATAGTTTTAGAGTCGCTTAAGGGTTCTTCACGCTGATTAATTATGGCGGAAAAGGTTTGACAACAAACATGTACTATAAATAACTTATTGTCTACCATTTTTGGCTATTTCAAGTTGTGGGCTGTATTGATAAAATATGCCTAAATTTAAAAATATCCATATCCAATTAATTAGCAATTCATTTTGTATCTTCTTCATTATCTTAGTAAGTAAGATTATTTTCTGAAACAACCTATAGGTTCTTAAGTAAGAACAACATTAATGGTGTGGAACAGTAATTTCTTCTCTAAAAGTACCTACCACAAATTTTTATCATGACTCATTTCTTTTGACCCATTCCATTATCCTTAGCCAACTAGTTTCGGCCGTTCACACATTTGTTGCCTGCTGCCTTAATGACCCAATTCCCGATTTCGTAACTAAAAATTGTAGAGGGCAGGTGATATTATTTGTATTTTTTGTTGAGGAACCACTGCGAAGGACCGTTCAAAGCGGAGACGCAGAGAAATAGTCAAATAGATGTTAATTTTCCATAAAATGCCGGGGGACTTTTCGTTGTGGTCAGCTTTCTTTATTTCTTTATTTTTTATTTCTGATTCTGGGACTATTATCTAACGTGTTTGTTATTCCTTCCACATTATTTAGCATATTTATTTATTTACGCACACACTCTTGCATACATTTTATTTATTTCTGTTATTTTCTTTCTTTTTCGCTGCTCATTGTGCCTCTCTTTTTTTCTCTTTCCCCATTTCGCTTCGGCAGTTGTTGTTTATGCTTCGTGTAGTTTTTCGTGCCAGTATCTGTGTGAGTGGCACTGCAGTTGTGTGCGTGCAGCAAATGTGAATGAACTCGTTCAATGTCAAAGCAGAAACAGAAGCAGCGTACGCAGCATAGGCCACAAGAAAGCAGCGGAGGGAGAGCGGCAGAGGAGGAGAAAGAGAGCATGACTCTCGCGCTCCGCGCTCTTTTACTCTCTGGGGAATCGCTCGTTGCATTTTACAAAGAGAGGGAAAACTCAGGAAAAATTGTTTATCACAGAGAACAGAAAAATATTTTTGTTAATTTGCAAAAATAAATAAATAAATAAAAAAATAATATAAAAACACATTCCGCATGAGTTCCCTTACCCCACTTTTCTTTTCCCCTCCCCCTTCTTTTTTTCTCTCTGTGTTTTCTTAGACCCTAACCTGCATCAATTTTAGAGCACTCATCAGAAAATGTTTGTAAAATGAACAAACACCAAGTGCACTTGATAATCCCGAAGAAAGAAAATCAAAGAAAGACGGTAGGAAAATAGACTCCAAAAATAAACAGAAAATATGAAATTTCGGTTGGATTTATCAGTGGGGAAAATTCCAAATACCCATATTTGCGCCATTCCCAAGATTTTATCACGGGAGACCTCAATTCTCATTTTGCTTTCGAGGTTTTCCACTTGCCTGCACTTCAAATTGGAAAACCAAAAGGAAAAGCAGGGAAAACTCGAGGGAGAGCGACCCGAAAGAGAGCACTGCACACGGAGACACAAAGGTTAATGCTCTGAAATGCACTTGAACGACTGGCTGCAGTCGCAGTCGACGTCGGCAGAGACGCCTGCAGCGACACAGCGTTGCATGAAATTGTCTAGGCGTGTGTGTGACTGTGTGAGTGAGCAAGAGGTGTGGCAGAGGGGTGAGAAAAATGTGAAGAGAGGGGGGGTGGCATTGGGGTGGGAGGCACTATCCCGTCGTATTTAGGTTGTGTCTTTCCAGGGTAAATTCTAGAAAATGCATTTCCTTTTCGATTGGACTTTGAAAACGAAGTTGGAAAACTCAAAAAATACGTATCATCAAAAGTGAATAAAAAGAATAAATAATATTCAAAACTATGAAACGTTTTTAAAATTATAAATCGACTTAATTAAAATATGCAAGGAATTATTTATTTAAAATGAAAATGTGCCAAGTTAATATTTCTCTATTAATGTATTTTGTTTCCTTTCAACCGGATAACTGTGCTAAAATTGAGCTCCAGATTTCCCAGCCATTTCCATTTTACGACTAGATAAACAAACACACACACGCAAGAGTCACAATGCAAAAACACTCTCCCACTCTCTTTTTCGCTCTCTTTCGCTTACGCATCGCTAGTGACGTTTTTTGCTCCGCTTTTCAGTTTACAAACAGTTCAATGCACCTTGCAAAATTTGGGTCAACAACCTCAGCCTATTTGGGTTACAGGCCAGCGCAACAATAAGGTTGGCTAGATATGAAATGCATATTTACCTGTGTGTGTATAATCAGATTAGCGACTAAAGATCTTGGTCTTTGAAATAGGTTAACATTTCATTAAAATAAAATAGGTTAATTTGACAAATTTTAAAATAAAATTATGATCCTATTTATCATCAAGGAGCTAAAATAGAAGAAATAAGTGCTTTGAATCTAATTGCATATCGATTAGTCTTCATGATTTCCGGTCGGTTTTGCAAAATTAGGCCACAAAAAAAATTCGAAATTGTCCGCAGATCTTTTTTTAATTGTCCTTCCTTTTTTAAAAATATTAATAATAATTCTTCCATTCCAATCCATTCTTCCTTTTTTTGTAAAGATGAGCTATATCTTTTATGGTCTGGTAGCACCAACCTCGCAGATCTGTAAAATGTATTTTACATGAAGAAAATATATTTTACATAAGTTTATACACCATTTATTGGCGCCACCTAGCGTTGAGTGGATGGAAATTATGGAATTGTTGGAGAATTGTTTGTTTTTTCAACAGCTCTTTAGACGTCTCTGTTAACTTAACAGGGTTTGCCCGCTCAAAAGTATGCCAATTTTATTTTTCAAGCACAAAAGTAACGAATTGTAGTAGCCCTTGAGTTCGATCAAGTAAAAATTAATTCGAAATAAAAATATTAAAAAATATTTAAAAATTACAACAAAATATTTTTAAATAAATGTTTAAATTGTGGAATAATAAATAGAAATTAGAATGTTTTCTAAATTTTCAAAGTAATGAAAAAAACTTGTTTTGTTTCAAAACTATTACGCAAAGCACCCATAAAGCTTTTAAGAACACAGAGGCGCACTTAAAATGGCCATTAAAATGCAAATGACTAATTATTCCACTAGTAAATACGTTTGCTCTCCGCTCAGCCAAGGCCAAATCCAAATCGAATTCGTTTATTTGTTCCAGCGAATGAGTAATTAGTGCTGAAAGCAGAATCAAATGGCGGGCAAATTAATGGCACTGCCACGCCCACCAGGGCGGCCTTTGAGTTTTGGCCTTATCTGCACGGCAAAAAGAACGTGCAACTGCAACGGCAGCTGCAACTGCAACTGCAACAGCAACTCTACTACGAGCAATGCAAAATGCAATTTTTTTTTGTTTCCTTTCTGTCTTTACGAGCGATAGTAAAATGTGTGCCACTGTTTGAGTGTGAGTGTGTGTGTGTGGCTGAGTGGCTGGGCAAACACACGTATGGATATATATTCAAATGTATATACGTATAGCTATACCTGAACCACCCCCGAAGTCGAGGGACAGCAGCCACTTTTGCTGACCCAGTTAAAAGTCATTCGCCTCGGCTCTTGGGCCACGTGCCGTATTTCAGCCCCTTCTCTTCTTTTTCCACCCCCTTTCCTTGAGCTTTTGGCTCCAGCTCGCCAAAGACTTTGCTTTCATTCGAGGTTACTTACCCCTTTTCAGAGGGGGTGCTGTTTGACTTGCGGCTTAGCTTGTTTCACTTTTCCACATCCACAGCAGCTGCTCCTTGCTGATGGGCCAAAAATATAGCGTTTGTTTAGACGGCTATTTGTGGAGCCAAAAAGGGGGAGAAATGTGCGAGGGGTTGTTGCGTGGGTTCAAGGGTTGTCTTATTGAAAAGATGAAATATTGGGCAAAAGTTTGGGGCATATTAAAATTTTGTCAAAGAAATATTTTCATTTTAAATGGCATAAATCATGCGGCTGTTCCTTAAGGAATTTACCTAAATATCTACAAAACAAATTAAAAATCTTTTTAAAATATTTCTTTTGAATTTAAAAAGCTTAAATTTATTTTCTGCATTTCTACATTCCCACTTTAATTACGTAAATTAAACGAAAAATAAGCTCTGCAATCTCTGTAATCTCCTTCCATCTGATGTCACATTTTGCCAGCCTTTTTGTTTGGCTTTTCCTCAGTCCGCCGCTCAACATGTTGCACAGGCTGTTGCTTTCTCTTTCTCCGCTGCAATCTAGCTGGAAATTTCCCAGTTGGTTGGCAACATTCTAGAACACTCGCACACATGCAGAAGTTCAGAGAGAAACAGAAATGCAGAACGTCAACGAACTTGCAACAAACGCAACGAGTTTTTCAGGCGCTTTGCTTTATTTTTGCTTGCTGTTTGAGCAATGAAAGTACCGCAACTCGCAGATAGAGATAGAGAGAGAGCGAGAGAGAAAGGCTGAATAGTTGCAACAAAGTGCATTGACTCTGCTTTCTTTGCCAAGCCAAAACGTTGACGTCAGTCAGCCCGTCAGCCCGGGTTGAATGCACTTTTGCGCAGAGGAAAAACCCGAGCTAGCCGAGACTCGAACCCGCGAACTAACTAGCCGATGCGATCACATGTTGCAAGTGGCAGTAGTTAGTAGCTAGTAGCACCATCATCAGAGAGACTAGAGTTCAATGCGCTGCCGATGTTTGGCGGCTGCACCTTGGCTATGGGCTATAGGCTATAATTGTCTTATGTCATAAGTCAAAAAACCGTCTGACATTTTGCCGTTGACAGTTTTATGCTGCTGTTTCTGTTTCTGTTCCGTTTTCGCCTTGACTTGGCCAATAATTAAGAGCGAATTATTTATGTGGCCTGTGCTGTGTGTGGTGCTTCGGGGACAGGGCGTGCCATCTTGGCCAGGACTGTCGGTGCGGCGTGGGAATGGCTCACGACTCGTTAATTGCCTGCCAAGGGAATCGTTCTTTGGGCCGCAATTAAGTTTAAGGGAGCACACAGGTCTTCGTTGGTACGAGTTAATTTGCTTGTTTAATTGAACTTTTGGCATGGGAAATTTGGTTTGAAATGATTGGTATTTAAGCTTTAGGGTTGGGTCTCTTTTGTGAGTTGTAAAGGTGGAATTACATTAAATGTATTAGGTATTAAAAGCTGTAAATATGTATTGGAATATTTATATTTTGACTTCTAACACTCCTTATATTTCTAGTAAATTTAAATATTCAAATTTTACACAGTCTAAGCCGAGTTACTTGGGTTAGTTTTCCACACGGGTTGTTTCCATCCCCCATACTTAGCTTAACCAGTAGGAGTAGCCCAAATTAAGCTGCATACCAAGTGGTTCCGCATTTCTCCCAACATATTCCCTCTACTCGGTGATTCGCTCCGCTCAATTCGCTCAATTCCCAAGCCACCCGGCAATTTCGATTGTAAGTACCGCCCCGAAAACAAGCCTTCAATTATCCCTAAAACAAAATGAGCGCCCTACCTCCTCCTCGGCTAATTGATTTATGTGGCCCGGCGCATTTCCAAGGCGCGATAAGCAACACGAAATATGCCCGAGAGCCGCAGAAGCCAACCTCAAGTCAAGTCAGGCAGTCCAATTCAATCCCAATCCAATCCGAAACCGAATTCGCGGTAGTAACAATGCAAGTTTGCTGGGCACGCGAGGCGAATGGGGAATGAAGTTCGGAACGCTTTGGTAGTTGGGTAGTCGAAAAAGAAAAAGAACCACAAAGAAAAACCTTGCAACTGGCCGGCAGGCGTTTAGCTTTAACTGATTTCGCTGCTGCCTCTTTTTTTTCTCTCGTTTTTTTTTCCACCGCTTTTTGCTTGTGTACTAACCTCGGACAAGCGGCCAAACGTTGCGGCGGCCCAGCTCGTAATCCTTCTGGCTACCTAACGGTTACTGGCCGCGGTCAAAGACCGCTCCAACTGCCTCCCAGTAGCGCAGCTGCTGCCCTGAGTTCCCCTGTATTGCCTCCCTTCCCACTCTCTGTTTTGGCCAGGTTTTGATAGCAATGGTCATGCCACGCACGTTTCGCTGTGAGTTTACCAGTTGCCAGGCAGCAAAAGGCCCACGGGCAGACCACAAAGTAGCTTGGGGAATGGGGAATCAGTTAAGGAGGAGGAGGGCGGATCGAGAAGTTTTCATGGAAAACTTGGAGGTGGTCTTGGGGAAGAAGCATATTTATTTTATTTTATTGATATATAAAAATGTTAATAAAATATTCCAGATTTTTAAAGAAAATAGGTTTAAAAAATATTTAAAAAAGGAAATAATTTTATATGAACGTTGTTTCCAGTATGTATTATTTTTTCTACTTTTTCTTTCTCCTTTATGTTTTACATTTCCTAAACAAATATTTGATTTATTAACCCATTATGGCGACAACAAAATCCTCAGTAATAAATTAGACATCTTCATTGATATATGATCAGCTTAAACTACCCAAAACGGATTTTACCTCCATCACCTCAGCCCGCTTGATTTCCAACGAAAACTCTTGACTCCAACCCATGGAAAATTGTGCGTAAAGTGCGTGACTAAGCCTATCTCCGGGCCCCTTTCCCATTTCCCAGGGTGGGGAAAAGGGGGGCCGAGGCCAAAACCCTCTCAGGCGTTAAACAACGTTTTGTTTTGGCCACAAATCTCAGACACTCCATGTCGACTGCCGCATGTTGCATGATAATTATGCAACCCGGCAATGCTGCAGGCCAAAAAGCATAGGCAACGGCCCGCCCCCTCGAACCATTTCGGCCCCCACTCGTCTGCCTTTTCCCTCCACCTCTGCTTTTTTGGTAGTCGCTGCACGCGCTTTCATTGCATGCGTGTGCATTGCAATCCCGCCCCCCTTTTCCCGCCACCCCCCTTTGTGGTTGGGGGCATGCCAAATGGCACTAACTCATTTCCGTCACAAATTCTATGAATGTGCAGTCGCAACGCCCACCCCCTCCCCCAAAGTGCCACTATTTTTATGGCAATTAATGTGGAACAGGCTGTTTTGGCCTGGTCAACGCTGCGTATGAGTAATCTAATATTTGCCCTGCCCCGTATAGAATTTTAGCCGTTTGCAGTTCGCCGTTTCTGCAGTCGAGCATTGCTCATAATGTGGCTTTTGGGGGGTGTTAAGGGGGTCTCTAAATGGGCGTGCCAATCTTAACGCACACAGTGCGTATGAGTAATACAGTTGGGTTCCTAATGGAATGGCGAGAGGAAAAATGTGTCGAATAAGCAAGGAATTTTAAAACTGTTACTTATCGCTAAAAAAGAAAAAAAACCTATGCTAAGTTCAGGCTCTTACACAATCGTTAATAAGCCATATTTTCGCTCGTTATTTTTAAAGAGGCCCTATTGTCCTTACACACGATTATGTCATCCAGCAGCATTTGACATTTTTCCCAAAAAACAAACCGTTAAATAGCTCCCAACATGGAGACCCTTAAGGCGCGATTCGAAAACAACACCTTGCCTCATTTAATGGTGTCGTGTCGTGTCGAATCGAATCGAATTGAAGTCGCCTCATGTCAGTCATAACCTCAAACATGCAATAGACGGCTGGCAAAAAATATATAATACTAGCGAAAATGTCAAGCCGAGTGGAGTTAGCAGTTTGCAGTTTGCAGTTTTTAGTTTTCAGCAGAATAAGATCAAGCCGCTGGTAATTTATGTTGACTCTGAAAAAATCGAATGTAAGACAATTTGAGATAGATTTTTTTCGGTACTCCACTGCGATCCGCTTTGTGCGAAACTCGTTCGGCAGCCTTCAGAAATCCGCAGCACGTACCTTGTTAGCCAGCCCGTACAATCACCTCAACAGAGTTGTCCAAAAACCCCTCATCCCCCAACCAATAGATGGAAAAAAGAACGAAAAAACGTGACTCGATGGCGGACCCAAGTCAAGTAGATGGAATTGCATTTAATGGGCCCAAGCCTAACCGAACCGCGTCGATTCTGCCCAGGCATTAAGATCTCGTTGTTCTCCTCCGCTCTTTACAATTCAAATTCGCAATTGATTTCGCCGCGGCTGTGCTCCTACGAGTCTGTGTTACGTTTGATATTTGAATTTCGAGCCGACACCAATCCATATCCATAGGCATTAGGTCCAAGAAAATTTGTATTTTTCGACAACAAATTGGAAAATCAAGCGGCGCTCTCAAGTGGGTGACAGATGCAACGAGTCATTCAACTTGAGCGCAATTAATTCATTGAAATCGATGCAGAAACAACATATCAAAGCACTCCAATAATTCGAATGACTCTGGTAACTTGGCTTCTAGTTGAGTTATTAAAGTGTTCTAACCGCTGAATAAGTACTTTGTTTGCGTGTAACATTGAAGTGTTAAATGATTATTAGGAAACACAAATACAATGAAGTTAATTCGGAAGAATAACCTCATTCTAAAGGGGAAAATATATGAATAACTCGCTCGGAAATTTGAAAAATGCAAAGTCCCTTTTTTCCCTCAGACAGTCGCATAACAATCAATTTGCCGGCTAACCCATTTCTTTCCTGAAACACAAAAAATACTCCGCCAAAAAGTTTGTCTCACTTGTTTTCTGGTTTCCCCTGGTTTTCCAACATGAATTTGATCTAATAATAAAAGTTTTCGAATGCGAGTGCGGCGACAAATCGTTTTTCAAATGAGTAAAATTCGTGTTTCCGTCAGAGAGCTGTCAGAATAAGTCCCAAAAAAATTAAATATAAAAGAGCCGCGCGACGCGACGTTGTCAGGAATCCACTTGAGAGGCGAAGACTATTTTTAATTGCTTTTAATTAACAGAACCTACAAAACTTTAAGTGACAAGCATAATAATTCTTGCTGCCAGTGTGTGTGCATGAGTGTGTGTCATTAATGCAATTATTTCGACAGCACAAATGTGCCAGAAAGACCAAAAAAAAAATCCGAATTGCAAAGGAGTCTTTTTTCGGCTAAGGCATTTTCGCCTGTGTTGTGGGTCACACAGCCGAAGTAGATAAGAATACGACTGCCAAGTAAAAGGCAGTCTCAAGAAAACCAAAAGAAAAATCGTCGAGAGAGAGACGAATGCAAAATATGCCGCTATACCAAGTGCAATGAACTTCGGGTGGGCTGCCAGCGGAAAACTCTGCCGCCGCTCAGGAACGACGACAAAACAGCGATGGAAAAACGACAGCACAGCACAGAACAGAAAAGCCAGCAAGGCAAAAGCAAAGCAAAGCAAAAGCACAGCAAAAGCAACAAAGTCAAGCAAGTTCTAGTTGAGGCAGGCCACTGAAGACCGAAGAACTGAGACCAGAGCAGAGCATGCATGTCATTATAAAAGTCTAGAAATATCGTTTGGGCACTGAGAAAATATTACTTGAAAATATTTTTGTACAAACTAAAAACCAGGTTTATTAACTATCGTAATTATATGGCATTTGGATGCTATTAAAGAAATAATTTTGTAATTAAAGCAATTAAATTAATAGTAACATATGCAAAACAAGGTTAGAAAAATTACACATATTTTAAAATTGTTATTATCATTAATAACAGCTTTATTTAATATTTGTCATTAATGTTTGACTTGGTAAGAATACTTTCAGAACTCAATTGCATTGAAAAATCTTTTTTCTTTAGGAATTAACTAATTTCCAGTTATCCAACCTACTATATAAAAGCGTGCCCCAAAAACTGCAAGTAGCAAGTATTACCTAGAATAGCTTGACATAAAAATCTAAAAAAATATACATAAAATCCAAAATAATTCGGAGATGCAAACTAGTATAAAATTAAAAAATTAACTAATTAAAAAAATATCTTATGAGAATTACCTCTCGACAACATAATTTTTTCGGTGCATTTCTATTTGTATGCCCGCTGATTAGGCTTGAAGATTTACAGCTAATCTATATTTTAGAATTGTATTATGGTAGGGAGGTGGGGGGAACGGGAATACCCTAATCCGAGAACCATTCCCCTCCCCCTACCCATCGCCCCCCTCCCCCTAGAAACCCGTTGTGCCCCGCCCCCTTAGTTTGCCTACCCGCTTGCGGTTGGGTTTATTGAACTCGCCGAATTGGGTTAGCGTAGGTTAGCTTGGGTTAGGTTAGTTACTCGCTGCCTGCTGCGTTCTTGTATCTGTGTGCGAGTGTGCTTGTTCTAAAATTGTGAAATGCGATAACGACCAACGCTGACTAACACCATATGAACGTACGAACGTATGAAGTTGCTGCCGCAGCTCTTGTCGCTTTGTGGGCTTTGATTCGGTTTAATTGCCCAAGGAATTGGTGGGGAGAGGGAGATAGAGGGGTTTAGGGGTATAGAAATGGAAAATGGGCAGGTGAAGTGGAGCCAGCCTGTCGAGAGGGCTACCAGTTCTCCCAGTTCTTCACGGAGTTCTATGGCCCTGCTCTTCTGTAGGGTTCCGTGCGGAGTTCCAGTGGCTTCTCGCTTTTGATGGGCGCTCTGATAAGTGCCGGGGTCTCTCTATGATTGAGTGCCTCAAATGGTGGAAATGGCCTGAGATGGTGCGGATAAGATTGCCCGCCGTTAATTGGGCTCTGTGTTTTCTGTGGTTTTTTTTTACTCAAAAGATCTTAACTGGGCTGGTTGCATATGAAGTGAGTTTAGCTTCAGCTCGTTTGGTATTGCTTGTTTTGTATTTATTTGGATTTGGTTTCGTTTAATTGGTAGAGACACGGAGTTGTTTTTGGGGGTCGTAGGAATTTTTTTTAGGAGTATTCTCATGAGAGCTTTTTTTGTGGAACCCTTAAATTTTAAATTTTAATTCAATTCATAATCCTTATAATAATAATTTCCAAAATGCATATAATTTATTCTCTTCTTTCTCTACTTTCAGGTATGTTTCCCCCATTTGTGTTCTCCTTTTAAACAGGCACAAGTCACCTGAGTAAGTTATTGGAGTACTGGGATTGCATAGAATGCATTCTTGGGAGGCCCCCAGAAATCCCCCACCGAATCGTAGATCCCCCAGAAATCCCCCCGAAAGCAATTACCACGCAACGGACAAGCGAGCGACGAAAACAGACGAACGGACTCGACCGATTAGTGTTCCTTTGCGAGTGTGCGTGCGTATCTGTGAGCTGGCAAGCGCCTCGTGTTCTCTGGTGTTCTATAGTTTGCCATGGTTGTACCATAGCTAGTACCATATACATATGTGTGTAGAGTGGTTGCCATGCTCGTTGACTTCGTTGGCTGCAATTGCAATTGCGTAGAGAGGCTCTCCGCAGACACTCGAGGTTATTGAACGGCAGCGACCTCACTTTGCATCGCACACACACTCAGAAATCCACCAACACAGCGACACACCAACACACATCAGATTGCTGGGCAATTTTCTTGTTGCTCTTGTCGGGCAAATGCAATTTATAAATTAATCAAATAAATTATTGCCATTGGACAAGCGCTGTCAGCACTTGTGATAAACTTGTTGGCCACAAACCATTTTCGGTTCAGTTTCGATAATGTGGCGCAATGTTCTCGAAATTTTGGAAACCTTTGAAACTTTTCGCCCACTCAAAAAATGATTATGAAAAGTAAGCAGTTACTGGCCACTTCAATCGCTCCAAGCAGCAAGTATTTGGCGAAAATATCTAAATTTATTATTGCTCAACGCGTTGGCTAAATTAAGAGGCGCCGTCTGGCCCCAAAAACAAAAAATGTAAATTGAGCAAAGTCATTTTTGCATAGAAAATTTCCACTGAATGCCATTTTCTTGAAATAATAAAAATGTTTTAATGGATTATAGCTCATTTCGCCATACAACATTGCGCTCTTTCTGCAAAGAGTCACACTAATAAAATCTAGTTAGCAATTGTTTCCCAACCGAAATTCTTTGTCGGCCCGCCAAATTTGATTAATTCCATACAATTTGCTCGAACACCGAAATATCGTCGATAAAGATCTAATCATGATAGATGGCTGTGCAGCAGAAATTACTATATTCCCGATTGCCTAGAACTCTGAACTCAATATTTCAATTATAGACCGTAATCAACTCGGGCCACGCCCACTTCCTGCAGTGAGAATTTGTTTTTCCATCGGCAGCGGCAGTCTCTCACATATATGACTCAATATTGAAAATAATTTGCAATGACTTTTGTCATAAATTGTTCAAAGCTGTTGCATAATACAAGTCAAAGCTGCAGCTGTGCGCTCAATGCACAGAGGGAAAATGCTATTGGCCTCTATTAGAAAAATATTAAATTGTTTGGATCCTAAATATTTATAATTTCAAGATATGGAACATATTAAAATAATATTATTTAACAAATATAAAGTAAAATGAATTGAACGAAAATATTAAGTTTAAATTCAATTTTATTATTTTATTGTTTTAATCTTCCATTTCTTTTACAAATATTACCAAGATGGAAGTTTAAAAATTCTACAAAGATAGATAGTTTAAAAAAATAGCCCAATATTTTCTAGTTTTATTTTTCATTTTTCTCCGAGTGTACGCATTTAAAGCGCCCACTTAGCCGAGCGAGATGGCGATAGAGATCTCAATGCGTTGCAACTGAAACTGAAACAAAATCAAATCACACTCGAAAAAATCGCAAAAAAAAGCGGCGTACGCCCAAATACAGCACGTGAGCTTACGTTTTGGCTGGTTTTGATCATTTTTGGAAGCCTGGCTTTCGGGTGAGTCATTACAAGCGCCGCCAACAGCAATGAAGAATTTATATGACAGCGAAGGCAGCCGAAAAAGGCGAAAACAATGATTGAAATTACATTAATACCGGCCATTAAAGAGACCAGAGGGAGACGGAGCATGCTGAGTGGGAGTGGGACGGAAAGAGGGGGCAGAATCAGGGGCTTCGGCTTTAGCTTCAGCTTCAGCTTCAGCTTCGACTTCGTTCAGAGTTCACTGCACTTTTGGTCAGCTTGAGGCCGTCATCACCTGCTATCCCCGTCTCTCTCATTCGGCTTAGCCCCGTCTCTTTCGCGCTCTGCCAAATGGCAACGACCTGCGCAGAAACTGCAGTTAGATTCGCACTGCTGCTGCTGTTGCAGTCGCACGCAAAAGACCTTGCCTCTCTCTTTTATTTTTTTCGTGGGTCTCCGAAACGAGTTTCATGCCCCATGAGCGAGTGTGTTTGGTCAACTGTTTTAATATTTGCCGCCGCAATTGCTTGACTTGTCTTGGATTAGATTTTAGCTGTTTGGCATTATTATTTCTCTATTTTTTTGTTGTTTGTGTTTGTATGATTACCTTTGTTTGATCGTCTACCAGACCCAAATAACAATCGCGCAATAATGCTAGATAATTGTTTTGAGCGCCGAAAAGTGTTTCCACTTGCGTCAATTGCAGACGGGTTGGCCGAAAATTGGGTAATGAGGGAACTTAGTGAGGGTAAATTTAAATTCATTTTGCCTAACAAAATGTCGTCATTCAAATGTCATTAAAGTAATCATCACCTATTCAATTAATCTAAGTACTTGAATATCTAAAGAGGTATGAAGAACAATTCTTTTGTAGGTTTGAGATACTTAACAAAGCAAAATATTTTAAAACATAATTATTTTTCCTGTATAAAATATAATATTGAAAGAAAAAAAATCCTAAAAAGTACTTATTTTTGATTCAAACTAATTTCGAATTCAGATAACAATGAAAAAAGGTCAGTTTAGCCATTAAATATACAATCTATTATCTACCCAACCAAACATGGTATCCCCATGGTATAACACCTCCCCCGAACACAATTGAATTCGAGCTTAACCAGGCGTGCTCTAATGCTTAGAACCTACTTATCTATCGATAGATCGGATCGGAGGCCAAACCACACAAAAGTAATTGCAAAGTAATTGCCGCGAGTTCATTGAACTGTCCACACTCCCCCGTCTCTTTTTTTCACGCTGTGACGCACGGCTGAAGGGGAGCTGGCAAATAGATGGGAGACAAGTACCCAAAAAGAAAAAAACTAACAAGTAGTGAAAAAATACAAAACTAGCCGGGGGAGAAGCAGCATATGTGTGGTTATAAATATTCGGTTATAAATATGAGACGCACCGAATGTGGAGCACCGATGATGCTGGCAACTGATTGAACAAAAGATACAAATGGGCAGGGGGCACTTCCTGTCCTGCTCTGCGGCATTTATCCTTCAACTTTGGCCAGCTGCGGTCATTGCTCCAGCTTTTGGAATCCGGAGACCCCAGAGCTACCGGAGCCACCGGAGCATCGGAGTCGTCACATGACCACCCATTTCGAGGGGCGGGTTCAAAGGGGGAGGCAAACACTTTCGTTGCACCCAGAGCGTAACCCCTAAAAATGTTCGTGTGTTTCCACAATCAACCCCCGAACCCGTGCATCCGGTTCGGTTTTTTGCCTCGGCTCTCGCTTCGTTTTTTGGCCCCAGCTATGAAGAGTTGAACGCACGGAAAGTGGGTCAAAGCAAAACCGAGACACTGCTGAAACTACCCGCGCCACCCAGCCACCCAACCACCCCCGAAAACACGGGAAAAGTGAAAAGGGGGAGGGCCTGTGGGCAGCTCTGTCGTCTGACAGGGCACAGGTGTCTTCCATTCCATTCCATGCCATTCTGCAACATACAACAGCAGTCCGTTTTCCCTGCTGAGAGTGCGCGCCAATTTTTCGCCCCGAGTTCATTGGCCCGGTTAAAGGACAGAGCTCCATTTCTTCCTCTTTACTATCGCAACGAAAGTGTTTGAGTGGAAAACTAATCACTGCAAAAGCGGGAAAAGTATGTGCAGCCGAGTTGATGGAGAGCTGCATTGCCTTTGGGTAGAAATGGAGTCCTTTGACTTTTGTTCGCAGTCGATTTATTAGGTAGCCTTTTACAGAACTACCGAACCCTTTGGTGTAGGTATGATTTCTGAACTCGAAATTTATTACTGTTTTTAAATAAATATTTTATTTTGAGAAAAGTAACCAAAATATATAACTTCTAAACTATTATATTCTGACTAATCTTCCCCTTAACCAATTTCCATAGCAACCAGGTGGTATTAAAAGGCACCTGGCCATTTCGACCAATTAAATGCAATGCATTTCCTTCCTGAGGTCATTTCCTCTCCGCTTCTTCTTCTTCTTCGCAGAACACTCTTCATAACGGGGCAACTGTTCCTAGGCACACAAATAGAAACCCCCTCCCACATATTTTGCTTATGCAAAAAAGAACCATTTTGCTGAGCCCCAAGTCAAGAGAGCGTTCTCTTTCTCGGATTCTCTATAGCTCTCTCTCTCTCTCTCTCTGTTGATACCATTTTCTTTAAGGTTATTGCAGTGCAATGTCCTCAATTGTCGGTCGCCTTGGTGAATTGCTTTTGTTGTTGCCTTTTTCGGGAGCTCAGATGCTGTCGCAATGTCCCTTGCACTCTTTTCTGCCCTGTCTCTTTCTCCCCTTGTATTGGCCTCTCTTTCTGCAGCAGCAGTTGCCCTTCGCTGGCGCAAAATGTGAAATGTGAAAGGTATTTCCGTTTTATTGTCGTGGCTCCGATTCCGGAGTTCAATATTGGTTTATTTTGTTGACTTCTGATTTGTCATCATTAGTGCTTTGTGGTTTATTTGCCAGTGTGGGAACTCATTAAATATGGTGAGCTGGAAATCAAAGTTAATCTGGCCTTGGTTTTGGCCACCCAATATGCCATGATTGTGTTAATTATTTTGGGATACAGGGAAAACGACCAAAGGGGATCTTTCAAATTTTAACATAAATCAAATTTAGTTTTAAATTTTTGCTAAAAAATGATTAAAATTCAAAAAATATTTTGAAATTTACCAATATATATTTTCTGTTTTACTATGCATTTAAATAATTTAATTGCAGTATTTTAAACAATAATATTTTGTATAACTATTTATAAAAAATATACTTTTTATGGTTCTCAAATATTGGAAATAATTATTTTATTCTTCATAACTTTGTGTATTTGAACTGTATTTCTAACGATTGCCCATTAGTTCAATGAATCAGGACATGTATTCGATTAGCTCAGCTTGTTCTAGAACTAACTAAACGTGTTCCTGGGCCACGCAAGCCCACACCTCCGGTCTGCCACCCCCAAACCACCCCCAAAAACCGCCCCAAAGCAAAAACAAATACAAACACAAAAGCAGGCAAAGGCAAAAGCAACAGCAATGTGCCCCACAATAACAACTATTGCAAGGCGACCATGAAGGCAGGCGAGTTGAACGAACTCAGCGCTGGCAGCGCAGCGGCAGAGCCAGGGAATGCAGAAGTGACGTCAATGAGCGCGAGGCCAAAGAGCCAGAATGTGTGTGTGTGTTTTTGTTGGGTTGTGTGGGGGTGGATTGCAAGTGCAAGCGAGAGGGTGAGAGGACTCCCTTTTTTGCCTACGTGCGGCTGACCTCGTGTTGCTTTTACTACCAGAAAGGAAGGATAAAGAGAAAAAGAGAGGCGGTGGAGGACAGAGAGATGGGTAGAATTATCCTTGGTGGCTGGGAGCGTTGACCTCTGACCTGAATGGGCGGCCAGGCGCAGGTCGCATAGTTGTAATTCGAACATAATTTATTTACACATCATTTCACCTTTTTGGCAGTCGTACTTCTCAAATTTCCTATTAAAATTAAAAAATAATAGTTTTCTCTCTATCAGTCTAGTTTAAATCAATTTATAATTCTCTAAACAGATTTATAAAGATATCTCTTAAAAAGGTCTTAAAGAGTTTCGTACTTCTGAATTTTTCGCAAAAAACACAGTTTTTATTGCATACTTTTTGAAACATTTCTGAAAATTTATTTTTTTTTTAATTTTTTTGGAATATTTTGATATTTTTGTCATCATCTCAGAAACCTATAGCCATTTTTCAACTCTAAAAAATGTTGGCACCAACAAAGTTTGACTGTATAGCTTGGTATGAATTATGAGCAACTGTCGAATAAACTTCAAGACAAGCTTGACGAACGAGCGTTGAATGAACTGTAAAGCGCCATAAAGTTCCGGATCGGATTTGAAGTCCCAGTCTGAGTCTGAAGACCCAGGCACGTGCTAATTGCTGACGCATGGAATGAGCCCCCAAAAAGGGAGAAGAGAATAGGGGGCCAGAAGAAGGGGGCTGGGAGAAAAGCGGGCGAGGGAGTTCTGAAAGCCCAACAAACGATCGTCGTTATGACAGGAGATTAGGTATTGTCTGTTTATGTGACGGTGTGTGATGTTTTTTAAATATGTGTGGGCGGTCGACGTAGAGCAGAACATAAAAAAGGGAGAGAAAGAATGGGGGAAACAAAGAAGTGGAGATGGGAGATCGGTCGGGAAGTTTCCAAATGGTTTCAGGGAAGTCTGTGGAATGTCTTGTTTATGTTGAAGAGATTTTATTGATAAGTGATCCCTATTTTGGTGGAGAGCAGTGTAGAACAAAGACTAAAATAAAAGAAGGCTAATCCATTTCACATGAAATATCACTGTAAGATCCCTTCAAAATTTAAATTCCTATAAATACGAAAATATTTCGACACGAGATGGTTCCACTTGCCTCCATTTCTTTACGGCATCCATCAAGTTGCCGACTTTTTTTTGGACCTGCTCAACAGCTCTTCTGGGGCGATCGATCGATCGAATTGATGTCAAGTTCCGACGGTAGCACCCTCCCCAAACAAAAAATATACCTCAAGCAAAACAAAGAACATAAAAGAACCGAAACAGAACAGAAATCTTGGTCAAGCAGTTTTCGAGGCAACGATCGTGCCAACAGGTAGGCGGTTTCAGCAAAAAATACAGGCAGCCAAATAAACAAGAAAACCCCCCGCGGCATAGGATCATTCATGAAAAGAACTCAAGCCCGCCGAAAAAAAATTAAAAACAAAATTAACAACAAATTACAGAAGGGAAAAAATGTGCCAAAGCAGAGCCAAAAAAGAAATTATTTAACAAACAAACAAAGAATGAGTTATAAAATGACGTTGCGGATCAAAAGCAAAAATAGGGGGGTGGCGAGAGAAAGAGAAGTGGATACTTGGGGAGAGAGAGAGAGCAGGCTGCGATGTGTGTGCCTTTCTGTGTGTGGAAGAGCTCTCACTTTCTTTTGAAACTTGTTATTCGCTTTGCGAGCAGAGTTCATTCACATTTGGCCACGCCGCGGCGGGAGAAAGAGAGAGATAGAGAGAGGGGAAATGGCACAGCTGTTTCCGAAAGTTCCCGAAAGCCGAGTTCGAAAATGAGTGCAAATCTCTCGACACCCCCAACCGAGCGCAGTGCAATGACCCTAGATTCTGCAGCTTAGATTGCAGGCTTGGTTAAAAATTCGCAAAAAATGTGTGTGCAAATTTTTAATTGCCAAAGATTTCCTTGAACGCATTTCGACAGTTGTGTATGTAGGCATACATACTCCGCCCCCCGTCGAAGCCAAGCCCACCTGAGGTTTCTGTGTCGTTGACCGACCGCCAGAGCTCAAAAATCGCAAATACATATATATATTCTCGAACATACATATATATATCTGCCTGAACTGCAAGCGAATTTGCATGCAAAATGCATTGAGAGCAGAGCTCTCTCACTCTCTTCTCGCCACTTCGTTTCGAGTTCGCTCGGCTTCGGCTTTGGCATTCGGCTTTCTCGCCCCGTCTCTTTCCCAAACGCCTATAGCCCTCTCTTTCGCAGCTCCACATTCGAAGGTGGCTGACCGAAATGTGGGTCACGACAATGGCGGGGTTCGTTGAACTGAACCACCGCCGCAGTCGCTGCCTCGGTCGCTGCCTCGGTCGCTGCTTTGCCTCTGCCGCTGCCTCTGCTGACGTCGCTAACGTTTTGGGGCTTTTTGGTTACGTAGCTTGTGTGCAAGCGAGAGGGGCTATGGCGAAGTGCGAGCGAGAGGTGGGACCCACAACTTGTGTGCATTTCTTGGCCCCAAAAAAATCACAATGCGAACAAATATTATTTAATACACTTATTAAATCATCTGGTTGGAAAGTGGAGTTTGGAGTTCATCGAACCGCCAGCAATTGACAAATTTTTTAAATGCGGCAAAAATATTTGCCCAAGCATAATGTTTGCATTTTGTTAATTAGGCGGGGATTGTCCTGCAAATTAGGTCATATTTGTTGAGTATCAAAGAAGTTGAAAGAAGAAACAGCTGAATTTGCTTAGTTCAAAATAATTAAGATACATTTGTCTCAATTCTTTTTCTAAAAAATTATTACCTATTTCTGGAAACTATCGTGAAACTTAATCTTAATCATTCTTAAGTTTTCTGGACATACACCCCCATCCCCTTTCGTATAGATGACCCCAAAAGGCGTTCGGGAACATCGTTCCAGATCTCAGATCCTCTTAGGCCTGTCATACTCACATTGATGGCTCAGCCAGCCCCCATATCAATTAATCTTATTTGTCACTCAAATATCAAAACATGAGCAAACACAATACGCGCGTTGGGAATCTATGGGGAACAATCGAACAGAATAGAACAGCACAGAACAGCACAGCCCGCCTCTGTTTTGTTATCAAACAAAGCTGATCAGTCAGGTGGCAGTGGCAGCAACTACACTCATAGAAATTTTTACCTAAATACTAGAAAAGTCGCCCTAAAACCGAGGTCGCCCTAAAACTAAGGAAAATTTTCTTATTATACGGGTGGCTAGCCCTAAATATACGAAAAATCGCCATGGAAAATATTTTTTAGGGTTAGTTTTTTCAAAAAGGCAAATTTTCCGTGTTTTTTAGGGCGAATTTTTATGAGTCGCCTCCAAAAGTAATTCCTTCTTTTTAGGGCGAAATCGCCCTAAAACGTAGAACAAAATAGCAAAAAAAATGTTCTGAAATTGCCCTAAAAACAAGGAAGAGTCAAACGAAATTTTAAGACGCAATTAATGGATACATATGTAATACATGTGTGTATGTGTGTGTGGTTGACAGGTCAAAACAAGTGAATGTGTGTGTATATTAGGGCGGACCTTTTTCTATGAATTTTGATGCTGAGCGCATTTGACTTTAGAGAAGTCCACCCTTTTTCTTCTTCTTTGCTACTTTTCGTCCGCTGCAGTGGCAAGGGTGGGGGTAGAAAGAGTTGCATTGTCTAGACTTTGTCATAATTTTTCGGGCGCTTGGCAGTGAAAGACGTGTTTGTATGAAACCTTTTGTTTGTGAAAAAGTGAAAAATGTAAACGCTATTAAGGGACTTGGGAGGCGATTCTTTTTCTGATTTCTGGTGAGTACATACATATATAATTGTGCAATTTGGATATTAATAACTAATTGAATTTACATATCTGTAACAAAGGAAAATGCAGCGGAAACTTTAAAAAATTTGAGTGGAAGCAGCTACGAGGAGAAATTCCTGTTCAACTAGTCGGTCCAGAAGCGGAAGTTTTGGAAGTGTGGCAGAACAAAGTAAGATCATTAATAAGAGTATACATATATGTATGTGTATATGTAAATAATGCTTGAGTTAAAAAGATGATGCAACAGAATACACACATACATATGTATATATTTACAAGAAATCTGTATTTATGCACCGGACAAACCGCATTCATAAGTGCATATGCCAAAACAGCCCCCAAATTTCTATTGCGACATTTCGTCAGTGCTCGAAATTTGCTTTTTCTGCTTCTTTTTTTTTCTAGGAGTAGCAGCAAACGCAACCGCAGGCTAAATGAAAATTGTGTGTGTTGGTTGTGCATTTTTATATTAATTTCTAACATTTTTTTCTTTTTTTTTTAAGATCGAGAACGCTTTTCAGATCCAGCTTTCGCAAACCACTTTTCGGACTTAATAAAAGCAGGAGTAAGGAAGCAACAGGAAATAAACCTGCTCAAATTTTTGGAAAGCTCTGAAGGTAAGTGCTTCTCTTTTTTTCTATTATCATATAATAATTAGACTGTTTTCATTTAATAGAGATACAATCAACTTTAAATTGGCTTGCGATCCATTCAGTGTTGGTGCCGACAGCAAGAAGAAAAAAGGACGCCGGGAGCAAGAACGCGAAGCACACCATTGCAGACTCGGGAAGCCGTTTCTTTTAAAGTTATTTATTATTTATAATTTTTAAACCCGATATAATCCATTTAGCAATAAGAATAGGAGAGTATGTAAATTTGTAAACCTATAAATTGTGTAAATATATTTGTAGTTAATGTAAATAACAACAAACAAAAATATAAACCAAAAAAAAAATATATTAAAATTGTATTTGTATTTATGAAAAATGGCCGTGAAATTTTGGGGAGCATTTTGCATGTTTTAGGGCAATTCACCTATAAATCCAGAGAAAATGCCCTAGATTTATGAAAATCTGCCTTTAGTTTTAGGATATTTTTCCTTATTTCTAGGGCAATTCGCCTTAAAATCCAGAAAAACACCCTAGATTTATAAAAAATTGCCTTTAGTTTAAAGGTATTTTTTCCGATTTCCAGGGCAATTCGCCTATAAGTCCAAAAAAATCGCCCTGGATTTAAAGGAAACTGCCTTTAGTTTAAGGGTCTCATTTCTTATTTTTAGGGCAATTACCTTTGAAAATAGAAAAATCGCCCTAGATCTACGAAAAATCGTCCTAAATGTATGACAAATTCACCCGTATTTTTAGGGCAATTTGCCCTTATTTTGTTGCCTAGTCGCCATTGACCCCCGTTTTAGGGCGATTTTCCTTGTTTTTAGGGCGATTTTACCGGAAAATTTCTATGAGTGTACCTGAGATACCTGAGCTACCTGAGAAATCAGAGTGTCGCGTGGGTGGTGGTAGAATTGTTTACCAGGCGCCCCCACTGCAGCAGCAGCAACAGCAGCAGCAGCAGCAATACCAAGCAGCAACATCTATTGTTAGACGCTGGCGTCGCTGTCGACGCTTGGAGTGAATGTCCTCAGTTGGCACACAAAAACAAAAACACAAAATACAAAACGACAGCAGCAACATCAGCGGGAGCAGCAGCAATAGCAGCAGCAACAGCGAGAGAGCCGCCCGAAGCAACACGAGGCACAAAAAGCCACTTCGGCTGGCTGCTTTGAGTTGCTCTGGGTCGTTTTGTGCTGCTGGTGGACGCTGCTTTCATTCGCAAATTGCTCGTCGTTGGCAGCGGTTGTGCAGAGCAAGAAAAGCGCGCGAAAAAATAAATAAATATCATAATACAGCTGGATCAAGCGAAAGAGATAGAGAGCAGAGCCAACAAATGTTCAATAGGAATAGCAAATAATATCACATAATATTTTTGTTGGTGCCAGTGAAGTGAGATCAAAGTGAAGTGTGCAATGTTCCTTATTAGCAAATCGTAGAGCAACCAACAATCGAGAGTTCAAGTGTCATTCTGAAGCCAAAAAGCAAACAAAATCTCTAATTCAAATATGGTTTGTGCGATGCAAGAGCAGCAGCAGCAACTCCAGTTGCCCCAGCAGCAGCAGCAACAGTCACAGCAGCAACACGGCACAACGATAGTGCTGCTGACGGGAAATGGAGGCGGTAATCTGCATATTGTCGCGGCACCGCAGCAACATCAGCCCCTGCAGCAGCAGCAGCAGCAGCAACATCAGCAGCATCCCCACCAGCAGCAGGCAAAGAGCCAACAGCTGAAGCAGCAACACTCGGCATTGGTAAAGCTGCTGGAATCGGCGCCCATTAACAAGCAACAGCAGTCGCCCAAACAAATTGTTTATCTGCAGCAGCAGCAACATCAGCAGCATCAGCAACCGCAACGCAAAAGACTGAAAAACGAAGCAGTAATCGTACAACAGCAACAACAAACACCTGCAACACTAGTAAAGACAACCACCAACAGCAACAACACCCAGACAACAAATAGTATTAGTCAGCAGCAGCAGATTGTAGCAACACCAAAGCCGCCATGTGCCGATCTGAGCGCCAAAAATGACAGCGAATCGGGAATTGAGTCCAACAGCGATGAGGATTGCCCGAGTGCCAACCCCGCGGAGAAATCGCTCGAGGAGAGTAGCTACGAGCAGTATCAGTGTCCCTGGAAGAAGATTCGCTATGCGCGGGAGCTCAAGCAGCGGGAACTGGAGCAGCAGCAGACCACCAGCCACCAGGAGACGAAGCCAGCTGCCATACCCACCAGCAACATCAAGCAGCTGCACTGTGATAGTCCCTTTTCGGCGCAGACCCACAAGGAAATCGCCAATCTCCTGCGCCAACAATCCCAACAGCAGCAGCAGCACCAGGTGCAACACCACCAGCAGCAGCAACAACAACAGCAGCAGCAACAACAGCAGCAACAGCGAAGGGATAGCTCCGACAGCAACTGCTCGCTAATGAGCAACTCGAGCAACTCCAGTGCGGGAAATTGTTGCACCTGCGGCGGCGGGGATGATCAGCAGCTGGAGGAGATGGACGAGGCCCAGGATTCGGGCTGCGACGATGAGCTGTGCGAGCAGCATCACCAGCGACTGGACTCCTCGCAGCTGAACTACCTGTGCCAGAAGTTCGATGAAAATTTGGACACGGCTCTGAGTAACGGGAATGCGGGGAGAAGCACGCCGGCGATGTCAGCGAACGAAGATGCCGATGTAGGTTTATTATTAGGGGGGATTTGTATTTGATAAATATAATTTGTAGGAATTTGTTTAGGTCCGCTTTGAACCATTATCAGTTACTAGGATTGGTAAAAAAAATTGATAGCATGGTTTTAACAATCGATACTACGCTCAAAAAAAAAAAATGAATTTTACATGAATTTTTTGAATTTAATTTCACTTTTATCACTGTAAAAGTTAGATCGTTTTTTTCCCAATTATTTTTTAGAGTCAACCACACATTTTCCATAATTATTTTTTCATATTTTTCCATTATTTTTACAATTTGTGCTTTATTTTCTTTAATTTTCGATACTATCGATAGTATCGATAGTGTCTACTAACTATTTTTTAACAACCTTATCACTTACTAACCGATGTTTCTATTGCCTTATCATTACAGGGCTTCTTCCGTCGCTCCATCCAGCAAAAGATCCAGTATCGCCCCTGCACCAAAAATCAACAGTGCAGCATTCTGCGCATCAATCGCAATCGCTGTCAATATTGCCGCCTGAAAAAGTGCATCGCCGTGGGCATGAGTCGCGATGGTGAGTACACAAAAATATGCCTTATAGTTATGAAAATATCAAATAAGGGAGGGAAAATGAGCTACTCGAAACGGGCCAAATTAATTCAAGCTCAACACCAAGCTCAACAACAGCAACATTCGGACGCACGACGATTTAGCCGAGTGCCACACGAAGTTCGCTCGGCTTTTCTGAGTTCATTGACCAGCCGTGAACGAAATTTTAGCTCTGCGAGTGTGTGTGAGTCTGTATTGCAACATTTCGCTTGGCGCGATTTCACGGCAAAGTAAAAGTTGTCTATTTTGTTTAAACAAATTCCCCGAACAACACGAAAAAAAGAGCACACACACCCGCATGATAAATTGAGAGCAGGCTGTCGGCGGCGAGAAGTGTGCGCCATTTCGAAATGGTGTTAAAAGTTGAATGAACGCACTTAACCCAAATCCATAATGGAGACAGCAGAGCGAGGCCATCATTCGCCCTATCTCTCTCTCTCTGAGCTCTCCCTCTCTCTCTCCCTCTCTTTCTCTTCGTTACGTTACGCTGACTGCATTTGTTATTATTGAGTTTTGTAATAATTTGTTTAAATTAAGCTCACAGCCCGGAAAATATTTACAGGAAATAGCCAGCGATTATGAAAGCACAACACACACACATACAACATGCAACACTCAAACTCTCTCGCACTCTCTTTTCCACGTTCATTGACTTCTCGCTGGGCGGCCATGTTTGCTGTTTGCAGTGAAAACGAAAACGAAAGTGGTTCATGCGTGTGTGTGTGTGTGAGTGAGGGAGAGACGTGGGGAAGAGGGACGGGTATACTGGGGAGAGAGGCGGGGAGACGCTGTTTTGTAGGCAACACGCAGACGCGGCCTTTGTGTAAAATATGTAGTATTTGTTGCTGCCTTCGATGTTGTAATTGATGGATTAGATTTTGATATTTTTTCGAATGTGGAGCGCGCGTGTGTGGCAAGGGGAAAGTAAAAAAAGAGCAGTGAAAAATATGTAGTAGGGTTAAAGTAAAAAGTATTATGTTTGGGAAATGTAACATTTTTAATAATCAGTTTTAAATAAATTTCAAAAGTCTATAAATTAAAAAAATAACCTTCTTTAGAAAAAAATCGCTTTTTCCCTTTTTTCGTTTTTCCCCCAAAAACACCCCCTCATTATTATAGTATGACAACTAATTTTATGCCTTTGTTTACCACCACCAAACACTAATGAGGCCCCTCTGCTGTCACCATTAAAATCCTACCATCAATTAGCCACTAACCTAGAGCCGAGCACAATAAAATAATTTTTTAGCAAATCCTTGAACTAGTTCTGTGCCTAGAGCAACCCAAAGCTAGTGCCAAAAATAAGTCATGTGAACCGAACAAAAATTCGACCGCCAACCAAATAAACGGCAAACTCGAACTCGGCAACAGCAATGAAATAAAATCGAAAAATAAAGAAGCAAAAAAAAAAAACAAAGAGAAAAAAGCAAACCAACAAATTTCGAATTGTTTATAATAAAAATGACCGTGTGCTATTTAAGCGACGGCGACTGCGCTGCCGGTTGCCTTATCTTTCAAGGAAAATTAAAATAAAACGCACACGCCGAAAAAAAGCAAAAAAAAAAACAAAAAACATCGAGGGCCGCTGATGAACAATTTACAGTTATAAAACAAGAGCGACTGACCTAGAAAACGCCACGAAATCATAATTTATTTTTTGTTTACAAAAAGTATCGCAGCGAAGAGACAACTACTTTCACTTTTTCGAAAAAAACCAACCGAAAAATATATATACCCATATAATTGGCGGCCATTTCGAAACACTTTCTTTTTCATTTCGTTTCGTTACATTTCGGCTGCTTTCATAATTTCTTTGGCCAGTAATAGGCGCCATTTTGTTGGTGTTTTGTCTTCTGGCTTTTCCTTTTGCTATTGCAAAGACACGAAAATAACGCAAGAAATGAAAACGAAACCGAAATTTAGCGCACACAAGCGCCCCCCTCGAAAAAGTCAAATAAAATACGTCCCAACTCGGCTCAGTTCATTGACCGCCGCTGACGTGCAGGAAAACTGGGTCACCATCGGCGGCGCAGCGGCAGCGCGGCGGCAGAGCGCCAGTGAAGGTGGTTGCGCCTGTGTGCGTGCCTCGTATCTGTGTGAGCGCTAGTAGCGATAGTAAACAACGAACAATGTGCACAACACTCTCGTCATTTTGCATTTGATTTTGCGGATTTGCTTGGAAATTTATTAGTTCACCGTGGGCTGGCCAAAAAAAAAAATCCAAAAAATCCACCGAAATTTAAAACAATAAATCGTTGGATTTTTTCTTCTCGCCATATTCTAATTTTCTATATATTGCTCTCTTCTAGCTGGCACATGCACATGCACACATGCTGGCTTTTAATTGAAATGAACTTAAATTAGCGCGAGGTTAGGCAAATTGAAAGTAAATATGCAACACGAACGAGAATCGAGATAAAGCCCGCGAAAAAGGAGGGGAAGGGAGGAGATCACTGAATAATATTTGAAGATTAATTATAAAGAGGAATTTTAGAAAAAGAAAATAGATAAATATTCTCTAGATTTCTTTACAACATTTATTTTATCTTAGGCCTCCAAAATTCTTTTATATCTCCCCATCAAAATCATGGCTTAGCAAATAGATAACCGCACCTACAAGCAACATGCACAGCAGCAATTAGTTGCTGGTGTGTCCCAGAAGCACATAAAATAATCAAACAATTGTCAATTATCGAAGGCACAGCATTTTTTCTATATATATATGCGCACATAAATATATATAAACGAGCAACTACGACATGCTCGTTGTTGCTGTTGTTGTCGCAATCATTATTATTTTGAGGCTACACACACACAGCAGCAACAGCAGCAGCAACAACATCATGCATGTAGATTTCGCCTTGCCTCGCCGCTGCGAGTGTTTTGAACTTTATTCAGGTCAATTACAAATACATTAAAATGCCAGTGCTACACACAGATACTCATGGCAAGCTGTTGACTAAAATAATATTGGAGGCTACACAAAATTTACAATAACAACGAGAACAAGGCGGACAAGGAGACCAGAGACTATAGACTAGAGACCAGAGACCAGGGGTAATGGGTTGGGGGTTTGGGGGCTGACTGGGGGCTTTCGGGGTTGGGCCTCTCGGTAGGAGTAGCTGAACACTTGGAACAGTTCAAGGAGCCTTCGACTCGGCTCATGAGAGTGGGCGCGTGAGTGGGCGGCGCTAGAACAGCTCGCAGCTTCAAGTACAAAATGCTAATGATGACGATGTGGGTGAGGTTCTACAGTCAGTAGTCGGGTGAAGGTTTTTGTGAGGCAATCGAAAAGATTGAACTGGTTTTAGAAATAACTAAATATAGTATTTCTAGTATTTTCTGGTATTTCTAGTATTTTATTAAAACTCCGTTTTCAAGCCCAGTTACTCCACTCCTTTGACGCTTATACAATTACTTGCTGTCCATAAGTGAAATCATTTCACGCGTGTCATCCATCAGCAAATGAAAAGGAGGAAAAAATCAGCGAAAAGAGAGTAGCGAAAAAAACACTGAACACTTCAACAACGGCAGCTGCTTGACAACTTGAGTTTTCGGTCGCCTGCTGAAGCTTCATTTATTTTTTTTTTATTTTTATTTATTTTTTTCTTTTCTTCGCTTTGGTTACATAAAGTTAGGCAGCACAACTGCCTTCACCTGCCTCACAAAAGGCAGCCACAAAAAATGGTTAACGGTGAAATTGCAAAGAAAAGAGCGCCAAAAGGCAGCGCAAGAAGAAAGACGAAAAGAGCCAAAAGCAAAAAGCCAGCGAACGTAACAAACTTGTTTTACACGAGACGCTGGCGTCGCCTACTACGCAAGTTGAACCTTCAAAAGGTTCATTTACCTCTCGCCACGAAGAGCGCTCGTCGTTCGTCTGGCAGCTCGAACGAGCCGAGTTTTATATATATTTTTTTTGCTTTTTTCCCCCGGGGAGGAGAAGCGGGCGAAATAAAAAATGTACTTTCGCTTTTTTCAATGCCTCGGCGCCAAAAACTAGTTTTCCAGCTCTCAAATTTGCTCTCCGAGAGAGCAACATTGCAGCAATATTGCCGTTGCTGTGGGCCGATGTTGCAGTTGCTGCTGCTGCTGCTGTTGCAGTTGCTGCTTTTGGGCCACAGTTAAACGACCGAGCCGCAGAGTTCAACGACTCTTGTAAAATTTCTCGAAGGTTTCGCATTGCAACATCCAACAACGAGCAGTCGCAACTTGTTCGAAGCTGCATTTGCATGCCGTCTCTGTCTCTCTCTCTCTCTCTCTCTTATTCTCTCTCCCTATATATACCCCTCTCTTTCGTGTGCTGAATGCTGTTCATTGCACTCGGCCTCGTTTCGTTCGGCTGCAATTTTTGCACGACGTCAGAGGCTGAGCAAAATGCGAATGTTGCGAGGGGGCAGCAAGGGGTTAAAGCGAGGGGCCTGCAGTTTGTCGCCGAGTGCAGCGACTCTTATTTGGGTCAGGCACGGTCATTCGCCTCTGCTGCAGCGACGACGGCGACGGCATTGGCGCGCATTTATTCGAAAATGATTAGACACGAAATGGAATTATTTTTGCGTATGCCTTTGAAGTCCGTTCGCTTGCAATGCGCGTAGATGCAGATCAGCTTGACCCAATTTTTTGTTTTCAGGGGGAGAATAATTTCTGAACTTGTAAACAAGTCGGGGTATTTATTGGGAATTTTTTTGGAAAGGAAGGGGGATTGTAAAGGTCAGTGATGAAAAAGGTTGGGAAATTCATTAGAAAAGTTTGGAATAGCTAAGATATTTTTCTAAATAATTGGATGATTAATTAATTAATTACTCATGCCTTAGCCTTAACTGCAGCTGCTTTCGCTCGCCTTTTGTTTGATTTTCGCCCTTTGTTCTCCACACCTCGTCGATGAGAAATGAAATGAATCGAGGCACGACCTTTTCATGTTAAATTAATAATATGGCACAGGGTCTACTCTACCCTGAGCGATCCGAGCGATGTCAAGTGCTGCTATGCGCTAAATGCGCGGCGGCGACCTCCCCGGCGTTTTTCATTGAGGCATTTTTCATGACCCACAAAAGCCAGAGACGAAGGCTCCAAACCGAAAATAAAACACAAAATACTTGCTTATGCGGGGGCTTTCTTTTGTCTTGAGAAATTTCAAGAAACTTCACAACATACGCCTGATGGCTTCATTATTATTATTATTATTATTATTTGGGGTTTGGGGTTCACTTCGGCCCCTTTCTTCGGCATATCATTTCTTTTGTGTGCCCCCCTTTGTTTGTCCGTGTGGCTCTTTCCACACGCTTCGATCGCGTTGTAAACAACTTACGCAAGCAAACCGACAACCAAAAAAAAAACCAAAGACCAAAGCAACAACAATTGTGTCGCTTATGTGACTTTACGTAAAGCCATCATCCAGAGGTGTCTGTGAATCACCTATAGCCATAGTCCAAAACCGAAAGTAGGCCTCTTCCTCCGCTCTGTGGGTGCAATGAACTCGTCGACTGCCTCGTCGCGTAAACAACAAGTTTGGATTTCGGCTTTCGTTTATTACTTCCCCGTAATTCAGGAAGTCAGCCGCTCAAATGCCCAAACAATAACAAGTAATCATGAGCAATTCGAGTTTAGAAAGCCACTTGATACAAGGCACTTGGGATGGCACGGCGCAAAATGAGGCTAGCCTCGCGTCTTGTCGCAGTGAAAGTGAAACTTGTTAATTGGCTTTTAATTGCTGGCATTATTGTGAATGCCAATTATGACCAAAGCGATGCTATTGAACTGGTTTCCTCTCGGCCAGCAGAATAAGCTTATATAAGATTTGCAAATGAGAGAGATGAGACCTTAATAAAAAAGTTTTTCGAATAGTAAAATTCTTATTTTAAAAATTAAATAAATTATTTCGACACAACCAAGTGGAAATAATGGTTGTAATTATACAAAAAAGCCCATTAAATTACCGGCCTGTTATCACATCGCAATCGTTTCGTTTTTGGGCCACCTTCGCCCCAGTTGAATCCAGTTGTCTCTCCGTCTTTCCGCCTTTTGGTGTCTGCTGTCTTTAGCCCCAATCTTCGGGGCGTTATGCAACCTTTATAGGCCTACTCAACACTGTTGACCAATCCAGTTGCCTGCATTTCCACGGCACGCACGAATATTTCTACCCGAAAAAGAGCCAAACAACTTTCACTTTTACTTTCGTCGCATCGCCGGAATGATTATTAAATGTTGCTCGTTGTTCGTTACGTTTTTGTGGCCTCATTCGGGCCGCTAAGTTCATTGACCACCGCACTCTGGTGGGGTAAACCGAAGCGACTCGACGACAAAGCCAGAGTTTGAATAAACAAACAATCTGGAACACTCACGTCAGTTGGCGATGATCGCCGGATCGAGTGAGTCACCTATGAAAGCTGAACATAAAAAGATCTGCATTTGCTTAAATGCAAACTCAATGCTTAACCCTCGACTGACGGGCAGACGGGGCCAGTGGCGTCGTAAATTATCCACTCAGGCGTGAAGTCATCAAGTTTGATTTAGCAATCTCATTACTGGCCTCAGCCTCCAGTCTAGATTTTCCACCTGCCAACGTGACGTATGCGCAATGTTCCACACACATCACTCATACGCACCGTGAAAAATGCCCCCGTGCAAAATATTCACAAGTACGGCAAAAGCTTTCCGAAAGCTTGCCCAACTCAACACCATTTTCTCTTGCGTGGTGAAAAGCTCTGCGAAGCTTAAGAGTTCTTAAGAGAGTCTTGTGCTCTTGTGTCCTCTCTTCCGAGTTTGTTGAACTTTCCTTCGATGGATGAAGATGGTGTGCAAGAAAAGAGAGATATAAGCGCCGATAAAGCGCCCTTAAAAAGAAGAGCTTATCAGGGAAAGCTTATCAGTGCTTGAACTTGCTTTGTGTGTGGGGTGGGTCATTGTTTCAATATATCAAAGAACAATTACAGAAAGCAAATGTGTACATTGTACATAAGAAATATTTATAGAATAAATATTATTTATTTTAATTAAATATTGAAAAAATAGTGTTAGAATGTCAACACAAAAAGATATGCACTAGAAATTAAAATTTATATGGATTTAAAGAAATACGAAATTTTATATTTTCATAAACATTATTTACAAAATATTTAAAAATACGAGTTAGAAGAGCTACACATCTTATCACAGACTCAGCTCTCTTGCAATGGTTTGTTGCCCCCGCTCAAAAACAAAGGTTGCCCCATTGACAAAGAGCTTTTCCCGCTCTTTAGCTCCCTCTTTGGCTCTCTTTCGAGCGCTCCGTTGGTCGTTGCCTCTGCGGCTTTTTGTGTTTTGTGCGGCGTTTTCGGTTTTCTGCTTCTGTTTTGAGACCGAAGCTCAGTCGCCATCGCAGTCGCCGCAGTTGAGGTTCGCTCTCCTCGATTGGCCCCATACTATACCATACGATAGCATACCGTACTCTGGGTATATTCGTAACGCGCTTTGGCTTTTACAGTTAGTCGCGTTCGAGACCTTGTCGAGTTTTGTCATATTAGCCAGCGATCCGCGGGATCCGAAATAAGCCAAGAGCAACGCGAGTGCGGCATTTGCCACAGATAACTAAACCAATATTTAATATCAGTTAAATTAAATTAAATTAAATTATTTAAAACAAAATGCTGATTAATACCAATGAATGTTAAATTGTTAATGTGAAGAAAAGTCGACCAAGTCTCCAAGAAACAAAACACTTAAGCAACACCCACTACTACTCACTCGTCTGTCTGGATTACGCGCCTAAAATATTAAAATACCAACCAAACCAACCACTAATTTATTTGCTAAATATTCCAAAAATTCAATCAATGTGAAAAGCAAGCAAACAAAGTTCCTCTCACAACAAAACAGCAGTTAATTAAAATATTTAACCGAGATTAAGTGCAAATAAGATAACAAGTTTCTCAAACAAATATATATCCACATGTACCTGAGTACCAACCAAAAAGCTGTGTGTGTGCCAAAAACCAAGAAGAATTATCAAAGAAAAAATATTTAATGAGCGAGCTCAACTGAGTGGTTGATGTGCCCCCAAAGGGAAAAGTGACCAAGTCAAGCATTTCGTCAAAATAAACCCCGCAATCAAGCACAGAAAACATAAAAATGGGCGAAGAACTGCCGATATTGAAGGGCATACTTAAGGGCAACGTCAACTATCACAATGCGCGTAAGTTAAATGATCCAAAGCGATCCAATCCGAAAGTCGCACAAGAGTTAGAGTTAGAAAGTGAAAGAGCCAAACCAATTTCCCTAAGCCGGCTGACACAGATTTGGCTAGAAAAAGAGTTAAACAAAATTAAAATAACACCCAGCTTTCGGTTTCCAAAAAAAGAGACAAGAAACTCCCAGAGAAATGCAGGCGTTCTGAGATTCTCCACTTTTGATTCGCTTTTTGTTTACCTTTATTTTTTGTCTTCTTGTCGATGCCTCCAAACAAATAGCAACAACCAAAAGCGAGCGCCATTGAAGTGTTGACCTCGTTTATAAACATACAATAATTTTTTCTTTGCCGCGGAAGAGCTTTAAACTTGAATCGAAACTCCGGCGAAGGCAGCGTTGCGTTGCTATTTTCTAAAAAACAGAAAAAAAGAGCCGAAAGAGCGGAGCAACAATATCGCATGTTTGACCAACTTTTTCAGTCTCTCCGCATGGGAAAGTTGGACGTTGCGGCGCGTCGCTCTAATTTCTACGCGCAGTCCGTCGCTGCGCCTGCGCAGACTTCATTTTCCATTTCGTTTGACCTGGATTTCGCTGCGCGGCAAGTGGGTCACACTCTCTCGCTGGCTTGGCTGCTGGAAAAAGCAGTGAAAAATCGGTAAAAGAGCTGTTTCACTTTTGCGACCGAGCCGGAGTGAAATTGTGCGAGTAGAAATTTCTTTTGACATTGAAAAGTTGGCCAAACATTTGTCAGATTTTGTTTGATGGTCGTAAATGGCCAAAGTCTTAAAAGTAACTTTCGGAAAATATTACAAATGGAAACTAGAACTACTAGAAACAGTTTTTAAAAATCAAATTAAATTACTTAATTTAAAAACCTGTTTTTAATATAAACTGAACCCGCCTTGATCTTCTGCAAACCTTCTTCTCAATTAGCGAGCCCACAACTCGACCGACTTTTATCGATCCCTCTCATCTGCACTCCCCTTTGATTTATTCCTAGTGCGAAAAACGTGACCGCAAACGTGCCTGATTTTTTACCTCTCTCGTTGGTGAAATGTGAAAGTTCACCCACATACAAATTTTTCGGTTGCGGCCAAAGGCAGAAATTAAAAATCTAAAAAAAGAGAAAGTGTAACAGGGGAGAGAAGACTGCAGACCGAAGACTGAAGACTGACAGACTGAAGAAACAGAGGCAGCTGAGGCAATGACCCACTTCGAAGGGCAGTAAATTGCAGGGGAAAACGGGAAAAGGGGCAGGGGCACTTCCTGCGTGACAACAGGACAACAGCTGTCCGTTGCACCTGCTCTGCGTGCAGTGAAGTGTGCAATTGATGGGCCCCATAATTTTATGCTCATGCTTGGGCTGAAGTTTAAGTTTAAGCACCGCTTACAAGGCCGAAAACTAACCAGAAATATCCTTTTCCTTTTTTCCCATTGCAGCTGTGCGTTTTGGACGCGTGCCGAAGCGCGAAAAGGCGCGCATCCTGGCGGCCATGCAACAAAGTACCCAGAATCGCGGCCAACAGAGGGCCCTCGCCACCGAGCTGGACGACCAGCCACGCCTCCTCGCCGCCGTGCTGCGCGCCCACCTCGAGACCTGCGAGTTCACCAAGGAGAAGGTCTCGGCGATGCGGCAGCGGGCGCGGGATTGCCCCTCCTACTCCATGCCCACACTTTTGGTGAGTTTTTGTGTTGAATTCTTAAGGATTAAAAGGGAAAATATTTATTAAAACGAAGAGCATAAATAGTAGGGTTTATTTTATGATACTACAGATCTTTAGTAAAAACTTTTATGATGGAACAACATTTATAAAAACGTAGAGACACTAATCAAAAATTAAAATATTTATTAAAACAAAGAACTTTTGTAATTTCTAAAATCGTAGTGAAAATAATCAGAGCAAAGTAAGATTTATTTTATGTCACCACAGATCTTTACTGAACTGATTTAGCATTGAGTTAGTACACCATTTACAGAAGTATCATAAATAACCATTGGCCATAAAGTTATGAAAATGCCAGCAGCCCTACGCGTCTATCAGTACATTATTAATAGCCCGCCAAAGGTTACGGCGTAGGCGAAGTCACATTTCCGGGCCGCCGACTTCTGTTGACATGCATAGATCGGCAGCAACTAGTCGCTAGTTACTAGTGACTGCTCACTGGTGACTGCCTACTGCCGGCGTTAGTCATGCGCCAAGGTGAACCTGTTTGCACGATTCTAAACCAGGAAATCGCTGGCCACACGTAGACGCGTCTACGAGCCGAAGAGTCGACTCTTTCGGCTCGATTCTTGCGGGGCCTCCAAACGTGGCCATTGAAGTGGCAAGTTTGGGGTCAAGTTCTTGACGAAAAGCTTGTCAATGTCAGATTTATGACAGTCGGTTTCCCCTGACAGCCGCATGATGAATGCTAGCTATAGTTTGTAAATACCATTTTCTGTTTACTTTACAACCGACGTCACTGGGGTTTTATTTTTGGGGTCAGAGAAAATGGATCGAGCATAGAGGAAGTAAAAAGATTCGGCGCTGAAATAAAATACGCCGATGAACCATTTGTTGTACCGCAAACCGAAAGCGATAAAGAAAAGTGCCTCATACACATACAGATATATATTAAAAAAAAAAAAAACGTGTCCCGGCTCTCGGCAACAACAAAGTACACAAACAAAGTTCTAAAGCTCAAGGTCAAGCGTAGCGTCATTATTAATGAAAGCACATAGCTGGCTATCGCGGGGGGGAGCGAGAGGGACAGAGCACAGGATTAGAGAGAGACGGCGAGCCAGACACATGCGTTGCCCATTTAAATAAATTATTATTAAAATATTTAAAAGCGACACGAGCAGGCAAAAAAATGTGAAAAAACAGCGGGACAAAGTCAGAGTCAAGTGCAAGGCTAAAAAAGTTAAAATTTGATTTGGTGATTTGCTGATATTCAAGAAGAAAGAAATCAAATGCGATCGACAGTTCAAGAAGTGCTATATAACACACACACACTAAAAACGGTAGAGAACGACCTTGGGGCGAGTTATTTTTTAACCTTGGAGTGAATGAAATGAACGCGAGTCCGCCTTCCTCTCTTTCTCTGTTTGCAGTTGATATTTCCACTATATATGAGTAAACAATAATGGCACTAAAAAATATGCATAAAATGTCATGAGTATGAGGAAGCGAATGCCAGACAAACGGCGTCACAAAAATGCAATATACACATGTATATTAGAGATACATATAGAGATATATGGGCGGTCGAGAGCAATCTGTAAAATTGTCAGGTGGTTCATTAGGAAGCGTCGTAATATTCCGCTTATGACGGAAGGCGGAAGATTCGCCGGCGGTGCAAGGTGAGGTTAAGTCGCAGCGATCTCGGCGAGAATTCGGAATTCGGACTAGAAATAGAACGAATTCCTCTAGCCAAACGATTAGCCCTAGAGATTATTCAATCTGGCAGTCCATATCAGCCGGTACAAGAGTTCTGGGAATTATTTTTGGCGAAAACACATTGTGAAGGTCGTTTCGGATCGAATCGGATGGGTTGGGTTGGGATCTTGTGATATGTCGGGGAAATCGGGGAGCTTTGCCCAGTCGTCATAAATAGCCCCCACCGCCGCCATCGTTAGTATTTTCGCAAACTATTTCCGCTTTTGCGCCAATGAGAAATATATTTTCGTGGCGAAAAATCAAATGATACGACGACGTCAAAGCGCCGGCGAAAAGAAAATGCGGGGGAAATTCTGCTTGCCGGTTGCCGGTTGCCTCTTCTCTTTCCTCTTTTATGCGAGCCAATTTCATTCTATTGTATCTGCGAGTATGAGTATATCTTTTTTCGCACAAAGAAAAAACATTTTCAAGGTTAATCAGGCGAAAATCGAAAGAGAAAAAGAAGCGGCGGCGGCGGCAGACAGCACAACGTGTGCTTATTGAAACAGAACGAAATAAATAAAAAAGCGAGAAGCATACACATGAAATCAAACGTAAATTCAAAATCAAGTAGCTGAGAACAATGGTGGGTAGTCTATGGGGTGGGATGGGCGGCCGAAGGGGGTGGTGGCACGTTCGCTGTCTGGGGCACTTGGCGCATGTTCATGTAACTCAAAACCCGGAAAGCCAAATGGCGAAATAACATGAACATTTATTCCCCTTTTCCATTCCTCTGGCGAAATGAAACGAAAAAAAACACGCGCCGAAAGCAGGAAAAAGAAAAACAACTATAGTAACAGCACACAATCCGGAACCTTGAACTCTAGTTCGTCGACCTTGGCTGCTAATGTCAGCGCAGCAAAAGCTCTCAACTAAACTACACTAGGGGTTGTGGGTGGGGAGGGGGCTGAAAAGCAGCCCCTAGAAACTAATAGCAGAAAAACTAACAGAACAACAGAACAGCCAGCTGACGTAGGCGAAGCTTTTCCTTTTTCCACTTTGTAGCAAAAGCTTCCAGCGGTGTTTAAGGAAATGCGACATTCGTAGAAAGAGACGGCAGATAGCTGGCGTGGTGGGCGTGCGGAAGTACAAATAGTTATTATTATTGATTTAAATGAGTGGGGGGTGAAATAGAAGGGGATGGGGGAGGTTCGCTGACCTTCGCGTGTGAAATAAGCGATGACGTGATGGGGTGCGGTGGGGAAAACTACAGCGACTGGCCAAGCAACAGTTATGGGAAAAGTTGGTTTTATCTACACAAAAAAAAGAAAATCAAATGTATTAACTCTCTATATACTAGATTAAGTATAAAAAAGTGGTATTGATCTAATATTAAATAATTCAATAGTTATATACCAAAAGTTTTAATTTAATACTTTTGATAGTATTCATTTAATACTCATCTTATTGATGCAAATTTGACACTCAATGGTGTAGAAATTCATGTAACAATAGTTTCGTTTCTATGACTATTTTTGTTGTGGTTGTAGAGACTTCATACCAGGGGTGCATTGGGCACACGCCGATTCTTTAGACCATCTCTAACCCGTCACCTCTTTTTCTTCCCCTCTTTGCAGGCCTGTCCGCTGAACCCCGCCCCTGAGCTGCAGTCGGAGCAGGAGTTCTCACAGCGTTTCGCCCACGTAATCCGCGGCGTGATCGACTTTGCCGGCATGATTCCCGGCTTCCAGCTGCTCACCCAGGACGACAAGTTCACGCTCCTGAAGGCGGGACTCTTCGATGCGCTGTTCGTGCGCCTGATCTGCATGTTTGACTCCTCGATAAACTCGATCATCTGCCTGAATGGCCAGGTGATGCGACGGGATGCGATCCAGAATGGAGCCAACGCCCGCTTCCTGGTGGACTCCACCTTCAATTTCGCGGAGCGCATGAACTCGATGAACCTGACAGACGCCGAGATCGGCCTGTTTTGCGCCATCGTTCTAATTACCCCCGATCGGCCGGGTCTGCGCAACCTGGAGCTGATCGAGAAGATGTACTCGCGGCTCAAGGGCTGCCTGCAGTACATTGTGGCCCAGAACAGGCCCGATCAGCCCGAGTTCCTGGCCAAGTTGCTGGAGACAATGCCCGATCTGCGCACCCTGAGCACCCTGCACACCGAGAAGCTGGTGGTCTTCCGCACCGAGCACAAGGAGCTGCTGCGCCAGCAGATGTGGTCCATGGAGGATGGTAACAATGGCAGCGACAAGTCGCCCACCGGCAGCTGGGCCGATGCCATGGACGTGGAGGCGGCCAAGAGTCCGCTGGGCTCGGTCTCCAGTTCGGAATCTGCGGATCTGGACTACGGCAGTCCGAGCAGTTCGCAGCCACAGGGCGTGCCCTCCTCTTCGCCCCCTCAGCAGCAGCAGCAGCAACAGCCGTCTGCCTTGGCCAGTTCTGCTCCCCTGCTGGCCGCCACCCTCTCCGGCGGCTGTCCGCTGAGGAATCGGGCCAATTCCGGCTCCAGCGGCGACTCCGGAGCAGCCGACATGGACATTGTTGGCTCGCACGCGCATCTCACCCAGAACGGGCTGACAATCACGCCGATCGTAAGACACCACCAGCAGCAGCAACAGCAGCAGCAGCAGCAGCAACATCCGCTGTGCCACCAGCAGCAGCATCCCCAGTTGCACCACCACCTGACCGCCGGAGCGGCACGCTACAGGAAACTGGATTCGCCCACGGATTCGGGCATCGAGTCGGGCAACGAGAAGAACGAGTGCAAGGCCGTCAGTTCGGGAGGCTCTAGCTCGTGCTCCAGTCCGCGTTCCAGCGTGGACGACGCTCTGGATTGCAGTGATGCCGCCGCCGCCAATCAGGTGGTGTCCCAGGTGGTGCAGCATCCCCAGCTGAGTGTGGTGGCCGTTTCGCCCGTCCGCTCGCCGCAGCCCTCGAGCAGCGGTCATCTCAAGCGGCAGATTGTCGAGGACATGCCCGTGCTGAAGCGCGTGCTGCAGGCTCCGCCGCTGTACGACACCAACTCGCTGATGGACGAGGCCTACAAGCCGCACAAGAAGTTCCGGGCGCTGCGCCATCGGGAATTCGAGACCGCCGAGGCGGATGCCAGCAGTTCCACCTCCACCGGATCGAACAGCCTGAGTGCCGGCAGTCCGCGGCAGAGCCCGGTGCCGAATAGTGTGGCCACGCCGCCGCCACCTTCCCTCGGTAATCCCGCCCAGAGCCAGCTGCACATGCACCTGACCCGCGCCAGTCCCAAGGCCTCGATGGCCAGCTCGCACTCGGTGCTGGCCAAGTCGCTGATGGCCGAGCCGCGGATGACGCCCGAGCAGATGAAGCGCAGCGACATCATCCAGAACTACTTGAAGCGCGAGAACAGCACGGCGGCCACGGCCAGCAGCACCACCAACGGATTGGGAATGGGACTGGGTAACCGCAGTCCCAGCAGCAGCTCCACGCCACCGCCGCCGCAGCAGCAGCAGCGGTGGGGCAGCAGCTCGGTGATCACCACCACCTGCCAGCAGCGCCAGCAGTCCGTTTCGCCGCACAGCAATGGCTCGAGCTCTAGTTCGTCCTCCAGTTCGTCCTCCAGTTCGTCCTCCACCTCCTCCACCACGTCCACCTCCTCCAACTGCAGCAGCAGCAGCAGTTCGGCCGGCAGCTGCCCGTACTTCCAGTCGCCGCACTCGACGAGCAACGGAAGTGGAAGCGTGGCTCCAGCCAGCTCCAGCGGCACCCCGGCCCTCCTCGAACTCCAGGTGGACATTGCCGATTCGGCGCAGCCGCTCAATCTGTCCAAGAAGTCGCCCACGCCGCCGCCCAGCAAGCTGCACGCTTTGGTGGCCGCCGCCAATGCCGTTCAGCGGTATCCCACCCTCTCGGCCGACGTCACGGTGACCGCCTCGAATGGCAACGGTCCGCCGTCGGCGGCGGCCAGTCCGGCGCCCAGCAGCAGTCCGCCAGTGGGAGTGGGATCCCCCAATCCCCCGGGACTGAGCAGCGCCGTGCACACGGTCAAGATGGAGGCGTAAGCGGGGGAGGGAGGCGCATGGAGAGACAGAGACTGGGAGTGGCAGTTCAGCGAAGGAAGCAGGATCGACAGGGATCGCCAGGAGTTGAATTAAATTATTTTACCTTTTAATTGAGCCGTGTACAAAGTTTCAACGCAAAACCAACATGCATGCAATTTAAAAACTAATATTTAAAGCAACAACAAACAAAAGAACTACAAGTTATTAATTTAAAGCAAACAAATGAGAAAGAAAAAAACAAAAAACCCAAGCTTGAATGGTATTACAGAAGAAAGAGAAAAATGGAAAAAACAAAAAACATAAATATATTTTAGCAGTTAAACTTTAACGTAGCGAGAAACCAACAAAAACAAGGCAGCGCTCTGATTTTGCATTGACTTTTCTTCAGCTGCTACCCCCTTACACCCCTTACAACCCCCCTCGTCTATCGACCCCTGATTGTTTTATAAGTTTTAAGCTCTTGTTGTACATATTAATTACGTTTATGAGTAACTATTTTTAGCTCTTTAGTTGTAGGTGGAGCAAAACTACTTTGCTTTTTTTGATGTTTTTTGAAAAAACTGCAAATTATTATTATTACATTTTTAAATACCGAAAAAAAAACAAACAAAAACAATGTGTGTGAAATTTTTTATTGTGCGATCTCCGAGCAGAATTGAAGTGCAGTTTGCAACAAATTTTAACTACGATTAAGTTGATAACGATTCATTTTTTATGAATTTAACTAATTTTATGAATTTGTTATAGTTTTCCACCCTTCCTCTATCGACCCCTCTATCTGTCTGTCTTTCTAGCTATCCGTATTCCCGATTTCTCCTTTGGCACAAAGCCCCTTTCTATGCTAAAGAATCAAGTGGAATAAATATTGTTTTCTAATTTTAAAACTACCACAAAAATACAATTAAAATAAACAAGAAATAATGAAAATCAAACAAAATGCTTAAAGTTTTAGCAGCAAGCAGTAAGATGATGACGAAGCAGAGAAACCCAACGTTAAATGTATCTGTTGTGTATATAGTTAAATGTTAAATAAAACACAAAAACATATTTAAAGTACATATAAATACACATAAATATTAATGAAGAAAGATATGCTTAAAAGATTCAATGTTTGATTGGCATCTTAGAAACCAAGCAAAAAATACAAAAAAACAAACAGAAATTATGATATATTATTTAAACGTAACGTATACATTTATATTACAGAAAAACAAAAGAGAAAACTTGCGGTAGCAACAAAACTATTATATTAATTACCTTTTAAATTTGCTGTACTATTATGATTATTAATTATTATGATTAATTACATTACGATTTTTATGCTTAGACAAAACCAACAACAAAAACAAAGATGCAAAAACAACAAAAAAAACAAAAAACAAGCAAAAAGATTACACTGGCGCAGAAATTTGTATTGTCAAATCAATAAAAAATTTGTTTAAAAATTTCAAAAAAAACCTCTTAAGTTTTTTCATTTCAATTTCTTTTTTTCAGTTTTACATTTATTTCAGTTTTACATTATTTTGGAGTGGTAAGATTTTAAATTTCAGTTGGCTTAATTTTCATTTCGACTACCGTGCTGTAAAAAATATTTAACAAATTATATCTAAAGTATTTATATCAGAATTAAATCAACAACAATTTTATGTGTATAAATCAGCCACGAGGGAAATGTGCAAAAACAAAGAAACCCTCAACGTTGGCGGAAAAAATCCAAAGAGGAGGAGAAGTCTACAAGAAATATTATATTCTTTTAAAATTTATGCAGCGTAAGGAAGCGTTGGTTCCACCAAAAACCACGAAAATTAACAAAGATATCACACTTCAATATTTGACTCTATATATACACACAAACATATGTACGTAGATGAAACGATTTTGGTGTCTGTGTGTATGTATGTCCGTAACTTTTAGCCAGAAAAACAACAACAAAACATTGTAATTGTGTAACTAAAAGTGAATATTTTATGTAAAAACTATCTCAGCATTGAGCGATGGTGGAGATGGGTGTTTATGGTGGTCAAGACGATGATGATGATGATGAAGATGATAATGGTGATGGATACTGATAGGAATATCCAACCGAACGACGGCAGCGACAACTGAAACAATGAAATTGCGACAATTAAGCGTAACGTAACGTAAAAGTATATGTAAAACGTATCCGTAAACAGCCGTAAGAGTTAAACGTAACGTAATAGCAACTAAAAACATTGAAAGGAATAATGCAACTTTGAGGCGACTCCAGCTGAGGCATATGAAATACCGTATAAATAATATCTATTAATATATATGTACACATGAATATATTTTCAAGGACAGTCACAAATCAAATTGCGGCAAAAAAGAGTTTTTAAACATGATAATTTGGCAAAAAATGGAAAAAAAAAGTGTGAAAAATGAGACAGCGAGAAAAATGCAAACAAGCTAAGAAATGTTCTGAAAATTGATTAAATCTCCATAAAAATATAAAATTAACAGCAAAAATTTGTATTTGTGAAATAACATAATATTACAGTTTGTTTTAAATGGAAACACAATGAAAAACCCCCCAGAATGGAATATGTGAATAAAATATTGAAAATAAGTATTTAAAATATATCAACAAAAATTATGAAAAAGATATCGTATGTGTTTTTATTACAATTTGGTAATTTGGTAATGGGGTTGCAGAAGCGTAAGTTAAAAGATACATTCGTTGAGTGGAATTTCGTCATAATCGGAATAATACTCATATGTATGTGGTATAAGTAATATGCATGATTCATCCTAGAAATAAAACAAAAATAATGCTCTCCTTGGAAATTATTTTTTTTTTGGAAATTTAATTAAATAAAATTAATGTTCTGATTAGGTATTTCTTTAGAACACTCTCAAAAATTCCGCTTATTATTCCCCATAAAATACTTTTTAACCTTGTAGAATAGATGGAAACTGATGACACTGCTTGGCTACCCTGTGAAACAATAATATTCCGAAACCCATTAGAGACAATAAGATTATGGCATAAACGTTCACAACAATGTCACCCATTCTTTATAACCCCTGGAAACACTCATCGATTTTGGCCATCCCCTTCAGGCGATCGTTCACCACTACACTCACCGGCGCCCAAAGCTTATCACGCACATATACGAATATTTTTTGCGGCTGCCGAGAATAGCGATTATTTTCAATGTCGCGCCTGTCTGTCCTAAGCTTTTGTTGGTATTTGGCGCTTGTGTGTGTTTTGGAATTTTGCCCGTGACCTTGAGGCGATAAGAGTCGCGAAATGAATTTGCCGAAATAATCAAATCAGCGTTGTTGTTATGGAAAGGGGTGCCAAGGGGGTGGCCCTGCTGGGCAAAGCGTCTGGGCAGCGTGAGTGCCGCGTGTAGATAACAGTATTCGATGCCAGCGATAGGCAGACACTCATCCCAACACCCGCCCACCATCCACCACCCCAAAACACCGATAAGACCAGCTAAAATGTATGAGTATATTCTAATTTTAAGCATGGGAGAGAGGGAGACACTTGAGCACACACAGACATATACTTCGTTATCTTCAAAGTCAATGTCAAAGCCAACTGAAAGGAGGCTGAAAAGGGGGCGGCAGCGAGACAGAGGCGGAATTAGAATCAGAACAAAAAAAAAGAAAGCTGAAAGAGCGCAACAAATTAACTTAGTGTGGGCACGGTGGCGTATGAGTAACGAGTGACAGACGACAAGTGACAAGCAGGAAATGCAGCACTACACTGCATTTCTGGGGATGGTGGTCGGTAGGGTAGTTTCTGGGGAAAGATAGTCAGTCAATCAATGGGTGCTTATTCTCTTCACTGATCGGGCAATCGAATTGTTGATATTTTCTGTTGGTTGCATTTTCTGGGTAAAAAGTTTATTAGGCTATGTAAATGGTGAAATTTGTTTAAACAACGAACAAAATTTTAAAATACATATTTAAAATAAAAAAAAAATATTCTTAAGACTACAAATATAAATAAAAAAATGGGATTACAATTTTAAAAAGCTCTTAAAGTTAGTCATTAGGTATAAAATATATTTTGTTTTAGAAAATGTATATTTAAGATAGGAATCCTATTAATTTACTTTACAAAGTATGATCAACCAGAAGTACAGGATATATTAAATTCGATGCCCTTTAATAATACTCATCCACCTTCTGCCTGATATTTTGGCAATTTTCTTTCGATATTTTTTTCGGCAAATTTTTATTTGCGCATATTTCACCTTGAAATAAAACAAGCCTCAAATAAATTAAGGCACAAACAACAACGGCAAAAACAACTCGCGCGTAGAAGAAGCAGCGGCAGAGAGCAAATTCCAACGACGGAAAAAAAAAGAATAAAACGAGAATAAATACACCCGCGGGATGGTGGAGGGGAATAAAACAAATATTCAAGGTTAGCTGATTAGACGAAATTAGCAAAGTTCTAGCAGATGATTGAATGGGGGAAAGGGATGACGGCTCAGAGGGGGCAGGGGCGGAGGGCAACGCTTGATGAGAGCACGCGCTGAAATAAAAAACTCACGCAACGCGTTTGGCCAGTGCGTGTAGGGAGCTCCGCCCCCTTCAGCCCCCGCCCTCCTACCACCTTTTTCACGACTCCCCCTCTTCGACGAACTGCACGCGTGCGTACGCATGTGATTGCTAGCCCCCTCTGACTCTCTCTCTCTCACAACACCCATCCAACCATCCATCCCTCTCCTTCTATATATCACTCCATATAACCATTGTCGTCAGCGTAGGCCTTTGGTTTTAGGCATTTTTCGGCTATTATTACTTTACTGTGGGGTATATACGGTCATAAGTAAGGTTACTTTACTTATGTCAACCAAATTGAGATATTTCTTTAAAAACAAAATTTATTTTAAATTTCTTCAAGAAAAATATTTTTTGGTTCAAAAACGAACGGATTTTACTTTCGGATGAATTTTTAAAATCTTCATTTTGTCAGTTTGAAAAATATGTGTTATAAAAATATTTAATATCAATTAAAAAAATTATTTTAGTCAAGTAATGTTGAGATTGTTTTAGGGTATTTTAGGGTTCATTCTCCTAACCCAAGTCTACGCACTTTTATTTGCTTTTCGCCTTTTTTTGGCGCTAAGCCTTTGCTGATATATTCCCGTGGGGTCCAATGGAGCACCCTGCGTGCGACAGGGACGGCAACGCACTCGCACCAAATAAATAGACTAAATAGCGAAAAACAACAAAAGCAAAGAAGGCAGAAAAATTCCCGCCAACAAATTTCGATGGCAAATGTATAGAAAATTTTGCGCAGCATATAATAAATTTCATTTATGTGCCGCGTGCTCAGCACCACCCTCTTCCCCACGGATCGCCCCTAATGGTTATACATTTTATTTGGAATTATGCGCGAGTTGTCCTTGAGGGGCCTGCCTGTGAACTTGCCAGGGGATTTTCGTTCGTGCTTGCTTCGACTGGGTTCTGAGTCCGTAAATATGGCGATTTATGTATTCCCCAGCCTGGCGACAGTATTTTTTTCGCTGCGAAAGGTTCATAGATTAGAGTGCGTGGAATTGATCCGGGAAGTGGGGTAACTTAATAGATAAATTTTATAGTTCCAAATGTAACAAACCACATGTTTATGGTACGAAATATTAGTCCACAACTAGAGCTTTTATTAGTTCAAGTCCCAGAGTTCATTCACTTCTCATGGCTCGTTGAATGTCAATAATACTATCGTGATAATCTTCACACCCTAATAGTTTAGATCTTTACGCCGAGCAGTCAGGCTAATAGTTAGAATAGTATCTTTCGTGGTCAGATAAACGGTATTAACAGAAGGGAAATAATATATTTTATTTTTATGAAAAGCCATCCTATGTCTTTGGTATAAATATAACTATAATTCGAATAGAACTATATTAATGATCTATACATAAAATAAAAAAGTATATAATACTATATTCCTTTCATGTGATAAAAGTGTGCTTATATTTTTTTAAAAAAGGAAAAAAAAAATTTAAAAAGAAGTAAGAGAATATTTTTTTGTAAGTCCTCAACAATATTTGGTTAACCATTTATCCTAATATTTCCAGGTAAAGGCTGTAATTCGGAACGTGAAAATAAATCAAAATTGTTTCTCGCCGAAAAGGTGAAACAACAACAAAGGTGGCATATACGTAGAAAATAAACAATAAAGTACGTTTATGGCTGAAAAAGAAGAAGAGAGAGTACGGCAAACACACGGATGGGAATACAAAGGCAAATATGACGGCGGCGAAATACACTCGAAAATATAAACACAACAGCAAAATGCGCTTGACATTGAACTTGAACTGCAGTCGACGGCCTGCAGTCGGCGTCGCAGTCGCTTTCGGCAGAACTGATAGCAGCCGGCTGCTAGTGGGTGGGAGGGAGAGAGACAGAAACGGGCGCCAATGCCAAATGCAGCTGGCGAACGAACTCGGGCGTATACTTGATATTGAGAGAAGAAGTGGTGGAGGTGGAGGAGGGGGAGGAGGAGAAGCGTCACCAACAGCCGCAACAACAATGGCACTCGTGTAAACCATAATTGAAATTACAAACACAAATTGTAAGGAAAGCGGGACGGAAGATTTGCCAGACAGAGAGAGAGAGAGAATCAGAGAACGGTGGCGTATGAGTAATTTGCTTTCCTTATAAACTGATTCACAGGGACTGAATTAAAAGTATGAAATATATTTAGTTGACCTTAAAATATCATGCGATTTTTCAGAACAAAGTCATTTCTTAGAAAATAAAGGTAAACTAAAAGGCTCAGTGGAAGGAAAATGTAACTATTATTATTAGTAATTTTAACATTCTTTGCCTGCCCACTTCCTTTATAGAAATAATTTGACTTTAAGCTATTCTGAACATACATTTCTTTTTCGTTCTAAATATATTGTTTACTTCCAGGAAATTATTTTTGACTTCGGTCTTTATAAAGAAGAACATTTTAAACGACAGACACCTTTGAAATGGAATATAAATAGTCTTCTACTCGAGTTCTACGAATCCGACTGGTTCAGAAGAAGTCGTCAAATCAATTTTCAGAAATTTATAATGCAAAAAATTTGAAGAAATTATTATTCACTTTATTCAGCAGTGCTATATTTTGTATGAAATCACTGAAGGCTGGCTAGGGCCAGGACACCCTCTCGAAAAGTTGTTCGACCATCGACACCACTTGAGCTCAAAATTTGCCTGCCATCGACAGCAGGCCACCTTAACCCTTTGTTGGCCGCATAAACGACCAGCGTTTGATGGGCTCCTTTGGGGATGGTCGTAAAATCAAGGAGCGGAGGCATGGTAAACACAATAAATGTGCCAAAAACTTTGGAGAGCCTAAAAATATGCTAAGCGCGCAAATTACACAGAAAAGGATCGGGGGAGGGCGAGTGGGTCGAGCACGAGTGGAGCCTGAATGGCATTGACAGCTGCCAAGGTCACGCTGACAAGTGTTGCACGCGCCTGCCCACGGGGTCAAAGGTTCTCCCTCCTCGGCCAAGTTTTCCATTTACTTTTCATGCCCTCGCTCCCCCATTTCCATCTCCTCCGGTTTTTCATCTTATTCTGCTTCGCAGTTGATTACCGACACGCGCTCCTTTTTATATACACACATTTATTTCTCGGAGCGCGTGTGTGGTGGCTAAGTGATTTCTGATTTTAAGCAGATTTATTTAGAGACACTTCCCTCGATTTGTTTTGTTTGCTTGCTGGGTGGTGTAAACAGAATTAGGAATCCTCCTGATATTGCGATTCCTTTGCCTTTTCAAAAGTGTTTGCGCAACAGTGTCAACCGAATCGTAATTCCCACTGAATGGAAATGCGTGCTGGAGGAGTCCAAAAGCTTCATTATTTATAACCAGAAAAATTCCACAAAAAAAAGGAACACTGGGTGCACTGCAAAAAATTCACTGAACTATAAAAAAAAGTAAAACTAGAGAGAGCAAAAATAAAAATGTTAAATAAGTGTCATTTATAATTTCATTTTAAAGAAGATAAAATTCTAGAAACACTAATCGAAATAATTAAATTACAAAAGTAGAAAGTATATATAAATGTAAAAGAAGTTTTTCAAATCGAACCATTCCATTCCATGGAATTCAAGCATGGCAAGCCTAGGTAGCAACAGACTATTAAGTTGGTTTTAAACAGTGCAGCGGCTGTATTCAGAAACGAATCCGTTCAAAAAGGTAGAAAGTCAAGCCCAAACGGAGTCAAAAGTACTACAATCTCATTTGACTACATTGAACAGTTTTCAGCGCCGCGTTCATATTTTTTTTTAATTTCATGAATTACATTTTTTAAAGTTCGGACGACATACGTACAACGTATTTGCAAAAAATGTGAATTTAAAATTTTTGTTAAGCTTTTGCGACTGAAATAAAAAGAGATGATCTACAAGGCATTTTAAACTTCTGCTAGACGAAGTTACCTTTCTTACTTGTTTAAATAATTTGTACTCTGCTTTTTCCCTATATAGTGGCTGGCAATCTATGCAGATCAGGTGGAATTAAATTGGCAGTGCACTTCGAAACTGATTAATAATAAGCAGAGAACAAATTAACCCAAATTAACAAATTAATACCTATATATTTTATATAAAATTTTTCAAAATACTTTTTTTTTATATATCGAAATTACTCAGATCACAAAAATAAAAGGTTGATTTGCCGGTACGTGGGACTCGATCATTTAATGTTATTCATCCGTTTCTTCCTCTGTAGATATCTCATTCATCAGAGCCAACCACATCGAGTGCTCGGGAAATCTCCTTCAGAAAGGTCAAAGGCAATGCCGCAGCATCCTGGGAGAGCAGCAGCGAAGAGAGGAGGGTGCCCAAAGCTTAGCAAACAAATTGGGACGAGGGTTTTCGGGGGTTCGACGACAGCGACGACGACGACGCGTGTTGTATTGAAATGTCCTTGACAATAACATTGCATGCCTGGTGCCTTCAGCTGGGACCCTCTGCCAGTCCCCAGACCCGGGATTCGAACCCGGACCCACTCCCACTTCCATTCCCGCTCCTGTCCCGTTATCTGCCACGTGGCACGTGGGCGGAGGATAAGTGGGCGGTGGTGCTCGACTTGCTTGATTGCTTATTTACACGTGGCGCACATTCGGGAATTCGAGTCAGCAACTCGGCCCCGTCCGAATTGTGGGTTCTTGGGTATTCGGTATCTTCCACTCCTACGCTCATTCAACAAAACCTGTAAGGGTACTCCAGGGCCTAGACAATGGCGTAGTAGAGGCCTCGGTTATGAATTGGTCCTTTGTCATTCCTTGGCATCCTTTGGGAAAGGTGAAAAAGAGTTCATAAAATTATTTGTAAAGGATTATAAAAGGCAACGAAATTATGTAAACGATAAAAGAATAATAATAATAAGTTAAGTGAGAAAGTTAGTTAGATTAGTATTCTTCATTAAAATATGTTTTAATATCATTTAAATGTTCAAGTTCCTAAAAAACTGGTTTTAAAATACTGCCAAATTTTCAAATAATTTAAAAGCTAAAAATTAATGTTGTAATTTTAAAAAGATGAAAGACTAATTTACCTTTTATTAAATTCATATAAATATGGGTTACAAATCTCTAGAAATTTTTCAACCTAATCAAAAACTGGCATTTAAATCGTTTTAAATATTTAAAATGGTTTTATGATTTATGATCCAGTTATATAATAGTTTCTAGAATACTGCTATCACACTTTAATTGTTGGGTAAGACCCACTTAAATTCCGCCTTAGCCCAGCTGCCTGCCGGGAGTCCAGTTAATAAGAATTCCACACCAAGTGGCCAGTCCTGTCGGCGGCCCCTTGCGGCGATTCCAGTTAATTTTACAAATATTAAGCAAACATGGGCGCCGCGCGCAAACAGCCACCCAACCCCGCCCCCCTTGAGGCCACGCTTCGCCTGCCTTTCGGTTTGGTGGGGTCGGGTGCCAAGGCAAATAACCGCACGGAAAAACAACAAAACACACGCGCTCCAACCCCACGGAAACCCACACAAGCCAATAACCTAGAGCGTTTTGCTATTTACACAATTACAGCAACGAAGTGTTCCGCCCGCTCGCCCTCCGCTCCTCCTCAGATATGAAATTGCGTCGGGAATTTGGTGGAGGGAATTTTACGAGAATCGCATTTGGACGAGGAGCCTCGGACTGGGGCAATCCATCGCCCCGAACCCCCATTTTTATTCGGGGATTCAAGGTCAAAGTTGAGAGCTGGCCATAAAAAACACAGAGGCGCCTGATAAAAGCCCAAAAGGATAACTTCAAATGGTGGAAATACCAATGCTCTAATGTTGGGTATAAAAAACAAAAAACAAACTGGTGTAAGATTTTTAAAAAATATATATGTTCTAAAAATGTCTGAACACTTTTTAGGCTTTATTGCTTATAAAAATAGTTTTGAACCAACTAACTGTTCTTTCTAATTCCTAGAGTATTTATTAACTCATCCCATTATTTAGAGCATACAACGCGCAGAATCCGCTGACGTTTTGTCTTCAGAGTGCTGGATAGGTATAAAATTAGGACAGTAGGGCTGTTCAGAAAAGGACACCAGCACAGGGGCAGTCCAACTTTCGGGAGATATGTATTTCTGGCACATTCAAAGGCACTCGACCCAAATCAGAAAGCTGCACTTTGAAAATGAGAAAACAATGGAAAGTTGACATTAGTTTGGCTTCCAGCTCTGAAGTTGGGAGACACTTGTACTGATAAGGGTTGCTTTTATCATTATTTTTTCTGTATTTTGTGAGTACTTACACAGATAATACATCTGCATATGTTCTGGCATTGAGTAAAGAAATCGGATCAGCAATTGCCATGCAAAGTGTATTTTAAAATGTATTTTCGAAACTCCCGGCGAGAGACCCTCGGTGCAGCTTATGCAAGCCCAAGGCCACTCATGTCTCAGTTTTGAACTGGCACATGGCAAAATGCGAAATTATAGTTCTATAATCGTGTTCCGTCGGGGTATGTAAAATAAATCAAATTACGCATAAAATCTCATTTCATGAGCGGCCAAGTAAACAACAACGAAATATCGGCATTACATTTCAACTGACGTCGGTGGGATAAATATTTAAATGCGCTTCTCGGACACTCGGTCTCTCATTACGTCCGATACTTTGATGGTGATCATTGATTCGTTCCGAAGGCGGGTTATTTTATTTGTTTTTGTTGCCTTGATGAATGAAGACTAGGGGAATTCTATGCCAACTTACCTTCAAGGTTGTGCGTAAGAAAATTAAAATGGGAAAAGCACATTGGGAATCTGTTCTAGTGGGAATATACACATTTCTTATGGCACTAACAGATATTCTAGAGAACTAAGAATTTGTCATGTAATGCAAGATAAAGTAAAGTAAAAAACCTTAAAATATCGTTTTTTGTATAGTGTGGATTCCCTGAGATTCTACTATGAGATAAACCTCTGAAATTTTGTAGAAAATTCTTTACTTTATTCTTGATAACCAATATCATAAATATGTTTTACTTTTATTTAAATTTAATATTGTTGATGAAAGAATAATTCATTATTAATTGAAAACACAAATTTATATAAATAAATCGTTTTTCCAGAAAAGGACTGTTGCTTTAGATGTTTTATAAAATCTGATATTTTATCATTAAACGTAAAGCTAATGAATTCAAGATCGGTCCTCGAATATACAATAAATACCCCATTATTCCGCACTGCTCTGTTGCCGGGGGGAATAAATTAAACTATATTATACGTAACTGTTTCGCTTTTCGTTGACTGTTTCCTGTCCCACTCGTTTGTCGAATGCATTAAACACTTCTTTGGGGATCAAGTGATCGCTTTATTCATATTATTCAATGCCGATCCGAGGGAACGGATGGAAGGGGGCAAGCTGACTTTGGCATATTGAGCAGCACTTCCTGAATGGGGAAAGATGGAAGACCCATGACATTGAAAATGTTTGCCATAGCTTTGCATTGCTAATGGGAGCGATGGGCCAAACATCAACCCCCTAACTAAAGTTCTTCCCCTGATATTCCATTCGTTTATATCCAAGCCCCTTTTTCCTTTTTCTTTTTTTTCTTTGAGGCCTCGGTCTGTCAAATGGTATGCGCATTTCTTATTGCTCCGATGTCCTTGACAAGTAGAGCAGACTGGAGACAGGCGGCGCCGTACCTCCACCCCCGCCCACTTCCTTACTATCCACACACCCCCAAGAAGTAGGCCCCCCTTAGTGTCGACTGTCGCCAGCCATTTAACGCCGGCAACAGTTGGTTGCCATCCTCTATTCTCCATTCTCTATTCTCCAATGTCTCTCCAACTGACTCGCAATTGGGTGGCGGGGAAGGCGAGGGAGCAGCCATAAAAGAGGGGGCGGCGCCTTGAGCTCTCGAGCCTCAAAGACGACTAGCACTGGGTTTATTTATAAGGCCATAACCTGTCAAGAGAGGTTTGTTTGGTCTGGGATCCTTCAGATCTCCTTTGCCCGCTTTGGTTTAGCCAAATTACTACCTGCACAGTTTCAAAATAAACATAAAAGGAGCTTGCCTTGATTACAGGAATAATTCTCAAGGAATTAATTAATAATCGATAAACAATCGAACATTAAAGTCATTGAATTATATTTAACTTTTTTTAAATCGAAAACCTTTTAAAATCAACCCATGAAAACATTTTAACAATAAATTGTCTTAGAAAGAAATACATCTATAAATATCAGGGACAGAGATGCCGTTAAAGTTCAAGTAAAAACAATAAAACTATGAGAAGTAAATAAAAGCTATTAAAAGATCTGAAAACATGTTGATTGTCGTCTCATGGAAAGTGAAAATTGCACATGAGACACCTCCACATCAAGTACGCAAATACTCTTGTCAACATAAACCCATTTTCATGTGTTCGCTGGCATCTTCCCTTGAAGGGGCGTGGTGACCCAACCCATTTTGGCTTAAAAATGCACCAGGCGGAGAAGTGGCAATTGCCGAACAGGAATTTTAATGGGGCCTCAATAATGACAGCCCAAAACCGAAAAGAACCGAACAGAAACTGAAACAGAAAACACCCACAACAAAATGATGGCGCCGTAAACATTGTAAACGCCTACGCTAGATAATTACAGACTATCAGTTAGTCGGAAAGTGCACAGGGAAAAATAATAAAAAATCTTATGATCCTTCAGCCACATAGTAAAATATTTAAATATTATAATAATTATAGCATGAAATTGTAACAAGTACTCTGGTGGCAGATGCGTTTTTCCGAGTCTTTTATATAAATAAAATGTATCACATTGATAAACTAATATTTAAAGGCCAACATATTAGCTTATATGCAAAGTACACATTTTTTTACTGTGTGCATAAATGTGAAAATGTGAATGGCGGTGGAAAATTGACCCTAACTGAATTGAGGCATTTTGGACTACGACGCATTTAGGGGAAAAGGCAATGGGCCCAGCCCAACTAATTTTCAGGGTAATGAGGATATGGGCGACCTTGAACTGCCAACGAACAGGGAGAAAGAGTCAGACAGACAATGGATAAAAAAGGGCCGAGTTCTGGGTAAGCAGAAAATTGATTGATGGGAAGGTGGTTCAGCCCATCAAAATATTTACCTTTCTCTACCTGATATTAGGCAGCATATTTTTGGCCCACGCAAACATAAGCATTGGGTTGGGTTTTTTCAAGGGCAACGCCCAAACCACCCAACATAATAAGCCCCCGGCCCCGAAGCAGTCCATCCAGTCCGTCCAACTGATGGAATTGCGCATCGGGCAACTTCATTCCATATAGGCCCCTTTTTGTTATTAGGCCCTGTAACCTTCGGTTTATTTTGTTTAACTCGAATCCACCCTTCCACTCCACCACCGAAATCACCTCAACCGCCCTCGTTTACATACATAATTGCTGGCATACGCGGCGTATACGTGACAATGTCTTCAACACTCCCCATCCTTGGCACCATTTTGCCCCAGTAAAACCACCCCCGATGATGTGAGCCTGCCGCAAATACATTCTTCTGGGGTCCTGAGCAAAGCTCGGCGTTTTTATATCCCAATATTGAAGCCCGGCGAGCTTATGAGCTTTTCCTATTTACATTTGATTGCAGATTTTATGCGTGAATTGAGGTCGCCTTTTGGCAGGAGAAAAGGAGAAACCCGACCCGGATTTGGCCAGTAAATGGTAGCCATTGCTCATCCTATAAAGCTTACAATTTATCAAGCATGAGCGCATCGAGATATCCCAGCACTTGACATCATAAAATAATCAAGAAAGGTTTGGGCAGAAGTAAAAGAATTCGGCTTAGGTTTGACAAAGAGTTTGATAAAAGGAAATCCATAATTCAGAAAGCAAATAAATTATGTATATAAATAAATAAAATATATAAAAATATTAATCTGACTTTTATAAGATTAAATCGAATGATAAAAATCTTGATTTTAGTTATTAAAGATTTGTATGGTCGGGACAATTATAATAATAATCATTTTAAATGATCTAGTAATAATAGTTTCATTATCGTCTTACATTTTATTTTAAAATAGATATTCAAAAAATATCGACAGTTTGCTATTTCTCAAAGTTTAATTTGTGTTTTCCCTTCCAAGCACAAAAAAACCTAGATTTTTTCAAAATATCAAAAATATTGGTCATTCCTAATCTCTATTTTAAGAGCCAGTCTAGTAGTCTTCATTTTATATTACATTTTGGTAAAAAATATAATTAATCTTGAAATTAAAAACTGATCAAGTGAACCGGTATATCGGTTAAATTACTATAAAAAAAGCAAGCGATCTCCCGCACAACATAAGCAAGCAATCACATCCGACTTCAACGTATGAGGAGCGCGGAGGGGCCGTCAAATTTGGCCATTAACTATCGCAGCAGGCCAATAAATACGCGAAAACCATTCAATAATTTAAGCGCAAATGCATAAAAATCAAATTGAATGCTCATAAATAATATAATTTCACTTTTAGCTGTGCCACGACTAACACACGGGCAAACTGCAAAAAAACAACAAAATTAACCGGCTCTAAGCGCCATCAATTTGTTACACCAATGAGAAGGGGGAAACCGGGGGGTTTTCGAGGCGGTACGACCCAATTTCTGTGTGCAGACCGCAACTGAAATTCACTTTCTTTGCATTCGAGCCGGAGTTTCTCTCGCCCAGAGTTCACTCAACTCCAACTCCCTTCCCTCTAACAATAATTTAAATGTCCAAATATCAAATAATTGACATTCGCTTCCATTTCCCCCACAAAAACACTTTCCACACCACTCGAACACACAAAAACGCTTCGCTGACCCAGAAACAGCGTCGAGAAAACCCGTTTCGGCCAAAAGAAATGCAACAAAAACACAAGTTAACTTTAAAAATAAATGGAGTACACTTTCGCTTATGAAAACGAAAGTCAACGGACTTTGCAAGCCGAAAGAAACAGCAGTGAAATGAAGGAGAAATTTGTCAGCCCTGAGTAGCGGCTGAAATCGCGAGCATTCGAGCGCCCCTGAAAAACGCACTGAGCACGCGACTTTTTGCAAGTGACCCCATTTCCATATCGCAAACATTGAAAACGAAATAAAAAAGTTGTGAGCCAGCCGGCCATAAATATTTTGGAGGTTTCCCACATAAAATCTGCCATGTTTAGTCTCTGTTTATGTAAAAATCGAAGCGAACAAAAACGCCTCTGAAATCGAGACTGAAACTGTAAATGATTTTTGCTTTGTTAACCTTAAATCAAGGCGAAAACTATTTCAGTTAACTGCAAAGCAATTTGTGAATTAGTTGCGGCGACATTTGTTTTTTCAGCGGCTCGGGAGGGGGTGGCTGAGTATTGGGTATTTGGTAGTCATCGATGACAGAAGTTCAGGGTAATCACACACAGAAAAAAGCTGTTATTGTTTAAAATTATATAATTTTAAAATATTGAATAGGAATAGTTATTTTGCATGATATTCAAAAAAAAGAACGATGATGTACATATATAAAATATTTTTAAACATTATCATATAAATCAAATAGATAAATATGTTCAATATTCATAAACAAAATATTATTGAAAAAATAGAGGACAACCTAGAATAGTATTGCTTAATTTTGCTACTAATATTTATTCCAGTGCACTCATCCTCGGTTAATTTTGCCGGCCTCCAATTGACTTTCAGCCTTAGGCCGTTTTTCGGCCGGTTAATGAACAGCAATTATAATTATTTGGCTTTTTAATTCACAGCCTCACGTGAGGTTGTTTCGGGGAGTCAATAACCTGCGCTTTGCAGCCCTAAAAGTTTCTCTTGGCTCCGAAATCGAAATGCCCGAACATTTAGCAGCTGCGTCTGCGCCTGCGCAACGGTAGACAGCGAAAGTGAAACTCTCAGGGGTTTTTGAACTTGGCGATGGAGAGAGAAAGAGGGCCCTCGAGGCATAAGTAGCCCCTGCGCGTAACTGGAGCGGAACCAAAGTTTTACTTTCTTTTCACATGCTGCACTCGAAAGGCTGCATACAAAAATATATCTGATGGTATATTTTGGGGAAGGGGGAAAATGTCAATGAACGCTGGAAACGAAAGCGCCGTCTGCTAACCCAATTGAGGAGCCAACTTTTGGCTTCAGTTTCGGTTTCTTTAGCTTCAGCGTACGTGTATTTCCTTTTAGTTTTGCTGATTTGGCAGCGATTTTTTATGCGCCCGGCGTGCCTTGCCACTGAAAAAAAATGCCAAAAAAAGGTCAGAGACAATTAGCAAGTGTCGTTCGAGGCGGGCAAACACCCACTCCTCCGCCGCGCCCGCTCCTCCGGGCCAAGTCATCGCCGTTGGCCATGTCCCATGAGCCAAGCTCAATGCTCAGCGAGCGCGACAAACCAACAACAAGCGATCTCGTGTGTGTGTGCTTGAATAACCTCATAATTGCCGCCGAGGGTCTTTGCAATGAATTATGCGAATTAACCTCAAATACACGCGTACAGAAACGCTCGCTGTTCATGAACATGAAACAATTTGTTGTGCCTGCCATTTCGGCAAGTTCAGACTAAAGGTCTCGGTTAATCTTTCTGTAGCCTCCCAAAATTGGCCGAAATAGAAATAGAAGGTATGCTGTAGTTGATGAGAGACGTTGATAAAAAATACAGTTGAGAAAAGAAAATATTTTCAGGAGTATAAAAATAACTTAAACTTTCGAAGATATTTCCAAAGGGAATCAAAATAAAACTGTGAAATAAAAATTGTGTAATTTTGTAGAATGTCATATGGTATTGACTTTATAATTGGACATTAAATGAGATTTTTTTTAAATTTTTTAATCAACAATTAACTTTACAACTCTTTTATTGAGCCCGTTGATTAAAATTAAACATTTAAGTGCGCTTTTTTGTAGCCCAAATGCACGAATGCACCAATTCTCGCGATGTTTAGCAACCCCTATAAATTTAATCGACATGTTCATGTTCATTTTCTTCATTTCGTGTTCATGTTTCGGATGGTTGGCTCTTTCAAATAATTTTACCAGTTCAATGACCCATCTTACCGAGCTGCTATTACAAATTTAGCTGAATTTTCAAACGACCAGGCCAGGCCGTCCAATCAACGTCCATTACACAGCCCAAATGGCCGAGGAAAGAGTCAAAGTGAAACATAGATGGGATATATTCATTTGAGGGGAGTGATGGGTAAATAAAGAGCTGGTCAACACTCGTGCCGCACATTAAGTTGCTACGCATGCGCGACAGGCAATCAGAGCAGGAAAGAGATAGAGCTGGAGAAAGAGAAAGAGACGGCAGAGCAACCGTTTGAAATGAAATTGAAAGCAAAAGCGAAAGTGTATTTCTTTCTTTCTTCTATTATTTTTGTGCTTTTTTTTGCCTCACTTTACCGGCCACAATTCTTCAAATTTCTTTCGTTTTGTCAACGGTTTTCACTTTTAACCATATTGAATGCTTTTTTCAGCCAGAGCAGAGAAGTCTGATCATTATTAATGACAATTTGTTAGACAACAATTGATGAAAGCCATAGACATCTCAATAATGAGAGTGAAATTTTCATTTCGAGTGATTTGTGCTGACCTCGTTTGTCAGCTCCAAAAGTTCAAAAGTTTAACGGCGAAGAAACTCTCATTTCCAACTCGAATTCGGAGTTTGAAGCCAAGGAAAGTGGTGCAGAATTCTTGACTAAAAAGCGAGAGGGAGCAGAAAAGAAAAGAAAAGTTTCTTTTCAGCCGACTTTTGGCTTTGCCATTAATTGAGTTAATTATGCCAGAAGTGGTTGGTGATACTCGGGGAGTTATTTACTTTCGTTTTGCCTTTGTTTCTCCTTTTAAGAGCGGAGTAAGCAGACCAAGAATTTGTAATTCGCCGGGTAAAAGTGCTTTTCCATTTCTTCCGTTCCCGGGGTTAATTAGTCTGTGGACTGGGATTGACAGGGAGCCAAGTACGAAATGCTAATTCAGATAAAATATATTTTGAGACCCACCAAGGCGGAACCTTTTAAGAGACTACATTGGGTTTTCGAGACAAAATCGAACACTTCTTCAACAATTTGAAGTTACAAAAAATTGTTTTATAAAGGCTTCTGCAGATAAGTTGTTTGATTGGGCGGGGAGTTTCTTCTAGACCCAAAAAAAAAGAAGTAGATACGATGCAAGAAGTACCTGAAATTCAAAAGAACAATATTTAATTTAATTTATTAAACAGTTAACCAACTCTATCAAAAATAAGAGAACCAACTATACTTGTATTTTAGTGAAACTTTAAGGCAAAACAAATATTTTTTTATTTAAATAAATTTTTCCTAATTTTAGAATTTGTGAAAAAATCAAAATTGTTAATGTACCAGAACATAAAATTTACTGTAACTCATGTAAATTGACTGGATTTTAGATCGTTCATGCTCGCAGAGACCTATAAAAATACTAGGAGATACACCAAGTCAATTGAGAAATTAAATTTTAAATGTAATTACCAGATCATTTGTTTTCTTGATTTTTTATAACATGTATACGATTTTGATATATTATAAACATAAATACATTTCATTTGTTTTTTGTTAAAAATAATAAAATAAAATGGTAAACTGATTTTGATTTGAATTTAAAATAGCAAAAATAATAGATATTGATTTATATTAATCAGCGCATTTGTAACGCATTTAAAAAAATCTTTATTAATGTATTAAAGCCATCTCGTAATTGTTGTACCCGTGTCGGCATGAATTACTTGCGCATAATATCCCCAACCCTCCCTCCTTTCACTAGCTATGCAAAAGCATTGCACCTTGTGGATTTTATTCACTTTCACTCGTTTCTGACCCAGAAACTGCAGTGACACGTTGTTTAACTTGGCCAACAACAAAGCAGGCGGGCAAAAACGCAAATAAAAAGGCATTTATGCAAGCGCATAAAAACTGCAACTGCTGTTGACCCAAAAGGACGGCCATAAAAACCGAGAAAACGATACGGAAATGAAGATGTCTCGACATCCTGTTCCCCACGCCTCGCCCCAGAGATCCCTTATCCCATATCTCCGATCTGCATTATCCCAGAGCAGCCGGCCACTTTCTTAATGACCCTCGCGGTCATCGATGAGCGGCAGTAAAAGTTCACTGGCTCCGACATCCAGGCGGACACTAAAAACGTTTAAAACGACATTAAGTTCCAGGCTCGGGTTCTGGCAGCTGTCGTGCGCAGCACTAATCCCAGGCCGATTAACAATCCAATCAACTGTCGAAGACAATTTTCCGCGCTTTCATTTTCCATGCCAAGCCGCACTCCCCGAAATAGAAAATAACCAAAGCCCAAATCTTTGCATCTCTCCATTAAAAGCAATTTAATGTTTGCTACAATAAGCACGAACCGAATAAACGAAACCGAACTCGACAAGAAATTGAGACATAGCCAACGAAAGTTCAACACTTTCTTTTCCTTTCTTTGGGCAGAGGGAGAGGGAGAGGGGTGTTGTCAAACAGTGGCAAGTTCAAACTCTCGTTTTGGGTAGGTGGCTGCCGGCAATTACCTGTCCCGCAAAGAGAAACAAATCAGAAAACTATAACAGGCCGATCCCACCTCCAAACGGGACTGGTAAACTGAAAAAGATGATCAACAGACGAAGAAAAAGTACTTTATAATGCCAAACTAATTCTTTGAACATTTAATTTAGGACGTATAGTAGTACAAAATAAAACAGTGAATAAAACAAAAAACATTTAAAAAATACTACATTTCATTTTAAAATTTAAAAAAATTTATAAATCAATCTAAATGATAAGAATTTTTTTATAAAGTGTAACCTCTGGGTATTATTATAAATTTTAAATCAATTGTTACAACCATCACAACTTAGAGGGTAATTAACCTTGCTTTCAGTTTTAATTTTCAAAGTCCAATAAATTGGAAAATCATTTTTCATTTTGAGTGTGAATCAATTAAATAAATGTTGACTACCGAAAAAACATTAAATTTTGTATGATGGGTATCGCACAAGAAAGTCATTTAAATAGCGATCCCCGAAAAGAAAGTGAAAAATGTTGCAACAACGGCAACCGCTTCATACGACAAATGCCCACTGAAGGCGAAAGGGAGATGGAGATCTTGGGAAGACAGGGATGGACATGGGCACGTAAAAGAAAGTGAGGTTGAGTACGGATTGGAGGGCCCGACGAGGTGTCATTGCTCCGGATTGAGTTCGCCGGGGTTTGTTGAACTGCCCCCTTGGACAAACATATATATACCGAATTTGAGTGATTTTCACCGACAGCAGCGATCGGCAAAAAAGTGAGAGTTGGGCCGCGGAGTCAAAGCGAGAGATTTGAATGCCTATTGGGGTCACCCAGTCACCGGCACTCGGAGTTGGGGCCCGACTCCGTGTTTCCAGACTAATGAAGATCTTTATCAAGCGCCGACCATGATGTATAATTTTTCTATGAAACACTCTTCACAGTTTCTTGGCATTCATGTTGCTTCTGTTGCCGCTTGTTTTCTGTTTGGACCATGACGCATTTTCGGGCTAAAAACTTTCTTCGGATCTCTGGTCTCTGAAAGAGGTCAGTGAACGGCCGACGGAGAAAACCTTAAAAGCAGGGTGAAAAGGGCAGGGCCTGATATCGGATAACAAGCCAATTGAGACCACAAAAGCGGCAACAGATGCCTGAAAAGCCAAGGTGCAGGAGTTACGGTCCAATTGGGATTAGACCAAAATTTTCGAGACGAAAAAGTATCCGTTTACCTCTTAAGCTGCCGTTAACAGGCCGTTAACCTTCAGATAGAACGGGGGTATTGCTCTCATAACGAAGAATGTCCTTGAGTTGGTAGAGAAATACTAAAGATAGATAAAGATTAAATATTCTTTTTGTTTCGTTAAATTGGATGTCTAATTTAACTATTTAAAGAAGAAGGTGCATTTACAGATGTTGTTATTATAAAACCTGTATATTCCTAACCTAACCATGGAATTTTAATTTTTTTTCTAAAGATTTCATAAAAAATGGAACTAAAAATTGTCTTCATTCATAAAAATGAGTTCCCATGAGTTACCTGTTTTACTTTCAGCGGAATTTACTCTTTCTCGAACGCGAAAAAAATATTCCCTTTGATAGTCCATCTGTGTTCCCCTGCTTATCTAACTTGATCGCCTGGCGACACTGCCGAGTTCTAATGAAACTGAATTTGACCCACATTTCATATCATTCCCGCCAACGAATTGCTTCCCCATTTCTCACGCTGCCCATGGGCCAACGGACTGACAAAGTGTTAAGATCGCAATATTCCCGGGAAGTGGGAACCACACAGCGAGCGCATGACAAGAACCCAGCGAAAATGTTTACTTCACAATTTCCTTGTCTCTTTTTAAGCTACTCCACTTTACGGTTTTTTTTTTATTTGGTTATACGAAGCAAAGTCTGCTTTTATTTTTTCATAATCAAGTTTTATGTAATTCGCTCTCGGATTGGCTGGGCCGATTTTTCAAGGTTTCAGCAATTATCCAAAATGTGACAGCGTCAACGGGACTGATTTCCTGGAAGTTGCTTTATATAAAAAGGGGGGCTTCTATACACCAACGAGGTTAAGGAATCGGGGAAGACTTTAAGTAAACAAACACCAGCTTGTAATAAAAAAAGGGAATCATAACTTAAATTTTGTTTTACCCTTTTAAAAAAATAGCTTTCTGAATATTTTATTATTTTATAAATCTGCATATTATAAAAGAACGATTTAAAAATGATTTCGGCAAATACATAAATATTTCTGACATCGGATTATTTAAAACAAAACAACAAAAACACTTTTTTTGAAGTGAACTGTGCCCAAATAAATCTTTCTTTTCTATAATAAAATCATAATTTCATTATGCTGAAATTTAACTATTAGTTTACCAAAAATGTTTCAAAATGGAATGTGTTTACCTATAAACTCTTATTTACATTAGACTTTACAAAACTATTACCACTCTTCTTTTACATATATTATAAAGATTTTAGAAATATACATCGACGTTTTTCGATAATAGATAATAATGCAAATGCTACCGTATTGTTTTTGTACAATAAAATTAATTTACTTAGTATAAAATCCCCAAAATTAATTTAAAATAAATTTCAGGATTATCACCAAAGGTAGAATACCACCAGAAAGAGTAAAATAAATGTATGCATATTATTGTATCGAAACCACTGCACGTCTTCAATGCATGACGCCGTTTCAAGTTCAGCGAAAAAAGCTGACAAAGCGTTAATACCCAGTATATAGTTTACTATATATTCAGAGATGGGGCAGTTGAAGGGGGGAACCGAGCAGGAGGGTTCTTGGTGGGGGCAGAGCAATGACCATTGACCGGCGACCAATGTCCGCCCAAGTTACGAGTGAAACAATTGCTGCGCTGATGATGACGCACCCAGAACTGCTAAATATGCCGAGCGGTGTTCACGGGTCAGGCAAATGACCCAAAACTATTTCGAGGGGGATGGAGAACAATTGAAGCGCAATTAGCTGTGGGGAGGGAAAAAATGGTGGAATTGTAGGTGCCATGTGGTCATTGATTGCGCGGTCTTCCACCATTCGATTTCAGCGTTTTCTGTAAACATTTAGCAATACTTTGTTTCGATTTCCATTTGTGATTCTATTTCCATTTGCTCACCCTGACCTTTGGGCTAGAATCGGCCCGCTAATGGGGTTTACGATTCTGGTTTTGACATTGAAATTTCACTGCCACGGGCCCTACCTCTTTGCAATTTACTGGTGTATATGGTCAGAAATATTCTTTGTCTTTGTCAGAGTACTGTAAAATATTTCCGTTTGCTTGTTACTCCAGTAAAAATAGAACATGATTAATAGATCTCCAAAATGTAATTAGCGGTAATTAATAAAGAGAAAGACATTTAATGACACAAAGGATCTAGTTAAGAAGTAAAGGTCAATAGTAATTAGAGTAAAGATAAAAGACAAAAAAGAATGAAAGAAAAAGAAAGAAGATATGATAATTCCAAAACAAACAAATTAAACTTAATTTATTTAAAATCTTTCAGTACTCGGATCTACAAAACTAATGATTTTATTTTCCCATTACAATAATTTACTTTTCCACTGCCCCATAGCCATCTGAAATCTGTACTCGATGACCCCTCATATGTTAATAAGCTGTCAAACCAAAGGTCAGAGCCCAGCCATATAAAAACCGAAAACTTGGATAAAAGTTCAACAATTTGCATGAATGTATACAATATATATTTACACAGAACTAATATAGATATGGCAGAGATAATTTTAATGGAAATGGAATTGAGTGAGTGGCGGTGGCAGCGGTTTTCTAGAGCTTTGGCCAATATGTAAACGCTAATTCATCAATTTAATGGCAGAGAAATGAGGAGGGGAATGGGACAAACAGCACGCCACAAAGTAATCATCGGTGGAAAAGTAAAGTGAAATAGGGTGTGGAAAATGGAAAATATACAGGGCCGATGGAGGAGCGCAGGACATATAGGGAAGCCAACGACCCAGCAGTCGTTGACCCAGCAGGATGTCCCATCCGCTGGGCAAAACGATGAGAGAGATTTATGACCGCAGCGCGAGTTGAACGAACCCAAGGAAGCAGGAAAACAGGAAAAACAGGAGGCGGGCGGCGCTGACTTCTATGTAGGAGTAGATTACATAATGCTTCCGTCAGGACAATGTGGCGCCCGCACAAGCACAGGAAAATTGGGCAAGTCGAGGGGAGCCAGCAGGACCGGAAGTTAACCTTGAAGTTGAGCGGGCGGTGAAAGATGGGGCAACAACAAACTGCGCAGCATCCGAAAATCCGAACCCAGTCCCCAGACCCCAGTTCTCGGTCCCATTCCATTGCCAGCTCCTCGCATTCCATGCCCCACCACCAGGATGCGGAAACGCCAAGCCAGGACACGTGTTGGAAGGAGGAGGCTGGAAAATGGGGTGACTTCGGTGGCGATGGCAAGGAACCCGAATCCGAATCCACTCAAGTGCGCCAGAAGTTCAGGGCAAACACTTGACATTGAATCGATAATAAGTTCAAATTTCCAAAAATAATACTCGCCAAATGCGGACGAACTTTTCACCCGAGGGGGATGGAAAAGCAGGAAAAGCTAATGCCACATCGCAGAGTCTTATGTAAATGTTTGTCTTGCTGTCCTTGGTAGCGATTTCTTGGCGCTGTGATATCCAGCTGAATAGTCAACACAGGATGGCAGATTTATGGCTTACAAATCGCTTCTGTTAACTTGACATTGATTAACGCTAAGAATATTGTAAAAAATTTACAAATATAATTGCTTGGTTATTTTAAAAAAGAAGCTTAGAAATTCTTCAAATAATTCTTAAATCTTAAAATAAGTCAAACTGCATCGAAACATCATTTGGTATATTTTATTTTTTGAGTAACAGATCTTAGTTTATATATAAGGATTTCAAAAAAAGAAAATCCTTTTGACCTTACTCTGTATTGGTTAATCAACCCTTAGTTATGCCCCCATAAGCTCTTACCTGCCTTATGATATCGTAAGAATTTCCCGCTAAAAGCTATTAACTATTCCAAACTAGTTCGAGGCAGTTGGGCCTCTAGCCCGTACAAAACACCCTGAATTTCAGCCAACCACCCAAGGTTATGCGTGGTCAAGGTTGCGCTTTTCCTTTCGCGTGACAAGAAGTTTGTGGTTCGGCTTTCGTAATAATTAGAAACTTCCAGCAGGGCAGTAAACAAGTTGACAAGTGCAAATAAAAGCGAGCTGGTGGAAAGATACCAGAAAGGGGAGTTACGACCTATAAATAGCCAAGCCCGACGTTGACCTGTGCCCTGTCCGGAAGTTTTCTTTTGTCCGGGGTTCGGTTTGCCACCACTTCCGCCCTTTAGCTTCCAGTCACGGACTGTCCCAACAAAATTTCCAGCTTTTCCGCAAGTTCATTCACAAAACAGCCCATCGCGGAGCCATAAAAATCGGTTAAGAAATGGCTTGAAGAACAGTACAAAATTCTGCGAAAGTATTATGGCTTATAAAAAACCAAGAATATTCCAAGAAAAGCCAATGTTTTTAAATCATTAAATTTCTATGAAATTTGTTCAATTAAAAAAAGTCCACCCCAAGCTCTATTCAGTCTTATAAAGGGGTAGCTCTCAGAAAAAGAGGATGAAAAGTCGCCTAATATCATGGCAAAACCCTGATAAGTAGGCTGTAGTTCTGAGGGGTTTCCATTTCCAGGCAAGTTGGCTCTGAGCAAATTATTTCGAAATGCAAATTGAATTTGCGTGTGCCCGGTTGGGAGAAAGGGACCGGGGTTAATGACGAACTTTGGAAATGCGCAACAGAAAACTGAGCTTTCCCAGCCCCCACCCAGGCCAGCCACCCACGGAAAATGGCAACAAACCTGCCGCTCGGCCTTCGCAGAGTACAAAAGAGAGCCAACAACCCCTCAGAAAGAGCGAGGTGGCGAGGTAAAAGTTCAAAAGCGTGCAATGCCAAGGCAAAAGCTCCCCAATGTCAGCGAAGTACAGTCAACCCAAGCGAAGCTCTCGCAGAAGCCACTCCCCTTAAGGGAGAGCTCTCTTTCTTCTCGAAGCTTTTTGGGGGTGTTTTCATCCCCTCATCAGTAGGCGAGTTAAAAAATTTCCACTAACATTACACTACGCTCAAGGACTTTTCATCGCAAGGTTAGCGTAAAAGCTTGAAAAGCGAGAGGGACGTCAGAAAGCTTCTGCCTTGGCAACGGTGAAGTTCAAGGTTAAAGGCTGTTGTCTCTTTCTCGCCTTGGCTTTGACATTCCCAATGCCACCAACCACCCACCCACCCACTCACACACACTTACACCTCGAACCCCGGTGTCTTTGCATACTTTGCGGCGCGTGGAGATGCTTATTGTTGGGGGCAGCTGGACCTTTCTTGCGCACCTGCTGCCAGCATGACATTCGACCTTGTGCCGCAGCCCCTCTCTGTCCCACCCACACACCTCCTGGCCGTTGATTACATTGCGGCGCGTGACTTTGATTTGATTTTTAAATGATTCTTTTAGCAGCTTGACTCTCTTTCGCCCATCTCGCCCAGGTTCTGGCATCGTTAAAGGTCAACAAAAGGACGACGCTTTGGCTGCTTTTTATCACCGCCAGCGGAGAGAGAGAGGGCGGATCAATCTGGTGTGGAAAATGCCAACAAAGTTATATTCCTTTAATGCAATTAAGCCACGTGTCGTCGTCAAAGTTTGTTTTATTAACTTGTCTTCTTGGAAATAAGTGCTCGAGATTGGTGGGAAGGTAAATTGTGGGTAGTGAGCGAAAAACAAGGGCAGGCTCTTCACTTCATTGGCCTAAGAGCGGCCTTGGTTGAAAAGTTGTTGAGTAATGGTCTCATATAACCATATTCCTAAAAGTGGTATGTCTATAGTTTAAATACTAAGTTTTAAATAAATTAAATTTCTATATTTCTTATATAATTAATTAAGCATTCGCCACCATAAGCAATTTGTCATCCCTATATGCCACCCAACTCCTCTGAGACAACTCGAACCATTAATTCAACAGAGTTTCCCCGAAAATGCTGTTAGGTTTCAATTAAAATCAAATAAATTGCCCAAGTTGGCCAAGTGACGTTGATAACCGCAGCATTGTGAGCGGAGGTGGTAAATGGGCAGGGGAAATGTTTAAAAATAGTTCGCAGCCGGCCGCGGTGACCATGAGAAAGTTTTCCCAAAGCGGCCGGCCGGCTTAGAATTCCATTAGAAAATGGGGGCGGGGATGATGTAAGAGGTAGTCGAAAGGCTGCGAAATGTAGGTGGGGTGAACGAGCAGTGACTTGGGGCCTGGGGACGACAATACCCACACAGCTTGTACTCAGTGCTTCCAATTTGGCTCTTGTCAAGTAAAATTAGCTTGAAATACTTAAATTTTATTAATGGTTTTCCTCCATGTTTTTTGATTTGCTTAGCTTATAAACTAAAAGATTGTTTTTTTTTTCTTTGGGGATGACGTTAAAATAATTGTTTTGATAATTGCCAAAATAGACAAGTTTGTAAAGGTCTGGAAGTTGGGAAACATTTAAAAGTCAGTAAAACTCACACCAAACTTTTTGAAACAATTTTTATTTTCTTAATTTAATAAATTTTAGTTAGATTAAATTTTTTTTCTATCTTTTTTTTTAATGGTTAGACCAAAATACAATTAAAACTCACTGATCCTTGAACGACTTAAATTTACCCTAGTTTAAAAAAAATATTCTAACTGAAAAATTAAAGTTTATTTTTTCCAATTAAATTTAAGCACGTTCTTTATTACTTATTGAATTCAAAAAAAGTATAAAAAAATTTTTTTTTCCAACTGAAATATGGTTAGGCCTGGATTATTTGCTAAAAGTTGAATCACTGAAAAACATTACAAAAGGAGAAATACAAAAACATTTTTTGGTGGAAAAAAAACTGAGAATGTACAGACATTTTCCTATTAAACGGTTTATAAATTAAAAGTGTTTAGAAGCGGAACAGATTGTCTTTAACGGATTAACTAATTAACTAATAACGACTTAAAAAAATAGTCTTTCTTGGTCATAATTGGATAATGTTTCTATTTTAAAAGATTCATAAGAAGAATTCCTTTATTAAGATAAGAGGAATATGCTTTAGCTATTTTTTGTTGGCTATAGAAGCCACCACAGCTCACAACGATGGTGGCCATGGCCGTGACCGTGGCCGGTACGTCAATGCAGCGAGGTGTACGGCAAGGTCACAGCTCGCCGAGAGGGTGGGAAAAGGGGGGTGTGCATGGTGCAATAGTCCTTGCACTTGAACTTGCGCACGCGGCCGTTGCATGTGCCCCACTCGACACAAAAGGGGGAGGGTCGACATCCACTGCCGGGTGGGTTTTTTGACCTTCAGCCGGCGAGCTTTTCCATCGAGCTTATTTTTAGTAACAGGTTCAGTTGGATAGAACCCCAGAAAGAGACGGGGAGAGTGCGCCTGTATGCATTGAAAGGTCATTCGTTTGGCTCTGGATGTTCAAGGTCATTGCTGCAGCCAGCAATCGTGGCAATCGTTGCCCCCACAACGGTAATTGCCCACCCTAGCAGCCCGTCGAAGCCCAGGGGGTGGGAAATTGGGGGTTGGGCGTTGACATTGACGCAAATTGCCGAGGGTCAAGTGCAGTCGAGCGCTGACTGCGTAATAAGAATGAATCAAATTAGTTAAGCGCCACTTCTGGGGGAACCACTTTGGCAGCTCGGAGAAATTCAACCGCCCCCTACGGTCGTCTTGAGGGTTTTAGGGGGTGTGTTGGTGGTTTCTGATAGCTGAGAGGCCAAAAGCGAACAGAATAACAGGTGCTAAATAAGAAGAAACTGTACAAGGGAATCCAAGAACAATATATAATCAGCTACGTAGAGCGTATGAAACCAGCAAATTGAAGAAAAAATTAAAATAATAAATTTATGTAGAACTCAAATGGATTCTTTAGAACTCATTTCGGTCAAACTTTTTTTGTGGGTAATTAGGATGTAATCAAAACAACCAAAAAAAACAGAATAAGTTATAAAAATGTCCATAATATTCCATGATTTTTGTAACTTCATCATATAAAATTAATTCTCGCCAGTACCACGCAAAAAATTTCTAAAATAACTTTTGCAAAAATATGATGATTTATAAAATGTTCTACGATTTCATGAAGCTGACAAAATATTCAATTTATAATTCGACATTCCATTCATTTTATTTGCCAAGCTGCTTACGTCTTTGAAAAGAATTAAGTTTGAACAAAAGTAATGTCAGAATTACTTTGAACTGCCTTGCCTTTTCAAGCCAAAGTCTTAGGGAAACATAAAAGGAAGATAAGGGCGTGAGTCACTATACCAACCCCCTGGAGAAACCACAGCACCTCTGGTTGTCCTAGACAGCAAAGCCTCTTAAAAAACCGTTCACCGCGTATGAATGGGCAAAGTTTGCGCATATATGGAAGCTTAATCATCGAGTTGAAATTAATCAGGGACAAACAAAAAAGATGAAGAGCGATGCATGTATGTAAATGAGTTCTTTGTACCGCGTATATGTATGGGCATGCATTTAATATCAAATGATATGCAGAGCACAATTAAAAATGTTGACGCTCGTGTCAGGTCATAGACCGATGGAAAGACCATCGAGATTCCGATCGTTTCGGGCATTGTACTCCATAAAGCGTGGGGAGGTATCTCCGGAGGAAGCTGGCACTCGCGATCATGACGGAACAAAGTACTTACTCGCCCTAATTAAGCGGTCAATGGGCGGTTCAAGGGTGCGGTTCTCGACATCCCCGGGGACCTCAACTTCTGCGGTTAATGCTAATGGACTAGGGGTATTCGAGATGCGATCGTGGCACGACATTACGGCTTTAGTTTAATTAAAAAGGCTAAGCTTATCAATTGCATTTTGAGAGGTTAAAAAGAAAATGTAGTGATGGTAATATTACCCCTTTATCCTACAAAGAAAAAATTCACATTTTTATTTTTTTTTTAATCAGGTTACTGATCTAAACTTTGTTTATATTATTTTACAATATTTGTTGAAAAAAATTTAACATTTCGTATTTTATATGATATGATAAAATATCACGTTGATATGTTTGAATCATAAATTTTACATAAATCATATCGACTTTATATTGATAAGAAATAAGGTACAATTTACCCTTTTTCATATCGAATTTTGTTTCTGTGTATATATATTGAGACAAAACTAATTTTATTTACAAAATTTTATAAAAACAAAACTCCACAAAAAATTGATCAACTCACGACTTGCTCACATCCCTGATAATGCATTTAATCGCTGGTCTCTGATTCCCTCGCTGAATTCAAGGCAAAACACAATATGCATAAGTCCAGGGACCAAAGCAAACTTTCAAGTGCAGCGGCGACAAAGAATAAAGGGAATCTGGGAAAGAAATATGGGGAATTGCAATGCCAGCGTCAGCGACAAAGTTCAGGGTCTGCCAGCTGCTCTTCTCTTCTGATTTTCCAAGATCTTTCTTTTTCTTTTGTCTGCGGCTGCATTGGATGTTCTCGCTTTTGGGCATGCTGCACAGGAAGCGGCTAATAAGTGCAGAGAAAAGACAAAAGAATGCCGGAAATACGTTGGCGACTCAATCAACTTGTCCTTGGAGGCCCGAAGTGCGTGGAGTACGTGTGGTCAGATTTCCGTCTTTGTATCATATGTCTGCCTATAACAGTAGTTATACCCGTTACTCGTAGAGTAAAAGGGTATACTAGATTCGTGCAAAAGTATGTAACAGCTAGAAGGAAGCGTTTCCGACCCCATAAAGTATATATATTCTTGATCAGGGTCACTAGCCGAGTCGATCTAGCCATGTCCGTCTGTCCGTCTGTCTGTCTGTCTGTCTGTCTGTCTGTCTGTCTGTCTGTCCGTCTGTATGAACGCTGAGATCTCAGAAACTACAAAAGCTAGAAGGTTGAGATTTCCCACACATATTCTTTGGCTTCCTACGCAGCGCAAGTTTATTTTAGCCGAGCGCCACGCCCCCTCTAACGCCCACAATCGCCCACTAACGATTTTAAAATGGGTCCTGCGCCCACATCTTTAAAGATTTCCGAGAAGTATAAATGCAATTTTGTTGTGTATATTTATACCTATCGAAATGTAGAAGACATTTTTCAAATCGGACCATTCATTAAAAAGTTATACGCAATCAAAAATTATATATCTATCTCCCTCGCACTCCCTTTAGCTGAGTTACGATTATTAGTCGGGACACCAACCCGACACAGCGTTCGCACTCCCTTTAGCTGAGTGACGGGTATTAGATAGTCGGGACAATAACCCGACTATAGCGTTCTCTCTTGTTTTATATTGGTTAGTTCAAAAAAATTTTGAGACATCAGATGAGTTTGGGTATTTCCAACAAATTCTCATGCTAATTTTTTTATATTCAGATGATCGTAATTAGCATAAAAAATAAAAAAATATATTTAAGTTGCAAAACTTTTTTGTTTTCTTTCCTGCATCTTTTTTTAAAGAAAGTTTCTCAAAACAAAAGACCAAGGAATCTCGACGGTGAGACATGAGACTCTTGGCCTTGGCATGAATCGGCGAGGATATCGTATAAAGACATCTTGCCGAATACTCTTCTTTGGTACTCTGCATTTGGTGTCCTCCGGGGGGTATTTTTTTTCGGTGCGTGATTTACGGCCGGTTTGCGATGAGTTATGAAAACAGCTCAGCACTTCAACAGTTGCGTTTGGGATGAGTTCGTCTCGAATGCACATCACGTTCTCTTCCAGCGGAGAGATGAGAATAATTCGGGCAATTACAGGGACAGACAGTTGGGATCTGGGATCTGGCATCGGGTATTCTTCTGTCCCATGCAGATTTCTGCCTTTCGCCGTAATCTGGAATCAAAGGCAGGCAATGAACCCGTTCCTCCAGCTGCCATAAATAGATTCTATTTTCTTTGTGCCCGCGAAGCTAATTCATCTCGTGTTGGTCCATTGACTCCCCAGGGAGCTGGGACTCCCTTTGTTTATTATTGGTTAGCCCGCGGATTTCTGTTTACTGCAGATTTTTGTTTTGCCATTTCATCGGCCCCTTATCGGCCACTTGGCGGTAATAATAAAATAATAATAAACACGGTTAGCCCTCGGCTGCCGGTCTGAGTTGTCAACTCTTGTTTACAGCAGCTGAGTGGAATGAACGCCAGCGGTTTGTTGATCTCAACCGATCGAATCGGATCGCTCTCCCTGGAAACCCCAAGCTGAGATGGCAATTTCAGGACAGAGGACAAGATGGTCAGCGATTCTGGCAGGAAATGAGTTGAAATCGGATCCACTGTTCTTTAATGAAAAAGATATTCGATTACTGTATAGCAGGAAATTAAGTTAAAGGTCGGTTTGCTAACAAAAATAATCAAGGATAAACTATTTTATTTTTCAGTTAAATATAGATTTTTATATTTGATTAACAGATGGGCTATGAAAAAAAACAAGAAAATATTTTTAAAATGTTTAAATTTAAGTTACATTTTTGAAAGCTAATATTATTTTCATTATTCATATCATCATAAATAAAATCCAAGTAAAACCTCTCTAGATCCCGACATTTATACTTTCCCAGTCCAATTGTCCGATCCAGACTTGGGTCAGGGTCACATATTCGGGGCATTTAAAGCCGCACAATGAAGAGCGCTGCGGAATTGGGTCAAGTTTGGTGGGTCCACGAATTCGGCAGAAGAAAACAAACTGCCACAAACAACTACATACATCCGACGGCAACAACTTCGCCAACAACCAAGAGCAACGGCAAACAACGGCGCACCGAAAATTGAAGTCAAGGTGTCGTCGAAGGTTTTTCCGCACTGCGAGGGCTCTGCGGGTATTTAGAGCGTCAATATTTGGATCTGGGCGTTGCTAAACAGCCGCAGCAATTTCGGTTTCACTCCGACTGACCTTAGGTCTGTCCCTCGGTCTTTATGTCCATCCGTCTATCTGGTATCTATCTGCTGCTGTCCAACTGCGATTGCTTTCGGCGCTTCGGAGACCCGACGGATTTGGGTTGGGCGCTTGAACTTGAGCGGCCAGATCCGCTGAAAAGGCTGGCCGAAATTGGAAAATCAAGCCCAGAAGTTTTTGAGAGTCGCCCGCATAAACGAATCACGGCCGACCCCCGAATCCATTCCGATCCGATCTGATCGGAACCAGTTTTCCTTCGCATATCTCAATGATTCGCCTTTGGATTGGCCATTCATTCATATGGATATGCACGATACACCGTTATGCCGCCACTTCCGATTTCGAGTCGCTTATTTGTTTATCAGCGCGATTTACGATTCCGATTCCGATCTCAGTTTCATTTTTCCTCGGCCCCCAATGACAAGTGACAGCCTTAGATTCAGATGTGGGGCCAGCCCATCGATCGCGACCAACTTCCTGAACGAATCCACCAATTAATCACAACTGAGCGTCGAAAATTGTTTATTAGCCGTCGAAAAGTGTCAATATAATCTGCAAATAGCGCTAAGTGATTTACTATCAGTGATTCGATTTGCCAAATTCGTTGAAGATAATCTTTGAAAAATTATTATATTGTTTTGTTTAATAGTCCGTTAAGGAAAAGTATTATCATTTTATATTTGAAATATAGTTAGCGTTATCAATTCCATTGGGCATAAAAATGGATCTGTAAACTCAAAAATTATGACGTTATACCCATGACTTTGTATTTACTTTTATATATAGGTATTTATTTATTTCGTTCATTTACAATAAGCTTCTTAGGTAAAAGATAAAACGCCAAGGACATATTTGTTTCTCCAAACGGTTTTTATTTCTTAGCTTGTTTATTTATTTTATTATTAAATTAAAAATATTTGGATTCAAAAACAGACCAATAAATCTTGCTTGCAAAAATTGTTTAAGTAATGTTATGAAAATATTGTGATTATATACAATGTATATTATACAATTGTTTATGATGAAATATTAAACAAAATTTAAATCAGCTCAATTAGAAAAAACAAACAACAATAGCTTGATGAGATTTTAACAATGAATAAATATCACCCTTTAAATTATTTGCTTTTAATTTAAGCAAATTTAAATTTTCATTAACCGAACGCAATTATTTAATTGAGTGCTAGCTCCTGTACAAATTTGTGTTAATTTGAAGTATTATTATAAAAATAATCTCAAAAAGAAAATTTGCTTTAATTGAACTTATTTATTAATCACTGAAAATTAAATTTTTTATTTATGTTCTAAAAATGTATTAAAACATTCTATGGCAGTGCTCGTGAATTTTCTTGGTAAAATAATTTGAAAGACAAATTTATAGAAAATGCCAAGTGCAAATCTTAAAAATCCCCTGACAAGAGGCCATCAAAGAGCAGCAGCCAATTATAATTATTACTCGAGTCTGAGCCAGTTTTTTACTTCAGAAGCTTTTTGCAGGTTCGCAAATTTATCGACGTTCTGTCTGGCACGGCAACCAGTGCACACACAGATACGCACACCCACAGACGCACAATCGCACACACACACCTACCGACTGACAAACGTCCGTCTCACAAAAAAAAAAAGAATAAAGAAAAAACGTAACCTTGATCTTGGCAATGTGATAACCTAACCTTGAACAGAGTATTTGATTTTTGTTGTTTCTGCCTTTGCCTTCTTTTTGTATTTGTTGATTTTTTGTTTTTTGCTTTTTCTTTGTATACATTTTAATGCCTTTTTACTGTGTCTCGCTGCTGGATTTTATTTTAGAATTTGCTCTTTACTCAGCGCTGTCTGCACTTTCAATTAAGCCCCCAGTAGAATATGCCCCCACCCCCAACAGCGCCCACTTCCCTTGGCGCCAAAAAACGCCAAAACAGATCGGCGATTGCGATAAACGATAACCGAGCGCTGCTGGTCAAGCGTTTTTGGCTTCCGCTTTGCAACGGCTTTGGAAAAATAAATAAAACAAAGCCCGAAACAAAAACTACTCACCGCCATCCAAGTTCAGCTCATTAATTAAAAGCACGAGCGAGCCCCCAGCGTTGATTATTCAGATCTTTTATTTTATGAGTCGATGTGATTGGAAACGACCGAATATCCCCCTCTCTCTCAAACATTAAATCTCCATCTCTATCTGTCGCACGTTGGCGCCGTGATAAATGGGCTTAAATGGAGAATAGCCACGGCCTAGTCTTCTTCGATGTTATGGTATCTGATCTGGAAAATGTCAAGTTCGCATCTTAAAGTCTATGAGCAATACCCGTGAGTCGTGACTTTATGATGATATTCCAAATCTACAGAAAATTCTATATTAGAATACAAAACTCTGTAAAACTTAGAATATTAAAAGTAAACGGAATATTTTATAAAAACTAAAAAAATGTAGTTATAAAATAATTGTATCTTTGTGAGAATTAGGAGTGGAAATTAACATTAACATTTTAATCAGAAAATATTTTTGGAACTTGAGAGTCCGGAGCTCAGAATGTTATTCTTCTCCCCCAAAATTTTTCCCACACTGCTTTCTTTCAGCTTTCGTTCCCCAATTATCGTTCGCTTTCGGCATTCTGTCAGTCTGCCCCATAATCAGTTTGATTTTATTTCACTTCGCTTATTCATTGTACTCGCTTACTTTATTTTTCTGATTGTCATGACGCGTCCTTGACCTTGACCATAAACCCGAATTTTGAGCTTCACTTTGTTCCCTATTTGCTTCTTTCTTTTCAAAGCTGTTTTCGAGGCGGTTTTGTGTGCGAGTTTCTGTTTGCGGGGCTGCTGTTTGCTAAATTATCGCTTAATATTCAGTGTGGCATTTGTTGATTTTAATTTTGTTAATTAGATAAATAGAAATGTGTTGTTGTTACCGGGACGGGGGACTTTCCATGCCGACCTTCACCTTGTTGCTTGGGCTGTTGTTATTTGCAAATATTTTGCCAAATAAATCAGTTAGCCCGTAAAATTCTAAGTAAATATGGTACGGGGCAAAAACAAGCGACGCGAAGTAATTCAACAAAGTTCGAGTACATTTGGTAGAAAAAATGTATTAAAAATTCCAAGCCAATGCATGACACTGATTTCAATGCACTCTCTGTTGTTGTTTTTTATATTTATATTTTTGTTGTTATTTTATAAGGTACCGAGTTACTCCAGACAATAACAAAACAAAGCGAGGCGTCCTTGAAAGCGCGACAGGCCGCTAAACTCGAAAACGCTGGCGGCGACGCAAATAACTCACAATGCACGGGGCAAAAACAGGAGGGACATCGCCCAGAAAGAGACGGAAACAGCGGAGGGATAGAGACGGGGACATATCAGAAGAGCGAGAGCGGTGGATTTGACGTAGCTATCGTCTGATTCAGCTGGAATGCAAAAAAGGCACTTATTAATATGCAATTCAATTTCCATTAATTATAATACAAATAACGCAAATGTATTTACAATCTATACGAAACCTTTTTATTGTACCCCTTTTTATTGATACCTGCGAGTGCCATGCAAATCGAGTCCGGGCACCCTTGAATTTGAACCGATTGTAACTTACACAAGTTATACGCATACCCATTAGACCCTTAAGAAAGGTACGGGGAATATTGGTCTATGCGAAATTAAAAAATATTTAAATATATTATATTTTTTATAATATTATTATCTGGTCGCTGAAACTGAATTCTTCTGCTATAAAAACAAAGCCTTTTTTATACACTTGCTTCTTTTAAAAAATCCGTCAATCCTCAAATTTAATTTTAAATATATTACTATTGCAATTCATTTTATTTTGACTAAATATTACTTACTTTAGTACCTTTATTTCGCGCTTAGCTGTCGTGTATATTTTTATATTTAGCTGTACAAGGTATTATAGGCCTTCTCTCTGTACTTGTTGCATTTTGCTTTCGTTCCATTTAATTTAATTTTATTTACATATTTAGCTCGCCCAGAGAAAAATTAGCTTATAGCGAGTTCAAGGATTTTTCGCCCCTTGTCCGGCAGAAAACTTATACAATACTGAATGCTTCAATTAATTGATTGCACTCTGTTGCAAAATTTAAATTTGATTTATTTCACATCTCTTACCATTCATTAAGGTAATTTTTTTCTGTAACACAGTGTTATCGATCGAAAATATATAATCTCAAATGCTAGATGATCCAAAGTGCACGTTTCGTTGTTTTCAAATCGAAATTATTTGATTCGCAGTTCGTTAGACCTCTCACACAAACATCGACACGTGTGCACCTCAAATTGATTAATTCAATAAATAGTTTCTAATCCAAAAAGTGCTATGATGAACGACTTTCGGCGCGCGCCAAATCGAACATGGAAAAAGAACAAGTGGCCGAGAAACAGGAATGAAGCGCGACGGACAAAAAGCTATAAAAACGAAATAGCAACCACGGCAACAGTATTAATAAGCAATAATTGCCCAAGGTCGACATGAGAATTCTGCCTTAGAACAACAGCGAAAAAAACAAGCTTCGGAGGGGAAACAGTCCTACTAGCAGGTGGATATATGGGTACATATGTGTATTATGACACAAAATGAGCTTGCATTTCTGCAAGTGTGAAATTTTCAAAAGGAATAACATCAACAAAAATCCCATTAAAAAGTTAATAGGAAATTGTGCTTAGGTAATTTGCCAAGTTTATACTGGATTGGGATTTACAGGGCTGAAATGCGTAATCCGTTATGACTAAACCTTAGATCGCAAATTAAAATGGGGAGGGAAAAATAAATTAGAGCCCAGTAGATTCCTACATTGGAATAAACCATTTAGTTTCAGAATACTAATATCCAAAGAGATAAAAGCATACGCGATTTTTTTACACTTAAAATAGATTTAACTGCTAAGTTTTAATCATTTGTAATGGTAAAATCTTTAAAAAATCGTTAAGATATAAAACTTTTAAAATTAAAAGTATATACTTGTTGTTTCCAATAAGTTTCTTTATTATTTAAGAACTGTGAGCTACAGTATTATCTTTTATTTCCCCAAATGTGCTTGGCTCATCATTTTGTTATGTCACATGATGCTTAAATATTTGCCTGCAGTCAGCACCTCTTAGCCAATTGCGCATTCATTTCATGGTATTCCTATTTAAATGATCCCATCCCAAGAACAAAAACTATTTTCGAAAAATTGTTTTGTCACTCAAATCTTTACATTGTTGTCAGCCGTTCAGCGATTGTGGTTCTGGGCAATAGATGTCCGAGAATGATCAAATTTTGCCTCTGCCTTTTTTGTTTGATTTTTTTGCTTTCGCAGTCGTTATTTGATCGCAACCAGAAACGAGTAGCCGCTGTGGGAGTGAGTGGCGGGGGGTGAGGCGGCGGTTCGGGGGGAGGCTGCCCAAGGCGTCTCTGTGTTGCTCGCGCTGAATAATTAAGTGCGAAATAAATTAATTTCGGTAGAACTTTTTAGCATGCGTTGTGTGGCATTTTAGTCAACAGCCAGCACACAGAGAAGTATGAAAACTTATCAAGCAGTTTAACCATCTCGAATGGCAAACAAGAAATTATGGCTCCTAATAGACGGGCAAGGTCAAATCAAAGCATGACTCAAGGCGAAATATGCGTGGGCTGTTGGTTGAATAAGTATTTTGTTTTGAGTTTTCCGATTAATTAACATAAAGTCACAACATCTGATACCTTTTTTTATTAAATATTATTGTGCCCCTCTGAAGTCACTGAAAAAGTATTCATTTCTACATTTTATTCATTTGTCAAGCTATGTTAATTTTAGGTTTTTTTATTTAAAATGTAAGAATAAAATTATAAATTTTAGAAAAAATAATTTATAATTAATTGAAGGTATTTTAAAATATTTAATACGAAAGAGGTCATTAGGTTAGGTCACTTTTTATTTTGCACATTTGCTTTATTACTTCACACAGAAAATAAATCAACAACACAAATGTTTTTCCTTCGGGCAGAAAAAAAAACAATATTTTAGAAAAGGTCTGTAAGGTCTGTCGATATACCTCACCAAAATGTTTCTTTGCGTTATAGTTTTAAGAAAGTACACTGTTCCAACTTATTACTCTCTACTCTATATTTTTTCAAAATATTCGTATTCCAGTTTATGAAAGAGACCATAGTTATATTTTAGAGGCACGAAAAAGCTAATATTTGTTCCACTTTTAAGACTGAAGACAACTTAACTGAAAAATGAGACAGTAAAACAAATTCAATCATCGACTCCAAGCGAAAGCTGAAACGAAAAGGAAAACAGTTGAGTGCAACAGGCGGCGAAAGGAGTAAATAGTTTGGTGGTCGGAGAGCGCATATTGTTGAGCATACAACTTATTTCAAGACATTTTTAATAACTGACAAATTTAAAATTGATCTCCAACTAACCGCTGACCTCGAACTCGAAGGCAGCCCCTTGCAGCCGCCTCTGAGCATTAGGGGTACTCAGCGAGTGGGGCAGTCGGTTTTGTGAAAGTTGCGGCGCGAAAGTGAAAACTGATTTGAAGCTGAAAATGTTGCGCCGGCGCCGGAGACATGGAAACCCACTGACATCAATTCCGCGGATGAATGAAAAGAGGGGGGAGAAAATCAGAAAATAAAACTGGCAGCACAATAAGCGAGTATCCAAATGTTTGAGCAACTGGAGCCGTCTTTATGTCACAGCAATTAAATTATTTCAGGCGAGCGCTGGGCAACAGGTAAAAATAAACGCTAAAACAAATTATATTTATTTGCATTTATTTGCCATAACAAAAGCACACAGGCACAACGTTTGAAAAAAAAAGAAAACAAAAATATATTGAAACAAAACCCGAACGACCTTGAATGGCTGGCCTGCAAGCAAAACAGGCAAAATAGGAACATTAAAAAAGTTAAAAATTAAAAAATATAAATTAACCGAAATGCAATTAAACCCACCAAAACAGATATAAATAAATATAAATAGAGACAGAGATGGAGACAGCGAGCAACTGTTTTGTGTTTAGAACTTCAGCTTCAAATTATTTATATAGACCAGTTAAGCAAATGAAAAGCGAGACTTGAAAAATAAATGATTCTGGTCGAAGTTTTGAATGCACAAATAGATTTTACAATTTTGTTCCCTTATACATAGGTTGAAATATCTTATGACCTTTAACAAGTTCAACTGTTCTTTCACATTATCATACAAGAACACTTATTTTTTTATGGAAAGTTTTTAACAATTTTTGTTTTGCTTGCGTCATTGTCTATTAAGTGAACAGCTTAAAAGCCTTAGAAAACGATCAATAGTAGCAAATAATAGTACCTAATAGTAAAACTAAGTAAGTTTATACAGATGGATATTTTTTTTACTTTACTTCATTTTTCAAAATATTGTAAAATTGTAATATATTTAATATATTTTTTATTTTTTTTTTTACAAGTTTTTAAATTTTCCACAATGGAATCCTAAAAACAATTTCAAACAGAATAAAAAGGAAAACTACTTTTCAAAAGTCTTTTAATATTTTATTGAATCTTCCGCTGGTGTTGCTTTGTTGTCATCTTTTAAAGATATTTCTTATTGGGCTTTCCCTTGATTCATTGGTTCTCATTCACTTTTTGTTTAAGAATCGACTTTAGCCATTTGCGTATTTGAAATCGTTGTTTGCATCTGGACTTATTGTATGACTGTATGGAGTTTTTGTATCTGCATTATTCATGGTTGACGTGCAACTTGGCAACTTGGCATGGAGATAAAAATAAAGTAAAAAAGAGCTGCCGTTTTGGGTCATGATGACGTCCACTTGGAAGCCGCGTGCCGGCTTCAATTCACTGGATTCGATTCCATTTCATTTGAATGCAATGTGCACTTGGCCATGCAACGGCGACGTGAAAGAGAGTGCACCACAGAAAAAGATGGAGAGAGCGGCACAATCGCGCCAAAATGGCACATGGCAGAAACTTTTAGGCTGATGACTAAGCCAAGAGTAACAGAAGAACTAAACGTTCGAGAGTCTCAAGAGATACTACTTAATTGGAATCTAAGAGTATATTTATATGAAGAGAAAATCATCCGAAAGCTTTCTTCTCTGTTTTATTCTGTGGTGAAATGAAAAATTTAAACGTATTTAAGAGTAGTGTCGAGAGAAAACCGTTAAAAAAGCTACTTTAATAATTTTGATTCTTTTGATTTTTTAGGGGAAACTAATTTTTTTCGATTGAAAATTATAAACTTTTTTAGTTTAAACAAAAACAAAAAAAAACATTATTAAATTGACGACCAAATTGGTTTTTTTATTCGTTTACATTTATACTTGCACAAAGAATTTGATCACACTCATAGAAATTTTCCGGTAAAATCGCCCTAAAAACAAGGAAAATCGCCCTAAAACGGGGGTCAATGGCGACTAGGCAACAAAATAAGGGCAAATTGCCCTAAAAATACGGGTGAATTTGTCATACATTTAGGACGATTTTTCGTAGATCTAGGGCGATTTTTCTATTTTCAAAGGTAATTGCCCTAAAAATAAGAAATGAGACCCTTAAACTAAAGGCAGTTTCCTTTAAATCCAGGGCGATTTTTTTGGACTTATAGGCGAATTGCCCTGGAAATCGGGAAAAATACCTTTAAACTAAAGGCAATTTTTTATAAATCTAGGGTGTTTTTCTGGATTTTAAGGCGAATTGCCCTAGAAATAAGGAAAAATATCCTAAAACTAAAGGCAGATTTTCATAAATCTAGGGCATTTTCCCTGGATTTATAGGTGAATTGCCCTAAAATATGCAAAATGCTCCCCAAAATTTCACGGCCATTTTTCATAAATAAAAATACAATTTTAATATATATTTTTTTTGGAATGGATTATATCGGATTTAAAAATTATAAATAATAAATAACTTTAAAAGAAACGGCTTCCCGAGTCTGCAATGGTGAGCTTCGTGTTCTTGCTCCCGGCGTCCTTTTTTCTTCTTGCTGTCGGCACCAACACTGAATGGATCGCAAGCCAATTTAAAGTTGATTGTATCTCTATTAAATGAAAACAGTCTAATTATTATATGATAATAGAAAAAAAGAGAAGCACTTACCTTCAGAGCTTTCCAAAAATTTGAGCAGGTTTATTTCCTGTTGCTTCCTTACTCCTGCTTTTATTAAGTCCGAAAAGTGGTTTGCGAAAGCTGGATCTGAAAAGCGTTCTCGATCTTAAAAAAAAAAAGAAAAAAATGTTAGAAATTAATATAAAAATGCACAACCAACACACACAATTTTCATTTAGCCTGCGGTTGCGTTTGCTGCTACTCCTAGAAAAAAAAAGAAGCAGAAAAAGCAAATTTCGAGCACTGACGAAATGTCGCAATACAAATTTGGGGGCTGTTTTGGCATATGCACTTATGAATGCGGTTTGTCCGGTGCATAAATACAGATTTCTTGTAAATATATACATATGTATGTGTGTATTCTGTTGCATCATCTTTTTAACTCAAGCATTATTTACATATACACATACATATATGTATACTCTTATTAATGATCTTACTTTGTTCCGCCACACTTCCAAAACTTCCGCTTCTGGACCGACTAGTTGAACAGGAATTTCTCCTCGTAGCTGCTTCCACTCAAATTTTTTAAAGTTTCCGCTGCATTTTCCTTTGTTACAGATATGTAAATTCAATTAGTTATTAATATCCAAATTGCACAATTATATATGTATGTACTCACCAGAAATCAGAAAAAGAATCGCCTCCCAAGTCCCTTAATAGCGTTTACATTTTTCACTTTTTCACAAACAAAAGGTTTCATACAAACACGTCTTTCACTGCCAAGCGCCCGAAAAATTATGACAAAGTCTAGACAATGCAACTCTTTCTACCCCCACCCTTGCCACTGCAACGGACGAAAAGTAGCAAAGAAGAAGAAAAAGGGTGGACTTCTCTAAAGTCAAATGCGCTCAGCATCAAAATTCATAGAAAAAGGTCCGCCCTAATATACACACACATTCACTTGTTTTGACCTGTCAACCACACACACATACACACATGTATTACATATGTATCCATTAATTGCGTCTTAAAATTTCGTTTGACTCTTCCTTGTTTTTAGGGCAATTTCAGAACATTTTTTTTGCTATTTTGTTCTACGTTTTAGGGCGATTTCGCCCTAAAAAGAAGGAATTACTTTTGGAGTCGACTCATAAAAATTCGCCCTAAAAATCACGGAAAATTTGCCTTTTTGAAAAAACTAACCCTAAAAAATATTTTCCATGGCGATTTTTCGTATATTTAGGGCTAGCCACCCGTATAATAAGAAAATTTTCCTTAGTTTTAGGGCGACCTCGGTTTTAGGGCGACTTTCCTAGTATTTAGGTAAAAATTTCTATGAGTGCAGATATTATTTTTTAATTCACTTCTATTACAGAGTTTTCTTTTTAAATGATACTGATACACAACTAAGATAACTAATAGTTAAGAATAATAATGAGGATCCACTAGTTACTAAACAAACTTAACAAGAGCTAACAAAGATAGAATCAATTTAGCAGATTTAGGGCCGTTTTTACGTCCGTTTGTTAAATTTAAAGTAGGGTTAAAACCTTCAAATCGTATGGGAAATCAAAGTTTTAACCCTACTTTAAATTTAACAGACGGTCGAGAAAACGGCCCTTAAGGTATACAATTATTCTAAGTCAAATATTAAGTAGAAAACCTTTTATTTCTTAATTCCAAATTTTCAATTTAAAGCATAAAATCGCACAGTAATGATAATACGAACACCAAAAATACAACCTAGCATACTAAAACCCAATTAAGTGGTGACGGGAAATACCACCCTTATCGTCAGATTTGTTTGGCCAATGGCCTGGGCAACCTCGAACTCAATCAGATTCCGGTCGAAGATAAGTATCCTCAGATAACCCCACACATCGCAATTAAATGGCACTGATACCCTTTATCGCATCTTGTGCTATCAGGTTTCGCCGGAATATACAAAGTATCTGGCAGATACGATTCTTTTGTTTCTCCGCCAGCAACTGTACTGCGTTTTGTGGGGTGCTTTGCCTTTTGGATGCCGATGTCGATGTCCCACCCCCTCGGAAACCCATCGCGTTCTCCGATAGCGGCGGCAATCGACGACCTTGACCGTGAAATTTAAATTTAGAAGGTACGGCGGCGGCTAAGACGTAAAAAATAAAATACCACCAAGCTTTCCGAAGCTATCTTCGCCGGTGTGTTAGTCATTGTGTGTTCTGGTAATTGCAGAAAAAAAGCTGCGCTCTATCACAGGTAATTCCTTTCGGCTCCCAACACTCCCTCAATAATAAATACTCAGAAAACAGAAAAAATTCGACCATTCCACGAGTCCGCCGCATGTGACTTATGTAAATATTCAAGTGCGGCGGATACCTATTTTTAAAAGCGATTTAATTGAAACATGAACTTGCGTACTGGCGCCGTCGCGACTTGGGCAATGATGTAAATCCGTCTAATTATGTGAAATTGAGCGCAGGGCGAATTTAGCTAGCATAAGGTTAAAAATAATGCCTTTCTTTTTAACTAGCTGCTTATTGGCTGAGTTTGAACATGCCGCCATAACAAAGTGTTGGGTAACAAGCTTATGGCACTTGGTATTTTTAATACCAAACGGTCGGCCAATTGGATTTTTCCTAAATTCTCCTATCAGATTAATTAGTTGGAACAGAGTTTTCAGTTATCATATATAGCATTACAACAACCAATTGAAGTTAATGTAAAAAGGTTTTTGTACTGATAGCAACTAATTTTGAAAGTACATTTTGTTTTCAGGTTTTTACCGAAGTTAATTTATTAAATTAAATTATTTAGAAACATAACAGCTAATCAGTATATTTTTGCTTTTTAAATTGACCGCCTTGGCTATCGATATGTCGCATCAGCTGATGAGACGCAGAAAGTTCAAGAACTCTCATCCCTAATAAACATTTGCGCGATATAAAAATATTCTAGAAATCGCTTAAAATTGCTGTTAAACAGTTAAATTAAACTAAATTAATACAAGGGAAAAGCTTTAAACCTCCGACTAAGTATAGTTTCTCTTATAAAGTTTAAACTTTGATTAAAGAAGAGCCGGTTTTGTTAGCACGTGGAGCACGTGGATCAGAGATATTGTTTATGCCAAATCTTTAAACAATTTCATCACAAAAACTTGAGATAATGGTGGCTGAGGCATTTAGTGAATATTATATTTGCAATTTTAACGATGCAGTAACTGTAGAAGGTAAACTATTACCAAGAATAATGTTTCACATGTAATATTTATCGAAATTACTTCATTCAGATCTTCCAGCCGATGAGCAACTGCGTCAATTATGGACTCGCCAGAATCTGTGGACAGTGGAGGATCTTCGGGAGATTCTTCAACGCTGGCGGGAAAAGAGCAAACCCAATATTAAAGAAGATCCCACATCCCAACTGAAGGATTTCCTGCTTCTGATCTTTGCTTTTGTTCAGAACAATTTTACTGGACCCTTTGACAAACTTGAAGATTTCCAGCAGATACATAGTCAACTAAACCTGGAGGATCTGGATGCCCAGGAGAAACTTAAGGCCAGCGGTGAGGAGCTGAATCCTAATGTAAAGACTGCAGAACTTTTACTTGTAGCCAGGGAAATACTTCAGGAATTGTTGGAAATCTATCCAGAATCCAAGGTTAGTTAGCATTTTAATTATTAATTTGTATAGTTATAACTAACCTTTTTATGCAGGTACTAATTTGGTGGCACTTGCGGCTGATCTGCCTACACCAGCACATCCTCGACGACTTGGCGGCATCTCTATATGAACAATTTAAAGCGGCAGCTGGACTTCTTCAGGCTCAAATCAACCAGTTTGAGAGCAGGGAACTGCAATCGCTGCTGCTCTTGGAATTGGCCAATGGCTACCTGCAGTTTCACCGTTCGGAAATAGCCTCCCAGTTGCTGGACGATCTGTGCAACCATCTGCAGGTGGAGCTGAAGGTTGAGGGCTTGCTGGGAGTACGCACCAAGTTCCAGCAGAAAGCTCTCCCGCAGCTCTGCCTTAAAGTTGAGCACCTAAAGGAGCAGCAATCCCTTCCCCCGGCCAGTCGTACAAATGAGAAGACCCAGTTGCCCAAGCTGCTCCTTCTGGAGGATGACACGCGACTGGAGCGCATTCGCTTTGTAGAGCTCAAGGACAATGAGGTGATGACGTTGCCCAGCGTGCTCCAAGCTCTGGTGCTGGCCAAGGTGTGAGTATGATGGAGTATCAATGGATTGTACTTATATTACCCCCATTTTCTTCTTTAAAAAGAAAACAATTGAAACGCTCGCAGCCCAAGGATCGCCTGGCGGATGAGCAACTGGAGCCCTATACACAAACCCTGCTCTACCAGGAGCATGGACCTCTGCAGGTGCGCCAGGCAGCCCTTCTGCTTAACTGCCTGCAGGAATCGAACCAGCGGAGAACCGTCGAACGCAGCTGGAAGCAGTGCGAGGAGTGCGTCAAGCTGCTGGACAGCTCAGAGAAGGAGCTCTCGCTCCGCTCGCGACTATCCTACGGCTTTGCCGCCCACCTGAGGCCCAAGTGGCAGGTGCAGCTGCAACTGGTGGACCTGCTGCGCTCGCTGGGCATGACCAAGACCGCTCTGGACATCTGCCTGCGCATCCACGCCTGGCAGCAGGTCATCGAGTGCTACACGAGTCTGGAGCTGCGGCACAAGGCGGCCGAGATCATCCGGCAGGAGCTGGAGAAGAAACCCACTGCTTTGCTCTACTGCCTCCTCGGCGACGCCATCGATGAGCCCAAGTTCTACGAGCAGGCTTGGCTGCATTCCAAGCAGACGAGTGGCAAGGCGCAGGCCTATTGGGGCAACTACTTTTACAGGACTGCGGACTACACCCAGGCAATGGAGCACTTTGAGATCTCCCTGGAGATAAACAACCTGCAGGAGGCCATCCTGCTGCGCTGCGGCTACTGCGCCATTCAATTGGAGCGCTGGGAGGCGGCTGTTAAGCATTATCTGGCCTACACTCACTTGGAACCGAATGGATTCGAGTCGTGGAACAATTTGGCCAAGGCCTTGATTAAGCTGGGCGACAAACAGCGGGCCCATCGCGTTTTGGGTGAAGCCCTGAAGTGCAACTATAGCAACTGGAAGGTTTGGGAGAACTACATGCTGGTGGCCGTGGACACTTCGCACTGGGAGGATGCCATGCGGGCCTATCAGCGAATGGCGGAGCTAAAGCAGCACTATCTGGATCAAGAGGTGCTCACCCGCATTGTCTACGGCATTTCCAAGGAGGATCCCGTTGGTTCAGGAAGTCTAATAAAGAGACTTATAAAGCTGCTGGGTCAGCAGAGCATCCAGCACGGAAACGAGCCTCTTGTCTGGGAATTGGCTGCCTTGGTGGCCCCAACGCCACTGAAAAAGGCCGAGAAACTCGTGAAATCCTATCGTGCTTATACCCCAAAACATTTGGGCTGGGAAACCAAGTCGGAGCATGCCCTAAAAGCTCTAGATCTTTGCTTGGAGGTCTGCGAACTCTCGGTGGCGGCCATTAAAGAGCACATCCCGGAGGAGAGTGAGGTGATGATAACCTCTCAGCTGAATTCCGCCCGACTGGCGGGCACTTCTTGTCTGAATGCCCTGAAAAGGGCCATCAATGTGGATGTGCCGGCCGAGCAGAGGGAGAAGGTGGAGCAGCTGGAAAAGCGTATAGAAGAACTGACAAAAATAGTCCAGCAGCGAATGAATGTGCCGAGATCTTAGTTGACTTAATATCTTTTTAACAAATAAAGAGCTATTTTATTTTATAGAGGAAAGTTTATTTTTGTACGCTAGTTTTGATTTGTAATGTGGTTCAGGTTGAAAATTCAGTTTGTGTGAATAAGTTGAAGTTCTAACATTCGCAATTAAATTCTCTATTATATTGATAAATATATAAACCTAAGCATTTACCCATGAACCCATATCACATGTATGAGGCGATTCTCTTGGTTTCTTCTTAGTAAGTGTTCAATTTGGTGGTGATCAAAACACGAACGCTCTGATCGAAGGCTCCGCAGACGGCCAGGCCCAGTTTGTCCGGATGCCAGTCGAAGCAGTGAACGGGCTGAGTGCTCATGGTGGCTGCGCTGACCAAGTTCAGTGACCCGGCCACTCCCAGCTTGGTGCCGTCCGAATCGTCGATGACCCTCCTGTCGGGATACTCGTACTGCCACAGGCGAATCGATCCAGTTCCGCCGCCCGTTAGGAAGAGATCCCTGTTCTGCGGCAGATGGCGAACCACCCAAACGGTGGCCTTTGGACCGCTGATCACGCCATTTGTGCCGACGCTTCGCCCGGCGTTGCGCTCCTCCACATAACTAAATCCCTTGGTCGGGTGCTGGGTTCTCATGTCGTAGACGAGCAGACCGCCCTCCAAAGTGGTCACCGCCAGCTTGTTCATGGGAATGTCCCGGCGATCGAACTCCAGGCCGCAGATGCCGTTCTTCATGGTGGCCTCCCAGCGCACGGAAAGCGAGCGTAGGTCGAATATCTTGAGATCCCCATTATCATAGCCCGCGGCCACGATGCGCTCCTCGGAGTTGTAGGTATTCCCGAAGGCCACGGCCCAGCAGTCCCGACGAGCGTTGCTCTGGTTGACGCCATCGCCCATCTGCGGTGGCGGCGACATGTCCACCACCGGAGCCTGTCCCTGGCGGATGTCCCACACCTTCACGGCTCCATCTCGGCTGCCAGTGACGATTTCAGGGGCTCCACAATCGATCTGAGTGCCGCCGATGGCGTCGATGGTGTTGATGATGCCGCTGTGGGCCTTCACATTGTACACCGGCAGATCTGGCTGCTCCATGTCCCTGAAATTGATACCTATAAGAGGGGTTTCCATGGGTTTTAAGTCAGATTTTACTTACAGAACCTGCAGCCTGCCCTCGAAATCCCCGATGGCCATGTGGCGGTTGCGCAGCGAGGCTGCTCCAAAGGTGCCGCACTTGAAGGCCACCTTCTTCTCCACGGACTTCACCTTCTCCAGCTTGTCCTGGTTCAGTTCGTAGATGTCCATAATCCCATGCCCGTTGGCCTTGGAGCCCAAAACCACGAACTTGGCCGAAAGAGGCACCCATTTCGTGTCGTACACCGTGTAGTTGACGGCCTCGTGGAGGTGCTCGATCAGCTGGGGCTTGTCCATTCCGGTGGTCTTACTTCTCTGATACTTTTATAGGCTAATATTCCCAAAGCGGCCGGTGAAAAGTGAAGGATTTATCAGAAACAACTTGTTTTGTTGTCATAGCTACCTTGCTTCCTCTTCCTTAATGTGACCGCGCTGTTGGCGGCTTAAACATACCACATGCCGGCTCTTGAGAAAAAATACTAAAATTAAAATACTAAATTATGTTAGAGCTTATTCAAGCTATCGATAAATTAGAATAACGGTTAACTTGTATATATTAAACTTAAACTCTACAATCTGTTAATATGGAATATTATTTTTAAAAGTTAAATAAAATTTTTACGTTTTACCACAATAAATTTAAATGTACGATATTTTTACCGATAGAATAACAGGCCAGCTGATTTGAGCTTTCCGTTCCAAAGCTTGGCCGCTTTGTGAATTTAACATTTTTTTCTTCAGTTCTTCTGGGTCAGTCGAACGCTGTTTTACTTTTGTCGCGTATTTTCCCCCCATTCCTTTTGGCGCGAGCATCTTTTTTTGGCGTTCGACCCCCTCGACAACACCAGCAACAATTACAACTGCAGCAACAACTTCACCAGATTATAACGACAAAAAACGTTTTACGTGTGTCGCAAGCGACGCTTTTCGGCATTACAAACGTGTGGTTAAATAAGTGGAAGTAAATATTAATGAAATAACGGAGCCGTAATAGTAACTAAAAATCTAGTTAGCATTAATTTGCAGGCCTTTTAGCCAGTTTTATATAAGTGATAATTTTGTTGGCTGAACAAAAATGAATAAAGAGTGCTTAAAGTTCAATATATTCCCTATGCATGCGCCACAAAAGTGTTAATCAAATTTTTACTGGCAACAAGTGATACAATAACAAAGGCAACGGCCATTAAACAACGGGCGCTATCAAAAGTTGAAGGTGCCAACAAATCGACAACGACAATATAGACGACAACAACAACAACAACCACAGCAGCTGTACTCGTTTGGCAGGCGAATCGAATGCCAACAAAAATAATTTAGTTTTCTTAAGGTAAAAGCAGACCAGATTCTTTCACTCCCGAAATTTCGTACATATCGCCCAACATTTCCCGATTTCCGTTTGCCTTTCGATTTCTCGTCAATTTGGGACAATCAAATTAATTGTATATTTTTTCAGCCTTTTCATTGCCTTTATTGTTTTTTATTTGCCTTTCCCCTTCGCCCCCCTTTTTGTTCTTTATTAGTGCACTTGCACTTGACACACAGTCATCGGGTGTATATATAGTATATATAGTATTCTGGTACATGGCGTGCTCATATATAGAGACCTATAGTATGTTTATGTCGTTCTTCCGTTTTGGTGACTTTTTGCCAACCTGTCGCGTCGCTGGCTGAGAATACCCTCTATATATTGGGATTTGTTGATAAGCCGCAGCTCTGGGAAAAGCAAATAATGAATGGCACCTAATTGGTTTTTTCTCTAAGAGAAATGTAAACATTATGCAAGAGGCAAAAAGCAGAATTATTAAAATCTATAATTATAAAAAAAAATCCCTAAAATGATTATTTGAAAAGTTATTTTTTGCTTTTAATGTAAAATATGATTAGAATACAATACTAATTATTGTTAATCAATGGTGTATTAAAAAATTGTTAGCAGAAACAAAGTAAAATAAAAAGAAAATTAAACACTTTAAGTACTTATCAATCACCCAGTAATTTGAGCTGATTATTTCCAATATTATCAGTTATACGTGAGCTGTAAAGATTGCTATTAATCGGGGCCTTGAACACAAAAGTAAAACTCTCCAATTTCACACCTGTTTTGACCCAAAACCTTACATATGATTTCTTTTTCGAGTTAGTAACCGTCAAAAGATAATCTTAAAATTTCGATAGTAAAAACCCAGAAAATCCAATTTAAAAGAATTAAAATATTAATGATATGAAATTGACTCCATTTGTACCCTGGGATTAGAACATTTCCTTTGGATACTTTTTAACCCAATCAATTTCTTATACTCAAAATTATAATTAAAATTAAAATTTAAATATAAAAACATGTACGTTACTTAAATAATATTCGGGATGGCAACACGAATCTTGGTTGACGTCTCTTCACTCTATAAATAGACATAGTTTTCATATTCGAAATTATGGCATCGCGCTCTCAAATATTTCGTTGATCAATTAAACGATGTTTCAATTGATTTTTATTTGTTTTGTTTCCATTGCGTTGTCAGAAGTTCGTGCGTGCGCACAGTAGGGAAAATGGAAAATGTTGCAGCCCCAATGCTCCTCCGATTTCCCCCCAATCAACCCCCGGCGCTACCACAGAAAAATAAATAAATGCCGCACAATCGAAATCTAAACAAAGAGATATAAAAAATCTGCCAACTGCCGCACCAGCACTTCCACAGAAGCTAAACAAGGGAAACTCAAAGTCCAACCCAGAAATATGAATGCAATTCATATCTAAACGGAAGCTAAACATTATGTGGGGGGAAATGTGTAAGGCAGTTTGTGTTTGCAGTTCTGTGGTCAAATCGATGGAGAAACTGGATTCCACCGGCAAGGGTTAATCCGCTGATAAGGGCGTGCCCCATATATTTCCCGATCCAACCCCAAAGGCAAACATTTGCCGACGAGCTTTGACCTTATTGTAATCTCTGGGAATTATTAACCAGAATATTTTTCTTTATTTACTCTATTCTATTTGAGCAAGAGTTCTAAAAATCAAGCTAATAAAAAGTTTTCAAAATATTGTAAATGTAATATAATTTATTTATCAAAATGCTAATGTGTTTAGGAATTTAAATATGAAAAGTTTCAACTAATGTCCACTTTATTATAAAGCCTTCCAAATGCTTCCTATCATTTTTTCGGGCCTTATAAAGAGTGACTCATTATTCACTTTCACAATACATTGTCGTACACTCATAATTGCCTTGCATGAATGAATCAGACAACGCACTTATTAGATAAATATATTTTGTTTTCTATAAAAAAAGTCAAGTTAATAAAATGTATTTAACTTTCGGATTATTTCTATAAAAAATAAAGTTTATAAAAAAGCTCGCGTGCTCCATAAATTTTCCCCATAGCCCGACAAATATTTTGCCAAGAAATAGCCGTTTATGTACTTCAACGTCAGTTTTATCACATCAAGCAGACAGCATCAGCTGAATGTGGAACACAAAGCCCCGGGATCAGATCCAATTTTTAGTATTTGCCTCAGTTTTGTTCACTAGCCTCAGCAAAGAAGTCGGTTCAAGTGCGTCAGTTAAAGTCACAGCGGCTCAATCAACATGATTGAAGTACGTACCACCGATTTAATTTCCCAAAGTTCACTTCAAAATTGTCTGCGTTATCTCTGACATTTGATTTACCGCTTACGCAATCAATATTTTGATACCGAAAGCACTGCATATGGTAACTAGAAAAAGGGGAATTCTGAAGCCAACTGTAACTATTTCATGGCCATTTGTTGCTGATAAGAGCAGGGTCAATATATCGGTAAACACCTGCCCGGAGATTCCCCTTCAGGGTTTCCATAGAATTCCAATAGCAACCATTTCCACAGCGAAATTAAACCAGTAATATATTTTAAACTGCTGGAGTATTTTAATTATTTTCCACTCGACTTTCGTTAACCTTCAAACCTTCAAATTGTTATATTTAATTTCCAAAGAGCTTAAAAACCGAAAGTCAGGCAGATAACATAATTATTTTAAAAGCACCATAATACTTGTGTCTTACTAAAAAATATTTTAATGAATAAAGTCCCTTAGAACAATTTAAAGTAGGTGTCAAAAAGAATATTAAAATTTCAACGTCTGACACATTACACTTTAATATTAAGCATTTGCTTAGCCTTAAAAATAGGTCAGCTGGTTTCATAACTGAGCTATATACAAATATTAAAATAGAAAATATTTGTTCTAGATTTTGCCCCCTTAGAAATTGATTTTTATACAATTTTCATCAATGAAGACACATGTTTTAGTTCGCTGAAATTGCGGTTTTGTCTCCGTGCCGAGGTTAAAACATTGATTAACGAGGGCTGATGGAAGTGCTCGCGCTGCTGATAAGCAAAGTGGACACTTTCGATAAGAATTCAGCACCGATTTTCACTACGGCACTTGTACATATACTCCTATATATAGAGCTTTTACCCTTCCCTTCGGTTCCCTTTTGGGCTAATCTCGCGTTGGTCATGTGCGTTTAGGCCCATTGCATAAGGGCTTCGGTCTGGGCCAAATGTGGGATCCCGTTTTTTGCACTCTGTTTCCACAGTAACCGGTTGGTTGGTAGAACTAATGAGGTCCCCCGCAATTGCCGGCAACACAACAATAAGCCAGGGGCATCACAATTAAACCGGATTCGAGGGGTTTGTTCTATATATAATAAGCTCGTTTTTAATGGATTAGTCATTACTTTCGAAAATCGAGTGAAAAAGAGAGAGAAACCCGCAATTACAATGAAATGATGGCTACCGATTTTGGCGATACGAAGTTGTTGAACGTCAATTTCGAAGGTGAAATAATAAAACAGTTTCACGAATTCCAGGGAAACCCAGCTTTCAATAATTATATTTTTATTACCATAAATTAAAATCTATTTTAGTATTTTTTCAGATTTATTTCAGGTTATTGGGTTATTTTTAACAGTAGGTATAAATCCGAAAGATATCATATTCAATTCACACGCTATAATTTGATATGCAAATGCAATTGAGACAGTTGATCTCGGTAGGCCAGTGATCTTTTGATCCCCTGATTGATTCCAGATACTTAGCATATAACTGGAGATACCTTTGGTTTTTCAGTCACCTCGCCAAACGTTGAACTTGACATTGGCAGCAAGGTTTCAACGGATTTTTACTAAACAAAAACTGGGGAAGTACTACTCCATCTATATGTGATGCAAGTGGCGTTGCCGAACACAGCTTTCAAAATATATCTTTTGAGTTATTTATTGTTATGTCTGGCAGCCGCTTTGTGGATCCGGTTTATGAAGTTGTTTACTTTGGTTTATGGAGTGCCATTTTATGGTCACTTAGCAGGAATTGTGTCAGTTGGTAACGGGGCTTTGTAGGGTAACTAAAAAGTGGAGTTTGTGGGACTATAACCTCTGATCCGCATAGATTAATTATTATTTTAATATATAAAATTAATAATATTTTAATATTAGATTTAAATAAAATAGTCCAAATATATGTTTTCTTAATTTCTATATAATCTAGTAAATTTGTTCTACCGAAGGGAGCTCCTAACTATTTTGTTATCCCTATATTTACAATATTTGTTTATTATAAACCCTATAACCCTCATTTGTTAGTGCTAGCTTAAAACTTGGTCATAAAAATTATCTACCATGAACCGATTATTGAAGGTGATTATGGTCTGAGCCAATGAAACGAATGACAAAATGCGCAAAATGCCCTCTACTGTTATCCCATTTATCGCAGGTGTACGTTACTTTATTGAGCACTTAGCAAGTGGCTTTCGCTAGACGGTAATTGATGATGAACATCTTTCGGAAATACGTCAACACTAGACACTTGTCAACGCTGCGTATGCGTAATAAAGACCGATAGAGATTATTTTTGGCAGGGAATTCTTCAAATTTAAACCAAAATTTGCGGTCACCCAGAGAACGCATGTTGATCAAATAATTAAACCAATTAGCATTCGCTATGAAATCATGATTCATTATAATCGAAAATGTTCACGAATTCGGGGATATTATATTTAAAGATCTGTCAGTGATGATAGATGCTTCAGTCGTGTGCGGTGGGTGATAAGGTTAGCAGCTATAGATGCCAGTTGTTTTTTGATCGAAAGTGATGCTAATCGTTAGCGGTTGTTATCTAACTAAAGTTGTGAAATACTCGTTTCAATGTGGTTTGCCGAAAATTTTCCAACGCTTACTATCTTCTGTTTTTAAAGTGTCAATGGTGATAAGGAAACAAATTAGAACAAGTACTTAAAGATTTTTAAGAGATTTAAAAAAGTAATTTCAATGGTTTCAGATAATGACCTAAGAAAGACAAGATTATATAGTTGTTACTATGTAGTTTCAAAGTATTTGTATGCAGTAGATGAAAGAATATGAATATGACTGTTTAATTTAAATACATATATTGAAAATATTACATTTAACAATTATAGCAAACTTAAGGATTTTAAATTGTGATTTTAGTTAGAATTGGTTGTATGTAAATTTGATATTGAAAATATGTAATATTTTTGAAAAAAATTTGGTTTTTGTATTTAATTTAAACAGTGTTATGTTTATTTAAGCATCTTTTATTTAAATATGCAGATATTTCTTTATTTAATATGCACTTTTAACCACATACAAGTGTTTAAAATATTTTTAATAATATAATGTTCCTTTCTTTTTAGAAACCCAAACACCATCTTAAATCCTTGCCCAAAGGAGCCTGGAAGCGATTAAAAGACTTGCACGATCGCCAGAAGAGGCGGCGTCACTTACTAATAGAGAACTATACCCAGGATTCACATATCGACAACGAAGCTGGCACTTTATTGATACCCATTGTACTGAAGGAGACCCCACCAATTAGAGCCACTGGAACAATACCCAAGAAACCCAAAGACGCTGATTGTGATTCTAGTTGCCCCGTGTCTCGCTTCCGGCAGTTACAATTCCAACGCGACCTTCGCATTCATCCTTTCACAGACACCAATGTGGAACGCGGCAGAAAACAAAAGGACATAGAAGTAGAGGAAGATTTAGCCAAAATGCCTAGTGATAAAGAGAGTCCAGAGTGAGTTTCTTTTGTGGTTTTTATAAACAGACAAAATAAGAGGAATTTTCCTATTTTACAGAACATTAAATGTAAATATATATAAAAAATTATATTTCATTTAATTATGTTAATTTTTTGATTTACTGAAGAATTTCTTTTTATTTTTCTTTGAAATAAAAAATCATATTATCAATAATCCACAAAATTATTAATACAATTCCTTTTTTTGTAGAACCAAACCACTGAACAATAACAACACAAACGGAAACGGTGGCAGTGCACCGAGCAAGCCAAAGATCCAGCCAAAATACAGCATCCACCGGGATGTGCTGACCCACGAGGTGGTGATCAAGCAGACGGGATATGCGGCCCGGGACAAGAGCATACCGTCCTCGCTGCGCAACTGCTGGCACAGCTGGAACTTCTTCGCACTCTTCACCGGCGTGATTCCCATCCTGCAATGGCTACCTCAGTATTCGCCCAGGAGAGACCTTCCTGGAGACATTATCGCCGGCTTCACCGTGGCCATTATGAACATACCGCATGGCATGGCGTATGGAATTCTGGCGGGAGTTTCGGCCGGAAACGGTCTCTATATGGCCGTCTTTCCAGTACTGGCCTACATGTTTTTGGGAACCTCCAAGCACATCTCGATTGGCACCTTTGCGGTGGCCAGCATGATGACGGCCAAGGTGGTGGATACGTTCGCCAATGTGGATGATCACCATCATATGTTGGCAACTGGATTGCTGTCGAATGGGACAACTACTGCATCACCTCTCCTGGCTTTGAATTCTTCAGCACTTGTGGACTTAACTACCTCAACCAGCACATCCCCTCTTTCGGTTTTGGCTGAAACTACCACTGCATCCACTCTTCAGCTATTGAATTCCACCCTGATTGCGGATCCCATCACAAAACTGGAGGTGGCCACCTCGCTGGCCCTCACCGTTGGCATTGTGAACGTAAGTTGGTTCTAGAGATATTTTTATATCCATTACTCGTATAGTAAAGTTCCTAACGAAATATAAAAGAAAATTTTAAAATCGGACAATCCATTTAAAAGTTATGAGCCAAAATGAAATGGCCGCTAGATGGAGCCAATCGTAGTATTCGACTCTCTTGTTAATCAATTAATTAATTACCCTCTGATCATATTTTTCAGCTCCTAATGGCCTTTTTAAGACTGGGAACCCTGTCGTCCCTGCTGAGTGAGCCCCTGGTCAATGGATTTACCACAGCTGCAGCTTGTCACGTGGTCACCGCCCAGCTGAAAGATGTCCTGGGCATCTCAGTGCCCCGTCACAAGGGCGCTTTCAAGATCATATACAGTGTTATTGATGTGGTTAAGGGCGTGCCGGAAACGAATTTGGTGAACTTTGGCTTTTGCATGGCGGTGATCGTATTCATGACGATCTGCAATGAGATCTTGAAGCCGCGCCTGAGCAAAAAGTGCCGCTTCCCCCTGCCCGCCGAGCTGATCATGGTGATTGGCGGCACACTGATCTCCAAGTGGTTCAATCTCCAGATCGACTACAAAGTGAATCCGGTGGGTACGATACCCAGTGGACTGCCGGATCCCGTTCTGCCGCGACTGGATCTTGTGCCAAAGGTGGCCGTGGATTCCATAGCCATTGCCATAGTGACCTACTCCATAATCATGTCCATGGGCCTGACTTTCGCCAAGAAGCATGGCTATGAGGTCAGGCCGAATCAGGAGCTATTCGCCATGGGCATTGGCAACATGGTGGGCGGCTGCTTCTCCTGCATTCCCATGGCCTGCTCCTTGTCGAGATCTGTAATCCAGGATCAGACAGGTGGTGTTTCGCAGATAGCTTCACTGGTCTCCGCTGCGCTGGTGGTGGTTACTCTTATGTGGATAGGTCCCTTTTTCGGCAGTTTGCCCAGGGTGAGTGCAGTGTTTATCCTAAATATTTTGTTATTTTTCCTAAATTGATTTGCCTTCTTTCAGTGCGTTCTGGCTGGCGTCATTATAGTGGCCCTGAAGCCTATGTTTATGCAGGCCAAGGAACTGAAAAAGTTCTCCAAACAGGGCAAGCTTGAGATGTTCACCTGGATATCCACCTTCCTCTGCGTGGTGATCATCGATATTGATATAGGGTGGGTGCCTCTCCAGTTGTACTATATTTAATTAATTAATTTATATTAATTTGATTATTTTCCCTTTATAGCCTACTGATTGGCATCTGCATCTCCCTGTTGGCCCTGTACATCAAGGGCCTGAAGCCCTACTCCTGCCTTCTGGGCTACATGCCAGAGGCTCCGGGAATCTATATGGATGTCAACCAGCACCGGAATGCGATGCAGGTGCCCGAGACCCGCATTTTCCGCTACAGTGGCTCTTTGAACTTCGCCACCAGTTTGTTCTTCCGGCGGGCTCTGTACGAGGCCGTGGGTCTGGACAAGATGCCACTGACGAAGGTCACCAGCAGCAGCAGCAGCAGTAGCAATAGTCCCAGCAAGGGCAGCAAGTCGAGCTATTCCCCGGTTTCGCAGAACGGAGGAAAGGCAGTCAATGGCCAGTTGGAGCAGTCGGCCGGTGCGTTCAAGGTGCTCATCCTGGACTTCTCGATGCTGGGGCACATAGATGTGGCCGGATGTCGCACCCTCACGGATGTGAGCAAGGAGCTGAAGGTGCGGGGAGCCCGCCTGCTGCTGGCCAGCCCCGTTGATAGGGTGTACGACACCCTGGTGCACAGCATGGCCCTCAGCGAAGGACCCTTCGAGATCTTCCCCACGCTGCACGATTGTGTGGAGTATGCCAATGCCTGTCGGACGGCGTGAGAGCGCGATCCTCCTGCTCCAGATGCGGAGGCAAACCACGTTTTGTGATATGTCCAAGTGATAGCTTGCGAATCGTAGCACCAAAACCCCCTTCCTAGTTGCTAAGACCTATTTTAAACTGATTAGAAACAATGTCGCCGTCTACAATCAAGCAGAATAGGCTAAGTTCGTTTAAGTGCCTCCAAAATATTGATTTTTGTACTTAAATCACACACAGCCCACCAGTCAAGGCAACCGAAGAACTTCGAGCGATCAACGGAGCGCATTGATTTAGTGCAATTTGTACCAAAATGAACAATTCAAACACACACAATTAGTTTTTAGGCTTAAAATGTATAAAATTGTATGTATAAACTGTACATAAACATTAAACTGAATTTGTTGCAATTATTGTGGTATGGTTTTTAACAGAATTGAATTTTAAATTTAATTTGTATTTTTGTAGTATACTTTTAGGCTTGGTAAAGAAGAAGAAGAAGAGTTTGCAATGTATTTGGGTTTTATGTTTTTAACCCTCTAGTGCCCAAATTTTCTTTTCCAAAAAAAAATTATTTTTGGATTCATTATGATCCAAAAGTGAATGTTTGTTTTAGAAAAACTTTTACTTTTGCACGGATCGAGTTTTATAGGACTATATCCTTGGACCGCCTAGACCTTATAAAAGCTATAGAAAGCTAACGAAATCTTATTTTTAGTGTGGGTTTCGTTTTTTGAGTCCTTGAGACTATCAGTAACACCGTACAATTTTTTTTTCCAGCAACAAACTTTTTCTAATATTTTAAAAAAATAGTTATATTTTGCATTTAATTCGCAAATAATTATTTCGTCCGAGTTGCACTAATTTTCTGCCTCAAATGACTACAGCAGCTCGCGCAAGCTCTAGTATGTATTCCAAACGCAACGAACTTAATTTTTGGACTTCCCCGAATTAGAAAAAAAACGCAAAACCGAGTCAAAAGGAATGAAAAGACTAAAATAACGGTGCTTTTAACCTTACCCGTCTGGAGGCGGTCTTGGGCACTAGAGGGTTAATTATTTTTAATTGATTTTGCGATTTTGATTTTATTCAAGGGTCTTACATATCTATATTTGTTCGCTAAATAATGAAGATTCCTTAGATTTCTTTTTTATTTATATCAACATTTCAGAAAAATTACTCTTGTGTTTCTAAAAGATAAAAGATTTTTCTGCATGTACGTAAGTGATAATTTATATGTGGGCCAGTACGAAATATATCCATAAACCGAATTGGTTTGACATTTACGGAATTTTTGATTCCTTTTTTGATAGGAGAGTTGCTGCATAATCATGTTTTTTTAAGCCTTTAAAAATAAATCCATAGTAAGCAGCATAAATGCAAGGAAACAGAAACCTTATTTATTTTATTCCATTTTTATATGATTCATATATTTTTGTACTTCAGGAATCATGAGATACTTGCAATTTCAGTCGGTAATACCTGACCTGATCCGAAGACAGAATATCCAGGTTTTGGCTGACACATCGCCACGTACAATCGCTTGAGCTGACACCGAGCAATTAGCAGGCACATGACTAAACTTGGATGTATTTTTTGGCTATTTGTGTTTGCCCAATATCTATATGCTTACGGCGGAGGCGGTGGAAAATGCCCTAAGCGGCGGCCAAAAGGAATACAATTGTTCCAACTGATTAGCCCTTAAATGACTTCTGCCCGAGGCCACAGAATGCACATGGAATTTGTTTGGATTCGTGTGGCACATGGGAACAACTACATGACTTGAGTTGGTCAAGATCTGAGAGTCGGTTGCGTTTTGTGGTTGTCCACCAAAATGAATGCCAGCCCTCAAGTTCGATCTTTTTGAAGGTGACTTTGTGTGAAAACTTAAACTGTTTCTGGCGGTACTAGAAAAATAATCTTTTTAATTTTTGTATTAATTTGTATTAATCTATAATAAATTCAAAACAATTAACCTTTTTAGCCTTTCAACTTTCCCAATAAATTATTCAATAGCACAATGTAATTCTCATACACTGGTTAATTTATTAATGAAATATTTATGCAAATTATTGATTGATTAAGATAACTTAGATCTGGAGATCAGTATGCGGAGGGGGCATGAATCCACTTTTAGAACGGCGCAAGAATTTGTAATGAATACATACCTATTAATTAAATATTTCCACATTTTTCTGACATTTAAAATTATTTTTTAAATAAACTTCATTTAACTTTTAATCATTTTGATGTGTTATTTATGTGGTATGCATGGGTTTGTTTCAATTTTAATTATATCCTCTGCTACCTTTTGTCATTTGTTTGCAGTCCCCATCTTTGACTCATTCCAATCATTTTAAGTGCTACAATTTAACGCTTCTGACGCTTGTCACCTTCGGCGGGCTTAACGAGGCTTTCAACTCGCTCAATTTAATCGGATCTCAGTCAGAATATTTTCATAGGCGAAATTGACTTGCTTAAAATCGAATTAAGAATTCCCCATAATATTAATGATGCCTTGGCCACTTGAGAAGAAACAAGCGAACAACTCTAGCCGGCTATTTCGATTTTTGTGCAATATTTTATCACGAGGCGCCTGCATACGAGTGTGTGGAAATGAATTTTATGGCAACTATAAAACGCAAAAGGTTCCCACAGCGAGTGTATAAGATGCAAAATCAACAGGCAGAGTAATTGTTTTTCATTTTTTATTTTTATTTCTATTTTTGCCATGCAACTTCCACATTTGTGGGAAGTTAAGGGGACGGAGGCGGGTGTTTGTTAACACGGCCATAAAAGTGCTAAACATGCCAACAATTTGAGCGTTTTTCAACCGTGCTATGGAGTGTGTGTAAGCGAAGCCCCCCTCGATTTCTTAGGGGGTGGAGCTATTTGTGTATCGGCAGCCAACTCTTTGACCTTAGCTTGGAAATTGCTTACGAAATTACTCAACGCAGCCAAAACTATTTGTTTGGCTAACAACAAAATTGCCGAAGGTTGCCTTCTGATGCAGCAATTGAAAGCGATCAACTCTTGATAAAGGGCTACATACAAAATATTTATTTTTTAAAATTAAATACTTCTTAAATGATCGTGTTTTGAAATTTTGAGACTTTAAGTAGGCACTGGTAAGTTTTTGAGGATTCATTTTGTGTCAAAATTTTTGACCAATATGATACTTCATTTAATTAAATAGACGGATTTTTTCTCCACTCGAGTGTTAGTGCTGATCAAGCAAATAAATAGTTAATATTAGAACGTTTCGATCTCCTGATACAATTCCATCGCTGTGAAGTTAAACAACACTGTGCAGCATTTTTAGTGCTTTTTAAATTTACCTCGATGGATGCTATATTTTTAGATTCGTTACGAATTCCCAAGTTAAACTGCGTTTTCCAAAAAGTTCCCCGACGCAAGGATTCTTAGCAAAAGGACCTCAAAGTTCGAAAAATGCTGAAATTGGCCAACTTTGCGGAGCTCTTAGAGGCAAATGGATGCATGGCTTGGTTCGAAGTTAAAGTTTTTTAAAATATACACCCTTTATCTTTTAAACCCTATACTTAAAAAATTTTTAAGATTTTGTTTAAGGCAGAAACAAATTCTAGAAAAAAAAATCAAAAAACATAAAAGTATACAGCTGCGGTCAAAATGGTAACAGTGTTGCCGCCCTGTGTATTTAAAAGTTTGTTGTTGTAATTGATCTTTTCCTGGTAATATTGTATTGATTATAATTTTACTATTAGACTAATTGGATAAGACAAAATTACAACATCAAACTTTTAAAAACACAAGGCGGCAACACTGCTACTATTTTGACCGCAGCTGTATGTTTTTCAGTTTTTTGACTATGTTTTTTGGAATTTATTTCTGCCTTAAACAAAATCCTAAAATTATTTTATGTATGGGGTTCGAAAGATAAAGGGTGTATCTTTTAAAAAACTTTAACTTCGAACCAAGCCATGCATCCATTTTCATCTGAGAGCTCCGCAAAGTTGGTCAATTTCAGCATTTTTCGAACTTTGAGGTCCTTTTGCTAAGAATCCTTGCGTCGGGGAACTTTTAGGAAAACGCAGTTTAACTTGGGAATTCGTAACGAATCCAAAAATATAGCATTCATCGAGGTTAATTTTTGATGCTGCATAGTGCAATTAATCCTAACATTTTGAATAATAATAATAATATTTTTTGGATAAGTCAATGATCCCCACCACGAATTGGACAGACCGAAAATTAAAAAAAATATCAAATTTCGTTTGCTTATCAATATTTATTTTTTGCAATTGCCCAAAATGAAACAAAGGTGCTGGCTGTGGACGGAACACATTTTGTTTGCTCAACGCATTTTCACATGCCGAATCGGCAAAGAGAAGTCGGGGCGAACGAAAAACCGAAAAATAGATGAATAAATAAAAGAGAAGTACGAAAACATTCAGAAGTATTTGCGGTTTGTAAGCGAGCAGCTCCCCCCTCCCCCTTGCACCTGCAGTCCGGAGCCTCCAAAATCCGGGGCTCAAGTCGGAATTGTTGTAATTTCGAGAGCCAAGACCAGAAAAAGCCCAACAACGAAGCTCTTTGTGAGCGAAACTAATAAAAAACCGATCGCCACGACTGTTCCCACAACCAGTTTCAAGCGAGCTCTCGAGCGGTAGAGTCGTCGCCTTCCCACATATAGTACTATAGTATTATAGCTCCCCGATCCACTCACCACTCTCTGTAAGGCGAGCTTAAAGTCGGGGCTTAAGTCAATAAGACATCAAGTGAAACACATAGTTTTATCTCCGGGAAATATACCGAAAGTCTAGTGATAACTCCGCTAAGGATAATGCTACCTTGGCAGTTGTGACGTAACTTTAAAAGCAAATCTTAAAAGCAAGACCGCAAAAAAAAAGTTGTTTGCCATGGGAGAACTGCAATTGACAATAACAGCAACAACAATCGAATAAAAACTCAATAACAATTATCAACTGCGAGTGAGGCTCAAAACAAATGCAAGAAACCTGTATTAAAAAAAGTTTAATAAAAATTTGAGAGTAAATATTAACAAATATTGCATAAATTGTTACCTACGTAAACTTCGCAAGCTCTTGCGATCTGAATGAAATACGATAAAGCCGCAAAGAGCGACTGAAAAGCAAAACGAAATATCATAAAAAGATCAGATAAATGTCGTGGATAATATTTGGTTATTTTTTTAAGGGACATTCGAAAGTTAAATTAAATAAAAGATTTGTTAAAAAGTTGATTGACAAAAAAGTAGCACATTTAAGCCATCTTTTTCCACTAAAAAGTTAAACATTTTGTTTTAACTCTATTTGTTTCTTTTTTATAGCCACCCCGCCTTCGTTCATAACAATTTCCCACTTCCAAAGTTTTTGTGCATTCAAGTGCGACTAAAAATAGTGGCTGTTTCTTTTGGCTTGGCTTGTTTTGCTTTGTGTTTTTGCAAAACAACAACTTTGAGGCCATTTACATACTCAAACGCTGAGAAAAGAAAACCGCCAAAATTGGTTACCTAACGAAAACTTCGTTTGTGCTACGGGACGGCAAACTTGTGAGTAAATAAGTTAATTGATTAATATTACAACCTAATAAGGTAGTTTTATCTCATATGCGTAATACGTTAAGATTAGTTTATTAAATAATTTGTATATTATTTTAGTTAAACAGTCAAGCTTTCTAATAGTAACATTGGGATTTTCGAAGTAAAGGTTATATTATAGCGAGGTAAATTGATTATGTACCTTCACAAAAAAACCCTAAATAATACATAAAAATATGCTTGATATTAAAAAAATCTCTTGCTCTTTGTGGCATACACAAGACTTAGGATATAATTTGTATTAATGTTTGTAAGAACTTCGTTTTTCTTTACAATAGTACGTAGAATTATCCCAATTGTTGCTTCCATTATTGTTTTGCAAATACTGACGATTAAACATGACTTGAAACGAATTTAAAAGAATTGTCTACAGATTGGTTTCCACCCTACGATTTTAAAACCCCCAAATCGACAGACTCGCAAAATAAGTTATTCCTATCAAAACTACGAAAAGACATTTATTTTGGTACTTCAACCCACAATATTGCAACCTCTTAATTACCCGATTACATATCCAACTAATAATGGTGATGATGATCCATAATTTTGTTTACCTTTTTTAGCAAAATAATAATAATTTCCAATAATTTCCCATGTTTTTCAAGAGTGAGAGGTCTAAAAATCCGAGCTTTAAGTGATCTATTATGATGTGTAGCACGTACATCTGAACAATTACCATAAACTTAATTGGTTTCGGCTTACAAGCCGCAGATATAGTGATTCGCCCCGCCGCCAACGCCCCGTCATTAATGGCGACTTTCAGATGACTTACTGTCATCTCAGGCACGATTCCCGCAACATGATAACGCCGAATGAAAAATAGTGAATATTCAGACAGTGTGAGAACATTTTTTAATAGCCCCGCCAATTACCTGGCGAACTTTGCTGCGACTTAGCTTATTTGAATTTGGAAAATAATGCTCGAAATGAGATGTCGTTTACCAGCTAGTTGGGGGTCGGGGGACTCGATTGCTCAGCCTGCAATTACTTTTAATTAGCATTTAGAACATCGCAGTCCGCCAAGATGAATCAGAGATGGGGCGGCACTCGTAAATAAGCCACTATAATTAGCTAGCAATTTTTCGGGCAGGCTATTACTTTGATTTATTTATTTGTGATTGCTCCAACTTCCACTGGGAATTCTCCTCGGAGTCTCTACGCAGCGAACCCTTGAAGTGGGCCTAATGCGTCGTAAGTAACCGAAGTCTCTTTTTAAGAGCCGTAACTGACAAAATCCACAAAACGTTAACAGCCACCGCCGATAATGAACGCTTGTCTAGGCGCATTGCGTTGGCAGCTTCGCTGCGGCGTCGCCGCTGCCAAAAGTGGGTCATGGTTAAGTGTACTTCGGTCGCTTCGCGGTTCGGACCCGGCTTAGAAACAAACAGCGAACAGTCGGCCGAAACCACATCTGCGCATGCGCACCACTCTCCCAGCTTCACTCTCGTTTTACAGCTGGAAAACCAGCGATTGGCGGCAAAGATAGTGAAATAAATATCACTTACAGATTTTACACGGAAGAAACTTCGAAAAAGGTTACACATTTCATTAACATTACAACTTGATAGTACGATTTTAAACATTCGGTGATTCAATATTAAAATGTTAGGTTAGATTTGATTGGAAATCACAATATATGTTTTAAGTCCCTAATTCAAATATTTTAGTTTTCCAGTAATTTGTTAGATCCTAAAAGCTTTGTCACTACCAAGATCCTTTAATATTTTAAATATATAACATGTATTTATTTTTTAGTACGAGAATAAATTTAATAATTAGAAATACGATATTTAAAAATAGTTTACGAATATAGGTTGTCATCAAACCATTTACTGTACTAAGCCACAACTTACTAACACTATAACCCAATCCAAGCGAAGTGTAAAATAATCCTTATCTATTTTCGCCGAATAGAGCTGTTGCGCCATCAAGAACCTCTGCATCTTTTCCCTCCCAAATCCCTAGCATCATCCTCCTTGCATCAAATTCCTCTTCGGACTCGTCACCTGTAGACAAAAGTACAAAATGTTACATTCTCTTCTGTAATCGAATTGATTAATTGGAACTTATTTTCCATTCAAAGGAAGACGATATGGGCTTCAGTTCGCGAATGGACTGCTGCGGGCAGTTCGTCAAGTACAGCCTTTTCATAGCCAACTTTGTGATATTCGTGAGTATCTCGCCTAAATGAAAGTAAATAATTAATTTCAAACAAATTATCAAAAATGAATACTTTCAGGTGGGTGGAGCCATTGTCTTCTGTCTCACCCTGTGGACTCTGGTGGATCGCAGTTTCGTTAACGAATTGCTCGGAACTAATCTTTTCTCGGGAGCCGTTTACGTTCTACTGGTTACATCGATCATCATCTGCCTAGTGTCCTTTTTGGGCTGTGTAGGTGCTGGAAAGGAGGTCAAGTGCCTGCTACTTACGGTACGTAAATATAATAAATATAACAAATCATACGGTTCTATAACCACTTTTATTAAATTGAATTAAATTATTTCTAAACAAAAATATAACTTGCATTTAAAAAATAAATATGTTGCGTTACTAAATTCTTTATTTTTCTTTCTAAAACTAACTTAAGAAATCGCAAGTCTTTTCTTCTTAACTATGATGCAAACACCATTTAACATATGCATTAACCCCTCGTTTTCCCTTTGCAGTATTTCATAATAGTGGCTTTAGTTTTCGTCACCATGCTAATTGGCGGCGTCTTGGGTTATGTGTTCCGCGAACGAGTTCAGCAGACCATGCGGCAGGTAAGGGAAATCCATAAATAAATCTGTGGCACTCCATTGAACCCACCTAATGTTCCGTAGGAAATGCGATCCACAATGGCTTTATACGGCAGCCGGAGGGAGATCACCCAGGCCTGGGATTTGACACAAGAGCGGCTGCAATGCTGCGGAGTGGACACGTGGCACGATTGGAATAGGTACGGACCGGTGCCCGAGTCTTGCTGCCAGGAGCTTTTTGGGGGTCAGCGAAAGGAGTGCACCATCTTCCCGACCATCACCAATCTGTACAACCAGGGCTGTCTCTATGTCACGACCAACTTCATCAGAGATCACGCGGCGGTTATCGGAGGAACCTCCATCGCGGTGGCCATTTTAATGGTGAGTAATACATATACTTAGAAAATACGGGAAAATACTGAATAATCATTTTAAAAATTATTTTTATTTTTTCAGATCTTTGGTATGATATTCTCCTGCCTACTGTTCAATATGATCGAATAGCGCCAAAGAGGAGGAGAATTCCAAGCCCAAGCAGGAAAAACAGATACCAAGGTCGGAAGTATGGAGGAAACCCATTTTTGAGCTATATTAAGAGTATTATCCGAGTGTATGATATAATGTTGGCTCTAAAAAAGTCAACTGTCCGTTTGTATTATGTACCTATGTATATACGTGTTTAAAGAAACTAGTGAGTATTCATGAGCGAGTAACTGGATTGTATTGTTATCATCTGTTGCATATTTTTGTATTATTTTTATGTATTTCTGTAAATTTAGTCTTAAGATCCCGTAATCAAAACCCCAATGCAATTGCTAGTTTTAAGCCAGCTTTTCTATTGTTTATAGAGAATTTAGTTGTCTGTCCATTGTTGTTTCTAATAAAATTAGTTAAAAAGTAGAGCTTCGGTAAGTTTTATTTTGATTTCTTAAGTTCTTGGGCTTGCTAATTTTTTTTTCTGAATTTTTGATATAGAATGTGAATTTTGAAATTGTCTATAAGACAAGTGAAATACAATTTTCCTATTAAAATATTCATATCTAGGGATGTTCTACCTTAAAATATTATTGCATATTTTTGGGATCTGTGAACACGATATTCAATATGGACAATATCGTAAATAGATTAAATAGGTCACTGCTTTCAATCTTGTACTGTTTTTTAACGTTGTAGCCGAAAGTTGCTTGCACAATTTATTATCATTTAATTTATTACCAGTGATGCCACAATTATGGCATTAATTTAAGCCAAGTTTGTTTCATCTAAAATAGCTAGTTCAATAAATATACTTTTCGGACAAAAATAAATGATTATAGATCTGTTTCGAAGTATAGTCACAAGTAAATTGTAAATATTATTAACAATTATTTTTATTTATTTTAATTTTTTTACAATTTACACTAATCAGAACTTACCACTATAAATATCTTCTATACGCTAGGCCTATAATACTTCCCATCATAATCCATATATTTAACGAACAAGTACCGGAACTTGAATCCGTTTCCGTATCGTTCCACCACTCCCAATTTCCGTTGTGGTAAGCTGGATTGGCCCGCGAATCGGATTTGGGAACTCTGGCGCTAGGAATCGCAGTCCGACGGATTTGATCCACCTCTTCGGCAAGTTCCTTCAGTTGAAGTGGATAGCTTTCCGCTAGATTGTATCGCTCACAGGGATCCTTGGCCAAATCGAAAAAGCAGTGTGCCTTTAGGGGCTCACATTTGAATTCGGGCTCTAGAGGATTCTGCCCTTCAATAGGGGGACACCTCTCGGTGGCTTCGCTTCTCATCTGCAGGATGCGATCCTCGGTTAATCCCCGATTTCCCAGGACGCGTTGAACTTCCGATGCCAGGACATGCTGTCCGTAGCTCTCGCTCAAGGGATCGTCTTCGTTGGGCTCCAGATCTCCTAGCCACTGATCGTATTGTCCCCCAAAGCTGCTTCCGTTCACATACTTAAGATTATCTCGCATGTACGATGAGTAGCCGAACACTTCATCCAGCACATGAATCATCGTTCGGGGCTTCGGTTCCTCATTGCCGCTCAGCGAAGGCCAGAGATTAACTCCGTCCAACTGAAGATCCAGTGGCAAGGACACCCCGGCAGCTCCAGCCAGTGTGGGCAGCCAATCCACGGCATGAATAGCCTGATTGGACACATATCCTTGCTCCTTGAGGAGCGGACTCCATAAGGCGCCGGCGGATCGAATGCCACCCTCCCACGGGGATTCCTTTTGCTGTTGGTAAAAGAAAGAGCAGTATTTAATATATATTTTAAGTGACATGCTTAAAGTCAAATTATTACTTAAAATCCCCCTTAGAAGAAATTCTATTGAGCTGTGCTGTTGGCAAAAGAAAGAGCAAAGCAACTGATGTAAAGTACAAGTCGTAAGCCTTGGACATTGTATCTTTTCTAGTTTTTGATCTACATAATTTTTTAAAATTTTAAGGAGAGTCATTATTTTTTATTATTTACTTTAATGAATGAATTTTAAAGTGTAAAACCACTTGATATTCTAGTAGAATAATAATAATAATAATAATAATTACTTACCCCGCGGTAAGGATAGTTAGAGCCCGCATTGGAGTGAATGCCCACAGTGGGGGCACCATTGTCTGAGTAAAGCAGGATAATGCTGTTATTCAGCATTCCATTATCCTTCAAAGCACCAATCGTCTGAGCCACACTTTTATCCAGACTAGAAATCATCCCTTTGTTCAAAATATATAGATATGGTAAGAAATGCAGATTAGAAACTATTCCAGATCTTAAATTACCAACTCACCAGCGTAAGTGCGCCGCTTAGGATTCTTGATGTGGGCAAACTTGGCAACCTCCTCCTCGGGAGCCTGCATCGGATTATCCTCGTTGCCCGTGTGTACTGCCAAGTGACTGAGCACCATAAACAATGGTTTGCTCTTATCGTGCTTCTCAATAATCCTTTTCGCTTCCGAAGTAAAGGCTTCGGTAGCGTAAGTTCCATTTGCCTCGGGACAGGGCTCAAGATCCCGTCGGAAATCCAGTCCTGCCGAATAGTTCCTGTCGAGCATTCGAACCTGATGATCGTAGTAGTCGATGTATCCGTTGTAGTAGCCAAAGTGGTGGTCAAATCCGCGCATTGTGGGTGTAAGGTCCTTTCGCCAGAAGCCCAAGTGCCACTTTCCCACCAAGTGGGTGGAATAGCCGGCCTCCCGGAAAAGTTCCGGCATCAGACGCTCTCGCTGAGGGAGACTCCAGGGCTCATCGGTAATGATCACAAAGTGCTGCATTCCTGAAAACATTTAATTAAGTAATTTAGTTAGAAAGAACCTTTGGTGATTTACAAATTATAATTAACCTGTGTGTATGGGATATCTTCCGGTTAGCAGGGTGGCCCTGGATGGAGTGCACAGATTCGGAACATAGTGCTTGTTGAGCAGAATACCATTGTAGGCCAGGGCATCAATATTCGGCGTGAGTATCTGATTCGAGCCATGAAAACTCACATCGTTCATGCCCTTAAAGTATATAAAATATTCGTGTTTATAAGCAGTAATTATTTCTTAGTACGACAACTTACCATATCATCGATCAGTATTATTACAATGTTGGGCTTAGTGGAATTTCCAGATCCATTTGCCAGACTGAGTATGGCACTCACTACCAGCAGACCATGGATTTTCCCAGTCATTTTAAAGCTCCAGATCTAAAGAAAAATTTGTATAAATCAATAATTGATTTCATTTATGTTAAACACTTTTTAATGTTATTAATTAAATATTATACCAACATGTTACTTAAAATGAGCAAAATTCCAGAAATTATTAGGTAAGTAAATATCTAGTAAAAAATATTTCCACTGTGTGCTAAGTTTGAGCGACACTAAAATGTATTCCGTTTATTGTTTTTGGCCATGTGTTGCAATACCAACATGTAACTGACTCCATTATAATATTGCACATCTAGGCAGTATCTGCCGAATTTTCTTCGCCATAATTGGCAATTTTACAATCAGCCATCTTCCACAGGTGCTGCCTCCAACTTCTTCCCTCCTGACCTATCCCATGGCCCAGTGTGGCATGTGGCCGCAAAGTTCATTCAACCATTCCGGCGTCTGCTGTCGTTTTATTTTGTTGTTTTTTGGCAACAATTGTTAAGACATTATATAAAACAAAGAAACACATGAACACCGAGGCTTACCTTTGCTGTGAGGGCTGTAATTTCTTTTTATCTTGGCTAAAACTGTGTTTTAATTGTCGCAATAGGCCATAAAAAAGCTGGCAATAATGAAATCGAGGCAGATAAGCGAGACAAGCCATAAAATCTATGAACTGTGCAATTGTTTTCAGCATTTTAGACGAGTTTTAATAATGCTACATAATTTGAATAAAAATAAAAGTGTCGTGCGAATGGGATGGGAATTTTCGTCACGACATGTGGATTGTAACTGAGAATGGGAACGCCCAGCAGATAGGTGATGACCTTCACAGGTCGTTTATATCGTGACCTTGATTAAACACGTGTGTGTAATCAATATCCAGTTCATCAAGCCTAAAGGTTCTTGAGTGCAAAGCAACCTTTGATGATACCGATTAGTACAATCAAAACTAGTTTAGTTCAATATGGCTTGCAATTTTTCCTATTCAAAAACTTTTAGATTTTTGGAGAGTTGTACAACGTGGATCAGGCTCATCCACACTTTGTTTTGCCAAATTACAATGTAACCGACTGTGGTTAACCAATTGAAGACATGAGGCAAGATTCAATCGTGGAATTATGAAATGCAAATTATTGTAAAAAACAAGAAAAATCTGTAAAATACGAAAAAAAAATGTTGTAAATCTATTTATCTTCCTTGAAGTAAGATAAAAATTATCAAACACAAAATCAAATGAATCCTTTATAAGTTTCTAAATTGTTACAATATTAATTTAGTGCACTCCCTCTTTTTAAACCATTTAATCTTGGCATTCTTTAAGTGTGCTTAAAAAGTGGGTTCTTAAGTGCAATCGTTTAAATTTTATTGTACCTTTTCAGTTGTCGTAAAGTAATCTGTTTTCTCAAGTATTCCCCAATTTTACTTCAAAAAAGTTTACTCTTTTTATAAAGGAATTAAAAAAACAGAGACTGTTTAAATCAGATTATGATGTGATTAGCTAAGCAACAAACTGGTTCAGAACTCAATGTCTACAGTCTTTTTATATTATTTATATATTATATATTTACTAACTAGTCTCAATGTTTGTTTTGAAATGTAAATTATAATAATTATTTCGAAAACTACGGTAATGGATTCTGGAAAATTTTCGATCAAACTGGTTACGCACTTCAGCTGATTCCTTTATTTGTCAGCTCATTCTCTTTAAAATTGTTTCAACTTTGCAACTAAGTCGCTCAACCTTTTTAGCACTTAACACTAAACACTCAACTGTTTTTCCGGAATCTGTTGGAGGTTTTAACGATGATGGGTGATCGTCGGTGATCCTTCCCCCAGCGGCTTCTCCACTCGACTAAACGCTCCGCTGGATTTTGGCGCTTTTAAAGTGACAACGCTTTAGCCGACTTTAACGGCTGTGACGTCACGGAACGTGCGCGAAAAATAATCGTATACAACACATAGCATGCTGCTATAAAACAGCCACAGAAATTATCGTACAAAAGCGAAAACACACCGCTATAAAAGCAAAGGCAAAACGTGGCTTTGCAAAGTCAGACAGGTGAGGAAAAGCAGACGGAATTTTGAAGTTCACCGAACTTTGAAGAAAATGAAGAGTTATTGTAAAACGAGCTTTACTTTGATTGTTGTGTAAGGTCAGGGTTCTTGTAGCCTGTTCTTTGATAAGTTTGATATGTTGATAAGCCAAAAACGGGTTTTGTGCGCTCTAATTGAATTGATTAGTATTCTAGCATTCGATTTCGTTCGACTTTGGCCTTGCCGATTTTTGTGCCAACTTCGGAAGGTTAGCCTATATTAGAACTCGCCTGAATGACTCGACTAGATGACTAAAATTACTTCCATCCATCGAAAAAGTTAAAATGATAAAAAAACAAAGAAAAAACAATTTACATATTTTAATCTTTAAATTATAGTAACTATAAAATAATATTAAAAAGTTTTTTAACAAAAAAGAATTTATCAAACGGGTTAAAGTTTTACAAATATATTTATCAGTCCAAAGCCAATATGAATGTGGATTTGGTAAAATGCCTCAAACTTACTTATTGTAGTTTACAAGTTTTTTTTAAGATAAGGCTTTAATCAGATTGCAGACAACTTATTTTTGTAAGGGGACTTCCATTGCGAAAATTCACAATATCTCGCAAGCAATTGACCACAGAACTTTCATGTGTTAATCACCAATCCAGAAAAGTAACCAACTATCTAATCACAAGAGTAAACCCTCGAAAAATAATTTACAGCCGACCTTATCAGATCTTCGAGCCTTTGGGGGGAGACCTATAAAAGCGGTCAACAGGTGGAAATGACCACAATACCTCTCAGTCAGCAACAGAATCATGTACTCTACCAAGAGCTCTGTCATTGTGGCCGTCGTCCTCGTCCAGCTGGTGGCTCTCATCCAGGGAGGAGTCTACAGCACGGAGGATAAGTGGGTGTATCTGGACAAGACAATGGATCTGCCGGAGGAAGCCGTTCTGGGTGGAGTCGATCCCGATGGTTACTACAACTACGTGGGTCGTGTGGTATACAGCAGTAATATTTTGCCCGCCCGAGTGGTTCCGGAACTAGGAAAGGCGACCTACAATACGGACACTTTGGGCAACCAGGCCACAACCTACGAGGTCCTGGTCTCCAATGCCACCGTCAGCTACCACTGGATCCACAGTTTCGATGGCTTCCGGGAGAAGAACGCCGTGTCCGTGGGAACCAACGCCTCCAACGATCGCGTCTTCATCTGCCGCGTCCGCTGCGATGAGGCGCTTTTCATTGGAACCCTTTACCTTGCAAGGCGGACGTGCATCGTCAAATACGAGAACCTGCCGCTCCGCTCATATGACAAATACGAGATCCTCGTCAGGGAACGCCATGTGGCTGCCTTTACTCCCTTTGCAGATGGTTACATTGAGCACTGAGATCTAACTAATTAAATACATATTTATTGAACAAAAACCTTTATTGTGCAATCATTTAATGAACTACTAACATGATTTATAAATGGGTTTCTCATGATGTATTCTTTTAACTTTAAAATCAGAATGAAAACATTGAACGTTTTCGGGCAATAAGATGTTCATATGATCGGCAATTATCAGAACTAATTATAGGGAAACTATTGGGTATGGTAGCCTCATATTGTTTCTATATACTTAACCATGTGATTCGATCATAGTATTAAAAAAAAAAACAATTTTAACAGGACGATAAAATATGTTTCGTGTTTTCTTCAATATTAACCTGTATTTATGGGTTTACCAAAAGATCCTTGACCAATCTTCCTGAGTACAAATTGAATTTATATTTTATCTCCTTTTCAATAATGAAATTTGACACCGAGTTGTAAAATAAATAAATATATATTGAACAAAAACCTTAAGGAATTTATATATAAAGCTACCGTAAAGATTTTTAAATTTATAGAATCTTTATAAAATTATAAATAATAATTCAAATATTGTCTGATGGTTTTTTGGACAGCAGTGTCAGATTCCCTATCTAAGACAAGTTTTATTAAAAAGTAAAAATAACGTCATTGTATTCTATATTTGTTCCCTTTATGAGATTAAAACTTGGTTCTTATAATATAAAATTACGATACAAATATTTTATCAGAATTATTTTTAATGTATCTGAAACAATGTGACACGGTCCAGTTGTGCATCTAAAATCGGTTTACTATAAATTTCTTGTCAATGAATAATATAAATTCGCAACATATGGCTTAACGGGGGCGAATCAATAGTTAATTTTACGGGGACTTCCATTCCGGGAACTCTTCTAATACTTACTAAATCTTACCAAGAATTGGCATTAATAACTTGTGGAAATAGCACCATTTATCTTATCTTTCGAGTAACCCCCGAAAATAATTTACAACAAGACTTTAACACCTAAGAATTATAAAAGGCTATAAAAGCGGTAACAAGATGGTCACAACAGCAAGTCTGTCAACAGCCCAACCATGTACTCGTTCAAGAGCTTAATAATTGCGGCCGTCCTTGTCCAGATGGTGGTCGTCATCCAGGGTGGAATCTATAGCACAGAGGACACATGGGTTCTTGCGGACAGAACGAAGGATCTGCCTGAGGACGCCGTTCTGGGTGGAATCGATCCTGAAGGTTACTACAACTACGTGGGACGTGTGACGTACGTCAGCAATGTTCTTCCCGCTCGAGTGGTTCCGGAATTGGGACGGGCAACCTCCAACACGGACACTTTGAATTTCGTAACTGTTACCTACGAGGTCCTCGTGTCTAATGCCACAGTTAGCTACGAATGGATCCGCAGTTACGATGGTTTCCGGGAGAAAAACGCCGTATCCGTGGGAACCAACACCGCCAACGATCGCGTCTTCATCTGTCGCATCCGTTCTGATGATGCGGTCTTTATTGGAACCCTGTACCCTTCGAAACGGAAGTGCATTGTCAAGTACGACAATCTCCCTCTCCGTGAGTTCGCCAAGTACGAGATCCTGATCAGAAAGCGCCACGTGGCTCCATTTGTGCCATACGTTTTGTAAATTGGTTCATAGCACACTAAGTGCTAGCAAATAAAATGCATATTTATTGATCAAAAAATGTTTCTTTCTATTGTGTTTTTAATTGACTTGTCATGTTGTATGAAATAAAAGCGTTGGGTTGATTTTTCACTATATAGGGTACAAAATATGAAAATACAGCAATAGAAAGAATTAATACATATATGATTTTTAATCCTTCCATCAAGGGGTATTTTATATAAAGTAAAAAAGGTTTTCACACTTTCAAAATGTCTGGGCCCATACTAAAATCATTTACTAAATTCGGAATTGAGACGATTTCTAGCCAGTATATACTACTAAAATTCAAATAAAATAAAGGTGTATTTTACAAATTCCATAAGGTATTACTTGTTTCGCTCTCCTTTCTCCTTTCAATGGCAGATGAAATGCATAGAAATCGTATAACGACAACAACAAATACTTCTGTGTTAGCAACCTAAGGAAATATATTTTAAATTTTGCTAATTTCTGTTAAAAAAATTACGATTCAGTAATTTAACTAAAACAAATTTAAGCTTAGTTTTCAGGGTGGCATTCATTACAACACATATATAACTGTACTTCTTTAGAAACATACTTTCAGCTTTGAATCAAATACTCTCTTAGTAATAGAACATAGTTAAAACTGCCAATTTAGTTCACCTTTTGGATTCCTGAACACAATATAAAATAAATTAAAAGGTTTTCATACAATGCGTATTTTTAATAAACACTTATTTTGCTGAATTACAATACAGACCTGATTAAATATATTTTAAATTAAATTAAATTTGTATTCAGTTCAGCTTTATTTCACAATGGAGCTCCCTTTTAAATATTTCTTCCTTACGCGAATTTATAATTTCATTGAAATTATTTCCTTTTTAGCGTGATTTCCAGATTAAAAGATTATACAATAAACCAATCTTATGAAATAACTGGGAAGGGGATTTTTCCCTTCAAATATCTGTTATTTTTAGAGGGTGCAATAAAGCAACGATGCGTAAAACTCACTCTCTATGTTAGTCACCGAAACATCGATGCTATCAATACCAATCTTCTGATAGCGATAAGTGTAATTGGAGTCGGGAGATAAGGAGGCGGCTATAAAAACAGTCGTGTTCTTGGCCAGACACTCAAAGCGAATCCACCAGCCCGTCAAGATGAACAAAGTTGCCTGTTTGGTTTTGGCCCTGTTCGCAGTTGCCTACGCGGTTCCCTCGACTTACGGTAAGAACTAAAGAAACATGAGGATGTTTGTGATCCGAAGTAATACTTCAATTTCCTGCAGATACCGAGAACGTGTGGGTGGCTGGAAACCTGTCGTACGTTATTCCCGACAATGCCGTTTTGGGTGGCTTTGATCCCTATGGTTTCAACACCTATGTGGGTCGTGTGAAGTACATTAATGACATCCTGCCTGCCCGCGTTGTGGCCGAAACTGGCACTGCCTACTTCAATACCCAGACTATCTCCTCGAAGGTCCTTAACTACGACATCCTGGTGGCCGATCGCAATGTTAAATACGTGTGGGTGAGGAGTTTCGATGGCTTCTACGAAAAGGGAATCGTGGCCGTTGGCACTACGGTCAAAAATGAGCGTGTTTTCTGTTGCCGAGCCAAGACCGATGGAGGCGTTCTGATCGGCACGCTTATTCTCAGCGATAAGGTCTGCATCATCAAGCACGAGACATTGGCCCTGCGGAAGTTCGACAAGTACGAAGTGCTGGTCGCCCAGCCCATTAATGGAACCATCTACTACTAAATTAGATCTTAGATGATAATAAAAAAAGGAATGTGACATTATTTATGTAAATGAAATCTGTTGTTTTTGGGGTTTTACAAGAGATTGCAAATAAATTTAAAGTTAAAGATTATATACACATTTATATTTCTTTCGAATTATCTACGTTTATTTTTACAAACGGGACTCCAATATTTTAAATGTTTCTCAATAAAAAATTAAATAAACAATTGAATCGTCTATAACACTTAAAATTTTAATTATTACGGTTTTTTAAATCCTTGATCTTGACCTGAAAGTTGAACTATATTAAATTTATTGAGGAAGGATTTGTTTAATGTAACTATTAATGCTTTAGAAAGCGAAATTAGAGGCCAAGCCTGATGTTTTAGAATTACCCAAGAACCCCAGAAAGTGATGGTACAAACAATTTTATTCGGTTTAGGAGACATAATTAATTTTATAAATATTTACAAATAACATATTAGAAATCAAATGGGTTAGTCTATAATAGCTTATAATTACTTTAGCATACAAAATAGATCAACAAAATCTCTTACAACTTTTAGTATTACCTTTATGATAACAATAATATCTGCTGCCTCATATTGATTACAAACATAAATCTGGAACAAAAATAATACTTCTCTTCTTTCGTGGTCATAAAATACATATAAATCCTCAAAGTTTAGTTAAGTTCCGCTAAATACTTTGTAAGCCACTTTGATTGACAGAGATCTATTCCGCTGTGGTTTCGATTGATTTGAGGGGGTTTTGCAATTATCAGCTTTCACAGAAGTGATCGATAAGATAAGCAAGCGGATTGGCTATTGGACACTGGAGCCATTTAGACATTACTCAGAAATGTTTATGGTTTGGTCAAAATTTAAGCTATAAATTATCTAAATTGATTTGCTCCTAACCCTCGATTCACAGTGAGTTGTCTAGAGACACCGACTGGTTATCGTCAGCATGAAGTTATTTCCAGTGCTTATCAATTTTGCTTCTTCGACTTTTTGGAGTAAATAATTTAATACTATACTTTATAACACCTAGGTATTATTGCTGGTATACAATCTACGAAAGAAGAAACCTGTTAGAAAATTATTATATAAAAGGCATAAAAGTCCAATAGTTGTATGTCAAAATATTTTAAAGGTTTCGTACTTACTCAGAGAGTTATCTTGAGTTCAGAGAATCCACCGCCTCGTTAGGATGAATACCAAGAAAAAGCTGGCTCCTTTCATCCTTCCCGTTGTCCCCGAACTGGAAGCCTGCTCGTCCTGCCACCACGTCCATTCATCGTGGTAAAGTCGTGGGTCGCATTCCGGATCCGCTGGCTTATTATTAGGTGGGTGCGCCTGTTTGGCAAACTGCTGGATTCGCGCCCAAAGATCCAGGAAGATGGTAGTGTTCTGGTACTCCTCATACAGGTTGCTCCGTTCGCAGGGATCCGCATCGATGTCGAAGAGACATGGTGCCTGAAGGGGCAGGCAGGGCTTGATCCCTGTCGCAGGATCCGGGCATTCGATCCTGGCCTGGTCCCTCAGTTCGCTGATGTTCCGTTCACCGGCGGATACCCGCTGCAACTGCTGCCACACACTGGTGTTCCGAATGAGCTCCTCGTAGTCCCCGGAGCGAGGATCCTCTTCACTGGTCACCCTCTCGCCCAGCCAGCCGTCGTAGAGTCCCTGACTGGTAGTACCGCTGATTACCTTCCACTTGCCACGCGTATATGAGAGATGGGGTTCCGCCACGTCCTCATCGATTACGTGGACAATCTCCCGCTCCACCGACTCGTATCCGTACTTGAGGGCCGACCAGAGGTTCAATCCGTCCAGGTGGAGTGCCGGATCCGGTGATATTCCGGCTGCTGCCGCCAAAGTGGGCAACAGGTCGCCAATGTAGATCTGCTGCTTCCACACACTTCCCAGGCGCTCGAACTCGGTGCTCCAAATGGCCGCCGAGGATCGCAGGCCACCCTCCCAGGGGGAATTCTTTTGCTAGGTTCAGGGTAATGGAATATAAAATTAATGAAACATTATTTTTTATAAATGTTATGCAAATTCTAAATTTTAATTCAATTTAATATTACATTTTGAGTATTTTAAATCTCTTTCCAACAACTAAAAGCTTCCTATTAAATTGGGTTAATAATTTCATGCGTGTTCATTAGGGCGGTCCACATTTGTATGGAAATTTTTAAGGTCCTATTCTCAACCGCCTATACGGTGCGCACTGTAGTATTCAAAGTGTACCAAAAAAAAATTTGTGAAAAATCGTGTTTTAGGGTCAGCGGATTGGCTTCAAAGTTTGTCACCCATAGGCCGTGTTGCCTTCGATCAAAAGTTTCTCTAATCAAGGTGGCATAGATTTCAACAATTCAGTTGATGTTTTGCTCTCCCTTTCTTACCAATTATTCCAACGAAATTCATAATTTGACAAGACATGAAATGGGAGAACGATTTTTTTCGACCAAATTCAAACTGTTATACGTGTCGTATGAGTAATTTTTAAGCGAACTTTGAGAACGTTTCGCATTTATTTTCACATACATTTTTTGCTTACTTTAATACCATGTGAAGGGGAGAGAATAGAATTTTATTTTTTGGACCGCCCTAGTGTTCATGTAAGTTCTGTACTTACCCCCCTCAATGGATAATTGGAGGCGGTGGTGGCGTGTGATCCTTGGGTTGGCCCCCCATTATCGGAGAGGAAGAGAACGATGCTGTTTTGAAGCATTTCCTGTCGTGCCAGGGCGTCTATGACCATTCCCACACTTTTGTCCAGTCGCGAAACCATTGCGGCGTAGCAACGGTGGGTTTCATTTTGAATGTACTCGAATCGGGCCAACTCATCGGCTGGCGCCTGCATTGGATTATCATCATTGGCAGCATGGGGAGCCAGGTGATTTAAAAGCAGAAACAAGGGCTGGCTATCATTTTTCGATCCGTGGTCCTCGATTTCCTGGACGGCAGCATCGGTGAGCACATCGGTGACATAGTGTCCCACCTGATCGTGGGTGGTTTTTAGATTATCACGGAAGTCGTGGCCATTGTAGCCTTTGTTCTAAGCAGAAATGAACCAAAAGCAAAATTTCTTTCGTTATTTTATCATATTAAAATATGTTCCATAATCAAATTTTAACAAGTTAATATTACTTAATTCACCTATAAATCTAATATGATAATTCTAAAAACAAAACATATCTCTACGGAATTTAATGTTAATAGGCATTGCCTATTTCTGGGCTGCTGAGAAATATGTCCAGGTAAAAAGGGGTTACTTACCTTTTGTTCATAGCTCTGCGTATAATAATCGACATAGGCACCAAGATAGCCCAAATGCCGATCGAAGCCCCTTTGTGTGGGCGTAAAGTTGCGCTGCGACATCCCCAAGTGCCACTTTCCCAAAAGACTAGTTCGGTATCCATTTTCCCGGAAAATCTCCGCCATGGTCGTCTCATTTAGAGGAAGACCCCAGGGTTGATCGTTCACGATCACATAATGCTGCATACCTGAAGATTACGATCATTTATGTATTAATCATCATTTCTGCTATGGGAAAAGGGTTTTATTTTATTTAATTAAGAATTTTATTGACTTGCCTGTGTTGATGGGATATTTTCCAGTTAGAAGAGCAGCCCGACTGGGCGTACACATAGGAGCGGCATACAAATTGTTCAAGATCACTCCACTATATGCCAGAGCATCGATATTTGGAGTGAGGAAGTTGTTGGAGCCGCGAAAACTTACGTCGTCGAACCCCTGAAAATTATGTCAAATGATAATGATCCCTAAAAACTATCACATTACACAAAAAAAAAAAACTTGGTAAAATCAACTGTAATAATTAGACATCGGATTATATGTTTTTCTGCATTTATGCTCCAAATACCGCCAAATTTTGGATTTAGGCACTATATTAAATTTGTATTCGAATGGAAACGACATATCGAAAATATGCATTTTTTTATGCAAAGGAATATGCAAAATATGTCGACAATATGCAAAATATGTCGACAATATGCAAAATATGTCGAATATGTTTTTATGCCTTATAGGCACTAAGATTTCGAACTTTGTGGTTAAAATTTGGTAGATGTCTTTCTGTAGATCTCAGGGAACTACTATACATAAAAATAGCTTCATTTGGGCCACTATATCTTGAAGAAATGGGTCACGAAAACAATAAGTTCCATTTTTACTAAACTGCTGCTTGATTCTATGTCTTAATGAGTAGGACCAAAAAATATATTATTTGTATTACTGCCACACCAGAGGTAAATTCACAGGAGCGGATCCCCTCCTGTGGATTTTCTCATGGTGTAGTTTTAAAAATAAATAAAAAGTTTTCACTCATTTTAAATATGTTTAATTGAAAAGTATGAAACAAAAACCTCTTTCTGAACGTAATGCAGATTTAGTGTTTTGAGGTTTTTACAATAGGGAATGAGGAAACTATACATAATTGTAGTATTGATAACAGTATGCGCTTTCGTATTTTCTTAGCATTTGTATTCAAAACAAACGCTCTTGTCAAATACTTTATATATTTAAGCGTTCTAACAAAAGCCTGCTTTGATAATATGTCGTAAAATATGTTGGATATGTTCTTGACATGCAAGATATGTCGAATATGCAAAAACAACATGGGCTTAATCTTATTATTTTAACGTGAAACGAATTTCAGTCCAATCGAAATTCGATTTCGACAAGCCGTTAAAAATATGATTTTGCATATAATCCGATGTCTAGTAATAATTGTCAAACAGGCCCCAACCAGCAAAATAGTCAATTCTACTTAGTAAATAGTCATTTCACAACAACAAAATACACACAATTAGCAAAGACACAAACCCAAAGCAAAAACAAAATACACGTAACTATTTTAATAGTTACGTAACTATCTTTGTTGGTCAATTTTACCAAACAAATTTTTTTGTGTGTAGACTCACCAGATCATCAGCCATTATAATGATGATATTGGGCTTATCGGATGTGGCTGTTATACCACTGCATAAGGCAATACATAAAACTAATCCAGCAGTTAAAAGCAAAGCAATGCTGCTCAATTTACGCAGATGAGTTGACATCGCCGCGGCTGGAGTGAGGAAGTTGTGGGACTGCTAGTAAAAAACAAACAAATGGGAATTAGTGCAAATAAGCGTTTTAGAAATTAACATACCAAATGGGCGACAAGTCAGTGGGTAACACTCGGCCAATGATGGATGAGTTCGCCAGACCGTTCCGGATATATATTAGCCGTATAATGGCTCTCAATTTAATCTATTTTATGGGGTTTTTAGTAGTTAATTTTTGGAAATTTCTACAGTTTATCTACCAATTTTCCAGCTCAATTAAATAACAGCTAGCCAATAAACAAACAAAATAAATTAAATAGAACACCTGATAGGCACTGAGCAAACATCGAGTCAATATGCACTTAGGCAAATGTTTTCAACAAATTAGGCGTAAATACAGAAGACAACAATTACGAGTAAATGCAAATGAGATGATGCTGGGAATTAGTTAAGTAGGAAGTTGTTTATTATCACTGTTGAACCTTTGGCTTGGGAGTATTATGACTCTCACACAAAACAATTGTTTTGCTTGGTTAATTTTAATATTTAATAAAAGACATGCATTTGCAAATAACGAAACTAACTATGTTTTACAAATAAAAAGTCTAGTTAATAAAATTAATTTTCTTATCATAAAAGAAAAGCAATTTTTTGAATACTGCACCCATAATTACAATACAAAAAATAATTTGTAAAACAAACACTTTATAAAAGTAATAATAATATAGGTATGTATTTATTACTGCATTTAATAAAGTAAAATTAAATATAGTAAGTCATGACATATCATTATCTCTTACACTCGCATTTCGAATTTGAAATTTTTGCTTATTTATGGTCTGTACCTTACCTGGTATGTATATAATTTAATTTCTTTAATTGTTTTCAGCTGTCACTCCAAACCAATTGATATGAACACCGAAATTGTGTTCAAAGATCTGGCGGCGCTTATTGCCGAATCATTTAATTCTGTTCACACACTTTTATTATCGACGTAGACAAGCAAATCAACTTGTTCGCCGAAAGAGAATAAAAGGAATCCAAATAACAATGGGCTGATAAGCTAGATTCGTGCATGCCAATTCCACTCACAGATATTCGCAATGGGTTTTATTGTATCCCGTGTTCTGATTTCTGATCCGCCGGACTCGAAGTGCGGAGAGCAACTAAATATCATCTGAAAATAATTCGAGACTGCCTTAATAGCCAGTTACCGGTTAATATACATATATCCCCTCCAAATTAACGTCAAACCAGCTTTGCAGTGGGTGGTACCGAGAGAGAAAGAGAGTGAGCTTATTTTTAAGACATAGGTAATATTTTAGATCGGTCTAAAAAAGACAACGATTTTAAAACATACTTTCAGGAGGAAGAAAGAAAAAAAATTTAGTTAGCTTCTGAAATAGTATTTTATGAATTCATGTCATATTAAAATTTATTTCTTTTGAGCAAAAAATTATTATTAAAAATAAAATTAGAATTTCATTGATATTTTTTGTTTAATTAACCGGCATTTCCTGGGGTCGAAAAAAAGTGACGAATCGTATAGGGGGAACGAAATCTTAGTCTCTAAGCAATATTGGAGAACAAACTTGGGGTCTAAACTACGTTTGACCCCCAAACACGAATGAAAAATACTGTTGTTTTGAGGAAAAATATCATAGTAGTCAGCACAGATATATTACTGAATTTGGAATCACTATTTTTATTGATAAAACTTTTTACTTGTTAAAAAATAGTGGTTTATGCTCGACTTAAATTTTTTGTATATTTGTCTTGTTGTATTTTAGCTATACATGAAAGAAACAATGTAGAATTTATTCTCCACCACCACCGCCACCACCTCCACCACCCCCACCTTTACCTCCACCTCCCCCACCACCACCACCACTACCACCAGTAAGCATACCCCAAGTTTTCGTTGCCAGACCCCAAGTGCTTTTACCCCAATCCCACCATTCGCAGCAAACAGGACAGAAATTGCATAGAATACCCCTGGCTTTGATCTGTTTGTTCATCATTCCCCTGATAATCGTTGCAGTATTGTTAGTGATGACTGCCTTGAATAAGTCAGAATGCTTGCAGTTCAGCACAGGCTCCGAGGCATTGCAAAGATGTGAGAACTCTCCATCAACTCCGGTAGTGCAAAACATTGCGGGCTTGGCAGAATACTCATAGAGTAGGGAGTGGTTTTTGGGTGAACAGCTGTAGAGGCAGGACAGCCATTGGTGGGTCCATCCATCTTTTTCGACTCTGGCAATGGCACAGCCCATTCGGTTACTTGGTCCCACCATCATCCTCAGAAAGTGTCCTATTTCTTTGCTAAAATTTAAAAAAATGTTCAAGGTCGCGAAAATATGATTAAATCACGACTTACTTATCAATGGATAATCCATCTATTAAACTCGGTGCAGAGACGTGCTTATACTGATCGTACCAGGCATGTAGCTGTGATCTAATTATCCTGAATGAATTCGCGTTCGCCTTGAACTTGTTGTATACCACATGGTGTCCCGGTGAGGCAAATTCTTCCGTGGAAATGCAGTGTTTTGTGGGTTGCAGATCGCAGCGTTTCACAAGGAGCTCAGCCAACTGCGATAGATCACGATCCCACTCCATTTTAAGCATGCGCGCAGCAATGGGTAACCTATGGAATTTGCTTCCAGCCACAATATCCCGATACGTGTTGTGGTAGTGCAATATGAACTTCTGTAACTTCTGGGGTACGGAAATGATCTTTGGGTCCTTTCCGCACTGTGACGACCAATTCTACAATTTGCGAAAACATCACACATGTACGTTTTTAGCTCGTCGCCTTTCCGTTTATAGGTATTTCATGGACATTTTTAAAAATGTATTTGGATTTTGTAATATCTTAAAAAATGTTATGAAAACAGATCAAAGTACAATAGACAACAAAGAATGCTATAGTCGAGAACTTCGAATATCAGATACCCGTTCCGATGCCATGATAGCTGAAGAACTAAGTTGTCAGATCCGAAACTATCTCCAATAGAGAGTTTTAGCTAAATGGCTTTAAACGGACGGACAAACTGACGGACAAAGCGGTCGGTATCAATATAAGATCTTTACTTTATGTGTACTATCGAAGGGAATAGATGAAGGATGCTCAATCTATAGAAGCTTATATTCTTACCCCCTTGTTATTGCAACCAAGATGTGGAAGTTCCTTGTCGGCTGGGCAGTTTTTTAATTTACAGAAGTCCGTCTCTGGCACCAGATTAACAACATCCAAGTTGAAAAAAAGAAGCAATCCGGCCGTATTCCAAACCCAAGTCCACATCTTCATGTTTCCTTTAAAACTGTGTCGATAATTATTTGGCTTTAAAATTAGTTTTGATAATAATGTTAAGCTTGGTTCGTTAAATCCCAAGTGTGACTAAAAAAATGAATTAGTTTTCTTAGCTGCTTCAAAAAATACATGAAAGCAGCAGAGCAAAGGTTGTTAAAAAGACAATTAAGCTGTTGAGGATTTAGATTCAACAAGAAAGGAACAACAGCGTTGTCATTTTTTTAATGTTATATAGTTTAAATAAATATTATATCTTTAATGTTCCCGTTTCCATTTATCAATATTCAAAAATTATTTTACACTTTCACCGTTTTTTCTCTCAACCAATTTAATTACACTTAATTCTTGGCAAGCAATCCATTTAGTTTTCAAAATACGTTATGATTGGACCATAATTTTTTGGTGTACATGTAGTGGTCGCAAGTGGCGGATCAGGATAGGTTGTGGGGATTAAAGAAAAAAATTGTTGCATACGTTTTGAATACACAATTTCATTTTTCATTCATTTTTCACCCGACTGAAAAAGTGCCTCCTGCATCCCCGAATGGTTGTCGCCTTGTGTGCTTCTGATCTTTGCTTTGCTTATTATCTGTACAAATCTTATAAGATTGAGAGACCTTAGTGATGCCGTTATATAAATATATACTCGGACATAATATTATTTAATTATTTAATTAATGTTTGCGTTGTACAAGTCATATGGGGAATAAATCATCATTGAAATAATTCGGCGCTTTTGTCCTTTTATTTTATTCAACCTTTAGGTTTTGCCGTTGTAGGTACAGCTGGTGCAGGTACAGCGGGCGCCGGTACAGCTGGTGCGGGTACAGCTGGTGCAGGTACAGCCGGCGCAGGTACAGCTGGTGCAGGTACAGCCGGTGCAGGTACAGCCGGTGCAGGTACAGCCGGAGCAGGTACAGCTGGTGCAGGTACAGCAGGAGCCGGTACACCTGGTGCAGGTACTGCTGGCGCCGGTACTCCTGGTGCTGGTGCCGGTACCCCTGGTGCGGGTACTCCTGGAGCCGGGTTTCCTGATGACCATACTCCTGCTGCCCATATTCCTGACACACGTACTCCTGGTGCTGGTGCCGGTACTACTGGCGCAGCTACTGTGGGTGCGGGCGTAGTCACGTTATGTCTACCACTACCGCCGATAATTGTATTCCAAGTGCCCTTTGCCAGTTTCCAGGAATTTGCCGCCCAATCCCACCAGTCGCAACACAGATTACAGACACCACACAAAGCAGAACTTCTGGAATGGATTTGTTTGCTCATCAGGCCCCGGATAATCGATGCAGTATCGCTGGTAATGACTGCCTTGAATAACTCGGATTGTTTGCAATCTTCCACAAGTTCAGTTTCATTGCAAAGATGTTGGAACCTTCCATCAACCCCGGTGCTGCAAAACATTGCGGGGTTGGCGGAGTACTCGTAGAGTAGGGAGTGCTTCTTGGGTGAACAGCTGTAGAGGCAGGATAGCCATTGGTGAATCCATCCATCCTTTTCGGCTCTGGCGATGGCACAGCCCATTCGGTTGCTTGGGCCCACCATCATCCTCAGAAAGTGTCCAATTTCTTTTCTAAAATTAACAAATATAATCAAGGTCGCGAAAATTTAATTACTACTGAATTTACTTATCACTGGACAATCCATCTAATAAACTCGGTGCAGAGACGTGCTTATACTGATCGTACCACGCATTCAGCTGTGATCTAATTATCCTGAATGAACTCACGTTCGCCTTGAACTTGTTGTAAATTACATGGTGTCCCGGTGAGGAAAATTCTTCCGTGGAAATGCAGTGTGTTGTGGGTTTCAGATCGCAGCGTTTCACAAGGAGCTCAGCCAAGTGCGCCAGGTCGCGATCCCACTTCAGTTTGAGCATGCGCGCTGCGTTGGGTAACCTGTGGAATTTGCTTCCGGCTACAATATCCCGATATGTGTTGTGATAGTTCAATATGAATTTCTCTGGCACGGAAATCATCTTTGGTTCCCTTCCACACTGTGACGACCAATTCTGCAAATTTTAATAACGCAACGCATAAACATAAGTAAACTCGACTTTGAACTTACAAAACGGACTGTAAATAGGACTGCAATAGTTTATGAGCAGAAAAATATATTTAACACTAGATAGATAAATACTTTACATGGTCGGAAACTCTTCCTTCTATCTGTTACATCATTTTCACCGAATACAAACAAGTTTTTTTATGGTAACCTGCCTTGTCGTAAAAATATAACGTTATTCTCAGTTTTAGGGCCAACATTTTTTAGAAACATGTTGTACCATTTATTTAGTTATTTTATTTATTCTTTAAATTAATTAAGGAAGAAAGTAGAGCTTACCCCAATATTGTTGCAACCAATATGTGGAAGTTTTTTGTCGGCTGGGCAGTTTTTTAGTTTACAGTAGTCCGTTTGTGGTACCGATTTGACATCTAGGCAGAAAAAAATTAGCAATCCGGCTGCAACGCGAAAAGCACTCCACATCTTCATTTTCCCTTCGAAACTAACTGTGTCGATAATTATTTGGTCTCAAAATTAGTTTTTAATATAACGTTATCCTCGGTTTGTTATAGTCAAGTGTGACTAAAAAATGTACTGGTTTCCATTATTGACAAACATTAATGCTTGTTTTATTTAGAACAATTTTATATAGTTTTAGTTAAATACAAATACAGCTGAGAAAATGGCGCATTCCACCGAAAACGTGACGGTCAATTTAGGGTAAAATCTAAAAAAAGACTTAAGATTTTCGATAGAGAATTGAAATAAAGCTACCCATATTTTTTATTTTTTTATCTCTCACCATTTATTTATATCCATATTTTCCAAATTAGATTCGTGATGAGTTAATTTATTATTTGGCAAGCAACTTTGTGTCTAGCTTTAAAACTTTTAGAAAAATTCTTTTAAAAATGTTTAAATGAATTATATTTTAAGAGAAATTTAAAATTTAAAAATTTTGTACGACGAAATCCACTCGGTTTCCAAAAAAAAGATCCACATGTTGCTTCATCAATTTCTTTGGGTAAAATAAAATTTTGTATCCATTAATCCATTTTTTGAGATAAAAATAATTTTCTGTATAGGGTTTTTTGTTCATAATCATGCACGTAAATTCGGAAATATATAGTGATCGCCTTCTCACAGTTTCTTTGCCCCAGCAACCTTTGTTATGCCGTTATACACGGACAAAATATTTGAAACAATTCGCGGTTTTATTTGGGATTGTTTATAAATGTTTTATTATTTTCCACTGTATTTATATTGATATTTATATTTATAATTATGCTGATATTGCGGGACGCTTTGCACACCACCATATTGATATTTATATTTATAATTATGCTGATATTGCTGGGCATTGTCTCCTCCACCGACACCGCTAAGTCCTCTTTCTAAAGCGCCCATGTCACCGATAGCGGTATTAAAAGTATCCTTTACCATTTTAATAGAATTTGACGCCATATCCCAAAAGTCGCAGCACATATTGCAGACACCACACGTCTCACTTCTGGAATGGGTTTGTTTGATCATCATTCCCCTGAGAATCGATGCAGTATCGTTAGTTATGACTGCCTTAAATAGCTCAGAATGCTTGCAATCTTTCACGGGCTCCGTTTCATTGCAAAGATGATAAAACTTTCCATCAACCCCGCTGCTGCAAAACATTGCGGGCTTGGCAGAATACTCGTAGAGTAGTGAGTGGTTCTTGGGTGAACAGCTGTAGAGGCAGGATAGCCATTGGTGGGTCCATCCATCCTTTTCGGCTCTGGCGATGGCACAGCCCATTCGGTTACTTGGGCCCACCATCATCCTCAGAAAGTGTCCAATTTCTTTCCTAAAATAAAGAAATTATAATCAAGTTCACGGAAATTTGATTAATTCACGATTTACTTATCACTGGACAATCCATCTAATAAACTCGGTGCGGAGACGTGCTTATACTGATCGTACCAGGCATGTAGCTGTGATCTAATTATCCTGAAAGAATTTTCGTTCGCCTTGAACTTGTTGTACACCACATGGTGTCCCGGAGAAGAAAATACTTCCGTAGAAATGCAGTGTTTTGTGGGTTGGAGATCACAGCGTTTCACGAGGAGCTCAGCCAACTGCGCCAGATCTGGATCCCATTTTAGTTTAAGCATGCGCGCAGCATTGGGTAACCTGTGGAATTTGCTTCCGGCAACAATATCCCGATATGTGTTGTGATAATGCAATATGAATTTCTGTAACTTCTGGGGTAAGGAAATGATCTTTGGGTCCTTTCCACACTGTGACGACCAGTTCTGCAATTTTTAATAAAACATATTAATTAGTTAAATCGTTCTTCTAGTCAGTTAAGGTGGAAAGTATTATAATTATCTTTGGCCTCCAATTAAAACGTATCATACATTTATTCAAGACATTCAACAAAAAAAAGTACTGATTAAAAAAATGTTTTAATTTTTTTGCGCTTCCTATTTGTAAAAAAGAGCCCCTACGATTTTGAATGTGGTTAAACTTTTTTTAATTGTAAAAAACGTATTTGTTTTGTTTTCAGGTCCGTTTAATTGTATAATTAATCTTGGGCTCTAATAATCCGAATTATGTAATTAAACACTTATTTTATTGGTAACAGAACGCGAATACAAAACGTAGAGCCAAATAATGTAGGAGCTAGACCAGAAAAAGTTTAAAAAAGTAGGAAAAACGGCAGTATAAATTGCTTTTTTAAAATACATGCATCAAAAAAGAAAATTGATTTTATTGTATATTGCAAGCCCACATTCTTGGTGCGACTCTTCATTACGTGAACTGCCGTACACGATGGTATTATTGATCGGAAGCAGAATCGATCTAGTCATGACCTTATGACTGTTTATTTGCGATACATATTAACACTTAATATTTGTGGTTTTACATTAAATAGCAATTTTTTATATACTTACCCCCACATTATTGCACCCAATATGTGGAAGTTCCATGTCGGCTGGGCAGTTTTTTAATTTACAGTAGTCCGTTTGGGGCACCAGATTGACAGCATCCATGTTGAAAAATAAGAGCAATCCGGCTGCTACGCAAAAACTACTCCACATCTTCATATTCCCTTCGAAACTAACTGTGTCGATAATTATTCGGCCTTAAAATTAGTGTCGATTATAATGTTAACCTCGGTTCGTTACGACCAACTGTGACTAAAAAATGTTCTGGTTTTCATTGTTGACAAAGACATGATTGCTGATTTCAAATAGATCAATTTATTATATTTACACACGACAAAGAATATGTGTTTAAAGAGACAACAACGAGAAAACGTAGTTGCAAAAGGTTGTCGAACTCTGTACTCTGTACTCATGTACTCTGATTGTTAAAAAGTTGAAACAAGATTGTAAGCTAAGCTTTAAATTCAGCTATATAAAATATAAGTCCAAAGTAGAAGAAAATATGATCAAATTAAACCCAGCTCGCTTCGACTTATATATTACCTAAAGTAGCTTCAAAAGGGCGTAGGAACGGACAAATGGACGGACAGACACACATGGCAAGATAGTCTAGTTTAGTGATGCTGATATTTAATAAATTTGCTTAATAGGGTCTAACTGATACAGTCTGACTGAAATCATAATACTCCGAGCAAGGGTATGAAATCATAAAAATATATTTTTAAATTGTCTTAAGCATTGTTTGGTCGGATAATCAAATTTAAGTAGGAACTCATTATCATTTTTTAACGAATTTATTTTAAAGATTTAAGGATTTACGTAATATGTAATATTATTAATTAGGAAATGCACGTATTTTCGGACGATAAAGATAAAGATATTAACGCATGCCATTACGGCTAGTAAAACCAAGACCGAGTGCGAGCCAGAAAATAGCAAAATCGAACATGGCCGTAACACAACATGCGTTTAACACTCAAATTTGATCAAAGAAATCTTCTTTTTTTTTAGTGTTGTAGTTTTTTTGGGTATTACCCAGAAGATGTATGTGATTCTCTGCGCCTGTAAATAAAACCAGCTATAGTTAGTCTTGAATGATGAGAACTACTACCACCACCGCCACCTCCACCGCCACCGCCACCTCCTCCTCCTCCTCCTCCTTTTATTTGTCCACCTCCTCCACCACCACCACCTTCTTCTTCTCCACCTTCTTCTTCTCCACCTTCTTCTTCTCCACCTTCTTCTTCTCCACCTTCTTCTTCTCCACCTTCTTCTTCTCCACCTTCTTCTTCTCCACCTTCTTCTTCTCCACCTTCTTCTTCTCCTCCTCCTCCTCCTCCTCCACCACCGCCTCCTCCTCCTCCTCCTCCACTACCGCCTCCTCCTCCTCCTCCACCACCGCCTCCTCCTCCTCCTCCTCCACCACCGCCTCCTCCTCCTCCTCCACCACCGCCTCCTCCTCCTCCTCCTCCACCACCGCCTCCTACTCCTCCTCCTCCACCACCGCCTCCTCCTCCTCCTCCTCCACCACCGCCTCCTCCTCCTCCTCCACCACCGCCTCCTCCTCCTCCTCCTCCTCCTCCACCACCTCCTCCTCCCCCACCACCTCCACCGAGCAACGCATCACCTACTGCCGTTACCGTACTCCAATTATTTTTCACCCAATTAAACACTGTGCAGCACGTACTACAGAGCACGCACAAAGTCCTGGATTGGACTTGCTTGTTCATCATTCCCCTGAGAATCGATGCAGTATCGTTAGTTATTACTTCCTTGAATAGATCAGAATGCTTGCAGTCCTTCACAGGCTCCGCTTCATTGCAAAGGTGTTGGAACTGACCGTCGACCCCGGTGGTGCAAAAAGCTGCGGGTTCGGCAGAGTACTCGTAGACCGGGGAGTGTTTCTTGGGTGAACAGCTGTATAGGCAGGATAGCCATTGGTGGGTCCATCCATCCTTTTCGATCTTGGCGATGGCACAGCCCATTCGGTTACTTGGGCCCACCATCATCCTCAGAAAGTGTCCAATTTCTTTGCTAAAATAAAAACAAAATATTCAAGGCCGCGAAAATATGATTAAGTCACGACATACTTATCACTTGACAGTCCATCTAATAAACTCGCTATAGAGACGTGCTTGTACTGATCGTACCAGGCATGCAGCTGTGATCTAATTATCCTGAATGAGTTCGCGTTCGCCTTGAACTTGTTGTACACCACATGGTGTCCCGGAGAGGAAAATACTTCCGTAGAAATGCAGTGTTTTGTGGGTTGGAGATCACAGCGCTTCACGAGGAGCTCAGCCAACTGCGATAGATCGCGATCCCACTTCAGTTTGAGCATGCGAGCTGCATTAGGTAACCTGTGGAATTTGCCTCCGGCCACAATATCCCGATATGTGTTGTGGTAGTGCAATATGAATTTCTGTAACTTCTGGGGTACGGAAACGATCTTTGGGTCCTTTCCGCACTGTGACGACCAATTCTGCAATTTTAATTACACAACATGTGCACTTTAGTACACTAGTAGGTTTTACACTTTGGAGGTTTTACATTAAATACCAATTTCTTGAACTTCACATGCTTACCCCCGAATTTTTGCACCCAATATGCGAAAGTTCCTTGTCGGCTTGGCAGTTTTTTAATTTACAGTAGTCCGTTTGGGGCACCAGATCGACAGCAGCCAGGTTGAAAAATAAGAGCAATCCGGCTGCTACGCAAAAACCACTCCACATCTTCATATTCACTTCGAAACTAACTGTGTCGATAATTATTCGGCCTTAAAATTAGTGTCGATTATAATGTTAAACTCGGTTCGTTATGACCAAGTGTGACTAAAAAATGTACTGGTTTCCATTGTTGACAAGGACATGATTGCTGATTTCAAATAGATCAATTTATTATATTTACACACGACAAAGAATATGTGTTTAAAGCAGCGGTCGGCAGCGCCCTATTAAGTGAGCATAGGGTTTTGTTCTGCCGACGCGCTGCTCGCACATGTATAACGTAGAACAGCGGTCTGCACACACACATCGATGAGCTGCCCAGTGCAAATTACTCACACAAATATAAAACAAAATGTCAACGTATGTGTGTGCCGACCGCTGGTTTAAAGAGACAACAACGAGAAAACGTACACCCAAAAAAAAAATCCTGAGTGTCAATTTAATAACTGTGGGTTAAAATGACACTGCCCCTAGGATCAAATTTTTGGGGTCAATTTGCTCCCAAATGAGTGTCAAAACTACACCGCGTTTTCAGAAAAATCGTATTTGATACTAAATAGTGTCATTTTGATAAAACTAGGTTCACATCGATCCCAATAATTATCATTTTTGATTTTCGAAGTTCGAAGTTCGGCGATGTTTTACTCTAGTATCGATTTCGTTTATACTTGTCAAGTGTTCGCTCGCGCGCAAAATGGTTCGATGGCCCAGTTGGTAAGGCGTCTGCCTCTGATGCGAGAGGTCCCCGGTTCTAAACCCAGATAAATCAGAGTAGGTAAAAAGTTTTTAAAATGCAAATATATCATTTTAAGAACAAAAATGTTAAGTTGTGTTAGATTACTGATAAAAAAAAAAAATAATGGTGTTGCGAGCGGGATTCGAACCTCGTTCCCCCGAGCACAAAATAATATCAGAACCTAGCTCCTTGACCCCTGAGCCATGCCCATATTAATTTTTGCCATGGTTACAGGAGCTTTCAAGCAAATGTCAAATTTTATTTAATACTAAGAAAATGACACCGGCTAGTGGCTCTTTGACACCAAAAAGGGTCAAATTAATATTTTCGAAAGTATTAAAGTGACACCAGAATAGGGTCAATTTAATGACGTTCGGATCAAAGATTTTTTCCACTCAATAGTGTCACATTGACACCTAAATAGGGGCATATTGATGACTACTTTTTTTTGGGTGTAGTTGCAAAAGGTTGTCGAACTCTGTACTCTGTACTCATGTACTCTGATTGTTAAAAAGTTGAAACAAGATTGTAAGCTAAGCTTTAAATTCAGCTATATAAAATATAAGTCCAAAGTAGAAGAAAATATGATCAAATTAAACCCAGCTCGCTTCGACTTATATATTACCTAAAGTAGCTTCAAAAGGGCGTAGGAACGGACAAATGGACGGACAGACACACATGGCAAGATAGTCTAGTTTAGTGATGCTGATATTTAATAAATTTGCTTAATAGGGTCTAACTGATACAGTCTGACTGAAATTATAATACTCCGAGCAAGGGTATGAAATCATAAAAATATATTTTTAAATTGTCTTAAGCATTGTTTGGTCGGATAATCAAATTTAAGTAGGAACTCATTATCATTTTTTAACGAATTTATTTTAAAGATTTAAGGATTTACGTAATATGTAATATTATTAATTAGGAAATGCACGTATTTTCGGACGATAAAGATAAAGATATTAACGCATGCCATTACGGCTAGTAAAACCAAGACCGAGTGCGAGCCAGAAAATAGCAAAATCGAACATGGCCGTAACACAACATGCATTTAACACTCAAATTTGATCAAAGAAATCTTCGCTTTTTTTTAGTGTTGTAGTTTATTTGGGTATTACCCAGAAGATATATGTGATTCTCTGCGCCTATAAATAAAACCAGCTATAGTTAGTCTTGAATGATGAGAACTACTACCACCACCGCCACCTCCACCGCCACCTCCACCTCCTCCTCCTCCTCCTCCTCCTCCTTTTATTTGTCCACCTCCTCCACCACCACCACCTTCTTCTTCTCCACCTTCTTCTTCTCCTCCTCCTCCTCCTCCTCCACCACCTCCTCCTCCTCCTCCTCCTCCTCCTCCACCTCCTCCTCCTCCCCCACCACCTCCACCGAGCAACGCATCACCTACTGCCGTTACCGTACTCCAATTATTTTTCACCCAATTAAACACTGTGCAGCACGTACTACAGAGCACGCACAAAGTCCTGGATTGGACTTGCTTGTTCATCATTCCCCTGAGAATCGATGCAGTATCGTTCGTTATGACTTCCTTGAAGAGATCAGAATGCTTGCAGTCTTTCACAGGCTCCGCTTCATTGCAAAGGTGTTGGAACTGACCGTCGACCCCGGTGGTGCAAAAAGCTGCGGGTTCGGCAGAGTACTCGTAGACCGGGGAGTGTTTCTTGGGTGAACAGCTGTATAGGCAGGATAGCCATTGGTGGGTCCATCCATCCTTTTCGATCTTGGCGATGGCACAGCCCATTCGGTTACTTGGGCCCACCATCATCCTCAGAAAGTGTCCAATTTCTTTGCTAAAATAAAAACAAAATATTCAAGGCCGCGAAAATATGATTAAGTCACGACATACTTATCACTTGACAGTCCATCTAATAAACTCGCTATAGAGACGTGCTTGTACTGATCGTACCAGGCATGCAGCTGTGATCTAATTATCCTGAATGAGTTCGCGTTCGCCTTGAACTTGTTGTACACCACATGGTGTCCCGGAGAGGAAAATACTTCCGTAGAAATGCAGTGTTTTGTGGGTTGGAGATCACAGCGCTTCACGAGGAGCTCAGCCAATTGCGATAGATCGCGATCCCACTTCAGTTTGAGCATGCGAGCTGCATTAGGTAACCTGTGGAATTTGCCTCCGGCCACAATATCCCGATACGTGTTGTGGTAGTGCAATATGAATTTCTGTAACTTCTGGGGTACGGAAACGATCTTTGGGTCCTTTCCGCACTGTGACGACCAATTCTGCAATTTTAATTACACAACATGTGTACATTAGTAAACTCGTTAAGTTAACACTTTATCCTTTGGTGGTTTTACATTAAATTCCAATTTCTTGAAGTTTAGATGCTTACCCCCACATTTTTGCACCCAATATGCGAAAGTTCCTTGTCGGCCTGGCAGTTTTTCAATTTACAGTAGTCCGTTTGGGGCACCAGATCGACAGCAGCCAGGTTGAAAAATAAGAGCAATCCGGCTGCTACGCAAAAACCACTCCACATCTTCATATTCACTTCGAAACTAACTGTGTCGATAATTATTCGGCCTTAAAATTATTGTCGATTATAATATTAGCCTCGGTTCACTATAACCATGTGTGACTAAACCAATTACAGGTTTCTATTGTTTTTTGATCAAAGTTTCGCAACTTTATATCTGGATTCTGTCAAACTAAGACATTTTTGTTAATGTAACATGAGTCGAACTATTCAAAAATCTTCACAAGTCCACATTTAAAATTTGGGATGTTGGAATACTTTTTGGTTTTCTAAGCAACTTAAAAAAAGTTGTTTAAAAACCAGCTGGTTTGACGGAAAATAAAAATAAGAAAATTTTAAATGATATTTTTAAATATTTTTATATCATATTTTTGTCAATAATTGTTTTATTTTAGTCCAACATTTTATATCACAATTTATGTATGTAAATTTGTTGAGACGCCATCGTCACTATTTTTTACGCTCATCAAGAAGAGTTTTTATGTGTTGGCGCATGATTCATTCCCTTATTGAAATCGTTGCTCCTACTGATTAGCATGTGAAAATGTGACGTTAATTGTAAATAAATCATAAATGTTTGTGAAGGGAATTCATGGTGATTTTCGATTTATTAATATTAACATTAAATAAAATATAAGATATGAAATATATAAAAATGAAATTTTGTTTATTAATCGGCTTTTCATTTTCATATCTTTAAAATACATCTTAGTTTAATAAAACAGAACCCCCAGACAACAAATTTTGTTAGAAAATATTTATAATCTTTTTTTTCTGAAAAAGATAAAAATTTGAAAAAGAAAATCTTATCAGCCCTGAATTTGGTTGCCTAAAAAAGGTGTCCAAACATTCTAAGAAATTCACTTAAGGGTGGAACTGAGGGCTGATGAAATAGAAGTGGCTATGAAATAAGCACACCAACAAAGGCCCGAAGAGAACCAAAAGAGAGCGGTATTGTATTTTTTACCGGCTAAATCAGGGCTGTCAGGCCACCGCGTTGAGTATATAAATATCGGGCAGCATATCTAGCTCATGGAGATTTGAAGAAGTCGACTACCCGGTTTCTCTCCCGAAAGCAATGGTAGATGGTCATGGGCGTCCGGGAATGACTTTAAAAGTAAGATGTACATATATTGCAAATTCTTAGATTTCGATTATCAAAAAACAATTAGGATTTTTTTTATTCTGAATACATTTTTGTCTCCTAAGGTTAAATAGCGAATTCTTTCTATATATTTCTTGAAATTATTTATGTGTCCATTATACTGTAAACTATTTAAATTTTCAAAAGGTTCAAAGTTTTAAATTAATTATTTTGACAATTTACCTATTTGTTCTCCAATAAGGAAGTAAATGTTGTGCAATTCAACAATTTATATAAAATGCATGTTTGAAAAAAAACAGAATGGGTACAGAATTCGGTTGGGAAAGTTATTTTTGGAGAAGATTTTTAGTAGCAAACATTTTTTTTGCAACATTTTATTAACAACTTTCTCCGACTGGGAGGAAATTGAACCCACGCAGCCCATCCGCGAATTCGCTTATGATTTCCCAAATAGTTTTGTATAGGTGTATTTATTTGGAAAGGTAGAAACCCCTTGTGACTACGTCCATGGAAAATAGGAGAGTGAGAGGCGGATAGGAAGAGAGCGGCAGCTGCAATGTGTAGCGTGGAAATGTGATTTTATGGCCGGTTGTCTAGAGACCAAAACACATGGTTTGTGGCAGAACGGTTATGTGAAGAGCGGAAGGCGGCCGCAAATTGATGAGCGACACAGTATTAATTGAATTTAATCAAATCGATTCGGGTGACAACAATGGAGGAGTTCGCCGAGTACTATGGGTGAGTTCTTCAAGATGTGCACGTGGATGTGTGGGGCTCAAGAACACGCATGCAACAAGTGTCTAAAATTAGCGTTAAATGCAATCAAACACGGTGGCTAATTTTAGCCACGATTTAGCACCCACCTCTCGGCCACACGACGCGAATAGCAGCTATCAGCTGAGTTGCGTATAAACAATGCACGAATCTCCACGCAGCCATGTCAATGGAAAGCTCAAACAAAGCCAAATTAGTAGTGCCGTATGAAAACAAAACAATTCAAGGGTTAGGAGCACCCCAACTGAAAAATGCTCTATAGGGAGGCGAAACCTTTATAACACGGGGGTCCTAAACTTAAGCTGCTTTTTTCATTTGCCGCGTAAACTTTTCCCAATTTAGCCCTCGTGATAAATAGAACTTATTTGACTTTACATAAGTTATTAAACAAACAAACTTTTATAGGGCGTTCCATTTTTTTTTTAAATTTATATAGATCGGTTAAATTATATGTTTGTAAATAAATAAGTTCAATCGAAGATATGAGCGATATGATATTAATATGTAAACTAAGTCTTAAGTCTAAAAGAAATATCACAATTATTTTGGTTACACTAAATAGCTTCAAGAATAGTAGGGAGATACATTTAATTTAAATTATATTAAATTAAATTAAATTATTTGCGCTTATATCTCGCGACAAATTTATTTGATATATACTTATTTTAAATTAAAATCAAACAAAAAACGATCAACTTAAAAAGTCAAGGAATGGCCAAGTTGTGGCTGCTTTTCGTAAGGATCGAAATGCCGAGCTACCTACATATTTATTTAACAACGAGAAAAAGTTTCAACTATTTGAACCGCTAATCGAACCCGACAATTCATTAGGGCTTGCGGTAAACTTGGCCCATTGACCTGACAAGTCATCCGGTAAACCGAGAGTTCCCACCCGAGGAATGCATTCGGGTATATACAACTCTCATACTATATACTCAGGTGGAAAAGGAAAGGAGGAGGTGACGGGTTACCAATTAGCGTTATCAGCGTCAGAGGCGTGATTCCACCACAATCGCGTCCGACCTGAGGATGCGAAAGCTTCTGTCCGGTTGAAACTCACCACGATCGCCCAGAGCCGTAGAACCGATTCGCTATTTAATGGCACTGGCGTGCTCGACCAGCGTTCAGAAATAAGTAGAACGCTTCCCGGCGCCATACGAAACTCGATCAAATTCCAAATTGCGAATCCAAATACACAAACTCAATTAAGTGGCAACCAGATACTTGTATTGTTTTTCCAATTGAATATTTGAAACTCGATTCCGGCCTTACAAACCGAAAATGGCTTGTAGTTTGTGATATTATATACATACTCTAAAAAAGATCCAGTACCGAGTGATAACAAATAGTAAACAGAAGTGATAGTTCATACAGGAATTCAACTAATTCAATAACAACCAGGTGAGAAAAAGAGGTCAGGGACCTAAAAGAGCAAATATCATACAATTTTTTTATAGAAGACTAAACTAAAAGTTCCTTTAAAAATGTTTCCTAATGTGATTTGTTAAGCCTAACAAAAAATTTTTATTATTCGTTTTTTAAAAGGTAAAAAAAATATTTAATTCAATACACCCGTACAGGAAAATTAAATTAAATTATATGCTGAATTCCAAAAAGAATATTAAGCTGTGCCGATTAACGCTCACTTAATGTCTTTGTTTTAGTCGAGTCTCTACCCCAATTTTGGGAAGACGTTTAGAGGGAGATTTCCCCACTTAGTCATCGGGGGGATAATTCCCGATGATCACAAGACTCCAATTTAGATCAGCTTTGACGCTTTGGCGGTCGTAAAGCCGTTGTCTACATTCGCACATTAACGGACGCCCACTAATTTTCTTATGGCCCGATCCATAAACCCAACTCCGCACAATTTCTTGGCCCACCTACCACCACAGGCACTTTCCACAAAATGCGAACGTGTTAATATGTGGGTTCTGTAAACATCGAGAGTACGGCGGGTTACATATTGCACGGCTCAGCAAGAAGCCCCGAAGTTCCAAAGCCCCAATTGCACACTTACCCATTATAATAATAATAATTGTTTAATGAACATATTCCAGAATGCCCAGCTGGAGCGTGACGAATGCGTTTCGCGTGCTCACACGCAAGAAGCCCCTGGAGGACTCGAATGAATCCAAGCTGGCCAAGGTCTTGTCCGCCTTCGATCTCACCGCCCTGGGAATCGGATCGACCCTGGGCGTGGGTGTCTATGTCCTGGCCGGAGAGGTGTCCAAGCAATATGCGGGCCCGGCCGTGGTCGTCAGCTTCCTCATCGCTGCCATCGCCTCGATCTTCGCCGGACTCTGCTATGCGGAGTTCGGAGCCCGAGTTCCCAAGGCGGGATCGGCGTACATCTACAGCTATGTGACCATTGGCGAGTTTATCGCCTTCCTCATCGGATGGAATCTCATTCTCGAATACGCAATTGGTAAGTTTGTCAATTAGTGGCGCCGCCGTCTGATTGATTTGATTTGATTGCCCACAAATTCTCATATACCCGCATTGATTTTCGTTAGGCTCCGCCAGTGTCGTCAAGGGTTTAAGCACCTATCTCGATCAGCTTTGCGGCAATCCCATGAGCACTTTCCTGGGCACCCACATGCCCATCAACATCGAAGGGATGGGTGCCTATCCGGATCTGTTTGCCTTCGTGGTCACCATCCTGTTTTCCCTGGCCATCGCCGTGGGTGCCAAGGAGTCCACCAGGGTGAACAATGTCTTTACCATGCTGAATCTGGGAGTGGTGCTCTTCGTGATTATCGCGGGACTTTTTAAAGGTGAGTTTTAAAATTTTAATTAAATTTTTCTTGATTTAGATTCATTTTGTAGGAAATTGACTGGATTTGTTCTTAGTTTCATAGTATCTTTAAGGTGAAAAAAAGATTTAAACATATATATATTACCTAAACCATAGAATTAATTACAATAGAACAACACAAAATATTCATAGAAGTAAATTAGTTTGATCTTAACTTTCTTTTTGCCATATCCATAATTTATTATTTTGCCATAGTTTGAAATAAAATTTAAGTTTAAATCGAATGAAAAGAAATTCAAAAGTTGTAACAGATATTTTTTAAAAGTCATTTAATTCAAAAATGCTATTTAAGTTTAAATCAAAATAACAAAAATTCAAAAAATTTTACAAATATTTTTTTAAAAGTCATTAAATTCTATATAATTTAAATCACTACATATCACAACACACATAAGTTATAACTTAGTACTAATAACCTGTTAAATTAAACTACTCCCTATTCATAAACTGTCAATATCTTTTTCTCAGTTTCCAGCAGCAACTGGTCCATTCCAAAATCGCAGGTCCCCGAGGGTTATGGCGACGGAGGGTTCATGCCCTACGGAGTTTCGGGCATAATCAAGGGAGCTGCGATCTGTTTCTACGGCTTCATTGGCTTCGACTGCATTGCCACAGCTGGGGAGGAGGCCAAGAACCCGAAGAAGTCCATTCCATTTGCCGTGATCGTCTCACTGGCCATGATCTTTCTGGCCTACTTCGGCGTGTCCACGGTGCTGACCATGATGCTGCCCTATTTCGAACAGGACGAGAAGGCCCCGCTGCCCCACGTTTTCCGGATAAACGGATGGCATGTGGCCGAGTATGTGGTCAGCATTGGAGCCATGTTTGGGCTGTGCTCCAGCATGATGGGCGCCATGTTCCCGCTGCCCAGGATCGTGTTCGCCATGTCCAACGATGGATTGCTGTTCAAATTCCTCGGAGACATCAGCGAGAAGTACAAGACTCCGTTCAAGGGAACCATGATCACGGGTCTGCTGACTGGAATCCTGGCGGCCGTTTTCAATCTCAGCCAGCTCGTGAACATGATGTCGATTGGAACCCTTTTGGCCTATTCCATGGTGGCCAGTTGTGTCCTCATGCTGCGCTACGAGGTGGATGATCGTCGGGAGAGTCGCATCGTGGCGAATGGACGAGCCTTGAGCCTCGAACAGGATCGACCATGTGCCCTCTGGAGGCGGATCTTCAACCTCAATGGCCAGACAGTGCCCACAAAGCAGACCTCAAGGATCGTCACCTACAGTGTGACTCTGTTCTGTAAGTAAAAAATTATCTAAACTAATATAAAGTTCGACCCCTAAAAAACGGTCAGTAGCAAATTCCACCCAGAACGGATTGGTATAAAAATCTAAAAAAAATCACATTAATTACTAAAATAATTAGGAGCCTCGTAAGAGGTACAAAAAGTGCCCCAAAATTATAAAAAATAATAATAAATAAAATAACAAAAATAACTTACGCAAGCAATAAGAATTTTAGGAATTTTTTGCAAGTTCTTTTTATATTCTTAAATACTTGGCATAGGACAATTTTTTGTTGTCTGGTACTTTTAAATATAATAAGATATAATAATAATAATAATAATAATTTTAATTTTCAGCTCTTTGGTGCATGGTCTTCTCTCAGATTCTGACCAAGTTCGAGGAGGATATAGCAAACGTAACGTCCTTCGATGGCATTAAGCTGGTGCTGGGCACTATTCCCCTGGTACTGCTTCTCCTGGTCATCTCGCGCCAGCCAACCTCGGGAGTCAAGCTGTCCTTCAAGGTGCCGCTGGTGCCCTGGCTGCCGGGCATTTCCATTCTGATCAATATTTACCTGATGATCAAACTGGACATCCACACCTGGGTGCGCTTCAGCGTTTGGATAGCCATCGGACTGGGCATCTTCCTGTCCTACGGCATCCGTCACAGTCGCCTGAGGCAGCGGGAGCAGCGAAACAATTCCATCGCCATGATGCGGGACTGCAGCAATTCGGCATTATTAAGCGGTCAGGAGAACTCCAAGTATGGCAACGAGGTGCCTCTGATATTGATGCACAGTTCATCCTAAGTATACATTGATATTTAGCCACACATTACATTTGATTTTTGCCCGAAAGATATGCGTTTGCACCGGCGATTCTCATCACCCACATACTCACCTATGTAATTTTGCCTCATAAAAAATATAAAATAGAAAACCAAAAACTACAAAAAGTACAATAAGTTAGCTGAAAGCAATAAACACGAATATTCTTATGCTAAACGGGTGTTTGATTACAATTTAGCTAGCCAATTTATTCACGTCGGATTTAACATTTTATAGAATTAAGTATATAGAATTAAATATAACAATAATGGTAGCGATCAATGGTACTTCCGTTTCACGTTTGTCATTCGATTTGGATACGTCAATTTTTGGCCTTTAAAATAATTATTCAACTATTTTCTCGACATGTACTTCTATTGACTAGTTTTCTCCGGCAGAAGCTGTCTATTATGTTCATAAAAACGACAGATTTATCAGAAATGTTGCTATCTAAGTATACTTGTACTACACCAATAACAATTGCAATGTTTCCTAGACTTAAATCTCGACTGTGGTAGCTTCAGAGCCCTTACGCTCGGCACTCTCCCTTTCCCGATCCACAGCCTCCTCCTCTTCAGCCTCGTCGCGCTGCTCCTCAGCGGAGTTCTGTTCCTCCTCTTCGCTCGCTACAATAATGAACTCACTGTCTCCTGATTTAGATGAGGTTTTTTCACTAGTACGATTCGCACTCGCACGCGATTCGAGGGCAGAGGCATAGAAGGCAGAGTTGGCCATGTTGCAGGTGAACTCCTGCTTCTTGGCTGCGTTCACTTCACGTGCAATAGTGGACACAGCACTGGGGTTTACATTCTGGCTGCTCTTGAACGATCCACCTTGCGAATGACCGAATCCCAGACTGCCCGAAACGGGCTTAACTGTCGGTCGCTTGTTTTTCGCCAGACCTCCGGTCACCATGTTGGCTGCAAATCCAGGCGGCGCCTTAAAGCCAATGTGGGGAGCATTGCAGGTGTCCATCTGGAAGACGTGACGGGTCCGTGTGCTGCCCAGCTGCTTCTCCACGCGCAGCGACTGGGCGGGAACGACTGGCGGGCGACGGGCCACTCGCGGAATGGCCGCCTGCGACATCTCCGCCAGCTCCCCCGTCGCGGACTGGCCAGCTCCGCCGCTTGGCTGCTCCCCAAAACCGTACATCCGTTCGTGACGTTCGTGCACGTTGCCGTCAAAGTCCTTGGACATTCGCCTGCTCGCCGAGGTCTTGGAAACCTCGGGTGCGGGCAGCAGGGGTGCCACATGCACCGCAGCCGGAATATTGACACTGGTTCCGAGACCAAGGCGCTGTTTCACATCGTTCAACGTCTGCTGCGCCTGCTGACGCGCCTTTTCCGCACCCACTTCCAGCAGGTAGACCATCTCGTTGCGCCTGGTCATGTGATGGTGGATCTGCTCCCGGATGGGGCGCAAGTGCTCGACCACTGCCTCCGCCACACGGTCCTTGTACTTGGCCGTGTCCAGGGTGGCCGCCTCGTCCACCACTGTCTTAATGGGCTGTCCCGTGACCTGGGCATGGATATTCACGAGGTTGCTGACGCCGGCTCGCTTGCCCGGATTGTAGGTGATGTCCGAGGTGAAGTCCGTGACGGCCTTCTTGATCTTCTGCGTGATTAGGTCGGGCGAATCGCAAAGATTGATGGTGGCCTTGGGGTTGGCCTCCGATTTCGACATCTTTTTGGAGGGATCGCGCAGGGAGAGCACGCGCGAGGCGTCGCCTTCCTCGATGATGGCGCTGCAGACCGGGAAGGTCTCGCCGTAGCGACCGTTGTAGGTTCTGGCCAAGTGCTGCGCCAGCTGAATGTGCTGTATCTGGTCAGCGCCCACGGGAACATGGGTGGCCCTGAAAAAGAAGGGGGTATTAATATTCAAAGTAATCATGTTTTAAAATATAATTCATTTAAACTCAAATGTAATTATCCAAATGTTCTTTAACATTAATAGAAATTAGAGCCTTGCGTGAATCATTCAATTTTTCTTTTATCATAGTATGTTATGAAATTTCTGATTTCTTTAATTCATTTCTATGTGAAATAAATTGAATGTTTTTATAATTTATTTCGAATTAAATGAATGAATGAATGAATAATTTTTATGAATTTGCAAAGTTTTCTTTGTGCTAATTGCATAGTAAATAAAATTCAGGCAGATTTAATCACAAAATTATGGCCCTTTCTTCTTCTAAAGAAATTGTCGTTTGAATTATTTTGGAATTCATTCATTCAATTCTATTAAACTCAAAATTCTAATTAATTCATTCATATAAAACTTAAAATTCAAAATATTTCATTGAATCCATTCATGCAGGGCTCTAATAGAAATGCTGAATATGAAGTGGTTTCCATAGTAAATAAAATTCAGGCAGATTTAATCACAAAATTATGGCCCTTTCTTCTTCTAAAGAAATTGTCGCTTGAATTATTTCGGAATTCATTCATTCAATTCTATTAAACTCAAAATTCTAATTAATTCATTCATATAAAACTTAAAATTCAAAATATTTCATTGAATCCATTTATGCAGGGCTCTAATAGAAATGCTGAATATGAAGTGGTTTCTCATTTAACCACCGATGATTAACGTAACTTACTTATAAAGCATAATGTCGGCTGCTTGGAGAACCGGATAGACGTACAATCCCAGGGGGACATCCTTGAGCAGGCGCGACTTCTCGCGGAACTGCGGCAGTTGGGCCAAACGCGGCATGGTGGTCATCGAGCTGAGTATCCAGTTGAACTCGGCGTGCTCGGCGACGGCCGACTGGACGAAGAGGGTGCTCTTGCCGGGATCTATGCCGCAGGCGAGCAGCGTGGCGGCCATGGTGAAGATATTCTCGCGCAGCAGCGGCGGATTGTGGGGCATGGTGATGGAGTGCAGGTCCACGATGCAGACGGTGACGTCGTCGCGGGCATTCTGCAGCTGCACCCACTTGCGCACGGCGCCCAGGTAGTTGCCCAGATGCAGGGATCCCGTGGGCTGGATGCCGCTGAAGATCTTCCTTGGCCAGCGGCTGTTCTGCTCGGATCGGGGGAGTATATATTCGAGTAGAGTGTTATGTAAACTAGGGCCGCAAATGTACTCACCTCCTCGGAGCCACTGTCGTTGTTGTGGCAATGCGATTGGACCGTCTGCTTGCTGCCGCCGCCGGTCACCTGGGCCGTCGCAGAGGGCGTTCCAGCCGACCTACTGGCCAATCCCGGCAAGAAACTCCTCGCCTGAATGCAGCGCCGCTGCAAACGCACTGCTGCCGGCTCCTTTTTGGCCACCTCCGACAGGCTGAGACGAAGCTTGCCAAAGCGGAACATTGCAATCAGCTAAGAATTTTGTACCCCAAATCTTCGAGCAAAAAATGTTGGGAAAAATGCACTGCTAAATGTGAGACGGAGCCCGAAAATTAACTATTTATTTTAAACGGGCCGAAATTTTGACACTGAGCTCGCGAGCGTTGCCAGATGGATTTTGAAAAGCCGGTGCGACAGCTGTTCACAGTGATACTCAGTTTGGCTGTTTTTGTCGCTAAAAATATTAGCTAGAATATAAAAAAAAAGCAAAATGATAAATATTTCATTTCGCTTAATTTTAAGATTTTAGCATGTCATAATATCCATAAATTTTTTAAGGGAAAATTATTACTTCAAAAACTATTTCGAGAAACATTTTTAATTTAATTGGATGTGTTGTATCCCAATGTGTTGTGGAATTTGGATACTTTTGAATATTTTTAATACACTTATTCCCTATTCATCCAAAGTTCAATTTGAAAAAAAGATATTTAAATCTATTTTGGTATTCAATTTTCAAAAAAAAGGTTTTTTTTTAGATTAAAATATCTTTTTATACAATAATAGTTTTACAAAATTAGTTTAGATCCCACTTTTTTAACTACATTTTTGAAAGTAATATAATAGACAATACATTTTTCAAAACATTCATAACTTAATTTGGCTTTTCCATTGCTTTAAGCTTTATTAGTAGTTTACCAGAACATCTAAAGACATCGAATAACATCTATTTAACACCTTGAGTTTCGAGTTTTCAAACTGTGTTGTATTTATTCTAGCTTAATACACATATTACATTGCAATTAACGCCTGGCGCCATTACCAATATTTATAGTTTCCACTTTAATGTTCCTACGATGAGAGTTACAAATATGCGGAGACTGTTGTTTCGGCTGTCAGGATAATTTTTCGATTTGGGGGTTTTTCAAAAGTTTAAAGTGCGGTGCAAAATTGTCCAAAAGCTGGCAGGGATTGGGGGAAGTGCTTAGAAGTTGATGGGCTTGCCGAAGGCGGCCGCAACATTAGCCTCACGCAAAGCCTCGGCACAGGTCTGAAAAAAAGAGATTTTACCATATTAGTTCGACTGACACTCGACACTCAAAATAACACACATTTCGTTTCGAAATATTAAAGCTTAATTAAAACCTTGAGCAATAACTTTCAGATAAGAACGAAGTGTGATTTTTGAGTTATGCAAGATCACTTACTGGATGCGCATGGCAGACGCGGGCCACGTCCTCGGCGGCTGCTCCGTACTCCATGGCCAGCACAGCCTCGTTGATCAGCTCGCCGGCGGCGGGACCGATGATGTGGGTGCCCAGGATCTTGTCGGTGGCCTGGTCGGCCAGAACCTTGACGAAGCCGTCCGTCTCGTTGTTGGTCTTGGCGCGCGAGTTGGCCAGGAAGGGGAACTTGCCCACCTTGTAGGCGACGCCCTCCTGCTTCAGCTGCTCCTCGCTCTTGCCCACCCACGCGACCTCGGGATGCGTGTAGACCACGCTGGGCACGCAGTTGTAGTCGATGTGCACGTGGCCGCCGTTGATGCCCTCGATGGTGATGAGGCCCTCGTCCTCGGCCTTGTGCGCCAGCATGGGTCCGTGGATGCAGTCGCCGATGGCGTAGATATTCGGCACCACCGTCTGGAAGGTGGCGTTCACGGGGATCCGGCCGCGATCGTCCTTGACAATGCCGACAGCCTCCAGGCCGAGACCCTCGGTGTAGGGACGACGGCCCACGCTGACCAGCAGGGCGTCGCACTGGATCTCCTCCTTCTCGCCGGACTTGGCGTTCTCCACCGACACGGTGACGTTGTCGCCGCTGCGCGAGGCAGCCGTCACCTTGGTGCCCAGCTTGAACTTCAGGCCCTGCTTGACCAGCACCTTCTGGAAGGTCTTGGAGACCTCGTTGTCGATGCCCACGCCGCCGATCGTGTCCATGAACTCGATGGCCGTGACCTCGGCGCCCAGACGCGACCAAACCGAACCCAGCTCCAGGCCAATGACGCCGGCGCCGATGACAACCAGATGCTTGGGCACCTTGGCCAGCTTCAAAGCGCCAGTGCTGCTCACAATCACCTCTTCGTCGATCTGTGAAGGGTAGTTTCGGGGTGAATAAAGCAGGTTTCGGAATTTAACACACATGTTAAGAACATGTAAAAGTGTATTTTACAGTGTGAGAAAAGTTTTTGACATATGAGTCAAAAACAAAAGTGTGTGTTTGTGTTTTTTACACAATGTGCTATTAACACGACGTGTTTTTTACTCACTGTGTTTTTAACACAAATGAAAATTACATTTTATGGACATTAACGAATCGAAGGGAACATGAAGAATCAATATTGGACCCGGATATCTTAATTGTTTGTTTTAACATAGCATATATGAATTTTTTCAACTACAGAAAACCGTGAATTTTTCAATTCAAAAACTCATTTTGTTATAAACACGTCGCGTAAATAACACAAAAAACCTGTGTGTGTTATTTATGTTTCTTACATATGTAAGCTACAATTTTTTACACACATGTCAATAACTTTTTTTGAACTTAACACTTTGACATTAAACATGTTAATAACACAAGTTTTTTACAGAGTGTCATACTTTCGGAACCCTGGAATAAAGTAATGTTACAGATTTCTCGCACTCACTTCAATACCCGGGAAGGGGGTAACCTCCGAGCCGGTGGCAATGAGGATGTTCTTGGTCTTGACCGTCTCCGTGGAGCCGTCGGCCTTCTTCACCTGCACCTCGTTGGGATTGACGATGCTGCCAAAGCCCGACAGCTGTGTGACCTTGTTCTTCTTGAAGAGCATCGCAATGCCGCCGGTCAGGGCCTTCACGGCGTTGACCTTCTGGCCCATGAGCTTCTCCAGGTCGAGGCTAACGCTGCCGCAGCTGATGCCGCGGCTCTCCAGATCCCCGGAGTGGGCCATGTGGTAGTAGTGGGAGTTGTTCAGCAGCGCCTTCGAGGGAATGCAGCCGACATTGAGGCAGGTGCCGCCCAAAGTGGCCTCCTTCTCCACGCTGACCGTCTTCATGCCCATCTGGGCGGCCTTGATGGCGGCCACATAGCCACCGGGTCCAGAGCCAATCACCACGATGTCCGCCTCGTGGGTGGTGGAGTAGCAGCGGGCGTTGAGGGCGCCCAGAATGGCGGCATTGGTGCGCAGGGGAGTCTGGAAGGAGAGCGGATTACTACAAGTTCTAACACCTTATCTTTTATCACGCCAGCGGCACGCATTTCGCACTAATCTCCGGCCGCCTATCAGCTGATAATTGGCCCAATTAGCGACCTTGAAAGCGGGGCCAAACAAATCCCCCGATCATATGAGCACTGCAGGTGAGCCAGGTGCATTTTCCGGGCTTTTCCAGGCCCATTTCACGACCCCCTCGGTGAGGTTAGATTGCATAACTTGGGGGGCGGAAGGCGATTGGGGGAACGGAATCGCTGATGGCGCCCGATCCTTACCTTGGCTACTGCCGACACAACATGGCGAAGCGTGGACTGCATGGCTGGAGCGGGCGAGTTATGAGGATAATCGTTATTTAACTACAAACACAACACTAATTTGATGTGATGTGTTTTTCCGACTGTTTTTCGTGTTGTGCAGCTCGGAGCGGTCGCAGGGCTGGCGATGCGCATGCGATAGTGGTCATATGACGGGCAGCGGGTTATCGATAGCGCTGGGGAATTTCCATTTGTATTAAAAAAGTTTTAAATTGTAAAGATGATTTCTGAAAACAAATGATCTTGATTAGTCAGCTATTGTTTATAAAAAGTTTTTATATAAATTAAAATTTGCTTTTTTAAATTATTAATCGCTTGTTTTTCAACCCACCAAAAAGTCGTCCAAACCCAAAAACTTCATTTAAAACAAGAGAGAATGTTATAGTCGAGTACCTCGACTACTCAGCTAACGGAAGTGCGAGGGAGACGGAGGTATGCATTTAGCAAAGCAAGCATTTTGACTGTGTACCTGTGTTTATAATTACATCAATATTTATTTATATTTTATTTTCATACTACTAACCACCAAATATACAAATATTAGAGACAAGCTACACCAGACTATAAAATAAAAAACAACAGCATCCTTTGAGATATATTTTGTTCACTAAAGTACGGCTGGGATGACACATTTAAATTGTAGCATCAAATAGTCGTACTGCGAATTTAAAGAAAAACTCGCTTAAGCAAAATTATTTTGAAAATTTGTTTCACTTATTATTCATTTTTAAAGAGTATCTAGAGCTTATCGTTAAATTTTAGTACCAAAATAAAATAAAATATATTTTAATTCGATGAATATTCGATAACTGGCACTGCAGCTCTGTGTGGCTCTATCCCGCCTCGGTATTTTCCGCACACTTTTGGTATTTTCGCAGCGCGTTCGCCTCGCGTTTTCGCCGCAGCCTCAGTTTTTCGCCAGCTGTCGCAATGCGGTCTAACTGTTTCGCGGACACAACAAGATGGCGAGACTTGCCCCCGAAATCTGTTAGAAAACGCCACAAGGACAGATAATTAATTGAGTATTCGAGCCGAAAAGAGTCCGCCGAAGTGCCGGGCAGCCGCGGCGCATTTAGCAGTGTGTGAGCTTGGCCGGCGTAGCCAGGGACAGGGACCGCAGGCCGCGACAGGCGATACCTTCTGCTGGCCTTGTCCGTGTGTGTGTGCGTGCGGCGCGCGAGTGTGCGTGGGCTGGCAAGAGTGGCAAGAGTGGCGAGAATCGCCAGATTTGCAAGATGATGAGCAACTACGGCAACATAATGGACTCCCCGAAGTCATCGCCCCACGGCGGCGGCCGATCCCCCGTCGTCGCCCGGCAGGACTCCTCCGGCACCCTGAAGACGACCATTTCGCTGGGCAAAACGCCCACGATCATCCACACGGGGCCGTTCTACTCGATGAAGGAGCCGCCCGCCAAGGCGGAGCTCACCGGCGACAAGGATCTCATGACCGAGTACGGACTGCACCACACACTCACCAAGTTCAAGGAGAAGAAGTTCAAGGAGTCGCTGGCCTCCTTCCTGCAGAACATCCCCGGCATCAACGACCTCATCACGCATCCCGTCGAGAACAGCACGCTGCGGAGCGTGATCGAGAAGCCGCCGATCGGGGGCAAGGAGCTCCTCCCGCTGACCCCCGTCCAGCTGGCCGGATTCCGCCTGCATCCCGGACCGGTTGGTGTTCTTATTATTTTGTTTTATTTCCTTTTCTCTGGCTTTTTAGATCCTTTTAGATCCTTCGCTTTTAAAAAGTCTTCATTTTGAATGCCACTTTAACAATGTTTGAAACATTCATCCACATTTCAAAATTAATTCAATGTTGACTTTCTCCAGTCCCACTGTTCAGTTTGAGCGTTCTTCACTTGCGTTAGTTTGCTCGTGCGAATGTTACATTTAGGGCCGTTATCTAGTCCGATTAAACCATGAAATTGTATGAGAAATCGGAGCTTAAACCTCCCTTTAAATTTAACAGACGGACGAGAAAACAGACCTTAAAGTATGCTTTAAACTCTGTATTTCCATAAAATGTTAAGGTCTAAACACTACACTACTTTAAATTTAACATGCGGGCGAGAAAAATGATATATTTTCAATTAAGTTAGTTGAAAATTGTACTAGCTGTGAAATTTCATGTTCAATCTACTAATGGCGTTTTCTAAAAATCGAAATATTTTCTTTTTGCGAAAATAGGAAAAGCTTGGCTTTTCGATTAAAAATCTACATTTAATGTTAAAAAATGGTTTGAGTAATGTAAGCTATTTACAGTTTATTTTGTAAAGTCCAAAACGATCTCGATTCTAATTTTGCACTTCGGAAATTTCAGTTCAACTTCTAATACTCAAGATCACTAAATAAATTGTTTACGAAAATCAAATGTTGTTTTCCACTGTAAAGATTTGTTAAATTTATTTCACAAAATAGCTACAATTTTTGTTGCTTCGCAATAAAATTTAGTGGATATTTTTGTACATTTCTTAAGAATAATAAGTGCTCTCTGTACAATTTTTTAAAGTTTGATTTAACAGTGTATTTTGTTAAAAGAATTTCTTTAGCTTTATGTATACGTGAACAAATTGCATTAAATATATCATACTTGCTTGAAATCTTAACAACATCGCTACGCTCTACTTCATTGTTCTAATTTACCCGATTCCGATTTCCTTTCAGCTGCCGGAACAGTATCGAACCACATATGTCACACCTGCGCGAAAACACAAAAACAAACACAAAAAGCACAAACACAAAGACGGCGTGACCACGGGACAGGAGTCTACGCTACTGGGTGAGTTGGCTGGTAGAATCTCGCCTTGCCTGATGACCATCTAACCCTATGATTTAAATCTTACAGATTCGGCCGGCCTGGAGACTTACGAGAAGAAGCACAAGAAGCAGAAGCGGCACGAGGACGACAAGGAGCGCAAGAAGCGCAAGAAGGAGAAGAAGCGCAAGAAGAAAAACCAGAGTCCGGAGCCGGGCGTTGGTTTGCTGCCAGGCGGAGGAGCGGGATTGGGCGGAGCAGCGGGTGTAATGGGTGCCACCAGCCTGGGATCGCTGGCCGGAGGTCCGGGGCCCGGTTTGTCCAGCCTGGGCGCCAGCATGGGACCCGGCGTTGTGGGCGGCATGAACAGCTTCTCGTCCTCCATGCAGATGCAGCAGCAGCAGCAGCAGATGCCCATGCAGCAGCAGATGTCAAGCGGGGGTCTCCTCGGATCTGTGCTGGGCACGAGCGGCGGTCCGGGTGGCGGCGGTGGAGGCGGAGGCGGGGGCGGGGGTGTGGGGAGCGGCGGCGGCGGTGGCAGCCTGCTAATGTCGCAGTTCTAGGCAGGATCCTTTAGCAAAATAGACTTGGCTCATTACCTCTCATCAGCAGACGCACCCCAGATGGCAACACAAATAAAACAAAAAAAAACGCAGACGATCCTGAAGCGGTCCTCTAAATGCAATTTTCTCGATAAAGTTTCGTGTCCTAGTTATTAATTTATGATTATCGTAACTGTAAAATAGTTTATTTCTGTAATTAGCCAACAATTTTTCGTTCGTTTTTCGCGCTAGCTTAATGAGATTTATTTAAACGCAAGTTATGGTACAAAACGTTTTCGCTCTCGATTCCAGCTCTTCCCCCCCACATGCAAGTTCCCTGCCCCGCCCCACAGCGCTTTTTTGCAACCCTTTTTTTGCTCACCAACCTTGTAATATGTAGGGTCAGTATTTCAATTATATTTCTGCAATGCTTTGTTCTTCCAGCAAGTTTAAAAACACAAAAGAAAGCTGAGATTCAACAAAATAAAAATGCCTGTACTATAAGTAATTAATTTTAGTGATTAGGCGCATAAACAATAATAAACAAGCATACAAATGATCAAAGTTTTGGGTTTTATAATGTTTTTCTTGGGTTAATAGAAGGAACTGTACCTTAGGGTTCCCCAGAAGAAGATATTTTGTAAAAGTAAGAATATTGAATGGAATGCATTACCTTTGATAAGTATAAATATAAAATATAAGAGTGGTAAGCTTCATAGTTCCCAATTCAAAATTGGCGCCACACTTGTTAGCATTCTGTTGACTTTAACATGGACTTCTAACAGCTTCGGTGAAATTTGACAGCTAGTAACATAGCATTTACAGGCGCCAACAGCTGCTTTATTTCTCAGGGAGTTCCTCGCAATCGAGAGCCAATTAATAAATTAAAAGTGATGTGTGAAAGATAGCCGTCACTGCGAGGCCATAAATGAGATCTAACTTCAGCAACTGTTCGCGAAAGGCTATAACCATGTACAAGCAGACGTGCACCAATCTCCTGGAATTGTCCTCCGCCAAGGTGACCGAGTGGATTTCGAGCTTCGATTCGGTGATTACAGACTGTGATGGTGAGTGGGGTGGGGGTGGGTGGTTGGGAGTAGGGCGGGAACTTCCTGCTCGCCAAAGGATTCCCCCCAGGAAGTTGCGTTACATAAAGATATGTTTGTGTATACCATATTTTCGGGCCGACATCTGCCCAAATACGTCAGCAAGCGAATAGTTTTCTGTGTTGTTGCTGCGTCGCGAATTTCAATGTCAAAGAGTGAAGTGCGTGATATGGCGGGAAGTCGACTTTCGGATGCCCTCATAACTTATGAGATTGGCTGACAGGTTTGACAAAGCAGGAAAATTTAAAAATTTAAATTTAAATTTAAAATTTATACCATCGAAATCTATATTTCCGATCTTTTTAGTTTAACGGGAATCTATTTAAATAAAAAATTCTTTGTACACCGTTAGTTCTCTGAAATTCTAATATCCATTTTGTAATATCCACTGGGATAAAACTAAAATTAAATTTTGGATGATTATATGATTTGATAATTTTAAATATATAAATAGTAAAATCTTATCCTTAACCATTACAAGGTATACCTATATTGCACTTTAATGACAAAGAAGTTATAATAGCATGTCGGATATTATAAAATTAAATTATAAACCTCCTTCAAAATTTGTGATAATAGAGGATTACAAGGTGGTAATTTTCCAATTTGTTTTTAAAAACATTTATTTAGCAAGATTTAAAAAATAATAAAACAGCAAAATAATTTAAAAAGGTTAACCCGTTTTATCGGCACTTTAACCGATTTCTACCCCTTAGTAATACCATTATTTCCCTATCTCAGGAGTCCTTTGGATCTATGGCCAGGCCCTGGACGGCTCGGCGGATGTGATGAACCAGTTCAAGGCCATGGGCAAGTCAATTTACTTCTGCACAAACAACTCGACGAAGACCCGGTCGGAGCTGCTGAAGAAGGGCGTGGAGCTGGGCTTTCACATCAAGGAGAACGGCATTATTTCGACGGCCCATGCCACAGCGGCGTATCTGAAGCGCCGCAACTTCAGCAAGCGGGTGTTCGTGATCGGGAGCGAGGGAATCACCAAGGAGCTGGACGCCGTGGGCATTCGGCACACGGAGGTGGGCCCCGAGCCCATGCGGGGATCGCTGGCCGAGTTCATGGCGGAGCATTTAACCCTGGACACGGACATTGGGGCCGTGGTCGTGGGCTTCGATGAGCACTTCAGCTTCCCCAAGATGATGAAGGCCGCCTCGTACCTGAACGATCCGGAGTGCCTGTTCGTGGCCACCAATACGGATGAGCGTTTCCCCATGCCCAATATGATAGTGCCCGGCAGCGGCAGTTTCGTGCGGGCCATCGAAACCTGTGCGGAACGGCAGCCGACGGTGATTGGGAAGCCCAATCCGGCCATTTGCGAATCTCTGGTGAGAGAGAAGAAGATCGATCCTTCGCGGACTCTGATGATCGGGGATCGCGCCAACACGGACATCCTGCTGGGCTACAATTGCGGATTCCAGACCCTGCTCGTCGGCTCCGGAATCCACCAGCTGAAGGACGTGGAGCAGTGGAAGAAGAGCAAGGATCCCGAGGACAAGAAGCTCATACCAGACGTGTACCTGCCCAAGCTGGGGGATCTGCTGCCAGCGATTGTGGACGCCCTGGTGGGCTCGAAGTGATCGGGATCTGGTTCTGGATCTGGATAGCCCATCATTAATCAGTATGTAGTACGGACATGTGTTTGTATTCCAGTTACATTCACCGGCAATAGACAGGACAAATTATAAATACCTAAAGAAAATTTATAGTACAATTTATACCACAGAACAAAATATTTAAATAAATTCAGAAGCATTTTGTCAGACGGACGACTTAGTCAATATGCCCGGCTGTTTGTCTTTCTGAGCGAGCTTTGCGCCAAAGCGAGATAGCAGGTTCTCTCCAATCATCGTGAATTGGAATAGCCAGTCCGTCGCCGATTTAGTCGAGTCGCAAACTTTTGGCGGAGCGGTCTACGGAGCAGAATGTCCAGAGGCGGTGCTATCAACTTGACGGACCTAACCGAGGGGCAGGTGAGCGAGTGGCTCCAAAGTTTCGACACGGTTCTCTGCGACGGCGACGGTGAGTTTGAAGGGCGGCAAAGGTGCCAAAAAGAGCGTGCTTACAAATCTGGAGCTTTTGCCAGAGTTGTCATTTCACCGGAAAACTAAAGCCAATATCGGTGGTGGTTTAAATGGGGCAGGGAAAAGCTCATGCGATCACGGTTAGAGTAATATTACAAAAGAAAGTAAAATAAAATAAGATGATATCGGTGAGGGGAAAGCAGGATTATGTTATTCATAACACTGTGCAGCATTTTTAGTGCTTTTTAAATTTACCTCGATGAATGCTATATTTTTGGAAAAGATCAATTACAACAACAAACTTTTAAATACACAGGGCGGCAACACTACTACCATTTTGACCGCATCTGTATACTTTTATGTTTTTTGACTATGTTTTCTAGAATTTGTTTCTGCCTTAAAAAAAATCTTTAAAATTTTTTAGGTATGGGGTTTAAAAGATAAAGGGTGTATCTTTTAAAAAACTTTAACATCGAATCAAATTATGCATCCATTTGCCTCTGAGAGCTCCGCAAAGTTGGTCAATTTCAGCATTTTTCGAACTTTGAGGTCCTTTTGCTAAGAATCCTTGCGTCGGGGAACTCTTTGGAAAACGCAGTTTAACTTGGAAATTCGTAACGAATCCAAAAATATAGCATTCATCGAGGTTAATTTTTGATGCTGCATAGTGTAATCAATACCTAAATTGGAACGTGTTTTGTTTATAAATGTTACTTTTTTATTAATACTTGCAAAATGAAGGTAGTTTCCGCACTTCCAATATTCTGTAACTTATCAGGCCTGTAAGTATGTTTAAAATTATGTTAGTATAAAACAACCCAAGCACAACTAAACTAATACGATTTAAATATTGTACTTACAACAAAATTAAAATAAATAACCGATTAATGAAATAAATCAAACCTAATCATAGGTATAATTTTTCGAAAAATTAGGCAAATTAAGGTAGTTTTAATTGAACGTGGAAATTAAAATTCAGTTCTAAAAATTATTAGCATGATAAGTTTAGAATAAACTTTAAAATTTAAACTCTGAATTTCCGTACATTTTCAAGGTTTAATTTAACATGTCAACGAGAATTCAACTCAAGTATCTAAAGTATTTGTATTAGGAAAATTCCAATTTCACGTAATTTAACAAGTATTTAAGTTTTCTTAAGATAAGATTTAATTTCGAACTGCTTAGAGGGCAGACCGAATTAAATATGCATTTGTCGCCCAGGCACCATTTGGCAGGATGACACGGCCATCGAGGGGGCTCCGGATGTGCTGAATGCCCTGCAGCAGCGATGGGGCAAAAAAGTGTACCTGATTACCAACAATGGCCTGAAGACGCGCCAGGAGCTCTATGAGCGCTCCCAGCGCCTGGGATTCCACTTACCCAGCGACCGGCACATCATATCGCCCACGGCGGCCATTGCCGACTATCTGGTTGGGAGTCCGGAGTTCGATAGGACCCGGCACAAGGTCTATGTGGTGGGCAATGCGGCCATCGCGCGGGAATTAAGGCAGCACGGAATCGACAGCTACGGAGCCGGCGGAACGGAGGAACTGGCTCCGGGCGACAAGTGGCCGGACTTTGCGGCTCGCGAATTCGGAGGCCCGGAGGCGGCCAAGGACGTGGGTGCCGTGGTGGTCGGTTGGGATGAGTACTTCAGCTACTGCAAGATGGCCCGCGCCTGTCACATCCTGTGCAGCAATCCGAGCGCCGCTTTCCTTGTCACCAACCGGGATGCCGTGCACAAGTATCCCGCCTTCTGTATCCCCGGCACCGGCGCCTTTGTGGCCGGCATTGAGGCCTGTTCCGAGCGGGAAGCCCTCGAGATGGGCAAGCCGAATCCCTTGGTCCTTGAGCCCCTCACCAAGGCCGGGGATTTGCGGCCAGAACGAACGCTTATGATTGGTGACTGGTAAGCGGGATTAACACATCCTTTGCGGGCACTTCTAATGAGTTTCTTTCGTAGCCTCAAAATAGATGTCGGCTTCGCCAGCAATTGTGGCATGCTATCGCTTCTGGTGGGCACCGGTCGATACGATAATCTCTCCGATGTCCGGCGGGAAAAGGGCAAGCTGGCCCAGCCAGACCTTTATCTGCCCCGACTGGCCGATCTACTGAGCTATTTGTGATGATAATATGACATATCCCTCCGACACCCGATTCCCAGGCAGCTATCAACCCGTTATCAACTTCTTAATTCGACTTTTATTTGGCTTTAGTTCGTGTGCTTACACATAGTTGTACATATTTCATCTGCCGGCAAGTAACACTCTCTGCTGGATATTTTCGTTATATATAAGAGTGGGTGAAAAATTGCGGAGCCGGAAATTTACCCATGAACAATACTATTATAAACCATACAATTTATATTATGAACTTAGTTCGGACTTCGTTGAAAGAACCAATAAAAATTATAATTTGAACAAACTAATTTTCACTAACCATTTGTATGTTTATTTCGGGATCCGATTTCCTATCGCCGCTCCTGAATAAATTTCTGGCCCAAGAACTTTTCTTTGAATTAACAATATAGGCTGAGTGACTTATTAAAATACTTGCTTATCCTCTATTACTTGCCGGGACAGAAAAGCAGAGACGGCAATTTCCTAAAATGTTTCCCTATTCCTTGGTGATCCCATGTAAAAGCTTTAATTAGCGGTGAACTAAACAAATTCCTCAACTAAGTGCAAATTCCTTGTGCGGTGACGTTTAAATCAACATTAACCCTTTAAAGCGAAACTAATTAACTTAGTGGTTAGCTGTACAAAAAATTTACAGGACACCCCAGGCATTCAACGACTAATGGTCAAAATAATGCAAGCAAGTATCACAGAAGATCTAGTTATTTAGTTTAAGGAATAAGATGATTTTTGAGAAAAAGCGAAATCATGTTTTTGAAATTTTCCTCACATTTATATTTTGATCGTTCGTCATTACCGAGGGTGTCCGATTAGCAAGTCCTCTGATATGTTAGAGTTGAGTTCTGTTTTCTGTACTTTAGCAATTTAGCGCAAAAAGAAATCCCATAAAGCGTGTTCACGTTTGGTAGCAAATCAGAATAAGAGCGTAACTGAATCTGAAAAGTTAAACCCATCCCCTGCTTTTCCCGATCCCCCAATCGATTTTCCCCCCACGCGTTTGTTGTCTGTTCGCTGCCGGCGATCGCTTATTGATTTCTTCGAGGACCCCGTCTAAATTGCTAAAAGGTAACATCAGGTGCTCGCATCCGGCGTGTTGGCCAAGATCCGGGAGCTCCGCGACAAGTAGCCGTACCAGTAGAACACGTTGATCAGGATGAAGAGCAGCGGGAAGACGATCCGCGAGGCGCGATCGATCTTCGACACGGAGTTGTACTGCGGGGTTCGTTTGCCCTTCCTCCGAGCCTCCATCTCCTCGCGTCGGTAGTAGGACATCCTGCGGCGACCACCTCCTCCGCTGGAAGGACTAATCCGAGCCGCCTGTGCAGCAGCCTGTGCCGCTGCAGCTGCCGCCGATGTGCTCGGTGCCTCGTTGGCCCTCAGCTGCGTCTGCTCGTCGTCCTCCTCCTCATCGGAGTCGCCGCGGGACGGCTTTCTTCGGCGCCGCCAGTCGAAGAGACCCAGGAGCTTCATGCTCCACAGACCGTGTCGCCTGTTCCGCGGTCCCCGACTCCTGGAGGTGAGCATGCCCAGTCGATTGGGCGGCGGCGGCATGCTGATGGCGCACATCGAGAGCGGAATGACCTCGTAGATCTTGGACTCGGTGCTGCCCCTGTAATCGGAGGTCAGTGGCTCCGTCTCCGACTCACCGGAATCCGAGTCCAGCTCCTCGATAATGAAGTAGCACTCCCCCGAGCCGTACTTGGTGTAGTAGTGCACCACTGCGAACTGCAGGATGGTGGCGAAGATGAAGCCGAACGAGAGGAACACGAAGAAGTCCAGCGCCGTGGGATAGGAAACCTTGGGCAGATCCGTGCGAGCCTCCAGCCCGAGGAAGGTCATCGTCAGCACGGTGGTGATGCCGAGCGAAACCCGATCGGCGGTAGCCTCGCGGTTCAGCCAGAAGGACACCCAGCTGAGGACCACCAGCAGGCAGCACGGACCGTACACCTGGATCAGGAAGTTGCCCATGTGGCGCTGCAGGTGGAAGTTCACCATCAGCATCGAGTATTCGGCTAAAAAAAAGATAAATGATTTTTAAATAAAATATTCATAAGTCTAAAGATCACACAAAAAAAAGCATGTTCCCGTAAAATCGATATGGCCATGTAAATTTCAGGTCAGTTTTACATGAAATACTCTTTTATTTTGATCTTAAATAATGTAAAATCGATATAATATTTGCACATCACTTACATGGATGATTGGTCTCCAGGGTAATGGTGCCACTCAATCCGGTTGTGGACCCCGCTCCTCCGGTTGCATCTCGTCCTGTGCCAAAGGCACCTTTGTCCAGTTTGAGTCCTGTGCCGCGGACATGCTGATTCTTTGCCGCCGGACCGGCGAAAGTGGTCAGCACCTTGCTGGTGGGTCGCGGTGGGTCCTTGTTGCTGAACGGCCGACGTTGCGGCCGTGGAGCCGCCGCCTTGTACACAATGTCCGTTAAATTCCCAGCCGGACAATCGACCAAATCGAATTGGGACAGCTTCATGTCCTCGGCGATGGCGACTGGGGGTCGCTCTTTGTTCCAGCGGTAGATGACATCGGACGTGGTGTAGCCAACTGTTTCGATTGTTATTTGATTTTAGATAAATGCAACTATTTTTGGACGAATGGCAGTTGAATGGGTTGAATGTGGAACTCAGAGGTGTATTTTTGGGCTGGGTGTTGGAATCGATTAAAGTTTTCCTTTAGTAAAACTAAAGCTAAGAATACCCTTACAAAATACAGGTGTTCATTGTCCGATTTAAATCATTCTTATTATTAAATAAGTACATATATGGAAATATCAGAATGTATTTTGAAAAGACAAAGAATATAGCTAACTATATTAGTGATATTTGTAAAAAATATTTAAACAAGAGAGAACGCTATAGTCGGGTGCCCCGACTATCAGATACCCGTTACTCAGCTAAAGGGAGAGCGAAGGAGATGAAGATAAAAACTTTGATCCGCCGTAACTTTTTAACGAATGGTCCGATTTAAAAAATTTCTTCTACATTTCGATAGGTATTGATAACCACAATAAAACTGCATTTTTACTTTTCCAAAATATTGAAATTTTTAAAATCGTATATAAGCGATTGTGGGCGTTAGAGGGGGCGTGGCACCCTTTTGAAACAAACTTGCGCTGCGTAGGAACTCCTAGAATCTGCATGCAAAATGTCAATCCTCTAGCTTTTATAGTTTCCGAGATCTCAGCGTTCATACAGACAGACAGACGGACAGACAGACGGACAGACGGACAGACGGACAGACGGACAGACGGACATGGCTAGATCGACTCGGCTAGTGATCCTGATCAAGAATATATATAGTTTATAGGGTCGGAAACGCTTCCTTCTACCTGTTACATACTTTTGCACGAATCTAATATACCCTTTTACTCTACGAGTAACGGGTATAAAAATTGCATTGCCGTTTATTGAGTAATTTCAGCTCCAATCAGTTTAATTTAATTTATATATGTATATGGAAAAATTAATTCAGCTTTAATGATTTCTTAAAGTCAGCTATACTTTTATACCATTTATAAGTAGTAGTTTGAAAGGATAAATATTTGCCTACACTATCCATTCATCCAATCATTTACGAAACCTGTCTCTCTAACCTATCCCCACCCCAATTCTTGCCTTTCAATCACTACCTCACGTGTGCTCAGTTATTTTATTTTGATGCTGCTGCTGGTGGCTGCTCCAAAATGCACAAATTGCCAAACATTGCGCCATATGTGGGAATAGGTTTACCTACCACCCAAATCCGCATGCCCCGTCCTTCGAACCATCGCCCGAATCTGCTCCTTCTTTCTGTTTGGCAATCGCTGACTTTGGCAATATTTTCAGTGCGCTCGCATCAAATGGGAAATTGTCAACATTAAGCGGCAGGCAGTGTACATATGGGGGAGTTGGGGACTAGATAGAGGGGTAATTGAATTCCCGACTGCCTCCAACCAGCATTATTCACAACAAATCGGAAGTAATAATACATTTCTAGCTTGGGTGGCGGCTTGTTCATTTGCGATAAGCTGCAAAGGCAGTTAGTGGGTTTCAGAGAAATGGAGGCAGACACCTTTCCAATCATCAAAAAATGTTTCCAAATATTACACCAGTACCTTTTGCGTTCATTTATCTTGCATACTTTCTGTTTTGCATTTGAATAGGCGGAAATGTGATGCAAATTCATCAAATGACCGGAGGTGTACATTTTTTTGTAGACGGAAAATAATAGAAATGTTATGGGCAGAACAAGGGAGGTGAGTTTTTTGGAATATGCTAATTAAATACGATTCTAGCAGAGATGCTCAGAAAATAATATATACTAAATCTGTCCAATTTAATTAATTTTATCTCGTGAAGATAATTTTTATAAACCAATCTTTTTCTATTTGATTCAATTATTTATATTAAGGGTTAGTATCCTATTTAGGTTAATGGTAAAAAAATATATTTATTAGGTATTGGTTTCCTTTTAAAATTAACCGCATTCAATATTCTGATGAGATAAAATACCATTTCTAAATTTTGAACCTGTATAAGTATTCTCTAACTCATGGTGCAAATGCAGACTCTGCCTCACCATAATTAAATAATGTTTTTAAAAAAATAAGAGACAATAGGTCTAGCAAAAAAGCGAAAATTCCAATTTTGTTCAAACAGTTGAATTAATCCAACAAACCAGTCTGAAAGCAATGCAAATGAAACAAAGGCAGTAGATTGGCCCAAAAGTAACAACTGTATTTGCATTGCACCTAATGCTTCTACAGCTTCAATGCGACTATAAATAACCATCCATTTGGTCCATTGACATCAGTTCCCAGATCTACTGAACCCGAAACACCTTTCGCAATGCGCTCCCTCCTGACTCTTTACCTGGTCGTCCTGGTCGCGCTGATCCTCCGGAGCAGCCGGGTCTCCTCCGCCTCGACCACCGCTACCACCAGTGCTTCTGCCGCAACCACTTCTACGACCACCACCTCCACCACCACCACCTCCGCCGCTGCCACCACCACGGCCGCCTCCTCCGCCGCTTCTTCCGCCTCCGCCACCACAGTTGCCTCTGGCACGAAGAAGAAGCAGCGACGCCGACGTGTCATAGTCAGGCGCGTGGTCATCCGACGTGGAGGAGTTCGGCGCCGAAGGCACCGAGATACTCAGTCTGGAGGCCGCCACCGTCGTGTCGTCGAACGAGTTCACAGGACGGTCAATTGAAACTCCTAACATAAAATACTTAGTTGTGCGATGCTTGGATCCGACTGATCTCAACTATCCCGAAAAAGTTTTTTGATTCAGAATAAATCACTATCGAACATAAACTGACTGGCTTCTTGAAATTGATCAACCTAAACCCGTTTTGGGTTTTAAGTACATTAATGCACAAAACCAACCGTCTTTGGTGGGAAGAGATTTATGTGACACTTTTCGCACTGCCTTTTTAACATTTTAAAAAATTTGTGCCTTTGACGCTCAACCCGTTGATCAGAGAAGATTAAAGTGGAAAGGAAAACGAGATCTGTAGAATGTTTAAGAAAGCCTAGGTTTTAGGATTTTCGGATTACTCGAATAAACGTGTGACTGAAAAATAAATATAAAATATTAAACAGCAAAATAAAATACCCTAAAACTTGTGGAAGTTAAAATGGGCGTGGCAACGTTTTTAAGTCATTCAATAGGTATTGACGAATAAAAGCCTCTTAGAAGTCCCTAGAATCTGCATTCCAACTCCCAACATTTATAGTGTCCAAGATCTTAGCGTTCATACGTACAGACATACACACAAAGATGTTACATACTTTTCAACGAATTCAACATAACCATTAAGTTCTCTAGTCACAATAATAAAAAGTAATTGTTTTCCAATCCTAATTATTTCATAACTCACATTTTCTTGTGAAGAAAATAAACCAAAAAAAAATATAAACAAGAATGAAAGTTGTACGTACAATAAAGAACGCCAATATTTGGGTTTGCGTAGAAGTCAAAATTCCAATTACGTCTAAACTGGTGTAAACAGACTTAACAAAGCACTGTAAATACTCGAAGGTACTGTAACTAGAACAAAAAACATAGATATTCCCAGGGAACACATCTGTGTTTGCTTGAAACATAACACTTCCCAATGGCACTATAAATATCCATCCGTTTGGTACATTGACATTAGTTCCCGATCCACCACTAAGAACACCATCGCAATGCGCTCCCTCCTGGCACTTTCCCTGGTCGTCCTGGCCATGCTGATCCTCCAGAGCAGCCAGGTCTCCTCCGCCTCGTCCACGACCTCCACGGAGGCCTCAACCACCACCTCTGCCGCCACCACCACCACAGATGCTTCCACCACCACCACCACAGATTCCTCCTCCACGACCACCACAACCGCCACTAAAAAGAAGAAGCACAGACGCCGACGTGTCATAATCAGACGTGTCGTGATCCGCCGGGACGGAGGAACCCGCCACCGGAGGGCAGGACAAACTGGGACCGGAGTCAACCGACGACGGGTCGTCGTGCGAGTTCGCAGGACCGCCAACTAAAAATCGAAGTTTAAGTAACTAAGTCATAATTCGCTTTTGATATAAATAAATTGAACAATAATTTGTCACAGTCCAAAAACCTTTTCTTTTCTTGTGGCATAAATATATTTTTTTTAATTATGTTTATAAATTATGAGAGGGTTTTTCTCTAGATCAGGATCACTAGCCGAGTGGATCTACCCCGGTTTGTCAGAAACTATAAAAGTACACCCAAAAAAAAAGGTCGAAAAAAATCAAGAACATTTTTCTTGATTTGCGAACAATCCGTTCTCCTTTTTTTGTTCTCACATTTTGAACGTTTGTTCTCAAATCTTCCTAATTCAACACCAATTTGTTCTAAAAGTGACCCCATTCGTTCAAAGCATGCCAATATTTCGGTCAAATTTTATGACCAAGCGTTCATGAACTGACAACAAACGGGCTTACGCACTTTTTGACCCCGTTTGGGCTTGATTTTTTAACGTTTCGAACGGATTTTTTTCTGGGTGTAAGAGTACTGGCATTAGCTTGCAGATTCTTGGGGTCCCTAGGCAGCTCAACTTTATTTCAACCAGGTGCCACGCCTCCTCTAACGCCCACAAGCCGTGAACAACAGTGGCACCCGCAGTTTTGGTGCTAGAATCAAATTTTAAACTGAAGTGTATTTGCTTCGTCCATATCTATTGATTGGCCCGCGTCCACTCTAACGCCTTTAGCGCTACAACTTTGCTTTGCATGGCAAATGGTACGAATAAAATTGTTCAATCTAAGGAAACTTTGTAAAAAATCTCATCAAATGTAAATAAATGAAATTCTGATTAGTTAGTTTCGTGCGATTATAAACATTTTTCAACACATTCCAATACGTATATTTTTAAAAATTATGTGTGAATCTTGTACTCAAACTCGAAGTGATGAACAGTGTACCTATTTCTATGGACGCTTTTGCGTAATAGTAGGGATTATTTTCTTGGCCATTTCGTCCGTGAGTCTTATTTTTGTGATCTTGATGCTTGTTGCAGTCAGCAAAAACCCTTCTATTGATCGTTATGAAAGTGCTCGTTATGGAGGTACTGATCGTTATGGAGATCGTTATGATCGTTATGATCGTTATGATCGTTATTCAAGTGCATCTGCTACGGTCACGCTTACCTATTATCTGTTTATTGAGATTGTAAGTAGTTTGTCGTGCATTTCATATATTATCGCTGGAGTTCTTATAAAGAAGGGAATGCAAAAGGAAAGTGATCATATTTTTAATATAAACCCCATTTTAACTAATCTATGCATTGCTTTTTTTTATGTTTGCTTTTCTCTAAATATAGAACACAAGCGGAATGTTACGATGCGGAAAGTGTCTGGCCTATTTTTTTCCAATATGTCACTTCGGCATAATTTTCCCATTAGGTAAGTAAGTGAAGTAGTCTTTTCTAAGGACAAACACTTTGTAACCTAGTGTACAAATTTCCCAGAATCCAGCTTAATATCCATTTGTAAAATGTCAAAATGTTAGTATAGGGGTACGATTTTTGATCTAGCTATGTCCGCCTGTCGGTATATCAGGCTTAGATTCAGATTCCGTAGCTTCACATTCGGCGCAAGTTTGTTATCCAAATGTGCCAAAATTGCCTACAAAGGTTTAGTGAAAGTGTAAATGAGATTTTGTTTTACAATTTTATATCTACCTTCCCATTCAAAATTTTTGTTTACCATTTACTAAAAAGTTATACGCAAAAAATAAAAAAAACAGAATCATTATTATTTCGATTATTTCGGTTCGTTCCTAAATATTGTAGAGTAATATCGCCTCATAATAAACCAAATGGATTAAGTCGGCTTGTGTTAAAAATGTGCCAAAGATTCCAAAATATTACGAGCAATTTTCGAACATTATTAGCTAAATTTCAAATCGTTATAAAAATTGATTAATTGAAAATGTATGTTTGAAATAACTAACTAGGTAAAACACTTTTTAATATGTATTTTACTTAGTTATTCACGTCCTTTGTGTAATCCGAATTTGCCAGTATATCGACTCACGCTGGAAAAAATAAGAGCAACATATAGTTTTCAAATTCATTTTCTTAATCAGGTTAATGACTAACTTAATGTGAGTATTATCGCAAATTTCTTAAGTTTGCTCTAATGACTAATTTTTGGTTGTCCACAGTTAAGTTCCTAATCTGGATTTGTTTAAGGCAGTTGAGTTGTGCGATACGCTACGGAAGCAAGAATATAACAAGCTCTGCCTACATACTGGTTTCCTAAATGTGCCCACAGCTTTATTTAAATGTTTGCCGCCAGAATGGAGTTTTCCGTTTTCATAAGAGTTGAACTTTTCCAAACCAACATTTTATTTTTTAAAAATCAGAGTAGATTTCGTTAGAAGAAGCCAAATTATGCATTTCTGGCAAGCCCCTCAAGAAATTTGTTTTAAGCACCTTTGCTAATCATCATGCAAGGAAAAGCCAATTTAAGATCAAGAAAATTGTCTTGAAATATGATAAGGTCGCTTCTTGTAACTAATTTAATTTTCTTTAAGAGCTAAATTTAGGAAAGAATTATATCAACCACAACAGAGATGTTTGAGCGTATAAATAAGAACCGCGTACATTAGGATTTGCGTAAAAGTCAAAATACCAATTACGTCTAAACTGGTGTAAACAGACTTAACAAAGCACTGTAAACACTGGAAAGTACTGTAACTAGAACAAAAACCATAGATATTCCCAGGAAACACATCTGTGTTTGCATGGAACCTAACACTTCCCAATGGCACTATAAATATCCATCCATTTGGTACATTGACATTAGTTCCCGATCCACCACTAAGAAAACCACCGCAATGCGCTCCCTCCTGGCTCTTTCCCTGGTCGTCCTGGCCATGCTGATCCTCCAGAGCAGCCAGGTCTCCTCCGCCTCGTCCACGACCTCCACGGAGGCCTCAACCACCACCTCTGCCGCCACCACCACCACAGATGCTTCCACCACCACCACCACAGATTCCTCCTCCACGACCACCACAACCGCCACTAAAAAGAAGAAGCACAGACGTCGGCGTGTCATAATCAGACGCGTGGTCATCCGCCGGGACGGAGGAACCCGCCGCCGGAGGGCAGGACAAAATGGGACCGGAGTCAACCGACGACGGGTCGTCGTACGAGTTCGCAGGACGGCCAACTAAATAACAGCAATAGTTTGTCATAATCTAAAACCTTTTTTCCAATTTACGACCTTTTCTTATGTCATAAATAAAATAGAAAGTTTTATTTTATTTTGTTTATAAATGAAGAGTGTGTCAGAATCACTATCCGAGTGGATCTAGCCATGACCGGTTGTCAGAAACTATAAAAGTAAGACTACTGGCAATAAGCTTGCAGATTCTTGGGGTCCCTATGCAGCGCAAGTTTGTTTCATCTAGGTGCCATGCCTCCTCTGGCGCCCAGAGTTTTGATGCTAAAATAAAACTTTGAAATGAAGTGTGTTTGCTTCGTCCATATCTATTGATTGACCTGCGTCCACGCTACAACTTTGCTTTGCATGGCAGGTGGTACGAATAAAATTGTTCAATCTAAGGAAACTTTGCAAAGAAGCTCGTCAAATTAAAAAAAAAGTAAATTCTGATTAGTTAGTTTCGTGCGAGTATAAACATTTTCCAACTCATTCCAATTCATATATTTCTAAAAATCATGTGTGAATCATGTACTCAAACTCGAAATGCTGAACAGTGTACCTATTTCTATGCACAATTTTGCATATGGGTAGGGTTTATTTTCACGGGCTTTTCGATCGGGAGTGCTATCGGGATTCTTAATGCAGTCAGCGAAACTTCTTATGTAGGTGTACCTTTGTTGTACACGTTTTTAACGATTGTGTGCATTTTAGATAGTTTGGTGAGCATTTCATATATTATCGCTGGAGTTCTTATAAAGATGGGAATGCAAAAGGAAAGTGATAATTATTTTTAATATAAACCTCATTTTAACTAATCTATGTATGTTTGTTCTTCTCTAAATATAGAACACAAGCGGAATGCTACAATGCGGAAAGTGTCTGAGCTACATTCTTCCAATAATTAATTTCGGCTTAATTTTCCCATTAGGTAAGTAAATAAAGTCGTATTTTCTAAGGACAAACACATTGGGACCTAGTGCACTGGACTTTCGCATGCTACATTATACACTAAAAATAATATACAACTTTTGCCAAAACCATCTTGAAAGTGGAAATTAATTTCCCAGAATCCAACTTAATATCCATTTGTAAAATGTCCGACTATGTCGGTGAGTCAGGTTTATATTCAGATTCCTTAGCTTCTCATTTGGCGTAATTTTGTTATCTAAATGTGCCACGCCCACTCTATCTACCAGTGGCGGATCTACGATTTTGTTGTGGGTGGTGATATCAGAGCAATTTTTTTGTTGCATCCTTTTTGTGGGGGAAAATTACCTATATAACCCCGTGGATCCGCGCATGCTTCTACCCTTCCAAAGTTTTCATGTACCATTTACTAAAAAGTTATAAGCTCTGGATATAGTTATATGATATAGTTATCCGATTCGGTTCGTTCCTTACCATTCCTTAATAGAAAGGACACTTTTGTAAAAGTTATATCGCCTATGCAATAATAAAACAAATGGTTAAAGTCGGTTAGTTTTAAAAATGTGCCAAAGATGCCAAAATTTTTTTAACAATATTATTTTAAATTTTAAATTCTTATAAAAATCGTAAAAATAAATTCATTAAAAATGTATGTTTGAAAAGCTAAAACACTATTTTAATTTTTTTTTAAGTTATTCACATAATTAGTGTAGTCCAAATTTGCGAGTATATCGAATCACGCTGGAAAAAATGAGAGCAACATATAGTTTTCAAATTCAAGTTTTAATCATGACTTACTCAATGTGAGTATTACACTAATTTCTAAAGTTTGCTTAAACTAATACTTTTTGGTTGTCCACAGAATAGTTCCCAATCTGGATTTGTTTAAGGCAGTTGAGTTGTGCGATATGCTATGGAATGAAGAATATAACAAGTTCGCACTACATACTGGTGTCCTAAATGTGCCCACAGCTCTATACAAATGTTTGCCGCCGGAATGGAGTTTCCCGTTTCCATAAAAGTTGAACTTTTCCAAACCATCATTATATTTTTAAAAAATCTGAGTAGATTTCGTTAGAGGAAGCCAAAATTACGCATTTCTGACAAGCCATTCAAAAAATTTGTTTTATGCACCTTTGATTATTCATCATGCTGGGAAAAGAATCATGCAAGAAAATTGTCTTGAAATATGATAAAAGCGAGCCAAAAACGGTGTGTCTATAATCAAAGTAATTACTGAGTGCGACGGACCAATTTACATTTTACTACGCTACAAATGTCTCTTAAAAGCCTACTCTAAATTTGGAATATTTAGGCCCCTCTCTATAACAAGAATTCTTGATCATGAATCTTTTAAGTAGGAATCCCTCATCGCCGATTCGAGTATACAAAAGGATACGAAGCTACCGAGTCGTTCGTTTGGCATGAAGGACTTTTATACAAATCTAGACGGACCGCACATTTTCTGTACTCGTGGGCAGCGCACCCTCACCAAGTCCCAAACACCCCAAACATGCCGGCGCAACTCAAGGATGCGTCCTGAGGCCATTACCTTACTCTATTTTCACCTCGGACCCACCCAAGTTTAATAGGCGGCTACTTGCACGGTGGCGACATGCGCTAAATGCAATGCATGTACGAATTTACGGACCAATTACAAGAATACTTACATACTTTAAACAATGGGCTCAAAAGAGGCGCATGCGAGTCAACACGGACAAAAGCGCCACACTTTTGCATACAAACTACTTGAGCTGCAGCAGGTGCATTGTAATGCAAGAGTATTTCTTAATGACACATTACTCCCCATTTCAACTTACACTGCCCAGAAGACTCGCTTTCAACTCATTACAGACTCCTTATGGTCACATGACCTAGCATCACGCTCTATATGCCAACAATTATTCCAGAAAACAAGTATTATTTAAATAGTGCACGTTCTTAAAGCTAGTGTTAAAGTATTTTGATAAAAAATAAAACGATTACAATAGGATGGACTTATAGTGTCAGTTAAAATAAAACCTTATCTCCTCTACTTTAAGAAACAAAAGTGAAAATAGTTTTGCACACAGATTTGAAAATTCAGCACAATAAAAATAGAAAATAGAAAACTCTAGCCTGTCCAACCACATTAGGATATCCCATTAAACCATTACCTCATCTAATCCGCTTCCAGCATTCAGACGCATGGAACCACTTGAATATTTCCGGCCCTTGTGCCATTTCTTTCTTTCTTTCATTTCCATTTCCCCTTCAATTCAAAACACATATCACTTCACATTTCTTGTCGCCAACGAGCGATTCCTCGAATCCAATCCCATCCCATCGCATCATCCCATCACAACCCATCCAATGTCATGGCATTCAGCATCAGCATGAGATGAGCATAATCCCCACCCCAGATTCTTTGTCCTTCGGACCCAACAAGTGGACATTTTGACGACACGAGGAGAACAGAACAAATCACATCAAAGCGCAATGAGCAGCCATTATGCATAATTATACTGCAGCGCCGAGTTCCACATGCCACTTGGCATTCTTTCGAAATTCCTTCGTACTACTCACATGAACCGAATTTCAGGGGACACTTTTGTATATCCATGGGAAAGTCGGCGAGATTCATCGGGCAGCCGGCTTTAATTGTCAGACGGCTGGAGTACAGAACGCGTCCGTTCTGATAGATCCTCACAAACTTATTCGGCGTGGTAATCGTGTGCAAATAGCTCTGCTTGCCGTTGTAAAAGTACGTATCCGGCTTCCAAATCCGGGCCAACATCGAGACGCTCAGTGCCAGCGTATCCTGGGCCCCCTCGAATGCGAGACGTTTATCCACCCAGGATTGCCGAAAATAACAGTCCATCGAGTAGGTCTGCGAAGGAGGCAAAGACAGAGTCTGAATCAGAGTCGCAGAAAAGTAAGGAAGTCAGACAGCCGATGGCATTGCAAATTGAATTGTGAAGGAGCCCATGTATGGGGGCCTATAAGAAAAGCACTTTGAAACCTGATAAAATAAAATGTGCTATTTATAAGTAATTTAAATCAAAGTATTATTTTCTAATTAGAATAACTGATTATTTTAAAAATTTACAAATAAATTTAATATACAAAAAAAATGTATCTTGTATTACTTTAATTATAAAATGTTATGGAAAAATTGTAAAATTATTATGGATGAATTAGTCGAGTATTCTGGGTGCAAACTTTTTATTTTACATACCATGTCGACCTCTGATATTGGTCCCATGCTGCGAACCATTATATCCACTTCCACTGTTGCTGGAGGTCCTGAAACAGTTTTAATTAAATAATAAACATTTAATAAATTATATTATATTGTACAAATATTTTATTAATTGGTTTTTGTTTATTGGGTCAATTATAAACCTTCAAATGGCTTGAAATGTTTCTAACAATTGGCTTCCTTTAAAGATCAAGCTTTTCAATCCCCAGCCTAGTTTAGTTATGGAAAATGGGATTTCTCTCGACTGAAGGCCACCCAATCCAACTATATAATCCCCGTACTCTCACCGTATCGGTTTTGTTCAACTATGAATATTCATATGCGAGTCGCAGGCCCTAAATGAAAATGTTAAATGCTCCTCTGTGTGAACAATGACACTTAAGCCGCTTCGCAGACGGTCCCAGACCCACTGAATCTGTTACCATCCCCGCCGACACCCATTTTTATCTAGCTTTTCTGCACTAATATGCAATTTTTCAGGCCCTAGACTCGCCCCCCCTCGCGCTCCCGAGGCCCCCGGGAATTTTTTGTATTTTGCCTATGCGAACAGTTTTTAATGACTTTGCTGCTGAGCTCGCTCGGCAAACATGCGTCGCGCTCGCAGGATGCTCGCAGGATGTGCATTGCCACGTATCCTTTGAATCCTCTCCAGCTGGCGCCACACGACGAGGCGGGCCATTCTTAATGAAGTGTTAAAAACAATGTAATTTGGTCTTAAGCCGTCGGTCGAATACAATTTTCGCCACGTTAACCAAAATCCATCCCCCAGTTGAGTGGATGGCATTTTAAATTTCGAAAATATTTAAATTTTTATTGCTTCGGCCATTTGCAAGATTGAAAACGAATCGAATTGCTTATCCATTTCGGGCCGTACTCCCCCGGGGGGAAATCCTTGGGAGCCTCGGAAAACGCAATAAAATTTGTTTGTATGTAGGTAAATATTTGTCGGTTTTGACACTAACTATTTACCCAATAAGCTGCGAGGCAATCATCAGGGGAGGCTTCATCACCTTGGTGCCGTTTGTGAGTGATGTGTCGCCTCGCAGCGATTTCCACTTCATTAAATGCTTCCGTTGAGCGGAAAATCTGCGAATCCATGCTGATTACACCCGGGAAGGGGACAGAGTCAAAAAGGGTAAACATCGTAAGATTTGACGCAGACAGAACGAATTTGGGGTGTATAGGCCGGGTAGCCTGCTCTGGAATCCCTATCATGGTTCGTTTAGTAGGCCTAATAGAAACAACTTTGTGTAGAGCAGTAATATTAATGTTTTTTAGCTAATAAAAATACTTGTATTATAAATATCGAGATTGATTTATATTAACATTTATGTTTAAAAAGATTTAAAGAATTCTGTAATTCTATTTTAAAACAACAACCGCTGGATTTTAATTAATTAATATAGGAAATATTTTCTCATAGCTAGGAACAAATTATTTAAATAAACATAAATAATTTATTTCATACGCTTTAATCATTAACTTTTCGGAAATTCTAATACGTTTTTCATGCAATAAAATGTTATAAGAAATATTTATAAAGGCGTTTCTTTGAATTTAGATCCCAAAATATCTTTATATTGCAATATATTGATTTCATGACCTAACCATAAAACTGGAATATAACTCTGATTAAAAAATAAAATCCAAAAAAAATTATAACTCTTTTCCATTCAGATCTAAACAAAATGAATACATTTTCAATGCTTTTTATATTTATTAAAAAATGTTATATAGTATTACTCACCACCGAAATCCGGCCGTATGCTATTGTCATAGCCGCGCAGCAGATTATCCAGCAGCTCGGATATATTTGCATGGTTATTGCTCTGGGTGAGCCAGGAGGACGGCAGGGACGAGGACGTGTGGGAGGTGTGCGAGTGGGAGCCCATCTCGTCCAGGCGATGGGCATCGCCGCGTCCCTTGATGCTGTCGGCCGAGGCCCAGATGGATCCCGATCTGGGGCCGATGGACAAGTGCCAGGCGTTTGGGTAAATGCACAGCATTAGCAGGCAGCAGCTAATCAAAAGTTTAAATATGCGCAAGTTTAAGCGGTGTCCTTGGTGTCCTTGGTGGCAGGACGGGGACGAGGAGGAGCAGGAGTGGCTCCTTGCTGCGTTGAGGTCAGTTGATGCATCGCCGGAGCCAAAGCCGGATGCATCTGTGCTTGCTGCTGGCATTGTGCACATATTGTTCGGTTTTGTTTGCTGTTTGTTCGCTGGCTGCAACTATTGTTTAGTCCAAGTCATCTGCTGTTGTTGCCGGTCTAATCTACACATCCGTTTGTCTAACTTTTGTCGCTCCAACTGGCCTCTGGCTCCCGCTGCCACGCCCATTACCATTCCCATTTCCAGTACCAGTCCCAATCCCATCGCCATTAAAATTCCCATTCTAGAGGTCCTGCTGCTGCTGATGACAGCGCCTTTTTCCTGAGCTGTGAGCTGTGTGTTGACTCGTCTTTGCTCGTATTTATTTTCATTTATTCACCGGAAGTTGCACTCGGGTCGAGAGCAATTTCATGAAGCGTTTTCTTCTTAATTTCTGAGATTCCTTTCAGGCTGGCATTAGTTCCGTTTGTCTTGGCCCGTGTCCTCGGCTCCTTTGCGATGAGTTTCCTTAGATTTTTTTAATTGCTCAAACTTGTTGGACTTGCAGTTGGCAGTTTTTGATTGGCCAATTAGCCAGCGGCATTTTCAGCTATCGGTTATCAGCTATAAACTATTAAGATTAGAGGCCGTCGATGATTTGACCGCGTTAACGGTTCCTTGCATTTGTCGATTATACGACGATTAGCTTAATTAATTTTAAATAAGCGGTCTAATTATAACCGGTTATTATCGTTTTGTTTTATCTCTGTGCACGGATATACTTTTTTGGCAGTTTACAAATTGTATTTAGTTTAGACAAGCTTTTCTTTCAGTTTCTTAACATCTGTATTATATGACGAATTTTTCTAACACAAGTTTCGTTTATATTTGAAACACACGGCGTATGCGTAATATTAGCTTATTTTATTTTCGTTTTGGGAAATTTTAAAACTTATTTGTGAGAATTTTCAAGATATTTCGGTAATGGCTTGCTTAAGTTCATATCGGATCCTTTCAGCTTACACTGTTTTAATAATACCACACTGCGTATGCGTAATCTTGAGTTTAAAAATGGCACGTCTGGGAAAAGTCGAAGATTAATGAGTCCACTTGGCAAAAAAAATGAAGTGTAAACTTTACGCCTGCGGCGGCGTTCATATTTCCACCGTATGCATAATACAAAATTAATCTTGGCTGAACTTTGGCTTAATGGATGGCAAGTAATTAAGATCAACTATGCCGGGGATTCGGAATCCGATGCCGATGCCGCTGCCGTAACCAGCTCGTCAGCCGGGCGATTCGTTAATGAAAAATCAACCGGAAATGTCAAAGGCACCGAGTGAATAATGCCGACGATGGTACCCCAGTCTGATGTCCTCGAGCCACCAAGACAACATCTCACTTAATAATGCGAATAAAAAATAGGAAAAACAATGCGACCCCATAACTTAATTATGTCTCACCCACTAACCTAATTTAATGCATGGCCATTGGCCAATGCCGACATCCGGCCAGAGTGGCCACCTTCGCCTCTGCCCGCATCTTCATATCCGCCCCAGGTTGCGATAACTATTTTCAATACTTTGGAGTGCTCCCTCGGCCACTTGGATGTTGCCTTCAAGTCGGCCGTCTGATATCAGCCAGCATCAGCTGCATATTTAGCCTCGACGTCAATGCTACTTGCCACTTGATTAGGCGCTTGTGCTGGCTAATTGCGGCCTGGCCCGAAGGAAATTCACATTATTTTTAGTTGATTTGTCACAGAGGAAAACCAAGCCATCACTTCGGGACAATAAGATGGCTTAGCACTGTCCAAGACACTCGGATGTAGATAAAGATTAATTTTTAGGTAACTCCTTTATTAGAATTATTGCACTACTTTATAGAAATATCTGTTTTATTAAGAAATGGGATAATTGAAAAACAATTGGATAGCATAATAATTTAAATTTTTACAATTACATATTTTTAAAAATATAATACATAACTTAAAAGGATATTAAATATTTTTTTAAGCTCTAACATTGTTGACCAGTTCCTATTTTCAATTTAGCCTAGAAATATAATTTCCATTTTACTGCAACCTTTTTTCCTAAATTAAGCAGAAGTCCCATAAATTCAGCTTTTCGTCCGACATGAAATCAGAGCCACATACTTGCCTTTATTTGGCTGTTAATTACACTTCACTTTATGCTTTTTGATGGCCAAGTTTCGTCAAACAAGCAAATTGCTGTCAGAAGCACAAACATCAGCCGACATCCCCGAAAAGCATCCTTTTCGTTTATAATTTCTAGCTTGGCCGTCTTCGTTCTCCACGCCTTTTGTTAACTGGTGCGAACGGGTTAAAGTTAAATGTAGGAATACCCACTTTCGCCTTGCCAACCATTTTCCTCGGTTTGGCAGAGAGCAACTTGAGCACGTTCAACGCATTTTCTCATCAGCGTCGAAATTGCACTCAATTTTTGAAGGCTGCTGACGGTTCCCCTCCTTAAATCCTCAACCCTCCTTGTATACCCTTTTGCCTGCTAGGGAATATTTTGTCATATATTTTTTTAAAGGAAATGCATTGTTAAAAACCGTTCACTTGGAAAGGAGGGTATGCAGAACTATGGTATACCCATTATATTTTGGTGGGACTTAGCCAACATACTCAAACAAAACTAATTAATTACTTTTAAGTTTGGCAAATGCAATGAAATTTTCTAATTTTGTTTAATATTATTTTTTTATAAGTCAAGAAAAAATTTAAAAAAAATTTTTGTTTTATTTTTAAAGTTTTTACATTTTGGTCTAATTTTAGATTTGAGCTTTAGTTAAGTTATAATTTTAAAATAATTATGAACAGTGGTCTTCAGTAATTGTATCTTGGCATGCAACAAACTAACCATAAAATGTTAGAAAAAAAAAAGGAACTAAAGGGTATCCCTAAATCTCGGACTCCCCTTTAAAATACCAAAGGGTTCCTAAGTTTGTTGATGTGCTTGGCATCTGCTGCCTATCTATGGGTGCATTATGGGGTCGTCCCACTATATTTTGTGGCTCATCGGAAGTGCCAGCAGCAGCAGGTGGTTTATATGGGAAGTAGGGAGCAGCCTGCTGGCATTATTATTTGTTCGCCTGCAAATGAGATGGGCGCTTCAATTTGGCCACAGCCCTCGGATGCATACGGAATAATATATGTATGAGCAGCTTAGTTCACGGCTTTGTGGTCTTGCGTGTGAAATAGAAACGGGAATGATGCCGCAAGTTTTCCAGTTAACCTAAGTAGCATTAAAGTCGCATTTTAATTAAATGAAAGTCAAAAATTTCGCCACTGCGGTCAGTTTGCCGGCTGCCATGGAATGCGATTGCCCCACCACGAACTTTATGGCCCTAGGCCAATGCAATTGCTCTAATTATTTTACAGTTGAGCGACAAGCACGTGCCCGGTTCCCAGTCTCCGGAACTCACGATCCCAGCTTCCCTTAGCTTTTGCACCCCGTCGGATATAGATATTCCTCCCCAACTGGCTCACGTTCGGCGGAAATGTTTGTCGAAGGGAGCTGGCGAGGATTAGGGAAGCGTGAAATGCAGCTGAATCGCTCTTGTCGGGGCATTATAATGCACAAATGTTTGCTCTTGTCTCTGCTAAGTGGGTTCCCTTGTTCAGTAACCGATTTGGAGGACACAAACTCCAGCTAATGTGGCAATTTCCAATTTATCGATACAGATTTTTTGAAAACTAGGCTGGTTTTGAGAGAAACTTTTTTAACAGATTTAAAAGCCTAATAAATAAAAAAGAAAAACTTTTCAAAATAATTAAGGAATGACCAATGACTTTTGAGACATCGTGGTTTTTAATTAGGATTTATATTTAAAAAATTCCTTATAACAATTATTCCAATTATTACAATAAAATAGGTGCAAATAAGCTGGATATAATTTACAAAAATTCGAAGTAGGTAATAAATACTATTTAAAAATAAAAAACTCAGGTAGAATGTTTAATGAGCCAAACTTACACAAATAATTTATTTTTTTAAATCCTAAAATTAAAAGTGTCATCAAAATCGGTTTTGTGTAGAAGGTCTCAACTAGAAACAAACATTGAATTTCGGCACTTTTGCTATATCATTGCAATGGGAACGCAAGCTCATTTATAATTTTTGAACATCCCATTTGGTCAGCCCCGGCAAGGGCAGTTGTGGAAGTAAACAAAAACATTTCAACTTACTTGCAAATTTAATGAACACAAATGCAGAAGAGCATACAAAAAATGGAAATGGAAGAGCCTTCCACTCCGCTCCCCTTCGAAATAATGACACACAGAACGCATTCGGACGACGCTTAAGTAAACTTGTGGTGCCTGCCGCAACAGACACGCCACAATCTTGACTTGTGGGTCAGCCAAAAAATCCCCAAACCAATTCAATAAGAGCAATAGAACCGAAGGACAGGACGGTCGGATCTGGGGGCCTTGGACATCCCCTTCGACGAAAAAATCTACGAAATTCAATTAATTTAAATGCAGTTTTTTGTGAGCCTGCATCCATGTACTATATTGTGTGTATATAGTCGACGAGGCGAGGGGATCACTTTACAATGTAAATCTCAAGAGTGCGATGCCCCAACTGCCGCTTTTTATGCTTTGCATTTTTCTATTTAAGAGATGTTTCGTAGCCTCAAGCGGCGTCAACAAAAAATGCAAAATCTGCCAAAAAAGATAAAAGCCTTTGAAAGGCGGGATAGCAGAGCAAGATGGCATAAAAACTCGTCTAAGGCACCTAAAACTATGCGATAATGAACGACAAAGTTTGCTTGTGAAACTAAGGTCTCTTGGGTAGAATAAAAATTGTTTATGTGGACAACTTTAAGAATAAACTCTATTAATTTAGGCCAATGTTTAAAAAATATCGGCACAACGATCAGACCTTAAATAATTTATTGAATTGTTTTGTTTCAGTAAATTTGTAAGTTTATCTTTTCATGTTAAAACTTAATTAGTTAAATTTTAACATAAGATCTATGGTTTTTTATACGATATCAAATAGCCTTGTCTTTGGGGCGATCACGATATAAATTAAATATTTCTTTAAAAATAATTGTAATTGTAAAATTGTAAGCAACCTAAAGTATTTAGTTTTCAAATTTTTAAAGTTACATTAAATTTTCTTGTCTATGTAAAGAATTCTTGTGAATCGTATCTGACTCGTTTCATTTATTTTACTTTTTTTACATCCAGTTGCCTTCGCCCAATCAATTCCCCCACTAAATAGTTTTTGTTAATAGTTCGTTTTCTTTCTGCTGGTTTACCAAAATCCTCTGGTGGATTATTTGCGGGTGTTGGAGTGAATTTTCCACCCAAGTCCCTGCGGCCATGTGGTGCTCATGGAAAATTTATGATTCTCTAATGCCCGTTTAAATCAGCGATAATTGCATTTTATTTGCACTCGATGTCTGCAGTCTCCGCCAGCCAACGCGTTTCGGTCTGCAGTTCACATTCGTGTTGTTTTAGTTGTTTCTGGCGAAAATGTCATATTTGTGGTTTACTGTGCATTTTTCATTTGTTGGCCCAGTGCGGATGACCACATTTCAATTGATTCTTAATATGTTCATTTGGTTCTATTTTTTTTGGTCCGAAACTTAACATTGCTTTTAATTGTAAATATATTTATATCAATTTGTCCCACAATGGAATGAACTGATTTCGATGCCTAATTACCATTATCACTTTTAAATATTTTGTTCTGAATTATGTAGACCTTGTTAATTAGGTTGATTTAGACAGTTTAATTGGCACTCAATTGTGGGAACACAGAATATAATGGGAAAAGTGTGGGAGGGTTATGCAATTACTGTTTGACAGTATAATTATGGGCTGTGCCTTGAGTTGGTTACAAAATCAAGCGGATTTGTGCTTCAAAGTTTTGTTTACTTCCCTAGAATTGAGTGTTAAATATACGCAGGCATTTCTAATTAAAGATAGAAAAACAATTGACAAATGTTTCATTATTTTGGAAATTAATATTATTGGATTGCTAGCACGACAAAGCTTATTAACTTTATTATAAAACTTTTTAAAATGCCCTCAAATAAGTGGAAAATAATAAGTAGAATTGTTCTAAATTCCCCAAATAATTTGTCTTTGCTGCTTTTCTAAACCCAATCTTTGGGCTTTTAATTTTATTTAAGGTAATGTTCCTAAGTATATATTAGTAAATACATTAAATAATTTTTTTGAGTCTTAGCAGAGCTTGTTTTTGTTTTTGTTTTGTTTTTATAGATTATTTAAAGTTAAACATTTTCCACACTTCAATATTACGCTTCCGCCATGTTAGCTGTTTATATGCTTTAAATTACAATATAATTTTGAAATATATGCAATATTACATTCAATATGATTTATTCAAAAATGTTTCTTTTAAAAATGTCTTATTTAAAATAAAAGGTTAAACCATCAATTTATAAAATTGATTAAACAAATATTATCATTTAGCGTTATTTTAATTCGTTTATGTCAAAGAAAACTGTAAAATATTTTAAGACTGATTCAATTTTGTTAAATTATTTTATGCTCGTACGCAGATTTTTTTAAATTTTATATTACAAAAACACAATACTACATTTTAATCTTACAGAAAAATGTAGATCTTTGCCTTACTATTTTTTATTTATTTATTGATTTATTTACTTTGATTTATTTAAATTGTTATGGAATTAGTAGTCACTTTTCACAGGCAATAATAACACGAACTTTTCGGAATTCTCATATCCAGCTGTGTTTTTTCAGCCTTCGTGGCTCCGTCAAATCTAACCGCACTAATCATACCAAAAATACACACAAATCTCCAGAGCCAAGCGACAACGAGCGGCGAAAATAAACAAACTAGCAAACCAACCAAGGCGAAAAACAAACCAAACCGAATCGAAACTGAACTGAAACGGGGACCGAGCGAATTTCCAGAGAAAGATGCGGAGATTCGGAGATACGTCAAAACGCGCCAAGCGCGCAACGCAGACTGAGCCGAAATGATATTGAGACCAGGCCAGAAGATTGAATTGTGCAGCACTTGCTGGGTGGCAGGATGTCGTTTGCTATAGGGATGGTGATGGTGACGAAGGCACCATGCAAAAGGCGCAAAATCACTAAAGCCTGCGGCGCTGCCCTCCTGACCCACAATCCCACCCACAGCCAGCCCGGCTCAGAAATCCATTAACACCCGTCCGCCGCCCACCGACAGCCTTTCATTCATAAATCCCTCCTGCACTTTTGTTTACGCTACCGATTCCTGCGCAGGCGCCTTGGCCAAAACACTTGTTGCTCCACGTTCCGAGTATTTTCGGCTGCAATTGGTCCCAAAAATTTGACTTAGCTGTCCATCAAAATTTACAATTTGACGGCTGTCCCCAAAAATTTGGCCATAATTACTTAATTGGCCTCGTTCGACATCTTAGCTTTGGGCTATAAAAGGGTCAATCGTCTTGCCAAAATCCAAGAAAGCCGTCAAGATGGCCAGTCTCTCGTTGTATCGACTGATTATTTTTAATCTCTTGGAAGTCAATTTGAGCAATCTGATGGTGTTTCACTGCTGGTCGATAGAGGGTGAATATTATGAATATTTAAATATTTCCATGGGTTTTTAAATGTGTATTTTTTAGAGGCCCTTCCTCTGGCTGAGATGCTGAATGAGAACGGAATTTTTTCGCAATATATTGACCTGCAACAGGACCCCGAAAACTTGGCCAACATCCACAAGGACTATTTGGATAGTGAATTGGTCAGGCTGGGTGTGTTTTTGGACATGGGTTGTGAACAGGCTGAGCTCATAACCAATCAGGTAGGGTATTAAAAATATCACAATCGTATTTTAGTTTAAAAACATTTATTTTGATGTAAAACCTAAATTTCATTTTTAAAAAAATCGTATTTGATAAAAAAAAACTATTAAAAACGAGTTCTATAACCCTTTTCCATTATTTAATTTATATCTTTTTTGTAGTCCAGTCGTGCCCGTCTGTATAACCAAAATTTGCATTGGCTTCTTTACGATGAGGCAGGTAACCTTACCAAGTTAACCCAGCTTTTTGAGGCAGCGAATCTCAGTGTGAATGCGGACGTGACCTATGTCAGTCGTCAGGAGGAGGAGGTTTTTATCCTGCACGACGTCTACAATAAGGGAAGTCACTTGGGCGGACAGCTCAATATCACCGTAGACCAGAGTCTGCAGTGCAATCGAAGTCACTGCCAGGTTAGGGATTATCTCAGTGATTTGCATTTGCGACCCAGACTGCATCACCGCATGGATTTATCGAGCGTTACCTTTCGATTGGCCGCCTTGGTGGGTTGGCCAAAAAAAGTGAAGTAGATACCAAGTCATTGGTACCTTCCTTTCAGGTTTCTGTGCTGCCCATTAACTCCAGTGAGAAGGAGCTCCTCGAGTTCCTCAATAGCGACAGAGATTCCCACATGGACTCGATTTCTCGCATTGGCAATCGCCTTATTATGCACACTCAGGAAATACTCGGTTTCAAGTAGGTCAACCTTTGATTTTAACAAGAATTTACCAAGAGCCTAACCTGGGGTTAAATTTGTATGAGATCCTGGATAAAAAAACGCAAATTATATGCATTTAAATTTATGATAACACATTAGCTCTTTTATATTTTTTATTTCTATACTTTTTCTCTTTTTTTCCATAAATATATTGTTAAGGCTTCACTACATTTGGTGCGGCACGTGGAGCGTTCAGGATGCCTTTGGCGGAGCTATTGGCATGTTGACCAACGAGTCCGCTGAGCTCTGTACGTCGCCCTTCGTACCCTCCTGGAATCGCCTCCACTACGTGCATCCAATGACGGAGCAGGCTCAATTCCGGGCCGTCTGCATGTTTCGAACTCCCCACAATGCCGGAATCAAGGCGGCCGTGTTTTTGGAGCCATTCATGCCGAGCGTTTGGTTCGCCTTCGCCGGTCTCCTGATCTTCGCCGGAGTGCTGCTCTGGCTGATCTTCCACCTGGAGCGGCACTGGATGCGGCGTTGTCTGGACTTCATCCCCTCCCTGCTCAGCAGCTGCCTGATCAGTTTCGGAGCTGCCTGCATCCAGGGCTCCTATCTGATGCCCAAGTCAGCGGGTGGAAGAATAGCCTTCATTGCCGTGATGCTGACTTCGTTTCTCATGTACAACTACTACACCTCCATCGTGGTGTCCACTCTGCTGGGATCCCCAGTGCGCTCCAACATCAGGACCATCCAGCAGTTGGCCGACAGCTCCCTGGAAGTGGGCTTCGATACGGTGCCGTTTACCAAGACTTATCTGGTGGTGAGTGTATCATTGTCGGTATCTTGAAAATATTTTTTGGAAATTCTAAAAAAAGTTTTTTAAAAATAAATATTTAATGACTAGGAAATTACTTTATCCTTGCTATTCAAATGATTTAAAAATTCCTAAAATGATTAGGTACATAAATGAAATAATTTATCTGCTACACAAAAAAAGTATTCTCCCTACATTTTAGAAATTTAGTGTACATTTTATTTCTTTTTTTAAGTTTAGAAACTATATTTTTATGCTTAGTCGCTTAGTTAGTTTGAAGCTAATATTTCTTAGAGGTAGGAAACTTCTCCTATAAAAGAAAATATCTCCATCGACCCCAAATTTCAAACATTAAGAAAAATATACATTTTTATCGTCTTTAAGATGGGTTATTGAGAATGAGAATTAATGAAAATAAAATATAAAATTATCAACAGGGAAAGCTCTTAAAACTATATTACAAATGCAATTCAAAAGGTGAATTAATTCAGTAAAAGAGATTACAAAAGCTCAAATGGGATTTGATGGGATGTTCCATCTTTTATTAATTTCTTGAAATAATAAATATTTATTCCCCAGTCCTCGCCCCGCGCAGACATTCGGAGCCTGTACAAACAGAAGGTGGAGAGCAAGCGGGATCCCAATAGCGTGTGGCTTTCTCCGGAGGAGGGAGTGATCCGGGTGCGCGATCAGCCGGGATTCGTGTATACCTCGGAGGCCTCGTTCATGTACCACTTTGTGGAGAAGCACTACCTGCCGCGCGAGATCTCCGATCTGAACGAGATCATCCTGCGGCCGGAGAGCGCCGTTTACGGAATGGTTCACCTGAACTCCACCTACCGCCAGCTGCTCACTCAGATCCAGGTGCGGATGCTGGAGACGGGGATTATATCGAAGCAGAGTCGGTTCTTCAGCAAGACCAAGTTGCATACGTTCTCGAATAGCTTTCTCATCCAGGTGGGCATGGAATATGCCGCTCCCCTCTTCATTTCCCTGTTGGTGGCCTACTTTCTGGCCCTGCTGATCCTGGTCTTGGAAATCTGCTGGGCTCGTTATGCCAAAAAGAAATTAATCACCGTTCTCCCACAAAGTCAGTAAATGAAAAGCTTTGAATAATCATGGTGAGTGACTAAGCGTTTTCCCTTTCCTTTCTTGCTTTAAACATTTAAATTGTCTGGAAATTGGACATCCTATTTTACCATTTTGATTGGACTTGACAGGCCTGTCGAAAGCTTATTTTCGCATACCCATTAAGTTGTCAAGTCAAGTTCAGTTGGCAATTGACTTGTATTATGTCCATTCTGCTGGCATTATGAGTGCCCTATAAAAAGGCCTGCTGGCTCATAATCAGTATCATTAATTGCCAAGTTCTTTGTTCGAGCTTTCACCATGCTGGAATTGCACAACTTTATTTTATACAACTTTCTTCACATGGCCAGGTTGAGTCATGTCCTTATTTTGCACTGTTGGTCAATGGACTGTAAGTTACTAACTCTATAGTAATATCTCGATTTCCGATTTAATCTTTTCGTTTCAGCACTTGCACCCATAGCGATGTTGGCACAGTCTAAAAATATGTTCACCCAATTTAAAACACTGGAATCGCAACTCCACCTGGACGATGACTTTCTTAATCACAATATTATTAAGTTGGGCGTTTTCTTGGATATCAATTGCAATCAAAGTGGTGTTGTTTTGGAAAAGGTAAATATTTATATTATATATATAAAATATTTATTTTGTAAATTCAATTTTACAGGCCAGTGCCAAACGATTGTTGGGTCATCGGTATCACTGGCTTATCTACGATAGGTGGATGAACTTTTCCCTTATTGAAACTCACTTCAAGGAGGCCCAAATCTTTGTTGATGCCGATGTTACCTATGTCACGCATGATCCCAGCACGGAAAACTTTATACTCTTCGATCTGTACAATAGGGGAAGACAACTGGGAGGAAAACTTAATATAACAGCCGATCGGGAAATTTCATGCAACAAACAGAAGTGTCGAATCGAACGATATCTGAGTGATCTTCACACAAGGAGTCCCCTGCAGCACAGGAAGTCCTTCACTGGCTTAACCGTAAGAGCCACTGCAGCGGTAAGTAGTCCTTTTCAAAGAATATACTTTACAGCGATTAGAACGTTTTCCTACAGGTTACCGCTTTACCCCTGAACACCTCAATGGAGAAGATCTTTGAGTTTATGGAATCCAAAGATCGAATTCACCTGGATACATATGCCAGATTCGGCTATCAGGCACGACAGCCCCTGAGGGATATGTTGGACTGCAAGTGAGGAGTTTTTCTCGATACGAATGACTTTAAATCAACTATAAAACTTAGGTTTAAGTATATATTTAGAAATCGCTGGTCGGATGGCAATGCCACGGGCGGCATGATCGGAGATCTCATTCTGAATGACGCCGATTTGGCGATAGCTCCGTTCATCTACTCCTTCGATCGCGCTCTATTTGTGGAGCCCATCACGAAGTTCAGTGTTTTCCGGGAGATCTGCATGTTCCGCAATCCCCGGTCCGTGTCCGCTGGTTTGAGTGCCACGGAGTTCCTGCAGCCCTTCAGCGGAGGGGTTTGGCTGACCTTCGCCCTGCTGCTCCTCCTGGCCGGCTGCCTACTTTGGATCACCTTCATTCTGGAGCGTCGCACGGAGTGGAAGCCCTCGCTGCTGACCAGCTGCCTGCTCTCCTTCGGAGCTGGCTGCATTCAGGGGGCCTGGTTAACGCCACGATCGATGGGCGGGCGAATGGCCTTCTTCGCCCTGATGATGACCTCCTTCCTGATGTACAACTACTACACCTCCATTGTGGTGTCCAAGTTGCTGGGCCAGCCCATCAAGTCGAACATCCGGACACTGCAACAGCTGGCGGACAGCAGCCTGGAGGTCGGCATAGAGCCGGCCATATACACCCGCGTCTATGTGGAGACCTCCGAGGAGCCGGACGTGCGTAGTCTGTATCTGAACAAGGTGCTGGGCAGCAAACGATAGCCGGACCGCATTTGGCTGCCCACAGAGGACGGGGTCAGGACGGTGAGGGATCAGGAGGGCTTCGTCTACATAACCGGCGTGGCCACGGGCTACGAGTTCGTGCGGAAGCACTTCCTGCCTCACCAGATCTGCGAGCTCAACGAGATTCCGCTGCGCGATGCCTCTCATACCCACACGATCCTGGCGAAGAAGTCGCCCTATGCGGAGCTATTCAAACTAAGGTGGGTCAAGATTGAAGAGACTACTCTTTAGTCATTGCAGTCCTGTAATATCAACTGTATTCGATGGGCAATAATTTATTTGATAAGATATAGATTTTTCCAGAGGTCTTTAAAATTTCGTTGTTCTGAAGAATTCGCGGTCTTCTTTTGCTAAATAATTTCATGTTAGTCTAAAGAATTCGCGTTTTCTATCGACAGAAATGGTGGTTTCGTTTTTGTATACTCACTTTTAAATCTAGAATTAAAATATTAAAATCACGTTGTTCTGAAGAATTCGCGGTCTTCTTTTGCTAAATAATTCATGTTAATCTAAAGAATTCCCGTTTTCTATTGTTAGAATTGGTGGTTTAGTTTTTGAATACTCTCTATTAATTTTAGAATTCTTTTATGTATTGTTCAGTGAGCTGCGGATGCTGGAGACTGGAGTTCATTCGAAGCACGAGCGTTATTGGATGCAGACGAAGCTGCATTGTTATCAGCATAATCACACGGTAGCCGTGGGTCTGGAGTACGCTGCTCCCCTTTTTATCCTGCTGCTGGGTGGGATAATTCTCTGTATGGGCATACTGGGCTTGGAGGTCATCTGGTACCACCACTGCTCTCTCCACTAAGGTGAGCAGAACAGGCCAAGGACAATGGCAATTGTTTATGGGTAATTTCGGGCAATTTAAAAACAAACAACGCACATCGATGACAGCCAAATTGGTGGAATTTTTGAATCCATATAAAAAGGGACCTCGGGCCCAGAGAAATCAAAGTGAATAAGTCAACAATGCAGCTGGTGCAGTTGGCCAACTTTATTCTGGACAATCTCGTTCAATCGCGAATTGGATTCATTGTGTTTTTTCACTGTTGGCAGAGTGATGAAAGTGGGCAGGGAAACTTTATCTTATTCTGATATACGTAAACCCTTTTTTCTCCTTTCCAGGTCTTCAGTTTGCTCAACAATTCACCAAGCCCACTCATCCCATTCTTGCCTATCATCAGTTTGTTCAAATGAAGGGAGTTCAAAATTGGTCTCATTTAGAGCTGAATTACATGGGTCACTTGCAACCCACTCTGGGGATCTATGTAGATATTAAGTGTGATCGGGCCCAGGAATTATTGGAGGAGGTTTGATTCAGCACGACTCGATTAATGAATTATTTCCAACCATATTTTCCCTTAGGCCAGTCGGGAGCAGATCTACAATCAGCATTACCATTGGCTCTTGCATGGAAACCAGTCTGTTCTGGAGTTTTATGATCTATTTGCATCATTTAACATATCCATTGATGCGGATGTGAGTTATGTAAAGGAGAAGTTTCGAGAAAACAACTCCTCGGTTGTCTATGCCGTTTACGATGTCTACAGCAATGGGAAAATTATTGGTGGTCGGCTGAATGTGACTGGATCCCATGAAATGGCTTGTGAACCAGATGAATGTCGTAGGATTCGTTATCTAAGTTCCTTGCAAAAGCGTTCGAAATATGCAAACAGAGAGCAGCTAACTGATGTTGTCCTGAGGGGTAAGAGTTCACTTTTTTAGCTAAACCATATGAGTTTGAGTTCTCTTTCAGTGGCAACGGTGGTCACTCAACGACCTCTGACCTTGTCGGATGACGAACTTATACAATTTTTGAGCCAGGAGAACGACACTCACATAGACTCATTGGCCAGATTCGGCTTTCATCTGACCCTCATCCTTCGAGACTTGCTTCACTGCGAGTAAGTTTGGTACACTTATAAAAAAACGTAGTAAATCCAAAGATTTCATATTCATATGAATTTTTAAGTTAAAATATTTAGTTTATTAATTTTAGTAAATTTAAAAAATTTTTACTTGGATATTAATATTACATTTTAATTTTTAATGACGTAAATTCGTTAAATAAGACTAGCATTAAATCTAATATTTTCTACCGTGATTTAAATATTTTCAAATTAAATCAGTCAATTAAATATGTTTTACATTTAATATTAAAATTTTTATTTAATTTAAATAAATAACAGGAATCTTTAAATTCAATATGCAGATACATATTTTTATTTCGCTACACTCTTTGGAATAAAAACCCATTTAAACTCTTTTCCTGCAGGATGAAGTTCATTTTCTCGGATAGCTGGAGCAAGTCCGATGTTGTGGGCGGTTCAGTGGGTGCGGTGGTGGATCAGTCGGCGGACCTCACGGCCACGCCTTCTTTGGCCACCGAGGGCAGGCTCAAGTATTTGTCGGCCATTATCGAGACGGGCTTTTTCCGGTCGGTTTGTATTTTTCGAACGCCTCACAATGCCGGCCTACGCGGAGATGTATTCCTGCAGCCCTTCAGTCCTTTGGTTTGGTATCTCTTCGGGGGAGTTCTCTCGCTGATCGGAATCCTCCTGTGGATCACCTTCTATATGGAGTGCAAGCGAATGCGAAAACGGTGGAGATTGGATTACCTGCCCTCGCTGCTAACTACTTTTCTGATCAGTTTTGGAGCTGCCTGCATCCAAAGTTCATCCTTAATTCCACGCTCCGCCGGCGGAAGACTCATATACTTTGCCCTGTTCCTTATCAGCTTTATCATGTACAACTACTACACTTCGGTTGTGGTCTCTTCGCTGCTTAGTTCTCCTGTTAAGTCTAAAATCAAGACAATGCAGCAGCTGGCGGAGAGCTCTTTGACCGTTGGCCTGGAACCGTTGCCATTCACAAAGAGCTATCTAAATGTGGGTTTTACTTTTTTCCTTCAAATTTTCAATATTTTTTATTCTTTCAATTTAGTACTCACGACTTCCGGAGATCCATTTGTTTATAAAACGCAAAATCGACACGCAGACTCAGAATCCTGAGCTTTGGTTGCCCGCTGAACAAGGTGTTTTGAGGGTTAGGGATAATCCTGGTTACGTCTATGTTTTCGAGACCTCCTCCGGTTATGCCTATGTAGAACGATACTTTACGGCCCAACAGATTTGCGATTTGAATGAGGTTTTATTCCGACCCGAGCAATTATTCTACACGCACTTGCATCGCAACTCTACGTACAAGGAACTCTTCAGACTTCGGTGAGTGAGTGGGGAAATTTTAAAAAAGCATTTTATATAAATATTCTAATTTTTTAAAAATATTTACAATTTATTTAATTTTTTCCATTAATTAATTTAAAAGTCATTTCTTTTAAATGTCTTAAAAATGCTTGAAATGTTTTGAAAGTTATACAGATCTGTTCGCATTATTCGATTTAATAAATTTTAAAATATAAGCATTTGGTAATATTATTTTACTTAAGACTGCTTAGATGTTCATTTGGCTTAAAGGCTTCCATATTTTTAATCAGAACTTTTCAACTATTGGCGTCTATTAAGGGAAAGCTTTTAAAGTTTTTAAGTTAAGCCGATCTGGTCGCCCGATTTAATTTCAGAACAACCAAATTTACAGAGTTGGTAACACTATTTTATTACAGCTTCCTTAGAATCCTCGAAACTGGCGTCTATCGAAAGCAACGCAGCTACTGGGTGCACATGAAGCTCCATTGCGTGGCCCAGAATTTCGTGATCACCGTGGGAATGGAGTACGTGGCTCCCCTGCTTCTCATGCTGATCTGCGCCGATATCCTGGTCGTGATCATTCTGCTGGTGGAACTGGCCTGGAAGCGCTTTTTCAGCCGACCCATCTATCTCACGTAGAGCATTAAAATCCCTTTAAGCCGCTGTAACCACTATATAGTATTTGCACCCAGGCGAAAATAAAAACACTTTGCGTTAACTTTTCGCATCGCGAAATTATGCAGGGGCGAACGCTTTTCCTCACTTCCTGTTTTCGCGCCGGAAAATTGCAGCACGCCTCGTTAAACGGAGGGATGGGTGGTGGGGATTTCAAAGGACGTGGTGGCCATGTTTCCATGCGATTTTCGTATTTGCATTAAAAACTTTTCGTGTTTGGCGGTTACTTTTTATTCTCCATTTTCACTTTTGGCAATGATTTTATTCATTTTCCCCTTCGGCCCATTTTATTTGCATTTTTATGCCCAGCCACAGTCGAATTGAAAACTTTGTCCCCTGATGGCCACGTGTGAATGGTTAGATAACAGAGTGTGGGCCTAATACGGCCTATTAGAAACAGTTAACTCTGCTTTTTCCATTTCCCCAGCCGAAAAACCAGTAGTTTTCCCACCGCAGCAATCGCATTTTGCCCCGCCATGATTTATGAGATTTTAATGATTTTGCCAGAGGCGACAAATATTAGAAGCTTTATCGGAATTGATTGTACATTTAATATGAGTGAGTTGGGAGGGAAAATCTGATATTAAATAATGGTAAGAGAAATGTATAAAGTTGCCTTTTAATAAAATATATACAATATTTTTAGTACTCAAGCTGATATTTGCACTCTATCTTTTCCTAAATGACTCCCTGCCGACTGAAAAACTGCAACTGACACAAATGTTTGCCAAACAGCACTCACTGGCAATCCGGAATTCCCTACACATTACTATTATAAATTGCCTTAACAATTTGTCAACTCAATCTTGCTGTCAACAGGCCGTCGCTTGGGCCATAGTTTGCCCCATAAGGATAAGGGATACTTCCCTTTGCGGGGAGGACAACTTTGGAGTGACTCGAAATTGACAGGCAATTGTGAGAGTTATTTACAACAGTGAACACGGGTTTCCCTTTTCCTTTCCCTTGCCTCAGCCACTTTATTTTGCAATTTGTCAACAACATTTTTTATTTTGAAATGCAATGTATAACCCAGAGGCAAAGTAAAAAAGTGTTCCCTGCTTTGCGGCTGCGGTGCGAAATTGGTTTTGGCGGTTTCCGTACGTGCTAAATGAGCGCGAAATGGATTTAATTCAAACGGTGGATTCGCCACATATATATTGCGGAAAACAATTAATTTATTATTGGCAAACTCTCAGTCTGCGAGTCCGATAATTAGATTTAAGTGTACTGTACAATTTAGAGGGGGAGAGGGCAGGTTTATGGCCATCACCTCCAGCCATCATCAGTTTGATTACCCTTTCTGTTCCCCAAAGCCTGTCATATACGAAATGCCGTTGCGTTGCCGAGTGATATCTTAAGATTTATATGGCCCAATGCTGCGAACATCTTATCTGTAATTTAATCTGTTGCCCACTTAACGATAATGATAATGTCGATTGCAGCCTGCTATAGAGCTATAGCCCTGTTCTAGGCCCGCCTTCGACAAGTCCTCAGTAGGTTTTCATTGCTCCGACGGATTGAGTGGCAACCGGAAATAATTCGAAAGTGTATGTACGACCGATGTTGTTTGTTATTCACGCGGGGGAGAAGTGTTTATTGCACTTTAAGTCGGATTTATGGCCATCTTAGCATGGAAAGTGCCTCGCAAAAAGTACAGATTTGCTTTTCAAACGAAATTGTTCTAAACTTAGCCTGCATTTCCAGTTAGACGGGTAAATGTGGTTGGCATAACTTAACTGTTTTATTTCGAGTTAAGTAACCTCAATGTTGTCAAGTGCTTGAAAAATATTCTTATTGAGTTTATTAATTTCAAGGTTTAGAACAACCCTTATTTAACCTAAAAAACAGGTGTTTTTGGTAATTCGGAATTTCTTAGATTACGCATACGCCACGTGCTCCGATAGTAAAACAATAAACCTAAACCGAACTGCGATTAGTGCTTCTTATATTAAATTAAGCAACACAAAGCAAAGCAAAAACGCAAACGGCACTGGCTACTCGCATTCTAAAAGCTTAACTTACAAAAAATGCAATTAAAACAAGCTGAACCTTCAATTAACAGCTAACCACCACAGTTAAAACAATAACGAAGCTTTAAGTACCCTGAAAACGCTGGGTAAAAACGTGATTTATAAACTCAAGCCTATAGAATAATAAATACCATCAAGTACCCCTCAGCACAATTGCTATTTCCGATGACACAATATCTTCATAATCTAATCGATTCAATTTCGATTATCGGATTGTTAAGGATCTACAAATGTCAAAGACGCCTTGGTTGATAAGCATTTCCCACCATAAATAATGCCAAGGTTTGGAGATCACCGCCTTCGAGAAACTCAAACATCTTATCGTAATCTCCTCACTCTTGAAGAGTGTATAAACCCAGAGCAAAGGCACTTGCCAACCTGAAAAACGTGACGTTCGCCGACCGACCCCAACTCCCCCGCTTTCCCCAATCGAATGAAATGGAATCGAATTGAATTGAATTGAATTAAATTATATGTGAAATGCGTGTTACCTGCTACCGATCTACGTAGATCAACCTGCCTGATCGGCACTTTGGCACTTGGCACTTGTTGCATCTGCAGTTGTTTTAGTTTTTTATGCTGCCGCTGGCAACTCGCGTGATACCTCGCACTTTGGGTCCCAGCCGCTTGGCTTCATTGTTGTCGCCGATTGTTATTGGTTCTCGTTCAGTTGGGAGGGTTCGCACAGGTTCAGTCACTCATTGAACGCCTCGCAGCGCGAATCGGTGTCGTTGCCGTATTTATCAGTTCTCGGAGCCCGAACCCTCAGAACTAGCTAACCGGAAAATAGTGCTCGAAATGTAAGACTGTACTCCATAGATACCAAATTTGATATCAAATTTAAAAAAAATTTTAGTATGCCTAAATATTGAAAGAGAAAATTAAGGAAGTAGAAAAACTCCTTTCGCTGATAATTATAACCGGATGTGTAGTAAATTAAAATGATACAACCTTTTCTTAAAACACATGAATAGAAAATATAGTTTTTTTAAAGGATACTTATAATATTCCTCTCGAATGGGATATTTTGTATTTATTTCAAAAAGGTTTACCAACTTAAGGTTACTTACCTTAAACAGAAAATATTACAACCATTTTATAAGGCACATAAATTTAAATGAGATATTTTTTTAAAGGAAATTTATAATATTCCTCTTTAATTGAATATTTTGTATTTAGTTCAAAAAGGTTAACCAACCTAAGGTTACTTACCTTAAAAAGAAAAGAGAGTATACAAAAATCGAAAAACTGAGCCATTATCGTCTCAAATAATTTCTTAAAAAAGAGTATACAAAAATCTAAAAACTGAGCCATTATCGTCTCAAATAATTTCTTTAGCATTGTTTTTAGTGGCCTGGGAAATGATTTAAAAAAGAATAGTAAAAATAGAGAATTGACACAAATTTTGCTGTGCTATTACTTTGAAGTCCAAGGCAAGACATGCAAAAGTTCATCTATCAATCTCAGCTTACCGATGATATTTCGAAATGCATTTCGGTCGGGTATCGAATTTTTTGTTGGATATCAGGCAAATGTAATTGGATAGGGAAGTGCACTCCGAAGTGGGTCAACAACTTTAAAACTGCGCAAATGGATCAAGTGAATCTGGTGGATGAGTCAGTGGCTAACAAAATGCAAGACGGCTAAGAAGTTTTTCATACATTTCGGCACGAACAAATTGAATTCGCCAGTTAATTTGTTTTAATTATTTGCCAGTTGGCTTGTTTTAACTCCATTGGCTAACAGCACTCGTTGCTAATTGTTGATTATTTAATTTGATTTTTGCTTAGCCCATTGCAAGGTCAACTCAAATGATCTGGATAATTAAAGCTGTCAGTCAGGGGCGTTGATATAGAAAAATTTAGATGAAATTGGAACATGAGCGATGGATGGACTCAATATGCATTAACCGTTTTCCGGTTTAGTTTTTTTTTTGCCACCTATTTCCTCTTTCTTCTATTAGCAGTCACAAGTTCTGTCGGATGTAAACAAATCGTATAATCTGCACTTTGCCCTGCACAAATCATTGCCAAAAAACGGTTTATTTATATATACTGTTAAAAATCCGGTAATGCACATAGTTCATTTCCCCCTTTAGTTCGTTTCATTTAATCATCTGAAAGTCAAGGAATGGTTTGAAAAATAACATTGTAAGTTAGCTTGTCATAAAACATATTTACAGTTTGTTTAGTCTGAGAAACTCTTACAGTAATTTACTTACTTCATTAAAAATTTAAGCAAACAAATAGAAAATCGTACGTGCTGTGAAAATATGCCTCAAGGCACTTAACTATATAAATAACGAGGCTTTTAACCCGTCAAACCCTGAGTCTCAACTAAACAGCTGTCTTTTACTACCTTCAATACAATTTGTATATTTTTTAGCATTTATTGCACGTATTTTCCAACAAAAGTTCGATGTATTTGCTTAAGCGATTTCCCCTAGTGACCATATTTTGTCAAGTTCAAGACTACCTACGCACATGCTCAGCTTAACAAATTAAACAATTTGCTTAGATTCAACTCGAGCAAATAGTAGTTCACAATAAATAAACAGAGTGACTTAAGAGTGCATTGTTTGTTGAGAGCAATAGCATTTTCTTTTTACTTAAGAGATGGAAGAGCTTTTTCCCATGAAAGAGAACATAGTTAATTGTTGTCTAAGTTGAAGTGAGTAAATGTATTAAAAAAAGTGATTTCAGACTAATTGAGCTAAATTTTCTTTGAGGAAAATTAAGTGATAAAGTTTTGTTATAAAAAAAAAAATTTGGAAATACTGCAGTTTCTTAACTCTTCATAGGCCAATTTAATTAAAAATGCCAAATTTTCTTAACTCTTCTGCAGTTGAGTATGTTTTTAAGTCAGTTACGTTCAGTAACTTATAGAAAGCCTCGAAGGGCAGACCAATTTTTGGCACTTTCAAAGGGTTAGTCTTCAACCTGGCAATGCAGTTAGAAAATTATCAGATAATGTATAAAATAAGACTAAAGTGATTTTCTTAAACTTTTCAATAAAGACATCTAAGAAATAGTTAAAAGTTAAAATGTAAAATACGAAGATAAGAGTTTATTTGTACACAAAATGAATGCATTTGAAAGAAAAATTGTGTATAATCAGGAGTCATTTCCTAACTGTAATGCGCTGTTTATTTTTTGTATTTATTGCACGTTGCACTAAAAAAGTCCAACGAATTTCATTTGATGACTTCCCCAATTAACCGCTTTTTTCAAGTTCAAAAACCACCGACGCACATGCTTAGCCTGACAAATTAAACACTTTGTTTAAATATAACTTGAGCAGAGTGCAGTGTTTGAGAAGAGAAAATCGCACTTTTAAGTTTTAAGAGATGGAAAAGCTTTTGCTAATAAAAGAGAATATTCCACATTTTGTTTATGTTTAGTTAGGTATATAACACGGGTAGAGAGGTTTTAAGATCCATAATGATTATGATTTTTTAAATAATTATAGCTTTTTTAAATTTCTGAAAGTGTTTGGCCGTTTCGTTATTAAAATTTTTATGTAATTATAATTTTAAAAAAATGTTTTTGATTTCTTTTAGTTTGCCGGGTCAGTATGACGGCAAGCAAGCAGCAAGAGGCCGAGGCCGAGGCCGATCACGATCCCCAAGTGGTGGTTGCCCCTGGAGATGCCTCCCGTAGTTCTCGCAAGGAGCGGGGCCTTTGGCGGGATCTGACTTCCTACTGGATTCTCGGTCTGTGCAACAACTACGGATATGTGGTGATGCTAAGTGCTGCCCACGATATTATCAAGCAGTTTAATCCGGTGAGCAATCAATCCTTTTATTATTTAAATTTAATTGTAAAAATGGATGTATACTTATTTATTATTTATTTATTATTTTACAGAATGATGAGAGTGAAGACAGCTCTTCGGGTCGGAATTGTCACCTGGTATCGACGGGGGCTATTTTGCTGGCTGATGTGCTGCCCTCATTGTTTGTTAAGATACTAATGCCTTTCTTTCCATTTTGGGTCAAGTGAGTAGTCCTAGTTTTATAGGGGTGTTACCAAAAAAAACAGAAATTATAATGACCTAAATTTGAATAAATGTTTGAATAATTTAAATTTAATTTATAATAATTTATTTGCAGCTTTCGCATAGCTATCGCTGTGGCTTTTTCCGCAGCTGGTTTTCTGCTGGTTGGATTTGCCAATGCCGAATGGATGGCCCTCTTGGGAGTTATCATCACCTCAGCGAGCAGTGGAATCGGAGAGACCACTTTTTTGGCCTATTCATCGCGATACAACAAGTGAGTTTCTAAAGAGGGAAAATCCCTCAAAGGAATCTCCCTAATTCCTTTCCTTTCCCTTAGAAACGTGATATCCACCTGGTCATCCGGAACTGGTGGTGCCGGAGTCATCGGTTCCCTGAGCTATGCCAGCTTGAGATCTCTGGATTTCAGTCCCAGAGACACAATGCTGATTATGCTGATCTTCCCCGCTATCGAGGCCTTCGCCTTCTGGCTGCTGCTGCGTCGTCCACAGGTTGACATTCTGCCGGTGACGACAGTTGAGTCAACGGAGGTCCTTATCAACGACGAGAAGCCTTTGGTTGGCTTCAAGGAGAAGTTCTTCTACATCAAGCACCTCTTCAAGTATATGTTGCCCCTGTGCCTGGTGTATTTCTTCGAGTACTTTATTAATCAGGGATTGGTAAGCTAAATATTAAGCTATCAAGTTTTAAGTATATAGTAAATACTCCCTTGATCTTCCAGTTCGAACTGGTCTACTTCGAGGACATTTTCCTGGACAAGGACTCGCAGTACCGCTGGCTGAATGTGGACTATCAAATCGGCGTCTTCATTTCCCGCTCCTCGGTCAACGTCTTTCAGCTGGACAAGATCTGGCTGATGTCCATCTTCCAGTTCGTCAACGTCGTCTACTTCCTCACCGAGGTCATCTGGTGGTACACGCCCAGCATCTGGATCGTGTTCGCCATCGTCCTGTGGGAGGGACTCCTGGGCGGCGGCGCCTACGTGAACACCTTCTATCGGATGTCCAAGGAGATCTCGCCGGAGCGCCAGCAGTTCGCCATGGCCATGGTGGTCCAGTCGGACTCGTATGGCATCGCCCTGGCCGGATTCCTGGCCATTCCCGTCCACAACGCCATCTGCGGTCTTCCGGCGGCGGCCAGGAGCCTCGTCTGGTGATGCGGATCGGAAACAGGATCAGGATCAGATTATGCCTTTACTGTGTGCTTGTGTAGCTAATTAAGCGTGTATGTCTGATAGTATTAATCAATGGAACAGTGGACTCCCAGGAGCCAGATAGATGGTTATGTAGTTAGTATGCTTCTGTTCGACTACCCAATAAGGCTTAGTTTAGTAAACAAAAGTAAACATTGTTTTGCACTAAAGCAATCCCTCGTTTTATTTTTAAACAATTTTGATTTTTTTATTAATTTAGTTACTATAACATTTGGTAAGTATTTCGTAATACTTTGTTCTTTTTCTAAGAAATATAATTATACCCTTGTAGAGGGTATTATAATTTCAGTCAGATGTTTGCAACGCAGTGAAGGAGACGTTTCCGACCACATAAAGAATATATATTCTTGATCAGCACCAATAGCCGAGTCTATCTAGCCATGTCCGTCTGTCCGTCTGTCCGTCTGTCCGTTTCTATGCGAACTAGTCTCTCAGTTTTAAAGCTATCGCGATGAAACTTTCCCGAAAGTCTTCTTTCTATTGCAGGTAGTACATATGTCGGAGCGAGCCGGATCGGACCACTATATCTTAAGGCTCCCATAGGAATATTCAAACATATATAAGAAAATTCATTGTTACTTGTAGGAAGTAGGCGTTTTAATTCTTGACTACTTAAAAACAAAATTGAAATAAATCGAAACGCTGAATCTGGAATCCCTGGAACTGCACCGAGTGAGTATTCTTTTATCTACAAGGGTATATAAGCTTCGGCTGGCCGAAGGTAGCTTCCTTTCTTGTTTTTGTTTGATTTTTTAGGCTATGCTCCCATTTTTCAAAGATCGATGATTTTTAAAATGCTTTAACCTTATTGTATAAAATGTTTACCAATTTAAATTTAATTTTGGATTAAGAGATTAAGTTACAATATAATTTTGTAAGTACTTCCTGATTTAACAGGTTATGATCTCAATTTCCAAAGATCGATGACTTTTTACGTTTTTTATTTAGATTGTTTTTATTCTTATTATTCCTGTTTTAAAGTATCTCAATATACAAAGACCAGATTTTCCATCAAAACCCACTGCATAGATCAAGAATGTTTTACATTGCCAATGTCACTTTTAGTTTATTCTGATCCAAATGATCACGGCTAACCACCTTCATAGGCATACTGAACCGAGACAGAATATGCCCCACTTGTTTTCGGTTTATTCAACTCCAACAAAAATCCACTTACATTTAAACGTATTTACACTTGCTTCATATTATAATTAGCGTGTTTGCTTTTGTTTTCGTTGGTGGCGCTCAATAATTAAATCAATTTGTTGGCGGCTGCTAATTTGGTTTGATCGATGTTGAATCGAGCGGCGATCGTTTAGTTGGGGAGTGAGATGACTGATTGGGAGATCGAGACCCAAACTGAGTCGGGGCGAGATGTTACGTGGACCCACTCCACTCGCATTTTCAGTCGATCGGGAGCCGCCGTGCAAAGCGGAACGCGTCAGTCTAATATTACGTGTTTGTCCAATTCGGAAATTGAGTAACCGAGATGCGGGGCTTATCAGCGTTTCTGCTTTTGCTCTGCCTCCAACGGGTGAAGTCTGATGGGGCTGCAGCCGCACGGAGACCCAACATAATCATCATAATGGCCGACGATATGGTGGAACTAGTTTCGCCCTAATATATCATCACATTTCTAAAACAACCCGAATTTCAGGGCTTCGACGATGTGAGTTTTCGCGGTGGCCGGGAGTTTCTGACGCCCAATATCGACGCCTTGGCCTATCACGGTCGACTATTGGATCGCCTCTACGCCCCCGCGATGTGCACTCCCTCCCGGGGAGCTCTACTCAGCGGTCGCTATCCCATACACACAGGTTGGTACTATAAGTCTATAATGTAAGTCTATAATACGGTGAATAGAAAACGCTTGAAATAGTTTGACAAAACGCAACCTTTTTTGGCATTTATTTATTGTATTTTTTTTCGATTTTAAACTTGTGTATATTGTCATCACTCAAAAACACCTTTAAACGGAATAAAAGAAATTACGATTCTAAATTTATAACATCAATAGTATGATAAAAAATAATTATAATTTAATTATATCAACATTAAAATTCCAGTTGATTTACTCGCTTAGAAATTGTTTTAAGATATGAGGTATAATATTTTATTAAAAAAAAAATTTTGAATACTTTTTAAAGGTAACATTTTGTTAAATTTTACTACAAAAAGTTTTAAATTGACTTTAAAGATTATACATAGGTATATTATGAACGATATTTATTCAATATCAAACATGTTCAAGCTGTGCAGGCTTTAATAGTGTTATTAAAAATACAAATGAATAATGTCATTTTTATAGGCACCCAACACTTTGTGATCAGCAATGAAGAACCTTGGGCTCTTACCCTTAATGCCACTTTGATGCCGGAGATCTTTAGAGACGCAGGCTACTCCACCAACTTGGTGGGAAAGTGGCATCTGGGCTTCTCCCGGCCGGAATATACACCCACTCAGCGGGGATTTGACTACCACTACGGCTATTGGGGTGCCTATATAGACTACTACCAGAGACGATCCAAGATGCCGGTGGCCAATTACAGTCTGGGCTACGATTTCCGGCGGAACATGGAGTTGGAGTGTCAGGATCGTGGAGTTTACGTCACCGATTTGTTGACCGCCGAGGCGGAACGGTTGATCAAAGAGCATGCCGATAAGGAGAAACCGCTTTTCCTGATGCTCAGCCATCTGGCTACCCATACGGCCAACGAGGATGATCCTCTGCAGGCGCCGGAGGAGGAAATACGAAAGTTTTCGTACATCAAAGATCCCAACCGTAGGAAGTATGCGGGTAAGAAAACACAATTATTATCATTATAATCAATGGCGGATTAATTTGTTGGATTTGGATTTTGTTGTGGGGGGTGATGTCAAAACCATTTTTTTTTTGCATAGTTTTTGAATACCAAAATTGATTTCATTTTTCACCAGAGTGAGGGGTGATCTCTTACCCATATCTGTGGTCTGAGGTCTGTGAGCCGACTTTATCTAAGTCATCGACTAAAAAATGTTTAAAGTTTTAGCCAGAAACAAAGCATTACACTTAAATAAATTTTTGATAAATTGTTCATAAATTTCTATAAGCCTCATATTTTTATCGTTAATTTAATATGAGGCTACTATCGATGAAAAAGTCATAAAAATGATCTTTGTAAAACACAACAAAGACAATTGTACTATCATTAAGATCAAGTATCAATTGTTCTATCTTGAAATTCAAAGATTGGGGTAATAGGCTAAGAAGTTGTTATTAAGCCCTAAAATTTCATTATAAGTCAGAATTAGGAGTACTTCTTATAGATATGCTCCGAATCATATAATGTAGCCGAGGGAAGGATTAGTGTATTAAGATGTTTATGATGTACATAATATCCTTTTAAGTTTTGTAACGTCTAGTCTTTTTTTCCCGAATATTACACTTTGTAACTTTTCGATCTAAGTCTTGCTTAAACTTAATTTACATTTTAAATTTAATTTACGGAATTTTGTAACGTTTTTTACCCCATTATCGATCTAACCCTTAGCGATGGTCTCCAAGTTGGACCAGAGCGTGGGCCGCATAATGAGCACTCTGGCCAGCGCGGATCAGCTGGAGAACAGCATAGTGATCTTCTACTCGGACAACGGAGCGCCCTCGGTGGGGATGTTTGCCAATACGGGTTCCAATTATCCGCTTCGCGGGCAGAAGAATACGCCGTGGGAGGGCGGAGTGAGGGTGGCCGGAGCCATTTGGAGTTCCCAACTCCAGGCACGTGGCTCAATCTTTAGTCAGCCCATCTATGTGGCCGACTGGTTGCCCACGCTTTCCCGAGCGGCGGGCATTGAGCTAGATGATTCCTTAAGGCTAGACGGGATCGATTTGTGGCCCCAGCTATCGGGATCGGCGGATGCCCCACATGTTCCGCGGGAGATCCTGCACATTTTGGACGACGTGTGGCGGGTGGGTGCCCTCCAAATGGGTCAGTGGAAGTATGTGAATGGCACCACTGCCGCCGGCCAATACGACTCGGTGCTTACCTACCGCGAACTGGACGATCTGGATCCCCGAGAGAGTCGTTATGCGGTGACGGTGCGGAATTCCCCAACTTCGAGAGCCCTTTCCCACTTCGATTTGCGGCGACTGACGCAACAACGGATCTCGGTCATCCGACGATCGGCCACCGTGCGTTGTGGGGATCTCCAGAGGTCCTGCAATCCCCTGCTGGAGGAGTGCCTGTACGATATCTCCACGGATCCCTGCGAGCAGAGCAATCTGGCCTACTCCGAAAGGCACTCCGACGTTTTGGCCGCCTTGCGAAGACGTCTGCGCGAACTGAGAGCAAGTGCATCGATCCCGGGTAATCGAGCCAGCATGCCGGCGGCAAATCCCACATGGCACACCTGCGCCTGGGAGTCCTTCGAAGTGCAGAAACCAAAGATTGGTAACTAATTGTTATAAATAGGCATTCAATATCGATTTCTTACCCAAACATTTTCTAGTTCCTCTGGAGTGCGATTACCAAGGCCTTCCTTGTTAAATATCCCAAAATAGAAGGACGAAACTTGACCTTAAAATAAAGGAGCAATGCAATCATGATGCATAACTTTATCTGTAGGGCTGCAAATACATATCCTAGTTTAATAAAATATTCAGATAATAAACCTCGAAAAAACCACAGGGTGTGACATTTCCAAAGCAATAAACTCCTATTTCAAAAAATAACGGTAATAATTTTGAAAATAACAGATATGTTCACCTCTAACATTACTGTTAAAGCGAAACAGTGCGCAAAATCTGTTAACAAAAATACCCCATCTGGCAGCCCTCTTTATCTGGAATGTGGAATGTTAGGAAATAACATTTTTTGAATATTTAAATTAAAGTGTTTTGAACATAGTGTTTGAAATCCATTGATTCCTACCCACAAAATGATTACGATAAATAATAATTATGCCTACAATAAGCGTAATTTCCGCGCTGGAAATGCACATCGAACAGCTGACGAAGCATACACATACACAAACACATTGGAAAAAGGGGGTTGACAAAACCGGCTGACAGGATATAAATTAGAAAAACCAAACTTATAGCTAAATCTGCGAAGGACTCGTCATGGAGGAACGTGCGGTGCTGGCCAACATTGCGTCCATTATCACAAAGGATCTGCTAATTGACCAGCCGCCAGAGGACATCATTTCCGGCACTTATCCCCTGTTGTCCTTCGGCGAGGACGACGATGAGGCCGAGATCTTCGCCCTGATGCAGCGGAAACGGGCAATGGTCGCCAGCCGAAAGCGCAGGATGCTGCAGGAGCCGGAGGACCAGAAGCAGGACCTCAAGCAGCCCAAGCTGGAGTGGCTCCACTCCGAACTCAACCTCCTGCACCGCTACACGGATGCCCAGTTCGAGTCCTACCTCCACATGCGCAAGCTCACTTTCCTGGTGAGTTTGGGATGGGGTTTCTTAGGTGGTATCTATAAAGATGCGGGAATTTGGTATCCTGATGCTGAACTCCATTCCATTTTGATTACAATTATTGGAACATTTTGCTTGAATGTTTGAAAGTAAGCAATAAGGATTATCATTAAATTGAATTTTTCATTATAAGATCATATTTTTTACTATCTATAACAGCGGTCGGCAGCGTCCTATTAAGTGAGCATAGGAAATTGTTCTGCTCGAGCGCTGCCTCCACGTATACTGTAGAACAGCGGTCTGCGCACACACACTGTTAAGCCGCCCCGTACAATTTACTCACACAAATATAAAACAAAATGTAATTGTATGAGTGTGCCGACCGCTGATCTATAAAGTTATGTTAGTTATGTTAGCTGTTTCTAGTGGGAATCTAGTAGCCTTGTTTTGAAATTCTTTTAGGGATCAGTCACAAAAAAGTTACCAAGTAAAGGCTAAGAATGATCATTTAAGTAATTTTTTCACTATTATATAACATTTTTTACAATATATATTTTTAAAAACAATATTAAAAATTTGAATTTTAAGGGCAAACATTTATACTGTTGTACCAATATCAAAAATCACATTTATGTTACAATACTTTATCTGATATCCTCTCCCCTGAGGTAACTTTAAGTTCTTTACCGTGTAATATTTACAATTACCTAAATTGTAACATACAAATATATTATTAAAATAAATAATCATATTTTCAGAAAATCCAGCAAACCCTGGAGGAAATCCTTAGCGGAATCCCTTTGCCCGGCTATCCCACTCCGCCGGCGCAGACCATGTTGTCCCTGGCCCTGTGGAAGCTCGCCACCGACGAGCACTTCGAGGAGATCGCCCGGAAGTTCGGGCTGCCCTGGGCCCTCTGCCAGCAGGTGGTGCGGGGCTTCTGGCACTGCATCTCCGACAACTACGAGAGCTTCATCAAGTGGCCCAACTCGCTGGCGGCCCAGCGGAGCACCCTGCAGGGCTACCAGGGGCTGGAGGAGCTGCGCTGCTTCCGGGAGCTGTTCGGCATCATAACGCTGCGGCGGCTGGACGTCTTCCTGGAGTCGGAGCACGCCGAGGTGCCGGTGGTGCTGCAGTTGATCTGCAATGCGGAGCGCAAGATCGTCGACTGCTACGTGGAGCTGGCGCAGGAATACAGCTTCGAGGACTCGCCCATCGGCCAGACGCTGGCTCTGAATCCCAGGACCATGCCGGCGGGCAGCTATCTCATCGGCAGCGAGGTGTTCCCGCTGAAATCCTACCTGATGCGGCCCATCGAGGCCGAGTGCTTCCGCAAGGACGCGGTGTTCAACGAGCTGCTGCGACCCGCCTTCCAACTGGCCGAGAAGGTCCTGGATACCTTGGCCCGGCGCTTCAATACCCTGTACGCCCTGGAGGCGCGCGACCTGAACGAGGTGCGGCTCATCGTGGAGAGCATTTGTGCGATGCACAACCTGTGCGAGGAGTTCCAGGACGAGGGACTGGAGGACACCGGGCAGGGCTCCTTCAGCTGGGGCGGGCTGGCCGAGGGGGTGAGGGGCAGCGAGAAGGACTCCAAGGGACTGCAGCGGAGATTCGAGCTCCTCGACGAACTGGTGGCCATCGAGCCGGGCGAATAAATAATCCTAACACTTGGAACTTGTTCTGTTTTTTATGCGAGGTTTTCCGTCGTATTTTTGGAAATTAAGGATTAAGCTTTCAAGTCTTTAAGTTTAATACTCTTGATTTTGTAGATAAAGTCGTTTTCTTATATATATTTAATATTTGTTTATTAAAATAATAAAAACTTCACGTTTTTTAAGTAGATTTTGAGTTGATTAGGAATAAGATTTTGCGAAAAAAATGTAGGTTATTACATCACAAATTTTAATAATGGCTTAATATTATTATTTATGTTTATAAAATTAGGGATTAAGCTTAATATCTTAAGTCTAATACTCTTGATTTTATGGATATGGATATTTTTATTTAATATTTGTTTATTTTTAATAGATTTTAAGTTGATTAAAAATAAGTATTTGAATAAGATTTAGGTTATTACTTCACAAATTTTAATAATGGCTATATATTATTATTTATGTTTATTATTTTAAAAATATTTAAAGTTTAAAATATAAGTTTGGTTACCAAGGGGTTAATTCTCTGTTCACCTTAACAGCGCTCTGTTAACTAAATTTTCCACTGATCTGGTAGGACTCTGCATAAATCAAAACAAATACAAACATCTGTTCAGCCTAACAGCACTCTGTTAACTATAATTTTGGCCGATCTGGCAGCACCACTTGCGCATCAAAACAAATGCACGTGCGTTTATTTGTGGAAAATGGACGAGCACGATATTTTCAAACTGATTACGGCGGGCGTTCGCTTCACCAAGAGGCCCAAGGTAAGTGGATGTCAAAGAGAGTAATGCTCACAGCTCAACTAGCAATCATTGCAGAAGGAGGCACCCGCAAAAGAGCAGCCACAACCTGCGGTTTCCAAGAAAGAAGAGCCGGTGAAGAGCGAAACTTCAGATGAGGATGATGAAGAAAGCACGGAATTCCGCCTTTTGGCAGGAGGAACAGGCAGCCTGCCCAAGCGCAAGAAGTACAAGGAGGGCAAGGCGCCCTCCCCTAAGGAATTGGAGCTCCAAAAGGCCGCCGATGAGGCAAACGAGACGAGGAAACAGAACGGCATCAGTGTGCTGGGCAAGAAGGTCCCGCCACCGGTTTCCAGTTTCGAGGATCTAACCAAAAACTTCAAGCTGCTGCCGCGCCTGCAACAGAACCTGCTGGCCCGCCACTTCGACCGGCCCACGCCCATCCAGATGCAGGCGCTGCCCGTGCTCCTCCAGCGGCGCGCTTTGATGGCCTGTGCGCCCACGGGATCCGGCAAAACGCTGGCCTTTCTCACGCCCCTCATCGATGGTTTACGGTCGCACAAGACCAGCGGCCTTAGGGCCTTGATTCTGGCGCCCACCCGCGAGTTGGCCCAGCAGATCTACCGCGAGTGCGCGGAACTCACGCGGGAAACTGGACTGCGCACCCACTTCATCAGCAAGGTGAGCGAGGCGAAGCAGAAGCACGGAGCGGAGTGCAAGCAGCGCTACGACATCCTCGTTTCCACACCGAATAGGGTAAGATTCCTGCTGCAACAGGAGCCACCGCTACTGGACCTCTCGCTCGTCGAATGGTTCGTGCTGGACGAGGCCGATCGACTGATGGAGGAGGGTCAGAACAACTTCAAGGAGCAGCTGGACGACATCTACGCCGCCTGCTCGCTGCCCAGCAAGTGCGTGGCCTTCTTCAGTGCCACCTACACGGTGCCGGTGGCCAAGTGGGCGCTGCGGCACCTCAAGAACCTGGTGCGCATCACCGTGGGCGTGCAGAACAGCGCCACGGAGACGGTGCAGCAGGAGCTGCTGTTCGTGGGCTCCGAAGGCGGCAAGCTGGTGGCCATGCGCGACCTGGTGCGCCAGGGCCTCCAGCCGCCGGTGCTCGTCTTTGTGCAGAGCAAGGAGCGCGCCAAGCAGCTGTTCGAGGAGCTGCTCTACGACGGCATCAACGTGGACGTCATCCATGCCGAGCGCAGCCAGCATCAGCGGGACAACTGCGTGCGCGCCTTTCGCGAGGGCAGCATCTGGGTGCTCATCTGCACGGAGCTCATGGGCCGCGGCATTGACTTCAAGGGCGTCAATCTGGTGATCAACTACGACTTTCCGCCCACCACCATTTCGTACATTCATCGGATAGGCAGGACGGGGCGAGCAGGACGTCCAGGTCGAGCCATTACCTTTTTTACACAGGAGGACACGGCCAATTTGAGGAGGTAAATTCGGGCTGACTGAAAGAATATATGATTCAATTTAACCCACTATCTTTACCCTTAGTATTGCCCTCATAATTAAAAACTCTGGCGGTTCTGTCCCTGAGTACATGCTGCAAATGAAAAAGGTCCGCAAGTCGGAGGCCAAAATGCGGGCCAAGAAACCTTTGGAACGCGAGGATATATCGACTAAAATACGACCGGAGGCGAAAAGCGAGGAGACTCACAAGGCAGGCAAACTGAAGAAAGTTGAAAAGACGGAAAAGGTGATGAAAAAGCGGCAGGGCGGGGAAAATGATTCAAAGCCAAAGCAGAAAAAGTTGGACAAAATCAAAGGCGACCTCAAAACGGCGGAAAAGAGAAAGGGAAAAGCGTCAAAAATAAAAAAGAAGAAGTAAATTTTAGACAAATTATTAAAATAAAGTATTCTTAAAAGAAACAAAAAGAAAAAATAAACAATATTATTTTGAATTTGAATAACCGCTTCCATTAACAATATAAATTAGAGATGACCCAAAAAGCATTCGATAACTTTTAAGCGGTGTGTGACACGGCTAAGCTAGCGGTGACACAAACCTTTTAATGTGACTGTATTTCCAATAGTTTAAAGGGTAAACATGGTATTAATGGCACATCTAATCACTGCCTCACCGATCAAAACAACAACATCTCCGACACGTCAGAATAGAATACTCTTGAGAATATTTGTTTTTCGAGCAGAGCAGATATTTGCACAGCCGTCGTTGGCCTGCATTGGACAAAACTGGGAAGTACACGCCAGAAGCAGACACTTGGAGCCATGGCGCGGAACGTGGCCCTGCTGGGATTGGCCCTGATTGCGATTTCCTCGGTGGTCGCCCTGCCCGTCACGCAGACCAAGAAGGATCCCAAGGAGGCGGAGTCCTCCACCCCGGCCACCGCCGACGTGGAGACGGCCCTGGAGTACGAGCGCTATCTGCGGGAGGTGGTCGAGGCCCTCGAGGCGGATCCCGAGTTCCGCAAGAAGCTGGACAAGGCGCCCGAGGCCGACATCCGGGTGAGTAAGACGGGGAATTCCGGGAACATCGTCGTCCACGCTTGTGATTCGTCATTGCCAAGTATCTTCTGTTTCTACAGTAGTTCTCCCTATGTGGAAGCCTTTTTTAATCAATAAAAGCTATTTAATTGGTAGTAATAGGTTATATGTATCAGGACATTTGCCATACATTTTGAAGTAATAGGAGTCTTTAGTATACACTTATCATTTTTATTCTAATTTTATTTCAAATTTTGAAATATAGTAAACGTTTTTTTCAAAAGTTTCTCAAAAAAGAATTCGAAATGTATTCTGAGAAATTCACAAAAATATTTTCTTTTTAAACCCGTAACAATCGTAAAAAAATCTTTATAAATCTTGAAACTTTTACAATCGTCATAAAATATGATGATGAAGTTGTAAATCACCCCCATCGGGCTTCTATATACAATAGCTTTCATAAGAATGATCGGAAAAGCTGCAAAAATTACGCTCTTTTTAAAAACATTTCGCAGATTCCTTAATCAATGCTAATTTTTTAAATATTTGTCTTTACTTTGTTTAAATATATAGACAATTTTTGTATATACTTGAACATACTATTTTAGTCACATTAGTATAATCTGCTAGGGTATTAATGCTTCGGTTGCCGAAAGCTAGCTTCTGTTGTCGTTAAACATTATATTTTCGCCGTAAAAATGGAGATAAATAAAACCTGACAAAAATGTAATATGGCATTAGGAGTAGCATGACCTTGTGAGTTCCTCTTTCTAATCCCTGGCTTATTGTTCCCATACGCAGAGCGGCAAGATCGCCCAGGAGCTGGACTATGTGAACCACCATGTGCGCACCAAGCTGGACGAGATCAAGCGGCGCGAGGTGGAGCGCCTGCGCGAACTGGCCAACCAGGCGTACGAGCTGTCCAACGACATTGACCGGAAGCACATCAAGGTGTCCCAGCACCTGGACCACGACAACGAGCACACCTTCGAGATCGAGGACCTGCGCAAGCTGATCCAGAAGACCTCCGACGACCTGGCCGAGGCGGATCGCAAGCGGCGCGGCGAGTTCAAGGAGTACGAAATGCAGAAGGAGTTCGAGCGGGAGGCGCAGAAGAAGGAGATGGACGAGGAGTCGCGCAAGAAGTTCGAGGCGGAGGTCAAGGAGAAGGAGAAGAAGCACCAGGACCACGAGAAGCTGCACCACCCGGGCAACAAGGCCCAGCTGGAGGATGTGTGGGAGAAGCAGGACCACATGGACAAGAACGACTTTGACCCGAAGACCTTCTTCTCGATCCACGATGTCGACAGCAACGGCTACTGGGACGAGGCGGAGGTCAAGGCCCTGTTCGTCAAGGAGCTGGACAAGGTCTATCAAAGCGATCTGCCCGAGGACGACATGAGGGAGCGGGCCGAGGAGATGGAGCGCATGCGCGAGCACTACTTCCAGGAGACCGACTCGAACCACGACGGCCTGATCAGCATCCAGGAGTTCATGGTGCAGACCAACAAGGAGGAGTTCCAGAAGGACCCCGAGTGGGAGACGATCGACCGACAGCCGCAGTACTCACACGAGGAGTACTTGGAGTACGAGCGCCGGCGCCAGGAGGAGGTGCAGCGCCTGATCGCCCAAGGTCAACTGCCCCCGCATCCGAACATGCCGCAGGGATACTACGCCGCTCCACCACCGGGCGGCGTGGCCTACCAGCAGGCGCCACCGGCGGGCGGACAACTGCACTACCAGCAACCCGACCAGGTGCACGCCCAGCAGCAGCAGCAATACGCGCAGCAGCAACAGCAGTACGCTCAACAGTACCAGCAGCAGCAGTACGGACAGCAGCCAGTGCAGCTGCAGCCCAACCAGGTGTATCAGCACGTCGGACAGGTCCCGCAGCAACAACAGCCAGTCTACCAGCAGCAGCAACAACAGCCTGTCTATCAGCAGCAGCAACAGCAGCCCGTCTACCAGCAGCAACAACCTGTGCAACAGCAGCAGCAGCAACAACAACCTGTACAACAGCAACAGCAACCCGTACTGCAGCAACAGCAACAACAGCCTGTGCAACAGCAGCAGCAGCAAACCGCTCAACAGCAGCCCATTCCACAGCAGCAAGTCCACAATCAGAGCCCTCCGCCCGCTCAAAATCAACAGGTGCCGGTGCAGCAGCAACAAAAACAACACCAGGAAACGGCAAATCAGGCAAATCAGCAACATTAAACATTCCCTTGCTGAAGCATTTCTTTTAGGCCACTTAAGCAAAGCATTACAAACTTTTGGTAACGAGAACACAATGTGATTGGACTGAAATAGCTCACTAAAATCAATATATCTCACATACATCTCATGGTTATGTAGAAAATTTACAAAGAAACAACTGTTTGTCAACGGTTACCGCATTCTCTTTTTAAATTTGATACTTCTTTCTTTTTGTACTCTTTTCTCTCTCATCCCCTAGCTCTGCATTTGCGCGATGTATTTTTTAAACGAATTTTTTGTACATATGAGTTGATGCCTAAACATCAGGAACATAATAAATGCAGTGAAACGATGGGTGTTTTGTTTTTATTCCAATCCAATCGAAATCTAACAAAAACAAGAAAGGAAGCTAGCTTCGGCAAGCCGAAGCTTATATTGCCTTGCAGATCATTCTATTAATTTACAAATCGCAAAAATGTTAAATTTCTTATTATTTCACATTAATTTTTCGATCGTTTCTATCACAGCTATATGATATAGTAGTTCGATCTTTTAAAAATTAAAATCAAAATTCGGAAATATTTCAAAATAGTCATATCCCAGAGTAGAAGGAACTGTAATAAAAACCAACAAAGATATAATTTTTTTCCCATTAATTTCCATTTAATTTTTCGACCGTTCCTATGGCAGCTATATGATATAGTGATCCGATTTAAAAAACAAAAAAACCGAAAATCAGAAATATATAAAAAAAAATGTTCCCAAGACTAGAAGGTAAAATTTCAAAAAACACTGGAGCTAGAATTTTTTTACGTTTTTTTTTTTGATCCTTCCTATGGGAGCTATAAGATATAGTTGTCCGATCCGTTTGGTTCCGACATATATACTACCTGCAATAGAAATACGAATTTTACGAAAGTTTCATCCCGATAGCTTTAAAACTGAGAGACTAGTTTGCGTAGAAACGGACGGACAGACGGACGGACAGACGGACATGGCTAGATCGACTCGTCTAGTGATGCTGATCAAGAATATATATACTTTATGGGGTCGGAAACGTCTCCTTCAATGCGTTGCAAACTTCTGACTGAAATCATAATACCCTCTGCAAGGGTATAACAAGAAAGGAAATTAACTTCGGCCAGCCAAAGTTTATATACCCTTGCAGGTAAAATATATGCCAGGGATTTTTATACCCTTGCAGAGGGTATTATGATTTCAGTCGGAAGTTTGCAACGCAGTGAAGGAGACGTTTCCGACCCCATAAAGTATATATATTCTTGATCAGCATCACAAGACGAGTCGATCTAGCCATGTCCGTCTGTCCGTCTGTCTGTTTCTACGCAAACTAGTCTCTCAGTTTTTGAGCTATCGGGACGAAATTTTCGCAAAAGTCTTCTTTCTATTGCAGGTAGTATATATGTCGGAGCCGACCGGATCGGACAACTATATCTTATAGCTCCCATAGGAAGGATCGGAAGAAAAAAACTTTAAAAAATTCTAGCTTCGGTGTTTTCTGAAATATTACCTTCTACTTTTGGGGATGTTATTTTCTAAATATTTCTGAATTTCGAATTAATTATTTAAAAAATCTGACTACTATAACATATAGCTGCCATATCGATCGGAAAATTAATGGAAAAGTAATAGGAAATAAATCCTAGCTTCTTTGGTTTTTATTGTATTATCTTCTACTCTAGGATATAACTCTTTTTAAATATTTCCGAATTTCAATTTTAATTTGATCAAAATCGGACGACTATATCATATAGCTGCCATAGGAACGATCGGAAAATTAATGAGAAATATTAGAAAATTGAACATTTTTGCGCTTTGTTAATTAATAGGAATGATCTGCAAGGGTATATAAGCTTCGGCTGGCCGAAGCTAGCTTCCTTTCTTGTTTTGAAGTGTTTTTAAGATACGTTTATATTTTACAGCCGAATTTATGTACATAAACCGGACGCTTTATAAGGTAAGACTAACTATACAATTTTTGCGGTAGAGGCAAATTTCGAGAAAAACGCGTTTAAAGATTCAAGTTCTCTTTTGGTCATTTAAAAAAAATCCTTTTAACCACTTATAATATCTAAGTTAAAAGTGCAATTTAGACAAAAAAGTTTTGATTTTTGGAAACCGAGACATAAACACTTTAAAAAGCAAAACAAAAATGGAATGAGTAAGGAATGAAATTGTTCATAAAAAAATACTGTCCGATCCAAAAAAAACAATGTTTTTTTCTTTGAAAAATTATATTTCTGTCGTATTATATTTCAACTGTAAAGAGGCATGTTAAACTTTATTTGTCATAATTTCTTCACAATTGTATATTCATAATTGAAAATGTTTCCCAAATTTAAATATCCAACCAATGTTCTTCACGAATTTCAGCACGTCTGACCCACATATAAAAAATCACTAGCGCAAATGGAAAAAATCCAAGAACTGTTGAAGGATAAGAATAAGAACATTATTGAATGTGTAATAATTTTCGACACAAAAGTTGATATCAGAACTTTTGTATGATAAGATAAGATCATCACTAATTTTTTACCTCGTCAAGAGGTGTTTTTGTTTGCTATCAGTAGTTTTTATACACGCTAGTCGTAGACTAGACATGTCCGTCTGTCTGTATCAAAACAAATTTGTTGTTGCAAATTTGTTGAATACCCAAATTTGTTTCATTTTTTACCCGAGTGATCTATCACTTATACAAAACTTTCCACTAATAAAAAAATCTTTTAAAATGTGGGCGCTAACATAATTTACGTTGTGGGCTTTAGATTGGGCATGGAAATCGGTTTAAACAAATTTTCGGTACGTAGAATTACTAAAATCAACATGAGAAATCTGAACAGTCAAGCTTTTGTAGTTTTAAAGATCTAAGCATTCTTACGGATAGATAGACAAACAGGCGGACATGGCTGGATCGATCAAAATATATATACTTTATATGGTTTTAAACACACCTTATATTCATTATTACATTAAAAAATACCTTTTATAATAAATATATCAACTCACGAATAAAGGTACCAATAATCTCTATAGGCTGACGGCCAAAAGTCCATTGAGGAGGGTCGTGCCAGTCCAAGACATTTAAATTGCGATCGTTGAGAATCAGATAAGTATACACTAAATGAGATACTGGTAAACAAAGTGCATTAATTACACATAGTCGTTTCCATTTCTGAAATTTTAACACTTAATTAAAAGTAAAATGAGTTTTTTTTTCAAAAAATTTACATCAATCATCCACACTGCAGCAATTAGTATAAGTCTATTGATCGGACCCACCAAAATAATGTTATACGATATAAAATATTTCAAAAAAAATTTTTTGCCTGAAAATAAATTGTCTTTTATAATAACAATATTTATCTATTAGTTTTAATTACCTTGCGGGGCTATTAAATACATATATTCAAAAGCCGGAGAAACTATCAGAGCAAGTGAAATCGTAATTTTAATAAATTTTAAATAGGTTGGCTTATCAATAAAGCACATTTTAGGGAACTTGTATTGTATCGACTTCTGTGTAAATTTGTTGTAAATTCCAGTGTGACAGGTAAATCAATAGGTACACATACTGGTAAAAAAAACATGGAAGCCCTGAAGTTTAGTCTTCAAAACAAGAGGGGACGCTATAGTCGGGTGTCCCGACTATGAGATACCTGTTACTCAGCTAAAGGGAGTGCGAGGGAGATGGAGATATACAACTTTGATCGGGCAAAACTTTTTAGCGAATGCTCCGATTTGAAAAATTTCTTCTACATTTCGATATGTATAAATAAACGCAATATTTATACTTCTCCGAAATCTTTAAAGGTGTGGGCACTAGACACGTTAAACTTTATTTGTCAAAATTTCTTCACAATTGTACATTTATCATCGAAAATGTTCTCTAAATTTAAATATCCAACCAATCCTCTTCACGACGGTCAGTACGTCTGACCCACATATAATAAATCACGAGCGCAAATGGAATAAATCCAAGAACTGTTGAAGGATAAGTACGAGAAAATTTTAGAAAGTGTATTTATGCTATCGAAGGTGTACAAATTGTTCGTCACAGAAGTTGATATCATAACTTTTGAATGCTGAAGGTGCGATCGTCACTCATTTTTTACCTCGTCAAGAGGTGTTTTTGTTTGATATCAATAGTTTTTATACCCGGTACTCGTAGAATAAAAGTGTATATTGCATTCGTTCAAAAGTATGTAACAGGTAAAGTTAAGCGTATAAATTCTTGATAAGGATCACTAGCCGAGTCTGTCTAGCCATGTCCGTATGTCTGTATCAAAACAAATTTGTTGTTGAAAATATTTTGAATACCCAAATTTGTTTTAGATGCATTTATGCATTTATACTTCTCCAAATTCTTTAAAAATGTGGGCACCAGACAAATTTTAAAATCGTTTGTGGGCCATTGTGGGCGTTAGAGGGGGCGGGGCGCTGTTACATACTTTTGCAAAACTATACGTTCTATGGTCTAAAACACTATCCTTTGCCTGTTAGTAGTTAGTGTTCAAGTAGTTATTGAAGAAGTTTATCTTCTTGTTTTGTAATGTTAAAGATGCGTATTAATCCTGTTTCGTATTCATTACGACATTCAAAAATTATTTTTCTAATAATTATATCAACTCACTAATGAAGGTAATAATCATCTCTATAGCCCGACGGCCAAACGAATTATTGCTTTCAAAAGTCCATTTAGGAGGGTCGTGCCAATCCAAAACATTTATATTGGGATTGTTGATAATCAGATAGGTATACACTAAATGAGATACTGGCAAACATAGTGCATTAATTACACATAGTCGTTTCCATTGCTGAAATTTTAAAACTTTTAATTAGTAGTAAAATATGTTTTCAAAAAACTTACATCAATAATCCACACTGCAGCAATTAATATAAGTCTATTGATCGGGCCCACAAGGATAATGTTATACGATATGAAATATTTCAAATAAATTTTTTTACCTGAAAATAAGTCTGCCTTCATAATAACAATATTTATCTATTTATTTTAACTACCTTGCGGGGTTATTAAATACCAATATTCAAAAAACGCAGAAGCGATTAGAGCAAGTGAAAACAGACTTTTAATAATTTTTAAATGGGTAGGCTTATCAATAAAGCACATTTTAAGGAACTTATATTAAATCGACTTCTGTGTAATGCTGATGTAAGTTCCAGTGTGACAGTAAAATCAATAGCTTCACTGGTAAAAAAAAACATGCAAGCCCTAAAATCAAGTAAATCGCCCTATTTATACCCGTTACTCATGAAAAAGTATGTAACAGATAGAAGGAAGCGGTACCGACACTATAAAGTCTGTCCGTCTGTCTGTTCGTATGAACGAGAGATCTCGGAAGCTACAAATGCTAGAAGGTTGGAATTAATCACACATATTCTTGGGTTTTCTACGCAGCGCAAGTTTATTTTATCCGAGCGCCAACGCCCAGCTCTACGCCTGCTTTCCACATCTTTACGAATTTTGTAAAAGTGTAAATGCCATTTTATTATTTTTTTTAGTTATCGTTGTTGTTGTGTAAAAATCATATAACATTGTGGTTTTGTATTGATTTTAGATAGGACGTCAGGTTAATAGATTTAAAATAAGACTCAACCAATTATTTTAATTTTTGTTCTCATGACTTTTTAATGGGTAGTCCGATTTAAATTCTTCTACATTTCAATAGGTATTAATAAGCGCAACAAAATAACATTTGAACTTTTACAAAACCTGTAAATATGTGTTATTTACTTTAATTTTAAATATTAAGGAAACCAAAATTATGTATCCAGTTTTCCTTTGAATAAAGGACATCGATACGTCTGTCAGTGTCCTCATGTGAATGTTATGTTGTTTTTACAGTTATTATGTATCAAATAAAAACACCTCTTAACGAGGTAAAAAACTAGTGACGATCGCGCCTTCAACATACAAAAGTTCTGATATCAACATTTGTGACGAAAAATTATTACACTCGTCATTAAATAGACTTTCTAATCTTTTCTCATTCGGCCCGCCCTAGCAAACTATTCCAGCCTTTTTCCCTTTACAGGCATTTTCTATTGCAGCGTGCCGAATGAGAAAATATTAGAAAGTCTATTTAATGACGAGTGTAATAATTTTTCGTCACAAATGTTGATATCAGAACTTTTGTATGTTGAAGGCGCGATCGTCACTAGTTTTTTACCTCGTTAAGAGGTGTTTTTATTTGATATCAGAAGTTTTTGTTTGTTTACATTTGCTCTCATAGGAGCTAATATATACATTTAAATTTAAATTGGTAAGCCATTGTATTAAACGAATTAAGTTAAAAAGGCGATGAAGTATATCAAAATACCTTTTAAACGAGTTATAGCACATGGGTGTACCTTTAGTAGTGTAGAACTTACAAACTAACGAAATTGAGCTATTTTTAGCTTTTTTCCCGCTAAAGTAGCGGCTTTTTCCAAAAGTCGTAGAACAAAAGATTTCTATATGGAACTCTTAAGTGCAAATTTACTGATTCCATGACCCTAAAATACAGTTCGTATACCCTCACACAAAATTCAATACTAAGGGAGTGTTAGTTGCTCGAGCTGGCAAAAGTGGCTATTTTCGTATAAAAATAACTTTTAAACGTGACTTTTTACAGTAATGTGTTATATACCAAAATTTAAGGAATCTCAAGGGCTATATATTTTAAAGTTGTAAGGAAAATCTTTAGAGCCGTTTTTGAGAAAATTAAAAAAAAGCTAAAAAAAAAGTTTAAACAAATTTTCTTTTGTTCATATCTTTTTAACTATTACATTTACACAAATTGCATATAGAAGGCGTTTATAGCATTTAAAAATACCTTTCAAACGAGATGCAGCACAAGTCTGTAGCTTTAGTAGTATAGAAGTTACGGCTTTCCGAATTTTAGCTATTTATAGCTGTTTTCCCGCTAAACTAGCGGGTTTTTCCAAAAGTGGTAGAACAAAAGTTTTTTATATCGATATGATGAACGTCATATCAAATTTTTAGAACTTAAAAAACATATTTTGGACAAGTGGACAAGTGGACAAGTGGACAAACAGAATTAAATTTTCATTTTGGGAAGAAGAAGAAAATCTTATTTTGGCTATAACTTTTGAACGGAGCGTCGGATTTTGACAAATGACCCCTCATTCGACGGGTATTTTCAAAAGCAATACAACTAAAACATTGCGAGGGGGCATTTATCCCCACCGGCCCCAACAGCTCCAAATTTCGAAATTTTCACTTTTTCACTTTCACCGCTCTCTCTCCCAAGCCAATTGATTTTCTTAGAGTCTTGGTATGCAATCCTGTTAGTTTTCGCAATACCTTTCGATAGGTGTATCATTCATTATGATCGGACCATCACAGCTACAGGCTGATATCAACTTTTGTGACGAAAAATAATTTTAGATGCGACTAAATAAGTACGCTACCTAAAATTTATTCATTCGGCACGCTAAAACAGAAAAACATTCGTGTAGATATTAAATATTTGCTAAAGCGGGCCGAACGAGTAAATTTTAGGTAGCGTACTTATTTAGTCGCATCTAAAATCATTTTTCGTCACAAAAGTTGATATCAGAACTTTTGTACGTTGAATGTGCGATCGTCACTAGTTTTTTACCTCGTTAAGAGGTGTTTTTATTTGATTAACTTGTGGGGCTATCAAAAATGTACATTCTGGTACCACGAATGTTATCAGAGCCAGTGAAAAGAGAGTTTTAATGCACTTCAAAGCGGTTTTAATGGATATAAATGCACTGCACATTTTAAGGAATTTATGTCGAGTCAAATTATGGGTTAAATTTTTCTTATGACAGTAAAATCTATAGGTAGATTCAATTAACATTTTAATAGCCCACAAATCAAATAAAATATAATTTACACTGCAAAAGCACGTTCAAGCCACTAGACTCTGAACAAGAAGTCCCAATTTCCCAAATATCACCGATATCAGACCGACAGACAGGCATGGCTAGATCAACTCGGCTAGTGATCCTGAACTTTAATATATGTACTTTATAGGGTCGACTATGGCGTTCTCTCTTGTTTGGTTTTTGTCTAATCGGAGCCAACCTATGTTCAGTTGGAAAAATGTCAAAACTATACACATTTGTTTTAATTATAATCACTCTTAAAATTTCTAGCACTTTTGCGTCCCCAACTAATGACAACACATTGTGTGGAGACTGCACAAAGCAAAGCAAGGATCGGTGCATTATAGAATCTGAAACTGGACATAGTATTCTAAAATATGAAGACAAAGAGAAGATGGTTCGAAAACAAAAATACGATTCAAGTGCGCCACCTCTGTTTACAGACAACTTGAGCGAATGCATTCCAAAGAATTATACAATTGATAGTAAGAGCACATTATCAGTTATGGCATTATCGAACCATTTTATTTTTACAGTTGAAGACGGGTTTTTTGAATACATCTGCGTTTGGTCACCTGAACTTGGTTGCCAAATGTTAGTACCGTTTACTAGGACGGATGAGAATTGTTCAAGATGCATCTCTAATTATGAAAATGATGATATAAAGACTTGTCCGTGCAAACGGGAATCAGATTCAAAAAAGTCAGGGTCAAGGACGCTCTATTGCAGCTGCTTCCTGATCGCAATAGTTATTTATTGTTTGAAAATTATTAATGGATGACAATAAATTTTTTCGTTTACATATGGGCAATTCTCTGACGATGTCAATCAAGCCAAAAAGGTTTAAACTTGGTTTTGCACTGATCTTTGATTCTAGTAAGATAGATCCTCAACTAAGGTAAGCTGTTTGAGTATCCTTGAATAACACAGGTCAACAAAATGGACTTAATTAAAAGCATATCTGCATACTTAGCTTTCGCGTTTAACGGGTGGTATTTGGGCAATCGCGGCTTGAAAAATAGCAACATTTATCTTGAAAACGAATAGTGGCCCATAGTCAGCCCTGGAGTGTCCTGGAAAATTATTTTTTTCACGTGTATATGCACCACTAATCGCCAAGCCAAAAACTTTAAGGTAATTTTTTTTTCAGGCAAATCCTGAAACACGTGTTTGCTTATTTTCCGAATAGCAAAAACAGCAACACAGTTAATTGCCAGTGCCACATTTAAAAAGGACCTCGTAATGTGTGAAGATTGCAATGAAGATAATAGGGATTTGTGCATTATTGAAAATGATTCGGGATAATCTTTAAGACCGCCAGTAACCGCTGATTGGACGTGTGCATTCCCAGCGATATGAAGCGGCAGCAATAATATTTTTTGACTTACACATCATTCTTTACAGAAAAAGATGGATCTTTCCAATTTATATATCACCAAAGTTTGGTTGTCAAATTTTGTATCCTACACACAAAAAAAACTTGGTAAAATCAACTGTAATAATTGTCAAACAGGCCCCAACCAGCAAAATTGTTAATTCTACTAAGTAAATAGTTATTCCACAAGAACAAAATACACACAATTAGCAAAGACACAAACCCAAAGCAAAAACAAAATACACGTAACTACTTAAATAGTTACGTTACTATCTTTGTTGGTCAATTTTACCGAGCTAATTTTTTTGTGTGTAAGACTGAAACCGGTTATGCGCTTATTCCACTACATTGTTCGGTTCATTAGAGAAATTTAACGTACAGCCCAAAACATTTTAAAAACCTGTTCAAAATGTCTGATTGCATGGCAAGACACACTATTAATTTTACAGTTTTTAAGCTTAATGATTTGACCAGTTAAAGTTATTTGAATTATAAAGTTTAAATTTAACATTTAAATTCTAATTGATCATGACATCTTATCCGAACAAATCCCAGTAAATGTATATATATTTGTCCCTTTCTGAATGAGCCGAACAATGTCGTGGAATAACCGCATTACGAATTATTCAAACGTACATTAAGAAAACTAGTGTTGCCTAAAGATTAGAAATTATTACCTAAGAAAATCTCTGCCCTTATATTTTAGGAACCATTTAGCAAATTAAGATTTAGGGTAATTTTTGTTTTTGAATGACTTTTAAACGCGTGTTATATACAAGAATTTGATAAATCTTAAGGACCATACAGAATACATTTTATATTAAATTTAAATTAATGTGTCTTCCCGCATGTGTTTTTTTTAAAACTCGTAGAACAAAAGTGTTATATCTCGAACTTCTCAACACAGTAAAAGACATAATAGGACCCCATATCTACGATCTGACTCTAATAAACAAACAGAGGTTACAAAACTTTAATTTTGAAAAGTCCCCCAAAATCTTCTTTTGGGTATAACTCTGAAGCGGAGTTTCGGATTTTATTCGACGCGTACTTTTACTAACAACTAAAACAACTAGGTTAATGTAATATATATCCCCATTGGCCTTAACAGTGGCTAAATAACACAATATACAATTGTTTTTTAAGTAGTCCTTGGAATAATCGTTGCACGTGATTTAATAGTATTTTCATTAGGTCTTAAAAATCTTTTTCCCTAAAATGTTAAATTTTTACATATATTCTTTTCTGATTTTTGCTTCTTACCTGACTACCAAATGTGCCGCATTCAATAAAGAACTTGTAGTATGTGGAGATTGCACTGAACTTAATAAAAATAAGTGCATTATTGGAAATGTTTCGGGATACTCTATTGACCCAGACAGTGATAAGGCTAAGTCTAGGTATGACAGACCATCGGATTTACCTCCGGTAACCGATAACTTAGATGTGTGCATTCCTAGCGGAATGAAAATTAATGGTATTGAGAACGGTACCAATAATACTTGTTGACTTATAAAACGTTTTTTTGCAGCAAGGGATGGATCTTTTGAATTTATATGTGTTTGGTCACCAAAACTTGGTTGTCAAATTGTATATCCTAGGACCAACATATATACAGCCTGTGATTTTTGCCGATCGAGCGATTATCCAGGATTGCCAAATTGTCCGTGTAAGACAACCAATGACGAAAACGACGAACAAGAAAAGACGAAATCGGGATCAGGATCAGAAACTCTACACCGGTTCTTTGAATATCATGATTGGTGCAGCGGGATTGGTACTTATGCGAACTTATGTACATTCGAGTTATAAAACACATTGACTTTAATCAACTTAAACATACACCAAGAACTTTTGGAAATCACAAGCTAATTCTTTAGTTAAACAGATGGTTTGCAATGGCCCTATTACCTATTCCGGACTGTTTAATTTTACTAAAAGTAAGTCTTCGTTTAAAAAATATAATGTAAATTCTTAAGCTAATAATTTCGGATCTAAGGTTACAAAAGTATTTCTTCAAATTCTTATTTTAAACTGACAAGAAAGAGAACTACGTTTTGCTTTCTGAAAATAGCTGCAAGTTCACCCAGAAGAATTTCAGTGTTAAATCAAATACGTTTATATTTAAACTACATACAAAAAAAAACTTGGTAAAATTAACTGTAATAATAGTCAAACATGCCCCAACCAGCAAAATTGTCAATTCTACTAAGTAAATAGTCATTTCACAACAACAAAATACACACAATTAGCAAAGACACAAACCCAAACCAAAAACAAAATACACGTAACTATTTTAATAGTTACGTAACTATCTTTGGTGGTCAATTTTACCAAGCTACCACAAAGTAAAACTTTAAGGATGGCCAAAAAAAAAGAATAAATGGAAAAAGAACACTCACATATTCACTGCTCAGACGCATACTGGAAGCCGATCGGATTTCTGGACCAAAATACGTTTTTGTATTACAACACACAAAAAAATTTGCATGGTAAAATTGACCAACAAAGATAGTTACGTAACTATTAAAAAAGTTACGTGTATTTTGTTTTGCTTTGGGAGTGTGTCTTTGCTAATTGTGTGTATTTTGTTGTTGTGGAATAACTATTTACTTAGTAGAATTGACAATTTTGGTTGGGGTTGGGGTTGGGGCCTCTTTGACAATTATTACAGTTGATTTTACCAAGTTTTTTTTTGTGCTAACACATTAACTAAAATATGCCAAAGGGAATTCGGGCGAGTAGTTTTCTTTTGCCATATTTGTGTACCCTGTGAGGGAGACGCTTCCCTTCACATAAAGCGAAATACTCTTATTAACCAATAAAAAATAGTTAACATTTATACAACATTATAATACAACATTATAATACAACATTAAAAGGGTGTAAAAAGAAGTCCTTGAAATTTCCTTCTTAGTAATATATTCATTAGATCTTAAAAATCATTCTTTCAAAAATGTCATGTAATTACATATTTTCTTTTCTGATTTTCGCTCTTTACCTGTTTACCAAATGTGCACCATTTAATAAAGACCTTGTACTGTGTGGAGACTGCACTGAAGACAGTAAGGACTGCATTATTGAAAATGAGACGGGATACTTCGCCGAGCCAAGTGATTTTTATGAACCTAGAGCTGGGAAACCTTTATACCCGCCGGTAACCGCCGACTTAGACGTGTGCATTCCTAGCGATATGAAAATTTATGGTATTAAGAGCGGCAGAGATATAACCTATTCACTTAGCAAACTCTTTTTACAGAAAAAGATGGAACTTTCAAATATATATGTACTTGGTCCCCAAAAATCGGCTGTCAAATTTTATATCCTAAGACGAATACGTTCACAGAATGTTTTATGTGCCGAGCTATAGGTATTGAAGGGGTTAAAAGTTGTCCGTGCAAGATACCCAACGGAACAATAGACAAAGATAGAAAGAAGAAGTCGGGATCAAGACAATTATACATTGAATCTCTGCATTTCATGATTGGTGCAGCTGGATTGGTGCTTGTGGGACTAAAGCTATGTGGCCTTATGTACGAGTTATAACAGATATTGCCTTTGACCGACTTTGACATTTAGCAAGACCTTTCCGAATTCACAAGCAAATGTAATAATACCACTCTTGGCTTGCACTTTTTTAACAACAAATTTTTTGTAACTTTGGGAATATAGAAAAACGATAATTCTAATTGTATTCTACATTTTGCAAACACAAAATAAAAATATTCCTCGAAGAAGTCAGTTCTGGGCAATAGAACACATAAAAAAAGACTGTGCAAAAAAAAACTATCTTCCAAACAACTTTTGAAAGTAAAAAGGGTTGATCTATAAAAAAAAAATTGACAAATAAGAGTTATTTATCAACATTTATAATAAAAATTGAGAATAAAGAACTTCGGTGTGCATTGGTTTAAAAGTTATATATAATATCAAACAAAAACACCTTTTGAGGTGTACACCAAAAAGGCTCAAATTAATATTTTTAAAAGTATTAAGGTGACACCAGAATAGGGTCAATTAAATGACATTCGGATCAAAGTTTTTTTCTACGCAATAGTGTCACATTGACACCTAAATAGGGGGATATTGATGACTATTTTTTTTGGGTGTACAATATATTAAGTTTATAATATTTCATATGAAATACTACTGAATATAGAATTTGTATTATTCAGTTTTAGGTCAATACGCTTAGAGAGTAAACACTTTTGATTTTTTTTGGGTACAGGTCATTTTTTTAACGCGTTCCAAACACAAGTCCAAAATGTTTTAGAAAACAATTTAATGAGTATTTTCCACGAAAAATATGGTACAGGACCCTAAGGAAAATCTTTTTAACGAGGAATAATATCTTGACGATCGCACCTGCAACATGCTTAAGTTGCAATCAAAACATTACTTCATTTTAGAAAAAAAATCCGTTGTTTAGAAATTAAATTAAATACACACAAAAAAATTTGCTTGGTAAAATTGATGAACAAAGATAGTTACGTAACTGTTAAAATAGTTAAGTGTATTTTGTTTTTGCTTTGGGTTTGTGTCTTTGCTTATTGTGTATTTTGTTGTTGTGAAATGACTATTTACTTGATAGAATTGACAATTTTGCTGGTTGGGGCCTGTTTGACAATTATTACAGTTGATTTTACCAAGTTTTTTGTTTTGTGTGTACAATTTGAAATATGGTGTTACTATTCAAGGTCAAAAAAAAAAACAAAACATCAAAATACATTAAAAACAAGAAAGAAAGCTTGCATCGCCGAACCGCAGTTAATATACCCTTGCGGATCGTTCATGTGATCACATTTGCTTAAAAATGGGTAGGAAATGCTAAAATTGTCTTAGTAAAGTAGTCCTTTTAATTTTAACGTCAATATAATGTTCATACTCTTAAAGATGTCGAATAATAACATATTTCGTTTTCTGATTTTCGCTGTTTTACTGTTTACCACGTGTTCCACATTAAATAAAGACCTTTTGATTTGTGGAGACTGCTCTGACTACTTTCCGAACAATTGCATTATTGAAAATGATACGGGACACTTTGTTCAGAAGGAATATCTTTTGGGACACTTTCCTATGAAAGAACATCTTTCAAGATCGAAAAGTTTGTTAACAATGGATACCCCTAAGGCAACAGACGACTGGGGCGTGTGCATTCCAAGCAATATGAAAATAGATGGTATCAAGAGCGACGGCCATAATGTTTTTTTGACTTATTTAAACTATTTTCTTTACAGCCGAAGATGAAACTTTCCGATATATATGTGTTTGGTCACCAAAAATTGGTTGTCAAATTATATATCCTAAGACCAATCCGGATGCAGGCTGCAGCTTGTGCCGGTCGAGGGAATTTACTGCAGAAAAAACCTGTATGTGTACCAAACGAAAAAAAGGGGACACAAAAAAGGAGAAATCGGGATCAAGGCAACTCTACTCAGGTTCTCTGCATTTCGTCTTTGGGGCGTACATATGTTGGGCAGCAGGAAACTTACTTATGGGAATAAGTAAATATGGCCTTAGATATGAGTTCTAAAAGACGTTGCTTTTAACCGACTGAAACATTACCAGGATCCTGCCAAATTAACAAGCATATCCAATAATTAAGCTGTTGGATTCCAATCCTTGGACTCTAGACAATTTAAATTTATTGAGTGTAAATTTTTGTTGGTTTAAAAATTTAATAAATATATTCATTTTTATATTTCTAACTAACTTTAAAAGTGATTCGAAACAAAAGGGAGGCGTAGTTTTTACAAAAACTCACAAGTTGCCCCATTATAAATTACATATAAATTGGTTGGATATTCATCGGACAGCGATTTCTTTAGATCCCTTTGAGAATCTAGCGCCCACATTAATGCAAGTCCAGTTATTTGTTGTTGCTTGTTTCTTAAAATTGGTCAATAGATTAAGCGGTATTTCTTGTTTTAAAGCTGGTTAGCGGAGTAAAGAGTGGCTGGCAATTAGGGACATATGGTCTCTTTGCGTCAAAAACATATTGTAAAAGAACGCTGTTCACAAATAAAGATTTTTAAACTTTGCAGTTACTTAAAAATTTGAAAGCTGGATATCTTCCCTTATTCTTAAGTTAGGATAACAAATAAAAGACGACCATATAGAAGACACATATCTTTTATATTTAGTTCAAAGTAAAATTTAGTTGACCACTCCTGAAGATATAACCTCAGAGCCTTATAAAACTGGGGATTTTCTTAAATTAAATATACCGCCAATACCAAAGCTGTTGGGCTGTAGGTGTAGAGGAAAAGAAGCCTGAACAACCAAAATTGAATTTCTGTCGGTCTGTGTTAAAAAGAACTATCATTTTTTTTAATTCGTTTAAATTAAACTAATTGTCAGTCAAAACATTAAAGAAAATAAAATAAAACTCTTTTTTGGCTCTAGAAGCCTAAATCGCAAGCAGACGCAGCTTTCCTAACTTTCCTCATATCAAGAGGAATGTCCAAACAGCCATATCTATTACAACAAAAATCTGATATTTATAAGGGTTACATATTCGAATTGGTTGATCAATTACCTGTCGATTGAAGTGCGTTTATTGTTATTTTAAAACAGTAAAATATATGCATAAAATTAATATTTGTGTTACTATTTAAATTTAGGTGTTACTATTCAATATATAGTATATACTCTTGCCGATCGTCTATGTGATCGTTTCCTTAGAAATTATCTAAATAAAGTAGTCCTTGTAATTTCACCGACAACATAATTTTCGTTTTCTTAAAAATGTCGAGTAAACACATTTTTCGTTTTTTGATTTTCGCTGTTTTCCTGTTTGTCACATGTGCCACATTTAATAAAGACCTTTTATTTTGTGGAGACTGTTCTCATTACATGCCGGACGGTTGCATTGTTGAAAATGACACAAATTACTATGTTCAGCCAGCTATTTTGTTAAAATCTGATAGTGGGTCACCATCAGATAGTAAACCTAAGGTCACCGAGGATTGGGACGTGTGCATTCCCAACAATATGAACATTAAAGGTATTGAGAGCAGCAGCTGTAATATATATTTTAACAATAATTTTTTTTACAGCGGAAGATGATACTTTCCAATATATATGTGTTTGGTCACCAAAAACTGGTTGTCAAATTATATATCCTAAGACTTATACGGCATTAGGCTGCAGCTCCTGCCGAACAAGGGAATTACTTGGAGATGAAACCTGTATGTGTACCAAGCAAAAAAAAGGGAACATAAAAAATGATAAATCGGGATCAAGACACGTCTACAGCGGTTCTCTGAATATCGTCATTGGTGCATACTTATGTTGTGCAGCAGGAAACTTACTTGTGGGAAGAAAGAAACTTGGCTTCAGATATGAGTTATAAAACACGTTGCTCCTCCCCAATCAACAAGCATATCCAATAATAAAACTGTTGGATTGCAATGCTTCCCAATCTGGACAATTTAAATTATTGAAAGTAAATTATTGTTATACAAATTTAATGAAAATATATAAATCGTTTACAAGCATTTTCTATTTTAATAGTAATTCTGGTCTTCATGTTAATTTGATAGAAATATCCACTTAATATCTACTTAGGATAATTTTTTGGTCATGTTCAACGATGCGTATATGCATCAAACAATAATGCCCAGGAATTGTTATATTTTTAATTTATTTATATAAAAATTAATTTAAAACATTATATTTACATTTCACAATTACTAAAACTTATGATACGGCTAAAAGACAAAACATCACTGCAAAAGCGGCTAAATGCCACGATCCAGAGATTTTGGGGAGATCACTTTAACCAATAGAAGCTCAGAAAAAATATTTAACCTAGGTAAATAGCTTTTTATAATTATTTTTAAAGCCCTTGCAGATCTTTCATACGAAGAAAATGGGGTTTGACATAAAAAGAAGTAGTAGACGTTGTAATTCTAATGTCAACATAATTTTCATTCTCAAAAAATGTCGAGTATTCACATATATCGTATTTTGAATTTCACAGCTCTCCTGTTCACAACTTGCGCCGCATTTAATAAAGACCTTGTAATGTGTGGAGACTGCACCGAGGACAATAAGGAAAATTGCATTATTGAAAGTGATCCGGGATTTTATGCTCATCCAGACATTTTTAGTCAATTTAATGGTTTGAGAGCATATGCGTTCCCTCCTGTAACCGCTGACTTAGGCGTGTGCATTCCTAGCAATCTGAAAATTGAAAATGGTACCAGGAAGGGCAGCAGCAATACTTGCGTACTTATACAACTTTTTCTTACAGCAGACGATGGAACTTTTCAATACATATGTGTTTGGTCGAGAGAACTTGGTTGTAACGTTATAGTTCCTAAGACCGACACTGAAGTAGCCTGTGCAATGTGCCGAATAAACGTTATAAAGGGGGAAGGAAATTGTCCGTGTAAGAAGCCCGACCTAATTGCAGACGAAAAGAAAGATTTGAGATCGGGATCAAGGCAATTCTACACCGGTTCTCTCAATACTATTATTGGTGCATATGTTGTGCTGCAGGTAATTTATTTAAAGGACTAAATCGGAATCGCCAGAAAATAAAATTTCAAGATGAAGTAACATCTTATATATATCACAGTGCAACAGGGAAAATATAAAACATTTTTTGTTTCAAAATCTTAAACTACTTTAACTAAATTTTGGTTCTTCTTAAAGTTTTGGTATAAAACTTGATTTTTAAGCCAACATCTCTAAAGCCCAATCGAGATAAAGAAAAATGATGTGTAACTGCTAAAAAATAAATTTGCAGCTAAAAAACACTCCCCTATTTTATTACGACATTATATGGATTGAAATAAGTATATAAACAAATACATATGTAAAACCAAAAGAAACTTGTGTTCAATTCCATGAAGCACGTGCAATGTACATATTTGCTTAACTGTGTGCTAGGCTGTATTTACAAAACAATTCAATTCAAGTTAATCTGGAAAGAAATAAACAACACTTTTAAACAAACAAGTCTGGAGTAACAGAATCGGAAAAAATAGATGTTGTAATCGTATTTATAACTTTCGGATAACAAATCGAAAAATTTTCCACGCGACGCAATAATGAAGTCTTTGCTCTACTGGTATAAATTGAGCGGTAACAGATTGAATCAGCACACATATCTTTAGGTGCCACAGCCTAAACTTCCTTCACAATGAGACTACTTCTTCCCCTCGCATTGGCAGTGATGGCCGTTTGCTGCTTGTCCTTCGGCGACTGCGCCTCATCGGACGATACGGATACTGGAACAGGGACAGGTACTGGGACAGGTACAGGGACAGGGACAGGGACAGGTACTGGTACAGGTACTACTACAACCACCACGACGACAACTGTTGCTCCGTCGTCCAGCACCACAGTCACTCCAGCCCCAGCGACCCACAAAAGGAAACATCATCGCAGACGTCGCATCCTTAGGAGAATCCGCCGAAGACGTGCAGAGGCTGAAAGAAGGCGTCGCAGGGGTTAAACTACTACAAAATCTTAACAAGTTTTCATAATGTGTATACAACTAGCATACGGCTTTTTTCTTCATCTGCTTGGAAAGTAATAAAACACATTTAAACTAAATAAATAATAGTTTTCTTTCTTCCCCCATCTTTTTGACAGATGTTCCATACGAATTTTCTGCTCTAAAATTTTTCCAGTTATTCTTTTAGTTTCCTGTTTAGTAATTTCTTTTTTGTTTAAATGAGGTTGAGAAAAAAGTAGATTTTAAAACTATTTTTTGTTTTTGCAAAACTTTATTTAAAGCTCCCTACTAAATGCTTTAATACCAACTATAAAAAATAAATACATCGGTTCTTAAATCATAGAATTCAATCATCATACTTTTAATCATAAATGCCTTATGGCAGATAAAAACAAGAAAGGAAGCTAGCTTCGGCAAGCCGAAGCTTATATACCCTTGCAGATCATTCTATAAATTTACAAATCGCAAAAATGTTAAATTTCTTATTATTTCACATTAATTTTTCGATCGTTTCTATCACAGCTATATGATATAGTAATTCGATCTTTTAAAAATTAAAATCGAATTTCGGAAATATTTCAAAATAGTCATATCACAGAGTAGAAGGGAATGTAATAAAAACCAACAAAGATATAATTTTTTTCCCATTAATTTCCATTTAATTTTTCGACCGTTCCTATGGCAGCTATATGATATAGTGATCCGATTTAAAAAACAAAAAAACCGAAATTCAGAAATATATAAAAAAAAATATTCCCAAGAGTAGAAAGTAAAATTTCAAAAAACACCGGAGCTACAATTTTTTTACGTTTTTTTTTTTTAATCCTTCCTATGGGAGCTATAAGATATATGGTTCCGACATATATACTACCTGCAATAGAAATACGACTTTTACGAAAGTTTCATCCTGATAGCTTTAAAACTGAGAGACTAGTTTGCGTAGAAACGGACGGACAGACGGACAGACGGACGGACAGACGGACAGACGGACAGACGGACAGACGGACAGACGGACGGACAGACGGACAGACGGACATGGCTAGATCGACTCGTCTTGTGATGCTGATCAAGAATATATATACTTTATGGGGTCGGAAATGTCTCCTTCACTGCGTTGCAAACTTCTGACTGAAATCATAATACCCTCTGCAAGGGTATAAAAATACCATTTGGTATTTATATTATGATCTTGTTTTGCAGAAATAACAGGTGTGAAAAAGGGTTATTATTTCGAAAAAAAGAGATAGTACGGGTTACGTAACTTTCTGGGTGTCAGTTGATACCCTGTATTTTTGGGCATAGAATCGCCCGAAGAGAAAGAGGAAGGCCAGCATGTAGGCGCCTCCCGTGAAACTGATCCAGGTGCCATACTCGCAGCCCCGGATAACCAGTTGCGATGCCCAGAGCAAGCTTATGGTGAGCTGCAACAGCTGGAGGGCGGTCAAGTAGCGCTCCCACCACAGGAACCGCTGGATACGAGGGCCCACGACACTCAGCGCATAATAGCCGTCCATAATGATGTGCACGAAGGAGTTCATCATGGCCGGAACACAGGCTACAGGAAAGAACAGATGACTGAAGACTTTAACCCATTTAAAGGGACTGGTAGTAGTCACTCGAACCCGTCGGCTTCCACTTGACGAAGACCCAGCACAGGCCAGCATGGTGCTGTGGTGATACATATGCAGGAAGCTCAGCTGCTTCCACTTATGGCGCAGGATGAGGAAGGTCGTGTCGGCGAATTCCAGTATTTTTGAGATGTAGAACCACCAAAGGGCCGCGGCAATCTGTTTTACAAAGAACCCTCTCTCAATTTGATTCTGTCAGCCGGTCTGCGGGAATTTTACACCCTTGCCGAGGATACATTTATTCTGAGCAGTAGTTCACAGGCAAGTCGCGCTGTCATTTGTTATGTGGTTTATTTTTTTTGAAACTACCTATCTGTTTTGGTTTTGTTTACAAAACTTTACCGATTTTTTATTTGCCTTTAATGGCTGAAATATTTTTGTGTTTATAAAGCTGTTTAAACTTTTAAGGTTTTAGGTTTGGTAAAGAAAACATTTTAAAATAAATCGTTTACAGCTATTGCCACTGTATTTAAGATACGCAGTCGAAAAAGGTCAACTGTAATAAAAGTGGGCAGGTTACAACTTAATTAAATATAAAGTAATTGTTTTAATTGAGCTAAAATTATTTAAGGGTAAAGGTATATTGAATCACTATATCACAATTAAGTTATTTGTCACAATCAAAAGTAAAAATAGTTATAAATTGGAAAATAAAGTGGAAAGAGTATTGATTTGAAAAAATAAAATTTTGTACTCAGCTAAAATTGAGTTTTGCAAGGGTATTCGATTAGCTAGCAAAGTAAGACTTATCTGCCGTTTTTTTTTTGGCACCAACTTACACGCATTTTATGTGGGCTATAGCTCACCCAACAGGGCTGACAGCTGAAGCTATAGTCGAGGGCCCGGGTCGCCGTGAAGAGCTCCAGGCAAATGTGGGCATTCAGCAGGGCCATGGCCAAACTGTGGCAGAACAATGGCACTCGCAGCTGCAGCGGCTTGTACCTATGCACAGATAAAAAACTTACAAAAATCCGTTTCATATTTTCAGGTTCCCCTGTATCCTTATGATAAGGGAATAAGTTTTCCCTTTACAATTCGCGATGCGAAAGGCGTCAAAAATGTTCTCGAGTCACATCAGTTTTTTTCTGTGTACGCACCAGTGGCCAGTGGCTAGTTGGATGGATTGCCTGACCTCACCTGGCTGCCCATTTGGGCCCGAAGCGCACCATCAGCAGATAGAGGACCAACAGGGCGGACACATTCCAAGGCGATTCCACCAGCGCACAGTGGCGCCTTGGGCCAAAAAACGTGCAATAAATCACTTTTTCGACTTTGTCCTAGAAAGTTGTGACCCATACCAATCGACAGGTAATTGATCCACTATTACAAATATGTAACCCTTTTTCAAATCAAAAAATTTTTGTAAAAGATATGAATTTTCAAAGTTGAACAATTTTTCACTTAAAAAAAACACACCGTTTTTAGGTAATTTTTCGCACTTCCGGGGGGTTTTTCTTAAAAACTAGGTATCGAATCGCTTTGCTTCTTTTTTCCACGGATTGGTGTGTTAGTTAAGAGTAAAAAAAGTAAAACATATTGCAGTTTGCCATGCGCATCTCTTAGTTATGAGTTATTTGCGAAACGTCCATTTTTTCCATATTTTTCAACTTTGATGGAAAATAAAAAAAAACTATTTAATACTATTTTTTTTATACTTCCGTAAAACGTTATTTGGACTTTCTTCTTGATATTACGAAAGTTGTAGCTGCGTCCGCCTGCGTCCGCGGTTTTAAGAGCCAAAAAAGGGAAAAAAGTCATGGTCCAAGAAATTGCATATGGCGCTACCTTGTGAAATGACCATCTCTATTCATGGGAAACGTTTTTTATGTTATTATTGATTGTCAAATGGGGATTTTATTTTACAATTGACACTGATCAGTAAATGGGGCTGCGATGGATCATCTGGACAAAGCGTTTATAAACAAAGGATATCTTCCGATGACTCTACAGTATCGGACGGAAATATGTTTATGGCATCCGTTGTTCCCTTGAGAATTAAATCTGATGAGTTTGAATATTGGAAAAACCCTCGTCCGTCATCAGTACATTATTGCCGACCAATTATGTTTCAATTCGCAAGGGAATCACCGGAACTGATAAAAGACACTGTGAATGACATTAAAGAACAAATTCGCAAGATAAAGCCCGTAAAACTGGAAATTAGTGAAGGAAAATATGTTAAATGTTACTATGAATTTCACCTGACCATGGTTGACGGAAAAGTCGTTAATGAACTGACAAATACTAAGTCAACGAAGTCATGCCCAATCTGCAAAAGGACGCAAAAGAATTTTGGAAAAGATTTGAACGATTCTACAGATGAGGAAAATTATGAATATGAAATTTTACCCTTACATGCTCGGATAAGGTGTATGGAGTTCTTGCTGAAACTAGCGTATATTATTCCAAACGAAAATGAACACTTTGAAGAAAACACATCAAATAAGGATAAGGAAAGCATCAGAAAGAAGAGAATACAGAACGATTTTTTCAAGGAAGTTGGATTAAAAGTAGATTTCCCTAAATACGGATACGGAAACTCAAATGATGGAAATACTTCGAGGAGATTTTTTGAATAACATGAAGTTGTTACTCGAATCACTGGAATTAACACTGAAATAGTTAAAAGGTTGGGAACCATCTTAAATGTTTTAAACTGCAAGGAAAAGGTTAACTCTACAAAATATGGAGAATATGCCTCAAAAACGGCATCACTTTTAGAGGAATTGTATCCACAAAAGAAATTGACCCCGACAGTCCATAAGATATTGGCGCATGGAAAAGAAATAATCGAATACCAGTGTTTGCCAATTGGAGAGCTTTCCGAAGAAGCGCAGGAATCGCTAAACAAATTTTATAAAAAATACAGATTGCTGAATACATTTAAGACATCAAGAATGAGGGAAAATGAGGATCTGTTCAATATGTTGGCTGCATCTTCTGATCCTCTAATTTCCTCATTGCGGCATGTTAAGTCGAGAAAAGAGTTAGAATCTAGTAATTATAGTCCAGAAATGTTAAGTCTATTGGATTTACCAAGTTTACCAAATTGTGACCATTATTTCAAAAAACATGAAATATAAAAATTTTTATTTTTAAAAAAACTTTAATTTTTTTTTTTTGTTTTTTTAGTTTTTAAAAATTAAAACATAAAAAAATAAACTAAACAAAACGTAATTTAAAAAAAAAAAAAAAAATTTTTTTTAAAATTCCAATTTTTTATTTTTTTTTTTTTAATAATTTTTAAAAATTACAACATGAAAAAAGAAACTAAAAAAAACAAAAACTTTTTAAAAAAAGTTTTTTTTTGTCGGAAAAAAATGGATTTGTTTTTAAATTCTGACTTTGCCGATTTGTAAGTACGCCTCTGCCACGCCCACTCCCTGTCTCAAGCAATAATTTGAAAGGTGGATCAATTATCTATCATTTGCCGTTTACAAAATTCAATTATCTTCACTGGTTCAAAAGTTATGATTTATTACCAAAAAAAAGTCAAAAGGCGCCACTGTGCAGCGGCCATGTCCTCGTCCGCTAGTCCGCAAATGGAATCGAATAGCTGCCAATTTTTGAACCATTTCGATCAGACACCATCGAATATGCGCTTCAAGAACTCCTGGGATCTGACTGACTAACCTGGTCAGCCGACACTCGGCCCTTATATACGGATCGCTAATGCGTTGATACTTTAATTAGATGCCGCTGGAGCATACCTTAAATTGGGGCAGGACTGGGGTTTGCCTTTAAGACTTTCAATTAGCATTTTATGACTGCTACGCTACTAGTGCACAAGGTCAGGATTTTATTTCTTGGCTCACTTTTAATTGGGTTTTCAAACTGTAATATAAAACAGTTCTTTAATTTTTTTAAAGCTTAAAGTTTATCTATAAATTTTAGGAATGTCCTTGTTACTTAACCCCAGGTTTATTTATCTGCAATTTTTCTTTTATGCGGTCAGGGCACTTCGCAAGCAGGCAACTCAATCCTTTGTTGTCGGTTTCACATTCATTTCAACTCCATTGGAATCTTGATTAAGCAGATGCATTTATTTTTCGATTGCCTCTTAATCAATGAAGCGTTAAATATAGTTACATACATATATCTTTTGTGGCGCCCTATCATCAATATTGAAAAGTGCAATTGCAGGAGCAAAAATAACAAGAAAAACAATTGGAAAGCACAATAAAGTGTGCAACGTGAGAACGGTTTGCTGATGGTGATGGGAATGGCAGGTTGATGTGATGGGAGGGAAAAATTGGAGAAGTCGGGAGGAAAGTGGTTATCCTGAAAGCCAAAAACGAAAGACAAACATTTCACTAAGACTTTTGAAGGAAGTGTAACAGTTTCTCTAAATACTCTAAACGCAGGCAAGTTATTTGATTTCTTTTAAAATAGTCATCCCTTTTGTTACGAGTTTTTTAAGTTTGAAGGGGGAAATATATTTTTAACAAACTAAAATGCCTGCAACCTGCACATTGCCTAAAAAAATAGCTTTTAAAACGGAATTAAAGGGCTTTTGATCCTTTAGGCGCTTTAATTATAGACAAAACTAAGACCATTCCAATAGCTTTAAATATTATTATTTATTTCTCCTAAACTTTATTAAAGGGTATCGTAATTTCGATTAAATAAAGCACTTGGGGTCCAGTTGTTGGCCCTCAGCGCTGGTATGTATTTGCGCTTTTCTCTGGCTTTTTGCCCTTTCATGTCTCCGGCTTCGACTCCATTTTCTATTATTGTTTTCTTTATTTGAATTGCAGTACGTGTTTGCACCTAGGGCACTTTGTGTTCCTGGCGCTGCTGTTTACATTTTGGATGCCGTCGGAGCAGCTGCGTCCAAAGGGTTGAGTTCGGCATCCGCACACTCCGCCACTTCCACTTCCACATCCTCCATTCGATGTTTGCATTATTATTATTTCGTAAGCCTTGTTCCGGCACTCGTAAAGCGCAATTGTATCGCAAGTTGACCGCAGCAGTTGGACCCATTTTATGGGCTCAATCATGGGTTTTTGGGGAGTGATTGTGGAGTGCTGCCCTCCGAATCAAGCGTCAATTTTCATTAAAATAATGTCACAATTCAGCCTCGAAATGGGTTTAGCCCCGGTTTAGGGGTCCCGACTCCGTAATGGGCACAATCGCCTCCCCATCTGCGGTTAACCGCTTAGCTTTCCCATCATCGGGAGGCTGCGCATATGCCATCATGTCCTGCGGCTACGCGTGTCCCTCGTCCCTCAGTTCTCCCTTTCCTTTCTATGTACCCTTTCATACATCCTTTCTATATTCCTCTGACCCCTAAGTGAGCTTACGAGTGCGTATAATTGAGTTATCTATCCACATTCGTATTTAAATGTTATAAAATTAAAATCTCCAACTTAAATTGTATTTTTAAAAAACTAGATATTTTGATAAACCAATAACACTATGAAAAACTATTGCTTCCAAAGTCCAAACACTTATTATAACTCAATAAATTAATTTCATCAAAATTATGATATATCTTTTTAGGGTATATGAGTATTAATATAACAATTAAAATATTTTTTTAGCCATCTCCCAAAACAATTTTATTTCTGTGTGACTCTAAATTGTAAATGAAGTTCTGCGACAGTGGCAAATACATTTAAGAGGCGGATGTCCGACCGCCTGGTTGATGGTATTTTGTCAGTCTCTGTGTGGCCCCTCTATTTGATATTTGTGAATACGAATACCGATCCATTGAAGCGTTCACAGGGCTCTGAATAATTTATTTTTGTGAAGTGATGTTGGGGTGTGGAGAGGTCCCACAAAGGTTCCACCTCCGGCAGTTCATCGTGCTGACATTGTCGCCCCCAGTGGATCATGTGGTTTATTAAATAGATTAGAGTTTTGTGCCCTCACCTTAGCTGCACATTGAACTTCACAAGTGTTGAAAGGTCACTAAGGGAAAAAACTTTATTAGTTAAAATTTGGCATACGTATTCTTAATCTTAAAAAGTCTGTGGCTTTTTTAATAATAATTTGAACAATTCTCTACAGATTTAAACTGCATTTACGGTTAGCTATAAAAGTAAAAAAAATATTAGTTTGCATGGATTTTGAATTGAAAATAATTAATTACAACAAGTAATTTTTATCAGTGCATAAGCTGGACGCAGTACTGATGCCAGGATACCATTGTCAGAAGCATTCGCATGCATGACGAATTCATGGCGGTCCGCTGCAGTTTTTGTCATCTTTGACCCCGCTGAACCCCCATAACCATGCATATGTACATATGTAAATGTATCTGGGGTTTTCCGGTCAAAGCTAAATTGTTGAATGAAAAAATAGAATATGCTAAACTTTACGGAGAAGGCGATTAACAATTCCATGAGAATATAAATCTCGAATAAAAGGTAATCTTTTAGCAAAACAAAAATATTCCATGCTTAAAATAAAAAAACGATGAGCATCATTCAAAAAAGTGTCTTAGTATCATACATTAATTCGCAATCAAATTACAGGCTTTCGATGTTTATGAAATAAACAATTTTAATGCAGCCCATAACTGGGCAGACAAATGCACTGTCGCACACGAATACAAATAAATATTATCTCCTTTTATTGCGCTTCGCTGAGATTTTTATACCCAGTGGACTTTGCACTGGCCGCATCATTATATCAATATTCGTGTATTGACAGCGGAGAGCAATTGATGTCAGTGACAAAAGGGAAATACCATCAAGCAAGTCAAGCTTCCATTGAGGGTTGTGCTTTCCTCCATTTCTCTCGATTTTCCCACTTTTCCTTAGCCTCTTCTCAAACTGGGAGAAATATTTTCTAGGGGTAACTTGTATATAATGCATAGAATAGAAGTAAACGCTAGTAAACGGATAATATTCCAAATATTTTTTATAATTCCGTTATCAAAATTTGGTATATGGTATATTTTACTTTGTTTTTTTTTGTACTTGCAGAATTCTAAAAAATTGTAAAGCTTTTGTTCTGAAAAAGTTAGATTATTATTTGAGTCATAATCTTACTTTTTTTCTTGCTGTGCACTCTTTGCCTTGTTATTGCATTGTGATTTCCTTGTTGCTGTTTGCGGGGGATTATTGAATGCGAATGACCTGACCCAGTGGCTTCTCCTTGGACTTCCTACATCGCCATTGATGCTGCTGTCCTGTGGATGTTCACTGTCGACTCGAGTCGCTTTTTGTGTTTACTCGCATTTCCTGCACATTTCCGGCTCAATGGGAATGTGGCAAACTGTTCCCCGATGCTCGCAGAAGCATGAAAAATTGTGGGCATGATTGGTGAAATACCTTGGATTTTCAACGGTATTCCTGCGACGGGTTTAATTTGGTTTGGGTGGCAGTTGGTTTTGGATTCTGCTGGGAAAAATCAAGTTCAGTTTTTGGTCACAGATCGCATGTCAAATGTTGTCCTTCTTGGCTAAGTCCTCCTTTAATTAATTTGTATTTCCTTCTATAACTTGAAATGAACCATGTAATATAAAATTCTTTATTGTAGCTATTATTATTTAATCTAATAATTCTATATCCTGTGCATAACTTTACGTATTTTAATGATATTGTTCTGTATGTACCTAGTATTACCTATTTTTACCTTTTCTGTTATATAAAAGGTAACTATCACTTTCCTTATGCGAGTCATTTGTCTCCCTACATCTTCTTTCCCTTAGCAGGTGCAACTGTGCGTGGCAATGTGTGCAACACATTTTATTTGTCTTTCCGTTGGCTGAGTTGAATCTTTTTCTGCCATCACCCATACGCCATGTTGCCGCATCTCCTAGAAACGCGTTACTTGCAATACATTTGTCATGGCTTTGGATTGTTTAGATCGGCATTACGGGATGGGTTGATGTGAAAAGGGAAGTGTGTTATAGGATGTTGCCATCTGTTTGGCTGAGTTTCAAATGCATTAGGGGTATCCAAAGAGCATACTTAAATCCAGAAAAATAATGGCTTACCATTTTGTCACCATGCTTTATAAGTCAATTTGGCTTATGATGTCTTGATGAATTGTTTTGTTCGGTTAATCTATCACTGATAGACTATCAGGAATCGACAGTTCAACAACCTTCTTTTCATTTAAGAATTTTATCTAAAAAACCATTAAAATGCCTAATCAATATAAATCGTTTAAATAACAGATTTATTAAAATAACTATGTTTACAATAGCACACATTCACTCTTCCATTGAAAAAACGAACGTGAATGCTCTTCATAATTAAATTAATTAACTGAATGGCATCTGAATTAAACTTCAACAATCGACAATCAATTCACTTTTAAGCTAACTTCGAGTCACGGAAATAAATGTTTATCCAATAAACAATTAGTTTACTTTTACCCCAGTAACTGGAAAATCGGCAACGGAATACAGCTCCTCTAGAAAAGCGATGTATGTTAATTACTTTAAGCCAAACAAAGTTAGTATTACAACCACAAGAACCCCCTGGCCCATATTCCTTGCCTTTGCTCTGTGCTAAATTAATTAAATTGAGCTAAGAAAATTCACAAACACGTTTTAGTTACGAAGAAGCAAGGCAGCATACCCGCAATTTTTAATTGCATTTTAATGACTTTATTCCGCTAAAATATGCCATTAAACTGATTAATCTCAGCCATTGACACCTCCAGGCTGTAATTAAAGCGGCCCAAGCCAAAAGGATTCCATCATAACTCGACAGCCAACGATATAAGCCCTGAAAAAATGCAACTTTCTATTGAGCGGCTGTCTGTGTCAGACGGAAATCGGGGGTATATACCATATAGTCGGAGCAGAAACAGAACGGGAACATTGCCATGTGGCATGTGGCAACGACAGTGGCATGAACAAAAAGTAAGTCCGACAATTGGCAGTTTCGCAAAATAACTTTGTTGCCGCTGCCAGTGGCCCAAAATAGCCGACACAGCATATATAACTAATACTCCCAGTTGGCAGCTGACCACAGACCAGTCATCCGACCAAATATCCAACCGCCCAAACCACCCAATCCATTCCCCGAACCAAACCGATGGACAATAAAACAAATCGAATAGAACTTCATTTTCTCCAACAATTTTTTGCTCGCTTTTCTTCTTTTTTTCTGAAGAGGGGGGTTCGGGCTTGGGCGACGTGTTCGGTTTTGTGTTGTCGCTAGCTGTGTGAAAATGGCCATAAAATGTGAAGGCAAAATCAGTGTTTAATTAAGTTATAAAAATGTTTCGGTCATTTAAGCCCGCGACCAAGAGAATTTTCGGATCGCCGTCAATAAGGGGAAATTGAAATGGAAACTTGTCGGTAGATTAGAGGGCTTTTAAAATTGTTTAAAATTGTTTGGAAGAAATAAAACATACACTTTGTATAAGATGCTAATATCATTGGCTTTGATTAAATTTAATTAAGGTCAGAAATTTTAATTATTTTGATTTTTAAGATTAACCGGTTTTTTAGACAAATACATATTTAACACAAGCCCGTTTTTTATCATGCTGGAGACAGAGTTTCACGTCGCATTTCCTGGCCATAAAAAACTTTCAGAAAAAGTACTGCATATTTGCAGGCGCCACACAAAAATTTCTTACCACTATGGACCCCGTTCTGCACTCCTTTTTTTTCATCCTAGCTTTTTTATTATTATGGAAAGGAATATTTATGAGCATTTATACATACCCTGTACGTTGGCTGTTTATTTTTGTCGGTTATATGAATCTATGACTCTATTGAAGTTGTTATTTTTTAAAAATATGTAAAATATTGCTACTCAAAAAACCGTAAACTTAATAAATTTTAAAATATGGATTGTCACTCAAAAAAATAAAAAGAAAATAATGGTATTTTAATAAAATAAATATTCAAAAATCTACATTGCACATTGTAAATGTTAGTAAGGGATTTATTTGAAAGACCAAACTATTAGGTCTTCAAAATTTAACTTTCCTTTGTCTGTTATTATGTCTTCTTTTGTTTATACTTCCCTTAAAAAAATCCTAAAATTATTTTGAGTTTGAGGTTTAAAAGATAAATATTTCTACTTTTCAAATGTTTTGATAACGAACTTATTGTGTTTCTTGGCTAGTTAAGTTAATATATTAAAATGAATTAAAAGAGAGTATGCAATTGGCCGCTATTTTCTGTGGGTTTTGTTCTCTATAAGTATATATGAAATTCGTATGAGCTGTTGCAGCTTACTTATTCTGCAACTTCTTCATCCGTTTCCTTATGCGAATGTGCATGCTTAAGCTGCTTTTCCACGCACACACGCCCGAGCACAGAGGAAAAACTGGGGAATACCCGAGGAAAAGCGGGGGAAAAACAACACATTGAGCTGAGCTTAACGGCTGGCGCATAAGTTTCAAAGTCAGCATGGAAGGTCCGAGTCTCAGTTCGACTGTCTTTCAACTTTTGCAGCGTCGTCGTCTTTTGGCTCAAAACACTTATACACACGAAAAATTTGTTAAAAAGAAAATTAAAGATTCGTATTATTATTATTATTTATTTATGATTTACTTTTAAATATTATTTTTTAATTTTAATTTTGTATTGAATTTAAAAAGGATAATTACCTTTTTAACCAGATATTTTTAAGAAGCGATTTCTACGCAAACCACATATTCAACGAAAGTTAGATTTCACGCATTATTTTAATCAAGAAATATCTCAAACTTTCTTAGGAGTAACATGCATGTTTCAAATATAAGCATTTTTGTTTGTGTAGAAAAGGGGATTGGTAATAGGGATGGGACTGTGGTTGAGACTGGGGAAAATTTATCTGGGCACGTCGTCTGTGTATTTCAAATGCAATCCATTGTAGTCCTCTGTGTGTGTGTATGTGTGGTGCTTTATGTCCAGTTTGTTGTGTTTGTGTTACCAAAATCCCCACTGTGTGTGTGAGACGGCTTGAGAAATAACCAACTTGGGGCGCTGCGTTTGCACTTTGGGAAACTCTTTTAAACATCCTCTCGCAAACGCATGTTATGCAGCAATTTCAACAAGGCCATTGGCCTGGCCGACATCTCGTAAATCTCCTCAGCCTCTTAGGTCACAATTAGATAATCTTCAAGCCTAATTCAATAATTTATGCTCGTTTGGAAAAATAATAAAATATTTTAAACCGTTTTGGGGTAAGGTTCGATCATTAAAGCATTAACAATATATAATAATTAATAAAAAAAGTTTCGTATAGAGATTTGCATTGCTTTTTTTCTCAAAATATTTAACTTATTACCTTACCATAAATTTAATTCGATTTAAGCCGCAAATCGTCAGGGATCACATGTAAATGAGCCTCAAGTTCATTTGGCGCAAATGGCAACGCGAAACACGTAATTACAACATGCGAAGCATGCGAAGTGTTTGATTGAGAGATTGGCCCAGATGGTAATCGAATTTCAATGGAATTATACTGCGGCAACCAGCAGACGATGGCGATGATGATGTTGTGTGGTTATTTTGGGGAATGCAAGGGGTTAAGGGTGAGGTGGTTGGGGGTCATCTTTGCCGTCTTGGTCAAGAGTCGAGGATAAGGTGTGTGGCTAATTGGTTTGCTGTTCGAAAATTAATTCAATGCTAATTATTGGCTAACATGCAAACAATAAACGCAATTATAATTACGCAACAGCAGCGACAACAACTACAAAGGCTGCAATTAGGTTTGCATAATGCATATTTGCATTTTCAGCTTCGTCACTGTCATGCACAATAGCCCGATGTTGTTATTTGTTATTTGCTATTTTTTGTAAACTTGTTTTTTGGTATTTTGGCTTAATTAATCTGTCAACACTTTTGCGGTGGTTTGAGCATGAGTCAATTTCGCTCATTTAGCTGCGTCAACAAATTTTATTAGTTTACCAAAACGCGATTTGCATGAACTGCGTCTAATCGAGGATGGCGGTAATTTACTTAATATTATTTGTTTTTGAATTTCGATAAATTTTCAAGGATTATTGACTGATGAAGTGTGCATTTTATTTTACAAGAGAAATATTTTTTTCCAATATCAGTAAAGCAAAAAATGTACCTCCTTAAAAGAAAATCTTATTTTCGTGGAAAAACACATTTTTTTCTTTATAAATAGCATTAAAATTAGAGTAACAAAAAGCATGATCGAAAATCCGTTTGAACATTTCCGGATTTCTTCATTCTACCTACTGCCCTTTAAAGATAGTTTAAATCCCAATTGCCCTTCAGCTACTCAGCGCATTGAAGCTAATAAACATCAAAGTTTATGCAACAATTCTTTTGAGTTTCACCTGTCAAGCACACAAGGATACTCACAGGATTGGCACAAGCACACACGAACACCATGTACATATTTGCACAGACACGAATGCATAACTTTTGGTTTTCGGTTTGACATTTTGTGGTTAGATTTTAATATGTGGCAAAGTGAATGAAAAGTTACGCAGGACCCGGAACCAGCAAGATGGCTAAATGCATTATGCCGCTGCTGGTTGCCACAGTGGAAACTTTGGCCGCAGAACCCCCGAGCCCACCTCCTTATAGAGATCACCCTTCCGAAGCACTATCAGTGGCAGATGCTCTTGTGGGCGTGTGTGTGAGGACCAAATTAGCATTCCTGCCACCAGAAATTTGGGTGCGTGTGTGTTGTTTGTGTTGCATGCTTCACTGTCTCTACTGTCTGGCGTCGTTTGTTGTTTGTCTTTGAGGAGGAGATGCATTGCACTGGGGAAAATTTGTGTCCCATATTAGGCATACTTAGAATTATTTTTCAGATACTATCTATTTAGAAATTTTTTAGGCAGTCAAGGGAAATTAAATATTAAATATTTATAAAATATAAAGCGAGATCACAATTATTAATTAAATTAAATATTAATTAAATTATATTATTATTTTAATTTGTATAATAATGCCAATATGCTAAACATGAACTTCTTTTCTAAAAAAACCAATTTCTACCCAAATATGTTATTGAGGTATATTACAAATAAATAAATATAAATCTCAACGTAAGTTTAAGAAAATGTGTAATATTGTAATATTAAACAGACAAATTCAGCAGATATATAGTTAGTTGGATTCCAATTAAATGTAGTAGACATTACTATTTTAATATATGTATATAGTTTTAAAAAGGCATTTTCCCGTGTATTCAACGCAAGGCTTAGGCTGTCAGCGAGAACCAGCTTAAAGCCTTTAAAACGGAGCCAGTCCGCCCACATGGCGGATGCGTGACATTGCATAACTCACTTTGTCGAAGGGAAGGGGGCTTAAAGGCGGGTTGAGTGGGTAAATTACAACTTGGGCTGGCAGAGCCAGCCCCCAGTCCTTCGGGCAGAAACTTTGTCTTGAGAGTTGAAGTTGACGTTACAAACCCCCCTGAAAACACCCAAATCCCCATTACCTTGCCTTGTGCAACAAGCAAATGCATTGCAACTTTATTAAAAAGTCGTAAAAGTTATAAAAACTACTAAAAGCAATGGGTAATAAGTTATTGTTTTTGTTAATAATACCGCTGTTATGGTTGTTCTTACCGCTACTCCTTTTTGCCGTCGCACGGGTAGGAAACTTTTCCGCTGTTGACAATGTGCAATGTCGAAATACGGCAAATGCAAATGCGAAAAACGAAGAAAAGTCTTCTGTGTAATTTGATAAGTACGATACGCGGCGAGAAACTTTATGGGTCGCCATTTGCTACAGACTTTTCCGTCCGCTCACACAGGTACGCGTTTACCAAGCACATTATTATCGAGGTACAGTTGCGTTTCCATTGCAGCTGACTTCGGAAACGGAAGTTGGCCTCTGCTGGTCCCGGAAATACATTCAAAAAAATTAAAATCATTTTGGAATAATGGTATGTAACTATAACTAATAATATTGTGGGGGAATAATCACCCGTTCGAGTGAAAATTAAGAGAGTTTTTGTTGAAGCCAAGCTGCGTTGAATACAATATAATATTCAAGGAATAGGAACTCCAAATTGTTACAGCAAACAAGCTAACAATACTCGTCACTATTTTCTGTACCTATAATTTTTAGGCGTGCATCCAATTTGCTTGGCTCCTTTGTGGGCATTGTGACTGGTGTTTGCTTCCTTTGAAAATGTCATTGTTAACCGGCTGGTCAAACGTTTGCTGCGACTCCGGTTGCGATTCCTGGTCCGGATTGTGTGGTTGGCCAGCTGCTGTTGGCATAACAATGGACCGGTTGCCTTCTCGCTGATGTTTATGATATGTAAGCATCTTCATTACAGGTTTCCGGCTGCTCGGGCCACAAATCCTTGCTCTCAACAGCAGCCATTAAGGGATTCTTGAAAGTTTGCCCAAGCTGCTGCCGTTTGTTGCAACTTGCAAGTAATAATTGCACTCGCGGTTAAGCACACACTCGCACACGAGATGGAGATGAGATGAGTTGCGTTGAGCTGCGTTGCAGGCACTTAAAATTCCTGCACACTGAACGAAATATTTTTTTAAAGATTAATACATTAAATTTTAAAATATATTTTGCAACAAATAAAAACCAATTTAAATATTTGTAAGTATAAAATATATTTTATTTATAGATACCTGCATGAAAATTACGTATTTTACAATAACTACGACTGGATACGAGTTCTAAATTTATATTAATTTTAAGAAAATAAATTTGGATAGACATTTTAATATATATGTATTTATATATATAAGAATATAATTTTTTTCATATTTGGTACAAATTAAAATTTTTTTTTTTGAATTCTAATAAAATAAAAAAAATAAATTATATATTTTTATGGATATTTAATTATAGAATGAAGTGGCATGCACTCTTTTATTTTTAAGTGTAACTGCCGCAGCCACATGCTTTGCGCTTAAGGCGGCTAGCGTAGCAAAAAGAACCACAAGAAAGGGCGTAACCAGGGGCGGTAAGTGGGTGGTGGGGCGTGGCATCAACTGCTCAGGAGCAGCAGCAGCTGTAATAAGACAGCTCGTCTGCCCCGACTCTGTCTTGTTAACTTTTGCTCATTTGTGCCCCAAAATGCTGCATCAGGCATCTGCTTTGGGGAGGATTTTCGGGGATGCTCGAGGACGAGGTGTTGAAGTTTAGCTGCTCAACTTGACATATTAACGCACGCCGCTTAGGGCAGCGCTTTTAATGAGCAGCCAGGACAACCTGGCTGCACATCTATCAATTTATCGGGTAAATATTGAAGTGTTGCAACTGCCATTTTCACTTTGCTGCAAACTTTAGCAATTAAAAACTTTGCCATGGCCACACGAACCAATAGCCCCGATACTTGCAATTAAGCATTGCTTTAACACAAAAGGGCTTTTAATGAGCATTAAGATAATGTCACACACGATGATATCGATGTGTGTCTGCGGGATTGTGCTCTTTTAATGGGGTATATATAGGATATCGTGCTCTTTAATGGGTATATATAGTATATCGCATATCCGCTGTGCAGCGATTGACTTGTTAACTGTCACCGATAATCGTTGTCAATTTAAAAAGTGACTCCATGTGCCGGAAATAATATCCGATAAAAGGGTGTTTTTGTAAGGAGATTTTTACTTGAACTTTTAATTTTTAATACCTATATTTAAAACGTGGGCATTACGGACTTGCTATCTTTCGAGAGTTTACAAAATTTAGAAATGATCATTTAGTAACCGAGTGAAATCCAAATTTATTTTGGGTGACAAAGGTATTATTTTTTAACAATTTTTTATAGACTTAAAATTTTTTTTTTAAAAATCCATCGCAGTGAAATATAACCCTCGAGTGACACACCTTCCTGCACTGCAAAATCAATGGTTGTGATACATATCAATTTCGCATATATGTTTCACACACAGGTATGCACCCATACTAGCGCATCCCGACAGGATACACACACACACTGACACGCACCGGCGGCCATTTTCACCGCAAGTGGCAAAATGACACTCAACGAGCGTGTAAGTGCATGTCAATCGTGTTTGCCAGGCGTCAATAAAAAGTAATTTCATCTCACATTAAAAACAAGCGGAAGGCAGAAAAACACGAGTGCAGGTAAGTACTTAAAGCGGACACTTTAAAGCAGCCGTTAAAACAGCGTTAATTATGCAATTGCAATTATCGCCAGGTTTATGGTTATAACCCAGGACATTCGCTTATACCCGGCAAGTTGGTAGTGGCGAAAGAGGTACCCGAAATGGGCAACTCCAAATTAACTATGTATTGGCTGCAGGAAGTGCGCAAACAAACACCAACGGAATACAAGAGATAGTACACAAATACTCGTACATCTGGAATGGAATGAAATGACCTCGGGTCATCTGCTTTCGCATTGCAACAAAGGGCACAATAAGCTGCTTTTGTTTGAGCAACGCTTTTAACTATTTTTTGAGATGGATAGGGAAACATTTCGAAGCAATAGATTTAAGATAAAACATATATTTTTGGTTAAATATTACAAAAAAATGTTTTAAAGACAAAAAATTGTTTGAAGGGGAAAAAAAACAAGAAAGGACGTTAACTTTGGCTAGCCGAAGTTTATATACCCTTGCAGGTATGCCTACTTAAAATGTTGTTTTTACAATGTCAAAAATCAAAACGCCTTTTTTTTTACAAAGTTACCATGTTTTTTCTATTTTTTTTTTGATTATACCTATGGGAGCCAAAAAAAGATGTTTGGGAAAGTTTAATAGCGATAGCTTTTAAACTGAGAGACAAGTTCACATAGACAGAAGGACATACGGACATGGCTTGATGGACCGTCTAGTGATGCTGATCAAGAATATATACTTTCTGTTTCTTACTGTTTACTTTCCCTGCGTTGCAAACTTTTGACTGAAGTTATAATACCCTCTGCAAGGTTATAAAAAGTTGATTAAAGCCAAAAAAGGATTAAGCTAAATTTCATTACATTTGTTTTACATTAACTGTTCGACTTTTGCATTTGCTTGTTAACTTGTGAAGTTCTTGGTGAATGCTAAAGTCTGTTAAAGGCATGTGTTTTAGAGCTCGCCCCATTGCTTCAGTCCCATAAATACCAGTCCCGCCGCAACAACCATAATATGCAGGGAACCGGTGTAGCGTTGCCTCGATCCCAAATTCTCCGTGTCCTCGTCATTTTTCTTTTTGGGTTTCTTACACGGACAAGTTTGTAGTCCTTCATGGTCTTCTGTTCGGCACGACGAACAGTATTCTTTCGGTTCAGTCTTAGGTGTTATAACTTGACAACCAAGTTTTCGTGACCAAACACATATAAAACTGAATGATCCGTCTTTTGCTCTTAGAAATGGTTTCAAAAATCAATAAGTGTAAGTATAGGTATTGCTGCCGATCTCAATACCATCAATTTGCATATCGCTGGGCATGCACACGTCCAAGTCTGCGGTATACGGTGGATGTGAACACCATTTCTCTGTTATACAGATAGGTAACTTAAAATTTTGCTGAACATAATATCCCGGTTCGCTATCAATTTCGCAAATGCCCTTGTTCTCCTCAGTGCAGTCTCCACACATTACGAGGTCCTTATTAAATGTGGCACACGTGGTAAACAGGTAAAGAGCAAAAATCAGAAAAAAAAAGATTTTATTGTGTGACATTTCTAGCAAAAGATTATTTTCCGACCGCCTCAGTGAAAATGCATTTGAATATATAAAAGAAGAGAGAACGCTATAGTCGGGTTGGTGTCCCGACTATCTAATACCCGTCACTCAGCTAAAGGGAGTGCGAACGCTGTACTGGATAGTGCGAGGGAGATAGATATATAAATTTTGATTGCGTATAACTTTTTAATGAATGGTCCGATTTGAAAAATGTCTTCTACATTTCGATAGGTATAAATATACACAAAAAAATTGCATTTATACTTCTCGGAAATCTTTAAGGATGTGGGCGCAGGACCCATTTTAAAATCGTTAGTGGGCGATTGTGGGCGTTAGAGGGGGCATGGCGCTCGGCTAAAATAAACTTGCGCTGCGTAGGAAGCCAAAGAATATGTGTGGCAAATCTCAACCTTCTAGCTTTTGTAGTTTCTGAGATCTCAGCGTTCATACAGACGGACAGACGGACAGACGGAGAGACGGAGAGACGGACAGACGGACATGGCTAGATCGACTCGGCTAGTGCCCCTGATCAAGAATATATATACTTTATGGGGTCGGAAACGCTTCCTTCTAGCTGTTACATACTTTTGCACGAATCTAATATACCCTTTTACTCTACGAGTAACGGGTATAACTACTTGGGAGGATTTCATCAAAGCCTACTTCAAACAAAAGAAATAAGAGATATGCACCGATGCTCTATTTTTATACCCGTTACTCGTAGATTAAAAGGGGATATTATATTCGTGCAAAAGTATGTAACAGCTAGAAGGTATAGAAGGAAGCGTTTTCGACCCCATAAAGTATATATATTCTTGATCAGGCTCAGATGACACATTCAATTTTTAACGTCAATTAATTGTGGCAATTTTTCTTAAATAGGACTTTAAACGAGCGCGAGAAAGAATCAAATATTTTTGGCTGCTCTACCACTTACACCAATAATAAAGGCACGATATTATATTAATTCTGACTCGCTTGCACTTCTTTAAACTCACTCAAATGAAAAATTGTCACAATAAATTGACGCTAAAAATTGAATGTGTCATCTGAGCCTCAGGGTCACTAGCCGAGTCGATCTAGCCATGTCCGTCTGTCTGTCTGTCCGTCTCTATGAACGCTGAGATCTCGGAAACTACAAAAGCTAGAAGGTTGAGATTTCCCACACATATTCTTGGCCACATGCGCCACGCGCCCTCAAACGTCCACAATCGCTCACCATTTTCCGAATGTCAGTTGAAATCTATTCGTCCAAAATTTCCATCAGCTGATTTATTAAATTTGCCTTTGCTTTCCGACGAATACAATATACCTTTTCACTCTACGAGTAACTGCTAAAAAAATGTTTTAAAGAAAAATAAATGGTTTCAAGGTAAAGTGAAAAAGTCTTTTCTTCGAAATTAAATAAAAACGCAAAAGGGCTACGTAAACGAAGAAACGACGATCGGAATTTGTTAATTCGCTTAACAATATTGAATTGACTGTTTAACTTTTGTATTTGGTTAATGTAAAGATCGGTAAAAGGCAGTGTTTTATAAGTCGTATCTAAAGCCACTTTGCTTCAGTCCAACAAGTACCAATACCGCCGCAACAACTATAATATGAAGAGATCCGGTGTAGAGTTGCCTTGATCCCGATTTATTCTTGTCCTTGCCTTTCTTTCCGTTCTGTGGGATTCCCTTGCACGGACAATTTACAGTTTCACCGGTTTGGCACATCGCACAGACAACTTCGGTATCGGTCTTAGGAGTTATAACTTGACAGCCAAGTTCTCGTGACCAAACACATATATATTTGAATGAACCATCTTTTGCTGTAAAAAATAGTCTAGTAAGCCAAAAAGTATTATTGCTTCCGATCCCAATACCATTGATTTTCATATCGCTAGGTATGCACACGTCCAAGTTAGCGGTTGTTGGCGGATATGCAGATCTCAGATCTTTGGATCGAGACCAAATGTCTGGCTGAACATAGTATCCCGGCTCACTATCAATTTCGCAAGTGCCCTCATTCTCCTCAGTGCAGTCTCCACACATTACAAGGTCTTTATTAAATGTAGCACATGTGGTGAACAGATAAAGAGCGAAAATCAGAAAAGAAAAAATTTGATTGTTCGACATTTTTGGAAAAAGAAATTGTTGCGACCGACTCAGTGAAAGTAAATTTGAATATGAAACTACTTGGAACAATTACATCAAGGCCTACGTTAAAAATTGTTGGCAGTGGCTTGATCGGGACAAATGGAATCCTACGGAAACGGGATGAATATCCCACGTATAAGTAATATGTATAGCTTTCGGTTTATTGCGCGACTGGCTGGTGTTTTTGTAACTTTCGAACATAGGAACCAATTAAGCATAGGCATTATTTCCTGCAATGTGCCAAATCAGACAATTTTTTATTGCTTTAGTCCTACAAGTACCAACGCCGCCGCAACAACCATAATATGAGGAGATCCGGTGTAGAGTTGCTTTGATCCCGATTTATTCTTGCCCTTGTCTTTCTTTCCCTTCTTTGGAGTTGTCTTGCACGGACAATTACGTAAATTTCCATCATAATCTCTGATTCTGCATACCGCGCAGACAACGTCCGTATCTGTCTTAGGAGTTAGAATTTGACAGCCAAGTTCTCGTGACCAAACACATATAAATTTGAATGTAAAATCTTTTGCTGTAACAAATAGAATTATTAGTCAATAAGTATTATGGCTGCCGATCCCAATACCATCAATTTTCATATCGCTAGGTATGCACACGTCCAAGTTAGCGGTTAATGGCGGATATGAAGTTTCCAGATCTCTGGATCGAGACGAAATCTTTGGCGTAGCAAAGTACCCCGGCTCACTATCAATTACGCAAGTGCCCATATTGTCCTCAGTGCAGTCTCCACACATTACAAGGTCTTTATTAAATGTGGCACAAATGGTAAAAAGTGAAAGAGGGAAAATCAGAAAACAAGAGATTTTATTGTTCGACATTTTTAGCAAAAGAAATTCTTGCTACCGCCTTAATAAAAGTAAAGTTGAATATAAAACTACTTGGAACGATTCTTCAGTGCCTATTGGGCCTTTGTTGTGGGTGGCTTGACTGGGGCAAATAAAATGAAAATATGAAGTTCATATTATGAACCAATTGACCAAGGCATTTTTTTTTTGCAGTGTGCCGATGAATGTAAAATGTACTTACATATGTGTATTTTGGAAGGGAATAATACTTATTGGAAAAGTTTCATAATGCCGATCAAACTTATTAAATATCTTCATTAATATAAAAAACGTTTTTAATTTTTAATTCAATTAATCAGTCTCTTTTTAGCTTTAATTTATTTTTGAATTATTCCTGGATCTCATTTTAAATTTCCTTCCCACCATTTTCCGTATGTCAGTTGAAGTCTATTCGACCAGAATTTCCCTCAGCTGGATAATTAAATGTGCCTTCGCTGCGTGATTTCTTTTACCCCAAGGCAAAGTCCTTGCCATTTCCGGGAAAAAAAGAAAAAATCATCGACTGCGTTTGGGCCACTAATGTTGTTTGTGGGCCACAAAACTCACTTGGCAACATGTGTGCTCCACTTGAGAACACAGAACAACTATTTATATTCTTTAAAATATTTTAAATAAGTATTACAAATCATAAAAAAAAAATTAAAAATGTTAAGATAATGTTTATTTACATTTTACAACTCTGGTTGCAGATATTTATACAACGCTTTTAACCTATCCGAAATTATTTCAGTGTACCTATACCGTATGCAAAGAGCGGAGCATCAAAGCCGTTTCATTTGCTTTTCCACGGCACCCCAGACTTTTCCTCCATTTCCCGACTGCCTCAATCAATTTCAATTTATCAATTTTTACAATCAACTGATTTTATCAATTTTATGGCGCATTTTAAGACCACGCACGGGGCGAGGAAGAGAGAGCCAGGCAGCTGGGCCAGCAGTGCCGCTGGGCAGGAATAAAAAGGACATGCGAAGGAGGAAATTTGACTGCCAGCAGCAGCAGAGAAAAAGAGGGAAGCCGACTTGCCAGCGAAACATGTCAATAAAATCAACAAATGTCGTTGCCGGTTTATTGGTATCTTCTTGGCCCCGGCCTTCTGTCCTTGCCACCAACTTCCTGTTTCCTGCCCATCGTTTTCCCCGCATGTAAATAAGCATTTTCCCGGGCTTTCTCGATTGTTATTTCAACTGGCAACCGGAAAGGGAAGATGTCTTGGCCCTTTGGCTGGCTGCCATGACTGCTGACTCGACTCCGCCTATAATCCACAGGTAAGTCGCTTAGGATCTTGGCAGCGTCTTAGTAGAAATTATCATTTCACTGAGGTCTTTTTGTCTTCTCCCAGTAATGCCGAAGATATTTATTTGGTCATCTTTGGGTACTTAATCTGCATAAATTAAATTGAAAAACGGACAACTAAACGAATTTATCGTATTTATTCCGTTAAAATCTGTAATCTCGTATACCTTGTCTTTGGGGGTATATGGATTTTGAAAGATAATTTACAAAAAATGTTTCAATATTTTAAGGAGTAACTGGGATTATTTGTATATTATACCTCGAAGCTGAGAGCAATTCATACCAAAATATTAAAATTTTAATTGTATTTTTCACCCGAACCAATATTTAATTCTGTTTTAAACGAATACCCTAGCCAAAGAGTATTGAACGAGCGTAAGAGGAAACCTCAGACTTATTGTAATTTCCCCTAATTTGTTTCTTGTTTCCCAGCTGATATTGATTACCGGGGCATTCGCAGCCTGAAAACTTCGGCATTGGCCATAATTAACGGATAATTTGTGGCCCGGCCAACGGCGTCACATGGCCCGGCCAGAGCTCATTTTGCTGGCACTCAAAGGAAGTGGGCGAGGCGTGGACTCCCCTCTCAAAAACTCACTAATTAAAGTCAACACTCGTGACTATGACCTCATTACAGGCAAATCTGTGAGGAAAAGCGGGAGAATTGGGGTGGCCCGGGGGCTGGTGGTCACCTGGTGATTGTCTTCAAGTTGCCTTTGACTCGCCGTACACCCGATACTTTTTTCAAGTTCATTAGGGTAATGAAGCAGCCACAGGCCCGTCCAGAGACCTAGACCTGTGGGCCGGGTAGGGTAGGGGCCCCGAATAAAGTGGCGTGCGCTTTACTTTATGGTCCTCATAACCACGTATATATAGTCGGTGCTCCAGTTGTTGGCTCTTTGCATAATGAACGGACATAAACATGGCACAGCCAACAACAACCGACTGCTAAGGCCAAAGTTTTTTCTACAATTTCGTAGTCTTTGGCGCACATGACTGCCGCCAACTCGCTCCTCCTGGCCATTTCTGGTTATTACCCAGATATAATTTTAAATACATATTATATTTACTTAACGCCATTTCCTTAATTAATAAGAAACTTTGCGGGGTCTGGCTTGAATTCGGGAAGTTTACTCAACAGTTCGACGATGATTTAGCCAAAGGGAAATTAGTTTTTCCATTTTACTTTGCTCGAGCATCTTTAACGAGGACGGTAGGCTAACTTTCAAGTGTTTATTTCATTACTTAGCGAAAAGATTAAGGTTTTTATAGGGACACATATTTAATTCAGCTTCGTAGCAAATCTTATATATTCAGATTAATGACATGAATATAATAAATAAATATAGTAACGAAAATATTTTATTTATAAATAATAATAATTTAATAATAATAATAAAGTAATTTATAGGTTAATTTTCTGAATTCTTTAATTCTAATAACTTCTGATACTCGTAAAATAATACAAATTTTAACTTCCTATAATATCAACATTTTTTAAAACTTATGTTATGTGTAATTGTGTTTTATTTCACATCCTTAGAATTTTCTATGGCATTGCAAACTTTCATGGTGGAAATGGTTTGTTCACTATTTCCGGCCAAACATTTTCTATAGATTAATCTTTCTCTGAATTCATCCGTATCTCCGCAGTCTTTTAAACCGCAGTTTTCCGAGTACTCAATGCCATTCAGAATTGGAGCGTAGTCAAGCACTTAGCGGGAAATTCTTTGGCAGATGTTGAAATCTTTTCCATTTCATCATACCGTTTGACATTCCTTCGTTCATTTATCAATATGCTGGTTGAAACTCGTTTTGCAATCGCTTAGTCAGGAATCGGAAATTTATATAAATTATGCCAGAGCCGAAACTGCTTAAATTTGGGAGATGACTTTGATATGTAGTTAAATTGACTCTTCCAATTGGGGGCACAGCATCATTTGGATTTTGCAAAATGATTTTTGGCATATTGCTTGTTTACGCATTTTTGACCGCCCCCCCTCATAAATATGCACATTTGCAGCCATGGAAAATTTGCAAATGAAATATGGCCATCAATCGGGAAAATGTCAGGCGACCAACAAGTGGCAAGCTGCCGATTCCCATGGTGCATGAAGCACACGCGGCGCATACGTAATTTTCATGACTATTTAATGTCGTTTAAAAGCACAAATTATAATTGAAAAATTCTTGTTAAACAAGAGCGGCCATATGGAAATTCCTTGCGACTATTTTCCACCTGGGACGCTCGGTCAGTGGGCTCGCGTGTGACATAATTGAACAAGGTCAGATTGGTTTGTCCATCCAGTTTGTCATTGACATTGAGGCCACATGTCCTCCTGCGACCTCCGCCGGTGACCTCCATGAATAGTTTGGTTGGCCAGCAGGACTATCATTATAATTGTTCAATTTTAGCCTGCTGTCCAGAAGCCTTCGAGTATAATTAAACCATGAATAATTTGTAAGAGCAGTTGTCTAAAGAGGACTCCAATTTGAGACCTTGAATACGGACAGTTGCAAAGGACATTGTAATTGCATTTGGCCAGGAATGGGGTTGAATTCCCCTGGCATTTTTAAATGCGAATATCCGGACAGCAATTATATTAAGATATTCGATTCACTTAGCCTCCACTTGGCCATTCCAGGCCATTGCCTTGAAACAAAAGCCAACTTTTCAAAACTCAATTTCCCATGCTAACCCCAATTGAATTGATAACATTTTAAGTGGCCAACTTCATACAAAGCCAAGCCAAAATCTAATTAAACGTAATGTTGTGTAATCTTGTCATTCAAGTGACCAGCTCGTTCAGTGCGATTTGCGTAACGTGATATAGATTTAAGTTATGAAAGATTTTTCCCATCTATTTGGCTCGTCCTGCCAACAGAGACTGTCCTTGCCGCACAAGGAGAATGTGGGGAGCTGGAAATGAAATATAAATAACATCATATTGACCCGTCTGGCACCTACGAAAGCCAGACTGGACTGCACTGGAAAAAAACATGAATCAAATATTATACCCCTTTATTCAAATTTAATTTAAACTTTAACAATTTAATATTATTATTTTTATTTTATGTTAAAATACTTCATTAAAATTCTATCAAATATTGTTCTAGCATTTTGTCTCTATGTAGGAATTTTTGCAATCCATTTTGCCTGAGGAACTTATGGTGCCTGCAAACATTAAATATAAATTAGGGCAGGCCGGGTCGGCGGGGTAGTGCCTTTCCCTTCCGAAGGTTGTAGGTCAAAGGCAAGGCGAGAACAAAAGCCAAGTACGAATCCTTGCATGCAAATTTCGCCTTTGACAGGCAAAGGATAACAATATTGATTGTGGGATTGGTGTAAGGATATCGGTGAGTTGTGTTTACAGTTTGTTTGCCCCCAGTTTCCCAGGACAACGAATCGGCATTCCGACCTCCGCCTGCCTTTTTAGCCTTTCCGTGTTCTGTGTGCCATTTCTAATGGCTTTTTAATTGAAGTACAGAATTCAATGAATAAATAAAAGATAGTTGCCAAAGCTTTTGTTTGTCCTCCGCACTCTGGCACAAAGTGAAAATGGTTAGGGAAAGTCGAGCAGACAAAAAAAAAATTGATAAAGTTTGAAAGTCAGGAAAAAGGAAATTTTCTAATTGAGTTAAACTTTTGCGCCATTATGAATATGGAGAACGCAAAACTTTACCCTCTGCCTCACATGTGTCTGCCGCAGAAAGTGCTTCCAATCCAATGAATTTCCATGAGGCGTTCAAAGTTCAAAAAGCTCTTCTCGGTCAATAAAAATCATTTGCCTTGCCTTCTGCGTGATATGCTATCATAACACTTCTTTAATTCCATTGTGTTAAAGTAATTTGTGATTGATGAAATTTCGTTTTAAAATTGTTACTTATAAAAAATAAACATATAAGGACATGGAGGCTAATTAATATTCTTATTTAAATTTATACCTAAAAAAGCGAAAAATAATTTACCAGAGAAAACTGTTACATTTATGACCACCAGTTAAACAATGAACACATATTAAATGCCGTCTGTTTATGTGATAGCTAACCCACGTTCAAATGTATAAACATAAATATACCCATATTTATTTCCCAGCATTTCGCTGTCTGTCTAATTAAAACGAGTCACGTACATTGGAAATTAAAAGCGAACAACAATTTTGCTGACCACAAAAGTTCAGGGGTTGAGCTCAGCGGGTGGGTCATGGAAAGGGGTGGTTTGCCAGTTCGTCCTGGCTCCCGTTCAATTTCATTTCACGCAGCTGTGCCTCGATCACCAATCAAAGTGGAATCGCCTAGAAAATTGTAATTAAATGGCAAAAATTGGCATAATAATTGTTGTCGGCGGAGATGACAAAAAAGCTGATAGGGATGGGAAATGAAAATGGGAAAGACAGAAGTCATCCCGTTTGCAATCTGATATGTGAAGATGCGACCACTGGGATCATCACATCCTTCGCGGTTGCCCACAAGGATAATGAGGTAGAGCTACTGCCACTTGCGAAACTATCGAGCCATGCATGATGTAATTACCGCTCAGTTTCGGATTTAAATTTCATCCGTGTCTAGCATCCTGGCTTGTAGTTATACACAAGAAACAAAAATCTTTACAAATTCCGAGTGAAAATCAGCATTAAGATTCAGAATCAAAAATATTTGTGTACCAAAAAAAACTTGATTTGAAACAATAAACAATTTGTTAGGATGTGGCATTATTAAACCTTTAAATAAATGCGCCTAAATTCAACATTCGAATTCTGGAAATCACTAATTAAATGCTTGTTGGAAATTAACAGATTATTTTAAAGGATCTTCGCTATGTAAATATTAAATATATATTAATAATATATTTTTTCAGTGCATGCAATTTAATGAGTTGTTCATTTGGGGCCGTTGGCAGGGCAAAGTAACTGCCAAAAGTCACCACTTTCCAGGTTGCGTGTCTGTGTGGGCCTTCTCCGGTTTGCTTTTAACTGGTTTGGTTTGGCAACCACAGAGTGCCACAGTTTTGGCAGGAAACCGCACCAACACGTGCCCAAACAACAAAGCCCAGGCATAAGAGAAATGGCAACAGTCTGGCAAGTCCTTCGGCATTATGTTTGTTGGCAAACCGAGCTCCTTTGTCTATTTCGATTTGGTTAATTATATATCAGTGGACAGCACTACGTTTGGGTAACATCTTTCGGTAATGTTTTGAGGTATGAGTGGTATTGCTTTCGGGCGTTTGATTAAAGCTTAACCCAAAAGTGTGGCAAACTGATTTGAATTCTGGTGTTAATGGAAAAGTTATTGAGGCATTTGAATAGGATTTATGTAATATTTTATTTTAATGTCCTTACTTCATGTCAATAAAAGCCAATTTTTGCGTCCATCTTTTGATACACCTACAAAATTTTAAGTTAAAGACCTCATAAAAATATCGCTTACAGTTGTGCTGTTCCCAGTTTTAAAGCCATCAAAGTAACAATTACTTACAAAGAGTTAGATGCAAAAGGAAAATTATAAGAAGTCTGTTGTTGTAAGAGACGACTTATAATGCTTGCGAAATTTTCCATCGCTTGGCTGTAAGTTTTCGAATAAAACGGTATAACATTGCACAAACAACGGACAACAACACGGAGGAAGCCAGCTGCACGGTGGAAACTTTCACTTTGCCAAGCTGTCGATAAAGATGTAGATCCCTTTCTTGTCCTGCAGTCAGCCCGAAAGTGGGCGAAACTTGTTAAATAAGATTTCTAAATTCATTTGCTCCATACGCAACTTAACACCGAGAAAAAACCCAAAGCGGCATCAAAACTTTTTGGCCCCGCAAAAAAGTGCAGGCGATGTTGGGCTAAAAAGTGTTAAGCAGCGAAATTGTTAATACACTTTCAAACTTTTAACTGCAAGAAACTAAGATTTCTTTACTTAATATTTTACACTCTAAACTATCTAAGGTTAATTAAAGTTATTTCGCAATTACCAATGATTAATTTATAATAGTATTATTTATTAATTTATAATATTATTTTTGTATTTATTAAGAATAGACTCATATGCTGAAATAAAATAAAATAAAACTTCGTTTTCATTGCAAACTTGCTGGCCAAGTTTTACAGCTCCCCAGTTAGGGTCTAAAAATGAGCGAAACACAATAAACAACTTCATCAAATGCTTGTGGCTGCAATTCCCCGTTGTTCTAGCCTGTGCAAATATTTTCGGCAATCCCGAAAGCGCAAAGAAAATAGAGGAGTTGGCAAAACTTTTTCGCAGGGCTGCAGCTAAAATAAATAGAGCGGGTTGGGTCTGGGTTTGGGTTGGAGAAAAGGGGAGTGAAGGCCGAAGGCATCACAATGGTCGTCGTCGTCGCTTGGCCACCTACCTAAAAGTATGCAACACTTTCTCAAGTTCCCCACCCCCATTCGTTGCTGATCCCTTACAAGTTTTGTTTCTTGTGCATTTTCATTAAATAGTGTTGTTCGCCATTGTTGCCGACGCTGTACTTTGCATATTTTAACTGCTTATGGCTCGTTCTGACACGCCTTCGTCATGCAGTCCTGCGGAAATGGAAAGGGGCGGCGCCCAGGACATTGTGATAAAAAACAAACTTTCCTTTCGCCGGCAAAAAACTACTTTTGTCTTTCTTATTATCATGTTGCGGGTGCTTGTCATTTGTTTATTGTTTTTCGAGGGCGGCCAGGGGGAAATTCGGGGCATGTAATACGCGGTATTAGTCGTTGCCATTCAAGGTGGTTTCAAAGTTTTCCTAGAAAATATTGTTTCGAAAGCAAAAGTTTCTCATAAAGAAGTATCGTGAAGTTTGTTTTAATAACCAGCTTATTTTTAAAGTAACAAATATATTTAAAAAATCCTGTACTTAATACTTTAGATGTCTTTATGGATGCGGTTTAAATTATAATTCGACTGTTGAAATAATTTTCTAAACTTGGATTTGTGGAAAAAAGCCTTTAAAACCCTGGATAAAATATGAACTATATTTCTAATCAAAGGTACTCAACACTTTTCATTAAGATATATTTAAGAAGGCTTTACGTATCGTAAAATTACTGTAATTTAATTAAAAATTTAAAATTAATACAGTTTTAAAAAATGTTTTGTTCCTAAAACTTTCATAATAACAAAGAGGACTTTTTAGTTCTAGTTGCCTCAGTGTAATTGCATTAAAATTGTGACATCACATTGGAGCTATCATTGCGAATTCAGCGACGAGCAAGAACACGGAATGGAATGTCCTCCATTTAGTTGCGCCAAGGACAATCTGCCAGAGCAAGTGCATTTGTTCGCGATGTAATTTGTTTCATTGCCAATTGTCTTGTCGTGTCCCGTCTTCTGACTGGCTTTTTATGACTCTTGCCAACGGCGGGTTTTATGGCCCAGACGCGACCGCGCCCCAAAAACTCGGCTGGAGCTCTAACACCAGCTGCAAATGCGGCCAGGTCCGACTGTCTGCCACTCGACTCTTGACGGCTGTCGAGGGGTTTTCCTAACTTAATTTGCAACAACGGCGCTGGCAGGGCTTTTAGGTGTGGCCAGGCCACCTTTCCGCTGTTCTTAGCTGGATTAATTGGCTTATGAAGTCAATCCCCCAGCTCGGTGTCTGGGCACCCCGGCCATTGAAATAATTATTACAAATAACTATTCAGCGCGCTCAAGTGTTGCACAATTAAGTGTCATTAGCTAAAAATGCAGAAACACTGTTGAATATAGAGGAATATATGTATAGATATATACAGGGCCTAATCCTTGTGCCCAAGGGACTTGGGAGCTCTGTGTTTGCTGCGGGCATTTAATTAGCATCGAATTACTTTTATTCACACTCCAATGCGCCGGGGCATATGTTGCACCTTTTATTCCCGCCCTCGGTTTTATTTCGCTCATTCCCACGGCTTGGAGGAGAAATGAATTTGCGAAGCTCATTTATGGTTAATTAATCCAGGCGATTACATGGGTGTACAGCCGTTGCAAAGGAGCTGGCTTAATTGAAGATATCGCTGACATATCGGATTATTAACACATCCTTGAATTGCGGAATGGGGGAAATATATGCATATGTAAGAAATCAAAAGCATAAGTAAAGGGGTATTCCGTTGTAATTATGGAGAATAATGAAGGTTCATGCTGGATTTTATTTTAATAAACGCTTGAGTAATTTATAGTAATTATGCTCAGTGTAGAGCAGCCTTCCAATTACAAATAAATTTAGGTTCTAAACGTTGCATACCTAAATGAATAGCTAATTAGAGGTATGCCAAATACCACTTTAGTTTCTGGTCTAAAAGCACTTAATCGAAATAAGTAAACTAAAACCCGAAACCTGTTTCCGCATTTCGTTTGGGGTGAAACGATTGTGTAGGGCAACATGGCGAATGCGCAACATTTAAGCGGCGAAAAGCAAATTAAATTAAAGGGAACTAACTGCAGCACATGTCAAACTAACCAACTTATGCCGAACGTGGAAAAGGGCTGACGATATAACGCGAGGGGAGCCCGAGCCCGAACCCGGTTTTTAATTAACGATGTACGAAACTAAATTGAAAAATTTGATTAAAAAGTTTTTCGCGCTGCGGCAGCGACGGCAAGAAAGTGGATTTTCAAGTACGAATGCGGGGTGCAATTTTCAAAAGGGTGCAAAACGCTGGGTTCGTTTGTAGTGCCAACGAAATTCTAGTTAGTTTGGCTTTACAAATGTTTTAACATCATTTTATTTGCAGAATGCAAAAACTGCTCCACGCACTTCAGCGGGTAAATATGTGTGAGTGTGTGTGGTGTGTGTGGGTAAGCGGATGTGGGGGCGGTTGGGCGTGGCTGGCATTAACACTTGTAGTGTCAGTGTCGCATGTCGCTGCCTGCGAAGCTGTTAAACTAAATACACGCTGTCTGGTTCCTTGCATCAGCTCACTCACGAGTATTTTCCGCTCTCCTCTTCTGGGGGTGTGTGTGTATGACGTACTTCCGGTTCGTTGCATCCACCAACACTCGCACACTCCTGCTTTGCATGCATTCTATTTCAGATATACCCCTGCATGCATGTGGATGTGTGGTGGAAAATTGTGGCAAGGTGCAGCCAGCACGCAATTAGAAGTTGCTCAGTTCACCTTTTTTTTTATTTTCACTTGCCTGGTATTTTACAATTCTTGCTGTTTGTAGCTCATATGGAAATTCAGGGAGAACAGGAACACCGAAAACGCAATGAAATGCATTACAAAAGGGGTAAACCATAAACTGCAATGGTAGCAATGAAATCTGAGTTAAGTTGACTCGAAAAAAAAGGAACACATTCTTAAATTTGGTATTAGAAAACCAAGTATCTACAATACCATAAATTAAAAATTGTAAATAGTAAAATATAAATATTAATTTGTTAATTTCCTTTTATTTATAGAATTACAAAATGCTATAGTGTCTCTATGATAGAGTGAATATTTTTAAAAAGGTATAGCCCTTAGAACTGGGTAAACCATAAGATGTAGGTCGAAGTATTGAGATACAGTTTTATCGCAGATAAACTGAACTCATTTCATTTAATTGTTTTCGAAAACCCCATAAAAGGATTATCACACTCCAAGAGCTTATCACTCCAGTCCAAACATTCCTGGGCCACTTTAAAGTAAATCCTACTCCGGGAACCACAAATCAATCTGAAATTTATGGGCTTCCGATTCTGCCTGGCTGGCAGGAGTGGGGATATTCGAGCCTTGCTTAGCATACTTATTGGTGCATTTTGTGGTGATGCATTTGCGCCACTTCCACACACACAAACACACCCGCAGCCATTTGCATCTGCGTGGATGTATTAAACATGAGGCAAATGAAAAGCGGAAGTGCCAACCAGGCGGCGAGCGATTTTCGCGGTCTCTTTGGACGATGCCAAAAGTCAGTGCGGAAAATGAAGGAAAACTCAACGCGCCGCACCGCACCGCCATTTGTGGTTGCATTTTGTCCCCCTCCGCATTTATTACGCATGCAAAGAATGCACCAAGGAGCGTGTTTTGGGCGCCAAAGGGGGTGGGGAGTGTGGGCGGGGGAAGGACTATTGGGGGCGGGATCTCTGGCGACTGTTTGAAATTCATGACTTGTTTAGTGCACATGCCGCATAATGTTGCATACATTTTGGGCGGTTGGCGGCGTTGCCGCGGGTATATTGCAGCTGCCACTATTTGCTGTTTTTGCCGCTGTTATTACCGCTCCTGTTGCTGGTGTTGTTGGTATTGTTTCCAAATGAGGAGCACCGCACAAATATGCAGGCACGTAAGGATATATCAGGGAAGCTGCTACACACAACTATATGACATTCTTAATGTAGGAAACAAACAGTAATTTTTTGTTTTTTAAATTCCCGTTAATTTCAGTTTATCATAGATGGCTCATTCCACGTGAAACGTGACAGGCCAATTTGGGTCAAATCTCAGAATCAATCGAAACTTTTTTTTTCGATAGAGGATTGAAATATAAGGATCGGTTTTTATTTTTTTTTTTTTAACTCTTACCGTTTATTTTTAAAAAATAATTTTCTAATTAAGCTCCGATTTTTCAGTTATGCATCACTTGAGACTCGTTTGAGTTATTTCAATATTTGGTATGCAACTTTGTGAGATATGTTCATGTCTTTCAGAAAAATAATTTAAAAAATTTTTAATTTTAAAATTAATTATTTTTTAAGAGAATTTAAATTTTAAAAAATTCTGTACGCCGGAATACACGCGGTTTCCGAATAAAAAAATTATCCTCATATTGCTTCATCAATTCTTCACGAAGTGGTAAAATAAAATTTTTGTATTTGCAAGACCTACTAGTAAAGACAACGATTTTAGTTTGGCAACTTTGCATCGAGCAACAACAGCGCAACGTGTAAGAAGAGAACAGCAATACGAGCACGGGAGAGCAGCAATAGTGCTTTCCCTTTCTTACACGCTGCGCTGTTGTTGCTCGATGCCAAGTTGCCAAACTAAAATCGTTGTCTTTACTAGTAGGTCTTGCAAATACAAAAATTTTATTTTACCACTTCGTGAAGAATTGATGAAGCAATATGAGGATAATTTTTTTATTCGGAAACCGCGTGTATTCCGGCGTACAGAATTTTTTAAAATTTAAATTCTCTTAAAAAATAATTAATTTTAAAATTAAAAATTTTTTTAATTATTTTTCTGAAAGACATGAACATATCTCACAAAGTTGCATACCAAATATTGAAATAACTTAAACGAGTCTCAAGTGATGCATAACTGAAAAATCGGAGCTTAATTAGAAAATTATTTTTTAAAAATAAACGGTAAGAGTTTAAAAAAAAAAAATAAAAACCGATCCTTATATTTCAATCCTCTATCGAAAAAAAAAGTTTCGATTGATTCTGAGATTTGACCCAAATTGGCCTGTCACGTTTCACGTGGAATGAGCCAGATACATTAATTTTAGGCGTTGTAAAAAAAAAAAATATCACACTTTCAAAACTTATTTTGTATTAACAGATGTATCTAACATAATTAAAAATTCCAAATTTCCATATATTCGTTTGTATATTCTTAAACATTTATAAGCAGTTCAAGTAATAAATACTCTACGCTCACTGTGGGAAAAAGACTTTTTTTTAAATACACATACAAATTCCTTTAAATAAATACACAAGAAAGTGTAAAATTATTTCTAAATCAATTTGAAAATTGTTTATTTTTATTCTCAAATTTTATTAATTGGCTACGTAGAATTGGTAAATTTTTTTCATGTCTCGCACTGTCAGCAGTTGTGCACACTTAAGCCAACATAAGTACTACTGTATTTGGGTAATATTTATGCATTTTCACATAAATGCCAGGCATGGGTGTGTGCGTAAGATGTGCATTCATAGCTTCGACTTGTTTTGCATGCTAATTGCCTTTGACGTGAATGAAAGAGATAGAATAACAAACAGGAAGATAGGAAGAGAAAGAGGGAGGGAGCACATCTGTCTACAGCAGTCGTAAATTGGTCGCCTGCACTTGATTATGTGTGAAAATGGTTCACAGTGCTGGTGCTCCTTCATAAACCTATTTAGATTTTTAATTTTTCATCGAGCTACCAAAATTGATTTCATAACGTAAATATTTCAATCTTATTTTGGTCTTTCTATTTATTTGGGAAACATTTCTATGATTTCTGTTTGCTTTGCAACTAAAACGGAAATATTTATGGCTGAAAGCCAGAGCAAACTTTGCTGTAAAATGATTTTCCAGCTGCGCACGAAAGTATGCAGCTGTGTAAAAATTCAGCTTTGATTGGGAAATTTTTCTTTCGCAATGAAATGTTTACTTCGGTATTGCAGCAAGTTGAGGGAGTCTTGTTGCATAATTTACTGCAGGCAGTATGCGTTTCGCAATCATAGGCACCCACTATTCACTATTTCCTGCCACCATTTTCCAATCCCATCCTGGGCTAATGGCACTCTGCATATTTCATCATATTAAGTGCCAAAACAACGCATAATCAAGTTCCACGATCCCCATGCCCTATTGTACATACATGGGTCCATTTGAGTGAGGGTAAGAAGCACCCTGCCTGTAACTGAATTAAGTCCCGTTCGCAATACAGTACAATCTAGCACCGCAAAATGTTGCTATCTGAAATTTCACCCCATCATCAATGCAACTGGTCTGGTTGGTTTAGGTTCCCATCGATTTTCCCGCTTTTCCTCGCCCCACTTGCCACCCATCGAGTGCACTAATTATACTGCTAAACAATTTTGTATTTCGGGGCTTTTGTTTATGCCACCAGGCGAACTTTGTATCTGCTCTGCACGGGGAGCTGAATGCCTCAAATTGGTCGGGTAAACATTTGATATACTGTTTAGCCCAAAAATCGCAGGTTTTAGCGGGGTTAATTGGGTTTCGAAAACTAACGTTAAGCTATGTTGACTTTCTACCATAGCTCGCAAATAACTGTTGACCGATTCGTGCGGTCCCCAAATAACTGTTTTTGTTTGAGACTTTGAGCAAACAATTAGAGAGCAACCGATTGAATTGTTCGTACAGAAATTTTGCTCGCACTCAGCCGACGAGCAGTTTTTTCGGCTTTCTTTTGCTCGGCTCGCTTACAGACCGATTGCTCCTGAACGACGTTTCAAAAAGTCTTTTGCGCATGTGTTAACGTTAACGTGCTTGGGCGATATTGCTCTCCCTTTCACTCGCACTTACTTTCAAAGGGAATACATTGTATAGTTGTATTAGTGAAAAGACTTTTTGCGATGACTTTTTCAGTCAATCGGTCTTTTAATAAGTCTCCCTGTGCGAGCGACATTCGTATCTCTCATTGAACGAGGTTCGTAACAGAGCGTCTCACGAACAGCTCAACGTAAAAGGCTCAACCGAAAACCAAATCGAAAGGAAACGAAGTGTGCTGCGCAGAGAGAGAACGAGGGGCATGCTATTTTTCGGTTGTTCTCGGGAGTAGAGCGTAAGGAAAAAAACGGTTAACAGTTATTTGCATGCTTTGCTTTCTACTTATTTTTAAGTTCGTTATGGTGTTTAATATTCGCCCTATTCCGATCAGATATTAACATAATACAAAGACAATAACAAGAAAGGAAACTAAATTTTTTTTAGGCATCCGTAGTAAATAAATTTCAACATATGTAGATATTTAATAATTTTTATTTTCCAAGCCATTTATGAATTTTGAATTAAAATTGAATTATAGCTCGGATGCTGAGTGTTTTGTTGTTTATGTTAATATAAACTGTTTTACCTAGAACACATTAAACTTGTTTCCGCTTTTCGGAAAATAAATCTGCATGCAGTTATCATCGAGTACAAAAAAATAAAAAGTGAAAAAACAATGCTTAACAACCATGTATGTTTATAGAATCGCAGCCAAATTACGTTTTTTATGAATGCTTTAATGATTGCAGTTCTCATTTCGCAATCACTGTATCAGATCGATGACTTCATAGACCTTTTTAATAAAATAATAAAAATATTATTAATGAAATGGAACAGAAAGCAATATTAATCAGAATTATTAAAAAAACTTGCTGATTGAAGTGCAGTCAGCTATAGTTAAATACTTTTGTTAGATTTTAAAATTTGACAAGAAAAATAATATGTCATTAGTCATAAAGGGCAGGCAATGACTGTAAACCTACTATAGAGACAACGGCGGTGGTTGGTAAGCCCTTGAGATTACCACATGCCATAAATTCATTTAAGTCCGTATAATCCATGCCTCGCAAACACACCCAGTCATAACCATAAAGGCATTCATACATTAGCTCAGACAGTGCCTACGATCTGAATCAGCTTTCCTCGGAAATACTGGCTTGAAGCAGTTGCTCTGTGAAATTTGCATGGGATGCAGTTATGAATTTATTTATGACTCTCATTCTCCGGATGCTTGTGCCTGTGTATACCCCACCTTTGTCTTTCTTAGTATTGTAATCCTTTTGGAATTTTATTTGCTTTTCATATACATATTAAAACATTTGCACATCCATGACCAAAAATAGCAAAGCCAAAAATATATCTTCCAACGGCTTGGCAATGTGCAACACATTCAAGGTGAGACCATTAATTTGAAAACAAAGCAAATCACAGAAATTTTATTATAAACAAAATAATGGGCTGCATTGTAATTTGAAGGGATTTATGAATGCAGGGTGTTTGCAAAAATCTTAGAACAAAAACAGAATTTCTATAATTTAGGTAGGTACGCAATTCTTCTACACGAGTACCATTAAACATTAAACAATCCTCGTCTTTGGGAGCTACTTATTTTTAATAATACCTAATTTTTCATATTTTATTTTGTAGACTTATAGACGATATACGAATTATTTCTCCCGTTTTTCGGAATTTCGCCAATTAATTCGTATACTTTTCTTTGACAAAACATCGCTAAAATTTTATTTTCGCAATTTACGTGTGCAAATTTGTGTACTTCCCCAAAAGCTATAGCTTTTTGTGGATATTGGCCGCATTTTGGGTGGTCCAAACTTTTCATTCATTCTTCGGCCATTTCTCAATCGAATGCGTATTGTTTATAAAACAAAAATAAGTTGCTTATATAAGTACATTACCATTTGCGAAAATTGTCTGATTGAATAATTGATATTTTTGGATGGAATTGTTGCAAAAACAGAACGTTAAAAATCCGGTGGGAAATTTCTTTAAAATATTTCAAGAGTAATTGCAAGGCGTAGCTATCTCAGGAATGCAAGGCATACTTATGTTATTATCCCTTAAAATTAATAATCGAGGTTCTTCGTAATTAAATCTGCTAATCGACTTTATTTTACCGTTTTACCGACACTAAAGATTAATAAAGCCCTATTATTTTAATTTCACTTCAACAGATGTTATTATTTCGAGCTCCATACTTAAAAAAAAGTTGTTCAAAAATATTTGTTTTGCATTTTAAATTATTTTTGGTAAAATTTATGAACTCGGAAAAGTTAAAAAATAAAGGATATTCTATAACATTAACAGCGACTCTCGCTTATGAATTATCAGGCCGGTCTCTTGATTTGTAAAAGAGAACCGGAGAGTCAAGTGACCGTTTAGGAAACATTATCTAGAGTTTGAGGCTTTTGCTTTGGCTGCCTTTTTATTTCTTTTTTCTTTTTCACACTGATAAAATGTGAAGAAAGAAAACACAGGGCTGTTTGCGCAGCGTGCGATTGATTGAAGTCCGGCGTCGACGTCGGCGTTGCCGTCGCTATATAATGATCATCGGAGGGAGGTTCTCCGGTTCGAGTTCGGGATCGCTGGGATCAGTCTTTGGGACGCGCGTTTGCCGTAAAGATCGCGGCGAAGAACTACTGAAAATCCGTTTTTGTTCAACTATTTTGTGTGCCTCTGTCTGTGGTAAAGTTTCCTTCTATTTTGTTTAATGACAGTGTTGTTTAAACCGTTTAATTTCTGAACTAAAAGAGTGCTATGAACCTGAAAATTGAATTAAAACAATTAAATAATGCTAATTAAGTACAGCTTAAAACAAATTGATTAAGCGCATTAAATGATATTCAATACAAGCAGAAAGCAAGAAAAGGGTGAAAAAACATGAGAGTAAAAGTCGCATAATTGATTCATTTGTGCAAGCTCAGCGAAATTAATCTATGAATATTCACCATGTTAAGCCACTACGAACAGTTCCAAACGAGCTGGCCATTTAATATGTAGTTTATTATATTTAAATCTCTTTGTTGTGTTTGCTTATTTGGCGTATAAATCAGCCTGCTGAATGAAAATCAGAGAGATATAGAAAAGAGTGAAGGAAGTCTTTGTGTGGTTGTGACCCAACAGCTGATTTCTTATTTTAAACTTATTTTTGCTTTATTTTCCAACTCTGGCTCTCTTAAAGGCGTTTTATTGGGTCTCTTAAAAACATTTTATGTGCAGGAGAGTGGCATGGCACACATATTTTACAAAATCAGAATATTATGCTCTGAGTACCCGCAGACTTCGCTCATTTACTTTTCTTGTTGTCCCATTTGTTGGTTTTTTGTTTACGTTTTTGTCTTATTTACAGAAAGATTATACTTTTTATAACCGAAACCATTTATTTGTATAATATAATTTACTATAATTTTACCATAATTATTATTCCCATAAATATTATTATAATTTTATAAGGCTTATCGCAGAAATACTTATTTTAAAATTTATTTTGTTTTTGCAATAGTTTCCGTTCTTTCTTTAAAAAATATATATGAACAGTTATCCCCAAGTTGAAAATATTTGTTTATTGATTTCCGGCTGATTTCTTTTCTTAGTCATACCACCCGTTGATGTTTAGCAAAATATTTACTGGTTATAGGAATAATTTATTATTGTTTAAGATCTTCTTCAGTGCAATGCAAAACAAAATTGCCCACAAATATTCTATGGAAATTACGTAATTTACAACTTTGCATTTGATCCATTTATAGAAGTAATTAAATTATTTAAGTAGGGTCTGACGAAAGCCTCAAGAGGTCGGACAAAAGCAATAAAGATTATACGTATATAGATTGCACATTTCCAAGTCATTCATAAGTCTGATTAACTGCCTAAAAATGTGTACTTATCGGTCAGAAATATTAATCCCACCTGAAGTAGTTTGAACTAACGGGAAGTACCTTGTTCTATAATATTTGCTTCCTTGCCTGACCGATAAATTTTTTGATTACTTAGAAAACTTTTATGATTTTAATTAAAGTGACTAATGACTTTAGTGATTTTGCAAGGGGAACAGAACGTATTGAATAATGCAAAGCCTTTCGTAGTAATGGAATTCAAGGCATTAACTTTTTAACACTACATTTATTTATTATGTTAGCTCTATAAATTTGTTAAATTGAAAATCCATATGAAATTACCGATAAACTGGCGTTGTAGAAGCCGTGTAGGAATTGATTTTGATTTTTTCATCAAACAGATTACTCTCAATGCTATTGATATGAGCATGAAAGGCTGAATCCTGTAACAAAACCATCAATAAATATAAATTTATCGTTTTATTCTTATAGACTAGATTCAATTTTTTGATGACTGTTTAAAAGTACTATTACTTATACTTACTGTATCCATATTGGTATTTCGATACTCGGTCTCGGCCTTCAGAAAGGCGGCCACGCCCTCGTTGACTTCCGACTTATTCATTCCCTCAAAATGATTGTCAATGTCCTCATTTATTATTGGTCGGTTACGCCTTGACTTTCCATCTTTCGACTGATTTTTCGATTCCCTATCTCGGTCCGCTGTTTTATCTGTTTCTTTTCGAATCTCTTTACGTTCGTAGTCGATGCGCAACTTAATGGCTTCTACCATGGTGATGGGATCCACAGGAAACGGTTTTTCCGGAACAGGTCCTGCAAAAGCGATCTCTCGGGCGTACTCGTTGAAATTCTCACGTCCGTCGAGACTTGCTTGTATGATGCCAGGACAAAAGCGATCCTTTACCAGGGTCTCGTGAAACTCATTTTGAATGCGTTCAGACAAGCGGTCCTCAGCTTTTTTTCAGTTTTTTGCAGGTTACTATATATAAAAATAAAGATGAATAACTTACGTGTTTGAATGGGCACTCGCTTAGATCGTCCCCCCAAAGATGAGTTTTGGTGGGTTTTATCCAACGAAGTTTTCTGCCAAATGATGGGCATTATTTTAAATGGAAAATATAAATGTTATAAACCTACATTCAAGCACGACCTTCCTATCATCGCTTGGGACATGTCAAAATAGTTTTCATTTCTTGACGCAGACTTATTTCCGCAACAGGAAAAGCTTTGCTCATCTTCCATACTTTTTTCACAGGCGTTAGATCCTTGATCACAACAGCCAGGCAGATTTTTAGAGGGGACGGATCGAGAGGTTTGATTGTGATCCATGGTTTCCTGGCAAAAGGGCATCCGATTCATAGAGACATCCTGATAATTATAAATTAATATTATTCAAACATATATGATATAATTTAATGACTAACGTTTTGACACTGATTTTGATTAAGACTCCGGTTCGTTTGCCGTCTACATCTCGCATTTCTAAGAGTTTCTGGTGGCTGAAGGTAGCTCGTGTTGTTAATTTCCGTCTCGTACTGGTTTTATAGAGAAATGTGTGCCTTAAAATAGGTAAATCGATATTTGGACAGCACAACTAACCTGCGTTTGGCGTCCTTGCAATTGTGGTGACTGACACTATTTTGAACTATAGATTATGATTTGTTCAGTTAACGTAAATCACAACTTACCTGTGTTTGTCTGCGCGGCATTTCAGGGGTTTGGCATTCGTACATTGATGGTGCCGTCTATTTTAAAATTTAAAAAAATTCAAATAAAAAACGTATATATTTAATATTACTTACGCTTTGTAGTTGGCAGCTTGTGTTGCACATCTGACAAGCAGGCTTCGCTTGATGACGAGGTCCTTGTTGTGGGCCATTTTTAACCGATTGCCGATGAGAATTGTCGTGGTTTATTCTCGTGCTATTAAGATCTGGTTCCTGTTATATAATTTTATAAATGTCATAGCTACTTTAGACGTTTCGTAGCACTCACAAATACAATGGGTTCGTCATTTTCCAACCATGATATATTGGACTGATTTTGCTTTCGCGATTGTTGCTGCTGATATTGCTGCCGCTGAATTTGTTCCAAAAGCAGTTGGCGTCTTTGAAACTCGCCGTAGTTCATGCCAACTTGGGATGAATCATTCCAATCGTAAGAGGTGGTATTTCTTGAACTGCGATTGCTGTCATATTTGTCGCTTTGGTTGATGGGGTAGGAACCTCCACCCGGAGCATACAGCTCGCACTTTTTGGTATTAAATTGTTATTTTAAATTATTATTTTTATAACCTAAATACTCACAGGTGTATGAACGTTATGTGGTTTGACTGGTGTAGTTTTTGCTGAAACCTGTTATCGATTTGTTTACAATGATGTTAGTCCTTAACTTTTCATACTTACGTTGTGTTTGTGAGATGCATCGTGTCTGGGGAGGCTGTGGGATCTTTGGGCATTATGTCGGGAGTGCTGTGATTGGTTGACTATGGATTGAAAGTGAAATAAGGAGTCCAGTGGGATTATATGCTGTGGCAAAGTCTGATCGATGGAACGCTGAAGTGGTGGACTATTATTGGGACATTCCGGCAAGTTGCAACATTGCTAAATTTTACTCTTCTTAATTTAAGGTGATTAATCATTAGAAAATCATACTCACATATTCGTCGTCTTTGTTACAACAGGCTGAGAGCTATTAATTAAAATTAGAGTTTCTAATTTGTTAGAAATATTGTCTAATTTATTTTTACCACTTTCTGAGACATCAAGTCATTCTGTCTGCTGCCATTGAAGGTGGATCGATAGAGGGGATCTTGCGACGGTTCAAACGGATGACGTCTCATCGGAAACCGACTGACTGTGGGGCAGGGATCGTAGCTATCGTCGTCGCTAATGGGAAAGCTTCTGCGGAAGTTGTTTTGGCAGGGATTTCGATTTGTGGCCGCTGCATTCAGATCCTTTTGGTATCCCAAACACCGACTGAAGGCCAAAAACAGCTCATCGGGCAGCAGAACAGAGTTTCTAACAATGTCCATTCATAAGACGAAAAGAGACACAAACAACTTACTTGCTTTGCAGATTGTCAGAAAAAGACGATGGTGATTCTACTTACATACAATCTAACCAATCAGAATACAGCTTTAATGATATTTGGCTATGTGGCTTCCAAAAATATTTCGTTGTGTGCAACTTAGTTGGGATCTAGGCAGTTCTAATGCAAAATATAATTTGCATTTGCCCTTCCCAAACAGGAATTTACATGGTATTGCTATTAAAATTGACTAGTGTTTAGTTGAAACTTGTAAATTTTCGCTAAATAAGTATGACAATTAAATCAATGCTGGTCTAAAGTATGTAAAGTCTAAAAATTATTGATTTTAAAATACTATTAAAATAAATCACATAAATTCTTTGTTTATTCTGGACTTTAATCCACATCTTTATTATAACTTAATGATTTCTCGACCTAAATTAACCAATTTTCTTGCGCTGAGTGCAAATTCCCATTTGCCTCTGGCTTAATTTGCTATTATGCGCCCACCATCGTCAGCAATCAGATGAGTTGCCCCATCCATTATCCTTTTGGCCTAATCCCTCATCGCTGTCATCTCTCCGGTGCTCGCTTCCGTTTGTTCATTAGGCAAATGCAGCAATTCCAGCTCGACAAACGCCAAATCGTTTGTCTCAGCCGTATCCGCATCCGCATTCGCATTCGTATCCGTATTTGTCAGTTGGGTGGTAGGACATCCGCCGGCCCGCTTCAAGTGGGCGTCCAGCTGGGCCAGGAATGTGGGCGTGGCATGTGCGTTACGCGTGAAATCCAATTCCCGCAAACTGGCCGCCTGGGTGGCAAGGAATCGGAGGAGGGAGCGCACCGCCTGCGGTCGCTGTGGCATCCACTTGACGCTCCCATCCGCCACATCATAGTGCACCGTCAGCTGCGAGTGCCAGGCGAAGCAGTGCAACCGGAATGCCTCCTCCACGGCGCCGACTGGCAGCAGCCAGTCATCCAGTCGACACTGCAAACGGAGTCCCACAATCCGACAGCTGCGACCCCGAATTTGCTGCAGGCACGCGGACAAAGTTCCTGTGGCACTGCCACTTGCCTTGCCATCGTCATCGGCATCCGCAGCCAGGTGACCGTGCCCCGAGTTTTGACACAGAAAAGCTGTCAGCTCACGTAACTCGGGCAATTGAAAGATCTCAGTAGCGCTGGCAGTTACCATGCAGGCGGGCAGTCTCAGGGTTTCCAGATTTCTGGGATACTGGTACTTAAATCTGCTGCACTGCGAGTGAGAACGCAGCTCAAATCCTCTGAGTTGTTTAAGGGATTTAAGCAGAAGGTCCAAATCTAGGGGTGTTAAGTCCTCGCCTTCTCCCAGTTTGAGGTCCACCAAATTCGGGCACAAATCGGGTAGTTTCTGTATCACAAGGGTATTGCTTTTCGTGAAACTGAGCCTCTCCAAATGGATGAGGCCTTTATGCTTCCGTTCGAGCCACTTCCGGCAACCTTCGCCGGTTCCGGGCAGGTTAATTAGGCCTCTGGTTCGCTGGCCTAAGTGATCCAATAATTCGGCCAGCTCAACGGGCTTAAGCAGCTTTAATCGCAGCTCCCGGCGAAAATCGAACCATTTGGCATATCTGATGGTCCACAAGCGGAGCAGCAAAGCGGACAGCCGCTCCTCCTGCAGCTCCATCAATCTCAGTTGGTCCCCCAGCGAAAGGTGTTCGCATATCATCAGCAGACAGTCATTGTTCAGTTCCATCAGCCTGCGATTCCGGGACGGCTCTATATGGCCCATGGTTACGCTCGTCCTGAACCGCATCCCACTCGATCTGCTGTCGCTGAGCAGGCTCGCTCGACTGAACAGGAAGCGCTTGGCATGTGTCTGCCGATTTCCCGATTTCTGAGCTATATGTGTCCATCGTCTGAACCCCCGTTGCGGCTGAATCAGTGTCGCCTTCGGCGGTTGCACTGCAATCGCAGCTGGCAGTGCGTGCAACCAGCGCATGTGTCCCCGATTATCCAGATCTCATTGCACAGTGGGACAAGGGGTGACCAAAAGTGTACAGAAATATTTTTATTTATTATACCCTTGCAGAGGGTATTATGATTTCAGTCAGAAGTTTGCAACGCAGTGAAGGAGACGTTTCCGACCCCATAAAGTATATATATTCTTGATCAGCATCACAAGACGAGTCGATCTAGCCATGTCCGTCTGTCCGTCCGTCTGTCCGTCTGTCCGTCTGTCCGTCTGTCCGTCTGTCCGTCTGTCTGTTTCTACGCAAACTAGTCTCTCAGTTTTTGAGCTATCGGGACAAAACTTTCGCAAAAGTCTTCTTTCTATTGCAGGTAGTATATATGTCGGAGCCGACCGGATCGGACAACTATATCTTATAGCTCCCATAGGAACAATCGGAAAAAAAAAACTTTAAAAAATTCTAGCTTCGGTGTTTTTTGAAATATTACCTTCTACTTTTGGGAATGTTATTTTTTAAATATATCTGAATTTCGAATTAATTATTTAAAAAATCGGACTACTATATCATATAGCTGCCATAGGAACGATCGGAAAATTAATGGAAAAGTAATAGGAAATAAATTCTAGCTTCTTTGGTTTTTATTGTATTACCTTCTACTCTAGGATATGACTCTTTTTAAATATTTCCGAATTTCAATTTTAATTTAATCAAAATCGGACGACTATATCATATAGCTGCCATAGGAACGATCGGAAAATTAATGGAAAAGTAATAGGAAATAAATTCTAGCTTCTTTGGTTTTTATTGTATTATCTTCTACTCTAGGATATGACTCTTTTTAAATATTTTCGAATTTCAATTTTAATGTGATCAAAATCGGACGACTATATCATATAGCTGCCATAGGAACGATCGGAAAATTAATGAGAAATATTAGAAAATTGAACATTTTTGCGATTTGTTTATTAATAGGAATGATCCGCAAGGGTATATAAGCTTCGGCTGGCCGAAGCTAGCTTCCTTTCTTGTTTTTTTTTTAAATTCTATTTTATTTAACACTAGAAATACAAATGCTTACTTAAAAAGTAATTTTAATCAATTTGGTAATATTGAAATTGATTAATTATAATTATAATACATAGTTTCAGCTCCAACTTAAATTCATAGTTGCAGGTACAAGTTCTAATTTATTTGTACTATTTTTAAAATTTGTGTATAGTAAAAATACAAAGAAGTTTTTACCACTGTGATCTAAAATTTCTTAACCTGAAAAACTATTTATTGTAATTATTTGGCTTACACAACTGTTTGAAAAATATAAACTCAATAGTACCATGTCCACTACCCAACTGTAAACACCACCCCCTTTTTCACTACGGTCCTGGTGTGGTGGTGGTCGATAAGTGCAACCCCTGACAAACTGTCCGCTGGTAAAGAGAGTTCTCAAAGCGGCACGGGGTGCGGGCATTCCACTTTTCCACACTCTCTCCGAGATTGTGTATTATCGCTGAATGAGTAGAAGGCAGGGAACATAAGATACATGTGTATGGAAAGACCTCGGCTGAGAGTTGGGCTATTTTGGTAAATCCCCCCTCATAACTCGAGCTACACATGTGGCCAAGGCCAAGGAGATATGGTATACAAATTGTGGAAGGTGGGGAGGCCAAGTTTCAAGAGCCAAACCAAAAAACCAGAAACCTGGATGGAAACAAATCACGATTCTTATTTAATTCGATAATGCGACAGTCGTAAACAAAGAGCTGTCGCTACTGACCACTGATATGGCGATCTTTGTACCCTTTATAAGTAGTTTTCGTTGCCTACTGATTCGTTGTATTCCATAATATGAGTCATAGGTACACAAAGCATGATAATATTTACATGAAATAATTATTTCGACCAGGTCAAAATTACCTGGCCGCATATCAAATTAAAATTGATTTTAAATAATGTAAAATCGATCTACGTTTCATATCGATTTTGTTTGGGTGTGGTTATAAAAGTTATAAGGCAATCAAAATTTATTTTAAATTTTTGTAAATTATAATGTTATTGGAGGTTGAAGAAGTGAGAGTCTTAAAGGCTTCTTTTCTATGGGGATACTAAAAACCTCTTAGTCACGTTAAAATTATCCAAGTTGGCCATTGGTTTTGGTATTCGAAAAGCATGCTAGGCAGTTTGGGTGATTAAAATTAAACAAAAAATCGGTTTGGATTACAAAATTGTTGGGTTGCGGTGAACGGGATCATGGAGAGCGTGCGGTTTCAGGATGTCCAAACGATAAGGATCGCTCCGCCGCCAGCGATGAGGGTGATCCACCTGGACCTCAACGAGGAGGAGAGTCGTCGGCAAATGGCGGCCAACAAGTATGGAGGCATCTGCTTGCACACGGCCATAGCGGCCATGCTCTGCTTAATGCTGGTGGTGGTGTTCTGCTCGGCGCCCCTTGGTGACAGCCTGACCAATCGGACCTCCTCCGAGGAGCGGTTTGCCCGCCGAAGGCAGATTTATGTGGAGCGGGAGCGACGACAGAGACTGGGCAGCGGAATGGCCTTGAGTCCGCTGGAGGAGGAGGCCGATGGGCGACTGCTGGCCATCAAGCAGGTGGACGAGGAGGTTCACGATCTGTGGCAGAACTACCACTCCCAGCCGCCGCCGTTCCTCAGCCATTTCAACATCAGCGACACCAGTCTCTATGCTGCTTTAAAGAGCATGCCCAAGGGCGGACTGCTCCACGTCCACGATTCGGGAATGCTGCGGACGGAGATCCTCATCGATCTGACCTACCGCGACAACCTGTGGGTCTGCGTGAACCTGGATCAGGGCTTCGAGGATTTCCGCTTCTCCCGGCACTTTCCGCACATCCCGCCGGCGGACGACTACCAGTGTAACTGGATGCTGATGCGAAACTTCTTCGAGTTTGAGCCGAGAACTGGGTTCGTGGACAGGCTGCGGGAGAGTCTCACTGTCCGCCCGGAGGGTTATGGAAGCTCCTCGGAGCTGGCTAGGCACCTGAGACGCCACCAGCGGTTGATCCACGGCCTGATCACCTTCCGTCCGAACTGGAGCGAATTTATATTCAGCATGCTGAGCGATTTCTACGCCGACGGGGTGCAATATGTGGAGCTGCGGTCTTCGCTGCCAATCGTGAGTGGGGAAATCAGAGTTTTAACTAGGGGGTTTAAGCCAATAACTACACAGAGAAAAAAAGGTTTTTTTTTCATATCAATCTTGGTCCGTTCTGTGTTCATATCAAAATGATATTTCCAAACATATGACCATATTGATGTGAAATCATACCATTTTGTAATGGAAAAATTTTGTTCCGTTTTTTTCTCTGTGTATTGGTTGTTTTGTAGTTAGTTTTTCGTTATAAAACATTCCGATGTATTATATACCCAAGGTAAATTTAAAGTATATACACAGGAAATATATTTCTTGCAATTGCTTAATTTCCTCTATGAATTCCCCTTTTAATCCTGCCCTTACTTAGATGTACGATCTGGATGGCAATAACTCCACCATTTTAGAAACAGCCGAGTCCATAGTTTCGGTGTCGAATATTTTCAAGAACACTTACAAAGATTTCATCGGAATCAAGCTGATCTATTCCCCTTCTAGGGACTTTAATGACATGGAAGATTATTTAGCCAATGCCCGTCTACTAAAGGTAGTCAGGTATTAAGATAAATCCAAGTGAAATCTAACTTAACCTTATATCCGCTAGTTGCATCATCCCAATTTCTTTGCTGGTTTCGATCTGAACACCTTTGGTGATGAGTGCAATTTACCGGTCTTGGGGAAGTCAACTGAGCTTTTGAAGATCGGCAAGGATATTGACTTTTATTTCCATGCTGGTGAGTCGCGATGTCCGGATAGCTTAAGGCCGGATGCGAATCTTATAGATGCCCTTTTGCTGGGAAGCAAACGGATCGGGAACTCTGTGAATCTGCCTTTTCACCCTGAGATTATGAGGGCAATGAAAAACCTTAAGATGGCCGTGGAGATCTGTCCGTTGTCTAATCACTATCTTCAGTTCTTTAACGATTTTCGGCAACATCCGGCGGCGTATTTGATTGCCGCCGGCTTTCCCATTGTAATTGGCTCGGATTATCCGTGTTTCTGGAACGCCGCCCCCCTGACCGACGACTTCTATGTGGCCTTCGTGGGTGTGGTCAGTGGGTGGGGCAATCTGCGCCTGCTCAAGCAGTTCGCCATGAACTCGTTTCTGTACAGTTCCCTTAGCGAAACGGAGCGGAATGTGGCCGTAACCAAGTGGCAATGCAGCTGGAACCGGTGGGTCAGGAACTTTGTTAACGGTAGTGGACACGAATAAGAGGTGGTTGTCGAGATGAGGAATATATTTTGTTTAGGGTATCAAAATTTAATAAAAATCTCAAAAAAGTAAGTTTCACATAAACTTTCCTAAAAAAAACCCATTCGCTTTTATTAAGGCTGTCCAAAATTTTCAGTACATCCAAAAGGTCGGAAAAATGCAGTATATTTTCATCGAATAAAATCCCCACTGAAAAGTTCACTGCACACAAAAAAATTTGCTTGGTAAAATTGACCAACAAAGATAGTTACGTAACTATTAAAATAGTTACGTGTATTTTGTTTTTGCTTTGGGTTTGTGTCTTTGCTATTTGTGTGTATTTTGTTGTTGTGAAATGACTATTTACTAGTAGAATTGACAATTTTGCTCGTTGGGGCCTGATTGACAATTATTACAGTTGATTTTACCAAGTTTTTTTTTGTGTGTGGGTGCAAACCCATGAAATTAAACATAGCATTTTATTGTGGAATCAAGCATCATATGCCTGAAAGTCCGACTGAGTGATTAGTAAAATATTTTTGTGATTTATTACTTAAAAGGAAAAAGGTACCCCACTCTCAATTTTTTTTGCTGATTTGGAAGCAGTTGAAATTTCTATTCGGTTTTTACCTAAGAGTTGGGGAAGATTGGAAAGACTTTTATCTTTAATTTAAGAGTACCGAGTAATAATAGGTATATTATTTATAAGCATGGTTTTTGAGGCTTGGTACCGCTTTCCGGTTTATCGAGTGTGCCCCATAAAGTGACCAACAGCACGGCACTCGAATGTCAGGGATATGGCCAGGGTTAGGTAATCTAATCGCTGGCTACTCGTAAATCAAGATGCCAGATTGCCCGATTGTGGGCGATTAGCTGGTTGGCGGGTTGCCAACCCACACGCGCAATTATCGCCTCGAGATCCATTCGAACGCGTGTTAAATCAAAGATAATGCCGAACCACCAATCGTTTCAGATAGGGCGCCAACCCGGACCATCGAAACTGAAATCGGAGCTCCTCAATCGCCGCAGACGTCAGTCGCAGAGTGGACCTAGTGGCGATCGGTTCTAACGGAAATCTACCGCTCATCATCATGCTACCCGTCATCCGTCGTAATCTTATCGCCCTGCTGGCTTTGGGCCTGTGCGTCTGTCTTTGTTTCGGACCCGGTCCGGTGGAATCACGCACCCGGCCGAAGAACCTGGTCGACCGAAAGCTGGTAACGCTCTACGGCAGCACGCCGCACGTGGAGGCCCTTCTGGGTCCCGGACGTCCCACCCCGGATACCTACAAGACGCTGAGGAGTGCCTTCTTCCGGTACGAGGAGTCCCGCACCTTGGGCTACGATCTGGAGCTCAGCGAACGGGAAATCAAGGCCAACGGAACGATTATGACGGCCAAGTTGAAGGAGTTCGACGAGGGTTTGGTTACCCCGCATCTCTTCAAGCCCGCTCAGCATATATTCGATGTATTGGACGGCATCCGGGACACCGATCTGTTCAAGCTGCTGAAGAAAATGCCCAAGGGTGCGGTGCTCCATGCCCACGATACTGCTCTCTGCAGCACCGCGGCCATTATCAATCTGACCTACTACGATAATCTCTGGTCCTGCCAGCAGGATGGTGATCTCAGTGCCTCGGCTCTGAGGTTTTCCCGAGACAAACCCGAGGCCCTGCAGGACTGCAACTGGAGTCTGTTGTCCGATGTTCGAACCAAATACGGCGCAACCAAGGTCGACGAATATCTGGCCGAAAGACTCACCCTGTATCCCACCAAGAAGTTCGAGGACAACAACGCCGCCTGGACAACGTTCATGACCATTTTCAGTCTACTCGACGGTCTGGTGATGTACGCCCCCGTCTGGGCGGACTACTACTACAAGGCACTGGAGGAGTTCTACGAGGATGGAGTGCTGTACCTGGAGTTCCGCTCCCTTGTGCCCACGGTAAGTGGTTGGTAATTTAAGTGGGGTACTTAGATAGTGTTCTTCAGTGTTGGTTAACTGCACCCAAAAAAGAAATCGATATGAAGCGTAGATCGATTTTACATTATTTAAGATCAATTTTAAGTTGAATTTAAATGCGGCCAGGTAAATTTGAACTTGAGCCATGTATATTTCACGGGAAAATGCTTACTTTGTGTGTAGTTAAGACTACAAGAATTTGCTTTTACAACGAGATCTAATAACAATACACGATATGCAGCGTAGATCGATTTTACATTATTTAAGATCAATTTTAAGTTGATATGCGGTCAGGTAAATTTAAACTTGTCGAAAAGAGTATTTCATGTAAAAACGATATGGGTTTTGAATGACCTGAAATTTACATGGCCATATGGATTTTACGGGAAAATTCTTATTTTTGTGTGTGGCTAAAGCTATAAGACTTTGCTTTGCAACGAGATCTAATAACAATACACCCCAATTGGAACTTAAGAGGTTTAGTCTAACTTTAAGAAACTAATACTATTTGTTTGTATATTGCAGCTTTACGACTTAGATGGTACTGAGTACACCCCTATGGATACAGTGCGCATCTATGTGGAGACCCTGGAGAAATTCAAGGACGCTCATCCCGATTTCATTGGTTCTCGCATGATCTACGCGCCCATACGTAATACCAATTCAGAGGGAGTATCCGCCTATATCGAAACACTGAAAGAGATCAAGGTAAGATATCATAAAAATTTCCTTTCAAGAGCAATTCTAGAAAGCAACTCTTCTGACAGGACAAATACCCCGACTTTGTGGCTGGTTTCGATCTGGTGGGCCAGGAGGAGCTGGGACTTCCTTTGAGGGACTTCATCGATGAGCTTTTGACGATACCAGAGGACATTGACTTCTATTTCCACGCTGGGGAGACCAACTGGTTCGGTGCCACGGTGGACGAGAATCTGATCGATGCCATTTTGCTGGGCACCAAGCGCATTGGCCATGGATTCGGACTGGTCAAGCACCCGGTGGTGCTGGACATGCTGAAGAAGCTGAATGTGGCCATCGAGGTGAACCCCATATCGAATCAGGTGCTGCAGCTGGTCACGGACTTCCGCAACCATCCGTGCTCGCACTTTTTCGCCGACGGCTATCCGGTGGTCATTTCCTCGGACGATCCCTCCTTCTGGAAGGCCACGCCCCTGACGCACGACTTCTATATCGCCTTCCTGGGCATCGCCTCGCAGCACTCGGACCTGCGTCTGCTCAAGAAGTTGGCCCTGAACTCCATCCAGTACAGTTCGCTGACGGGAGATGCCCAGTTCGAGGCGCTGGAGAAGTGGCAAGTAAAGTGGGACCAGTTCATCGCCGATGTCAACGAGGAGGCCTCCAACCGGGGATCCCCCGGTCAGCGGATCGATTGACTAGCACGGGTGGTGGCAGCGCTGCTGGTCGCGTTCTCCCTGATGACCTCTAACCCTTGGCGCTAGTCGGAAACACACCCCTCTGCCTGCTGCACCCTCCACTTCACTCCGCAGCGGGCACTGAACATTGCATCCTCATCCGCATCCAGTTCAGAGCCATGTCCATGTCCTCATCCTCAATATCTAACCTTTGTAGTAAGCTAATTGTTATGGACTAGTCCTTAGTTAGATCTAGGCTAATGCTTTTCTGTAAACCCATGAGATTCTGTGCCACGCCCCTGAAACGGTTAAAGGCCGACAGCCCCTCCTGTGCCAAAGAAAACGAAAGCAATAAAGAACCCGTTTTAGTCGTAGCCGAAATAAGAGTGCATGCAATTTATGTTCGGAGCTCAGAGAAGCCTGTACGTAATCGTAATGAGTTGCCCAGCCACGGGGTTTGGAAACATTCAGTGATGGGTATGTGAGATGGGGACATGAGATGGAATATAACTTAAAAGCTTTCTTTAAACAATAAAAAAAATAATTTAGATAAAGTATTAAATAGCCTTAAATTGTGGTTTAATTCATTAACTTTCTATAGTCGTTTTAAAATTTGCTTTGGGTTGCCGGTCTCAAATATATCGTAGCATACTTCTAGACATCTTGGATTCCAAGACAGCATTTAAACATATTTTCATGGTATCTAGTATTTTATTAATAACTTAACTAAAGGGGAATATATAAATAAATGCAAAAATATTTTTCTTTCGCAGATCTTATAGATGTATCCTTTAATTTCCCGTCACGATGCCATCTCCATCGGGGGAGTGCACTCAAGGATTCGCCCGCATAAATCTCTCATTGCCTTTGGCTGCGTCGAGCACGCAGAAAAGTGGATGCGAATTTTAATGAATATGCGCTATGTGGTCGTTGAGGCCCCGTCCAAGTCCACCCATAGCCCCACACGGCAACCCGAAACCACCCATCATCCATCAGCCTCCTTTGAGCTGCGGATCGAGCCATCCGAATGCTGCAAATGTTTCAATTTTACGTGGCACTGTTTAGTGCTGCGGCTGCCGGCACAGGGTTCGATTTTGATTTGGCTAACGCCCGTAATGAGCTGGCGGAGTTTTATGGGCCGGCAGCGGATGCAGTCAGGTTCGGTCCTGCAAACATGTATGCGATGCGACCATAAAATTGATGGGCCAGCGTAAGAGTGTGTGGATAAGCATTTAGTGCTGCCAGAACTTTCTATTCAATGAACTGCCTTTAGCTGGGAAAAGTAGGGCGATGAAGGTGAAAAAAGGACTCTTGTAATTTCTATTGATTTAAGTGGATTTCTTTAAGTTAATAATAATTTCAAACCAAAAGTAGTATTCAGGAAAAACAAGAATTTTTCTTTTTTGTTTTTTTAAATTACAAATTTGTTGATTTAAGTTTGTTTATATTATTATGGTACTCAGAAGTACAACTATATGCCAAAGGTAAAAGGGAACACAAATCGGCTTCTCTGATATCATTAAATAAATTGTTGCAAGCTGCTTTCCTATTTTTAATTTGTAATCCAATCTTGCATTGGGCACGTGTCGATTCCTTACTGTACTGTAAATAAACATTAAAAATTTATTTTTTCTCAAAGCTGATTCAAATGAAAATTGTTTTTATCCTTTTGTTGAGTTCTGTCCTAGACTTACAATATTTCTAAAAACGGACAATAAAGCCAGATTTCTCTAAATCATAGCCAGTCGGGCATCACTTGAGCCATATCTGCCGCCGGCCGTGGCAGCCTCATCAATTTGATGTCGTGCACATTTAATGTGGTGTTGAGGGCGCGCGGATGCATAAAAAACCGAAGCCCAAACCCAGTCCGCGATCCAACGAGGCCATAAATTACTAATAAAAGCCGCACGAGAGTGTAGTTGACGGGGTCGCGGCTTTAGTGTGTTAAAGCGGAAATGCGTTGGGCGCCATTTTGTGCGTGGTGTGTGGGTGGTGCGGTGCTAACAAATGTGCGGCCTATTGACACATTCGCCGTGACACATTTCGTAGGGTAAATAAATTGTGTAAATCACATGTTCGGCTAACGAAATCCCAACCAAATTCTCAATGAAACCCTGGGCCTAAAGGAGTGGCGACCCAAGGGAATTCGATCAAATATGAAGGCCATCAGACGTGGGGCATCCACCGAATGCACACAGAATGCCCACTCCCCGGCCTCGGTGATTCGGTCACTGAGAAAACTCACGCCCACGGCATTCAAGATTCTCCGCCAGGCCATCGCCAGGGTTGAGGACTTGGGCACCATGGGCCAGAAGATCCGCCTGAACGATCGGGAACTGGAGGCCAACAAGGTGATCATGGCCGTCAAGAAGAAGGAGATAGTCAAGGGCTTACTGGACCCGAGCAAATTTACGCCGGGCCAGCACATCTTCAAGACCCTGACAGAGGTCCGCAAGTCGCCGATCTTCAATCTGATCAAGAAAATGCCCAAGGGCGGGGTGCTCCATGCCCACGATACGGCGCTCTGCAGCACCGAATATCTAATAAGTCTGACCTATCGCGAGAATCTCTGGATCTGTACCGCGGATGAGGGCTGCAAGGCGATTGCTTTTCGATTTTCCAAGGGGAAACCCACTCAGAAACCCCTGGAAAAATGCAGCTGGGAGCCAATGGCGGAGTTTCGGGAACGGCGCGGTGAAGATAATGTGACTGTATACCTCAGACGAAGATTCAGCATGTATCCCTTCTCCAAGTTCGTCTCGAACAATCAAGCCTGGGCACACTTCATGGGCATCTTTATTCTGCTGGACGGTCTGCTTTGCCACGCCCCCATTTGGGCTGAATACTATTACAACGCCCTCAAGGAATTCTCCGAGGACGGGGTGCAATATCTAGAGCTTCGATCCCTGCTTCCGCCGCTCTACTGCATCGATGGCGATGTGCTGACCATCCGGGACACGGTGGCCATATATAAATCGGAACTGGAGCGCTTCAAGGCCGACCATCCGGACTTTATTGACTCGAAGCTGATATATGCCCCGCTGAGAGGAGTGGAGCCCAGTGTGGTCGAGCAGTATGTAAAGACAGCTGTGGAACTAAATGTAAGTTTGAAGAAGATGAAATGAAGACAAACTTTTCTAACTTTAAGGGCCAAAGCGTCTAAATAATTAACACGTTTTAACATATTTTTTGAGATTTTAATTTTACTGTACCTATACACTGCTCTTACTTCTTATTTACATAATTGCAATTTTAAGAAAAACCATAAAAACTGTGGAATTTTGTTTTAATATAATATTTTATCGCCCTTGACTTACGAATCCCATTTTTTTTATTTTCATGGATAAAAAAAATTAAAAACACCTTTATAATTAAATGTTTATCACAAAAACTTACCTTTCAAATATGTTATGTATTTATTTATTTTTTTTATTACTATTTTATTGTTTTTATTATTTATTAAACAGAAAGAATTTCCCACCTTCATGGTTGGCTTTGATCTGGTGGGTCAGGAGGAGCTGGGTCGACCGCTGATAGATTTTGTGGAGCCCCTGCTGAAAATGCCCGAGCACATTAATTTCTACTTCCACGCGGGCGAGACGAACTGGTTTGGATCGGCCATCGATGAGAACCTGGTGGATGCCCTACTGATGGGCACCAAGCGGATCGGACACGGCTTCGCCCTCACCAAGCATCCGATGATGTTGCGACTGGCCAGACTGCTGGATGTCGCCATCGAGGTGTGCCCCGTGTCGAACCAGGTGCTCCAGCTGGGCGTGGACTACCGCAACCATCCGGCGGCTCTGCTGTTGGCCGCCAGTGTGCCCATTGTGATATCCTCAGACGATCCGTCCTTCTGGCGCTGCGCCCCGCTGTCCCACGACTTCTACTTCGCCTTCCTGGGCATTGCCCCGATGAAGGCGGACCTGAGGTTCCTCAAAAGCCTGGCCCTCAACTCCATCCGGTACAGTGCCCTGGTGGGCGAGGAAAGGCAGGTGGGCTACGAAAAGTGGCAGAAAAAGTGGGACAAGTGGATCGAGGATGTGGTGGAGAATAAGTGTGATTGAAAGAAGCTCCCCTTTTTAAATGAATACAACGCGGTAATTTTATATTTTCGCATTTAATTTATTTGAATCTCGCCTGCACACGGATAACTCTGACGCTAGCTAAGAGTTGACTTACATCGATAGAATTGATATGGGTGATGGCTAAGCTTCGCTCGTCACATGACCTAAATCAGAGAACTCGTTTCGGGATATTTTCGGGGGATATGTGTGGTTGGGTGTGGGGATACGAACGAAACATTGACCGTGGCATTCGCATTGGTATTTTCCTTATGGAATGCGGGCCTCGTCCATTTACATCCAGCTAAATTCTTTGTTCAAGCAGAATCTTAGGCGTATGTACGTGTAGATCTGAATACAAGTGAGTATATAGCACAGTTATAACTTGAATGCACACGAATTTAGCATTTGCTCATTTGGTTTTGAAGTATTTAAGCCTTTTACATCTATGTCTTTAAAATTATTATTACCATATAAGTTATTATTGGGCAGCATTCCATTCAAATGATTTTCTGAAAATTTTTCTTTTCGTTTGTTTTTTGTTTTCTTCTTTTTGTCGCGCTTGTTTCTGTGTATAGATGCTTGCAAAAATATTTGTAATATTCGGCCTGTGTTTGTTGTTCGCCCTTGGTTTAGTACTAACCCTATCGTTCACATACCTAAACTTACTGCCTCGATATGTTCAAATCCTAAGTATAACTCGCATTCGTCCTTCCAATTTTCCTTTACAATCTTAACCATCCTTGGGGCCTTAAGTATCGCTATGCTGTACAAATCTTAAACTCTACTCTCCTCTACAAATATCTCTGCCCTCGGCCGATCGGGTTTTATTTTATGGCTTGCGTGCGGATTTTATACGCTATGTGAGTTGCTGCCAGTGCTGTTGATGTTGCTGCTGTACATGTTGCTGCTGCTGCTGTACATGTTGCTGTTGCTGCTGTCGAAGCTTTTCGGCCTTCCAACTGGATTCGCCCACACTCAGTGGATAGGGTATAATATCCGGCTGTTGTTCCGAGGACATGTTGTCCACATCGTTGTGGTCCATGTTGTTGCTGTTCTCGACCACACCCTCTTCGCCGCTCTCCTTGTTGTTGCCAATATTCTTGCTGGTCGGCTCATTTGGTTCGCCATTAATTTCGTGGTTCCGGCCCTGGTTATTGTTTTTGTAATTGTAAAAACCATATTTATTTGTGTTAGACATATTGTCGTTGCTGTTGCTGCTGATGTTGCTGCTGTCGGCGTTGCAATTCTGTGGGGCAGGAAAAAGTGGAGAGGAGGGAAACATTTTAATATAAATTTGTGCTTAATTAAATTCTTGTCGCTCTTCCGGAATATTTGGTATGCAGCGGTTTTCGATTTTCGCGGGCTTTAACAATGGCCAAGAATAAATATTAAAAATTGTAAATATGAAAGAAGTCAATGTCAACTATATTGTTCGGAAGTAAAAATTCGGTTCCTAATGTTGATTTTTAAAACATAAACTGATATAAGGTTTGGGTAATTAATTAATTTGTTTAAAAGTAAATTTCCCGTTTTTATTACTATGGGCAAAAGATTTTTTTATTTTATTGATACACGTTATCTCAAAAGCTTCTAGATTATTTGTTTCGGTCGATTTAGTCAAGTGGTTTCAGCCTGGTAGATAAGGCACCTCAAGAACCGCAAGGTGCACTTGAACCACTTGTAGCTATTGCAAAAATTACACAAACAACACATTTCACAGAAAACAAATAGTAACAGCAATTACATTTTACATATATGGTGTGGGGAAAACAAATAATGATAAACTGACATTTGATATGAGAAGCCGTGTTACTTTTAACTTTACAAGAGGGTAGATAAGCCTTGACCAAGTAAACACAAGGTAAATGTTCCCTGTAGGAAAATATTATAGTCCACTAAGGCATTTGATTATGAAATATGAAATGTAATTGGGTCAATGTCTAGACAGATAGTTGGAACCGCAAAAAGGCACGGACTAATTTGATATAAAAGGCTGCATTTAAATGCAGAAGCTAACAACTTGAATTTGTGCTATAGAGCTACGTAATCAATCGCTTAAAAACATCATGAGTGCCTGTACAGACGGACCTGCTTTTGGAAAGACAAAGGAGACGGCCAGGATAGTAATTATCGGAGCTGGGGCCTCAGGAATCGCGGCAGCCACTAGGCTTTTGGAACAAGGATTCAAGAACGTCCAACTTTTCGAGGCGGAGGATCGCATCGGGGGTCGCATCAACACGGTTCCCTTTGCCGATAGCTTCGTCGATCTGGGAGCTCAATGGTGTCATGGGGAGGAGGGCAATGTGGTCTACGAGAAGGTCAAGGACCTGGATGTCCTCGATAGGACCGGGGACTTTGCAGGTTACTTTGTGCGCTCCAACAAGGAAATCCTCTCCGACGATCAGGCCAAGGCTCTTATGGAATTTAAAGACAATTTTGAGATGAAGCCCGATTGGGAGGGATCCGTGGGTGATGCCATCACCGAGAGCTACTGGAAGGAGGTTGGCCAGCAGCTGGTTCCCAACGACAGGAGCGTCGCCAAGGAGGCTCTGGACTCCTTGAAGCGGCACATTTGCAGTGAGGATGCCTGCGATCATGTCTTCGAACTTTCACCTCGAAGCTATCTAAACTTTGCTACGTCGGGTGGCGATCAGAATCTCAGCTGGCGGCGAAAGGGCTACTGGAAGTTTTTGAGCCTCCTGCTGAATGCCAACGAGGATCAGCCGGGTGACCAGGGAGATCTCAAGGGACACGTGCAGCTCAACAAACGGATAGCTGAGATCAATTGGTCGGGAGACGGTGAACTGACCCTTCGCTGTTGGAACGGACAAATAGTCTCGGCGGATCATGTCATTTGTACCGTCTCCCTGGGAGTTCTTAAGAAGAAGCACCAGAAGCTCTTTGTCCCAGCTCTTCCGGCTGCCAAAGTCAGGTCCATCGAGGGCCTCGGACTGGGCACTGTGAACAAGTTCCTCCTCGAGTTCGAGGAGCAGCCAATGCCGGAGAACATGAGAGGCGTCGCCTTCCTTTGGCTGGAGGAGGATCTCAAGGAGCTGCGAGGTGGCAAGTTCTTTTGGCTGGAGAGCATCAGCACCGTTCATCGAGTGGATCGTCAGCCACGACTGCTGGAGGGTTGGATAATCGGAGCCCATGCTCGGTATATGGAGACCCTCAGCGAGGAGAGGGTCCTCGAGGGTCTGCAGTGGCTCTTTAGGAAGTTCCTGAAGTTCAGCGTGCCCCATCCGAAAAGCTTCTTGCGCTCCCAGTGGCACTCCAATCCGAACTTCCGTGGCAGCTACAGTTTCTACCCCACCTATGCCGATGAACTTCGCACGGGACGCACCGATCTGGGGTCACCATTGGTTCATGTCTCGGGACGTCCAAGGGTCCAGTTCGCCGGAGAGGCCTCCAGTCGTAACCACTTCTCCACGGTCCATGGAGCCACTGAGTCGGGATGGCGCGAAGCAGATCGCCTCAATGAATTCTACAAAGGACGAGCTGAGAACTAAGGATCAAGTTTCCCCAAAAAATTGTCAGAAACAAACTCTATTTTGAAATCAATTCTTAGTTCTTCATTCTTAATTCATTCTATAAAGATTATTTTAAAATGTAGCTAATCGGTTTAGTAATTGGCATTAACAAGATATAAGATAAGGAAATTTGTCCTTAATTTTATTGACAAATAAATTACTCAATAAACCCGAAACGTAATATTTGTTATTTGGTTAATTAAAAATCGTTAGAAAAGTATTTTAAATCAGATAAATAATATGATTTTGTAAAGGTAAATGAGAAACAATCATTATCAGGTATTTCTAACACCTCAAGCAATTGGAAGTTCTCGTAACATTTACATATTCGCTTAACCTTTCAGCACCCAATCAAAATTCTTGTGTAAATAACACACCTGAATGCAGAACTATAGTTGCAAGGAATTTAATCTACTCAATGCAAGGGTGTGCCATCGTGCTTCTGCATAAAGGAATCCTAACTAAACCCATTTAATCCCGACGCAAGTGAGTTAGCTGTACAATTAAGCCGAATGTTCCACTCCCAGCTATGTCAAGAGTGCCAGCTCCGACTGTCAGCCACTCACTATCCCCATCTCGATCCCCATCCCCAACCACTTTCCACTTCACCCTCCCCTTTAACAGTCGCCATTGCAATCAGCAAACACAGAGAAATACTTTGCCAGTCATAACAACCATTACCTGGGCCATAACACAAGTCCGGCAAAGAACAGAAACAGAGACGGTAACAGGAATAGGAACAGGACGACTGCTCTGCCAGCTAGGCAAATGTGTGTCCTTTGGTCAAACAGAGACTTGTTTAACATTGTCACTCGAGGAGTCACGAGCACGTGGAGGCATGGAGGCACTGATCACAAAAAAGGGGTTCTTCAAACTGTGTTTCGGCGTTTTTATGATGATCAGGAGTTCCGAAAACCAGAATAAGGAAAATAAAAAATCTTATCTGTTAACAATAATAAGATTGTTTTCTTAGATTCTCAACAGAAAAACAGGCTATTAACGGAAATTATTTCTTAAAAGGGTTTATAAAACAATCGATAGCACGATTGATTCCATCGATGGTTTTTAAATTTAGGATGGCACTATAGATGATTTTAAAATCTAGAAAATTTAGCCAAACTAAATTTCATTTTTTGTGTCTTCAATCGATGTTTTTACAAACTAATTCCTTACTTTTTAAGACAATATTCAAGTTTAATTTTTAAAAAATTGCACATCAGTAAATTTGTTATAAGAAAAACTCTCCATTAAATATTTCTTATTTTATTTATCTAAAGGTCTTTTTTCCCTCAGTGTTTCGGTACAAAAAACCACATATCCGGCTGGCTATACACTGAAGGCAACGGAACCAGCGACTGGCGCTCCTGCAGCGCATTAACCGGGGGATCGGCACACTGGATTGGAACACGGAAGGGGAAGGGAGCAGGTTCAGCGGAAAGGCTACAACAGATGTGACCAACTTGTTCTCGGGCTTTCCTTCTTTCGACTCGAAGGGCGACAAAGTCGCATATGTAATTGGGAGGTGGCGAATTGGGGATGGGGCGATGAACTACGAGCAGGATACGACTACGACCACCAGGGCGACATGCAAACAAACAAACAAATGCAAGCATACAAAGCCAGACTGAGCATACACAGAGAGAAAAAGTGGTAATTCTAGAGCTCGGCTTTCCCAACAATTACCATAAAATCCGATTTACGACTTTAATTTGGTTTAACGTGAAGTTAAGTTAAATGGTTCAACAAAACTGAAACATCTTGCGGTGGCTTCGAAAGTATATTGAAACCTATTTATTAGCCACATTTTTAAATAAATTTTAAGTCCACAAAAAGTTAGTTTAAATTTAAATTATTTAATCGAGTGCATAGTAATGCAATCTGCAGCTGATATTAAAAATCCGAATATATATTTTTATATGCTTCCTAAAAGTATTTCTTCTGACTTGAATTTTTAATTCTATAAATATCGATTGAACTGAAAATTCAGAATTTTGCAGGATACTCCATTTTTTTCTCTCTGCCTAATGGGGTGGAATGGGTGGTCACATAAGGATAGAGCAGAAGCAAGGATATTTTGAATGTTTTGGCCCTGGCTTGGCATAAATTTGAATTTTCAACATGGGCAGCCAAAGTGCTTCTGCTGCTTCTGCCGGCCGGCAATTGCTGGGGCATTTCGGTAGTGAAATCACATGGCCAGTGCCTCTGATCCTGCTCCTGATTTTGCTCCTTCTCCTGATTCCTGGCTCCTGTTGGCCTGTTGTGGTTTTTGTGGCCATCCATGGCTGGCCTGGTCTGGTTGGCCTTTGGGCTGCGTTTTTTGTGCTGCACAAACTACTGGTATGTGCTAAACTGATTTCAGCTTTCCGTATTCCGTACGTAATCTGAACTTTTGCATGTGTGAGACCTCAGTGGCCACACCCCCTCCCACTGCCCCTTACCCGGCGCCCACGCCCCCTTGTATTGAATCGAGTGTTTGCAAATGTTCCGAAAAACAGGCGCAATTACAATGTTGTTTGCTGCTCGCTGCAAATGAGTTGGTCAACACACTCAGAAAAAAAATCGCCCTGAATTTTAGAAAATCGCCATACTTTTTAAGCCAAAGGCAGCTCGCCTTGCCTTTTAGAAAAAATATTTCTAAAAATTAGAAAAAATTTTCTAAAATTTAGGGTTAGTTTTTGCAAAATTGAATAAGAAGAAGAAAAAAATCGGGGAATCGGGAGTTATGCCGACTCCACCCCTCCCCTCTGTCGGTGTGGGGTGTTGTTGTTGGGGTTCTCGTTCCTCAACTTATTTTTCTCTCCTCTATTTAAACACATGGATGACGTCACGATGCTTGTACACAAACACACTTTTAATCTTAAATTGTAACTGAAATAATAACTGAAATTATTATATTATTTATTAATGATAAACATAAAAATCAAATAACTTACTATCCGGAGAAAAACATTTTGGTCGCTCGCGGGATTCGAACCCCTTACCTCACAGTTTGCAGTCAAACACTCTACCAGCTGCGCCAGGGAAGCATCACGAGAGGCGCTGTACAAAGTACATTCTCATTCTGTTCTCTTGGGTTCTCGGTTTATACTCTTATTTATCCATTATGTGCGTGTTAGCTTACCTAAATCCTTATTTGTATTAAAGTATACATTTTAATGCGCCAAAAAAAAAAAAAAAGACGCAAAAAATGTCCGCCTCGACGTGGGATCGAACACACGCTTCCGAATATAGGCGTAGAAAACAAATAATCCGCTCGCATTAGACCCCTAGGCTACAGATTGGGCCAATTTCCTAAATTGTAAGGCTATTTTTTCTTAGTTTGAATGAAAAATTTCTGAATAACAGAAAATTTTTCTAAAAGTGGATAACAAGAGGAGTTGATCTAATCAGGGTAAGTTTTTCTTATTATTTAGAAAAATATTTCTGAAAAATAGAAATATTTTCTGAATTTCAAGGCGATTTTCAAAGTATGGCGATTTTCTAAAATTTAGGGCGATTTTTTTTCTGAGTGCATGTTTGGCTTTTATTTGCCTTTTTTCTGTGTACGAATGCGTTTGAATTTTGTTAGAATTTTGCTAGGCTTGAAATTTAAAGAACCGAGCTCAGCCATCAAGTTTTTATGACTAGGCCAAGACACAAACAAAAACAATCTTATGGGAAAACTGACATTAAAATTGGCCATAAAATATAAATGAACTGTGGAAAGGCAGTAATTTTCAAGCGTGTCGGGCAGCTTGCATCACAATTATTTTACACTTCGACAGTCCAGGTATCAAGTTGCCCAGCAAAGTACTCACACTCAAAATAAATTTAACCCTAAATTTTAGAAAATCGCCATTAAAATTTCTTTTTTCTAAATACAAGAAAGTTATTTCTAAATCTAAGGACATTTTTCTTAAGTCAAGAAAGTTTTCCTTAAATCCAGGAAGTTTTTCTAAAATGTAGAAAATGGTTACCATGAACTAAGATCACCCTAAAATCTAGGAAAAATACCCTTAAAATTAGAAATTATTTTCTGAAAAATAGAAAGGCAAACAAAAGAATGAAATATTTTGGCAACGCCTTTTCTAAAAATGAGTGCCCTAACCCTAAAATTAAGCTAACCCTAAATAATAGAAACATTTCCTAAAAAGTAGAAAGTTTTTCTAAAAAATAGAAATAGTTGTTTTCACATGCTCTGGCACACCAAAATGTTCAATGCCAGAACTTGTCAGCTGTCGGGCGGCTGTACTCGTGGCGCAGACGGTTAAAGCACTTGGTTAACAATCGAATCGACCCTGGTTCGAGTCCCAGAGCAAACTATTTTTACCTTTTTTTTAAGTTTTTTTTTTAGTTTTTTTTAATTTATTTTATTGTTTTTTTTTTAATTTGTTTTTTTTAATCTTTTTTATTATTCCTTTTTTTTTATTGATGGCAAGCGGTAAACCGAAAATAATTTGGTTTATATTTAGCTATTTACTATATACTACACATAATATAAATTGCGATAGCATAAATATATGCATATGTATATACGTATGTAAATAAGTAAAACGCGAATGGTCAAAATTATGCAATTAGTATTCAAATGTGTTGTCCGCTTCACCCTTTACATACAATGCTCGGTTTGCCACAGCAAGTTTAAGTGCTACAATGGCCCAGTATGTAGGCCATTCGCTCCTCGCGCGGGAGACCCGGGTTCGAATCTCACCGAAGGACAAGTAAAAATGTAAGTTTTTTTCATGAAGATAAAATATTAACTAATCATAATTTCTACATTCCCAATCTTCCGCAGTCCCGTAGTCCACACTTACAACCACATTTGGCTTTGGTTAGATAAGAAATCCAAGCACAAATACATAATAATAAATACATAACCTTCAACATTCACAATATACAAGACAGACAACGCCTGCATATGTATATAGGAAGGAGTACATAATATATACGTATGTACAAAAAAAATCATGATTGAACATGTTTTTTTGTTTTGTTTTTCATTTCTATTTTTTAGGAAAATTTCCTACTTTTTAGAAATTTTTGCCCTTAAATTTAGTAAAACTACCCTAAAATTTAGAAATATGACGTCAAAAAAAATCAAAAATATAGAAAATTGTGACCCTAAAATTTAGGGCGAGCTTGTCTTGAAGACAAAAGTAGGGCGATTTCCTTGACTTTAGGGTTAATTTTATTTTGAGTGCAGATATTTATATGAGTTTATTAACAATTGAGTTGAAGGAAAAGGAAAGATTTTGGAAAATTGGATTCAATATTTGCCATAAATTGTTCCAGACTGCTTTAAAATGTAACTGAAACTATTAGGTCATAAGTTAACTATCTTTAAAAGCTATTATTCAACTACAAGTAAGATATTCAACTTATATCTAATCTTCCGTAACAGAATTATGGGCTGAATTGTAGTTATTAAACGCTTACCAGAAAGTGATAAACGATTAAAGGCCGAAAATAACTAAGTACGCCGATTAGATATGAAGGAGAACGAATAATAGTACAAAAAAAAAAAAAATTTTGTTAAATATAAAAAGAAACTCGTTTTTATTTATTTTTACTACAATAACTTCCAAGCTGGAAGAGGTATACGAGTAATTTCTTCACTGCCACTGAACAGAGCACTTAAATTAAATATACCTATACGCGTATTAAGTTTTCACGCCCCATTGCCTGTGGCCAATCTCGATTTCAGGGCTTTCGAAAACATTCACGCCAGAAGACTCAAGGGGTTTAAGCTCACAGCTGAGCGGTTCGCGACCGGTAGTAGAGGTGCAATCGATCCGCCTCCCGCCAACCCGTTTCCACGGCTCCATGGACCGTGGAGTAGAAGTGCTTGTGCGAGGCTTCGCCGGCGAACTGGAGGCGTGGCCTGCCGCCCACATCCTGGAGCGCCGCCTCCAGATCCCAGGCACCGGTTCTCAGCGCATCCGTGTAGGTGGAGCGGAAGGTGTAGCTGCCCCGGAAGTTGGGATTCGCATGCCACTGGGTGCGCAGCATACGCAATGGCTGGGCCACCGCGAAGGGCAGGAACTTGCGGAAGAGCCACAGCAAACCCTCCCTGACCTTCTCCTCGGTGAGGGTTTCCATGTGCCGGGCATGTGGCCCAATGATCCAGCCCTGCAGGATGCGTGGCTGCCTGGAAACGGGATAGAAGCCGAAAACGCTCTCCAGCCAAAAGAGTTCGGAGGCCCGCAACTCCTCCAAATCCTGCTTCAGCCACAGGCAATTGAAGCCGGGCCAATCTGCAGGCAGCGGGGGATGCTCGAACTCCAGGAAGAACTTATCCACTGTGCCCAGTTTGAGGCCATCGATGGCCCTAATTTTAGCAGCTGGCAGGGCGGGAACAAAGAGCTTCGCATGCTGCTCCTTGAGAACTCCCAGGGAAACTGTGCAAATGACATGATCCGCTGTGATCACCTCACCATTCCAACAGCGCAGAGTCAACTCATCCGCACCCTGCCAATTAATCTCGGCAATTCGCCTGTTGAGCAGCACCCGACCCTTGAGGACACCCAGATCTTCGGGCTGATCCTCCTGGGCCTTCATCAGTAATCGCAGGAACCGCTTGTAGCCCTTGTCCCGCCAATTGAGCAGCAGTTCGCCCTCGCAGAGCCAGTACTCTAGGTGACCCTTGCCGGAGACTTCGAAGAGGTGATCGGCTGCCTCCACGGATGACTCGAATTTGTGAAAGACTTCCAGGAACTCCTCGGCTATGGTGCGATCAATGGGCGGCAACTTGGCCAGTTCCTTCCAGTATTTCATGTTGATATAATCACCCAGGGAGCCCTCGAAGTCCAGGAGCTCCGTCTGCCTGTCCAGTATTGAGTTGTCGGCTATATCCTTAAGTTTACCGGCTATATCTTCGGATAGGACTTCCCTGTTGGATCGCACGCACTTGTAGGTTTCGTAGTGGCGTTCCGTAACCTCCAGGAGTTGCAGATCCTTGACCTTATCGTACACCACATTACCCTTCTCGCCATGGCACCACTGGGCGCCCAAATCAATCACATTATCGGCAAAGGGAATCGTGTGGACACGGCCGCCTATGCGATCTTCGGCCTCAAGAAGCAGAACATTCCGGAATCCCAACTCCAGGAGACGGGTGGCAGCTGCTATTCCAGCGGATCCCGCTCCCACGATCACAATCCGAGCGGTTTGTTTGGTCTTACTAAGCAGACGCACAGATGCGGAACTCATGGTGGCTAAAATATCTGAACATATATTTCTTATAACAACCGCCCGTGTTTCTCGTTCGACGTTCGGCTAGCAACTAAATCGGGTTTCTTTACTTTCACTCATTCTCACCACATTGTTTTCTAGTTTTTGCCCTCTTCTTCCCTATCTCTGCATATTTATGGGCCTCTGCGATAAGAACCCACCCTGCTGATAAGGAGGGTTTCATTGTTGCAATTAAAGCGAGTATAAAGCAATTGGCGGGCTTACAATGCATTATCAGCATTTAATTTTAAATTGCTAAGAAAGCGCAGAAGAGAAAAACTACAAATTAAGAGAGGGCTGCCTTGCTCTTAAATTCCTCTCACATACAAAAATAGCATTCGATTTTACAATATTTCACATTTCTGAAATTAGCATAAATCGTATGTGATCGCGAAAAGCTTATTAGCGCAAGCTACCGAGTAAATTTGCATATTTGATTGCTTATCAGTAAATTATTTTTAAATCGTTAAATTCCATTAATGTTTATAAATTAGAGATTAACGCTTTGTTTTTTTTTTACATATTTTTCTTTTGAGCATTTGTTATTTTTGCAAATGTACATTAATATAATCGGCATATTTTTGTATTTAAACATTTTTCAAATATTTATCTTTATGTATTTAATTTGAATTTTTTTCAAAAAATATATCTGCAATATTTTGGTACAAATTATTCCTAATAACTTTTCAAATAAAAATGTATAATAGGCTAAAAGTTTTCAGTTATCTTGCACGCCTAAGCCGATTCAGGACATCAACATTCTGTGGATTTGGTGCAATTCTTCCACAATCGACTACAATAGTCAACTACTTTCAAACGAAAAAACCCATTCAGAGCTTACAAAGGCAGCGCAAAACAAAAGCCTCACTTTAGGCGAACAAACAATCGCACGCGCACCCGCATAGCGTTTTAAACTCGCCACCCAAACGAATGCAACAAAATGTTATCGTTCGGTTTTCCAGTGGCGCAGTGAGCGAGCTCCTTTGATGAATGTATTCATAAAAATCCAATCATTGCAATTGCACAGCGCATACGGGCGGCGAAGGCAAAGGCATTCAAGATGAATTCGCCAAAATAATGGGAAAACACAACAGACACAACCAGAGCTGACTAAATAGGATTATGAAGAAAAGGCTAGTTAATACCCAGTCAAAAAAAGTACAATTTCCTTCTTAAGAACAGATATTCAAATAAAATAAAATTAAATAAAGTACTTTTCTTCAAGCATTTAAAATGATTTTGGAAATTAAAATAATTAATTGTTACCCTTTAATCTTTATCAGTTTTGTTTATTCTTAAAAAATGGTTCAAAATTGTAGTGATCTTTTAGCATAAAATATTCTACTCCCATAATTTAAAACTTCGTACCCACCCTCAATCCTATCATAACCACTCTTCTTGTAATATAAGGGGTATTTCCAATAGCAAGAAGGGAACGTTCCCAACAACAAAAGATGCGATTAAAATGACAAGTGAAAGCAATTTTCGTGCATCTGGTACAGCCAGTGCGGAGGGAAAAGCTGAAGGGGAAAAATGATTGTGGAGGTAAGAACACGACCGAATGATTGCCTCGAATGGCATGCGAATAAAGATGGCCAGTGTAATATGACATCGTTTATGGGCCTCCTGCCGCAGGAACATCGAGACGTCAGGACAAGAAAGCCCAAAACCCAAAACCCAACCCCTCTGGTACTCACCTTCGTGCTGCATTCACATTTCAGTATCCATTCGACGGCAATGAATTTATTCTCGATTTGTATCTGATGTGATTGCAGGAATTCCTGATCGATTGGCTCCAAGGCGACCGTGTCCCATAGCTCTGCATTCTCGAGCAGCGCCTCTCGGTCCACATCCTCATCATCATCATCATCATCATGGGTGTCCTTTAGCTGCCTTTTTCTGCCCAGTTCCCGTCGCTGTACGTAGTTAATTGGATCGACAGCATTTAAAGGGCACAACAGCTCCACCTGAAGGACCAACAAAAAAAAAGATGGATATGAAGGCAAAAGAGAATCATTGTAAAAAGATTGAAGATGTAAAGAGCAGAAATCTCAGTTCAGAGGCTTTCCTCTCCTGCGAAAAAATACATTTGCTAGGATGAGGACTTGTGAACAGGTGTTAAATTGATTCTGACATCTGGGCAGCATTTGACTTTTAATTTTGCTGCCATTTGGCATTGGCTCTGGCTGCTGCAGCTCTGCAAATTGACGTTTTAATGCAATTTGCTTTTCAATTAAAAGTAAAAGGAAGCAGGAAGGCAATAGCCAATAAACTAAACAACAACGGCATTGTAAAACTGTCTTGTGGGTATTACCGGCAAGGGAATTCCTGTCAATTATATTCCGGGGTATCAAATAAATATGCGAGTCTGTTTTGCAATGCACATAAATAAATATGATAAAAGGTTAATCGCGGTGACCCACAGCATAAATCCAAGAATAAATAAACAATAAAGAATGAATAATATATGTCAGAATGATTTTGATTATGCACGCAAATCGAATTGATAAAAAATATTTGCCTGCCTGAATACAAACAAATTAAATTGATGAAAGATATTAGTCTGCCTGAATAGCTTTCAATGTGTTGATGCTTTGATTTATTTATACATACTTTGCTTATGGCTTTAAATAAAATATTCAACGGTATTTGGCTGTTAAATTAAAACATGTACATTTTTTTCGAATTTTGAAATAGTTTTCAGAAATAAGATATTTTATATTGGATTATTCCTGTCGGTAGAGGATAATTTAATAAATGTTTCTCATAGAGTAATCCAACTTTAAAACTAATATTAAGTTAAATAAGATATAAATGTTTGAAATAAATTAATAAATAATGTAATATATTTCCAGGGTATCATTGCGTTTTAAATCTGTCACTATCCCAAAGGCGTCGTCTTTTAATGGTTGTTGATGGGATTGCTTTCAAATTAACGGTAATTTAATTGAAAACGACAAATAGCAAACAACAAGCAAGGACACCGGGAATGCAAATTTCTGCAAACTGCAAATGGAGCAATGGAAGGCGAAGGAAAAGCAGAAAACTCAATCCGCGAGGATTTTCATCTCTCCTTCTTAGACGCCAGGTGGTCGGACTTTAAGCTCAGCCCGTCTTAGCCCAGTTGCCACTTGGCAGGTGCGGAATATAGCCAGGGAATCCCTTCCTCATTTCTCTTTCCCACTCACCTGTATCGTGGTGGACACCGCCGGGGCACAGCACTTGACCCCGCGATGGCAACGGCCGCAGAGCTTCGGTCGATACAGCTTTCGGGAAACGCAGTCGCCCAGTCGAATCCTGGCAGGACCTAGGCGCTGGATACTCCGGCACTCGTGGCCCTTCTGCGACAGAAAAATATACAGAAAAGTGTAAAGACACAGATATTAGAGGAGATTGTTTTCAAAAAGAAATAATATTTAAATACGAAAAATAAATTCTATGCCAAAAAAATTGCGATAAAGCAAGTTTTTAATCAATTGATTAATATATAAAATGTAGTCTAAATACTTATTGTAAAGAATATTTTGTTAAACAAAATTATGCCAATTTATTTTAAAACTTAAAAATCGAGCATTTCCAATATTTTTTTTAAATTTGGTATACAAAGCTAAGCTAGAAGATAATTTCCTTATTTGTTAAAAAACTATTTTGCAATTTTAAATACAAGTTTAAAAAACCATCCCAGTCCTTTCGTGATTCCCCAAAGTGCCAAAAGAGCTTGGTCATTAAAGGGACACTCACTCGTATCCTGTGGGCAGGCTCCTCGTGCTCCTTGTGGTGATGATAATGCTGATGGGAGTGGCTGTGGGCGTGATGATGCTTCCGCTTGTGCGTCAACGAATGGCTCCTGCCCCGCTTATTGTCCTTGTGGTCGTCCTGGTCGCACTTGCGATTCTCGCAGAGCCGCAAATTGCTCAGTTGATGGCAGCCCGCGTGGGTGGAGGTGTGCCGCGTGGCGGTGCCAAGGCCGCAGCTCCGGCTGCAAGCGGTCCAGTTGCCGCTGGTGGTGCTGTTGTGGCAGGTGGCGTAAACTGCAACGAGTGGAGGAGAAAGGGTTGCTAATGAGCAAGCTTATGATCGGGGGGGCGCATTAATCACCGCGAAAAGACACGAAGCATGAGACTTAGGGCATTCAGGAAAAGCATCGATCTTAGGTAAAGGATAAGTTTGGCAATAAGACTACCACTTATTTACCTCAATTAATGCACTTTAAATCGTCATATTCCGAAAATTCGCTTTTACAAGGCATTTTTTGGCAATATTTAACCACAGTTACAGGGTTCTTGGATTTTAACTTAATTAAAACATTTGACAAATGCAACTCATTATCTTTCGAATTCAAAAAATCAAATAAAATTTTACCATTATCAGCACTTTAGCACAAAAATAGCTAATGTAAAAAATGCTGATTAATATGGACTTTAAAAACTATTTAAAATTATAATTACCTTACCTTAAAAATATTAATTTTTCCTCTCAGAAACAATCGATTATAATTATGCATTTTCTGTCTCCCTAAAAACTCTTAATACATTCTCGTTGAAATTTAAATCAAAACGTTGCCATTAAAATTAATCCGCTCAACATGAAGCCTGAAAGAACATCCTTTTCCAGCACTGAAGTGTACGCCGTCGGCGATTGGGATAAGCTGAAGATACTCCTATGGAAGAATTGGACTCTTCAGTGGAACCAAAAAATCCAAATTCTATGCTGTCTGCTTATACCAGTGTTGCACATGCTCCTTATTTTACTTATCCGCCTGATGGTGCTACCCGAATCGAAGCCGGAAATTCGCTACCAACCGGAATCAATATCGGACCTCAAGCTTTACATGACAAAGGTTACACAGGGAAATAGAATACTGCACGAGAATGGATCACTTAATATACCACGTAATTTCCTTTGCTACACTCCAGATTCGCCCGTTAATAGTGCTATTATGAAGGCTGCGGTTCTGCGGCTCAGACTTCTGGGGACTCGACCCTATGACACCGCATTGCATATGGAACGGGATATGGTGATGCATAACTTTTTGGCTGGAGTGCAATTCGAAGAGAATTCTGGGGCCAAAATTGACATTGGATATCCGCTTAATTTCAACTATTCCCTGCGCTTTCCCAGTGAGTTGCGGACCATGGAAGGGCCCATTATAGAGACATGGAGTACGTCCAGATTATATGTATCCTATGACGCCAGTGGACCCCGTAATAGAGAGCAGAACGATGGTGGAGTTCCGGTCGGTTATATTAGGGAGGGCTTTCTGCCCATCCAGCATGCCCTTACCATGTCCTGGCTGACCTTGGCCGCTGGCATTAAGGATAATGATCTTCCGCAAATACATCTTCAGCGATTTCCCTATAGAGCCTATAATCACGATCAATTGCTGAACGGCCTGCGTCAACTACTGCCCTTCATAATCCTGCTGAGCTTCATTTATCCCTGCTCGGTGGTTACCAAGTATGTGACGGCCGAAAAGGAACTTCAGCTCAAGGAGATAATGAAACTGATCGGCGTTCACAACTGGCTGCATTGGGTGGCTTGGTTCATCAAGAGCTATGCGCTGCTTATGATGGTGGCCTTTCTTATAATGCTAATAGTCATGGTAAAGTTTTACTCCTCCGTGGCTGTGTTTACATACTCCTGTTGGTTTCCCGTTCTGATATTCCTGCACACCTATGTCGTCTCCAGCATTTGTTTTTGCTTTATGATTGCGGTTTTCTTCAAAAAAGCCAGCACAGCATCGGCAGTGGCTGCGATTGGCTGGTTTATAACGTACATACCATATTCGTTTGCCTTCTACTATTACCATCGTCTTTGCCTCTGGCAGAAGCTACTCATTTCCCTGATATTTTCGAATTCGGCCCTGGGATTCGGCATCCATGTCATTATAATGTGGGAGGGAACCGGCGAGGGAGTCACCTGGAAGAATATATTCCACCCCGTCTCGGCGGACGATGATCTGACCCTGTTCTATGTGATCATAACTATGACTTTGGGGGCATTAATTTTCCTAACTATATGCCTTTATGTGGAACAGATACGCCCTGGTGAATTTGGAGTACCTCGTAAGTGGAACTTTATGTGCCGCAAAAACTTCTGGCGACGACTTATGCCTTTTTCGGTGGTGGAAAACTCCCAAGGAAACCCAAGATCTAAAGTGGCAAGTAAAAAGAGTTGCAAAAGTACTAGAGAAGTGGGCGTTCAGTTGTGCAACATTCAAAAGACCTATGGCAAACATAGAGCAGTCAAGGGATTGAGTTTAAAGATGTATCGCAATGAAATTACAGTATTACTGGGTCACAATGGAGCTGGCAAGACCACAACGATAAATATGCTGACGGGAATCGTAAGACCCACAAATGGAACGGCCATAGTCAACGGCTATGATATTCGAGACCAAATGGATAAGGCTCGCCAATCGCTGGGGATTTGTCCGCAAAATAATATACTCTTCAGGAACCTGAGCGTTCGCGATCACATCATCTTCTTTAGTAAACTGAAGGGAATACGTGGCACCAAGGCGGTGGAAAACGAGGTGGCCAAGTATGTTACCATGCTGAATTTGCAGGATAAATCGTATGTGGCTGCTGACAAACTTTCCGGTGGAATGAAGCGAAAGTTGGCCCTTTGTTGTGCTCTGTGTGGAAATGCCAAGGTTGTGATTTGCGATGAGCCAAGTTCGGGAATCGATGCCGCGGGACGCCGAGGTCTATGGGATCTGTTGCAGAGCGAAAAGGAAGGTCGAACTATTCTGCTAACCACTCACTATATGGACGAGGCCGATGTCCTGGGCGATCGCATAGCCATCCTGGCTGAGGGAAGCCTGCAATGTCAGGGTACTTCGTTTTATCTAAAGAAAAAATTCGGCACTGGCTATCAATTGGTGTGCATAACAAAGGTGGGCTGTGATGTAACCGCTCTGACCAAGTTGATAAACCAGTATGTTCCGCACATAAAACCCGAAAGGCAGCTGGGCACCGAATTAACCTATCGTCTTCCCACCGAGTACTCTAAAAAGTTTGCAGGATTACTAGAAAATTTGGATAAAAATCGTGTTGAGTTGCAATTGGAGGGTTACGGTTTGACTGGAGCCACCCTGGAAGATGTATTCATAACAGTCAATGCCAATAAAAGAGTTCGGGGTGGTGAAGAGGTGGTTCAGGGTAGACAGAGCCTGGGTTTCAAGGATATAGTATTTGAAAACAAAACGAGGGAAGAAAGACCTTTAAATCGCTACTTGATGTTTTGGCAGGCGCTATTTCTAAAAAAGTTCTATGTCACCAAACGAAATTACTGGCTAATGATTATACAGATTTGCCTGCCCATACTGATTATGACCTTGACCATATACAATTCTCGGGGCGGCAGGATTTACTATGAATTACCTCCAATGCCCGTCTCCATTTATCAGTACAAACACACCTATGTTGTGTTGGAGGACCAAGATCAGGCTTCGGGAATAGCTAAGGATTATACGAGATATTTGGAGCATTTTGGAAAGAGATATACGTTGCTAAAGACTGGAGACTTGAAATTTGAGGACTACATACTGAGTCTTGGGGTGAGTCATAGCCGAAGGGTTGACTACGATTACCTAGCGGGCGTTACCATTGGCAGGGAAAACTTAACGGTGTGGCTGAACAATAAGCCCCTTCACACCGCTCCATTGACTCTCAACGTATTGCACAATGCCTTGGCCCTGAAATTACTGGGCAAAGATGCCTCGACGTACGTAACTAACGAACCACTACCCTATAGCGATGATACCAAAACCTTGCGCCTGAATAAGGGTCAACGTTTGGGCGCCGAAATATCCATTAACTTATCCCTAACCATGTGTTCCGTAACGGCCTTCTATGCGATTCCGATCATCAAGGAGCGGGAGACTAGGGCCAAGCTAATGCAGCTTTTGATTGGCGTGGATGTGTGTGCCTACTGGCTGAGTCACCTGATATGGGATTATCTAATACATATCCTATCATCCCTATCGGCTGTATTTACGATCGCCGCCTTCCAGGAAATTGGCTACTCAACTCCCTTGGAACTCAGTCGCTACTTCTTCTTGCTGCTCATATTTGGACTGGCTGCTCTTCCTGTGAGTTACGTAATGGCCGGTTGCTTTTCCGATCCGGCCACGGGTTACACTCGCATTGCCATCTTCAATACCTTGACGGGAACTGGAATGTTTCTGCTGGTTATAACCCTCAATTTCGATGCCTTCCACATGAAGGAATTGGCCGACGAGTTGTCCTGGTACTTTCGAATATTTCCCCACTTCAGCTTGGCCAGTTCCACGCACAACATCCACATAGGCTCGAATATTCGGCGAGGCTGCAGTATGACTGGCATACGGAATTTACCCAAATCATCGCGTTGCCGCAATGTTCCACTGTGCTGTGATATTCCGGATTTCTTTGGCTGGCGATTCCCTGGTGCCTTGCCAGATATCATATATCTCCTGGTGGTGGGCCTAATATTATTTTTGATACCCATTTTGCAAGACGCTAGGGTGAACGATTTTATTGGAGAAAAGGTATACAAACTGTTTTCGAACCGAAAGCGTTCTACAGGAGGATCTTCGGCGGAAAATGAGGATGTACTCGCTGAGCGATTGCTAGTGCGGGAAATGATTAAGTCGAAACGAAAGGATGTACCTCTTTTGGTGGACAACATTACCAAGCGCTATAAGGATAAGCTCGCCGTTAGGGGAGTTTCGTTTCACGTCCCCCATGCCGAATGCTTTGGTCTCCTGGGCATCAATGGAGCCGGTAAGAGCTCAACCTTTAAGATGCTCGCTGGGGATGAGAAAATCACCTCAGGCGATGCCTATTTAGATGGCCTAAGCATAGCTTCCCATAAAGTTCACGGCAAAATCGGCTATTGTCCACAGTTTGATGCCCTTTTCGAGGATCTGACTGGTCGGCAAACGCTAAAGATCTACTGCCTTTTGAAGGGTGTGCAACGTCGTCATGTAAATCCAATATGCCTTGCACTGGCCATTTCCTTTGGATTTTCCCAACATTTGGATAAGCAAACGAAGTATTATAGTGGCGGTAATAAGCGAAAACTAAGCACTGCCATTTCGGTACTGGGAAATCCCTCGGTCTTGTATCTGGATGAACCCACCAGTGGCATGGATCCCGGGGCACGGCGACAACTGTGGCAAGTAATTGGTCATATTCGCACTGCCGGCAAGTCCATTGTCCTGACCTCTCACAGTATGGATGAGTGCGAGGCCCTGTGCACCCGATTGGCCATAATGGTGGATGGCGAGTTTAAGTGCATAGGAACGGTGCAAACCCTAAAGAATCAGTACTCAAAAGGGCTCGTTCTGAAAATAAAGGTCAAGCACAGGAAGAAAACATTTCAGAGAATTGTGGAAAATTCGTCTTCCTCAAGCCAACATAATTCGGTTGCCGACATTGATTCCAAAGATATTAGAGTGGGTTCTATTGTGGAACATAGTTTGGCAGATCGAATTCTTAAGCTTCATAGATTTATACTTAGAGAGATCCCTGACGCCGAACTCAAAGAGGAATACAACGGACTTATAACATACTATATACCACAGACAAAAATATTGGCCAACATTTTTCAGATCCTTGAATCGAACTTGCAAAAGCTAAATATTGAAGACTATTTAATTATGCAGACACGATTGGAGGAAATATTCCTGGACTTTGCTTTAAAGCGTGATGGTTCTTTAATAATTAAAAAGAGGTGGGTGCTCTATTTTGTATTTTAATTGTCAAGTTATAATAGAAAGTTTTTTACTTTTTCAGAAAATGTTGGTGTTGCTAATTTATTGATTCGTAATAAAATATTTTAATTTTTTATTTTATATTTTTATTTATTAAGTGGAATAGTGAGTTCAACGCTGAGCATGAAGTGGTGCCCAGGATTGGCAATGAATCCTTACTCAAGGCCTCAACCACTCGGCTTCCCATTTAAGTCGCCAAAGGCTATTCCCCGTAGCTGATGGCAGGAACGCTTAATATCTTGTTTATTTATTGCATTCTGCGCGTTTAATTAACACTTAATCCCTGTGTAAGTAATTACGCTGCTGCTCCAGCATTTGCTTCTCGTGGCCTCCAGTCTCGTGATGGAATAATTCATCTTCATAAATACGCGCTGCACTCTCTACTCGGTTTTTGGGGTAGGATGCGGGTTTTTGGGGGGCGCTTAAAAAGCATTAAGTTGCGCATCGGACACAGCACGACACGCCCCTGAGCGCCATTAACTCAGGACAGTGGGCGGTGGGAGGGGCAGGAAGTGGACACAATGGGATGGCCACGGCCATAAACACACTTATAAAACAATAACAAGGCCATGGTAAAGGAAATGTAAGTGCGCTTAGAGAAAATATCCCCTGAAGTTGAGTTCTCTTATTATAACTTTCCTCCTGCGAGACATTAAATATTTTTGCAATATCTAACCAAATAATTTTTACAGCTATTTACATTCAAATTGGATTGCATTTCCAATTGCAAAATTTTACAAAAAATATTTATTTATCAAAAAAATAAACATGGTCTTTTATAACTTAAATGATTTTAGAATAGCCTTTAATAATTCCCATTTAATTAAGAGACTTAATTATAATAAAATTAGTACCATTATAGTAAATCCTAAATTATAGTAAAACCTTGAGAAATGTACTTTTTATTCACTTCAACTAGATGTTTATTTTGTTGAATTTTGAATTGAAGTCTTACCAAAACATAATTTTTTGTATTTTAAATTAAATTAACTGTTTATGAATTCTTAATAGATGCATATATTTACCGTTATATTTTTAGAATTAAAATGTATGTTTCTTTAAGTGCAATGGCACAACTTACCATCAGCTGTTGGATTCTCACAGAGCCACATCTTGCAGCAGTGGCCGGGAACTTCGACGAGGCGCGGCGATCGGCAGGAAATCGTGTCCTCGGGCGCCGGCAGCTGCTCGTTGGGACAGAGCGTCGAGCAGGCGTGGCGGCCATTCTGCAATGCCACATTAAAATACATTAAATGTGGCCCATTGTTGCTGCTGTCGGGTTGTTTATTTAGCTTTGGTCGGGCAGCCGAAAATAAAGTCATAATGTAAAGAAAATATTGGCCCAATCGCACAAGGATGGCCAGAAACTTGGCAGAGTCCTCGACTTGGCCACGAACTTTTGTTTGGCGTGTTTTTCGTTGTGTGTGCCCTGGTATATGGGGAAATTAACATTTCGTGCGGACCCTCACTGCTTTGTTTGTAATCCACTTTTAGTCTCTAAGCGGTCAAAGCCCCTATTTTTTCTCCATTTTCTGTCTTTCGCATCGTCACGAAATTGCATTGCATAAATTGCAAGTTCTTGTGTTTGTATTATGCCACATGATAAACTACCAGCGCAGCTGGAAATAAGGTGCAAAAACCAAACCAGACATGGAAAAACTACATTGGAGCAGTTATAAAGCTGGGCTCTGGCCATAAAGCAATGTCGTGGAGTTAGTTTTTCTTTTGTTTGGACTTTGCTTATAAGATAACTTTAATCGCAGTTTTATTTGCAACGATTCTGCAAACCAAGAATTGATCTCTATTTAGTTGAATAACCAATTTTTGCTACTTTTAAATACATTTATTTTTAAACTTCTAATTTGTAACGGATAACCTTTAGTCACCAAACGAATTAAAAGAATAAATGTTATTCATTTTAGAGGGCGTATGCATTTAATTATGCAAATACATTTAAAAAATTAAAAGTTTAAATATAAAGAAATTGTCATTAAAGCTATAGTAGTTTTGACTACTAAGCGTTCTATCATTAGTACCTACAAAGGTAAGTATTGTAAAGCAAGTTATCAATGTGATGTATCAAATATATATCAACTATCGTATCTTTTTAGCAATTTTACATTAAAATTCAGTTTTTCAGAATTATCAAGATCTAAAAAAGCCAATCATAAAGAAACAATCTACACAGGAAGTCGACGGTTATACCGGAAAAATAAATATAAGCACCATCAAATAGATCTAGTACCCATTCCGGATGAAAAAAAATTGTGAAATGTATCTCAACCTTTTTTTGTTGTGGCAGATAATAATCAATCTTTTGCTGACAAAGGCCATAAGACTAAACAAAGACAGAAAAATTCCATAATTGTAACTTACGTTATTTCTAAAATTATAATAATTGTTTGCCAATTTTTTATTTCAATTACCCTATCTACTCGTACAATAGCGTTCTTCTAGTCCAATGATAATGTCTGTTAAACACTGTTTTTAATCTCATTAGTGAAACATAGTTGTTTCCCCAATATAGCCGCTATCAAAAACTACTGTGCAACGCTACACTTGCCATTCCGGGCATTTCACACTATATTTAAATTTTAATTAAAATCGCTACCCAGCAGAGCAATTCACATTCAAATGCTGCAAGTGCCGGCGCTAATCCCACCAAAAAATGGAAAAGGCCAAAACGAAGGCTGGAACTAAAAGCGGGAAAAGCTAAACTAAGCACAGGTTAAACAACAACGATGGCAACGAGAATCGTTTAACGAAACTGCAGTTGGCTTTTGGCCGGAATGCTTTCTGTGTCCCAATATATATAGTACATATCTCTGGATGTCTGTGGTTTGTGGCCAACTCTTGTGCGGATGGCCCCCAGCATTTGGCCACTGGCTGTGACCTCCGACCTGCAAACCTGCAAGCCCAGAACACGCGACTCACCTCGCAAACGCATTGAGTTTTACAATCCAATTTAAATGTGACTCCATGTGCGAATGTTGTGTTGCCAACGCTGCAATTGGCTGCAGGCGAATCCGAGGCCAAGACCATATCCCAATCCAGATCCAGATGTTGCGTTGGTTCCCATTGTTGTCACCAAAAAATAGTTGAGAAAATAGAAAACATAAGAGTAAAATGAGCATACAATTTGGGAAATATTCAAGGAAAAAAGTGAAAAGGGAAAGGCCATTAAGTTGTACACAAACTCTTTAAAGCCAATTCGAACTTCAAAGATTTCCTTGACAATCCGAACTCTGACTTGTTTATTACACATTTAATTTCATTTCTTTTCCTTTTGCTCTGCCTTCATTTCACTGCTAATTTATGTCATCAAATGCGTAATACATGTCGTATGTGCAATTCCAATGAATGGGAACCCAATTAATGTCAGTGCTGTTTGTTATAAATTTCGCTAGAATCGCATATTTACAGCGCAAACAATAGACCTGCTGCCGGGCCACCGTTTGCCTTCGTGTCTCATCAAAATTGATATTGACAAATGCCGCTGCTTTATGGCATGCCATTAGCTCGCCAAAGTTTGTTTTTGTCTCATTCTTTGTTTCACAGAGAGGAAAAACAATATTAGTTTTGTGATTTTTAATAAATTTATAGAAAAAAACAAACATTTTATGATTAGGAAACAATTTGGAGAGCGAACAAATTAAGGCCATTATCAAAAAAATGTAATTTCGAATTATTTGCGGAAATAACTTATGAATTTCTAAAATTGGACATTTATTGTGGTTATTTATTTTTTATAACATTTAAAGAAAAAATGTATTTAAAATATTTTTTTCTCCAGTGTTACTGGCTGTTTTTGCTGGAGCCTTTGTGCAGGTTCTGGTTTTGGCCTGGCCAAAAACTCATGTGTGTAGCCGCCAATCACAATTACTCGGGCTTGTGGCGGGGTATTTGCAAGCGGCACAGTGGAGCTGATTTTGGCTCGTAGACACAGATTGCGGGAGCATCGACCGAAAGGGGAGCCACCCACTTGTGTTTTTGTGTGCAAGGGGATCGGGTACGTGCCCTGTACTTTTCCACTTTGAATTGATTTCACTGGCAACGTGACTTTTGCGAAAGGACGAGACAAACGTGTGCGCCCGCCTCCTTCGGCATCATCATTCATTTGGCATCAATGGTTAATGCGAAAATTGGCATTGCTAGCTGATTGTAATGAATATGGTCACGTTGTCGCATCTTTATGACATTAGCAATCTACGTTTATTATTGAAAAGTTACCAGGGAACGTCGGACAATGCCGGAAGTATCTACGTGTAGCGCACCCTGCGATGTCGTGTCATTTTCCAAAGTGCAATTTTCTTAATGTGTTTCCCCGTCCTCACAAGAAGACGTCTACAACACACACTCAGTTCTCGACAGTGACATTTTTGAGTATGCAACTGAGTGGTTGCTTTGTCGGGATGAGTTACCTCCAATAAATAGCTTATTCCTTACCTTAACTTAAAAAGTTACTTCCACAAGAATAAGCTTGTTAAATATTCTTCCCTACATAAGTATCAAGAGAGAGTCGAGTACCTCAACTATAAGATATAAGATATATGTGTAAGATATGTGGCTGCTTCAATACCATTATTTGCACATAACTTTTTAATAAATGGTCGGATTTGATAAATTTCTTCTACATTTCGATATGTATTAACAAACACAACAGTTTTTTAAAGTTTTACAAAATCTGTAAAGATGTGGGCGGTGGATTTTTTCGAAGTACTTTAAGGCAATTGAAAGCAACTTGCGCTGCGTAGGAAGACCAAGAATATGTGTGGTTAATCTCAACTTTCTAGACTTTGCAGTTTCCGAGATCTAAGCGTTCATACGGACAGACAGACGGCAGTAACAAGTAACGGGTATAAAACGGGTATAAAATACAAACAAACAAAAAATTATTTTTAAAACTTCATCTAAAGCACCGAAATCAAATTAAATTGTAAGCTATTATTAACTATTAAATAGAATCATGAAAGACAATTACAGTTTTAGCCATCACCCGTTTTAGTATTATTACGAATGTTATATAAAATCAAATAATTATCGACTGTGGAATCTTAAAAACCATTTAACATTAAAATGGTTTTTAAAATAATCAAGATCTACCATACACAATCAAGTCAAAAAATCTACTCTGGATGTCGATGATTATACCCAAAATGTATATAAAAGCACAATCAAATAGATGTGGTACACATTCGTGGAAAAAAAATTGTGAAATGTTTCTCAACCTTTTTTTGCTATCTCAGATAATTATCCTTCTAAAGATAATAAAACCATCCTTTGAGATCAGCTACGAGTATGTTTTCGAGGACGAAAAGGTGTTTGCTGAATGTATGGATAGCCCACCGGGATATTCAAATATCTCTCGATTGTTTGATTTAACGTTTTTCCACACGGAAATGACTCCAGAAGGTCTTCATGCAACAGGAAAATTAATCTCTTCGTGGGATATTCAGCCAACAGATCGCATTGAGGGACGACTTAGCGTCCTTTACTTGGATCGTGGTACGTGGCAACCGACAGTACTTAATATGATAACCAGAGATTTTTGCAAAATATATCTCGACCCGAAACAATTTTGGTACACTTGTTTTCCAAAATACATTATCAACCGAGAGGAAGCTGAAGAAAAATGCTTCACCCATATTGGAGTATGCGTTATATTTCTGATTACGAATTTTTGTTACTTTCACAAATTTTCTATTTGCAGACTGAATTTGTTTTCGAACCATTTATGCCTGAAATGTATTTTGGTGTGGGCATTAACATGCCTCCTGGTAGAAAACGAATTGTGATTACCTTGGCCGCGGTTGACTTAAATAATGTTACTCGACCAAATGGAGTTTGCTTTGAGATGAGAGGAGAATTTTATAAGGTCCAAAAAGGGACTAAAACCGAATGAAGTAACGGTTTCGCTAAAATACTTGTAAAATGTTTTTGTTTCTTGAATACCTATCGAATGACCTTAAAAAATAAAGACACGCCTACTCTAACGCCCACAAAACTGTAGCCTCCGCAACTTTGAAGTTAGAATGCTAATTTAAACTGAAATATTTTGTATTCTCAATACATATCGATTGACATAAAAAACCTTAACGGTTCTAAAGTTGATTAACTGTCTTCTGTCTTCTTTTAATTGTTAATGTTTCATAATACGTTTATTTAATCAACACAGCAATTTTACGCATTTTTAACAATATTAAAACTTATCAAAATCTACCAATAAATAAATTCATGATAAAAACTAAAGTTCCACCAAATATATCACTGAAAGCAAAGCAAATCTCGGTGTCACAAGAACCGTTCCAAAGTGAAGTGGACGTTACTAAATGTTACTAAGATCAGAGCAATGGGCATAGCTGAACAACCCCGATATAAGCATTCCTGATGAATAGTGGCAGCATATTTGAAGAAACAAAAATTATTTCCATACCGTTCCATATTACTTATCACTTGGGGCAGGGAAAACGGTAATGAATGTAGAAATGTGCAATAGCAGCGTTTTTTAACGGCCGTTTCCAACTAAATTCGGCTTTCTTCGTCCTGAAGAAGAGCACTCAAAATTTCCTCTATCCCCGGGCATAAACATAATATACATGTAGACATTTCCCCGCTAAAACTCGATGTCTTGCCTTTCGAAGTGAACTCTTGTCTCGTTGTCTACCCTTTCTGTTGGTGTGGCACATTTTTTTGTGACCCCGTGTCCCTTTGTTGGGGTCATCATCACCGGCCCCGCCCAACGCCTTGCGCCCTGTTTGGGGTCACGTGTGCGCAGTTTATTTGTTTTATGCGGCCTCAGTGAGACTCTGCCTTCGGACTTGGCCCTCCCTTGGCTGTGTGTAGTGTTTGTTTTACTTAGAGTTTTAGATTTACTTAAGTCGTTGATGACCATGACCAAATAAAGTTTCATTTTGTGCAAAGATTTACAACACTCGAGCGTGTGCGACAAGTTTTGAGTGCCCTCCGCCGTTGGCCCGGCAGCGGATCATGGGAAAGTATACGGCAAAGGCGGCCCAAACAAAAGTTCCTAAAAGAAGGCTTCAAGCTGCAGCCCATGCTGCGTATGCGCAATTTTTGCTACTCGAGTGTTTGCTTGGGACATCATGTGATTGACGGATGAAAACTGTGCCCAATTCTACTTCACAAACTAAAATCTGCACTAAAGATTGCCAATCACCCGAGGGTATGTTTGAACACACTTGGCAGAGATTTCTAAGGGAAATCCATAGGTAAGAAACCAGAATCATCAAGTTCAACGCTCGAAATAGTTTGGCCTAAACACTATTAGCTGAACGAGAACTTTAATCTCTTAGAAAGTTAATTAAATTGAAATCTCACAGCGAAATAAAAGGTATTTATGTTTATTTTAAAATGTATCACCATTAATTTTTAATTACAATAAGTTTACAGCATGAAGTATAAAGTTTTAAAAATCATAAAAATTACTTTATATAATGTGTATAAAAGACTGAAACAGTTAAAGTGAACAAAAATGTTTTTAAATCAAACTTTGTATTACCAAGTGAATAAATGTTAATACAGAAAGTAAAATCCATTCAATGTAAGCATTCATAAATTAAAATTTATTTGATTGCATATAACTTGTGCAAAGTGACTTTCCCTGAAAAGCTCACTTTGAAAAACTTTTCCTGTATCCGATTGGCCCTTCTATGGCGTCGTCTTCAAATGATATGTTCTGACTAATCTTTGCAGCTCATTCGGAGTGAACTTTCTGGTTCTTGGCTTGTTTGTGAGAACTCTTCGTTGCTTCACGTATTCGCAAATATGTTTGGCCAAGTTCACAGCGTCCCAGCATTTTTCGTGTTCCGATAACTTTCCGATTTTGGGTTAGGAGTAGATGCGAATAAAGAGCAAGTTCTACAGTTTAAATAAACTTGTCCCGAACTGCGAGGACAATGCATTCAGGCTCTGAACGATTGAGGGGTGCACATAGAAAAATGTTTTCAATGTAATACTTAGCACAGTGTTACAGTGCTTGGCCTTTATTTATTTACATCGATAAATGCTCAAGAATAAACAGTACTCAAAATTGTTGACGAAAATATTTCCCTAGTAGGGAATCCCTTTATATATTCTCCTATTCCTGGTTTCAAAGTGCAACTATTTCCATATTGAGCCTTTAATTCCAAAAATTTTAAGGTTTTTTTAGCGGAGGTATTTTTATACATTTTGGGCAACATGTCTAGTGTTTTAATCGGCTCTATATTCCTTTTTTTCTTCTAAATCGAAAAATACTAACGATTTTTAAATCGCAAATATTTTAAGGTATCAGCAAAATATTTATTGAATATTTAAAAAAATAAAAACTAGTATTTTCATATATTTTTTGCCTGTGTGGATTCCCGCAAACGTGTGGGTATTGATATGTGCCGGGGGCACAACCAGTCGTAGGTTTACGTGCCAGGCCCAGGAGCTCAGCTCTGCTGGCCGGCTAACTTTTATTTTGGCCCTGGCCATACACAAACTGTATTGGCATTTGACTCAAAACTTTTGACTCAAACGGGGTACGGGGAATAAGGGCCAATATTATATATACAAGTGTATATGCAGCTATTCTGGCAGCACGATATGGGTTGGATTTGTTGTAACGCCCTCGAATCGAAAAGTTTGTGGCACAGTTCGGACTGCTGCTGTTTAATTTTGAACAGCTTTCTACGACATCGTGTGGGGGACTGCATGGAAAGCATTGAGAGCAGAGAAAGAGCATGGAAAATGGCACATGTCGAAACGAATTGAACACACACTCCCCCATCGAGAAAAAATAAGGCCCCCCTTTCCCCAAATGGAAAATGAAGAAAAAGAATCGAACATAAAACCATTAAAATCACTTTACTCGTTAGTTAGGCATTTGAGCTGGTGTGCGTGTGACTGTTTCCCAGGAGATGGGATCTGCTAAGCCGGGATCTACTGGATATAGGTGCACAATGGATGTTCGGAAACGGGTCCACAACTTTCGGCAAAGCGACGGAGGCATTGGGAACAAAAAATAACATTTCCTGTCTGCAAGTTTTAATGAAATTTTTCGCTCTTCGATTGTGTCCGGCTATTTGGAATTCCCTTTATTTCTTTTCACTAAAAAAGCTTTCAAATTGGCTTAATTTCGGTGAAATTATAGGTAACACAAACAAATACACAACAGAAATCCAAAAATGTATACAAAATACAATACAAATACAAAAAGGTGCAAAAAGATATAGAAATGTGTACTTAAATAACAAGGCTGCTTGAATTCTTATGTAGGGATTACGGAATAAATTTGAATTCACTTAAATTTCTGTATAAATATTTTTTAACACACCGATAAATAGAACATTTAAATTCTTTAAGTTTAATCTTTTATACACTTTTAAAATCCTTAAAAACCTTGGAACGTAAGGATTTTACAGCCACAATTTTTGTTGGTTTTATCATTTTCTCAATTCCATAATTCTTTGTTTTTCTTTGGCACACAAATCAGGCATGAATATTTATTTGCCCAAGTCCAAGTGGAAAATTCAGATTTAAATTGATGACTTTACAAAATGGAAAATAAATACATTATTTTTGAAGCTTTTTAGGCATTTGCTAGGAGTTGCACTTTAAGGAAATCATTTTTGGGGGCCCCACTTCACTTGATGGTGATGATGATGACTGGACAGGCCTTTGATTAATGAAGCACACAGTAAATGTAATTCGTAAATCTTCTTTCCCAAACCAATTGCAAATACGCATCGACTTTGTGCAATTCAATTGAAATTGTGGAGCTTGGGCTTGGGAAATCCTAAGGAACTTACCCGGATTCGGATGCCTAGGCAACTGATCCAGCGACGGCGAATGGGATTGCATAATTAAGGAAAGAGCATTAATGGTATTCATAAAGATTTTCATGGCTGCTTCGTTTTTGTTCAAGAACTCACTTTGATGGCCTTAAAGCCCAGACTCAGACTCGCCTCGACTTCAGCAACGAGACCATTACCAAAAATACCCAGCAGCGGCAGCAGTATCAGCATTTTCTGTAAGTAGAGAGATGGGATGGGATTATTTGGTGCGGCGAGGCAAGGTAAAAAAGGTCGAAGCAGTCGCAGTCGACTTTATTAAGGTCAATTCAATGTCTGGCTCGGTTTTTGGTTACGGCTAATGGTTACGACTACGGCCATGGTTACGGCTGTTCACGCCCATTCCCCAAGTTTGTATTTTGCATTTCAGTTTGGGTTTCCTTTGGCTCCTTTTATATTTTCCGGAGATTTTCACACCTGCACCCACCTTAAATATTTCACAAGTTATTTTTTTCTGTACACAGCAGACAGCAGGCAAAGTTTTTATGTTATTCTTTTTGGCGGCTGGCGGAGGGGTAATTAATCTGGTTACTAGGTTAAAAAGCTCAATGAACAGGTACTTGTTAAAGTTCTGGCATAGTTATTTTATTGCTTTCTATATAGCCCTTTTTAGAACAAGGTTAGTGTTTATATCTTGTTAACTTGCATTTGGCTTTTATGGCTAATTCAAAGTAAAATAAAATGTTGGAAACGAATTCAGGTGAATAATCTGGCCGACCTTGCCAGCTGCAGAAATGTGCAAGAAAAGGTTATATAAAATTTGCTTAATTTAATTTGAATTTGGAATAATTTTATTCATCAACGCACTCATTCATTATTACTCAGTCAAGTAAAAGGATTAATCAAAAGGCATTTTTAGGATTAATTTTAAATAATAAGTTTATGTAATTTTTTGCTAAATGTTCATTATGGGTATCAAGTTTCATGAAGCACAAAACAATTTTAATTGTTGCCCCAGAGAGTTTTTCTCTCACAGACAAATAATTGCAGTAAATGTTTGAACAACGTCGAGCTCAATAATATTGCTAATTGATTTCGATTCCGAGGTAAACTGCACGACGGAAGTTACATTTTTTCAGAGGCAAACAACTGCAGTTGATGCGGATGAGCACATTTAATAATTTCCTCTTGTTCCCCGAGGCTTAAGCCGCCCCAAAGTCATCCGCATTTTCACACTTTCACGTTAAATGGAAAATATGAAAAGCGATATATATTTATGGTGGATCTTTTACGTCTGGGAGTGGTAATTATTTCGAAAAATTGGTTGTCTGTGTGCGCCTTTGTTTGCAATCAATTTACGCGCTAAGAACACGCATACGCCGTGTTGGCAACGTCGCATCGTCGGGTTTTTCATTTTGCGCACAAAAGGCGCAAAAGCTCATTAAAAAATATTTTCCACTCATGCGTGAGCATTTTAAAAAGGTATTTAATTAAACTTTAATAACAAAAACAATAAGCGGTTGGCTACAACGTGGAAAAGCAAAAGAGACGGAGGCGGAGGTGGTTTAATGCGAAAGATTTCAATTAACGACACGGACCTCGTGAGCTGCTAAGTGGATAAACAGAGCGAGGACATCGAGGCAGGGCGACGGATGAGTGGCCATCACTCATAGCCAACTCATGTGGAACGCCCATTCGGATGCAGAGGGACTGCATCAATGGACTGCATTGAATGCTGCTTCATTAAGGTGCCGCTCCAAGGAGCTATCCCCAGTCCTTGTCGTAATTATCGCAATTACAATGAACGATGACGGGGGAAATGTAAATGTAAATGGGAATGGAGAGGGAAATGGAAATGAAAATGGACATGGAGATGGAGACTTCGGCAGGACGGAGCAGTCAACAATAATAAAGGCCAACGAGGCGCATGAGAGCAGTTAACAATAAAGGGTCGGAATCACAGGTCCTAGAAGAACCCCTTAATGTACACATATAGCTCTGAGGCTGAGGCTGCATCTCTGTGATCTGTTAATTGCGAGGCGAATGTGGGCCAACACATATCGCCACATGTTGCTCGCCTTGAATGGCAAAAGTGCAAGGAAAAAGGACCAAAACAAGAGAGATGTGGCTAAAAACCCATGGAAAACGAAAACCCATCCATTTACCCAACCATCCATCCATCCATCGTGCTGTCTGCTTTGTGTTTATAATTATGATGAAAGGGGAGGAGGCAGACCGCCCACCCAACTTCTGGGCCAACCCATTCAGCTCGAGGCGATCCGGGACAAAATGTGTGTGTCACTTCGGAAATGAGCAAGTTCGTTTAAAAATGTTTGCCACCGAGTCCTGATGATTTCAAAACAGCACCGGATGGGACAACTCTGGGGAGCTATATCATTAAATTTAATGAATAGATAACAACAAAGACGGAACTGGCCCAGGAGGTCCCAAAAAGTTATGCAGCAAAAAGTTTGACCCACTAAAAATAGGAGTTGCATAAATCTGACCTCAAGCTGAGGCCTTGCTGACAGGATTTTATGACCTCTTTAAATGGCCATTTACCCGTAAATTGATTAATGATTCGCCCGACACCCAAAACACCCCCCACTCATAATTCGACGGTTTTAAAAGCGGCTTTAAGCCATGTTTGTCCGCCCGAATATGTTTGCTCTCGGCTTTACTGGCCTGGCCAATGAAATTAATGATATTGTTAAGCCATTTTAAACGAGCCAACAAATTAATCTTGTTTAATTTTTGAAGTTGAGCATAATGGGCCGGGCATTAGCAGCGGATGCCCCCACTTTTATGACTCACTCTCCCGTGCAAATCAGTATAAATCCCGATTCCTGGAGGGCAAAGCTGATTGTTTGACTGCTCATCATTCATAAGCCGTGGTATCGCGTCGTGTATGTGGTGGGTGTATTGCAGCGTTGGCATCTTATTATTCAGGACACACACAGGATGCCAACGACCGCTGTCAGCGATGACAACACTGGCATTCGCGTCATAATGATGATGAACACAATCATCGCCATGTTGATGCCGCTTTTTGGGATGATAACAACGCGTGACAACAATGCTGACACATCGAAAGATTGTCATTCCATCAATTATTCAAGAACACGCAAATCATCAACAAAACGCTCAGCATTCAAGGAGTCATACATTCGCCCGAATCCAAATCGAAGCACCACCACCAACAATCTCTAACTCACTGCAAATGGATCAAAACCAGGCAAGGTCAACATGCAACATGGGTACACAGATAAAATTAACAGAACCATTTAAAAATCATGACCAAATTTAAGTTATTAAGCACAACATACTTGCATAAGTATACATAAAATACACAACGCGATCAAATCGATATGCGCATTGTAAATTTCTGGTATTTAAACGAATATCGTTTAAACCATGTAACACCGCTTTATCTCTCTCAGAGATTTTTTGACTTCGAAAAAGAGAACAATACGCAATGTGGCGACATAAATTACATGAATAGGAGGGAGAAAGACATATTCGAAATTCGAACAAATACTTAGAACATGTTGCTTATTTTTCGAGCATATCAAGTCAAAATTGATTCCACATAACATCAAATCAATCATCGTTTCATATCATTTTTTTTTGGTTAGTGTTCGAATTTTTAAAGCTGAATCCTTTTTTTCACTGTGCAGATGAACCGAGCCCGGAGTCCACAAATATTAAGTGATACAATTTGTATTTGGTAGGGGGTTTTGGCCGCAGGCTCTACTCAATGAACAACAACAGCCGAGAATCGAACTCAGGCCAAAAAAAAAATAGAAGGAATCATTGGCATGAATATCTGAGTGTTTTTATTTATGACTGCGCGTCAATATACTGTCAGAATAGTATTGGGGCGGATGTAAAGGGGGTGGGCTCAGAGCTCAGACTGCTCTTTGACCCGGCTAGAACAGAAATCAATCAACTCTGGGCCCAAACGGGAAAACTAACAACTGAGAGAGTGCTGAGTAACCAGCCGGTGGTTGGATGGAGAAGGTATCTGAGGGATGTGTAGTGCTCATGGAGCCATAAATCCCAGCTTGACACGGTTAAGTGTTGGTGCTTAACAAAGGCTTACTGAAGAACAAGGAGTGTCGGGCGGGGAAAACCTCCGAGATACATATCATAATCAATCTGGGACTAAAGAAGAAAGAGAAATTTGCCTTCAATTTCGAGACTTCATCTGATTGTGCTAGTTGAAAAACCCTTTTATCTCACTGTGAATCACTTAGCGTTGCGTAAATTTCATTTTCAGCTAATTGAAATTCATTCGAGTGAAATCAAATTAAGTCAAAAGTATATCCTGTCGCCAGAGGTACGTGTCCTTCCGAGAAACAAAGTCAGTCTCGCAAAGTGATTCATTCATAGCGATAAATTAAGACGACTAAGAACGACACCGAGTTCTTCCACCCATCCTCCTCCCAGGGGACATATTTTCATTCACATTCACGTCCCGATATAAATATCCTGCCTGCGAACGTGTCCTGTCCAATGAATATCAACAGTTTGCCTCTGCTTGCCTACTTTTTTGACATCTTCTTAGGCGTTTTGACTAAACCCTCATCAGCATAAAAAGTGGAAAAACTCAATTACAAAATATCAGAAAATCGCAAACAAATAAATTAAGGATACAAATCTGGCTAAGGACTGCGGCAAACTCGGTTCAAATCGAAATGAAATAGTGACACAGGCGCTGCCATAAAACCAAAGGCAAATACAAAGCCGCACAAAAGGAAAAAGGTTAAACCAAATATTTATCCAGCCGCCCAAGGAAGAAGGGTAGAAGGTGGCTGGAAGGAAGTTGTGGGTGTGGGAGAAGTCCTTTCCCGTAGTCTGTATGTAATTACCAGGCAAGGACTGCAAGTACAGCTGTGCCTAAGTACATAGCTCCCAACGTTACACACAGTAAAGGACACTGGGAATACAGAGAACACAAATGTCACAAAGCAGATTCTTGAAGAAGATGGAAAATACTTGATTCAAAATTAGAATTATTAGAATTCTAATAATTAAATTAGGTGAGATAAAGCCGGATATACATATTTGTAAAATCTACTTTAATTTAATAAATTTAAATCCGAATAGTATATTATCCAAATTAAGGTTAAATAAAAACATTTTTTTATTTTACCCATCTTTCCAAAAAGCATCATATTCCGAAATTAGTTGGTACAAAAAATATTTTATTTTTTTATCAATTTTATTTAAGTATCCGATCATTTTTATATTTAAGTCCCCTCTTTTTTAGATCTTTTCTCAGTGTTGCGATGGGCATGTGTGTGTTAGGATGTACGTGGCTTTATGCTTAAATAAACATTTGTCCGGGCCTGTCGTCCTGCTCCTTGGGCCACCGTCTTTGCCCCGTTTACATAGCACCCAACGGCAGGCAGTCAGTTTGCCCGGTCAAAGCCAAATCGTTGATTGCATAAGTTGATGGCCGACACATGTCCGAGATATATAGTGTCGATATAGTCTGTGTTTGTCTGCGGGCGCAAATGCCCCGAGTTACTCACGTGTGGTTGCTATTCACGTCTAATGATGTCTGTGCAGGTTGCATTGGCTGCTCCCGCTCCAAGGATCTGCCTCCTTCGCCGAGTGACCTGCAAGGGAAAATGAAATTTATATTGCGAGTTGGTACACACTGATTGCTTTATTGAGATGCTCGGCCAGAGATCTCCAGGACTCATCGAGGATTAGAGGGGGCTTTGAGAGGGTGCGTCAGTAAATTGCCCGAGAGCACTATTCAGCCGGAGTTTCTGTTGAGATTTTAATTGACTTTTTGCGGTTCAATCGATTGTCTAATTTACTTGACAGACAATTAAAGATTTCAAAACTTAGTCAAGCCGAAGTGCCAAATCAAATTTGTCGAACCGAAATAAAATGTGACTTTTAAATGAAGTGAAATTGACAATATTTACAAGAGATAGAAATAATTTACCCACAAATCATTATTTTTGTGTTACATTTTTTCAGGTTTATTTAAATCGAATATTGACAGACAAATATTTAAATTTTTACAATAAAATAAATTTCAAACTTGCAAATAAAAATTAAGGCAGAAAAGTAGTTTAAATAACAAACTTAAAATAAATAGATAGCTTATTGACAATAACTCTTTAAGAATTTAAATTGACTTTTTGTGGTTACTCATCTGTCAGTTTGCAGACAATCTAAAGACAACGACCAATGGTTATGCTAAAATGCCAAATAAAATTGACCAACGTCAAATTAAATATTCGAAAATGAAATAAATTATTTATTTGCCAAAAATAGACTCTTTATAATTCAGGAAATATTAAATAAGTCGGGCTAGTGGTGCATACTTGAATTAAGAGAATTCAATTGACTGACTTTGCAGTCCATTAACAGATTATAAAGGTCGCTCAAGCGAAATTGGCAAATTAAATTCGCCAAAAGTAAGTAAACTGCGAATTGGTTTTTATTATGCACACGAGAATGGGAGATATCGAGCTATCATTAACATTTGGCATAAACAAATGCCAGGCCATAAAGGAGATCCTTCCGAATCGAAGTCGTTGAAACATTTTTATTAAATTGTTTTTGTCTTCCTGCCACCTTTTTTTCATATTTACTCATTGTCGTTTCCTTGCTGTTTTCGGTGCGTGTGTGTGTGTGGCAAGGTGTTTGTTATCGTTTGTTATATTGCTTGTTATGTAATGTAATTTATACACACGCATACAGACAGAGATTCGAATACAATGTCATAAACGGCAAGGACACAAAGGCAATTCCGCATGGCATTACGGGCAGACAAAACAAATGGCGAAGGAAGGAGCCAAGGAGCCAGGATGCCAGGGAGCGGGATGCGGCTAAAAGCCAAAAAGTACGCGTTTGGCATAAATGATAAGCTGGTAACGCAGCAGGACATTCCCCCTCCTGAAGGTCCTGGTCATGGCCCAGACATCTCCCGGTCCCCCGGCCAAGTCCTCGTCCTTGTCCTTGTTCCTGTGTCTGTGCCTGCTTGCTTGACTTTTGAATACTTAACAGGATAATGAAATGTCAAAAGTGCGCAGGCGGCCCAGGAAAGCGTATCCTGCTGGCCTGTCCTTCGTCCCCGTCCCTCGAATCCCGCCCTGCCCCTCCTGTTCAGCCTCATATTGATATTCCTCTGGCTGTTGTGGAGTTTTATTGTGTTGTCCATGCCTAAGTGAACGTCACGGCGTGCCGCGCGCATTAAATCATAAAGTCGAAAAAAAGGAGCCGCTCTGGAGGATAACCAAGGAGGCTGTACTTTCCTTCATTTTGTTTAACGATTTTTGTCTACTCTTTTGAGCAGTTTTAAACATTTTGACAGTGACAAAAATAAATATCGTTGACACAAACAAATTCTTAACGAAAAACATTTTTTGTCAATAAATTGTCAATTCATAAAATAGTTTAATCAAACTTAAAATGTAAACAATGTAAATATTCCATTAATTTGTATTCAATTAATCGAAACCTTGTCAGTCTTGTAAAATACCCCATTTATAAAAAAGAGTATCGCAAGCGAATGAAAAATGTGATATCCCAGTAAAAGGGACCACATCTCTCACACGGGATGTTTTTTTTTTGCTTTTCGTTTGCCATTTTATGTTTACATAAATTTAAATTGACACAAATGCGTTTTGGGTGCCCCGACAAATAAAAAAGACAAACCAGAAACCAAATGATAAACTTCATAAATTATGACAGTTTTATGCTGCTCTCGGTGCTCGATTTACGCTTTATTTATTTGTAGTGATTGCAGGCGAATTGAAAATGTATTTATGCAATTCCATGACATTACGGAAAAAAAACAAAAGACAGAATCCCTCGCCTGCAAAACGATCTTTATCCCCGGAATAAAGAACCTTTAATCAAGGCTACTTTTGTGGCAAGTTTTTGTGTGTGCGAGGAAACCATTTGCCCTCCACCTCACCGGTCATCTATGGGAAATATCCTGCCAGTTATTGCGGATATATCCACGCAGTGGTTGCCACGCTTAACTCAAATTGCTGTTTTTTTTTTTTGTTCGTATTTGTTGCGGAAAACAAGAGAAAGTTGTAATCAATAAAGTAAATGACCCAGGCACTTCAGGACGACCAGAGAACATATCCTGGCAAATAGAGGGCAGTGGAAGTGAATGGGCCAAGTGTTGCTATGATTGATTTCTATGAGTGGAAAAAGCGATTCGGAGTGTACAGACGAGATACGGTACTTATGGTAACATGAGGAATTTGGCCAGATATTTAGTTAATCAACTTGGCTTGTGTTTCAATAATAAATGAGTAAGCCAGACAGTAAGCACAAACAACAAAACAAGAAAGGAAGCTACCTTCGGCCAGCCGAAGCTTATATACCCTTGTAGATAAAAGAATACTCACTCGGTGCAGTTCCAGGGATTCCAGATTCAGCGTTTCGATTTATTTCAATTTTGTTTTTTTAAGTAGTCAAGAATCAAAACGCCTACTTCCTACAAAGTTACAATGAATTTTCTTATATTTGTTTGGGAGCCTTAAGATATAGTGGTCCGGTCCGGCTGGCTCCGACATATGTACTACCTGCAATAGAAAGAAGGCTTTCGGGAAAGTTTCATCGCGATAGCTTTAAAACTGAGAGACTAGTTCGCATAGAAACGGACAGACGGACAGACGGACAGACGGACAGACGGACAGACGGACATGGCTAGATAGACTCGGCTATTGGTGCTGATCAAGAATATATATACTTTATGTGGTCGGAAACGTCTCCTTCACTGCGTTGCAAACATCTGACTGAAATTATAATACCCTCTACAAGGGTATAACAACATTTTCTTAAATTCTAGATGATTTAACACATAAATGTTAGGAATTTACCTACTTAAACTGAACAACACAAATTTATTTTCCTCTTTAAACTAAGTTCATTCAAAGGATTGTTTTTCCTATCTACGGCAAAAATATCTTACCATTGATGGGTCCTCGCTCTTTGTTAACATTTTTATTAATTAACAAAATGGACCCAATGTACAGCTCCCAAAGTCTACACACACACACACGCATAATTGATTAATTTGGCCCTCCTGCAAGAGGGTAACATTTATTTTGCTCTTCATTTTGTTAATGAACTTGAAAAAGTCTCTTGAGGGGAAAAGCTTATTTTCGGCTTGAGTATAATTGAAACGAAATCAAATCAAGTAAGATTTTACGCAGCCACAATGCAAACACCCCAACAATGAGTTGTAAAATATTCAACTCGAAATTTATGTGCAACTTGTGTTCTATATATACCGCCTATTGACTCTTCAGGCCGGCCTGCCAATTAAGGCCTGCTCGAGGGCCAAAAAACTACGAACAATGGCGAAGAGGGAGAACCAAACTTTCGCCACAATCTTAACAAGAAAATCTGTAAATTACACGCCACAATTACAGCCTGATGGGTGGTGGTTCGGGCTGGCCGGAAATTCCCAAATATTTATACACCTAAATAGATTTGATGGCATAATTGAAATTTGTTGTTATTGGTCGGGGCCATTCCACTCAATATTTGTGTGCTTGCAATTTGCATAAATGCCAAATGGCAAATGCCAAAGTAAAGTTTATTAAAAGCATAGCCGAAAGTTTTCCCGTTTTCCGCCATCAGCTACTAATAACGATGAAGGACCCGTGCCGGAAAATTGTGACACATAGCTGCGGGGTTCGTTATGGAGTGAACTCAACTACAGGATGGGTTGCCTTATACAGGCATTGTCCTTGGAGAAGTCCCAACTTTTCGCCGAGCTACAATTTATTTTCTTCTTTTGATAATTTAACTTTTTTCTTTGCAGCTGAAAATTGGATTTGTTGCGACCGACTTTCAGACTTTCAACGCTTGTAACGAATGTTGAACAGCAGAAAAAGTTGTTTTTCTAATTGCAGGCGTAGCCCTTGGGGTCGTGGGAAAAATTTCGTGGTTGGGCAGAGGGCTCGTGCCGGGGGCAATAATTTGGAACAACTTTATCAGGTTATTTAATATTCATTTGTTGAAGATTTCGAGTGGCTCTGAATTTGGCTTTGTGCGAAGATATCAAAGAAATTAACAGAGAAAACATACCCACCAAATAATCCACATAAAGAAGCCACAACAATTGGAGTTTAGTGACTTCAAATGACATTTCAACTAATAGGCCCCAGATAAGCGGGGAAAACTTTGGTAAAACTCTGAAACTTTTGGACAGATATAAGCCGGCATTGCCAATCTGATTTGGCAGAATTTAAAGTGATTTTTCTCCAACTAAGCCTATTCAATTTTAGATTACCCAATCGAGTCCATTAAGTAATTGAGTAAAGTTCTTTTCTTTTGGAGCATGGAACTCATTAAAAAATACTATTGCAGTAGATTAGCATTTTTTATTTAACTTTTTAGAATATTCTTACTTTTTAAATTTAATTATTAAAAACTTTCCTAACATTTTTTTATGTAAATGTGATATTTCCTTGAAAAAATGTAATCAAAACGGCCTAAAACTTTTTAGCAAAATGTTAGGGTGAATTCTCTACAAGATGAACCTACCATAAACATCTAACAAACAATATTTAAATAAATAATTTTTTAGATTCTATAAGTTTAGTTTCATGGTTGTGAATTTGGATTTCAGAACTCTTGCACACAAACCACTTTATGCAGCACAACCCCTTGAGTTTTCCCTGAGGGTTGGAAATTAAGCCAAATGATAAGAGCAACTTGTCTTGTTCTTAACCGCCTTACAAATCGCTCTCCAATTAAATCCTTTCTTGTTTTCTTCGTAAGCCAACTTTGCATTTGAAACTTTTTTATTTCGCCCTGCAAGACAAGGCAAACAAGCCATCCCGCGGATAAAATCTTCCCCAGTCCTTGACTATGAACCTTTAATAGGAGTCCCAAGTCCAAGCCATTTAATGTGCTTACATTCATTTCGTTTTAAATCTGTGATAAAGTGGGGGTCGCTTTAAGCCCGGTCCTTCGTCCTGAGTGCCAAGCCCCCTTTTCCGTTCCATTCTGCGTAGCAAAAGTTGTCGCCGTGTCGCGACAAACGCAATTCTTTACACGACGACGAGTTTTGTGCGCTTTTTGTTTTCGTTTTTTCTTTCTTCCTTGCTCCGCCTTTAGGTTTCTGTTCGCCTCCCCCTTTTTGGCCAGGATTTTTGCCGTGCCTTCCCGCTCCTTTTCGTGCTTCCGGTTGTGTACGCGCTTTCTAGATTACTTTTATAAGTGAATTTGTTGCGGTTTTCCGCAAAATTTACAAGTACGTGAGAAAATTAGAGCTTAGCCTCTTGGAGCCTCAGCCGCTTGTTGCGCGCCTCGTCCTTTCGCCCTTTAGGTTTCCAGCCTTATTATGCGGCCACTTGGGCAGCGCGTTCAAGAGGCTTTAAGGCGCTTAAGATGTGCAACGCAGCGTATGCGTAATTTATGCACGAACATCGCTCATACGACGCGTTGCAGCGGGCGGCAAACCGAGCGACGCCGCCAAGCCAAATTAGCAAGTTCATTATTTGCTTAGCCATCGCCTTTTGCCAATTTAACGCCAATCCTAAATGCGACTAACTTAAAAGGGTGTGGGATAGAGTAGTACTTTTCTGCTCTGACATGAAAATAAATTCGATGGCTGTAGCTCTCTGCCACGCTAAAATAAAGTTTCATCTTGGCCCGCGAATGAGCAAGACAAACTTTTCCACCTCCCCCTACGACACCCTCCCCCAACCCAACACACCGCCCCCAGAGTGGGCGTGTCTCCGCCCACGACCGTCTATCCCGCGCTTTTGTGTGCGGGTGTGCGGTTTTGTCTGTATTTGCAGAATTGTTAGTTTCACGCTTTGTTTGTTGAGATTAGCTGGCAGCACCCACCCAATTCCAATCCCAATCCCAGTCCCAAGCCCCCCATTTTGCCCAGTGCCACCCCCCAAAATCCTCCCCTTGCTGACAGCCCCCTGACTGAGCTTTCCGCAACGCACGAAATAAAATTGTGCAGCTTACTTTACTTTATTTGCGCCAACTTATGCCGCGCCGCAGCGCTACACTTGTTTTATGGATGCCCTGCAATTAAGTCTGCGGTATAGTCCCATAAGTTTGTCATTCAGAAACACAGACCGTTCATTGGCGTTCATTCGGTAAAATATGGTCTTGGTATTTTCTTTACAAATGTTGGAACATTTGGAACCGTTAATTAATATATTTAACTGGAAAATTATCTCATTTTTATTTTTATCTTTAATAGTGTTCGTTTTAAATCCTTGTTGATTTTTTCTGAATTAGCAAGTGCTTCATTGATTTTTACGAATTAAGAAAACATAAAAATAAAATAAAATGGTGCGTATTTATAATTTCTTGCTTTTAAATAGTTAATCGTATGATTTATACGCTTAAAATATTTTATTTTTCAAACAATTTTGTTATTTGCACTCTGCCAATTGTCATAGAAATTTTTTAGAACATGGTAAAAATACTTATTACAATTTACCGATTCTATAAATATTTACGTTGTGGTAACTTGAAAAAACAATCGATAATCTAGAAATGAAGTCATTGCATTTAAAATATTGCTATGGCAACATCTTAATATAAATATTGTTAGTATTTATACGTCATAATAATTTAATATTAGACTAACGAATTTTGTTGCCCACTGAAGAACACATTAATATCAATACTAGTTAAAATGAATTAATATCTTCTGCCTCTTAGACATACGTATTTCAGACAAATTAAGTTGGATAGACGTCCACGCAATTTCGTTGTTTAATTTTATTGACCTTACGTGGCCTCGTTCAATTAAGACATTTTGGTCACCCATTTGTTATTCGAATCAGTGCAAATGCATTAGAGATTCAAAATCTATCCCATAAATCAAGACGTGAATCATCTACATCTCACCCGCAACGACCACCCACTATTTTCCCAGGAGAGTGTATCCCGACTTCGTATAAATCAATTGGCTCATACACATTTCACTTGGTTTATTTGCTCCGTTTGTTTGTTGCCTTTTGGAAGAGCAAAGTTTGCACGTGAAAATTGCGTTCACATGTCTTCCGCAATTGTGTCTGTGTGTGCAAGTGTATGTTTGCTGGATTGGTGGCGAAAAATTCGCTGGCGTGTGGAAAATTGATGCTGTTGCTGAAGTTTTTGGCTTTTTGAACTGACAGCTGCGATTTTTATGCGTCCCAGCCGCCGATGTGGGGGCAGTTGGGTTGGAAACTACATGGCAAAAATAATTGTAATTGTGAATGGTGGGACCCCCTAGTTCCACCCACCCACTTTTCTCGTTTATCCCTAATAAGCATAGTTATTTAGGCTTGGACTTGTGGCGTGTGAAGTGTCTGATAATATTTTCGGTTTGCCGCCTTGGCCTGAGCGATGGCTTTCCATCCGCCCATTTCCATGGTATTTACGGGGCCCTTTATTTATGGTAGTACTTTGTTGGCCGTTGGCTAACGAGAATTTATGGCTAATTGATGCTGTTATGCGCTGCTGTTCCGGCCAAAATGGAAAGCAAATGATGGCCGAACCAAATAAAGTTCCCTGGCAAATTAACTGCAATTCTGCGGTTCTGATTTCGAACGAAATAGTGCACTAGTACATAAATTAAGACCCGGCAATGCAGCAAAATATCCGCATTTTCATAGCCAAATGTGTGAATTTAATTAAGTTGAATTGCAATTTATAATTCATAACTTACCAGCAGATGACGCCATATAGCAGAAACTTGGAAACAGCTGGCCCCCAGCTGCTGGTCATGGTTAATTCACTGAATAAGCTTTCCCCCCTCACCCTTTTTCAGCTGCTATTCATACACCGAAAATAAAATGATAAACTTATAAGAATTCCCACATAAAAAAGTGCACATGTAATAAAAGATTTTTACCCATGAAAGTAATCAAAACATTGATATACCAAATAATATTTTTTAAAGCTAAGATTTTTTAATTTTAATTTTGAAATGAAATTTACCATGTGCATATCGATTTGATCCCGACGTGTTTCTTTTTGTGTGTAGGGAACTTATATTTAATCGAGATTTTAATACCAACAGAATTTATGTACCCACTTATTTTTCAAAATTTTACAGGAGACATAAACTTTTATGTAATCTTAGGAGGATATTTTAAAGGATCACTTTTTTGATCATGTGACATTAAAATGCAATCATTCCTATTTTCCTCCGTGTATCGATTGCCATTTCACTCGAATGGACCATGCAATGGGGTAATGTTCTCACAGGACACGCCACACACACCCGAATCACCCTCCAGGACACGTGTGCTATGTAAATTACAAAAGTATAATGCAAATGGTGTGCCCCGTGGGATGGTGGGGGAAGGGAAGGGAGGCGGGAGGCTAAAAGGGGGAGGCAGTACCTCCTCACTTAATTAGCCAGCGGGGTTATTTATTATTCACTGGCAATGCCTGACTGCCAACCTGGCCTGCCTGCTCCAGCCTAATGAATCACAGTTTTTGTAGTGGAAATTTTAATTTTTCATTAGCATGCAAAGCAACAAAGCGACACGAAAATATATGACCTTGTGCGAGTAGTTTTTGTGACTGCCTTTGTGTTGCCCATAGCCCAATACCATTTCCATTTGGCCCACCTGCCCGGAACATTTGTCACCGGTGCCGAGGACCTGAGTGATGGAGCTCACAGCTCACGAGCAGCCGAAAAAGAGCAACAAGAAAGAAAAATGTGAAAAGCATGTTGAAAGGATTAATGCACACATCATTTAACCAGAGGGAAAAGCCTGGCAGATAGGTGAAAGTCCTTGGCCGTCCCTTCCATCATCCCATTTCCCTGCACGGCCCATTGAGAACTCGAGTCCCGAAATGACAGTTTTCCCAGCCGCTAGACACACAGTCCATCTCTGGTCTCCGGCCTCCGGTCAGGGTTATGAAGTTAAGGTCCTTTATGGGGATTTGCGGCTGACCGAAACTTGTTTTTTGCGGTTTTCTCCAAGTGTAAACGGTTCGAGTTGGTTGCGTTTAGTTATTTTTATGCACGATTTAATTTTTGCTTAGTTATTTACATTTCGGTAAAGGTATTAGTGGTCGACTTCAAGGGCTGTCGAACTCTTTAATGTTTATGCTAACGAGATTGGAAAATGGCAAACATAAAAGGGAAAAGCTTTCAAAAAACGGAAAAACATTTTTGGGACCAGGACAGAACTTTGAGGAAGATATTTAGCATTTTTAAATCGGTGAAATATGTACGGACTTTTCAAAACGAGTATTATAAAATTACTTTTGGAAACAATTGAAATTTTGAGGATTAGTTTAAGGCTAGAGACTTCTGTTATTTATTTAAGTGAAAACAAACTATTTGAAAAAGGCTTTTAACAATTGGATCAAGTTTAAATTTATTTACATTAATCACAATAATTTTTTTTATTATTTATTTACAATATTTATAGTGCAAGCGAACCCATGTAACTGATTACAACCTCAATATATCTCCCCCCAACCACCTCTCAATCTGATCAATACGATTGCTGTCAAAGCTGTAACCAAGAGCAAACCAAATCCAATCCAAAACCGCAGACATTTCATTGAGTGACCGTATAACCGACCACCCGGTCACGTTTGCCTTTTCGAGCTCAGCGTTTCAGGATCCGCGGTCTGGACGCCATTTGCGGCTCATAATTCAGAGCCCGGCTGGTTTCGCAAATTGCATTACCAAAATAATAAATCAATAGCCATTTGATGGAGCTAAATGGGATTATTGGCAGTCGGCGAGGCCCCTGACTGCTTCTTCCTGTCTGCGCGCATTTATGACATAATTCAATTCATTTCCTTAAATTCATTTTTCATCGAAACTCAACGCAATAAGCAGATAAATAAATAAACTTGTACTCTGTCCGAAATTGATTTTTATGGCGAGCCGCCTGCATAAAAAATTCCACTGATTTTTATCTTCAATGCTAACAAAGAAAATGCGCGAATATTCGTACCAGCGGATGCAGGTGCCAAAGGAAAATTAAAAGGTAAAAATTGGCGGGGGAGGAAAAGTGGCGGCAGTGACGGAAAATATGCCAGCAATTGCCACATCAAGGCAGCCACATATTGGAGCAATCACACACACATGTCGGAATCCATTCCCAAACTCGTTTTCTCTTTAATTTAAAATTCCACACAAAATATAGTCAAAATGTTTCTTGAAGCAAATAAATCGTTTATTGATGTGTAATACCAACTCGTCCATATAAATATTTTAATTAATTTCCTCTCATTGAAGCTAATATTTTCAGTTCAAGTTATTACCCACATTTCTGAAAACTTTTCTTCACTTCACTCCTAGTGTGAACACAATACGAAAAACTTTAATTTCGATTTGTTTCGTTAACTTTTGCTCAACGAGATTTCCAGAACACCTTTGCAAAAGTTTGAACAACTTGTCGAACGCAAAAAAAATGAATAAAGTGAAATGAAGGGAGGGGAAAGAGAAAAGATTGGGTACTGCAGGAAATGCTGCTCGTGTTTCGTTTTTGTTAATTTTATTTGCATGCTTTTATGCCTTATTTTTATTCATTTCTTTAGATGTTCAAGTGCCCTGCTCGTCCCTCGATCTGGATTTCCCTCAACGGATTTTACTTTTTCATTTCGACGCCGGCTTGATATAAATTTTTGACAACATTGAATGACGGCAGTGGCATGCAGCACGTGATAGAAACCAGTACACTTTTGAAAATATAAAGATAAGGTTTTAAAATTTTGATTCAAGATTTCAGCAAATTCAAATGAAAATAAATTGAACTATAAAAACAAAAAAAAAAACACATCGAATAAATATGCGCATGGTCAATTTCTGGTATTGCATATCGGTTTTACCGAAATCTTTTTTTTGGAGATTCTCTGATTTCAAAAAAGAGAGGAAGAAGCAATGTAACGACCTAAACTATGTCATTGGGAGGTAGAAAGACCCATTCGAAATTCAAACTGGCCTGTTGCTTACATTTCGAGCTTATCGTATTGAGGTGCCTGCATATCAAAATTGATACCATGCAACATTAAATAAATTAACGTTTCATTTCAAGTTTTTTTGGTTGTAAATGTGTTGTTATTAAAATTGTGAACTAAATTGGAATAATATTTCCATTCTTTAGATTAGAAACAATAAATTGGAAATATTTTCTTCTGTGTAAAATCAACACACTTGCAGATACAAATATTTAAGCGTGTATGTGATATTTGCAGGTTATCAGGCGGCTGAGGAAGGAACGATTCGGTACAACACTCAGACACAGAGACAGACAGGAGCCATACGTGTGCAAAACTCGAAATAAATTTTCCTCCAACACACACTCACACTCTCACCTCACACACAGACGCATCCTCGTGCCGTCTGAGTGTTGCTTTGAAAAATAGGCAATGTGCGGAAATTTTGATTTTTCGCCCGACTTGGCAAAGGCGTCGAGGGTCCCAGCGAATTTAGTTTTGTGTGTCTGACTTACAGCGAAATCAAATTAACTTGTGCACACTTTTAGGCGCGCAAAGGAGAAAGAAAAAGACCGAGCCAAAATGCTGCGACGTGACTTTCCATCCACCAATGCAAATGGCAACCGGAAGTCCTGAGTGTCTATATATGTTTGTGTGTGTGTGCTGATGTGCATGTGTAAATTTATTCACCGATGTCTTTTATAAGGGGCAATTTCAAACATTTTGTCATTAAGTCGACAAATTTTTAGAACGTTGCCGCATTTCGGGCCGAGGTAATTACAAAATGAAGTGCACGTGAGACACGAAAAGAAAGCCAAATAAAAAGAGAGTCATAAAAAGGAAATGGGGCGTCGGAGGGGTGTGGCAAATGGAAACAGACGTCAAATGAATTTGTCTTTTACAGTTGTTCCATTTTCCCGCCACAAGCGGTTCTCAAATATGGTTTGAATTGCTTGATATCTTTTAATAGCCTTCAATGGTACATAACCTGCTTGATGAGCTGAGAGCATTATAATCAAGTTGACATAAAAAATATATATTATTTACTAAAAGGCCAAAGCAAGAAATTTTAAATTAACTGTATTTTTGCTGAACTTTAAAATCTTTTGAGCTTAAACAATACAAACCTTTTTAAACCAAATAATCAAGAAAATATTAAAAATAGAAGTAAAACTTTCCACTACTTTAAATTAATTTTAATGTTTAAATTTGAAAACATACGCAATCAGCAGGCTCACTTACAGTATTTAAAAGGTAGTAATTAAAAAACAGTTACTGTTGGTTTTTCTCAACCATTAGGTTTATTTAGTTTTAATTACAGACCACAACCAGCGTAGTATTTACATCGAGATGAGGGGGATAGCCCAAACATTAGCCAAATAACACGCAACTATTAGCACCTAAACGCCCGCCACATGCAGGCATAAATCAAAACTGGCTTCATAAAATATTTATGCCCTCCCACACATCCAGCGAAACCCGCCACAACATAAGGACCAACATTCCATAGTGTTAAATAAAAATGAGTGCCCATTTGAAGGAAAATCCCATTCCGGAACGGAAATGTTGAACCGTTTAGAAACGAGAGAGGTATAGAGAAAAAACTACGCAACTGGTTGTCAATTTAAGAAGGGGAGAAAAAAGTTTTGAAAGAGGTTTAATAAATGCTAGCTGGCTGACAAAGGGCGATAAAGCAAAGCGGCTGAACTCCTGCCCCCCGAAATGTGTGTAAACAAATTAAAAATTGGCCATAAAAAAATAATCATATTGCGGGCCGGGCCAAAACAAACAAGCGACATTAAATTGATAAAGGCAATGGCCAAAAGGGGCAAGGCCGCCAATAAAGAACGCAGCATGCGAGGCCCGGATCAGCAATAAAGACGCCTCCAGTGGCTCAAGGAGCGGGCAAAAACACTCGAGTGCCTGGGAACGACAATGGTGAACATTTTTTGTTCGTATTAAAGGCAACTTCCAAGTCATTAACCCGTTTATGACGCTTAACTTGGCCGAAACCCCGCCACTGGCCCACAATAAAGCGGCAATAAAATGGCTAGCACACACACACATCCATATATACATGTGTGCTTTTGAGGGCCGGGCCAACTTAAAGCGTTTAACGGCTCATTTATTGCGGAACATAGCCTCGGTTTCGGAGCTTCAGCCCGGCATAAAATGTTATTAAAAACGCGGCCATAGAATCGCCGGAGCACGCGCCCATTATGTGTTTAATCTTTGACCGGTCAGGCCTGAACGGCATCCTCCCACACTTGGTATCGTAACAAAACCAACCAAAACAACTCTGCCAAATTTCACAATAACATTGATAGCGGAGGAATGAAGAGGTGGCCAGCTCTGTGGAACTAATGGCGAGCGGAAACGGATGCTGCAAACTCGTTTCGCCATTTTGCGTCACATTGGTGGGCATAAAAAAGGACTCAAAATGCATATGTCTACATGTGAAATAGTAGATATCTTGAAGTCCTTGAGTTAACGCACTAATGATACACAGAATGCCAAAGATAGACTTTCATTCGGCATAATGGAAGGAATATGGCAAGAGCATGGCGGCGAATATGTCATCGAGAAGCTGAATGGGAAACGGGACACACAGACTAGTCAAAGACCCTACAAAAAAATTGCTACATTTTCCAAATTTGATTACCGGGGAAGCTATACAAAATCACTAGGCTTTTGAAATCACTTATAAAGGTGTCTATAAGTATGCTACACATTTTTTAAATCCAAAAACCGATTATTTTTATGTTTATTTATGTAAATTATCTATTTTGTGACACTTTAATGAGTAATAGAAGAAGCCGTAAACTTCTGTGACATCTCCCTACACCCAGAAAAATTATGGACAACATTTTAGGTCATGCATAGCCTAAATCATTTTAAATGGACTAAAAGTTCCTTTTTAGGTCATGTACTGCCTAAAAATTTAAATTTTTGGTATATTTGCCCTACTATTTAGGTCCCGTATAGCCTAATATTTTAGGTCAGCGTGGGCCTTAAAATTAATGCCTTTTACCTAAATAAATTTGCACGGAACTCTGATACCGTTTTGGCGACGCTATAATTCCCAACCAGTTATAGCGCGGCTTGCATGGTAACCCACTTCGATCGTTGAATAAGACAGCGATATCACTGCTGAACTGTGAAGCCTCCTCGCTCCTTTTTGTGTGTTGGCATAACGACGACTTCTTGAAGACTATGCCCGACATTGACCTCGAGTTAGCTATAAACTTTTCTGTATTTACTTTATAATATTATAAATTTTTCAGTACATATTTTTAGGCCAAAGAAGGCCTAAAATTTTGGATAGGGGTTTTCTCATATTTTTAGGCAGCCAATTACCTAAAATCTAGGCCAAAAATTACCCCCATTTTAGGCCTTTAATGGCCTAACATTTTAGGTCATGGTATCCTAAATTTTAGGCCATTCAAGGACTTAGCTCCAGTTTTAGGCCAATTTTACCTAAATTCTAGGCCATTTTTTGACATTTTAGGTCATTTTTTTTTCTGGGTGTATGTTTTTTATAAGTATGCTCTTATAATCTCCTAAAATTTTAAATCGCTAAATAAAATAATCACATATTAAATAAATATAAAAGAAATAGAAGGACATCAACACAAGTAAGAGTAAGTGATCTATAGTTATTAATATTAAATAATAAAGATGCCAAAGACTATGGAGTAAATGCTCGCATTCATATATTCACATTGAAATTCCATTTTTAATAAATCCTTTAAATTAAAAATGTATTGGAAAGAAGATGGAAGAAGAAACCTTAACATCTAGAGTATCAAAAACTACCAGTAGTTTTGTGAAGCCACTAACCTTTTTCTCCAATTAGTCCTTTAGGCTCTGCGGCAAAGAGTATACAAAGAAATTTACGGTTGATGTGGCTTGTCTGTTTATGGCGACAGCGGCTAAGTTGTTGGCAGGACAGTAGGACCAAAGCGGTTTTGGGTTTGTTATCCGCCGCACACACACACACAAGCACAGAGGCTCAGGCAAAGCTCACGCACATTATGCTAATATTACCCCCACTGTAGTGTTAGTGGGTTAAGGACATTTTTATGTATATATGCCCACGCACATCGACCATCGACATCGTGTGTGCTGGCCATCTGCGTTTGGCTGTGTTCGTGCATGTTAAATGAGCGTAATGCCACTATTATTGGACACATTACAAACAAAACAAGAGAGAACGCTATAGTCGGGTTGGTGTCCCGACTATCTAATACCCGTCACTCAGCTAAAGGGAGTGCGAACGCTGTGTCGGGTTGGTGTCCCGATTAATAACACTGTGCAGCATTTTTACTGTTTTTTAAATTTACCTCGACGGATGCTATATTTTTGGATTCGTTACGAATTCCCAAGTTAAACTGCGTTTTCCAAAAAGTTCCCCGACGCAAGGATTCTTAGCAAAAGGACCTCAAAGTTCGAAAAATGCTGAAATTGGCCAACTTTGCGGAGCTCTCAGAGGCAAATGGATGCATGGTTTGATTCGATGTTAAAGTTTTTTAAAAGATACACTCTTTATCTTTCAAACCCCATACTTAGAATAATTTTACGATTTTTTTTAAGGCAGAAATAAATTTTAGAAAACATAGTCAAAAAACTTAAAAACATACAGCTGCGGTCAAAATAGTAGTAGTGTTGCTGCCCTGTGTTTTTAAAAGTTTGATGCTGTAACTTTTTTTATCCAATTAGTCTAATAGTAAAATTATAATAAATACAATATTACCAGGAAAGGATAAAATACAACAACGAACTTTAAAAAACACAATGCGGCAACACTACTCTTATTTTGACCGCAGTTGTATGTTTTTAAGTTTCTGGACTATGTTTTCTGAAATTTATTTCTGCCATAAAAAAAATCCTAAAATTATTTCAAGTATAGGGTTTGAAAGATAAAGAGTGTATCTTTTAAAAAACTTTAACATCGAATCAAAACATGCATCCATTTGCCTCTGAGAGCTCCGCAAAGTTGGTCAATTTCAGCATTTTTCGAACTTTGAGGTCCTTTTGCTAAGAATCCTTGCGTCGGGGAACTTTTTGGAAAACGCAGTTTAACTTGGGAATTCGTAACGAATTTAAAAATATAGCTTCCATCGAGGTAAATTTTTGATGCTGCATAGTGTAATCGTAACTCAGCTAAAGGGAGTGCGAGGGAGATAGATATATGTTGACAATTTATGAAGCGTATAACTTTTTAATGAATGGTCCGATTTGAAAAATGTCTTCTACATTTCGATAGGTATAAATAAACACAACAAAATTGCATTTATACTTCTCGGAAATCTTTAAAGATGTGGGCGCAGGACCCACTTTAAAATCGTTAGTGGGCGATTGTGGGCGTTAGAGGGGGCGTGGCGCTCGACTAAAATAAACTTGCGCTGCGTAGGAAGCCAAAGAATATGTGTGGGAAATCTCAACCTTCTAGCTTTTGTAGTTTCTGAGATCTCAGCGTTCATAAAGACGGACAGACAGACAGACGGACAGACGGACAGACGGACAGACGGACATGGCTAGATCGACTCGGCTAGTGACCCTGATCAAGAATATATATACTTTATGGGGTCGGAAACGCTTCCTTCTAGCTGTTACATACTTTTGCACGAATCTAGTATACCCTTTTACTCTACGAGTAACGGGTATAATGAAAGTGGCACCGCACACACAGAGCATTGTTTGTCTTTAAAGTTCTTGGCCAAGAGATTACGGAATATTGCAGTTGGCATATTAAACTTGCATCAGTTCAGTTCAGCAATAATTGAGCAAATCGATTTAGCTGCTCAGCACCCGGAGGCAAAACAGGTGTCTTCGTGCTGCCGCAATTGATGGCAAATTTCCTATTCCATTATCCAAACTTGGCTGGTCAATAATGCAGGCTGACATCCTCTGCCGGTCATAACTTGGCTTACGCTACGTCACCTGATTGACCCAAATAGAGTCATACTCTTTTCTTTATCTGCACACAAAAAAATATTTGTTTTACTGATATTTATACTACCTATTATTTTATTGTATTAATAAATAATTGTTTAAATTAAAAAAATATATTGCCATTTTTACATTTACCTCAACTGTGAAAAAACCATATAGAGCTAAAAAGCCATCGGAAATGAATACATCAAACATACATAATTAAAATAATTAATGTGTGTCGCTACAAGCCCCAGTGGATACAAATTTTTTAATAATTAATTGAGGGGAACTTTAATACCTACAAATTTATACCCGTGCATCGTTACCTGTTCGCTATTATAGTTATCGTCGATTTTTATGCCCCGGTAGTATCCACAAATTCTTGGGAAATACACTCAGCAAGGCCAAATCCATTGACATCCTCTTAGCATCATCGCAATCACCATCATCATCATCATATCGACATTTGGCTGTGACAAAAAGTTAAAACTTTCACCCAACAAAAACTGTTTTAGTACCGACATAGTTGCCCAAAAAAAATAGAGTGCTTCGTTTTGCAATAAAAAAAATTGATTACACATATTTTGCAGGCGGGCGCAATAGAGTTTGAGGTGTATTATCGATTTGCAATGTTCGAACCTTTTCGTTTGACAGAAAAAGAGAATGGATGTGCTCCGAGGGACAGGAAACACCTCTGGTTCCACTTTGCGTCACATTACGGCGATATCAAGCACACAAACGGGACTCGTATATAGAGAAATAGCAGCGGCGATTAAACCGAAGAAATACTGCCTTGGGGCCCACGACAAAGCACGAAATTTCAACTTAAATCTGAAATTCAGTACACAGAGAAAAAAACGGAACAATACCAGATTGAGATTGTCTCCTCAATTTGTACATATCAATTTTTCCATATAAATGTAATACGAATTCATACCAATATGATACGAAATCATAACAATTACCCATGTTGATATGAATCCGTAACATATTAATATGAATACTTCAAAGATTGATATGTTTTTCATATCAAATGGGGCATCGAAAAGTCTTCGAAAAAATAGTATGGCTGTAAAGTTGTATTTTTGTTGTATTTCTGGTATACAATGGTATTATAACGCTTTATATGCTGTGGTCACACTTACAAGTTGAGCATGCTTAAACGAGCTAATTTTACATTCAAGTTTAGCTAATATACTCGCGTGTAACTTGTCGCGATGGCCCAATAGGTAACGCATCCGACTCTGATGCGAGAGGACCCCGGTTCAAAACCGGCTAAGGCAGAGAAAGTAAAAAGTTTTTAAGGCGCATAATTAACATTTCCTTAACAATATTAAGAACAAAATTGTGGTAAAAAGTTAATATGATAAGATTACTAATAAAAAAAAAAAGTTGTGTTGTGTTGTGAGCGGGATTTGAACCCCGTTCCCCCGAGCACAAAATAATATCAGGACCTAGCACCTTGGCCTCTGAGCCATGCCCACATTTTTTTTTACGTGGCAGAATGCTTTTCTGAGTTAGAGAAAATACAATAAAAAATTTTGTAGCAAAATTTGATATGTGCGCATAACAATCTATTATGAAAAATACCACATTCATATGTTCGAAAATACCAATTTGGTATGTTCGAAAATATACTTTTGGTATGACCACATATGGGACCAAAATTGATATGAAAAAATACCCGAATGATGACCATTTTTGGTATTTTTTTTTCTCTGTGTATCAGTAACTACACGAGAAACCGAAAGAGAGGGAGGGGGAAAGAAGCTAGCGAAAGAGAAAGAAAATTATAATGTAGGTATAAATCATAATTTTAAGGCAGAAATCTCTAGAGATGAGCTTTCAGCGTAGACGTGGCTGAGAAAGATGTAAAAGTGGGATGTGGTGTTCTTCACCCTCGTTTTCCGGCAGGTATAATCCCTCAAAGCAGAAACACAACTCAAGCATTTTGGACGCCTCTTTCAAACTTCATTCCCTTTATATGTATGGCCGGTGCTGTATCCCTGTGTGTGCCAACAATTTTTGCGCTTCGTCGCTTTTCGTCTACTCCAAATGATTTGCCTTTCCCTTTGCCCAAGTCCCGACCCGAAACCCTCCCATCCATCTACTTCGCCTCAAGTTCAATTTATTTTGCGCATAAAAAATATCTAAGCATTTTTGCCCGGCTGTCCTGATGCAAAAGTATTGGTGACTTGACTGGCAAGTGTAAGCTGTGTGTGTGTGTGTCTTCGAAAGTCTAGAAATTTGCCTATCAACTAAAGCCAATGCTAGAGATGAGAAAATTGCCTTTAATTTGACATTCGTAAGACATAAGACATAAGTATATATTCGTATTTATAAAATAAGTATATGGCCTATATTTTTCAAAAAACTAATTTAAAAAATTTCATTTTTTAATACTTAAAACTAAATTTATAAGTAAATACTTAGAAACCGTCTATAAAAATTATAAATATTGATACATTTTTAAAGTTTTGATGAATGCTTATCTAATTTTAGAAAACTTGTTAAGCTCTTCCGTTTTATTATCACTAATTCCCCCGAAAAACAGCTTGCAGCACACACAAATTCATGCAACATGAGAAATTGCTTATAAATCATAAGAAGCTCCGCCTTCCTTCTTTTGCCTCAACACTCATACGCAATGCATGTATTTTGATTTACCGCTTCGGTTTTTCGCCTTCGAAATCTACATATTATACACATGCCCATGCCCCCAAATAAACACATAAATATTACTATGTACCCCCATACTTGCAGCTTGAAGAATGGTTTATTAAATAAAATGCTACCTGCTGTGATGGGGAAACGAGAAAAGCAGCACGAAAACTATTCGGTCATACGAAATTTGTCAACGCGTCATCAACATCCAATTGACATGCCAAGTAATTTGCTGCTAAGCAACACACCAAATACAAAAGGCGGAAAACTCCCACGACCTCCAACCGCCAATCCAATCCACCCACTCACCCACCCGTTGAGTTTGGATTTTCACAGAGTTCACCGAGCGAAAAGAGTGCTTTGGGCTGTTATTTTACTTTTTTCTTCTCTTTAATGGGTATACAAATTCTAGTTTGAAGTATTCCCCTTTCCTACCTCTATAAATATACTTGAACAACCCAATGATCGACATGAAAGCAAATAATATATACATTTTTAAATAAAAAAGCAATAAAAAAGGACAATCTAGTTCCAGTGTGAGAAAATTGTATTTAAAAGTATTAAAATTATTTTATAATAGAAATACCCCAAACAAGATAATAAAATGGTTATAAAACACAAAATTATTCAATCAAGTATTTAATTTAAGTACTGGGTTTTATAAAAACAAAATGAACAATTTAAATATGAATAGAATATCTCTTTTTGGTAACTATTCAATGTACAATAAGAGAAGTAGAAGTATATTATTTCATTTGTATTAACTTAGAAGAAGAAGTTCTGTTCTCAGCTGCTTAATTTATAATTACCAACCTATCTATGATTGTACAACAACAACTGCATAACCAAACTATTAAATGCCTTTGAATTGATACCATTTTTTTGGCCAAGTTAAGCTGGTCCATAATCTGCAAGAGTATTTGAAGTTTCAGTTTACCTTTCGCTTCTTGATTTTTTTATAAGCTTCAGCTTTTTTCGGTGAACACATGTCAAGGCATTTAAGATTTATATTTTTTCTCGATTTTTTGCCGGACCTTGTCCGCAGGCGAAATTGTTGAGCTGCTCCTGCTCCATTCTGCCTGCTGTGCGGTGTTTTACATGCATATTTGATGGGGCAGTGGGTTTTTGGGGGCTACAAAACGGCCATGTGCATGCAATGCTTTTTTAACGCGCTTTCATGGTTAGCTGCATTCAAGTGGGGTTCTCTCTAACCACTCGTATATCCCCTTTTTCGGGGCGTTTTAATTGTCAGGCAGCACTCGGGGATTCGTTGGCAATTGAAAAGGATTTGGGCTTGGTCCAAAAAGAGGATTTCAGAATTTTTAGCAGGATTAGTTGACCAAACTATGCCGTAAAGGATGCTTAAAAAAAATGTATTGAAAAATTATCATGGAGAAATTCGGATTTAAAATCATTGAATCCAAGCCAAAGATAAGTACACCTAAAATATTTTTACCCAGCCAATAATCCACTTCATCAAGCTAAAATGATTCATAGTCATATCAAAACTTTTTGAAAACCAAAAATTGACAGAAAATCCCACAGCAATCCAAAGAGCTAAGTAAGCGTACAGAAAAAAAAAGAGTTTAAAACAAACAATGACTAAACTAAAATGGGTAAAGCAAAAGCTAACAAAGGGGCAGACAAACTCCGACTACGTCGAAAATGCGACCTTTCCATTGTTACCTTGGCCGCCTGGCCCGGAATATCCTGGCCACAAGGAGCGTGCAACGCTGCTTATGAGTGATGCGGGCATTTTTAAATTATGCACGAGTTTTTTCTGCTCCGCCCGCCGTCTCATGTGAGCAAGCAAATTTTCCACACAATAAAATTGTTCACACTTTTTATGCACAAAGGGGCGACAGGTGGAATGTCGAAAGGGTAGAGCTTTGTCCCACATATAAAACACACTAGAATGCCTGAAAATTGAAAATTCAAGCCTTTAATTAAGGCTAGGCTACAGGCCAATTGCCTTGATACATTATGAAAATGCTGCTAACGAAGCATGTGGAACCTTGACATTTTGCGGAGCCCAAAATCAACATTATTCTGTTCGGTCGCCTGTCTGTCAGTGGCACTTTGATAGGCAAAATATGCCAGCACACATCATCATCAGCAGCGACACAAAGAAACGCCCTCAAATGCATATTGAAAATATATGCAAACGTGTTTATCTCAGACTGGGGCGTGAGCTTAAACCAATTTCTGTTGAAATTTAATTAATCAGCAAGCTTTACATTTAACTTCTTGGAATTCTAGAATTGTTAATTCCCAATTAACTCTCAATGTTAGTATGAACTACATCTTTTAGACCATTAAACTGCATGCAATACGAATAAAAAAATGTTTAAAAATATTATATATTTATTAATTAAATTTAATAAATAATTAATAATTAATAATTTAATAATTGCAATATTTAATTTTGAAAACTTTTACCTTAACTTTCTACAAAATATTTAATGAAATCCTCTAGACACCACCTACACATTTAGCTATACAAGAGAACCTACAATTTCAAGAGACAAAGAGCCGAGGGCAAATCTAATAAAACTAAAGTTAGCTTTAAGTTACAGAACTCTGATTGTGTTCGCTTTAAGTCTCCTTTGTCTCCGACCCTTCGAAATGGTAACAAAGATGGCGGATAGTATGCAACGATAAATGACAAAGCTAATGCGCTTTTAACGCTCCGGCAAACGCACCACGGAAATGCTTTGGAAATGCCATCGCAATGCCACTCAAGGATGGCAAGGCATTTGCCTGCTGCCGGCGGCATCTGGTGCCATAAATGTCTGCACATTGTTGCAGGTGCAGGTGAAAGTGCCTGGTGCTGGGAAAATCTGCGGCAGGTGCGGGAAAAGGGCCGACACGAGACGTGAGACAAGCTGAAAGTCGCCTGCAGCTTGAGCTTGACATTTGCCTGACAATCGGTCGACACATTCAGCCACACTACCATTCACTGCCCTCGGCGTCGCGGATTTTTCCGCTGCTTTGATTTTGAATAGCTCACTTACCTAATAAATGCCCGAGCTACGTTTTCTTTTTTTTTCGGTTTTCCCCCCAGTCCTTGCTAATGCTGTGCAAATTCAAGTTCGCATTCTTGAGGATTCTGTTTTACGACCCTCGCTTAGATTAGATCATAATGCATAGCGTGAAATAAGTCACTGCTTGAAGTGGCTCATGAAAATAAGTGGAATGTCAGGAAACTAAATTGAAAATGGATTATAAGTGAATAAAATGTTCATAAAAGTTTCCTTATAAAAATCTATTATTTCTTAAGATTTTTTAATTGGCTGAATTATTTACTTGTAGCTATAGAATTTAAATATATTTCAGAAAAATATTTAATATTCTTAAACAATTTTTGCAGGGTAGGGATTTAAAAACTTCATATAATTTACTACAATATCTTTGTTTAAGAACTGTAAGGCCTGCGGAACAAGTCTCCGCTTACTCTCATTTATCTAGTTAAATTCTTGAAATTTATTTCGCTCGCCCCAGTAAAGCACACTTAACTTTATGCCCCCGCCCTCGATCAAGTGTTGTTTATTACGGCACCAGTATTTCTCAGATCTTTCGCCGGAGAGAGCTTGCCGACACAAATCTACCTTGAGAAAGCAACAATCAGTCCCCCAAGGCCGCAACAACGAGGCAAAAAGTTGGCAAGTAAATTTATTTATTGAGTCACTTACTTGGCAAGGAATCTCTCTCGCCCCCCTGACAGTGAATGTGTGTATGGCTTGAATTTATGTGTGTTTTGGCTGCTGACTTTTACTTGGCTTTCCACACATTCGCCTGGTAATTGTATTAAATTTCAATTAATGAAATATGTGGTTACGAGATAACGGGGAGCGAATTTAAAAGGAATATGGTATCGTACTTCTTTTGAGTGAAACTAGAAAAAATATCCGATCAAAAAATAATAATTATAAGTCCAGACACTTTTTATTCAATTTAATTCTTTTAGTTAACTTTTGATATTTATTGCAATGCTTTAGTTAAATAATAAAAATCAAAATTTGCTTTTCCGCGCACACCAAATAATAAAAACGAGTTTTCTAAAAATAAGATTACATAAAGGGAATATTGCAAAATATTTTTTTAGTTACTTTACTTTATGTAGTATATATCTATATATGTAAGCCCTCGATTTATATTTTTCATCGAAGGCGTTGGTTTAAAGTCCCTACGAATTTGTTTTTATTTTTTATGGCAATCGAAGTGAACTCTGTTTTGGCTTTATTGTTGCCGCTGTTGTTTTGGGGCACATTCCAATTTTGTTGGTCATAAATTTTAGCGAGACGGGCAAATGAAAAGCACAGCGTAAAAGAAAATATTTAAATTTCCTCGGTCTCCCATTTTATTTATTTTTTTTGGCAGCCCTTTTTTCCAGTTCGGTTGAAGGGAGTGGGAGTTCTGGGAGAAAAAATCTGCTTAAATGTACTTCCGTCATAAAATAACGGTAATGCAGAGCAATGTGCGTCTGTGTTTGTTGTGGGTGTGTGTGTGGCTCACGTAGCAGGACGAGCAAGGAAAACCTTTTTATAAATGTTGGTTCGCAGCTTCCGCAAAATAATAAAACAAAGAGGCAGCTGCCAGGACATCGCCCGTGCAAAGGCAACCGACAAAGAATGCTTTTAAATTTGACACACCCCACACACACACTCTGCGGAAAAAATTAATAAATTTGTGCAACAAAGTTGCCTTTAAGGCACCGAAACGCAACCGACCCATGAAGCCACTTCCCCACGTTGCTCACTTTGTTTATTTTAATTTTTTTTTCGGTTTTTTATCCTTTTTTCTGTGTTGGTTTTGATGGCCCAAAACTCTGGGCGGCGACATTTGTTTGAAGTTTATTTTGCATATGTTTATTTCTGGTTATGCAATGGAATTCCCAATTGTGCTTTATTGTCCTTTTTTTGTGTTTGCCGCAGTGTCAATGCGACAATTTTTGAAAACTTTATTTATTTCAGAAGGGTAATTAGGATAGATACACTTTATTTTTAAAACAATCAAATATTTTAATTGGCTCATAGTTATTATTAAAATTAAAATGCAATAAAAAAGTATTTGAAAATCTAAAACTACTAAAATGATCATAAGGAAAAGGACCTAACTAAAATAAATAAAAACTAATGACTAATTTAAAAGTAATATACATCCAAAACCATTTTCGTAATGGCACTTAACTCCGTTTATAACACCATAACACCTTTTAATCGATGCACATAATGGACAATTCATTGACTCACAATTTGCATTTTGTTCGCTCATATCCAAAACTAATTAAAATTAGCCAACAGAAAAACAAATTATCAGAATAAAATGCATTCATCTAAAAATAATAGATATTTGCTAATGCCTCGAAACGCTTTTGTTGGAAATTATGTAAATTTTTTCGAGCCAATGCAATAAACATCAAAATGAACCCATTAGCACTGCGGTCAGTGTTGATTAAACCCAGATTTTCAGAATTGTATTAAAGACAATAGTGTGTGCATATAATAAAGTGAAATATCTGACATACCTTAAATAAGCCTGACTTTCGCGCTCACACTCTTATTTTATCGAGAGGGTTCAGAGGCCTCTGGCTGTGGCAATTGACCACTTCACTTGTTTTTATACTTGTAGGTAGGTTTTTTTTATTATTTCCCTTGTAGATACGCCCACAGCACACGTCAATTAACCTACTTTCGTGCTGGCAGGGGGGCTGGGCAAAAAACCAAACATAATAACCACTAGAACAATACTCGCAATATAACGAATGGGCCAAGTTAATTTGCTTAGGCTTTTGTTTCGCTTTGGGTTTCGTTCTTTCTTTCTTGCGTTTCGATTGCTCAAAGTATTTCCGGCAACACACGCACACACACCCGCGAGGGACACTTTAGCCGGCTTTTCTGGCCTTCTTCTTGCGCCAAAATCCAATAAAACAGTCTTAGGGCAACCAAGTAATATTACTCATACGCCGCGTGTGCCGTCCAGCACGCACGAGTGACAAATACGAACTGAAACTGAGGACGGAGGACTGAAATTAAATCGGAGTCTAAGTTGGCCGGCAAACGGCGCATGCGTCACTTTTAGTCAATGAAAAGCTTCGTGCCACAGAACATTTGCCGCCAACTGGAGTCCGAAAATGGCTTCGTTTTTCGGAGAAGTCTGTTGCTAATGCTGCTGGTGTTGCTGTTGCTGATGTTGCTGGTGTTTCTTGTGTTGACGCTGTTCCTTTAGTTGTTTTCGTTGTTGTCGTTGTCAGCGGCAACATAATCATCGGCGCGTGTTGCTCACTTCGCTGGCAGACCGAAAACACAGAACACAGAACGCACAACAATCCTGGCCCACAATTCGCGCAACGTCATGTCAACGAGACAGTCGAGACAAATGCCGCAGATCCCCAGCCAGAAAGACCCCCTTTTAACCATTCTCAGGTCCAGAAAAAAAGCCCACCCATTGTCAATTGTCTTGCGGGCTTAACTTTCCTTTATTTCTGTGTTTTTCCTTTTTTTATACGTTGTCTGCTTAATTTCTTTTATCAACAAGCTGAGGTCTACGGGCCTCAGTCTTTCCTACTCCTCCTTCTTGTTATCCTTTCAATTGTCATTTGCTTGTTGCGTCGCCTCCACTCGATTGGTTATCGTATATCCGAGAATGTGTATATGTCGGTCGGATACGCGTCGAAAGCCCTTTGTAATCGCCAGTTAATTTGATGCATTGGTCTCGCTTCTGGTTACCGAAATCTGCTTAAGTTAATTGGGACTTAAAGATTTTCTTCACGAGAGTACATAAATAGTGGTTTTTGGAAGTAAATTGTCAGCGATTTAACTAATGCTATGTAAATGGGAGAATTTGTGAACTCGTAATTAGTATGCTAATTTTACTAAAATTAGGTAGGTGTGAAATAGTAAGATATTAAAATCATTTAGGATAATTTGATCTTAATTAGAGCTTCTACTAAAGATAATTAAAATTAATATATATTTTTAATATTCGTTTCTTTGAATGTCTAAAAGTTGTTTGCCTAATTTAAGTAAGAAAATATATTTTAACAAATTTATAACCTTTTTATACAGAAACTGCTTTAAATAAAATTTAAAAAAAAACCTATTACAAATTTTTAAATTGTGTAATGTTTTATACATTCTTGCATTTTTAGTAAAAATTTAAAAAATATTTTAATTAAAAATCCCCATGCAATTAAAAGCAAAATAGAGGACTCTTGAGTGAATCCTTTTTACCAAAATCTCCCCTTGAACCCTGCTGACCTTTGCAATGGTCTTCATCCACGTTTCTGGTCAGGTAAAGCCCTTGTAATCGCCTGTTAACTTGACATGACGATGCTTAACTGATTTATCTATCTCATGGCTAAGACCCAGGCATTGATAGACATGATGGATGGACGAATCGATGAATGGGCGAAGACAAGACGGAGCAGGAAGCGATGATCCTAGGACGATGAAAGATTGGGCCAGCTTTTTGCCACTTTCCAAATTAAATCGCTTAGTCGAGCGTTTTAATTTAATATGTATTTTCGAGCTGCTTTAACGTTTTTAGTTTATTTGCACACCATCATCTGACTGCACTCTATCTGCATCTTTACTTAGCCAAATTGCATCTTGGCCTGGATGGAGCAATGCCTGGCGTCAATACTGCGGTCTTTTGTGCAGAACATTTTTGATTTAACAAGCAAACAAGATAAATTATGCTAAAATAAACACCGAGTCGGCAGAAAGATGGCCACTTGTTGAGAATTTCATACCGGTTTGAGTCAATACAAAGCCTACATTTTGACATTACACAATGGCATTATGCCTGATTATGCTCGTGTAAGACCCGTTATTTATTATGAAAATCTGCTAGCTCAGAATTTCATTTAAAAGTTTTTGGGTTCATGGCTTGGGGTCCTCCACGGCTTGGGCTCAGGCTCAGGCAAATACAATTTGCAATTTCACAAATTTTACAAGGGAACAAATCTTAAATACGCCGCAAAGTGTGCCGTATTTTGACCATGGCCGACAGGAGTGGCAGTTTTTGGGAGGCGAGTGGCGTCAGGAGCCGCTTAAGCCTCGGGCCGGGCCATTTTAATCCCTTTTAAATTGATATTGTAATTGGTTTCTGTATGTAGTTATGAATTTCAATATGTCGGCCGGGCTTTTCCTCTAGTTTCTCCATGTTTTCTGTTTGTCTTTCCCGTGTGCTCATGTGTGTCCTATAGGTATGTTATGTATGAATTATGTGATTTCGGTGGCCTTAGCTCTTGGTACCGTTGTGCTGGTGTGGATTATGTAAGGCAATTCATATTTGCTTTGTGGTGAGTTATAGTTGATATTTGAGTAGTAGGTACCGGGTATATTTTGAATTTATGGGGATATCAGGTTTAAATGTGCGAAACGTAAACGCGAGTATTAATATCTTTTAACCTAACCTATTTTAACCTATTTTTTTATAGCTCAAAATGGACTAAAAATTTTTTTAAATATTTGTATTGACTAAATATTCAACTATAATACAAGCAATTTATTATTTTTCAAAAAAAATTCTTTACGAAGCAAAAACTATTTGACACAAAAATTGCCAATGCTTTTAAGAAGGTATATAAATCTGTTATTAAATATTTCACTTTATATCTTAAGTCATACAATTTTAAATAAAAACCTGAATAATATTAATCTCATTCATATTGCTTATGCTTAACTCTTCAAACTTCAAATACCTTCAAACTCCAGCCGTAAACTAATTACACTCAAAATAAAATTAACCCTAAAGTCAAGGAAATCGCCCTACTTTTGTCTTCAAGACAAGCTCGCCCTAAATTTTAGGGTCACATTTTTCTATATTTTTGATTTTTTTTGACGTCATATTTCTAAATTTTAGGGTAATTTTACTAAATTTAAGGGCAAAAATTTCTAAAAATTAGGAAATTTTCCTAAAAAATAGAAATTAAAAACAAAGCAAAAAACATGTTCAATCATGATTTTTTTTTGTATATACGTTTATATTATGTACTCCTCCCTATATACATATGCAGGCGTTGTGTGTCATGTATATTGTGAATGTTAAAGGTTATGTATTTATATTATTATGTATTTGCGCTTGGATTTCGTATCTAACCAAAGCCAAATGTGGTTGTAAATGTAGACTACGGGACTGCGGAAGATTGGGAATGTAGAAATTATGATTAGTTAATATTTTATCTTCATGAAAAAAACTTACATTTTTACTTGTCCGTCGGTGAGAATCGAACCCGGGTCTCCCGCGCGAGGAGCGAACGGCCTACTTACTGGGCCATTGTAGCACTTAAATTTGCTGTGGCAAACCGAGCATTGTATGTAAAGGGTGAAGCGGACAACACATTTGAATACTAATTGCATAATTTTGACCATTCGCGTTTTACTTATTTACATACGTATATACATATGTATATATTTATGCTAACGCAATTTATATTATGTGTAGTATATAGTAAATAGCTGAATATAAACCTAATTATTTTTAGTTTACCGCTTGGCATCAATAAAAAAAGGAATAAAAAAAGTAAAAAAATAAATAAAAAGAAAAGAAAATAAAATAAAAAAATAAAAAATAAAATAACATAAAAAAAAGGTTAAAAAATTTTGCTCTGGGACTCGAACCCGCGTCGATTCGATTGCTAACCAAGTGCTTTAACGGTCTGCGCCACGAGTACAGCCGGCCGGCAGCTGACAAGTTCTGGCATTGAACATTTTGGTGTGCCAGAGCATGTGAAAACAAATATTTCTATTTTTTAGAAAAAATTTCTACTTTTTAGAAAATGTTTCTATTATTTAGGGTTGGTTTCATTTTAGGGTTAGGGCACTAATTTTTAGAAAAGGTGTTGCCAAAATATTTTATTATTTTCGTTTGCCTTTCTATTTTTCAGAAAATAATTTCTAATTTTAAGGGCATTTTTTCTAGATTTTAGGGTGATTTTAGTTCATGGTAACCATTTTCTACATTTAAGAAAAACTTCCTGGATTTAAGGAAAACTTTCTTGACTTAAGAAAAATTTCCTTAGATTTAGAAATAACTTTCTTGTATTTAGAAAAAAGAAATTTTAATGGCGATTTTCTAAAATTTAGGGTTAAATTTATTTTGAGTGTACATTTGTGCAATTAAAAACTTTAAAGCTTTATTTAATTTATAAAGTTTAACAGACAAGCTAATCGCCTCCTAAAAACTAAAAACAAGCTTTCACCATAGCCCAAACTATCAAAAACTTTCGGCTTTAATAAGCCATAAGAACTTTGTGCGGAATCCAAAATCTAAGACAAGGCAATAGCGTTAAATTTATGAGAAAAGTATTTCAGAACTCCACTCCACTTTGGCCACTTAATAAATATTTCACGACCCACTAAAGATGTCGGCAGACTTGACATCGCCACGCCGCTTAAGTAATTATGAATATGGAAGCAATGCCAAGGCGACAAGTTCCCATCTTCACCTCCAAAAAACAAAACAAATGTGACTGACAAGGATCTTTTGATTGCGCTTAGGGGACACATTTAAAGGTGAAAATTTTACAGCCTACCACCGTCCTTCTCCTACATCTTTCCCAGATCGGGAGTAAAGGGATTCTGTCCCTCTAGTTTTTCTTGATGGGGCTTCAGCCACGCACAGGTTGCCCATTACGTGGTATTTGTCCTTATTTACCGTTAGAGGCCACCCACCTGGATGCTTGGTTTATAAAGCACCTGCTTAACCCTAAAAGCGTAACCCACAACAAAAAATAAGTAGGAAGAAAGGACACGGAAAAAAACAGGAAATATTTTTGATCAAAATAACTAAAGCACTAAAAAACTTTTCGAAATAATTTTGAAAAATATACTTTACATTTTAAGATATTCTTACAACGATTTTTATTACTTTAAAAAAAAAATGATTGTGGTTTAAAATAACTTCCATATTATATATTAATATTTCATGAGAACTGAAATGTTGTAAATATTTGTGTACTTGTTCTTTGAATGTTCAATATTATTTTAAATTACGAAAATGTATTTTTATAACCGAAAACTATTTTTCTTGGCTATATTTTTTTTCAGTGCCCAGAAGTGGGCAACAGGAAGCTGTGGCAATAAAAGCAAATCCGTATTCAAGGTGCACAAGCCGACTGAAATCTTTTGGGAACCAGAAAGCTGCAACGTCGACGGGTTCACTTTGGGCCAGCCAGCAGATTATGTATTTACAGTCAGATAACTCCCGTTATGGCCAAAGTTTCTCCTACCACTCCATTTTCCTTCACTGTTGTTGTAATAAGGTAACTGCCTAGATGATTGCCGGCAATTGTTAACCATGGCCCAAAGGCTTTCAGCCGTATCCGTATCCATGTGTGTGAGGGCACAACTTAAGGCTGAGTCAGCAAAAATCGGGTGGCGCCCATTTTGTTTATCTGCATAATAAACTCACCTCAAATTATTGAAGCCCGCATTTTGGACACGTTCGTGTCGTCAGCAGGTGAAACTCCCAATTCCCCAAAGGGACAACGCCTTCGGGACTTTTGTTTGTTCAACATAGAAAGAGACTTGGAGAGAATCAAGCAAACTTCTCAAATTTCATGTCTAAGTGCTTTTCCTGAGCATTTCTTATAAATTTACCCAACTGTCAAATTGCTGATGAATAGTCGGACTAATGGAACAGTTTTAGAACCTCAGACAAATGTAAAGGAAAATGCGGGGCTTTTTCAACAAATGTTAAAATATTATTCCTCAACTTACTATTTATTTAAAAGTTTCTGAATCACAGAAAAAAAAAATTTATTAAATTAATGAACAAAAATTTGAGATTGAGAGAATTACCTTAAAGATATCACTTTTTGTTGCATTTTTTTCGAAAGCCACATTTCGTTTCATTTTCATACGAGTGGCAGGGAATTAATCCCCAAATTCTTAGTTTTCACTAAGCTAAATATATTTCTGAGGGAAAGAGTTAAACAGTCAAAGCCAAAGGAAGTTCAAAGGCTTCCTCTACTAATGACCTCAAATAGAATGCTTTTAAAATGCAAAACAAAAAGTAATGTGAGGTACTCACTTGCAACCCTACACAACAAAAATCTAAAACTGGGTCTAGGCTGCCAGATGTAATCAAACTCATGAGGAGGTGCTGCCAAAGCGCCACAAAGTATGCAACTATTTATGCACATGCTTGATGCTGAATGCAGAGGTTGCCAAAAGCTGGCAGAGAATTTTAGTTTGCTTAAAAAATTAAATACCCCTCGTGTTGCATAATTCTGCACATGACATCTATGTCTGCCTGTCTGTCGGTCTGCCATTCAGTGAAGTTGCCATGGTGCGGCTTTTTTGGGATTCCCAGTCAGAAATGTCACGGGCCCTGATGATGACGCCGCCCACCGCCTCCCCAGCGTAAAATATTATTTAATGCCCTCTGACAGTTGAGTGAAGCAATATCGTTTACATGCATTACCTATATGCATATCGCTATGTGTGAGCAGATATATGGTCGCTCTGTAGGTGGTATGGGCACTCAGACAGATTGCCATAATGGCGGGGCAGGAGATGGAAGGACTAAAATCACTTTTAAGCCAACATTTTCCTGCTAGCGCCCCCTGCTAAGTTTGAAAACCAAGGGAAATCGGTAGCGCGGAGGCTGCGAATGAGTGCCAGAAAATCGCTGGCATTTATGCTCGCGAATATTTTCGGTGGTGTCTGTCTGTTCACTTATTTATACATTTCATTCGAATCGGTATGGGTCTTTAATTAAATTGCAACGGAGTTTAAATAAAGAGCTGCAAAGGATTTGGAGTTGGTATTTTTGCTCCTATGATTTATCAACTAGAGAGCAGTATTCATTTCCCATCAAGTTTGTCACCTTAGGAAAAAATAAGTTAAGTTATTAAGATTTTTAAGTCTTAATTAAAGTTTTAAAAAATATATGTTTAATAAGTTTATCACTTTAGCTCATCCTTTATTTATGGTTTACATTTATTATTTATTTGCTGTTGGACAGCAATTAAGAACTTTTCGTAATCACTACAGTTATTTAAAAGCTGATCGATTTTTTTCACAGAATGCATACTTCCATTTTTTAACTCTGGCCATTTTTTTTTTAAATAAAAATAAAAAAAATCTGGAATGTCAACATGAAAAAAAATTTACATGACTGACAGTTTTATGTTTAACAATATTATTTTAACAAAAGTTTACTTCGTTATTCACATTTCTTCTTAATGGTACAATATTATTTAAGCGTGTGCCTTTTGTTATTGAATAACCGTAAACCATTAGGTAAATATTTTAACGATACAAATATAATTCAAGCAATTATGTGATTGTCTCTAAAAAAAAGTTAATAAAAAGTTAATAAAAACGTCAAATCTACATATACAAATGCTGCAATAAACACGATTTTTTATGTGCTTTGATGTCGATGGCATAGAGAACTATACAAAAATATTACAACTTTAATTGAAATGAAAAAAATAAAAAACAAGAAAATAAGAAAACAAGTGGAACACAAATATATGCATATATGAATGGCGTATATTTAAACAATTTGATCAATTAAAAGCAATTTTGCCCAGAAAAAGGCAGCAAATCCTCGAACAGAATATAAAAAGCATTTCTCTGGCTGAAAAATGCAATGAAAAAGGATATATTAAAACAAAACGCTTTTCGACATATTTTTTGGGGCCATACACTGGTTCGCCCACACAAATTGCCCACCAATGGCCGTCGAATGAGTTGGTAACTAAGGTGTGGCTATCAGGGGGTTATGGCCATATAGCCTCTACCCTTGCCGATTGAATGAAATTTCACGCTGAAAATCACATTGTTTACCAGCGAAACAATTGCGAGACGATGGGGATGCAAAAAAAACGACATCTCGCACACAAAATGCGAAAAAAATAAAGTGGAAAATCGGATGGCGAAGGCAAAAGCAACATGAAAATAACTGACATTTGTTGCTGCTGCTCGTTTTCGCTGTTGCATGTTGATTTTCCCTCCTGATGCAGCCGCTGTTGTTGTTGTCGCCGCTTTTCCGGCTTTTGTTGTTGTGTTTTTCCCTTCCTTTTGTTTTGGCACGCGTTTGGTACATGGAAACATTCGTTGTCGCTGATTGCAGACACGCATAAAGAGCTTAAAGCCCCAAGCGAGCGGTTAAATTTTTCCTCTAGTCGACTTGGAATTGCCCTTGTTTTGTGAAGAAAGGTCTTTTTTGCTTTCATGGGCTGAACATAATTTTTGTAATTCACAATAATAAGTGTATCGACTTTCTTAATTTTCAATTTCTCATAAATTACGTAAACTAGATATTTTTTAGAAATTCTTGATGCTTGAGTGATATAAAAACTATTTAATTTTTAAAGCTGCTTATAAATGCAATTTTTAACATTTCTTTTTTTAAAGACTATTTCACATTCTTTCAGCACTGATTATAGAGATTCGCATGGATTCATGTTCTCCAAGAATTTAAAGAAAATTTTTAAATGTTCGTGTTCATACTTTAAAAGATTTTACTAATATAATAATAATAAAAAAAAAGGCTTTAATAACTGGTTAACTAACCTTCTATATGCTAATTCAAAATAAATAAAATTTTCTAATTTAGAAAATCCCCGTAGAAATGCTAGCACTTAAGTGACCAAGGATGATTAATACCTATAAAGTCGTCATAATAATATTTCCTTTCGGCTACCCGCGGAAATCAGATATTTTTTAAAACCTGAAATAAACTTGAATAATGAACCTGCTCGCATGACGGAAAATCTCGGTTAGTTAACTGAACTACTCGGACCACAAAAAAGCTTAACGGACAGAGGGGCCAATGCAGTTGGCAGCTTCCGTTTTCGATTACGGCCCCCATTCCCCCAATCTGTCCAACAGATGCACCGGCCATCGGACAACGACCATTGACCACGTGGTCGGCCACAGGAGCGTCGGTATTTAATGGTATCATTGCGGACAATGCCGGAACTCACTGCCGAATCGATTGGATTCTGTGTGTGTGTGCCGCAAATTTATGATTTCCTTTCGATTGTTTTCAATGCATTTATTGGGTGCTCAAAATGGACAGCAGGCGGTGACGATTTTGTTGACCTCGTAGCACTGTCCATCGGCAGTACAGATCAGTTGGGTGCGGGAACTGCTGCTTCTGCCAAATCCTGCTCTGTTCCAGCTGTGGTAGATATCCGTGGCACTGATTCCATAACCATCCATCAGCCAGTTCTGCAGATCCGCCGGAAAGGACTCATACACCGGCACACTCTGAAATCAAAGACAGCAAGATTATTATTAGAGATTTCCGTTGACGACTGCAAGTAGGAAAAAAATGTTGATTGTGTATTGGATAAAGCCATAAAGAAGTACACATTGAAGCAAACTTATCATCTTAAAATGGTGAGAAATATTTAAAATATTTAATCTTGTTAATATTCTTTTATAAATCATCAAAATTACTGCATATAAATTTGATAAGAAAAAGGTTTTTAATTTTACAAAAAAGTTTCAACTAATAACAAAATATTATAGTCAATAAAAACTATATCAATGTTACTACTTTTAAGTGTCTTCTATTAAGAAAACCTTTTACCAACAAATAAATTGATAATATTTTTCACTGTTATCCTATCTCCTACTTTATGACCCTGCTGGTCATGACATTGTTAAGGAATCAGCCCGACAGTCCGTTTTGTTCTTGTTCCTTCTCTTCCTTGCGAAAGCGCACGGAAATTAATTTCCGGTGCAACGCTGCGTATGAGCGATGCGATGCGATATATACTGGCAATTACAAGTGCAAAATGAAATTAATAAGGGAGTGACGTCCAAAAGGGGGATGTGCAAACAGGGGCGAGTTAGCAAAGGTACAACGAACAAGCGGCGATAAAAATGTGCAAGTTTGTCAACTAATTAAAAAGGGAAGCAGCTACCTGGATGAGTTGCAGTTTGGAGAACAGGGAAATTGTCGGCAGAGGGACATTGGCAACTTAATTGAAAACTGCAGTAAACAGCGCCAAAGCAGTTTAGCCATGTTATATATTTTATGGCGACAGGGGGCCGCTGGAAGAGTTTGACTTTCTGATTTATACGAATATAAAAAAAAGAAAATAACACGTGACATGTTAAAAAATATTGGTTTAAAAAATATTTTAAGTAACTATCTAGTAACTAAAATGAATAACTAGAAAATAGCATTTACTAAGGTGTTTATAGTAAACTTAATTATATTAAATTTGGGTTTGTCATAAGGAACACACAAAAGAATCACGCCGGGATTAAATTGATATGCGCATGCATAAATAATATCATATTGCTCTTTCGGAGACTCTCTGACTATTGAGAGATGCCGCATATCAAGTTAAAATTGACCACATAATATCAAATTGATCACAGTTTCATATCCAGTTTTATTTTGGTGTACAGAAAATAAATATATTTGACAGTAATTCATTTAAAAAGTTCCGCTTTCAGAATTTAAAACTTTTCTTAATCCTATAATAAAACCTTTACACCTTAAACTTTGGTAACGAACCCCTTTGAATGGACTCAGTTGACTGGGGGCTGGTGGCGCAAAATCGGGGCGTGGCTCACCGGCCGAGAGTGTTGCATTTCCGTTAACGTCAGAGTTAAAGCGAAAGGTAAACTAAAGTTCCGTTTGCGAACTCAGGACGAAAGGCAGAGTTGCCGCAGGAGCGGCAGTCTATTAAATGCTAGCCAGCTAGCCGAAATCTGGGAGCGTGCTTATTAAATTTCGAGCAGAAAATGGAATTTCACACTGCAGCAAGAAGGAACCGAACGAAATACAAACAGGTGACCAGTGGCCGGCTAATTAAATTTACCAATTAGACAGAGAAACACTTGAGACACCAAAGACCGAGCCGGTCCAAAAACACAGACTGAAAACGGAGAGTCCTTGGGGCAGCTCCAGACAAAGTTGAGTGTTGCTTTTGATTAAGTTAATTTGACTGGCTGCAAGGCCCAGTAAGCATTTGCCGAATCAACATCAAAGTTAATTAAAAACACATAAAACCCATAAACATAAGTGCCGAGTTATCAGCATGCGAGGGGGCGTGGCAGCGTCATTAAGTCACCATGTCGACTTAATTACGAAAACTGTCACCGAATTCGTGCTGAGAGTCGTTGAAAAATGTCGCTGTGAAAAATGCTAGATAATTATTGCCACAATTTATCTCGACTCAACGCGAGGAGACCAAAAATGAAAAAAAACTGAATCTAAAATAACATAATTATTTATGACGAAGGAGGAGGCGACATGCGAAAGAGGAAGCAATAAAATGTAGGAAAAGTGATAAATATGCGGCAGTTTTTCTCCACCCCATGCGTAATCACAGAATCCTTGAAGGATCTTTTGGGGAGAAAAAAGCGGAAGTCTTTTGTTGCTTTTTTGGCCGGGTTTAAAGCAAGCGCATAAATAAGCAGCAAATTATTGAACGTAAAAGTTGCCCAATCAGCAGTTGGGGCAAAGGTCCTAAAAGCTAGAAAGCACTGTGAAAAACAACACTTCCTTAGTTTACAGAAATAAAATAACTGGAAAATTCTTTAAAAAAAATGCTTGCAAAGTTTAACCAAAATAAATTGTTTTGAATATTTCTCTTTAAGTTACAAAAAATGTTTTTGGTTCGGATTTTAATCCTAAAAAATCTTAAAATTTCAAAAATTGTATCTAAAATAATTATTTATATTAATAATGTCGTATCCCCATTAATTATGATTTTGTTTGAGATACTAAGCCCAAGACAAAATATAAAACTACATAGAAACAAATATTCTTTAAACCTACAAATCTTTTTAAGACAAGATTTTTTCAGTGCCCAAGTATATGGCCTTGCCTTTAGGCATACCAAACAAAACACTTTTCAATTAAGCAACTTGTCAGACCGGAGGCCACTGCCAAGGCGGCTGCTCTGTTGGCTCACGCCCACCGCCCACGGCTTCCCAAAAGGCGAAAAGGTTTAACACCGACAAAAACATACACACACCCACCAAGGAGGACACACAAACACATACACTCTCCTGCAGACACAGATGCGCAAGGGAAGTCGCCTAAAGGAATATGGAAAACAAATTGATGGAGGTAACTTCCGAGAATTTAAAGCCTAAGGATACCCTTTAGGGTAAAAATATACAAAAGCTAGGAAAAACAGAAGATTGACAAGTAACGTCCAAATCAGCTTAATATTTAAAATACATAACAAATAAATATGTTCAAGTAATAAGTCCAATATATAGTCAATTTGCTATGCTGTAAATTTCTAAAAAAGATACATAAAATAAAGAAATTGATCTTTTTCTCTACTCTTTTACTCGTAAAAAAAACGAGATTTTAATAAAATTATTTATTTATTCGTCCAAATAAGTTACTTTTTATCTTCGTATTTTTATTTGTAGTCCTAACTTTTAATGAATAATAATTTTATTCTATACGTGTTAATGACAACAGTTAAACATTTATAACCAATTTATGTACATTGAATATTCTAAATATAATGCGAAATTACTCACTTAAAAATCACCTTTTTACCTCTTTACACATCCATCATTTCTATTTCTATTTGAATTTCTATCGGCCACCGAAACTCAATCCTTAACACCCCTTAAAAATCAATTAATCTCCGATATGGAGGCCCGCTGGCTGTTACGAAACCAGTCCCCAACCCTAGCAGAACCGATCAGGATGCCTGCAGGGTATGGTCCTTAAAAACGTGGAAAGGACGAAAAGAAATGCCTGGCATACTTTTCGGCGCAAGCATATTTACGTTGCATGTATTGCTAACGAGCTGAAGAATTATGACTCCATTAGGTGAGCAGGGAGGGGGACTTTGGGGGTTCTTCGGATGCTTAGAGAGTCCCCCGCATAGTTAGCCTTAAAGTTCCCGGCCATTTGCTCGTTGTTTTTTTCCTAAGAGAACCTCGACTAAGGAAGTGACGCCATTTTGTGCAGATTACGCTTTGATAAACTCACTGGAAATGGTAAGGATAGGTGGCTGGAGAGCTGGCAGGGGACTCGGAGGGAGGAAGGTGCCAAGTGAAGGCCCAGGGCCTCCGACAAACAGCTGAGCCAGACATCGGCGTAATGACAACGTCAACAAGACACCAAGAGATTGAATTTACAGAACAAACAATTTTCATTTGCAGTTGAATTAAGCAAAGTAATCCCCAGTGGACATTTTCCTTGTGTTTTTTTCTTGTCTTCGAAGCTAACGGAGGGCGATGGTTGCACTCAGATTGGATGGTGGGCTTCCAACAGCCTAATGAACAGCGGTTTTGGCTCCACAAAAAGTATCCAAGTGAATCCTGGCTTGGCCAAAAATAATGAAGTCTCTTTCGGTTTCGTAAATTCATTGAACCTAAAGCTTTCGGTGTTAGATGTATGAATAGAATGGAGAATACAAAAGAGTTTCCTATAAGGTTTAGGATAACATTTAAAGGACACACTTTTATTGTGATCAGTTAAAAATATTAAATAATATTAGCAGGGTCTAGAATACTACTAAAGAGTTGAATCTCAAAACTCAATATTTTTTAACAAATCGAAAATAAATAAGAACGTAAGCTACACAATTTTTAAATGCGATGAAAAATGAAATAGCTCTCTTAGTAAAGTTGACGATTCAGTTTCAAAATCTTTAATCATGTGGTTGTTTTCTTACCAATTTCATAATATTTAAATACCAAGCAACCGAGCAAGACGCTTATCAGTACAACTAAATAAAACCTAAACAAACTCCCCTGCTCTGCAGCTTCCCACCATATATCTTCCACTATCAGTGTCGTTTGTTTTGCATAAAATTTGCATTTATTTGTGCGAGACAATCTGCGAAATTGAAAGCAGATGTCTCAAAGCGAGCCAACCAGCCAGAACAGAAGCCACACCAGTAGCAACATTGCAAAATGCAATACTGAAAAATTTGGAGATGGGGTAACAAAAATCGACAACGCCCAACACCAAGTTCCCTGGGGGCGGAAAAGCAGATATTTAAATTTTTGACCAAAAACCCTCGAAAACTATGCTGGGGACGAGAATAGACCGTTGCTAGCCAGTACATAGATATTGTGGCCATCCTTTCCAAGAGATACCATCTCTTTATGCAAGTGCTAATGAGAAACTTTCGATGCATGCCTTAATCCTGGCTTTTTTCGGCCTTAGCTGCAATCTCGGCCACTGAAATTGGTTTTGCTTTGAGGCAATTTCAGACAAGTTGATGATGTGATTATTACGGGAAAATGTGAATTTTCAATCAAACTGCTGCAATAGAGGTCCAACGAAATATCGTTCTAGCCATGGAAGGTTTTCCGGAAAATCAACAAGGATTTTAATTCTGGACGTTCTAAATTAAAAACGGGTTTCACAGCTTTGAAAGCTATTTCAATGCGTTATTACAAAGTAACCAATTGAAAAGCGAATGTTATATACTAAAATCTAGAACGGCAACAAGTCGTTTTCGCTTTATTATTCACAAAAGATTATTTATTTTAAAATTATCAGTTATCTTTTTGCATTTGCCTATTAAAAACTAATATTGGCAACCATTTTTATTTCAAAATAAAACGTTTTTAAACGTACACTCATAGAAATTTTTACCTAAATACTAGAAAAGTCGCCCTAAAACCAAGGTCGCCCTAAAACTACGAAAAATTTTCTTATTATACGGGTGGCTAGCCCTAAATATACGAAAAATCGCCATGGAAAATATTTTTTAGGGTTAGTTTTTCCAAAACGCCAAATTTGCCCTGTTTTTTAGGGCGAATTTTTATGAGTCGACTCCAAAAGTAATTCCTTCTTTTTAGGGCGAAATCGCCCTAAAACGCAGAACAAAATAGCCAAAAATATGTTCTGAAATTGCCCTAAAAACAAGGAAGAGTCAAACGAAATTCTAAGACGCAATTAATGGATACACATGTAATATGTGTGTATGTGTGTGTGGTTGGCAGGTCAAAACAAGTGAATGTGTGTGTATATTAGGGCGGACCTTTTTCTATGAATTTTGATGCTGAGCGCATTTGACTTTAGAAAAGTCCACCCTTTTTCTTCTTCTTCGCTACTTTTCGTCCGTTGCAGTGGCAAGGGGGGTAGAAAGAGTTGCGTTGTCTAGACTTTGTCATAATTTTTCGGGCGCTTGGCAGTAAAAGACGTGTTTGTATGAAACCTTTTGTTTGTGAAAAAGTGAAAAATGTAAACGCTATTAAAGGACTTGGGAGGCGATTCTTTCTCAGTTTACATACATATATAATTGTGCAATTTGGATATTAACAACTAATTGAATTTACATATCTGTAACAGAGGAAAATGCAGCTGAAACTTAAAAAGATTTGACTGGAAGCAGCGGTCCAGATGTAGAGTTTTGGAAGTGTGGCAGAACAAAGTAAGAACATTAATAAGAGCCCTTCAGTACCAGATGTCACTTTTCCCTCAGTAATCACCAAAGGAAAACCCGAGGACAGGTCGTCTGTACTCGAGGACGAACCGAGGACGCCACATAGAGAAAATTGTATGGGAGTTCCGCTTTTTCCTTCAGTACAATTCAAATGAAATTTTTTCGAAGTCCCCGGGGATTTACCAAGGGCCTTATACGAAATTGTCGTTTGAGATGTCACCAACCGGTGACATGTCCCTTAGGATTTCACGAGGGACATTCAGAATTTGTCCAATGGGTTGTCACTTAGGAAAATCCATCATCGTGTCACCTTGTGTCATAGGTGATTTCATGGATGACTTTTTAAAAATGTCATCAGCAATTTCATGTACAAAAAAATTCTTTCCTTGCATTAAATAAAATAAGAAACATACAAATTTATTTGTAATTTTTATTGGCTCTTTCATTTTATAAATTGTATTTTGTGTTCAATTGTTTTACTTACATTTTCGTACAATTAATTATAAATAATACCCCTTGTTTTTTTTTGTTTTTGATTTTTATGTAAGATTGCCGTCCTCATGAATTTGTCCGCGAGAATATTTGACGAAGGATCCTGAAAAAATTAAAGACAGACATATGTTTTAAAAATATGTTTTACTTGTATATTTTTATATTTACCTTTTTAAATCAAGTAGAGACCGCAGCGAGATCCTAAGCATTTTTAGCGCTGGCCACGGGAAATGTGTGTATGTATGTACATTAGGGTGGACTTATTTTGTATGAAATTTCTAAAGCCATGCTCTCACCCCTTCATATATGACTTTTTTGTATCCTTAATCCATAAAAGAAAGAAAAAGTAAAAAAAAATAGTTTTTTTTATTTTAAGTCCACCCTAATGTACATATTGCAAGAATTTTTCTACCCAGAAACAATAGCAAACCGGACATAAACCTACCGGTTATTTTAATTAATATCAACTGCATATATGTAAATGAATTAAAATGCCACTTACCTAACTTTTAATACAATTGGTAAACACTTGTACAATTTTTTAAATCGCCAATTACAAATTGTCTACGCACAAATTTAAGCACGTTGTTCTCTTCGATTGACAGTCAAAAAATACAGCCAGTCATGATTTTGCTTTCCCGTTTTCTTTTGATTCATCATCGCTTTTGCCGCGTGCCAATGCTTCTATGTATACCCTTTCTATTGAGTAAAAGCACAAATAATTTTTGTGGAGATACAACTTTTAATATTTTATTATTTAAAAAATATTATGGACCAATTGAAAAATGAAATGGCATACACATTTCGCTGCGTCACACAAATTTTACCGGCCAAATTTTGGTTGCTAACTGAACATAACTGTAAGGCGAAAAAGAGAATGACGGACCGGCCGAAATTTGTCACTGCTAGCGTCGAGTGCAGGCAAATTATAAGACAAGGAAAGAGAGCGCAATATATAAATATCAGCCTCTCTTTCTTTCAGGTACACGCTGCGCCGACTGCTCTGCTGACGTCGACAGCGGCCGAGCGTTTGGCCTAAGGAATTGTCCCCGACATGGCACTATGGGGCATTTGACCACTTTTGTTGGCCGAAATTAATAACTCGGTCATTTCAAAAGATATTGACTTGAAACTTTACCAGTCGCCATTTCTTATCCCCCCGCATATTATATATGATAATCATCCGGATCGGAAAACTATATCATATAGCTGCCATAGAAACGAACAAATTAACTTTGCTGTTTTTGGAGATAAATGCACATAACTTTAGAAATAGCAATTATGTAAGTTTTTAAAACAATATTAACAGTTTTGTACAAATCGGACGACTATATCCTAAAGTTCTCAAAAAAAAGGGGCAAAGGAAAGAATTTACTTAACATTTGTACGACTTTTTGTTCAAGTTGTAGCGGAACTTTCGTTTTAAAGCCGCTAAAGTCCACTTAAGTTAGTCAATTACAAAGCTAAGTATTTCTACTATATTTTGATAATAATTTAAAGTCACGAAAGTCCTTTCTTCCTTTGCCACCAGTGCAAACGATAGGAGTTTGTGAAATTTGAGGTTATGGTCTAAAAAATTAAATTACAGAAAAAGTGGCAATAAGTGGCGATTCTGACCATATACATTTTAACAACAATTAAATAATCTACAAATCCCAATAGGTTCCAGAAGTGGACTCCGCTGGACTCACTTTGTTGCTCCATTTGAAAATTAGTTTTCTTACAAAAATGTACTTGTTAGACCACTCCCTTTAACACTCATTTGTAAGAAAAAACCGTCTCATTTTTGTCGTCGAACCACACAAATCCTTAGTAAATAGCATAATCCTTTAAATCCAATCCAAAAAGTTTACTTAGATTGCTTAAAAACTCAAATTTAAAGCACTTTAAAACTGCAAGCAAAAAGTCGAAATTCAACAGCTCGATAATTGCATATCGAACAGCTGATTTAACAGCGCCTACCTTAACAGAGGCGACCTCTATCGGATTTCTGTAAACGTAACATTGTTAAATGGTCTTTTGTTAACACATCCTCAAACAACATTTTTTGTTTTAACGACTTTTAAAAAATGGATTTTGGCCAACCAAAGTGGTCAAATGCCCCATAGTGCATGGGACGCCAGAACTGAAGGGAGTATACATATATGTATGTGTATATGTAAATAATGCTTGAGGTAAAAAGATGATGCATAACCCCAAATTTCTATTGCGTCATTTCGTCAGTAACTTAAATTTGCTTTTGTTGCTTCTTTTTTTCCAGAAGTAGCAGCAAACGCAATCGCAGGCTAAAATTCTGAAAATTCTGACTGTTAGTAGTGCATTTTTATATTAATTTCTAACAATTTTTTTTCTTGTTTTAGATTGAGAACGTCTTTGAGATCCAGCTTCCGCAAACCACTTTTCGCACTTTTTAAAAGCGAAAGTAAGGGAATAAAACTGCTCAAATCTTTGGAAAGCCACGCTGAAGGTATGTGCTTTTTCTCTTTTTCTTTTCTCATTCAATAAATAGACTGTTTTTATTTAATAGAGATACAATCAACTTTAATTTGGCTTGCGATCCATTCAGTGTTGGTGCGACAGCACTGACAAAAAAGGACGGCGGGAGCAAGAACGCGAAGCACACCATTGCGGACCCGCGAAGCCGTTTCTTGGTTTGGAAGGCTACTGTTGGGGAACTGCAAACACATCTAAAGGCATTGACGGAAAATTGCTAATCCGGAAAGCCGAAACTGCAACCATTCAGCAACGTGGGAACAAGCCCTTTTTGACCTTGGTGAATTTCCAGTTTAACTATCAGAGGTTTTTTTATAGAATGCGAACCTAATTCAAAAGTATTGATGTGTGCTTCAAAATATTTTTTGTTTTAAACCACGACATTTATCCAAAAAATGTTTTATGAAATTCATTTAGAGTCTGATAAGAAAGGTAAAGCTTTATCCGAACTCTTGAAGGATTATAAAACCTTAAAACTGTAACTATTTTAAAGAAACAATCTGTTCATTCCAAAAAAAAATATTATTTCTATGCATTCAATTAGAAGTAAAATTTGATAATTAGTACTTATTGTAATAAACCTTAAAAAAACCTAAAGACCAAAAAATACATTAAGCCAAAACATTATTTTTAAGATCGATGTAATTCTTTTAGCAATAAGAATAAGTAGAAAAGTATGTAAATGTATATAATTAGAAATTGTGTAAATAACAACAAACAAAAATATAAAAAAAAAACAAAAAAAATATAATGAAATCGTATTTTTATTTATGAAAAATGGCCGTGAAATTTTGGGGAGCATTTTGCATGTTTTAGGGCAATTCGCCTATAAATCCAGAGAAAACGCCCTAGATTTATGAAAATCTGCCTTTAGTTTTAGGATATTTTTCCTTATTTCTAGGACAATTCGCCCTAAAATCCAGAAAAGCACCCTAGATTTATAAAAAACTGCCTTTAGTTTAAAGGTATTTTTTCCGATTTCCAGGGCAATTCGCCTATAAGTCCAGAAAAATCGCCCTGGATTTAAAGGAAACTGCCTTTAGTTTAAGGGTCTCATTTCTTATTTTTATGGCAATTACCTGTGAAAATAGAAAAATCGCCCTAGATCTACGAAAAATCGCCCTAAATGTATGACAAATTCACCCGTATTTTTAGGGCAATTTGCCCTAATTTTGTTGCCTAGTCGCCATTGACCCCCGTTTTAGGGCGATTTTCCTTGTTTTTAGGGCGATTTTACCGGAAAATTTCTATGAGTGTAGTCCTTGTTTGGGTATAACCCTGTTAAAATAATTATTGTTCTCCTAGTTTGAGAATATTACAATTTATTTATTTTTTAGGAAATTTAAATCATCTAAGATTTATCAAATAAATACTAGTAGATTAAAAAATTATTAAGTTTTTGCAAAATATCCCACAGCCCTGATCAATCACCTTATCTTGACGTTTTAAAAACCAAAAGCCATTAGTAGCCATACAAATCATTTACAAATTGAATTTTCACTGCCCGTCAAGATGTATAATCTTGAGCAATTACTTGGAGTGGGTGCAATCCCAAACGGGATCCCAAATGATAAACTTGGTTCGGGGCTTAATCGGTTATTGCCCTTCGGTTCGATGGCAGTTAAAGGCACTGATAAATCTTTAGCTGCCGCCTGATTGTTTTCAATCCAGGAAAGCGACGTGGCGTGCCTGCTGGCTGTAAATGAAATCCGGCGGCACTGGAGCGTGACCACCATGCGGTCACGTGCCTGGAGATGCTCCTCCAAAATTCTACACAACTCCTCCCGCTCCACCAAAATGCAGACAGGCTCTGACAGATATCCGGAGCCACGTTAAAAAAAAAAACACCATCCAAAAAGTTAAGCAGCAACAACAGCGTGATTTATGTTGGCAGGAGTTATCTGGCTTACCGATTTCGGGACCAAGGCTAAGAGCCTGCTCACCTGAAACTCATTGGCCATGGCGGCCAGCCAGTTGGGATCCGGGTTCGCCAGCAGGAACTGCTCCTGGTTCTCCACCACATCGACCACCTCCACTTCCTGCAGCGTCGGCGATTCCAGGCCGGCGGCTGAATTTATGGCCAAGGCTAATTGGTACAGCAAAAAACTCGTGCGTCCTGCAATCACAAAAAAACACTGTGAAATGGTACTCAAAAAAAATAAATACAAAAAATAAGAAATACATTAAGATCTAAATATTATATTTAAAAATAATCCAGTCAACTTAGAAATCTCCCAACGAATAATTTTCAAAACTTAGTCCAAAATAGGTTAAGTACATTTTTCACAACAAATTTTATATTTACTTTATTGTGACCATAAATTTCAGGAATCGATTTCTTGTTACAATGCCAACTGTTTTTTACATAAATGATTAATTTTATTAAAATGGTTTTAGTGATCAAAAATTAAAATTCTTAATCCATAGTCAAAACTTTTAATATTAAACCACACGTAAGTGCTAAATATATTAGTTTTACTATTTATTTATCCTTATTAAATACTTTAAATATATAAAATCCCCAGTTTTCTTTACAGTGTCAGTCTGGCTAAGCAAGAAATTTAATTTTAAAACACTCCACATTGCCCTGCCTCTAACCGAAAAACCCCAAAGTACTCGAGTATCTGAAGCCTCCTCGAGTGCTGTTTTGTTCTCAGATTGTGCGCTAAGCATTTTGTTTGAGTTCAACTAGTTACTTACTGTCAGTTAAGTGCAATCGCCACAGAAAACAGGAAAATGGCAAAGGAAATGGGAAGAGTGGCCGGGGGAAATGCGATCCACTCTGCAGGTGATTGGCAAATGCGCACATGAATCTTTGATAAGCGCCTCGAATTGCAGTCATTAGACAATTTCTGGGGCTCGAATGGCATTATGTCGATGGCAGCTGGCAATCAATTGAACATTTACGAGAACAGTTCTTCTGTCCAATCATCGTGCCAAGCGAACAAAATCAAATTGTTTAGCAATCACCTGGGAGAAGGAAGGAAAAGGCCGATGATTGACAAAAGTGCTTAAAAGGGGTCCTTTTTTTATTGAGGTAATCCCATTCAGCTTTGAATGACTCACTAATTTCCGTTTCAATGGGTTAGTACAAATAATGCAGCTTTAGAAAATAATTCAAGAGGAAAAAAGAATTAGATTTATGATGTAGGACCTTTGCTTTAAGATTTCATATTCGTAACTTCAAACTAACTTTGGAATTAATAAATTAAAATCCGCAAATACCATCAATTATTCCAAGAGATCGCCTTTATAAACTTATCATTTCATTTTGTCCTTGGGATTAATTTTAAAATCGTTTTCCACCTTCGTTCGCTTTGCGTTTGCAAACTTATTTAATTAACTTGTGTACGAATTATGCGCCTGTCACTCGAAACTAATTTCCAACTGCAGTTCAGAATCGCTTTGGCCAAGAACTTTTCGTTTCGTTTCGTTTTTTCCGCAGCTTTGAGCTGTCGCTAAGTGCTGCTGCCATTTCCCCCAGAATTGCGCGTTACGCATACGCCGCGTTGACGTTAATCATACGCCATGTTTAACGCACCGCAAAAAACTTCGCTGCTGCATCTCGGCAATAAATCACACATTTTAAAGTTGAAAGTTGGCCGAAAAGCAGAGGGGAATAAAAAAAAGTAAAACAGCGGGCGGAAAACAAATGCGACAACTGACCCAAAATGTCAGATGGCCTAATGGAAAACGGCGAAAGAGAAAAGGCCAAAACAAAGCGGGGGCAACGATTTTCCTTCTTTTTTTATAAAAGCGAAAGTCGCCGATGATGCAGTGGCTGCTGTTGAGTTAGTGTCAGTCGGTTGTTCTCGCCTGTTCGCGGCCTGTTTGTTTTCGCCGTGTGTTTATGTGGGCCAAGTTGAACTGCAGCATCATCACGTGACCACTAGAAATTTGCATTTTAATGGCTTCCCCGGCATTTGGCACTACTTATCCTCAATTGTGCGGAGTGGCAGCGGGAAAAGGAAGAGGTCGAGCAGACGGTGTCAAGGAGGAGCACGGCCAGTGGATGGCAACAATATGTGTTAAGTGTTGTCGGCGCTTAATGATGCCAAGAATAAACTTGGCACAACACACGCTCGGGCAGTAAAAAAACTAAAAAAGTACACGGTCATAAATCCCCAGAGCAACTTAACACCACTTAAAAATCAGTGAATATTAAAATAAACGTCATATTTTTGGCTACCTTCAAAAAGACAGATGCATGACCAGCAAAATCCATTCAATCACTTTAATATTACAAAACTTATTTTTAATAATAAATAAAAAAATGTTGTGTTGTACTTTTCTTTAAAAAAACCTTGTTTCATTTTTAATTGAGTACTTTAAATTTTTTTAATGCACCCAAAAAAAAGTAGTCATCAATATGCCCCTATTTAGGTGTCAATGTGACACTATTGAGTGGAAAAAATCTTTGATCCGAACGTCATTAAATTGACCCTATTCTGGTGTCACTTTAATACTTTCGAAAATATTAATTTGACCCTTTTTGGTGTCAAAGAGCCACTAGCCGGTGTCATTTTCTTAGTATTAAATAAAATTTGACATTTGCTTGAAAGCTCCTGTAACCATTCTGCCATGGCAAAAATTAATATGGGCATGGCTCAGGGGCCAAGGCGCTAGGTTCTGATATTATTTTGTGCTCGGGGGAACGAGGTTCGAATCCCGCTCGCAACACCATTATTTATTTTTTTTTTTTATCAGTAATCTAACACAACTTAACATTTTTGTTCTTAAAATTATATATTTGCATTTTAAAAACTTTTTACCTACTCTGATTTATCTGGGTTTCGAACCGGGGACCTCTCGCATCAGAAGCAGACGCCTTACCAACTGGGCCATCGAACCATTTTGCGCGCGAGCGAACTCTTGACAAGTATAAACGAAATCGATACTAGAGTAAAACATCGCCGAACTTCGAACTTCGAAAATCAAAAATGATAATTATTGGGATCGATGTGAACCTAGTTTTATCAAAATGACACTATTTAGTATCAAATACGATTTTTCTGAAAACGCGGTGTACTTTTGACACTCATTTGGGAGCAAATTGACCCCAAAAATTTGATCCTAGGGGCAGTGTCATTTTAACCCACAGTTATCAAATTGACACTCAGGATTTTTTTTTTGGGTGTGGTATTATATTCATAGGCTTTTGATATACAGTATTAATGGTACCGTACTATAAAATGAAAGGCTTGTGTAAAATATGCGCAGTGTGACCATGCCACAAAAAGTAAGTCCAAAACAGATATTAAGAGATTATTTACCATTACCATTATTTATTTAAAAATAGAAATAGTAAGTAACTTTCATGATATTTCTCAGCGTGTATGCCTGTGTATCCGAGTTGACAACAAGAGACGAGCAACAACAGCAGCAGCAACAACAAGAAGCAACGCATCGGTAAACAAACAAACGACGGCAGCGACAACGCGTGACAAATGACACCAGCGACATCAAATTCCGCTTGCAACGCTTGCTGCAACGGAAACGTTTCAGGCGGTAAGGATTCGCTGGGGGCGCAATGATGGTGCGGCAAGGAATATAGGATGCGGGCTAGAAGTGGGGGTTATGTGAGGTCTAAAGGGAACTGGAACAGGCAACAAGCGGATATAGCGATTGTCGACTAGCAGCAGCGGAAAAAACAAGAAGAAAATGGTGGAATGACGAGAAAGTGTAGAAGAAGAAGTGGTATAATAGTGTCTCACAAAACGCTCAGCAAGTGATAAAGCTACAGAACTAACTGGCTAAAAGACACAACAAATAAGAACCAATTTAAGTGAGTGAAATAAAATTGGTTATATCCAGACCTCTGGAGTTTTAAAATCACTTAAAAATCTGTATAAAAGTATGCAATAAATATACAATTTTAACTCAAAATATACCGTAGCATACTTTTGGGCACCTTTTAAAATGTTACAGGTTAGAGTTTCCAATAGTTTAATAAATATAGCTAACTTCGATTTGTGTATTTATATTTGAGAAGTGTAGTTTTATAAATATTTAATTTCCTACTTAGCCAGAGTCCACATTTCGGTGGCATTCATGCTCGGTTGAGTGCCTACGTTGCGCTGCAGCTGCTCTTGACTGTTTTGCCGCCTCCAAAACCCTTCTTAACCCTTCTGGTTGCCCCTTTTCCGCTTCCCGTTGCTTAGTTCTCAGCTTCTTGAAGAGTCGTGGTGAGCTTAGAGCCAGTGACACTTGAGTTATTTTCGGGCTCTCGGCGGAATAGGAATGGGAATTGGAAAAGGCGCAGATTGCGAACTGGCGCAACTAAGTGATGGTGGAAAACGAAATACCAATTAAGAATGCGTTGACATTCCCACTCGGCAGACTCCCCAACCCTGAAGTCCCACTCCACCTGACACTCCAGCGGAGACCACAGTGCGTATGCGTGATAAACAAAGCTAATTGGAAAACTAAGAGTGGAATGGAGTCACAAAGAGAGCACAGTGTTGCCAAGATCAAAAGTATAATTATATATATAATAATTATATATATATATATAATATAAATTATTCTCTGAAGGTAAGATCAATTTGAAGTATCTACTTTCAAAGAAGCGTTTCATCGTTTCAGAAGTATTTAATTTATAAATATTAAATCTTGGGATGCCCCAGAAACTGATGGATTTTTGAAATCACCTTTAAATGTTAAAATAAGCGTTCTTTATTCACTGCATGTTTTTGGAGAAATATTTTGATATTTAAAAGCGATTTAAAAGCGATTTTAAAAACGGATCTGTTTTATATTTATATTTAAAATTATTTATAGCATGCTCAAAACAAAAAATGAAACGTTTTGTTAATTTGAAAAATAAACAAACTTCCTAAGTTTTTTAACTAACCAATTTATTCTGACCAAATATTTTCTCCTCAAAATAAATATTTATTGTCTTCAATCATTATAGAATTTAACTTTAAATTATCAATTAATATTAAAATAAGTATGGTTGTAAAGTGGGAGAAAAAAAATATTCCTTAAATAACCTTTACATGTTTTAATGCCGCTTAAAAAATATTAAATTTAAATTATGTATGTTATAGTCAAGTGGGCAACACTGATGACTAACGACGACTCTTACCTGAAGCGGGCACAGCAGCCAGGACTCTCTGGCCCGGCGATAGTCCTAGAACATCCATCCTTGATTCACCTCCTGCTGCTTCTCTCAGTTCTGCCGGTAATGAAGCAAACACCGATGCCAGCAGGCCCAAGAATATATATAGCTGCAGTCGCGGCTGAGAACTCCTTCCGATTTCTGCCATCCTGGGCTGCAACGAAGGATTAGAAAATTGTGCTTTCAACTCAGGCGGCATCAAGTTATTAATACAATGAAGGGGCTTCTTGGAGAGACCATTGTGCGAAGGAGCACGATCCCGGTCGGAGGGAAATGCAATTGTCTGGCGCATAAACTACAAAACAAAAGGATCGAGTGGGCCAACAGTTTCCATGACTTGGTCTTTGGCTGGCTGGCCTTTATTCCGTCAATTTATTTCAAAGACAAGTCAAAGATGGATTTCAACGTTTTCTGGTTACTCTCATTTAGCCAAAAATTAAATTAAAATGTAAAAACATTTTCTTTAAAATATTTAACACGACTAAAGAAATTAATTACAAAAAAAATTGTTTGCATGCGGGTAATTTATTAGTAAGTTCAATAACTTTTCGAAACCGGTAATTATAATCAATTTTATTTACTTTTTTAAACTTATTAGCACTTTGTGTAAACGTCATAATCAGTAATTAGTTGTAAGGTTAAATTTTCAAATTCATATAACCTGGTAATGATACTTTACTTTAAATTATTTAAATTATCCATGCAAAAAAAATATTTTGATTTAAGATATGGCTATGCAATTTAAATTTAAAAAGCAAATTGCTAAGATCACTCCAATCTGCTATATCTGACCCCGCATGCCAATTTTTCCAAGACGAGACTGACAGCCAGCATAGATTGCATGCCATGGAGTACACGTTGTTCTTGTTATTGCCGGGCTTATTAACGCTCCAGCGAGTCAAACTCTTCGCCTATGTATCCCGCTCCATTTCCCCCGCCAAACAGACAGACAAGCACAATGGAAAAATGGGGAAAATCCTTTGGCCTCGGCCATCAGAAGCGGCATCGCATCGACAGCCATTGTTGGGCGCCATCAATTGAGCAATTTGAATGGCGGCGGCTAAAGATTTATGAGCCGCACAAGTATTTGGATCAAGAGTTAAAGACTCCTTTCATAGAAAGAAACTTCTTTGAAATTAAATGCTCAGTGAAAAAAAACGAATTAATTTTATGGAATATATATTTTTTTAAAACATAAGATCAGGACAGCCCATGAATAAAAATTTCTTCAAATAATTTATAATTATTTTTTGAAAAAAGGGTTTTAAATTAAAATTTTTTTAATTAAAATCGAAGTTAGTATTCTTGGAGTGCAGACAACTCTCCAAGTATTTGGCAACAATTAAGCCGCTTAAAGTGCATTACTACCATTCACTTTTGCTCTCTTCTCGCCCAATGCGCCATTTAATGAGTGTGGAGGGAAAACGGAATGAAAAGGAGCGACTGTGAAAAGGATGTGTGGCAGGGAAAACGAGCGTAAATGCACAGACAAAACAAGTAAAACATTTCGAAAGGAAAACCTCTCTTGTTGCATTCGTTCACTTCCTCTTTTCGAACCCACACTCGATTGTCTATCTGCAACTGCTGTTTTGTCTTTGTGTCTCGCAAAAACAAACAGAGTAGACAAGGAAAAAAGGCTACTTTTCAGAGGAACCAGGAGCATCAACAAACAGGAAAAGATAATGAGCAAAAATAGGTGGACAAAGCTCGAGAGGAACAAAGTGCAATTGCTTGGATCCTGTCAATTAATTTCGCAAGCTAGCAGTTTTACAGAAAATGTTCACATTCAAATATGATTGATTTGAAGGAACAGACGAATTTAAATTAAACAAAATTATAAATGATTGGCAAATTAAATAGGAAGACATTTTCAAATTAACGAATTAGTATACATTTCGAATTTACTAAAACCGATTTTTTCTAGGCTCACAAAATAGGAACTTTGATATTTTTAAATATAAAATAAATTTATTTTATAAGATTCAAACAATTCAAAATGTTTTTTCGCTTTTTAACCTGTTTATTCAAGGCTACGTTGTATAAAAAAGCCGATTTGGTTATGAACTTTTTTAATAGATATGACGAGGTTAATAATCAAGATCTACATATTCACAATTAATAGAAATTTCGTTGAACAAAATTCTTCTTTTTCTTATCCACACCAAATTAAAAAAAAATAAAATTCATAGAAAATTACATATTTATTATTTACGTTTATATAAATGAACTAAAATGTTAATAAAAAGAAAAAAGATTTTTATTTAGATTTAATTTCCAATCAGTCACCTGACAACACCACTTAAAGTCTTAGGAAATCCCAAGCTCTAAAAATCGAAAATAAATCCAATGAAAGCTCACCAATCAGCACAAAAAATAAATACAAATAAATACACACAAAAAACCCACTCGACTTTGCATTATTTAAAGTACGTAAATAAATAGAAAAGGTAAATAAGACCAATAAATTCTTGCCCATTTAAATTGAATGCTAAATATTTTTGGCAATTAAATTGCCATTCGACAGAAACAATTGTATTTTACTCCCTTGTCAGTTGCAGATTTCCCTGTTTCCAATTTCGTCCATTAGTATTTGTTTGCCGGCTATCTTTGGAATAAAATTTAATTTCACAGCTGGCTATCTTTTTATTACACATTCAGCTCAGGATATACACTCTATACATATATATGTACCGTTAAACGCTGTTCCAATCGGTCGTTGGTTTTAATTGTTACCGCTGCCGAAAAATGCAAACGTTCGACTGAAACACCCAAAATTCAAAACGTAGAAGTGACGCGAGCTGAAAAAAGTAACGTCGATTGAAGTGTAAGAAATCAATACCTTGAATATTGCCATATAATGTCAAGTGCCTCTCCATGCGGGGGCGATGAAGTGATATTAGATGATAACAAAAAAGCGAATTGCTGATAATTTCGACTGTGCCGCAGGGTTCAAAGGTCGGGAAAGTGAAACGAAGAGCTGGCGTAGTTGAAAATTAATATGCGTTAAATGTGGAGAGCTGTTTGTCTAATTAAACAGTATCACTCTTCGCGATTGCGATTCCGATTGTTCAGAAAGCGAAAATTAAACTGATAATGATTGCTGAAGAGCAGGGCAAATAAAGTTTTCGTGAAATAGCCATTAACAAATTGAAAGCGTGTAATTGGAGAGCTCTGTATAATTTTATGATATACATTTAATTTAATTGACGTTCATTTGAAGTAAGTCTATTGCTTTTCGAAAAATAAATTAAAAATAATTATAATAGATAAAACTTTATTTAAAAAATCCAAAAATCAGATTAGCACGAATTGAAAAAATTGTATAAATAGTTAAGAAACAAATAATGAAAAAAATGTATTTATAAAAATTTATTTATAATTTATATAGTTTATTTGTTTGCAAACTGAAAAGAATGCAAGCAAAATAAAAAAATTATTTATATTCAGATTATAATTCACAGCTTTTTAAAGACCCTTTTCATCGAGATTAATTCTACTTAAGTGCCCCAGTTCATTTAAAGAGCTTACTCACTATTTATTGTCATGCAACTTGCTGAAGAAAAATATTTTCATAAGAAGTCCAACGAAAAAATCGGCTTAGGCCCGCCCACTTGCGCCCACTAATTCATTTCAATAATTGAGCACCTTTTCGTGGCTGTTTTTCATGGTGGAAATATGCTGGTAAGGGGGCTCTATTAGTTTTGACATTCATTTGACAGTTTGATGAATGAATTAAGCACACAAAGGGCGCAAATATTTATGAAAGAAATTGGAATAAATGCAGGAAAAGCGATGAAGAAAGAGTCATAATAGAGAAGTTTAAGGAACAAGGAAACAGGCAAAGAAAGGGGCAAATATTCTGAAAGGAATTGGGTAAAAAGGGGCCAAATATTCAGAGAGATTTCTATCGCTTGCACACAATTTACCTAGCACTCTTTTTTTTCAACTTCTTGTCCTTCCTCTCTGCCCTCTTTTTTATTTCCCCATTTCCTTGTCGGCCCTTAAATGTCTTCGTAACCCCGAGGCCGCCAATTTGCCTCCAATTCCTGCTTCAAGTGTCTGCGAAAAGCGAAAATTTTCGCCATTCGCGGGAAAGAGAGAAAGAACTAGGCAGATTCGTATCGTGGAAAACAATTTTAAATGGCGCACACAAAATGCCGGAAACCAGACACAAAATGTTAACGGAAAGGGAAACAGACGTTTACACACACACACAGACACAGGCAGCCGCACGCACACATGCACACGAAGGCCATTTGTGTGTTAGTTGATGCAATTTAAACGCTGAAAATGGGAATCCAAATCTAAATTTTGAATGATTTATTTTAGCTTCTGATGGGCATATGAAATTGCTTGGGTTTCATCTGATTGCTCCTTAATTTTTACACATTAAATGTTGTAGTTCATCCAAAAAAAAAATGTTTCCATCCTAAATAGAATGCTTCTAAATAGAATGCTAAAAAACATGTATGTTTTTTATGACTTATTTTAAATTTTACAACATTTAGGAATAGATAATTATAATCAAACCAAAATAACTGTTTTACAGGTATAATAAATCCAATAAAATTTCCTCATAAAAACGCCTTAAAACAACATTTTTTTAACCCATTTTGTATCCTTCAACAGTTTGTGGATTGGTTTCATTTGGGCTGATCATATTTTATATGTGGACCTGGCGTTTTTACCTTCAAGACGAAGAAAAAGCAGTGCACTACCTTATGGAGGAATATAAAATTTTGCATAATTAATATACACACAAAAAGAGCGCGTCGCCATAAAATCAATGTGTTCATGGAATACTTATACGCATATCCTTTTTAAAGATACGGATACCGTTAAATTTTTGCTGCCAGACTGACACAAATTTCACATGACTAAGCGGAGACACCCTCCACCGCAGCGTACTAAAACCCAAGACACCCTCCCCATTAGCGAACTAAAAGCAGGGTCGCACACAGATAACACTAGTTTACAGCCGAAATGCTCCCCAGCAATTGATGGCAAATTCTGTTAGTGTTGGACCCCTAGATCACGAAAATAGCATTAATTTTTTTTTCGATGGCACAGTTTTTTTTTAAAGATTTTTTAAAGTTTGAAATGTTAAATTTCGGACTTTTTTCGAATTTCTTCTTATATCCCGGCAGATATCCACCCGATTGGGCCAGTTTTAGTTTTATTTTAAAGTCAATAGATCAGAGCTTAACTTTGCCATACAGATCAATATGATTGGATAACTAATGGCAGCGCAGAAGCTCGACAAAGATGAAAAATGTGTTTTTTGGTCGACTGTAAGTCGGCTGTATATATCGTAAAAACTCGAAATAAATCCGTTGAAAAATCGTAATGGTTACAAACTTAAAGTTTACATCCTACCGAATAAAACAAGCCGGATATGGCCCAAATCCATGGAAAACTGGATTTATGGTGGATTTTCAAAGTTCGGATTTTTCCACTTTTTTCGGTTGACAGAGTCCAAATTTAAGATTTATCATAGGCGGCGACATGTAAACAAAAATTAGTGGTGACTGCAGCCGGGTCAAAAAATAGCTAAATTTAAAAGCTAGAAAATTATAAAATAAATTAAAGTTCTGAAAATTCCTTTAAAATATAAAATTGCTTGCGTTATGACTGTGAGTATTTTTAATTAATGAAAAAAGTAACCTTGATTTCAAAAACTAAATTCACTTTAATAATTTTCTAGCTTTTAAATATCTGATTCAGCTATTTAGTGACCCGGCTGCCAACACCAATTATTTTTGTTTACATGTCGCCGCCTATGATAAATCTTAAATTTGGACTCTGTCAACCGAAAAAAGTGGAAAAATCCGAACTTTGAAAATCCACCATAAATCCAGTTTTCCATGGATTTGGGCCATATCCGGCTTGTTTTATTCGGTAGGATGTAAACTTTAAGTTTGTAACCATTACGATTTTTCAACGGATTTATTTCGAGTTTTTACGATATATACAGCCGACTTACAGTCGACCAAAAAACACATTTTTCATCTTTGTCGAGCTTCTGCGCTGCCATTAGTTATCCAATCATATTGATCTGTATGGCAAAGTTAAGCTCTGATCTATTGACTTTAAAATAAAACTAAAACTGGCCCAATCGGGTGGATATCTGCCGGGATATAAGAAGAAATTCGAAAAAAGTCCGAAATTTAACATTTCAAACTTTAAAAAATCTTTAAAAAAAAAACTGTGCCATCGAAAAAAAAATTAATGCTATTTTCGTGATCTAGGGGTCCAACACTAACAGAATTTGCCATCAATTGCTGGGGAGCACACCAAGAATATTATTTTGTAAACTAGTGTAATTTAATCGATATCTATAATATAATATTTATAATATACATATAATATAATATTAAAATTCTTAAGTCCTGTTTAAATTGCTATTTAAATTAGTGTTAATTAATGCATTAATATTTAATGCTTGCAGTTTAAATAACGTTCTTATTGATCATCATTTTATTTGCTTCTAATTAGCTTAAAACTCATTTGCTTAAAATGTATTCCAATTATATATTATTTAAGTAAAGTTCAGGGACCGTACATAACAGTTATTTGAAACTTTTATTTTAAAAAGACTACTAAAGTTGTAAATTCTTATATCGGCATAATAATGTTTATTTAAGTAAAGTTGGGATTTCCTTTATTAGTATAGCAAATAAATTTATTTTCTTTCAACATTCTTCAAGTGCGAAACTATCGGCCAACTCGTTTTTAAAAAACGCGATACCGGGAGCTCGCAGCCCTGGCCGCATTTTTTCGGTATAATTTAGTATGTAAAAGTGGTATTTTCTTAGCACAGGGTGATTGCTGCCGGGCGATAACAAACGCCTCCTGCTATCGAAGAACGATAGGCACCGATAGGAAAATATGAGAAAAAGTGGAAAATAACAAAACAAACGTGCGAAAAACGTTGAAAAACGCGACGCGCAATTGCAGAACGAGTGCACGACAAGCGAGCGATTAAGACAGCGTGCGCGGAAAAGCGGAAAAACCACGGAACAAAGCGAAAAAAGTGGGGAGCAGAGCCATCGCAGCGAAGATGAGCGAAGAAGAAGAAGCGAGGCAGCAGCAGCAGCTAAAGCAAAAGCACCAATAATAAGTTGTTCTCTGTGCGAGTGAGAGAGTGCAGCAGAGCAAAATAGGGGCATAAAAAACGCGAAATAAACGAAAATAAGAATACGAGATTGCTGCGAAGTGAGTGTGCACAACGGTAAAAGTCCCGTTGCCCGCAAAAATCCACCGCCCCGCGTGCCTGTGTGTGTGAGTGTGCTCGTGTATTGGTGAGATCCCCCTGTTTGTGTGCGAAAAACAAAAGCCAAAAAATCGGAGCAAAGAATATATAGAAATCAAGGAAATGCAATATAGAATCGGCCGACGCCGCCGCTTTTGCTGCGTGCTGTAATCCCAATTGGACTCCCAATTGGAGGCACACTCGGCCGCAGAGGTGCGTGTGTGTGTGTGCGTGTGCCCGTGTGAAAAGAGGTCAAAGGCGCAACAAAAGTTTTTCACTTTTCATGCGGTAACCAAAAAAAAAAAATAGCGCAAAAAAAAAGTGCCAACCAGCTGAGAGCGCAAAATACAAAAAAAAACAACGTCGCAGTTTTGCGTTAAAACAATAAACCTCTCCCAGTGTGCGTGCGCGTGCGGCAGTGTGTGTGTGTGTAAGAGCGAGGCGGAATAACGAAAAAAGAAAAACAATCAGTTGTTAAAATAATCCCCCCAACAAACCGATTTTCGGATTTAACAACTCTCGGCTCGCAAACAACTCAAAATCAAATCTGGTTTTATCAGGCGACGCAAAAAAAAAAACAACGCAAAAGGCCATAACAACAACAACAACTACAAAAAAGCGCCAAAAAATTAAATTCTTTATGAGATTTTAATCAAGCCAGAATCCAATTTGCATAGCACAAGAGCGACAGAGAGAGCGAGAGATCCAATTGGAGTTAGCGGCGAACGAGAGACTGTAAGTAACGCCTCCGCCCCCGCCCCCTCTTTACCGTTCGTTTTGTTTTTGCCGCCTCTTCGCTTTGCACACTTTTCTGCAAATGTTTTTTCCCCCTCCTCTTTCAATTTTCCTTTCAACTGTTGCGGTTGCGCCGCGCGATAAATAAACAAACATCGGAAATTATTCAAAAATTCCAGGGAATGCGCGTGGCTATAAAAAACGGCTGATAAGCAATTCCCAGGAGTCAAAATTGAGAATTGGGGCGAAGGAGAAAAGAGAGAGAGAGAAGGATAAATGGGGAGAAAGATAAAAATAGGCCATTCACACTCAAATACATTGAAAGAAAAATGTTTGTTTTTAAATTTTTTTTATTTTTATTAAGTTGAAAAACTAAGGAATATTTTTAAATTTGTAATTTCTTTTCAAAATTTTGCACACAATTAAAATACAAAAAATAATTTTAAATTATTCCTATTCGGTTCAAATGTAGTTGCTTTTGTTAAGTGTAGTTAACCATTTTTATCGGCGACAGTATTAAATAATTATTAAATGTCATTATCGATTCGTGGGAATATTTCCGCTTTGCCCGACACCAGCTCTCCCCTTAAATACCTACCCCCCTAAAAAAAACCCAGTCCCTCCCAAAAAGTAATATCTACCTTTGTTTAGTTTGAGGCGTGCTCGGCCATTTTTATGGCCACAATTGCCGCCTCGTCCAAAAGTGTGAGCCGCATTCGAAATCTCTTCGCTCCTGCATCGCGTTTAAGCCATAATGGGCCTTACACTTCCGATGTCTGCCAATATTAGTCATCTACTCATCCTAGGGAGATATAGAGATGGTCACGAAGTGGGACTCATTTGAATGTGAATAAGAAACCTCATTTGGATATTGGTAGGCAAAAACTATAGGTAAATTCTTAAACACATAAGGACAATACAATTTTGCTTATTTTCAAGGATATATTTTTCACATCAGCTGCTTTTTTATTGTTTTCTTAATTTTGATGACAATCCCTCTATTCGGTATTGCGGATTTAATTTAATTAATCATAATTTAATATCTTATAATTTTTAAAAATGTATTTTTTATGAAATTTGTATACAATTTTGTAATAAAGTAAAAGTAATTATCCATATTTTTAATATTTTCTAAGAACTATCAGTTTTAATTTCCTGAGTATATTACTAAGCGATGTTTTCACACCCTGCATTAAGAAAAAAAAACTTACCATATCTTAAATGAGTCAGCATTTAGCTAGAATTAACACGTCCACAACAACCCATCAACAATACTATAGTCATTTTTTATACCAAACATTTTAAGTCCAACGTTAGTTCCAAGAAACTCCCAGGCAAATAAATCAAAATGATAAATTGGAATCAAATGAACTCAAGGCAGGGGAAAATTATGCTTTAGAAACAGCTGAGCAATTGAGGTTTCCTCAAAAGAAATTACCTTAATCGATTTAATTGAGCTATTCTTTTCTTCACCTGAATAAGAAATCGATAAGGTTAAATTAGCTAATGGTTCAAATTAATGAGGGTTTGAACTAGAGGTAGGGTTTAATAAGTACGTGGGAAGTTGAGGGTCTTATTTAGTTTGCGGTTGGAAATTTCTTGGGGAAAATGTTGTTCAATAATTATGCATTCCGTAGCCTAAACAAGTTGCAATCAGTTTCATTCATCATCGTTTTATAATATTTATAGACTTCCGAGCAGTCTACACATATTTTTAGATGAGTAATACCAGTCAAATTAAGTAGTTATATACACTGTATATAGTAGGGTCATTATGAATTGAAAAAAAATAATATTTAATAAATATATTTGTGGTGAAATATGTATATTATGCGTAATACTTGAAATGTATCCAAATTTAAAATTTGTATATATATATTTTAAATTGAATGGATTAAAAATCGCAATGTTTAATAATAATAAACACTAATTATTCACTGCAAATATTTTTTCTCCTTTTTGTCTGACTTTTTGTTTTCATTTACTATCATGCATGGCAACCACTATTTTTTCGGTGTACTATGTGTAGGTACATAAGTTTACCATTTGATAAGAACCTGAAACCATCTGAGAGCCCACATTTTTATGTCTTTGCGAAAGATAAAGAGCAATTTTTATACCCGTTACTCGTAGAGTAAAAGGGTATACTAGATTCGTGCAAAAGTATGTAACAGCTAGAAGGAAGCGTTTCCGACCCCATAAAGTATATATATTCTTGATCAGGGTCACTAGCCGAGTCGATCTAGCCATGTCCGTCTGTCCGTCTGTCTGTCTGTCTGTCTGTCTGTCTGTCTGTCTGTCTGTCTGTCCGTCTGTCCGTCTGTCCGTCTGTATGAACGCTGAGATCTCAGAAACTACAAAAGCTAGAAGGTTGAGATTTCCCACACATATTCTTTGGCTTCCTACGCAGCGCAAGTTTATTTTAGCCGAGCGCCACGCCCCCTCTAACGCCCACAATCGCCCACTAACGATTTTAAAATGGGTCCTGCGCCCACATCTTTAAAGATTTCCGAGAAGTATAAATGCAATTTTGTTGTGTATATTTATACCTATCGAAATGTAGAAGACATTTTTCAAATCGGACCATTCATTAAAAAGTTATACGCAATCAAAAATTATATATCTATCTCCCTCGCACTCCCTTTAGCTGAGTTACGATTATTAATCGGGACACCAACCCGACACAGCGTTCGCACTCCCTTTAGCTGAGTGACGGGTATTAGATAGTCGGGACACCAACCCGACTATAGCGTTCTCTCTTGTTGATTTTAGCTTGCTTAGATTGCTTTTCGAGCGGTTATTGGTCACCACTTCAGGCTTTTGTCAACGCATCATCATCATCATCGATCGATCGAAACTCATCGAAAAGTTGTCAAAAGCTGTGGAACTGGTTTATGGCTTTAGTCTTTAGGAAGCTACAAATATTTGGAGCATAATCCGAGCAGCGTTTTTCTGAGTTTTGGGAAAGCGTGGCTAAAAGTTGTTTTTACTAAATGCCCTTCAAAAACAAAAACAATGAGCTAAAAGCTTCAACTTTGCACTGCCGCGGAACCGGAATAAATTAATGCAAAAACAAAAAAAAAAAAGATTATTTCGTTTGCTACGCAATTCGCGACATTTGCATAATGCAGCTGCAGGTGGCGACGAAAGGCAGCCCCCCGATAAACCCGCCACCCCAAGACTTCTACTACTTATAACCAACCCCAAATCCAAAACACAGTCGCTTTCAAAGAACTTGTTGTTTGCCCGCTCGTCGCTTTTTCCCGCCCTTTTTGAACACTCGGCAGATATACATATATCGCATATGTACACACATGTTCGTACATATGACACTCGTTATGCAATGGCATTGAAATCGAGCGAAGAGAGGAGAGGAGAAGAGAGGGCCAAAGACCCGAGACCGCGACAACCGGGCAAACATTACGGACCTGAATCCGAACCCGAATCGGCATCCGAATCGGAATCCGAAAGCGAATGCGAATGCGAATTCCGACTGGGACTCGGACAAACGGCGACTGTTTTGTATCTGTATCTGGCTTATCAGCAAGTCGCTCGACTGACAAATTGATAAAACAAGAATGGGGAGGGTGGTTACTTTACGGCTGGATGCCGCCCCCCCTGTCAAAACATTTCCATGCCCTTCGCCGGCAGATAAAAAGGGGGGATAAAGGTGTGTGCACTCAGGGAGCGGAAATGCCTTGAGATGGATAAGCTAGCTTATGGCAACAGATTGGAGACTACACCTTTTCACGTTTTCCGCATAGAGTGAGATATGAGATGTGCCAATTTTAAGGTTTATTCGCCAATTTGTATTTAAGATGTTTAGTTATAAATTAAAGAAAATACTCCAGATGTCGAAATTCCAACAAATAGTGGAAATCACTTGCTAATTAAATTAGATACTACACAGAGAAAATATTGACAAAATATCAGATTGACATGTGCAGATTAATTTAATATTTTTGTAAGATCGAAATGATATGAACAAAGATTATGTTTATCTTATTTTCAGGGACCGTAAATAACAGTTATTTGTGATTTTTATTTTAAAAGGCCTACTGAGTTTTATACAAGTTTTAATCAACAATTTAACTGGTTTTTATGTACTTTATAGACATGAACAAATAACAGTTAATATGACAAGAGTAAAAAAAACGTTATTTTTGACGTTTAAAACCAAATATCACAGTAGTCTTTTTAAAATAAAAATCGCAAATAACTGTTATTTACGGTCCCTGCTTATTTTACAATATTTGTGAAAAAAATATAATATCGAAAATAAAATATCATTTTGATATGTTTGAATCATAAATTTAATATTAATCATATCGTATTGTTGTTGATTGAAATAAGGTAGAAATTACCCTATTTCAAGTCGAATTTCTTTTCTGTGTATAGATACAAAATGCCATTTTGATATGTTTGAATCATAAATTTGATATTAATCATATCGTCTTTTATTGATATATTTATATATTTTCCTGTACCACTCTTAGCAAAAGCATAACGAACACAAAAGTCTAAATCCCTGATATTAAATATTTAATTATAATTTTTATTTTTTAATTTTAAAACAGATTTTTTCCTGAAGACACAACCTCCACAATGGCCAATCCGCGCAAGTTCAGCGAGAAGATCGCGCTGCAGAAGCAAAAGCAGGCGGAGGGCACGGCGGAATTTGAGCGGATCATGAAGGAGGTGTATGCCACAAAGAGGGACGAACCGCCGGTGAATCAGAATCCGAATCAGAAGATCCTGGAGAGCCTGGTTGGCGGGCAGGAGGTGAGCCAATCCTCGCCAGGAGCGGGCAATGGTGGCGGCAGTGGTTCCGGCAGCGGAGCCAGCGGTGGAGGAGCCTCGCCGGATGGCCTGGGAGGCGGCGGTGGTTCCCCCACTGCGTATCGCGAGTCCCGTGGACGCAGCGTGGGCGTGGGACCCATGCGGAGACCCTCGGAGCGCAAGCAGGATCGCTCGCCCTACGGCAGCAGCAGCGGCACGCAACAAACCCTGGACAATGGCCAACTTAATCCGCATCTTCTCGGTCCGCCCACGGCGGAGAGCTTGTGGCGACGCTCCAGCTCCGATTCTGCCCTCCACCAAAGCGCCCTGGTTGCGGGCTTTAATGCCGATGTTAATTCAATGGGCGGCGGCAACTATCAACAGCAGCAGCAACATCAGCAACAGCAGCAATCTGGCCAGACAAGATCTCACTCGCCGCATCATGGGATTAATCGGACGCTGAGTCCGCAGGCGCAACGCAGAAAGTCGCCGCTGCTGCAGCCCCATCAGTTGCAACTGCAGCAGCTGCAACAGCAGCAGCAGCAGATGCAACAGCAGCACCAGCACCACCAACTGCACCAGCAGCTGCAGATGCAGCAGCTGCAACAGCACCAGCAGCAGCAGCACCAACAGCAGCAGCAGCATCCACAGCAACAGACCACGCCATACAACAACGCCAAATTCGCGAATCCCGTGTTCCGGCCGCTGCAGGATCAGGTCAACTTTGCCAACACCGGCTCCCTGCCCGATCTCACGGCCCTGCAGAACTATGGACCCCAGCAGCAGCAACAGCAATCCCAGCAGCAACAGCAGCAATTGCAGCAAACCCTGTCGCCTGTCATGTCGCCGCACAATCACCGCCGCGATCGAGATCAGTCGCCCAGTCCGTTTAGTCCGGCGGGCGGAGGAGCAGGTCCCGGTTCACCCTATCAGCAACAGCAGCACTCGCCCACCGGCAACACGCAACAGCAGCAGCAGCAGCAACCCAGCAACTCGCCGCATTTGTCCTTCACCAATCTGGCGACCACGCAGGCAGCTGTCTCCACATTTAACCCGCTCCCAACGCTGGGACCGCACAATGCCACCGACTACCGCCAGCCACCGAATCCTCCGAGTCCGCGTTCTTCGCCCGGCCTGCTGAGCAGCGTGTCGGCCACGGATCTGCACTCCAGTGCGCCGGCCAGTCCAATACGCCAGCAGCAGCAACAGGTCCAGCAACAACAGCAGCAGCAACAACAGCAACAGCAGCAACAACAGCAGGGTCACCAACAGTTTGATAACTCCTACAACAGTCTGAATACCTCGTTTCACAATCAGTTTGAGATCTTCTCGCTGGGCGACAGCAATTCCTCGCCGGAACAGCAGGGTTTTGCCAATAACTTTGTGGCCCTGGACTTTGACGACCTGAGTGGAGGCGGCGGAGGAGGAGGAAATGGAAGCAATGGAGGAGGAGCTCTGACCAATGGCTACAACAACAAGCAGGAGATGTTGGACTTTAGCGAGCTGAGCGGCAGTCCGGAGGCGAGTGGGAACAACAACCATATGCGAAGGGGGGTGAGCAACCTGAACAACAACAACGGGTTGAGCAATGGTGTGGGATCCACGCACAATGGCAGCACAAATCTAAATGGAGCGGGGAACAATAATGGCAGTAGTGGTGGTGGTAATTCCGCACAGGATCCCTTGGGTATAACCCCTTCGCCAGTGCCCTCACCTTTGGGCTGTCCCAGTTCACCGCTACCGATACCCATGTCGGCACAGGCCTCCCCACAACACCACCACCATCAGCAACAGCAACAGCAGCAGCAGCATCATCAGCAGCAGCAACACCATCAGCAACAGCAACTATCGCTATCTCTGCACCATTCGCCGCATCATTCACCGATGCATTCGCCGCACCATGGGAATTCCCCGCTTTCGAGCAGTTCGCCAGTGAGTCACAATGCCTGCTCCAACTCCAATGTGGTGATGAACCACATCCAGCAGCAGCAGCAGCAGCAACATCAGCAGCCGCACCTTCATCAGGGATCCTCGCAAAGTCACACGCCGACCACCGCGAATATACCCTCGATTATCTTTAGCGATTACTCCTCCAATGCGGATTTCTCCCGGGAGATCTTCGACACACTCGACCTGGATTTGGGCCAAATGGACGTGGCCGGGCTGCAGATGCTGTCCGATCAGAACCCCATCATGATCGCCGATCCCAACATCGAGGATAGTTTTCGGCGCGACCTCAACTGATACTATGAGGAGGCTGTTGCGGCCATCGAAAGCGGAGTGCTGCTGGAGGAGGAGGACTACCAGGCGCTGCTGGGATCGGATGAGCAGGATGAGGCCGCCGCCGCAGCAGCAGGATCAGAAGCTGTAACAGTTGAAGAGGCAGCCGCAGTTAGCGAGAAGGACAAAAAGGATTTGGAAGTGGTGGAGCTGCTGGTGTCTGGTGTCATGAATGACCTGGTGGACTCCAGTGACTTGGATGAGGAAGTGCGCAACTTCTTCTTCTAGGAAGCCAGACTTTTTATTTAGATTTTGTCCCTATCTGTTAAGACTTTCAGTTTCCAGCGCGAAATGAGGAAGTGAATTGAGTTTTTTAAACACTTTCAATTAAATTTTCCCGATTAAATGCCATATTACTTAAGTCCATGATTCACAAGCCTAATGTGAGCCCAATTAAATTTCGAAAATGTTGACGAGGGTGATTGTAAGGTTTATATAAATGCACTTCCGCAAATTCATGATGAAACTGAAAGTTTTCCAACAGGCCTCAATATTGTTATCTCGTTATCGTCCGTGCTTTCGTAGCTAGCTCTTACAAAAAAAAAGTAAAAAAAATTAATTGTTAACCCCTAAGTGTACTTGAGTGTCTTTTTACACCCTCTTTCCTCAACAAAATCCCTAGCACCCCTGAAAAAGCGAAACATATTTTACAGCGAGTCTCAGATTTTACTTAACTACGCACATAAGTCACTATACAATTTACACACTTAAGCTCTAATTTCTGTATATAATACAATACCTAAAGGGAAGAAGGCGAAAAGGATTGAAACCAAAAAGTGTCTTAGACCAACGACCAAAATTATATTCTTTACACGAAAATAAAGAAAGCTGGGAAGAGCCCCTCTAAGCGAATTAATTCCTGAAAACCATCTATTCGGATATGCCATCTAACCCGGTTCCGTTCGTTTGTTTGATCCAAAAAAAAGGAAGAAATAGCTAGCTAATTGTACAACCCTACCTATATTATAATCCCAATGTGCCGTCGAAGCAATTACTAGAGATTAAGATGCCGATATCGAAACCGATCCCCTCAGTGCTGTAAAGTCTTCACATTATCCCCCGCGAAAACTTTTCGAATACAAAACGATAGATAGATGTATGTATATTCGAGATCCTTCTTCATAAACGCAGTATCACAAACTAAACGAGTATATAACCATGCAAGCATATAGCAAAATACACATACTGATATAAAGTTGATAGTCCAGGCACAAGTGTAGCTCACAATCGGAATCCAGTTCCAGTGTCCTGCTCCGACAAATTTTACGAAACCATCAAGAATCAAAAGCGAACTCAAAACAAAAAGAAAAACAAACTTATGAAAATTAATGGAATTTTTTACAAGTCTTTAACAAATAGTAGATAGGTTTTTTCAAAACACTTTTTCCGAACGATAATTACCGAGCATGAGAACTACGACTATTACCATAATACCCAAACCAACTTAAATCCGTTGTTTTTTCAAGTCATTTTATTACGAAAGTAAACAAATATTTAAGAATCAAATCAAAGAAAGCTTTATGGCCTGCAACCAACAATAAGGAGATTGGAATAGCTAGGATAAGGCGATCCTTAACCCTGAATAATACACACTGTTTATAAATAATACGACCCCCGTAAAACATACACATAATTCATTGAGTCTAAATCTACTTAATAAATGTAACAAAAACTTACAAATGGGATAGAAAAACAACTAAAAAGCTTCAAAAGTGCAAACAGAAAATTTTTAATTTAATTCGAGTACCAGAACTTCTTATACATATGCATAACTATACACAATAATGGTTAATATTAGTGACAGAAATGTTTTTGCTAATATAGCCTCAACAAAAAGATTTCCTTTTTCTAATTATCGATGTAAAACTCTAGTTATAAACTAAACTAAAATAAGACGAGGTAAAAACGCGAAAAACTTTACAAGCGACACACAAAAAAGCGACGAAAAAAGAAAAATACATATATAAATGTAATTTAAAATTGTAATTTATGTGGGAAGCGCGCAAAAATATATATATAGATCGATAACATTTGTCTCTGCTGTTTTGTGTTAAAATATACACGTAAATAAAATGAACATCTTGAAGATTTATAATAATACTAGATAAGTGAGAGAGAAATGCTAATTATAAATTATACTATTATTATTATACGATATGTACTAAGTAATTGTGTATGTAATATATAATTACATTTATAAAAATAACGGTACATCAAGAAGAGCAACAAAAACCGCAAAACCGAGGAGAATAAGCCATAAGATTATATTCAATGTAATAACACAGTTATTTGTTTCAAATAAATCTTAAATTTGATTTTAAAGTCCAGAAAACCATACCATTTATTGAAAAACTTGTTTTTATTTGAAGCTTGAGGTAAATGTAGGTATATTTATAATAGATAGAAACTACTTGTTCATATTATTTTCTGAAAAGACATAATTTTGTCTTGCCCACCACCTGTTGCTCCAAAATTCCGTTTACGTGGGCGACTGCATTTCTAGGTGTTCCAATAATGGCACGTAAAATTATGTAAATTTATAGAAAAAATAGTAATCAAGCACATTTATTAATTGCTCACCCGCTCTCAAAAAGGTATGTGTGAGTGAGTAGTTTGTGTCTTTGTTAATAAGCGCGACGCAGTTTGTGTTTTGTGTGTGCTAAATTTAGTAGTCAAAGTTCAATGCGGAATATTGAATAACTGGAGGAAGCACTACTGCTAAATACTCCTCTTTCGAATTCTACTACTTTTCCAGACAGCTTGGTACATATTTGCACATGTGCCGCGATAGAGAGCGACGGATCAGGAGAGCCGGAGAGCAAACAATAAATAAAATATTCACATAAATGCGTAAGACGTCAGCTTGGTTTAATAAATAAAACAAGCAGGAAAATAAAACAAGCTGATCGTAATTCGAAAATCAAGTTTTCGATCTTTACAGCCAGAAACTTATAAAAAAGCGAGAGAGCCAAAGCTAGAAACTAATAAGCCACACGGAAAGAAAAAAGTTATCAATACAAAAAATTAGCATATTTTTATTTTAACTGGCCATCACCTGGTGAGTGCAACACTTATATTGATTCAAATATAAATTCGAATAAAAATATACTTTTTTTTTCAACGTTATGGAATTTTCATAACTAATAATGAAGCTTTTGAGACACAAACCTTTTTTAATCAATGTTATATTTTAAATTTTTTTTTATAAAAATTGAACCATTTTAGAAAAGTATTGAGTTTTTACATCCAATATTCATATTTATTAAACAATTTTCTTTGATATCATTAATAGTCAGTAAAATTAGTTCATATTACACGATTGATCTTAAAATATCAGTAAAATATTAAATGATTTATATATGTAATTTTTTTGTCTGGTGAATGAGTTGGCCGATCGCAGAGAGAATAAGCAGAGTTCGCGTGGGAGAGCTGATATCAGCGTTATAACGGTAAAGGGCAAGCCCCACATGTAGTAAAGCAAAAAAAAACCGCCAATACAGTCAAGCCTCTTTGCCCAAAATCAATATTATAGCAAAAATCGAAGCGTTTTAATTGAAATGTTTTCGCTAGATTTTATTGCTGTTTATGTTTACTTTTCGCACTCGCATGTTTAATTATAATGTTAACAGCGGCTGAGCGGCCCCAAACATCTTTCGGGGGGTACGACTGTACTAACTAAATCGCCAAAACCGAACGGAAAACGTTCGAGCCAGATAGCCCGCTGTTTATTATTTTTTCGTGTTCATGTTAGACCTTAATTAAGTGTTAAAATGGCATGAAATTAAATCTGCGAGTGTGAGTTAGCTGGAAGTGATGACGCTGTGACGATAACGTCATTATCGTTATCACCCCCAAGCCACTCGAAAGGCGCAAATGTTATCAGCACTCGCACGAGAGAAACAACAACAACAGCAACAGATTCCACTCCGCAATCCATACCCAGAATCGGCCGACATTATTCAGCTCCAGCATGGAGCTTCAGTCTCAGCACACGGCATCCGCCCATGCTCACGCTCCAATCTCTCCACTTCCCGGGGGGCCTCTGGGGACATTGCCATTGCTGTCGCTATAATGTTACACATATTGCTATTGCTATTGCTCCAGCCAGCTGGCTCTATTCAAACAACTTTCTTACGACGGTAGCGGTCAAATAAATAGTAATTAAATAAATTTTAAAACAACGGGAGCTGACTTTGGCAAGCCGAATTTTATATATCCTTGCAGATCGTTGCAGATAAAAAGAAATTACTATGTTGCATTGAAAATTTACCTTGATTTACCTTCAAATCTTATTCGCTTTGACACAACATTTTAAAGTGTGTTCACGAAAAAGATTCTGAAAAATAGGTCCGCAATGCTGTTTTGCCAACTTTGAAGTTATTTAGCAGGTGAACGAATTCTTGTTTTTTTAGCAATTAAAACAATTAAAAGTTTAGTCCTTTATCTATCAAACCCCATACTCAAAATATCTTTTGGATTTTTTAAACGGAATAATATAATAATTCTTTACAAGAATATACACATTTTTTTAATGCGGTATAAATAAAAAAATTGTTTTAAGTTGTTACACTTTTAAAAGTTAATTAAACTCTCAGCCAAACTTCCACGTTGAAAGTGTCCCAACCTTGCACAAAATCGGTAATGGTACATATTATGTACTACATATATTGATTGGAGCTTAATAACTTTTGTGTTAAACATTTTACATTATACAATTTTTAAAAAACTTAAAAAAAAACTTTTGTTGAAAAATCGTACACATCTGTCACAGCTTAAGGGGTTATATACCTTTTTTGCGCGAAAAAATAGAGGGAACTTTGGATTTTTTTTTTGGTGTGTAGCAATTATTTTATGACAGTGAAGTTATTATTTATTGATAGTACATGTTCTTATCGAAACAACAAGCCTTTGTTCTTGAAAAAATATGAATAATTTACGAAGTTATGGCAATTCTTTCGGAACCCTTTTTTTTTTATAGCGGCTTGCGGTGACCACGATGGAAGTCCAGCAGGTCAACTGATATCAAAAAACCAAAAATTTTTAGTTAGTATAGTATTATTTTCAGTTCGTGAACGATTACTTTTAAGAATATTTCCTTTTTTCCGCATACAGTAACAATTTTTCCAAAAAGTTGATTTTTCAAGTTCTAAAAATTTTATTTAAAAATTCTGATCTGCGAAATTAAAATTGGCGCATAAAAACTGAATCGTTCACGAACTCGGCACAATCATTACGAATAATTAAAAAAAAATTGAAGAAGATCGATCAAATAGTTCTTGCGCAATCGTGGTCACAGCGAAGGCACTTTTGGAAAAACACGACTTTGAGATAATCGCATTTAAAGTTTTACGTTGACGTTGCAACTATTGGAGTCGAGCGCGTCAAAACGCTGTTTTCCTATCGAACTATTATTCGGATCTGTATGAAAATTTGGGAAGATGTTCTCTAGGGAATATTCTTTAGGATTCAGCAAAAAAAAAATTTCGTTTTTTTTTTTTTTAAAAAGGTATATAACCCCTTAAATTTGGTTTAGGCCAGGTTCTAAAGGTTTTGTTTAAAAACAAACTTTCCAGTGGAAAAGTTTTATGAAAGTATACTGTCTCAGACTGTGGCGGATCTATTTGGTATTTTTTGAATACCAAAATTCGTTTAATTTTTTAGCCGAGTGGATTTGCGCAAACTTATCGAGCCAAAAACACCTGGTACCATTAAAAATATGAATGACTTAATCCAAGGATTTTCTGTGATGTTTTTATATTAAATTTTAATGTACAAATATGGAATTTTTAAAGTTATATTTTTAAAATTGTTTGCTTAAGTTTAAAAGTTTATGCTGATTTATTGATGTCAACTGCGCAACGCATACACAAAATGTACATAAACATATATCGTAGTTTTTGCAGCACAGGCCAGGCCAGTTGAATGCACCCCAGTTGCTTATATGGCACACAATTGATAAGAACGCAAGAGATTCTCGGATTCCAATTGTAATGCGTACATCGGTGTGTGTGCGTGCGCAGAAGTAATCATAATAGCAAATAATTAGTATTGATTACAGCGCCTCCCCCATTGATTGATAGCACTATGCAAATCAGAAAATGCGCATTTTTGACTGGAACGTCTATACCTTAGCAATTATAATTACCTTCGCTTTTAAGAGTTTGTTATTTGGTGACTATTTATAAATAAATTTTTAGTTTTTTGTATTTTTAATTAATTACAATCTATTCGTAGACAATACATTTATATTATTTAATTAGTTATTGTGAACGAAGGGAAGGTATATCTTTTAATGCATGAGAAAAATTTGTTTACTTGTAGGTTAGTCTATTAGGGCGGGGCACGTGTCTTAAGTACGTACGTTTAGGAGTACATTGTCCCTGTATATATATTTATATTGTACGATTGGGCCTGCGTGTGATAGGAGCAGCTAAAAATAATCCATATGCATCAGAGGGGCCCAGCATTGACGTTAGAGATTGGATTGGATTGGATTGTGATGGCACATGTATTAGGATGGTTGGTTGCATTGCCTTCAAGGGCAATGTCGATAAAGGGTCCATCACAGTGGCGCATAAGACCTGAAATATTCTATAAAATATTATTTGGGGAGAGGATAGTCCCTTTCGAACCACTGTGAAACGGCGACTTTGATTACAACAATAGACAACAAGGACAGCAAATAAGAAATACTAATATAAATATGCATTGTAATGAAACGTAAACAGGCGATAGTGCACAGAGTTTATAAACAATTTTATTTGCTCTTTTCTCTCTGCCGATTGCGGTGCAGCATATTTCGCTGCTGTAATCAGTTGTGGGAGAATCGTATACTTTTAAATGCATTATTAAGAATGCTAATATTCAGAAAACACTTTTTAACGTTTATTTGCATAAACTCGTTTTGCAATTTATTGCCCTTGCGAGTGTATTAAAACTACAGTTTAAAGTTTCCAACGTTCTGAATGAGACCCACTAAAGGTATATAGTCTTGATCGCACCAACAGCTCAGAAAAACTAGATAAACGTTCGCAATATTTTACTCTATTACTGTTTACATTTTTGAATGCAAATCAGTCACAAAAAATAAACTTTTCAAATCGATCTTTTTTTAAACTTGACAAAAAAATATTTTTTAAGCCAAATAATAAAGAAATTGTAAATGTAATAATACAAAAATATCTGTTTCTTTATTGCACAACAACAAAATTGAAAACAATTTTATAAAATAAAAAAAAAACATCCCTTCGACTATTTTAAGACAAATTTGTTTAGAATTAATATAGTTAACTAGGGAACTGTTTGCTCATGCGCAATATCCGGACAATAAAAAGACTAAGAGAGCGGAAAGAAGGCTGTCAAGGCTGCGTCACACATCGGAAATAGACATCAGCTACGATTTTGGCGGGCATAAATATGATATTTGCTGTTTCAGTTACCACAATTACTCCAACAGGCTGATCAAATATTGATCGACCTGAGGACCCCCGACCATGTGAGCCCACTACGTCACTGCTGTGGGTCCGCAAAGGGGGTGGCGATGTGTTGTTTTGCCGGGGGGAAGTACATAACATTGTGATGTCTTCACAATGCGATAAGAATTCCGACCACAATGACCAGACTTTGTTGCCTCCGGGAACTTTCCTTTCCCATCGATAACAAGATAACAAATAAAATGATTTAATTTATATTTATGAATCAAAAATTCTCACCTGAGGCGCCGGCGTCGCATTGCAGTAGTTACCCATTCGAGTGGCTCTCAAACTGTTTTTAAACCGGTGGTGTTTTATACCGGTGGCGCGCAAAAAAAGCTCAGTCAAACATATGTTCATATGGGCATTTCCAGGAAAAAGTCAACTTGACTATTTAAAAAAAGTCAACTTGGCAAATTTCCTTTTAAGAGTTATGGGGTTATTATATTTAGTTTTCCTACTGCGTACTAGCCTCTTAGAATCTTATTTTAAGTCACTACTAATTATTATTATAAAGAAATCGGCGATTCCCGGTAACTTAGCATTTGCATTGCCTTTAGAAACGAGCTTTTCTAATGTCCTTCTTTTTTCACATTACACTTTATTTCGCGAATCACTAAAAGTACTTAATCTTAAAAAAAAAGTTAGAAAAATGAAAAAACAATAAAAATATTGAGATGGGTTTTTTTTTCAGAAAAAACTAATTTGATCTCATTTAAAAATCTACTAAAAACATAGAAATACGTTGAGAAAAAGGAAATAATTGATATTAAATTATTATTTCTCAAATTTCTTATTTGGTTATCCCATATATGAAACTATCCTGTTTTTTATGCATTAAGCTTTATACACACTTCCATCTTAAATCTTACAAAATAAATATTTATATTCAATAATGACGGATTACAATTTTAAAGAATCGAAATAAATAATAAATTTCTCGATTATCTTCGATTTTACTTAACTAGAAATAAGTGAGAGATGATGTTCGAGTTTTATAACTTCTACTGAATTGAATTTATTAATCTACTGTTTGGGAATGATAATTTCAGATCCTATTGGTGCGCAGATAATCCTCTTCGTCGTCTCCGTCGGCATCCTCGACCACGCTGTAAGAACTCTTGCCGGCACCATCCTTGGCCAGATGCGTTTCGAAGAACTCCTCTACGGTGTCCGTGTTCCATTTGGTGATGGAGAGGGTCTCCTGAACTTTACCACTGGCATCTAGAAGCTTGACCACGGGATCCAGGCCCCTTACGTATTTGATCTGCAAATTGGGGAACTTGGCGGGCCGGCCGCTTTGGATAAAGGCCTGAATCTGGGGATAGGCCCGGAATTTGCAGGTGCAAACCTCCAAAATGGCCTTGGCATATGTTCGCTGGGCCGCCGGCTGTTGATCTAAAGTGCAGCATTGCTTGCAATGGGGTCTGAAATGTTACAAAATTCTTTAGTTGTGAAAGAAGGTTGTTGTTAGAAGTGCAAGCTTAAAATAAACTTTTGGCTTTAAGCCGATTAACACTAATAGCTATTCTTTGAATTTCTATCAATATTAATTGTTGATTGTTATCATTATTGTAAGTAAAGTAAAACGCCTATAATTCGGATTTCAAAATACATAATAAGGTCTAGAAGTACGATTCACGTTGTTCTTCAGAACAATTACTAGAATTCTTATTTTCTACCTCACTAACTTTTCATTTTCCCGAGATCTTGAAGTTTCATACGGACATGTTATATATGAATATACTTTATAGGGTCGAAAACGTTTTAATCTATGTAGATAGTAGATTAGTATGTAAATACATACTTTTTAAGAAACTAAATATACATCTACCTTATAATCTGAAATCTAAATTAATCTATAATCTAAATTAGGTTTAAGAGAAGTAACGAGGGCGTAATCGGTAAGGTCCCAACATCGTTTGACAGATTCGAGTAAGGAGAATGCTTTACGATCAGAATTCTTCAATTACTTCCTCCTAACCACCCCCAAAAAATGTATGTGATATTATTAAACCCACTTGATGGTGTCCAGTCCATAATCATCTAGTTTGTCACAACTAGAACACATTAACTGGGCCTTAATGAATCCCAGTTCCCGGCAGTCAGCGGCCGTCAATTCGGCGTGGATTTGCTGGTACTGCAAAGGATAAATTTGACATTTTGCACATGTTCTGGATGCTACATTAACTTACGCCTAGGGCCAGCAGCAGAACGAACACAAATTGTCGCATATTTAGGGATAATTTCTAATTAAATTTACTACGTCCACGTCGTTGTTTACAAAATGTTCTTGGCTTAGTGGTGGGAGTTAGGGCCTAGCGAATCGTTTATCGCTTTTATCGATTGTTATCTGCGAATCAGCAATATAAATGTAAAGCTATTAAAAACACTTATTTCTTATGAAGTGTTTTATAATATTTTGTATTTACCTTTTTTAGTTTTATGACCCAAAATTTCAACCACTCAATATTTTTCCCTGCGATGGTACCTCACGCTCCCATCCCCACTATCGATAGCGACTGCGCAGCACCTTGCCACCACTAGCTGAGAAATCGAAGATTTATTCCTGGTGGTGCATTTGTTTTTTTCGCTTCGCTCGCGAAGTGAGCCCAGTTTTAAATTAGTTTAATTGCCTACAGTGAAGCCACTCGAGGGCGGACCGTCGACTGTCGCTGTGCAGCCAAAAAACCAACAGTATTAGCTGTGTGCGTGTTTGGCCAAAACAAAGTTTCGAACAAAATCAATAAAACGGAAACGCGAGAGAGCTCTGCGCAAAAGAGAAAAGCGAACGCAATCGCAATCGACCAACGCATAGAAGAAAACAAGGTGAATAAATAGAACATGGCACAGAAAAGGAGAAATAGAATCAAATCGAATTAAAATCGAGGACAGAAATAGAAAAGAAAAGGCAAGGCGGAGAAAGGGAGGAAAATAACCGTTACAGGAGCGCTCCAGGAGAGAGTCAAGGCTCTCCCACCCCCCTCGCTCACCCGCACCCTGTGCGTGTGCTCGTGTGTGTGTACATGTGTTTATGTTTTGTTTAGCAAATTAATAATCTTAATTCTGCTGGGATTTCGCCACTCAGGTGCTAAAAAAAGTGCACACTCTGATAAGTCTGGCCATGTGTCGGTGTACTTGTTTATTTAATTCATATTTACACAAGTAAATTAATTCATTTGCCCTTGTACAATAACAACAAGCGCCGTTTGCCTGGAAACTTGTTCTCGCAGTTGTTCCCCCCTCCCCTTCCCCAGTCGACCATCTCGTATTCTTTTTCTCTATTCCATTGCAATACCAATGCAGTTGTTGGTGCTTGTGTGTTTCATTCAATCCAGGAAATTGCCCCTTGAGAGACCTTCCATTCAGACAGCCTCCATCTGCATCTTTGCGTCGTCTTCTTCTTCTTCTTCCGCTTGCATCTTGAGCCTCTCTTTTGTGCTCCCGGTCCCGTTTAACTGGTTTGCTTCTTACTCTATCCCAGCGATACACCTCTCTCCCTCTTGCACACCTGCTGCTCGGCAGCTGTCCACGCGCTCAAATTTCTTATCAACGAACGAAACAAACTCCGGCCGAAATCCAAAACCTGGCCCAAACTGCGTTGTTACTTTTCCACAGCGATTCGCTAATTTCCAACGCCTTTTGTCACGGCCCTGTTGCTTTCTCCCTCTCAACTTCGCCGCACTCCCTCCGCCCTCTCCTCTATTTCGCACACGCAAAGTTACAGTACAACTTCGAAAAGTTTAATTTTACTTTCTATTGCACGTAAAGTTGCATTTTCCACAACTAAGTACAAAATATTCATTACAGATAAAGAATTTAAAATATTTAAATGTTGCATTTTATGTTAAAATTTATTCAAAATAAGATTTAATATTTCCTTTTTTTGTAATAGTTTATTACGAACTACATGTTATCAGGAAATTAGATAGTAAAGCTAAATGAATAAACATATATTTTTGATCGCATTGAATTGATATTCTCAGAAAATGGAATATAAATTTAGTGTTAGTCTAGGTCAATTTAAATAATTTTTACATTATTCAATTTCAATTAAATTTAATCAAATGCGACCTTTGGAAAATGTAAATTGTAGGCGTACATGGCCCCGATCATTGCTGGATTCTTAGAAAATTTTGATAAGACTATGCGGACTCAATTCACATTTTACTTGCATATAAAAAGTGTTTACAATCAGATAAATCTGGGCAAAATTTGAATGATGTTTAAGAACAATAAAATGAAACAATTTCAACCTCATGGTGTCAACAAAGAAAAGTTATACCTATACATTTTTGTACAGAATTTTGTTATTTGAAATCGACGGCGTCACTTTTAAAAGTTTACAAAAATAAAGTTAACGTTTTTTCTAAGACATCACATTTTAAAAGATGACTCCGACTAGTACGACTGTATAATTTACAATCTTTCTCGCTTTCGTGCAATTTTGCAATATTTCAAGTGCCCGCACACCTGACTCATCCGCAGGTAACTGTAATTACCGCCTAGCATCCACTTGCGTTCCGCACTTGTGGATGGTATTTGTCACCTTATCAATACCGTTCACCTTTCTGTTGTTGGTGCTCCTGATGTTTCAGCACTAATCATCACACAGGAAGAAATAAAATATATATCAAATTGATAAAGTTTATAATGAAAATATATAAATTTTTATCGTATTTTTTGTAGAATTTTTATATTACATATATTTTTATAGCCAATATGATTGCAATATTAAATAATCAAATTGGTTATACTATCATATCATGGTTTTTTTATGTGCGCCCTTTTGTTTGAGGCCTTTTTTGTGATAAGCCCCCAGGTGCTCATTTTGCTCGTTGGCGTCCATTAGCTCATTATTCAAGCTTACGTCCGGCTCACCCACACACTACCACTAACTATTAAAAAACAAAAAAAAAAAACATTTGCATACACTATCAGAAATTAGGCACATCTTAGGCCCACTCACGCAAGTCTTTATTGGCTTGAACTATTTATTTTTTGCTTGTTCAGCTAAATTTACATTTCAATTGACCGAATTTATTGCATTTATATCTTGTTTCCATGGGACTGTCTCATTCGCACTCTCACTCCTCTCCTGTCATTTCAACTGTCAACTTTCACTCGTACGCATTGTTTTTTTTTTATTATTATTTTTAGACCTATGTATGTATGTAGAGGTGTGCATGTGTTGCGCAGTAAAGGAAAATATCTTTATAAGTATGAGGCTTTAAATTGAGATAGTTTTTATGGATAACTGTTTAATTTGATAACTGTTTAATTTAAGAAGAATTCTGGACAAACGCCAAATTTTTTTAAACTTTTTTGTACATATTCCATATTTTTTTCGTAGTATACATGCATGATTGTTAAATTAAGTTAAAATTTTCTTATACAAAATATAATCTATAAAATGCATATTATACGGTTAAATTCCATTGACTTAATTTTATAATATATGGTGATAGACAGTTTCGTTAGCATCGTTAACATCGATTAACTAATTTTATTCCAAATCGTTTGATAGATTAGAGCAGTTAACAAGAAGTTGATAACTTAATTAGGATAAACTTTTAGGACCATCGCTGTTTTCATTTTTTAAATATAAAACATTTTAAAAATCTGCCTAATTGGAAGTCTAGATCATAATTCTTTCAAACAGCAGTTTTATCTATCCGTTAAATTCAGTTTTGCTGACTAAGGCCAGTGCCTTATTATTATGGGCTTACTGATTGCCAAAGCTAAATCACCGCGAAGACGGAAACTAATTTGTTTATTTGAATGCCCACTCAAATGGTGGCGATTTACCTTAAACAACAATGAAATTGTTTGTTTCAGCGAAAAGGCTGTAAATCCATTTTGCAGATATAAACATAACGTAATCTGAGAAAAATTATTTTGTAAATAAACGGATCGGAGATCAATTACATTCGATTGAATCAAATGAAATGAGATACTTTTCGTCGGCTATCTTGAAAATGTTCTTTTCAAGATCAGCTTCCAATACAATTATATAAGTCGTAGATAACCAGATATAGCGAACCTTCGTCTCGTTAGCACCTTAAGGTTAAGATAGTTTTTTTTCTAAAATTTATATAAATAAAATAAACAGTTTTTATATATTGAAGTGTCTGAAGTGAACGTAATGTTAAGTGAGAGTGTAACCTGTAAAAAATACTCGATAATGAAAGCAAACTGTGCAAATACAACAGCCGCTTGGGTTCCGCTCGCGATTCCGGCCAGGTAAATAAATGATGACATTTTTTTGTTAAAAATTTATGAAATTCGATTTTCTGTTTCTCGTCCTCACTTGTAGGTCGAGGAGCATAGGTTGTAATTGTGAGAAGGAGGCGGCTGGCGGTGCTAGGCAGGCAATTAACCCACACAAACCCGTATACGAGTTTACATTTTTGAGTTGATTTTAATTGCACTTCGTTTTTGTTTTGCAGCCGCCTGCCGCCTGCAGCCTGCCAGCCAAAGCCAAGAATTCCACATTACCAAACACCTCACACTGCATTGCGCAACATTCCCAAGTAAAGCTGCCATGAGTTAAGATCAAGATGCGAGTCCAGGACCTGCCGCTTGCCATCGCTTTAATCGGCGCTTGTTTGCCGCTAACCGCCGCCTGCTCATCGCGTGCCATAGCCAAGCCGCGGCCCACAGCTGCACCGATCCTGCCGCCGGACAATGTGGAGATATCCACGACGCCGAGGCCGAATGTTACCTTTCCGATCTTCGCCTGTCCGCCCACATATGCCGCCTGGTATTGCCTAAACGATGCCACCTGCTTTACGGTGGAGATCCACAACGAAATCCTGTACAACTGCGAGTGCGCCTTGGGCTTCATGGGGCCCCGGTGCGAGTACAAGGAGATAGATGGCTCCTACCTGCCCACCAGGAACCGTGTGATGCTGGAGAAGGCCAGCATTGTGAGCGGAGCCACACTGGCGCTTCTCTTGATGGCCATGTGCTGTGTGGTCCTGTACCTGCGACACGAGAAGCTGCAGAAACAGAAGCTGCACGACGGCACCACAGCAACAACCACAACGACCGACGGTGGTTGTCAGAACGAGGGAATGGACGAGGTGGATGGCCTGCGACCCCTGCGCCCCGTGAGACGTCCCTTTGGCCCCTGCCGCATCCTATCGCTGGAGGAGGCTCACCTCCAGGCGGTGGCCTCCAATCGCCCCAGGCACTGCAACTAACACTCCCAATCGCCAATTAATAAGCCAGGCTGCTAATTTGTTTTTGAATGTCTAACATGTCCAACTGTTTATTTTAATTGCTACCACAAAACTATTCTTTTAACCATCCAATTGAGATGGCGAAAGCTCTAGTTTTAAGTGCCTACTGACGTGCCTCTAAAAATTTAGATCAAGTATTAAAAAAAACGACAACTAATTGCTCAGAGAGAGAGATGAAATGAAATCTAGATATAATGCAATGCAATTTTGGCAGCTAGCCGCCCATTTATTTATTATACACCTAATATTATTTAACGACGCGTGAACTATTAACGTTAATAAAAGCGAGAACTAAACAACAAGCTATACTTTTAATTTGGATTGGAATTGTGATGGAATTGAAATAGAGTTACATGTATACCTATTTATATATTTAACCTATTCCGATTCTGTAAAATTCTTCTGAAAATTATTCAGAAACAATTCTCTCTAAATTCAGCATGTATTTAATTATATTTTGCAGTTGCATGAAATATCAGGAGGTTTAATTAAAGCTGTAAGTTACATAGATAAATTATATAACTAAGGGGGACGAAAATATTCAATTTTAATTTATTAATTTAATTTCATTTAAAAGATTTTTCAATGCCAATTAGGGAAATGGATAATTAAATTTAATTTAGGTAGACATGTACATCTAATTTATCTGACTTGAGCTGTCAAAAAAAGACAGCTAATATATTCTAACCCCAGAAGCACTTTATTAACTAATCTTATTGATTTTTGTATCCCAATTTCCAGTCATGCCGCACAACAACCAGCCATCGCCCGGGGACGATCAATTGGGACCGCCAAAGGCGGACTTCAGTGCCCCACCGCCGTACGAGGCGAACGTGGGCCATGGCCAACAGGTGGCACTGCCGGCTCAGATGTCAACGCTGGCCCTAGCCACACCCGATCCCGGCCAGATGCAGATGCAGATGCCGATGCAGGTGCAGCTTCCGGGCCAGGCGGATCTAATGAATGCACAGCTGCCGCCGGAGATACACGGGAAGCTGCCCACCTACGAGGAGGTGCAAATGGAAAAGTCGCTAAACGGAGAGCTGCCGCCCGCCTTTTTGACGCTGCCCTCCTCGCAGCAGCTTCCGCCTCCGCCGAATCCGCTGCTGCCGCCAAATCCGCTGCGCGATGGAGCCGCTGCTGTGCGATCCGCTCAGCCGGCGCTCACTTTTATCGCCATCGATGCCAGTGATCCGGAGAACAGCCTGTCGACCACGGACAACTTGCTCGGCACGGACATCATGTTCATCACGGCCTTCATTGTGGCGTTTCTCTTCAACTGGATCGGCTTCCTGATGCTCACCTGTTTCTGTCACACAATTGCCGCCCGATACGGAGCACTGTCGGGCTTCGGACTGTCCCTGGCCAAATGGACGCTGATCGTCAAGCACTCGACGGACCTGGCCTCGCACGAGAACTCCTGGCTCTGGTGGCTGATCTGCGCCTTTGGCTTCCTGATCAGCATACGCGCTTTAATTCAGTATGTGAGCATCAAGCGATCGTGGCGCCTGCTCTCCGCCTCCGCCCAAGAACGGCTGCTATTCTTCTACTAGGTGCGCCGGGTGGCTTTCAATTGGCTACCATGTAAATACGTTGTGGGTGGCTAGGAAGCTCGAATCTTACCCGTTCCCAACACACCCAGAATTCCCCAGGAACCCCGGCACACAAAACATAAACAAAATCAATGCGAACTTATTTCGGAGAGTTTGCGAAATCTCTGAGGGTTTGAAAGTATGCCATTAAATGTATTAGTCATGTCCTACTTCAATATAAATCGAAGTAATAAGAATGTACAAAACTATTCTTTCATAAAACCATTTCATTTTGGGGCGAAATGCCTATACTTTAATGTCAGAGAACCAAATTGGATTGCTGGCTAGTCCAAAACTGTATTAGAATCCTATAAATGTTCTTTTGGAAACGAAATGTATTGCATACTTTAAGCACCACCTTTACGATATCAAAATCAGTTAGGCTTTGTTAAAAGGATGGTACACCGTTTACAAACCCCTTTAAGATTTGTGCGAACCTTTCTAGAGATTTCGTGAGCGCCCTGAGCTGTGGGTTAGTGTTTTCTCTAGTTTCTATGTTAAATAGCGCAACTTAGTCCACGGAGCCGGCAACTGTAGCATAATGACGTTAACTATGTGTGTTGAATGGTGAAAGGCGGATGCTTCTTCGCCTGCACCCCACAATCGATTATAATTGTATATGTATGTGAAATGTGTATGGATATATCACCCTTAATAGATCCTCTCCACACCCTTACCAAATTCCCCTTAGGCCATTTAGTGGCGCCCATGCACTTCAAACAAAGACACAAAACAAACCAAAAAAAAAAAAAAGAAATAAGAAGAAATATGAAAGGTCGAAGCTGAAAATATGCCACACATATTTTTTTGTTGAACCTACTTTACGCTGTGGTACTTAATTAATTAACTACACAAGAGCCAGCAGTAATAAGAATGCTAAACACACAAAAAACAACTATTGCTAGTACATATGATTATTGCCTATTATAACGTTTACAATTAATATGTTTAATCCCTTTGTATGTAAATCAAACGATGCATATGCATTGCAAGGGCGCAGAGTAGCAGGATCTGCGCCAGTTTTATGCAAATTTAATAAAATCGAATGTTGTCATTCAAGTAATGGACTTGGATTTTTTATTTTAGTTTGTGGCTTGGATTTTAGAAAAAAAGAACCATCAGAAATCCCTAGCAACTAAAGACGGTTGGTTAAGAACATTTTATAACGAAAAAAATAAAAAGGATTTTGATGGGAAAAGATTTCTGCGACACCTCCAATAAAAGACAATTTCCATGTTCCTGCTTAATCATTTTGTTTTTATTAAAAACTTAAACTTTAAAAACTTTTTAACGCTGTTTTAAATTTTATAAAAATTAATGCATATTTCGAATTTATTTCGTAAATTTTCATAGCAGTTTTCGTACAAAATAATTTTTTCCGATTAAGCTATACAACAACATTAAAGGATCAGTTGGTCAAAATATAGACACATAAACCCAACCCGTTTATATGTATTTTCAAATATTAATTTTAAAACATTGCTTAACATAGTAGGCTTTGCTTCTCATTTCCAACACTTAAGTTAAGTTTTGTTTGTAAAATTTCATTCTTGCTCCTCATCTCAACCTCTAAGGCTCGATACATTCGCTTTCCTAAACTGTTTTCGAAATATAGTGAAGTCCTGCGACAAAAAAATTGTGAATTTTACTCTAACGCTCGACCACCACATTCGCTTTCCCAAACTGTCTCCGAGAAACGTTAAAGAAATTTGTAAATTTCATCGTCCAATACAGAAGTCCAATAGTCCTCGAGTGAAAAAGTTAGTAGTGCTTAGCAGGATGGCTTATAACGTTCAGGAAATTCCCACATTCAAGTGCGTGCTCGTCGGCGATGGCGGTACCGGAAAGACAACTTTCGTAAATCGCCACATGACCGGGGAGTTTGCGAAGAGTTACGTGGCTACGCTGGGCGTGTAGATGCATCCGCTGACTTTCCACACCAATCGAGGGGCCATTCGATATAATGTTTGGGACACCGCCGGCCAGGAGAAGGACCAACAAAGATGGTTACGTAACTATTAAAATAGTTACGTGTATTTGGTTTTTGCTTTGGGTGTGTGTCCTTGCTAATTGTTTGTATTTTGTTGTTGTGGAATAACTATTTACTTAGTAGAATTGACAATTTTGCTGCTTTGGGCCTATTTGACAATTATTACAGTTGATTTTACCAAGTTTTTTTTTTTGGGTGTACGAAGTGGTAGATTTTTTTTTGTTAACTGAAAACTCGCGGAGTAGTTCCAATGCATTTTTATCTATTTTCGTGATTGCAATATTGAAATGACCACATCTTCCTCTACAGTATTACGACATTTCTGCCGAATCGAACTACAACTTCGAGAAACCATTCCTTTGGATGGCGCGCAAGCTGATTGGTGACCCCAACCTGGAGTTCGTTGCCATGCCAGCCCTGCTGCCGCCCGAGGTCAGGATGGACAAGGATTGGCAGGCGCAAATCGACCGGGACTTTCAGGAGGCTCAGGCGACCGCCCTGCCCGACGAGGACGATAGTCTAGTTAAAACAAGCCGAAGCTTATATACCCTTGCAGATAAAGTAATGCTCACTCGGTGCAGTTCCAGGGATTCCAGATTCAGCGTTTCTATTTTTGAATTTTGTTTTTAAGTAGTCAAGAATTAAAACGCCTACTTCCTACAAAGTAACAATGAATTTTCTTTTATATGTTTAACTATTCCCATGGGAGCCTTAAGATATAGTGGTCCGATCCGGCTCGCTCCGACATATGTAAAAGTTTCATTGCGATAGCTTTAAAACTGAGAGACTAGTTTGCATAGAAACGGACAGACGGACAGACGGACATGGCTAAATAGACTCGTCTATTGGTGCTGGATCAAGAATATATATACTCTATGTGGTCGGAAACGTCTCCTTCACTGCGTTGCAAACATCTGACTGAAATTATAATACCCTCTACAAGGGTATAAAAATGTAAAATGCCAATAATCATAACTGAGGAAAAAATCATTTTTAAATGTCAGGATCAGGGTCAATCATATGCTAATATAGGGAACTATGTGCCCAGAAGTGGTTTTTACCATTCCGATCCCTTTACGGCGTTTTAACTGTGCCAAAATGCAAGGCACACAGCCCGACCTCTGGGCTTAAGAGACCAGATAAGCGAAAGGATCAAGAAAAGGGATTGTGTCAACCCTTACATTTTATCAGCACAGATCGAAGTTTAGGATAGGAAGGACATTTGCAAGGATATTCAAACATCAGCCTTTCAAAAGGCCCTGCAATGTGCCAACTCTTTTTTTTGCAGTTAGAAAAAATTGATGTATTTTGAAGGTTAACTCTCCGAGTCCTTAAGTCTATAGAAAGGATTGATAGATAAGGTAAAAATGTTCTAAAAATCGAGTGGGATACTAAAGAATCCATTTTCGTACACAGCCTATGTAAAAAAAACAAGAGAGAACGCCATAGTCGGGTGCCCCGACTCAGAAAGGTAATTGCTACTCAGCTAAAGGGAGTGCGAAGGAGTTGGGGATAAAAACTTTGATCCGCGGTAACTTTTTAACGAATGGTCCGATTTAAAAAATAAACACCATAAAACTGCATTTTTACTTTTCCGAAAGATTGAAATTTTTAAAATCGTATATCTGCGATTGTGGGCGTTAGAGGGGGCGTGGCACCCTTTTGAAACAAACTTGCGCTGCGTAGGAACCCACAGAATTTGCATGCAAAATGTCAATCTTCTAGCTTTTATAGTTTCCGAGATCCCAAAGTTCATACGGACAGACAGACAGACGGACAGACGGACAGACGGACATGGCTAGATCGACTCGGCTAGTGATCCTGATCAAGAATATATATACTTTATAGGGTCGGAAATGCTTACTTTTAGCTGTTACATACTTTTGCACGAATACAATACACCCTTTTACTCTACGAGTAACGGGTATAAAAACAGGGTTATGTCAATAGTCCCACCCTAGTGTCAATAGGCTATTAGCCGAACTGAATACTAGGCTTTTGGCTTTGACCCCGGCTAAACCTAAACACAGTGGAGACAAAAACCAACCACCTTTGTATCCAAAGCGTACAAAAACATCGATGGAAAATCTGCACCTCTACAAAGTTATCGACAGCTAATGGTCTATTTACACTGGGGTGGAGTTATGGAGTTATGAGGTTATTGACATAACCCTGTTTTTTTTACATAGGCTGAGTATAGGCAACTAGATGTGAGCAAAAGTGAGGTACTTTTAGGGTCTTTGGAGTATTTTTTGTATTTTTCGATATATTTTGTATTCATTTCCTATCGGGGAAGGTCCATCCCTTGTCAAATAAACAACACAAACACCAAACTCTTGTTTTTTTGAGTAATCGGGTTATTGGATTACTCGATAGGTTACCCCACATAGTGTGACTAGACTATTATCTTAGAGCTGCAAAAACATCGAAGGTACCCGCATCGATAGTTTTGATAGTTTGCGGAGTTAACCTCGATACTATCGCGATAGTATCGCTCATACATAAACAGTAGGGGTCTTTTAGAAAATTATTTTATGAAATTAAAGCAATTATGGAAAATATCCATTTTTTAATGAGATCTTTTTAATACGTATCCATACATAATATTATAATATATATATATTATATTATGTGTGACATATGGATCAGTAATCAGTGATCCATTTTGTCTGCTGAACTCTTGCGATAAATTTCAATGACGTAAAAGTAAGAAACAGTGCGCGCGCAATCTAAAAAAAATATTTTTTTTTATAAAAATCAAAAATGGCTGGTCAATTATACAGGGTATTCCCTAAACTGTTAAATTGCTGAATTTGTTAAAAATTCAACAGAAAATTTCAGCAATTAAGGGAACGACCCAAAATGGTTCCTGTTGAATTTTCAAACAGCGGAACTTAAAGCATGTCAAATTTGATTTACTATTGCTAGTTACTGCCTAAAATCGTTACCAAGGTAAAAAGAACCACAAATATGCTTCCTAAGCTGATTTTAAATAAATAATGCGTACTGGTGATACTAAAATGTTACAGAGTGGCCACGACTTTTAAAAAAAGGTGACAACTCTTGCTTTTCAGCAATTCAACAACATTTTCAACAGCCCCGAGGCTGTTGAATTGCTGAAATTTCTGAAAGTTGACTTTGTATGGAACCGCTGATTAAAAGCTGACCAAAATTCAACAGTTCCGGGAGTACCCTCATAAAGAATTCCACCGAATTGATGGTTTTTTAAAACTATCGTGATAGTCGGCGGGCAACCATCGATACTATCGATGGTTACATCGATTTTTTGCAGCTCTAACACCCTAGTCAACGCATACGTCATTAGATTTTTTTCGTTTCATCAACATACATAACTGACACTTACGTATACATGACACTTACGTAGCACGTAAGTGACACTTACGTTTTGACACGTTGCCCGAAATCGCGTGGGATTTTTTAGGGGAAAGCAAAATGCCCATCTGGCAACCCTGAGTCGTGACAAGTATTCAATCTTTTCAATCATTCAATTTTTTTCGTCGTTCGGGTCGGTGCGAAGTTTTCAGGTAGCGAACTTTTCCACGCAGGCGGCCATCTTGCTGAAGTGAGGAAAACTATAGTGCAATAGCTGAGTAATTGACAAATCGCCGTTGCAATTCGTAAGTTTGCCAATATATTTGCCGTTTGCGTAGTTCCTTTGTGCTTTGCTTGTGTGCTGGTGAGGGACTAACGAAAATTGTGTGTGTGTGTATCTGGGGGCAAGTTTTTCTTTCGATCCCCGGGCATCTGAAAATAGTAATTATTGATTTTCCTGGGCCGCCTTGCATGTATTTGTGGATAAAGTAATGAGATAATCGGGTAATTGCTTTTTTACGAGGGCCTTGAGTGTTTTTTTTGTCGTGATGTGATTCGATTGGGGGTCTGGAATTATAGTGGGGCTATTTGCCGAGGTTTACTACAATTTAGCTCAATTTATTGGTGCAAAAACATGATTTTATCGCTGGGGAAATGGGGCTTCATCATTATTTTCTGTATTTATCTCTGTCGCCCTCTCTCTCGCACCCACATGGCCGGCCGGCTTTCCGACTGAATCAATTACTTATACACACGCACTGTCTGGGCCGCCATCTTTTTTCCACTCTGAGAACCCATTCCAGGGTTTTTACCTCTTTTTACCTGGCCAAAAGCAAGGGCATTGATGTGTTGGTGTCGCACAAACCAGTTTTAATAGTTATTAATGTAACCTGCTGACTGTAGCGCCAAAATTGTTCCCATTTCCTTTTCATTTCCCCGTCTCTTTTCATTCTTTGTTTGTCGGGCTGTTGGTGTGTGTATACGCACGCTGGGTTGTATTCCGGTGTTTTAGGGGGTTCAAGAACTACCCGCAGAAAAGAAAACCATGATCAGGGCTTACTAACCAAAAGAAATTAATATTCCCGCTTGCATCTCAACATTTGTTTCGTTCTTTGTTTGTGCCGTTTTACTTTCAGCTTGTTTTAAGTAATTTGCTCGCTTAAATACAAATCCTACATTACACATCCCATAAACTCTCCCTCAAAACCAAAACCCATCAAAATTATGGTCAGGTATGCTGCACATCAACCCCGAAAATCCCAAATTATTTATGTATCTCATGTTCCCAGACTTGTATTCCTTTGTAAAATTGTATTTTTCCAGGAAACTCTTAGAATGTTCAAGAAATGTTTGATAAAGTACAGAAAATCTTATGATATATTTTAAATTTTCATTTTAAAAAAGTTTGTATTTTACTATTTAGTGCTAGTACTAAACCCAACAAAAAGTTGTCCAAAACAAAAAACTTCATATGATACAACGACTTTTTGTTTTGTACTAGCCCTCAGGTACACATTTTTAAATATCCCTATTAACATTTTTGTACGAAAAAAAGTAAAATGAAAATATTTCATAAAGACCTGGAAAAGTATAAATTTATTGATCAACATTTCCCCCATATAACCATAAATCGGAAAGTCTTACTGATGAGTTTCTCCAATCTTTTTGCAGCGTAAAGGTCAACGGAAATCCTCAGAATCGCTTAGGAAACAATAACCCAAAGGTCAACGGCAACATGGCATTCCGTGGCAACCAGAACCGCAATCGCAACTTCGGAGGCGGCAACAACAACTATGGCGGACCCATGGGCACCAACCGAATGGGCGGCATGAACATGTCGCCTTGGGAATCGCAGAATCCCGGTGGCGGACAATTCGGCAACAACATGCGCCAGGGCGGCGGTCAGATGAACGCCCAGGCCATCAACTTGGCCAATAATCTGCTGAACAACCTGTTCAGGAACCAGAATCCACCATCGCTTCTCGATTTGCCCCGCGGCGGCGGAGGCATGGGAAATCGCAATCAACGCGGCGGCCCGGTATGTACAAAAGTTCAATTTTCCCCCACCAAATAAGTTGACAATGCCAACCGAATGAATTGTTATATTTATCTATGTTATTATTATTTCACGGTTCGTGTAGTGCGAATCGGACTTCTGTGGTGGAGATGTAAATATATAGATAGAAAAACGAAAGTTCCTTTGATTAAATTGTATAATTCTTAACTCATAGGATAGAAATATTTTAAGAGAAGAGTAAGCTTGAAAATATTTGTGAATTACCTATTTTTCCTATGTCAAAATAATCCGTATTTGTATTTTAAAGCCTAGTACTCACTTCAATCAAAAAGGCAACGAAACGAAAATTTCTATACAAAAATGGCAGGCCGAAAATTTCGTGATCAAAACTTTGTATGGAGATTTTCATTTCGTAGGCTTTTCGATTGAAGTGAGTATTAGGCCTAAAGTATAACAAAGTGTCTGTCCGTTTCATAAAATTATATTAGACAACATTCCAAATCACTAGTTTCAATAAATCAATGTATTTATAAAATGCCTATAACTCGCACTCCACAACAGAACCGTTTATTTTGTGTTTATTTACCTTTAGTTAGATTGTTATATTGCCAAACGTAGCTAATGCTTTTCCTTTAAGTGATAAACTACAAAGATCCAAAATCTAATCGTAGCTTGTAGTTTACTAAAAACCAACAACAGAAAAGACACAAATTAGCCAAAAAGAATATTGTAAAAATATAATGAGAACTTTGTGCAGTGTAGTCAGGGTTGTAAGAGGAGGATGGATGTGGTAGACGAAGGTTTTCATTATAAAAACGCATTTATTCCATTTAAAATGCAATACTTTTTTAGTTCTGTAGAAACTGCACAAAACGAAAAAGAACCTGATTATTAAACAGAAAAAAAGAAACGAAATTTATATAATACACACGCATTGATAACGAAATGTACCTATAAAAACATGTACCGCCAACACTTGTTCCACTTAACGATGAAAAGAGTATGATGATGATCTCTATATGTCAAGATTGAATCATAAGTAATTTATATGCAATAATTCTCTTACTAGATGTACTTAAGCATTTAATTACCTTTTTACCATATTTATAATTCGATTATTATCCGAAAATCCATTGCCAAGTCAACCAAACATTTCTTGGCTGGACTCTATTTGCCACAACGCTTTTCTAATTTATCCATTATCTATTTTTATTCTCTCTTCCAAAACCAAAAACAAAAATGCCAAACTCAAAAATTCGATGCTTTTCAATACACCTCAAATATCGAATATCGAAAACGCATCGTCTTGCATATTTCGAATGATGCATTCCATATTGTTGTTGCTGCTCCGGCATATATACCTGCTGTTATTGTTGTTGTTGCTGCTGTCGTTGTCGTTGTTGTTGTTGCTGTTGCTGTTGTCGTTGCTGCTGTTGCGTGTTGTTGTTGCCGTTGATGTTGCCTTTTCCCATTTGCAATTGCTATTTCTATTGCAATCGACGAAAATCAATTTCCCAACCAAAAAATGAATTCCATTGACGGCCAACAATATTTTCGAAAAACAAAATAAAATTGAAAAATATAAAATGCAACGCGCACACACTCAACACACACACACGCGCGATGCACACACAATGTGGCCAATATGCGAATCTCCACCAACGATGCGATACTCTATACTATATGATGCTTCCCGTGCGACGCCACTGATTGATTGACCGATTGCTCGATCGATTGATATATTGATCGCATTGCAATCTTCTAATCTGCTCTGCTCTGAAACCGAAACTGATCCGATCTGGTACTGGTACTGCTTGATGGTGCAACATAATTACATCCAAAAAAAAAAACCATGCAAAATATGTAATACCTATTAATATCTAATGTCTAATGCAAATTCATCGCCAATTCTTCTTCGACGTTCCTGCCTCTGAAACTCAAAAATCAAAAATCAAAATCCGATTTCCATTTTCAAATGCCACCCGCCGCCACACGCCAACGAATAAATATATATATGCAATATATATTCAACTATCCCCGTCGACTGATTGGCCGCCGCAACTGCCCCGTCGATCTGACCGAAATGACCAAAATATATACCCATGTGCTCTATGTGCCACTACATTTATATATATTTAACTATATATCAAACATCTCTGTAACGATTTATCCTATACCCGCAATTATCAATTATCTGTTCAATTTGATTGCTCCGCCCCCCACAAAAACATTGTAAATGGCCAACCGCGCCATATTGTCTCTGATCTTTCGGAAATATGCTCTATGAATATTGTCTCTGTTTGTAAATCAAAACGAAATCAATTCACATATATGCCCCATGTGTGCATTCGTGCATTCGGAATTGTGATAAAATGTTATTGTTAATCCTAAATGATAAACTAAACAATATATAGATGGTCAGTCGCGGCGGCGGTGCCGGCAATCGTCTCAATAACCGTCGTGGCCAGGGAGGTGGCTTCCAAAATCGTGGCGCCACTGGTAGTGGACCCAAGCCCCCGCAAAAGCAGGGCGGCGGCGGTATTCGCAAGCAAAATGCTTTTGATCGTGCCAAGAAACTTTTGGCTAAAAATGCCAACCAAAATAAAAAGAAGGAACCCACTCCTGGCGAAAAGAAAATCGAGAGGTAAGACTTACTACAACTTTTCCAAAAAAAACCAAAAACCACAACAAAAAGAATACATTTTTTTGCTGCCCACCAATCGAAAGGATTGATTTCTTTCACTAAAACCAAAACCAAAACAAAAAAAACGAACTCAGCAGCGCAAATATATTATATAAACCGTTTTACTACTTAAGTACTTAGGCATTCAAATTCTCTAATTGCGTTTCCTCATACATCTCTAAAAAGTATATTTAATTAGAATTAGTCCTTCATTAGGGATATTACCTTTTTTGATGCTGTTTATATTTCTGTGTGTATGTGGTTAATGTGGGCGGGCCACGCCCATTTGGGTAGGGAATCGAAAATCTATAGTTGTAAATATTACCCAAATCTATACAATTTTTTTTTAAATATATATTTATTTCAAAAAAAATAGATTTTAATATGTAAGATTGGGCTTTACTATTTTGCGTTTTGTGTACAATCTAAGTTTATTTTTGAAGTTTTTTAAGTTAAAAAGGAGAGAAGCAATGGAGTTTTATGATAATTAACTAATGTTCATCTGGAAAAATTGAATTCTCGATGAATTTAATATCTCCGCAATAATTATGTGGAGCTTTAAAAATTTTTTTAATTATCTCTCCTTTTTAATTTCTAAATATATCATCAACTCATATTTTAAATAACCTAAAGAAACTATAATCATGATTTTAAGATATAAGTACAAAAAGAAATATGCTGTAAATATTTTGAAATTTCTTTGTAATAACATTTTAAATAAATTGCTTAAATAGTTGAGACTAATACGCGACAACTTTTGTCACTCGTTAAATTTATGGCATATTCCTTTTTGGCAAATCATTCATATTCACTTTCAAAACGCATCAAAAACATAGCTAAAGATATTAACTATTGTATGACTCACCTATCGCCACCTGTAATGTACGTATCATAAGTATAAATTGCAGCGAGAATCATTCTCTACCTACCTCTAATATTGTATTCTCTTCCCTAGAGCCAGACCAGACGCCTCCCCGTCTATACACCTTATATATTTCACAACTAATGAATTTACCTTTCTTTATTCCTTCCCCAAAAAAAAAACCAATGATCTCTGATCGAACTCTATAGCCCCACCAAGGAGTCGCCCTACGCTAGTGTGCCGAACGACATGTTCTACTGTCATCTGTGCAAGAAGCACATGTGGGACGCCAACTCGTTTGAGAACCACATCAAGGGACGCACCCATCTGATGATGCGCGAGGGTATCGAGGAGAGCTATCGCCTCAAGGCCAACATGATCCGCCAGGAGGCCAAGATCGCCGAGCAGCTTAAATCCATCGAGTTCGACCGTTTGAAGCGCATGGGCAAGAGCAAGCAGCGCCAGTTGGACTACTGCACCATGTGCGACTTGAACTTCCACGGTCACATCTCGACCCATCGCAAGTCGGAGGGGCATTTGCAGCTGAAGAAGTTCCTGCATCCCAAGTGCATTGAGTGCAACAAGGAGTTCGCCACTCGCATCGACTACGACACACATTTGCTGTCCGCCGAGCATCTGAAGAAGGCCGCCGAGAGCAACACGAAGGTGGGAGAGCGCAAGCGCCAGACCCTGCCCATCAGCACCGAGGAGGAGGAGACCCGCGATCTTCGTCTGCCCCAGAAGCGCAAGAAGAAGCCGGCCAAGAAGGAGGGCGACGCGGCCGCCGATGGCGAGGGCAAGAAGGAGGGAGCCGGCGATGGTGAGGCCGCGGAGGGCGATGAAGCCGAGGGCGATGAGGCCAAGGAGGGCGAGGAAAACGCCGACGAGACCAAGGAGGGCGAGGAGCTCAACGAGAGCCAGGAGGAGGAGGAGGTGGCCCTGCCCGTGGATCCCGAGGACTGCATCCTTGACTTCACCGACGGCGACGAGATTCCCAGCGAGGTGGACACCCGCCTGCCCAAGTACAACTGGCAGCGTGCCGTCGGTCCCGGCCTGATCTCCAAGCTAGAGTGCTACGAGTGCTCGGTGTGCTCGAAGTTCTTCGACACCGAAGTGACCGCCGAGATTCACTCGCGCACGGCCACCCATCACCGCAACTTCTTGAAGTTCATCAACGAGAAGTCGAGCGACACCAAGATCGCCCAGAAGCGTGCTGCTGCCGCGCTGGAGGAGAATGAGCGCAAGAAGCGCAAGGTGGAGGAGTCAGAGGCTCCGGCCACCGAGGGCGCCGCCGAGGAAGCCACCGAGGGAGCCGAGGGTGAGCTGTACGATCCATCGGAGGCCACCGGCGATGACGACGATGTCGAGATGGTGGAGGACAATGCCGAGGGAGAGGGCGAGGGCGACGAGGAGGTCGAGGGCGAGGGTGAGGGCGAAGAAGGCGGCGCCGGCCAGGATAACGGGGAGGAGGAGATGGAGGCCCAGGATGAGCAGGAGCAGGAGGCTGAGCCGGAGCCCGAACCGGAGCCATCTCCAGCCAAGGCGGCGGCTCCCGTTGAAGCAGCGGCTCCCGTTGCCAAGACCCCAGCCAAGACTCCGGCCAAGGCAGCTGCTCCGGCTGCTGCTGCAACGCCCGCTGCTGCAGCGGCGGCGACGCCGGATGCATCGCCATCGCCGGCCAAGAAGGCAACTCCCGCTCGCGCTGCCGCCGGACCCAAGGCCACTCCGCAGCGCCAACGCGCCCGTGGTCGCTACAACCGCTATTAAGTAGACGTCGGAGGAATTCGTAATTTAATATAACACATAAACTTAAACTCTACACAAGAAACAAATATATACATTCACGCCCAGGAGGAGGATGATGAACAGATCAAATCGATCTCTTCCCGCAATTTGACATTTGCATCCCAATTTGCATAAAAACTGAATGAGAGGAAACTGAGAAGAAGACGACAGGCAACAGTTGAATACATTGTGTAACTGAAGACGGAACTTCTTGATATACTGTGACGAGGGAGAATACAAACAACTTGATTGAATCGATTTAAATTTGAACTATACGCAATTCCCCCTACCAACACTGCATACCATACCAGCCAACCAACCATTCAACTTATGTAATCATAAAAATTTTAAAATAAACAAAGAAACAAAAGTAGTTGTAAAACAAATGCGATTCCTGTTTGTTTTGGTCGAGGGAAATGGAAATTAGCTTTCGGTCTGTTGGGCAATGATGTGCAGTAGCCGAATTCCGGAGGCTGCACGGATTGGGAATGTAATTAGTCGGGGAAAATAAAGATATGTACATTTACATTCCTGTCGGATTGCCATTTGATAGATGGTTTGGCCTAATGAAGGATGTACTTTCTCAGCTGTACAATGTTTTCATTTTTGAAAGTTCGTATAGAATCTTAACATTTCCTGGCACATACTATACCCTTCTTTTTTTAAAGTAAAAAGGCTACATTGTATTAGTCCCTTTGGGAGGTGCACTCAAAACATTATTCGCCCTGAATTTTAGAAATTTGCTTCACTGGCAATTTTTTCTATATTTCAGGAAAATTTCTTATATTTAATAAATTTTGATTAATTTGAAGAACATTTTTTTACCAGTAGAAAATGTTTATTATTTTAAGAATAAAATCGCCAGTGACGCAAATTTCTATAATTCAGGGCGAATAATTTTTTGAATGTGGAAGGGTTTTCCACTATAGTATATTAATTCTTGATCAGGATGAAACTATAATAGCTAGAACATTTCTCATGCAAATTCTAGAGGTTCCTGTTCAGTTCATCAAAGTGCTACGTCCACAATATTCCGTAACGACCGAAAAAATATTTTTCCAAATGAATCCAATTCCGGAACCCCTTAAATCAAAATATATATATTCTTGGATACTATACATTCACACATAAGCGGTATATTTTATTCCACAAATCGCCTATCGATTCTGAGATTATGTGCGCTGAGCATACATATAAGGAAAGCCTTGATATGGTGTGATACAAAGTAGAGTATATTATTTACAGCTTACGAAACTACGAGGCGCTACTCCTTAGAGACTTTTTTTTTAAGAGGCGTAAACGATAGTTGAGTGAGATCCCATTGAGCCGGGACATGGGACTAAGTACTTGGGTGCAATATGAGGATCGGTCGGAGTCAGTTAAACTCCAGAGTATTCGCCTCCGTCATCGTAGTGCGCATACGGCTCTGGTCGCTCTGGGATCGGCGAAGTCCACCCGGACGCCATCCGCTCCTCCACCGCTTGATGCAGCCCAACAAGGACCAATTGATGGACTTGGATCGACTTAGCACATAGACATACGGATCCGAGGTAAAGTGCAAGGCCGTCAAGACGTCGGCGATGAGGAAGAATTTATTCGTTGCGGGCACCCGATCTGGGGCTATGGCCAATGGGATGGCAATCTTAAAAAAGGATACAATAAATATTTTAATTTTAAAGGAAATAATACGGTTTCATTAAGAACTTGAATAAATAAGAAATGTTTTTTTTTCTTTTTGGCGTCTGGTATAAAAGATCTTATAAGTTACAAAAAAGCATGCTTTAATAACACAGGTCGACAACATCAGGACTTTTTCTTGGCCCAAGAATAAACGCTACAAAACCTGAAAGAATTTTAGCTGTAGATTACTACCTCATACTTGGAAACTTTCCATCACGTCGAAGTTTTGAGAAATCCGTGGTCAAAGTTCCGAATTTTCGATTGTTAGGCACTTTTTGCGGCTTAATAGTAAGAAAACCTTTCGTAGCCCAGAGCCACAATTTAGCGGAAATGGTACCTTGAACCTTTAACTTCAAGAGTGTCCAATCACAAAGCTGGGCGACCTCTACTTCTTTAGCTACAATGGATTTTACAGAAGTACTTTTTGTCACTTTTTTTCATCTATAGTAGCCTGATATTTTTCTTGTTGAACTGAGACCCATATACATACAATACATTAAAAATATCAGGCTACTATAGATGAAAAAAAGTGACAAAAAGTACTTCTGTAAAATCCATTGTAGCTAAAGAAGTAGAGGTCGCCCAGCTTTGTGATTGGACACTCTTGAAGTTAAAGGTTCAAGGTACCATTTCCGCTAAATTGTGGCTCTGGGCTACGAAAGGTTTTCTTACTATTAAGCCGCAAAAAGTGCCTAAAAATCGAAAATTCGGAACTTTGACCACGGATTTCTCAAAACTTCGACGTGATGGAAAGTTTCCAAGTATGAGGTAGTAATCTACAGCTAAAATCCTTTCAGGTTTGGTAGCTTTTATTCTTGGGCTTTTTTTTTGTCGACCAGTGTAATATGTCCTAAAATATGTTGGATATGTCAAATCCTAATTTAATCAATACCCAGAAAATTATACACTTCATTAATATTTGCAACATACTATATAAGATATAAAAAAAATCTGTAAAATATAATAAAAATAATAATCACAACTACTAAACTACAATAAGCGAGCTTAAGGCCTTTTGCTGCTTTAGCTCTAAAATAAAACCATTGTAAGTTTATAGTTTAACTATAAGTTAAGTAAGCATTAGATAATAATAATAATAATAATGTTGGATATGTTCTTGATATGCAAGATACTTCGAATATGTAAAAACTTCATGGGCTTAATCTTATTATTAACGAATTTAATGAATTTCAATCGAAATTTGATTTTTACAAGTCGTTAAAAATATGATTTTCAATATAATCCAATGTCTACTTATAACCGAATGATAGTCCGAATGATATGAAATTTGGTATGTGGATAGAATATATTAAGACCCATGATATTTATCTCAGACTCACCATCTGTGGCATCCAGCAGATGACGAATGAGATGCTGAGGAAGGCCATCAACTTGGCGAACTTGATCTCCACCGGAGAGGAATCAGTGGCCGCCATCGTAACGCTAACGCTGTGCCGGAATTGCCTCGTCGGTTGGACACCGCGATGGCTGCCACCGCTTCCGGAGCTCAGCTGCGTCTGGTAGAGAGTGGTGCCGCTGCTGCTCTCCGGATCGATGCTAATGGCACTGTTCTTATCCCCCGAGACGAGGTCATAGTGCATGTGCCTCTTGGCCGTTCGAGTTCTTCCGATGACGCAGAGCAAAGTGTGGGCGACGAAAAGGTTGCAGGCCACGATCACAATGCATAGGAGGGTACCTAGAAAAGATCTCTCGCCAAATTAGTAACAATATATAGTATCTGGTATCGATCGGACATTACCGAAGACCATAAAGAGCACCGCGTACGACTTGTTCCACACTCCCTGGGCATCGCGATATCGCATGCACTTAAGCTTTTCCGGATTCGATTCATCCATGTACGCGCCAAACCCAACCAATGGCAGGAACGTGATGACTACGGCCACAATCAGTATGCTATTGATGCTTTTGCGGATCAGCTCGTAGGTGATGTGCTTTGGGAGAGATTTATAACGATTAGATGGACGGATGTGTACGCTTTGTGACTTTTTAATCATAAGACATTTTTTTTAATGTTTTATAAAAATATCAAATAGTAATATCATTTAAAAACTATTCTTTAGTAATAATATTAAATAAAAAATGAATTTTAAAATCGCATGTTATTTTGATACATACATTTGGGAAAGGTCTGCCATTGCCTCAGATTTTTTCAAAACCTTTTACATTCACTTTTTTAATTCAAATATAAGCTGTGACAGTCCTTTAACATTTTCCACCATAAAAGTGGAACTACTTTAAATCTAAATCTAATAAAATTAAAAACGCGCTTAAATTGAATTGAAAGAAGGTAAAATTCTAAATTCCTAACAATATCGAAAAATATAGTTAATTTAACTGTTAGAACACAAGGTGTTTATTTAATCCTGTGTTCCTTCAAATAGGACGAAAATCAAGTTAAAGCTCAACTGATTAAGTTAAAGAAATTTGTATTTTTGAAAAATGTTTTCTTTGGCACTTAAAAGAGAACATTTTTTTTCTTTGTAAGCTAAAAGATTAATCTTTGCAAAAGTACCTAGCACGTTAGATTCATTAGCGATTGACCAAATGGCAGGAAAAAATCAAAAATTATTACAACCTACACATATTTCCTTATGTACTGAACTTACTTTGTTACTAATATATTACACGTAAAATAGGCTAAAATTATTATACCCTTGTAGAGGGTATTATAATTTCAGTCAGATGTTTGCAACGCAGTGAAGGAGACGTTTCCGACCACATAAAGTATATATATTCTTGATCAGCACCAATAGCCGAGTCTATCTAGCCATGTCCGTCTGTCCGTTTCTCTGCGAACTAGTCTCTCAGTTTTAAAGCTATCGCGATGAAACTTTCCCGAAGGTCTTCTTTCTATTGCAGGTAGTACATATGTCGGAGCCAGCCGGATCGGACCACTATATCTTAAGGCTCCCAAACAAATATAAGAAAATTCATTGTAACTTTGTAGGAAGTAGGCGTTTTGATTCTTGACTACTTAAAAACAAAATTGAAATAAATCGAAACGCTGAATCTGGAATCCCTGGAACTGCACCGAGTGAGTATTCTTTTATCTACAAGGGTATATAAGCTTCGGCTGGCCGAAGGTAGCTTCCTTTCTTGTTTTTAAATAATGTTACGAACCTTGTGATAAATGAAGGGCCTTGCAAGGGCCATCCACCTTTCCGCTGCCATGACTGCCGCGATGCAGCCGGAGCTAAGGCCGAAAAACCGCCACACCACGAGTCCCACACAGTCCAGTCGAATAAAGGAATAAAGGACCTCCTTCGAAAGGTACATTTTCAGCAGTGATGTGGTTAGCATCCCCAGAAGAGCCAACAGATTGTTAGTGGCCAGGCATCTGAAATAGTTAGGGACTTTCATTCATAAATTTCATAAAGGTTCGTAAATGGGATAATAAAATTGTTCCACTCCATTAACGCTAATGTGCAAACAAACCATTGGGTCTATAATAATAAACCACGAATATAGGATGGAGGAACGATAATTTGTAATAGCAAAGTGTTTTTAATTAATTGCCAATTTGATAAGGCGAAACTTTCAATCAAGATACCTCAAAGCTGCCCCATATGGTTGTATAACTTTCTGATTTTGGTGGCCTAAGACGTGACTTGATCTTTAAACGAACATCGGCATATTTATAAGTGTAATTTATATTGTATTGAATAAATTAAACAAAAAACCAACCAAAAAATAATATGGATATTTTTTTTAATAAATGAATAATATATATATATTTTTTGTATTAAACGAAATCTTATTTGTAAATAATACACCAATTAAGTAGTCATTACCTAGTCGGTAAAATATGTGTCTGTCAATTTAATTAAGTGTTTCCCTTTTATTGAGATCAAAATATATTGCGTTTGGGTATATTTCTTTCCGACTACTTTTGGGGCCCCGTTAAGACAGGAAACTCATTTTTCTTCGGGTGAGATGAAAATATATATTTAGATGCAGGGCTTTTTCAATGGAAATGAATGAAAGCGCCTGCTTGGAATATAATAAAAAGTGGGATTGAACATTTCTGAATATTGAGGCTGGGCTAATCGTTGGGCATTGAAATGACTTTATTCATCTATATTACTTGCTTGTATACCATTATACCTGTTTTTAGCGCAGAAACTACTAAAATTCAATTTATGGTGCGTTGTAAAAGTTTCACTGAAAGCAAAAACGCCGAAACAGCTCATTACAGGGCGAAAATATCTAAATTTTCGATTTGCAACGAGAAATGCATGATTGTGTTGTTGGCTTGTAATAGCAAACTCATTGTTTATTTTTGCAATGGGGAAATACACATTTCCCCAACCATTCCGGTTCTCTTTCAGAGGCAAATAGCAATAAGGGTGATGCCATTTGGGATACCCTGATTTATCGACACTGCTCAAGTGCCAATCACCGGGTTCATTCAATCAATCAAATTACAGATCAAAGGCTCTTCCTAAAGGAGGCTCATGTCTGGAGTGGAATTCGCCTTAATTTCTGCTCCCTTGAAGGCTCAAATTGCTGGCGACAGCAATTTGCGCATATTACGCATACGCACTGTCGTCTCAGCATAAAATGTAGGGAAAGGAGCAAATTGGAAAAAAGCTCACTGAATCTGCTAAACGGCCCAATGCTGATAAATGACGTATAAATTGTGACAAATATTTGGCAAATAAACTACAAGAATTTCTTGTGTGTCATACATAACATTTCATCACTTGATAAGGTTGCACTTAATATCATTGCATACCCTTTTGGATTGTGGTTTTTTTTATGTCTAATTTTAATGACTCAAAATAAGTTGTGTAATTAAGAAGTAGACACATGATGCAAAAAATTGTAAAATACATACAGCATTGGCTCTGTGTTTTTAAAGTAATAAAGTATGCAAACAAATAAAAAAAAAACATTTAAATATATGGCAACATTTTTGCATAATGCAATAAAAACATAATAAATTCTCACCTTCTTAATTTCAGATTGCAATTCCTACATAAGTATATGCACATATGCCAATATGGCAAGCTCTGATCTCTGTCTTCAGTTACACCATTAAGCTTTTAATGCATTCGCAATTGCTGCATTCCCATGTCGCCGATAAGATTGTCCGAAACAGACTGGTATATGGCAAAATCTCACTACCAAAACACATGGCCAACGAACTAATTCCGCCATTTGATAAGATATTCAAAAACAAAGCCCCGGCCAAACAAAACAGTTCATAGTATGCAAATCAGGCCCGCATAGGCATATAATCAATCGAACACTATATAGTGGCCGCAGTTGAGAGCAGGTTGAATAAACTTACATAGCCATGAACTGGCCGCAAACAGTCACAAACATTATGTGCATAAAATGAGTAGCTGCACTTAAAGAAAATATGCTAAAATTTCTACACTTTGTTAGTCATTTTAGATTTTAAAAAATGAGTTTTTCCTAAACATAAATTTTTCTGTTTTTATTTTTTTTGCTAAAATCTCAAATATTTTAAATTTGTAAATTATTTGTTCATCCATTTAAATGACATAAAATTGGTTTGCTTAAAATATTTTTAGCAGCTTTTGGGAAATTTTTAAAATTGTCTTTTTAATTGCCAAATCAATAACAAATATTTCAAACATATGTACAATTTTTTTATGTTTGTTTTTATGCACTTACCGCAACATGAGCGTGTATTTGCTGTTTTTGTTGAGTTTTTTGCGCGCCAAAATAAAGAGGGCCAGGGAATTGCCAAAAACTCCTAGAACCATGACAATGACACCGATGATCAAATTCTTTTTGTTCGCATAGAGGGCTTTTGGAGTGGCCGCAGTGGTTGAACTCTCCAGCAGCAGCAGCTCCAGCACAGGTGTTGTGGATTCCATGTTGCCGGTATGATTGTGATAATTGGAGCTCAATTGCAATTCAGGTGAAAATCTAAGCTGACCGCAAACGATTTTTCTTTTCACAAATGAGCCTGCCGCAAAAACATAGTCGCTTGCACATGCAACAGATGGAAACCCGTTTCGATAGCCAAATTGGAATTATTTTCCTAAGACACTTAATTAATGATTAGAGCGAGCGACACTTGATTAACCGACCAATTCGATGGCGATTCGATCCGAGGAGTGCGTCTGCAGCCAGCAAGGCGTCGATTTAGAATGACTTGCTCGACGAGCGCGCACTCGTCGGCTGCTGCCCATAGCTCCGAGCTATATATGTAAGTGGGTGGTTGGGCAGATCGGACCGCAGTGGGGTTTTCTAGGGGGCATGGTTCCTTGCTCAACAGTTGGCAAACATTCGGCCTCGGCTCTGGATCGGCTCTACTTCGGTTGGCGCCGTCGGTGGTCGGATCGGATATAGTGTATGGCATATGGACACCCCAAAGCACAAGCCCAATCCGCACCCACTGGCGAACCACCCCATCGAAAATGCACAGCTCGTGCCAGCGCCTTTGGACGTGTGCGAACGGTCAATATAGCACGACAAATTTTATTGTTTCTCTTCATACCCTATCGAATTGCGGCTCACTAAGAATATCAATTTCAATCGGAAATTATAAAGTGCCATTTTTGTATCGATTTTAATAAAATAAATCATTATAATTTAACTGCTTACTGATAAAATATAATAAATAAAATATTTCATTTAAAACTTATTATTTTATTTATTTTTAAAACAATCTATTTATTATTAATTAAAAACAGAAGCAAAAAAAGAACGTAAACGTAACGTAATGATTATGTCTTTGGTTTGTGGTTCGATACAATATTTAAACAATATAAATGTACGGTTATTCATTAAAAAAAAATAATAAATTGCCACCCATTCACTAACAGTTCTTTTAATCTCGTTTGTCGGTTAGTAAAGATAATATACATTTAAAAAGGAAAATTACGTGATACATTTTTTTGCACATCTGTAAGACATTATTTAAAATCCATTACAATTTCCTTTGTCTGATTTAAAATTTTATTTTTATTCATATGATGAATACTTATGATTCTAATTTTTAAGAAATTATAATCTATACTCTCGGCACAGACAAAAATGGAACTGGCATTTAATATGAGTTGTTAGTCATACCCATTATTTTAGACCTATCTTGTATAACAGCAAAGTGTTTGCTTAAGTTTACCGGAAGTTTGCTCGGCAATAAAAATGTTTAATGTTTTATTAAAGCTGCTAAGAAAAATGTACGTTTCCATTACATAAGCTGAATTTAAAATGTTACTATTCCAAGTTCAAAACATATAGAATATAGTAATGAAATAGAAAATAAAATTAACAATAAATTAATCAATTTATTCTTCTTCCAATTATAATTAATAAATATGTTTAGTCGATTTTTATATTCCCATCAATAGAACGAAATAACTAAAAAAAAAAGGAATAAAGAGCATTTATGAAAGTCTACTTTGAATATTATTCACCATGCTTTTGATTCAGCTTTCTGATTTGACTTGCCAGGCGCTCTAATGAAAACTCACAATTAAGATTTGGCCATTTGTGATTATTGCAAAATTGTTTTGGATTAGTAGATGCAATAGAAATTTCGGAAACCAATTCTTCAAAGAAATTGTAAATAAAAAAAATTATTAATGAATCGATTAAGAATTTATTGGAAAATTTATTGGGATTTTAATATTTAAATTGAAAGTCTCGCATATTTGTATTTTAAATGGGAAATTAGCCATGCGGCGAAAATAGCGGAAGCGGCCAATCGGCTATGGAAAAGATCCATATTGGGATAGCTCAATGGTAGGGAATGGATGGGTGGTCTTTGTTGTGGCGACAACGGGGCGTATGAGGAACTTGAAATTAAATGCTACATCTACAGCTGGATGAAATTAACGAGCCTGCGGCTGTGGGAGGCTGATGTCGTCCTTGTGGTTCGAAATTGCGGTTCAAGTATCATCCCACTGACTTCTGCAGACGTCATGCGGTTGGACTATTTTTAGTTAATTCCCCCGAAAGGCAACAAAACGCAAAATGTGAATGCTGCCCTAGAATTGGGTGTCCCTTGATATCCTTGTTAAGCGTCACCAGAATTGGTTTGGTGTCTATTAATTGTACGCCTCGAAATTGGATGCCCAGAGCAACGTCGACGGCAGCCCATATATTTGGGCCTCCGCTGCGTGGGGTGGATTGGATGGCTGGGACAAATAAAAATTACTTTTTCGTGGCTCAAGGGTTGACTGACCTCTGATCCGACCCTCTTTGGCGCGTTTTTGCAAAATTAAATGAATAAATAATAACTATTTGCACTTATTCAGTTAGCACTTCTCAGTCATAAAGCGGTTGATTAATGGGCCAGGATTTTTGGGCACAGAGGCATGAGGTCATGACATGCTCGACTCGTGACTCCAATTGAATGTTATATTGCAGTTTTCTTTTTATAATCTTTCAAATCAGTTCCGAAATGTCTACCACGGGGTTGTAATTCCGGGACTTTCTGTTTAATCTGTCAATACTGATAAGGTCGTAAAAAGTCATTGAAGTGTTTAGCTAATGTTTAAACTAATAAACGTACAAGAAGTACAAGAACATACGGAAAAGGGAAGTAGATAAGATCGGGCAGTTTTCAACGATTAATTTAAGTTGCTCTATGTATTTATTTTGCTAAAAAAAAATGTATATTTCAAATAGTTTTCGAAAGATAATCCGTCATAACGATAACAATAAAAAATAATTTTAATAAAGATCAAAAAAATTGTATTTTAATTAAAATTCTGATAAATGATCGACGCATAATTAGTTCTAATTTTGTAGAAAATAAATGTATTATAATGCTTGAATAACACGGTTACTGAAATAGAATGCAGGGACTTATTGCGGCGCTAAGTGTATTTCCCACTTAACTTGAGAGACCATTGGAAATTGCACTCCCTTGGCGAGTGTAACTTCCCTTAATGATTCATCCCTGCAGTGTCATTTATATAACTAGAGCTGATGACCGAATTGCAGCCTTATGATAGGAATTGGTCAGACCTTGGGACTGCATTAGATTGCTATAAATTGAGATAGGCCGCCCCTGACATATCCAACTTTCCTCCAAGGTTAAAACTCTAGAATATAATGGTTTTAACTATTGAGAATGCAATTGAAAGAATGTACTTGACTTGCACCCCCAGTGAGTCAGTAAATGTTTGTAGAACTGCAATGAGCGAATACTTTTCGTGGCCAGTGTGCCAGCGCACTTTACAAATACTTGCATTTAGCATAACAAACAAACCAGAGCTTCAATGGATTGATGATACTTGGTCAGAGAAGAGTCGAGACTTCTCTCCGGGAATGTTTATGGGAGGCAGGCGCATACCAAAATATAGCCCAGCGTATCGTTGGCAGAATATTAAATCGAAGATGGCCTGCGAACAATTAATAGAGTTGCCGGTGTCCGGAATTAAGGAAGATTGATATTTCAAACACGCAGAACGCAGATTGAGCGACGCGTGCAAGACCAAAAGGCGATCGAAAATGGCTGAAGCTGAAGATTCGACAACAAAACAAGAGATATCAAAAGGCTGTGTTGGAGGAAAACAATGCAAATTAAGATTGAAATCGAATGCGACACAAATGCATGGTAAATGTTTTGTTCTTTGGGCCTCGCGGCTTGAGGTATATATGCATGTATATATATATTTATTTATGGGTGTTTACTATACTATGTGTGTGTATATATAGATATATTCGTTTATAGCGTTTTATGCACAGTTTTCTTTTAGTTGTGACATAGAATTTCGTTTAAAGTACAAAGATATTTGTAATATTTAGGAAACACTCATCTTCTGTTACATTCAGTATTCTATATTGCACCTATTTAAAGCTCCAGCTGATAGCCCCCTGCCACTGTCAGCCGAGTCAACTACTTAGTAATAAACATTTAAAAAATAAACTTTCGTTTGCCAAGCAAATTGCCTGGACAATATACACAAATTCACTAGCTCATCCTCCCACTCGCCATCACCATCACCCACACACAATTGGCTGCATTGTGTGTGCGTGTTTGTTTGGCGTACAATCACAGCAGTCAAAATTACATACAAGAGATATGATAAACTAAACAGGAAATCAAACTAAATTTGGCGTAGTTGCTTCATCTTTGTAGTAGCTGCCTCTAGATGCGACTGCAGAAATTGTAGAGCAGCAGTTTATCCTCGAAGTGATAAACGTTGTTTATGTGCCTCAAGACCCGTCCATCGACCAGATGTCGGGCATAGTGAACAGCCTCCATTCGGTCCTTGGAAAGTCCCACCTCGATGAGCCAGCTGACAAACTCGGTGCCGTAGAACACCCTGCGATACACTCGAATGCGCCACCTGTAAAAATTTAGTAAATGTTTTAGTAAATACTAATCAAATCTTATAGTTTTTCTAATCTAGCTCAAGCGAATACTAAAAACGTTTGCCACAAGAGTGCTAAGATCAAGCTGAATAAAATGCTTAGCTGCTAACTGGTTCAGAATGGAAATCACTCAAAATACTTACTTAGTTTAATTGAAATTAAAAATTATTGTCCTCCATAGGACTATTCCTATTGCTGCTTAATATTCTAAGGCAGGGTTTAAATTAGAAAAGGGTTTTCAAAAATAAAGATTGTTTATAAAAAACTAAACAACTTTCTAAATAATTCCCTATGTTTGCTAAGCTACGAAAAATTGAAGTCTTGGCAATGCCCACCTTCTGTCCTTGGCAATATCCTTCTTGCAGTTTTCCAAGTGATGATTGCGGAACTGTTCACAAATATGCTTGGTTTCGGGTCGCACGTTCGACCAGTGCGGTAGACTAACCACATTGGCTCCATACCTTTAAGGGAAAATGTCATGAAAATCGATCTAGGATTTAAAACAAGAGATCTCACCATATTTTGCGCCAAAGCTTGACAACTGGCCTCAGTAGCTCGCCCATGTCGGTTATAAACACGGCCAGCACAATTAGACCCTGACCAAAGTTTAGGAAAGCATCGAGGAAACTCAGTTCCAGATAAATGCCCGACATTCCTTCCATGACCAGAGTCCAAATGGACACCGCCAGGCCGACAAACATGGAGCACAGCAGAATGATCAGCAAGACAGTGTGCTTCAAGGTTTGGTGCTCATCCGTGTCGCTCGGGTGCTCTAGGGGCTCGAGTCCACGCCTGTTCTGATCCTCATAGCGTTCGATAATAGTCTGACAACCTTGTCGAGAGGTACTTGGTCCGCAATTGAACGAGCTGCTGCACATTTGATGGCGAATTCTGTAAGAATAATTATGTTTTCTTATTATGAACCTTGCTAATAGTTAATAATATTATCTATAACGTACTCGTCTGCAGCAGGTGCACTCTCGATCTTGTCCAGATCTTTATTGTTGGCTCCATTGGCGCGTTGACGAGTGCGATTCAACAGATCCTCAATGTCTACAACCACGGTGCTGGCTGTCGATGGAGTGGTGACCGGTGCTCCTCCCGAGCAGCAGGTTCCATTGCCAGAGCCACAACCACCTCCTCCTCCTTCTCCTCCTCCTGATCCTCCGCTGCTATTACCATTCGTTCTGTTCGCTGGCAATCCCGCAGCTGTTGGTATCATATCTTCATCGTCGGATGAGGACGAATAGGATGCAGTGCGAACACTCTGCCGGATGGACGAATGATCCGTATTACTCAATAAGTTAGTTGTGGATATTGTCGAGTGCAAATCTGATGTTTCTATAATAAAAGAAGCATTAAAAGTTATTCAATTTATTGGGATTTCAGGAACATACCCGACTCCGGATTGGACAACTCACGTGAATAGGTCATGTACTTTTCGTAGCGTTTCTTATAACGCTGATGCAGCACCAAGCAGCCGACAGTGACTGAAATATAATATATATGAGTTAATAATGTTATGAAAAACTTTCACGAACTTCTCAAGGGAAATTATATCAGATTGAAAACTTTTGACGCATCATTGTACAACCTGACGGATTATTATATATGGTTTAGAATAGATAACCAATCATAAACCAAAGATCCTACAGGCTTTAATTAACCCTTCAAGTGCATATAGATTTTTCATCATTTTTTTTGGTGCTGAGTTCATTTTTAAAATAAATTTTATACACACCTATAAAGCACATGACAAGCATAAAAACTGAGATGGCAGCCTGAGCATTTCCGTACTGAAAGCTCGGATTATGTTTTTCTCCAGACATCACATTTGAGTCAAAGGCCACCAAGAGACCCGAAATGATGGCCGGCACAGCCCAGGCAAATACCAACTAAAAGCAGGAAAATTAAAAGTTACATAAGGTTACATTATATTTGTATCACTTTAAATAGTTACCATATACGGCCATAGTTTTAGGACAAAACACAAGCTGCGACACTGCAGGAAGAGCAGGGAAATGGCCAAGAGAGCCGTCCACAGGCGAGTGCTGTAGGTGCCAATATTGAAGAGGAAAAACTGAAGATACAAGGGCCAACGGTGCACGTGTTCCATCTTGGACCAGAGAATTACTCCTATGCAGCACATGAGCTGGAAGGGTTACACAATTTAAAAACCATCTCCAAAAGGTAACCAAAAAGGATGTCTCACCTGCGATAGCACCAGACAAAAAGTGATCCTCTGCGGCATTCGCTTAAACCGCTTCGTCACGATCAACAATACCAGCATGATGCAACAGGCAGCCGCACCGGCCACACTGATGTCAAACGAAAAGGCGTCCAGCTCATGCAGATAGTCCAGTGGCTTCAGATTCGTCAGCGATATCATTTTGGCTGATATAAACATCAGCGGTGCCGAGATGAATGTGCAGAAAACCATGCTACGGGCAACCTGAGCAGAGAGAATACATTATTAATGGGCACTGGATATTTCGATTTGACTTTCAATCCAATTACCAATTCAACCTCCATGTTGTACTGTGTCGCAACGACAAAAGCCCCGGGGGCAGCTGGGAAGGTGCCGTAGAGAAAGCCGAAAGTACTCAGCTCGGTGGTGTCGTTGAAGTTCTGGCCAGACTGCATAATGTTGACCGTCTGCCGGATGACCAGCGGTAGCACCAAGCTATGAATAAATTTCAAGATATGTTGATCTATTGAATAAATAAATGTTACAAATTACACATACATTTTAACCAGTATAAGCACTCCGGGCAATAGAAATCCTGTACTCTTTCGTTCCGATCCCGTTCCTCCGACAATCTTCAGGCCAAGTAGAAACAAAGCTGTGGCCGAAAAGCTCTGTCCAAGGACACGCAAAGTACTGGAGACCATTTCGGGCAGTCCGTGCGGAAAGAGGAAACCGCCAGCAACACCCAGCAAGGTCATCAGGAGCAAAGGGTTGAAGAACAGAGCAACCAGGGTGTTAAAAACGAGAATAGATCGTTCACCCAGGCACCGATTCCGTTTGGCCATCTGCTCTGCGGGACAAGTTTCAGGACACAGTGGTGGATTACGGGTCTGAAAGGGATTTTCAACAGGAATTTAATGAGGAGAGAGAGAAATAATACTCAGGTACTTACCACATCCTCCTTGTTCTTGATTATCTTGGATATCTCCATGAGCACTAGACCAATGGGATTCAGAATAGCCAGTGAGATCGGGGCCATTAGATACAGATATGAAGCATATTCCGGATGCACATCCTTGTATAGAGCCATAACTGCAGGAAATATAATGTTAATTAAATTGCGTTGAAGTTACAGTTAATAACAGTTTATTTATCAAATCGTTTAAATCGGAAAGTAAATTATAATTACATCATATTCTCGGCTTTGTTTGGACCAATTTAATATGTGAATGCAACTTTAAAAGCCATTCATTTCAAATTACTATTTATCATTATGTGATCGAGCGTTAATGTTTATAATCTTTTGAAACTGACGAATTTCATAGCCGGCAACTATAGTTGCCAAAGTTTACGTGCTGAGTTTTAATTTTTTCCATTTTATTTTTGCATATTGAATACAAATGATACTTCTTACGTAAAACCCAAAACTATCTAACCATTCTAGAATTGAATTATATTAAATCTAATCTTTGTTTACAACTAAGTGATCCTCAAAACTAAAAGGCTTATGAAAGTTTAAAGCCCCTCTGTCTTAAAATATAGATGGGTCTCAAAAAGCAACACATTGGGTAACAGTTGGTCCCTGAAGTACATTTTGCTTTTAAGTGCTGACTAAGAATTAAATAATATCTAGTTTTTTAAGTTACTAATTTTATTTAGCCAACTTGTAATCCCGGCTAGAACTCACCTATGGGATAGCCGATGGCAAAGTCATTGCTTTGGGTGCAGAAAATGGCCATCAATCCGCCGCGGGCGTAGTTCAGTGGCCTGGCAACCAGCAGGGAGATGATCAGCACGGAGAAGAAGACCACCGCCTTGGAGACGGTCATGGCCAGGAGGAAGCTCCAGTTCACCGCGTTCCAGTTCAGCTCCACCAGAGACAGGAAGATCAGCGAGGGCAGGGCGAAGGTGCCGACGAAAGTGCCCAGACCCTTGGTTTCCGCATTGCTAATGATCTTGAATCGTCCGGCAATGTAACTGCAATGTAACAACAAGGAGTGAGCAAAAGGAGAACATTAAGCCAGTAATCAGGTTGTAAAGGCGTGTCGGACCACGCCCCCCTTATAACGAAAAGGTGTTTATTTATAATGCTAATAACCCAGCCAGCCGGAAAGGCGGAAACTCTTAATCAATATGTACAATATGTACTACATGCATATAAAAAACAATCACCAGAGCCACCACACGTGATCCCCTCGTAAACCAGTTTTATTTCGGTCTGTCTCTTGGCAAACAACGATTTGTAAACGTTTTTATTTATGTGCGAGTATTCGTATTTCTGTCACACTCGTCGAGACAAATTAATTTGTCTGGTAATCTGGAGTAGGGAGTACTTCCCCCAGCTTTATACGAACTAGTTTAGCGACCTTTCCGTATGACTCAACGCGATTTATTGCAATTACGTTGGATTTATAGCAGATGTTGTGGATTTTATTGTTGGGAAGTACCTAAGAAATCTCTTATCTCCGGATCCTCTTATTGATATAGCTGGCAGACTGCAGCTTCTGGTTTTGAGGAACCCCATGTGTCATATATTTATATTCGTGAGAATGCTTTTTTCCTAGGAATGCGAAACGCTTGTGAACATTATCTATGTTTTGTTTAGTCTTGAAGAGGTTACACGACATGACTGATAAGAAAGTGTGCCTATTCGAAAGCTTGAAAAAGCTAAAAGAAAGAAATACAGTTACTGTATTAAATAAATACATATATCTAGAAAGATTTTTATAATAACTGTATTTTAAAATAAATTTTAAAATAATTATATTGGTAAGATATCTTTTAATTTATAGATTTCATGGCTTAAATCATGGCCCATGTTTTGCCTTTCGAAGTTTTAACAAGTGTTTTTTATAAAAGTGTTCTGTCTACCGACTTAATAAACAAAAAACGTCTACCATTTTTCCTTATTTACCTACCTCATTTATCTGTTGAGCAAAACAAGTGTTCTAGAAAGTCAGTCGAGAGGAACAACATCGAAATTAGTCAACCTAGTGAAAAGCTTCTATATACTTCTAAGAAGTAAAGCCTTAATTGGCAGACTGTTAGGATCGGCACGGAAATATTCACCTTACGTGCCCGAACAAAGTAATAGTTCATTTAATTTTGTCATAATGCGGGGCGACCTGTTGGGCAACTCTCGCCCAGATTCCGATAAAGAAACAGCTGCGAATGTGTAGATTAGAACGTTTTACATATAATATGCATGGGATCAATGCATTTATTACACTCGCACTATAGCTATAACATCACACAAATGTCAATCCATAAAAAGCTGAGGTGCTTATACACCCCCGTAATTACTGGTAGCGCTTATCAGGTTATTCCCACCCTATATCACAAAGCAAAAGGTCTATAACAAGTCGATCAAATTCTCACAGTCAGCAGAAACAACAAAGATTCATCAAATAAATGATTAAATATAATTTCAATCTGATAACAGTCGTAAAGCAAAATTTAATTGCATTACGGGCACCACTTAAACCTGGAAATGATGTGTATCTTTCGACTACCCTTTAATTATAGAGCAAACAAGTTGTGTTTTATTTTTGGGGAGATCTTTCTGAGGGGTTTGCTAATGATTAAGGTTTAGGCTACTGTAAAAATTGTATTTTATAGAAAGTTCCAAGACAGGGCATTTTACTTGTAGAAAGTATTTTCCTAAAAGATTTATGTTTATAAAAGTGAGTTTAAAATAAATTAAGAAGAACTTAACGACTGAACGGAGGGTGTTTTTTAGCTGTAAGTCCGATTCCAGTATTAAATTCTAAAGTCAGATGCCAACGAACGCGGCGAGAGAAAAGTTAAGTAATATATAATCGTACCCGACTTTGTATTCGAGTTTGTATAGGCGATATCTGTAATTGTTTTGATTGAACAGTTGGAGGAGGTGCATCTGCCAGTTGGTCTTTTGTCTGGGCATGCATATCGCCTGTAATTGGTAGTGCTCGGTAGACAAATCGGTAATTGCGGTTACATAATCCGTGTACTAGTACTGTGCGAATATTGCCTCAGGTGAAGTGGCTAGATATTGTTTACAGGCTTAATGCTAAACATTGCTTGGCAAGGTCATTTTTGTAATTGTTTTGCCGAGTTTTTACGTTTTTTCTCGCACTCTCTAAACGTTTTACTTTCGATTATTGCCCACTGGCAATTAAGTTTCGGCTCAGATGCATATATAAAGATTGCTATGGGACCTAGGAAATTTACATATGCCGCTCCCCATTGTTATTGAGCAATTTTTTGTATGTCAAATTTAATAGAGGCTTCACGGCAATTTCCCGGGAAAAGTGCCGCGAGCGGCGGGAATTAGTTCAGATTTATGAAATCGCTTTTAATTATAATTGCTAGTAATAGGTGTGTAAACATTGGGAAATAATGCAGCTAAGGGAAACAAAGAGATTCCTATCAAATAGCCGGAACAAAAGGCTTAACAGTTTGGATTTTTCAGGTGAATGATCAATCAATATCAGTTACCGACCGGCAATGAGTAATCGGAAATTTTGTAATTTAAATAACCCTTTTACAACCGCTAACGAATTAAGCATAACATTTTTTCGCAATGCATCCGCAATTAAACAAAGAACAGCAGCATAAATTAAAGAAAACGTTGAGGGGTTTTAATAATAATATCTTAAATTTTAGTAAATTCATGCATCTATTTTATGTATCCCAATATTAAACAAGCTTAGGCCACCAACTTTTGCTGACACGCCAAATTTAACCCAAATAAATCTCTTTTTGTGAATTGTATTTCTAAAAATAACAAAAATTAATTTAGCTGATTTAAGATAATTGCTGGGTTTGTTTAAAAAAGCAAACGATTCAATTGGAGTACGCACAGACAGTGAGACAGCAGTTTGGCGAAGATTATAAAATTCGAGTGTCAATTGATAAGTGGGGAAAACAAATCAGAGAAATTGAAATTGGTTCGAGACGGTGTGCGACATAAGTGCTGGTCACTGTACGAGCAAGTGCACACACAACTTTCCTTTGGCGCACGTACCCAGTAATCACAGCGATAAGGTGATCTAAGTCTAAAGACCCTGCGTGGGATGTGGCAACCTATAGTGCAACAAGTTTTTACTTACTCTACATGGGTTTATAAGTAGTTACAAAAGTTCAAAATCTTGTGAAAAAAGTTGTTGTAATTGCAAACGAATTTAAATGTATTTCAAAACAAATAACTCAATTTAAAAGATTTGTTGGTATTATATTAATTAATGGGAAAATTCACATTTGCGGTTCTGATGAAGAGTTCAAACATTGTTAATAAAAGCTCTAATTGTGGCAAGAATATATAAGCCTGTGTATTTGGGGTCTCAAAGTCTTTGATATAATAAAGATTAAGGATTCTTAATGAAAGTTAATTGTTGGCGATTTAAAATATCCTGAAATATTAATTAACTGCGAAGCGTGCAGATAGTGTTAAGAGTCAAATGTGTAGGTTTATCATTTTTAAATCATATAAATTGCCTTAAGAAGAAGTTCTAGCTTAAAAGACAAAATTTCTATCCCATTTGTAGATGTAATTTATACTTTTTTATATAATAAATAAACAAATCAAGAGCTGTACTATCAACATCGTTGACCAAGGTACAGTATGGTACACATTGTGCGGTGACTAATGAACTTTGTGCATATAGTTCCGCATAATAAAGTAAATTATTTTCAATTAGGGTGGTTTTCCTGTACCGAATGAAACAAAGGAGGGCCATAAGGGGTAAAATCGATGGGTTATCTTATCGGTTATCGGTGAGGATGCGTGGGCCAACTAGGTGCTATCTCCCTGCCCCCTCTACTAACCCGCAAATGATGATGCCGAAGCATTGAACCAACGCCGGGTAAAAGTTGTTCATGGAGACGCCTCCGTCATCTGCGCGTGGCGAAGCGGTTCCGTTGGCCAGAGATGCGGCCATGGTCGATGCGATGACCCTGACATTAGCCTCTGTGCTGGCCGCAATTCGCTCCCTCGCATAGTACATGGAGCTATCCATTTGGGAATTTCTTCTGGAGCTCAAGCGTGGGTGTTTACTGTTAGTGGGCGAGTCTGCACGTCATAGCGAAAAGGAAGTAGGGTGCTCCGTTAACCAAACAGCTGATGCGCTGTGACGTCAAAGGGCCAGCTGCGAATTTATTGAATTTTCGCCTTTTTGATCTCTTGCGAATCTTTTGATCTATTATTTAACTGCCTTATCTACGCAGTTTTGTTTGCTCAAGCCTTGCCAATTATGTATTGTTGTTGGTTTATTTTTAGCACTCTTTTTATTCCATCGAAAATGGTAGAAATTCGCAATGCCCGGCAGGCAGATTTCACTTTCATCTGTTCGAGCGGCGCATCTCCGATTTTTAGGTCCGCGGTTCTGGCTTTCGGGAAGCAATAAAACGGCTTACTTAGCGAAAATCAAGTTAGTTAAGAGCTCGAAAGCGCCCGCCGATGCGATTTGTTTTTAATTTTTAACGCGAATGGTAGGACCAGTTCAGCCTACCCCTAAAAAACCTCAAACAGTCGATAGTTCCCACTGAAAATCCCTCCATCGATATTCCACAACGATTGTATTTCGTTCCAATTGGCAATTGTCAGCTCACAAATGTTTCCATAGAGGGCGCCCGTTTCCTTACACCAGTTTCCCACTTCCGCCAATTTGGCGCTGCTAAATGTTAGATTTCATGGTTTTCTAACAGCAATGTTAAGATACAACGTTTTCTTACATTGGCAAAACTGTTGCGCCTCTGCCGCTGCTCTGCCAATGTAAGAAAACGTTGTATCTTAACATTATGTTAAATTGAGTTTTAGTGTTGCCAGATGAAAATTCAGTTTTCCCCCTAAAAATCCTCCATCGATATTCCACAACGATTGTATTTCGTTCCAGTTAGCAATTGTCAGCTCACAAATGTTTACATACTAATTTTAAATGTGAAAGCATTTCCAACTGAAACCGTTACACCAAGAAAATACAAATAATTGTTTAAAAGTCACAAATTTTAGTTGCAATAAATATTCGTCGACTTATTTTATAAAAGTGAAATTATTATTATAATTTAATCAAAATTTTATATAATTGACGGGTATCTAACCTACAGATATATTTATCTTATTCTTCTATCTGTTTTCTAAAAAATAGTTAAGTTCGAACTCATAAAAAAAATTAAAGCGAAAAACAGATCAATAAGAACTTAAACTTTTAAAAAGTGACCGCTAAAATAAAAAGTGTTGCCTAACGTTTGATATATGGGAATCACTGGTTGGAAACAGCTGATTGGTTTCCGAACAAGAAGAAGACAATTAGTCATCAAACAAAATTTTTAAAACGAAATTGCCTGAAAAAACCGTAAATTCTCGTCCAATTTAGAATTTTAAAGGCAAAAACAAATCAAAATGAATCGCCTTTTTGGTCGTGGCAAGCCCAAGGAACCGGGTCCAAGTCTAAACGACTGCATAGCCGGGGTAAGTGAAGAAAACATGGGAAAATAAAGCAAATAGAGATTTTATTATAACCAATAAATCGCCCATAGGTCGATGCTCGAGCCACAAACATCGAGGAGAAGATCAATAAATTGGAAGCGGAGCTGCGTAAATATCGCGAGCAAATGTCCAAGATGCGCGAAGGTCCTGCGAAGAATTCTGTGAAACAAAAGGCCCTTCGGGTGCTCAAACAAAAGAAGGCGTAGGTTCAAGACCCCACCCTCTCTTTTTTATACTGATTTATTTCCATTCATCCGTGCTTAATCTTCTTCAAAATTAGAAACTTTACTTTTTTTGTTTTATAAAGTTGCGATACTATCAACGTTATCTAGTTAACATTCCCTTTTCCAACCTGCTAATCTTATCCTCGAATTTGATTTATACACCATGTCTAAACTGATTTTATTATCCTTTAGCTACGAACAGCAGGCGGAATCTCTGCGCAACCAGTCGTTCAACATGGAACAGGCCAACTATGCTGCGCAATCCTTGAAGGATACTCAGGCCACAGTGGCGGCCATGAAGGATGGAGTCAAGCAAATGAAGACAGAGTACAAGAAAATCAACATCGACCAGATCGAGGTAAGCTTCATTAATACTATTATTAAGAAAAATGTGGGGGATTTAACAGAATTTATAAGTATTGTTCAAAGTTTTTTAAACAATTTTTAAGTACTTTTTATAAGAGTTTTTTTTTAACCGAAAACGAGAACTTTTTTAATAGGCATCTGGACGATAATCTCCATATTCCAACCTTATTTATTTTAAAATATGGTTTTATTTTAATGTTAAATATTTACCTACCTAAGACCTTTCATTAAAAATTATTGATTTTACAATAGAACATTAACTTAAGTATTCATTTTTTATTTGAAGGACATCCAAGACGACATGGCGGATATGTTTGAGCAAGCGGACGAGGTGCAGGAGGCACTGGGTCGCACCTACGGCATGCCCGAGGTGGATGACGACGACCTGCAGGCCGAGTTGGATGCCCTGGGCGATGAGATTGCCCTGGACGATGACACCAGCTATTTGGATGATGTGGTCAAGGCTCCGGAGGCGCCGAGTCGAGAGCCTGGAGCCGATAGCATTGTGCCTGGAAAGGTAAATATCTGATAATGGGCAATTCATCTAGATTATCTTATTATTTTGTTATTCGCCTACAGAGCACTATTGAAACTGATGAATTTGGCTTGCCCAAGATTCCCACTTCGCTGAAGACCACATAGGCATGGTGCTGCCAGCTCTCAGGTTTCCACTCTTCATCCTTTGTTGAACTTTGGGCACGCTTTGTATATTTTTTGTGTAATGGAGCCATCAAAGATTTCCTTTCAAACCTCACTTTTGTACCCATTTGTTTTTTCAATAAATAGCCGCTTAAAAAATCACACCACATTAATATGCACTCAAAATCATTTTATTTAAAAATTAGGAAGATATAGCCAAAACATTTTCTTAGTGAAACATCAGTTCAACTTCGGAAAACATTTAGTTGGGCCAAGGGGCGGTCCACATTTATATAAAAATGTTTAAGGTCCTACTCGTACCCGCCTATAACGTGCGCATTGAGGAATTTAAGGTTTACCAAAATACATTTTTGAAAAAAAAACGAGTTCTAGGGTCTGCAAATTGGCTTCAAAGTTTATCACTCATACGCACTGTTGTCTTTGATCAAAACATGTTTTTAATCTAGATGATCTTTATTATACCCTTGTAGAGGGTATTATAATTTTAGTCAGATGTTTGCAACGCAGTGAAGGAGACGTTTCCGACCACATAAAGTATATATATTCTTGATCCAGCACCAATAGCCGAGTCTATCTAGCCATGTCCGTCTGTCCGTCTGTCCGTTTTTATGCGAACTAGTCTCTCAGTTTTAAAGCTATCGCAACGAAACTTTCCCGAAAGTCTTCTTTCTATTGCAGGTAGTACATATGTCGGAGCGAGCCGAATCGGACCACTATATCTTAAGGTACCCATAGGAATATTCAAAGATATATAAGAAAATTTATTGTTACTTTGTAGGAAGTAGGCGTTTTAATTCTTGACTCTTTAAAAACAAAATTCAAAAATAGAAACGCTGAATCTGGAATCCCTGGAACTGCACCGAGTGAGCATTACTTTATCTGCAAGGGTATATAAGCTTCGGCTGGCCGAAGGTAGCTTCCTTTCTTGTTTTCTCTTCCTTTTTTATCAAATTTTGCTAGAAAAATTCATAATTTGACAAGACTAGAAATGGGAGAATGATTTTTTCGAACAAATTTGAACTTTTATATGTGTTATATGAGTAATTTTAAGCAAACTTTGAATGTATTACTTTGAAGGATGGGCGATTAAAAACAGTACAACTCTAATAACATATGTACAGAAAATGTTTTTTTTAATTCAGAAAAATGTTTAAAGACAGTTAAAAGATTTTTGGGTAATACTATACATTAGCGGGCTCACCCCCGAAATTCGCGAAAAAATTATCCTCGATGGACCGCGATTTCTTAAGAATTTACGTGCAAAAAGAATTTGGCGGTCGGCCATGGTTCTCTTGTAATTGAATTTCAAAGTTCCCGGGTTTGCTATAAAAAACAAGGGTGCTTTTCTAACGTTTGCTATAAAAATCATATATGTATATATGTACCCTTTTCCTTTTTTGTCAAAATAAGACTAATTTAAAATTCCAAACATCTGAGTAATTGGTATTATAGGGAACTAGTCCTCACAACCGCGTAAAAATGATCCTCGATGGACAGCGAGTTCTTAAGAACTCTCATAACCATGGATACTATAGATGAAAAAAAGTGACAAAAAGTACTTCTGTAAAATCCATTGTAGCTAAAGAAGTGGAGATCGCCCAACTTTGTGATTGGACAATCTTGAAGTTAAAGGTTCAAAGTACCTTTTCCGCTAAATTGTGGCTCTGGGCTACGAAGGGTTTTCTTACTATTAAGTCGCAAAAAGTGCCTAAAAATCGAAAATTTGGAACTTTGACCACGGATTTCTCAAAACTTCGACGTGATGGAAAGTTTCCAAGTATGAGGTAGTAATCTACAGCTAAAATCCTTTCAGGTTTGGTAGCTTTTATTCTTGGGCTTTTTTTTTGTCGACCAGTGTTATTACAGTTGATTTTACCAAGTTTTTTTTTGTGTGTAGATGATCTTAATGTTTTTTCTCTCTCACTTATTTTAACCAATTATGCCAGGAAAATTCATAATTTGACAAGACTTGAAATGGGAGAACGATTTTTTTCGACCAAATTTAAACTTTTATACGTGTTGTATGAGTAATTTTAAAGCAAACTTTGAATGTATTACTTTGAAGGATGGGCGATTAAAAACTGTACAACTCTAATAACATATGAAAAAAAAAAATTTTTTTAATTCAGAAAAATGTTTGAAGACAGTTAAAAGTTTTTTTGTAAGGGATGCTGGATTAAAACTTTGATTTCCCATACGTTTTCAAGATTTTATGCCTACTTTCATAGCAAGGAACGACGATTTTTTCTCTGCATACTTTTTGGTGACCCAAATTTTTTATCCCTTTTCTCAGAATCCTCCAGTAGAAAAGCATTTTCATAAACACAATCGGGAATTCTTGAGCATTCATTAAGGTAAAATAATTACGGTCAAAGTGTTGAAGATTGAATTTATGTTCAAATCCAACCAAGTTTATTTTAAATTTATCACCCCGGGTTATGGAATCTGCGTATACCATCAAAATATTTGTAACTTAAAATAAGCATTTTTTCCTAAAACAAACTAAAGTCTTTATTGGAAGAGATTTGCTTTTATTTTATACATTTTACAAAGGTTGCACTGTAGTTCCTTCGATAGCTCTCTTCGGCTCTCCCGCCAGTGCAGTTGCATTTTGCACTCTCTTAGCCTCGCTCTCGGGAACCACCCCCACACACAACCGCACACACGAGCGCTTGCGCTCTCTTCGCTCGTTAAACGAAGGTAACCAAGCTCTGAAGTTCAGAGCGTGAACTTGAGCGCGCGCGTGTTTCTCTGCCGTTGGGAAGTGTGCGAGTGTAGGTGCGTGTGCGGTGCAGCGCAGTGCCAGTGTGCAAAAATAGGCGCTCGCCGTTTTAGTAGTCTTTTGACTGCTGCTCGGAACGGTCGCAAATTCTCCCTCTGCCTAAGGTTCGATCGCTTCGAACTCGAGGAGGAAAACCTTCGCTTTTCAAACACACAAAACAGAATAACAGCAACAAAAATCAATTGTTCAAACGTAACTGCAACTGCAGCGCTCGCGCCGACCGACCGCCCGCCCACTTTCCCGTCGCCGTCGCGTCGCCAATTAAACGTTTTGCTACCGATCAAAAGTGCAATCCCAAAATATCAAACAAGTAAAATGCGTTACAAAGAGTTCTGAAACATCAAAGATTACGCGAAAAAATCTCGCAGTTTAAGTGGCCTTAGAAAATGATTCAAATGTCAATTAATTAAACCAAATATATCTGGTGGCATCTGACAACCTTTGGTCGGCTCTTCCCGCCTTCCCCTCACCACGCCCCCTGCGCCCCCCAAAACAAGTGCCTGAAAGTTTATACATATTTACACAACAATTTTAGAAAATAAGTGAATTATCGTTGAATAACTCAGAGAAAACTTGAAACAATAAAGTATTTGAATTTATTTGCTGCTGCCGAAACATAATGGATATATCGCCAATTGGATTACTTTTGCTTGAAATGGTAAGTTAATTGGTTAATTCCAGAACCCTGTTTTCCTTTCGGTCAGCAGATCGCTCATACGCAGCGTTGCATTCGCGGCGGCAGCGGAGTTGCAATCGCCTCGAATGCAGGAAGCGAATAGCGCAAAAAAAGCTCTCTATTCATTTCGTCATCGGTGCACACATTGCACATAGACGCATATATATGTAGCTACATACTTGAAAGTTCATGAAAATATTGGAAATTAGTGAGGGAATTGTAGAGATCAGGGTAAAATATGGTCTAAAATAGAGACCTGGAAAATTGGAAATCAAGAAAATTATCCTGTAACTATATTCTGCAACAGAACTTTGTGGAATACATAGAGTATATTATAGGAATACTAATAAAAGCTTTTCTTTGTTAACATATCGAGTATTTGACATGTTTTTAAACGCAAATATGCGAAACGCTTGCTTATTTAGAATTACATAAATGAATTATTATTACATAAATGAATTTAAAAATATTTTTTATTAAATAGTTTTGTTATGTTATTAAAAAAATAAATGATGTGCTATAACTTAATAATGAAGAAACTTTTAAGTTTTAAAATTATTAGCTTAATTTAGGAAGAAAGAACTATTGTGTGTTAGTTTTTAAAAAATATTAGCTATGTTTATTTTTAATGATTGAAAAATACACTATTTTGTAAATCATTCAAAAGTTAAAAGTTTCTTTAGTTTTTATTTAAAAAATGTATTATAATTTCTCTGTTATACAAAATATTTTTTGACTAAATGTGCAGTAACTGAAAAAATTATTTGGTTATTCAACATTTTCCTTCTTTGATTTTATTTATTTTCAATGCGAGCATGACTAATCCCTGAATCGGGGAAAAAATCATATTTGCTGAATTTCAATTTGGCAAGCAATATTTTTTGCATGTTTGATATTGGATAATGTTGGCCACCCTTCTAGAATTTCACTGGCCATGCGCTGGCCCAGTTAAGAGTTCAGTTTTGGTTTTAACCAATTAACAGAGTTCGATAAAAGGTGAAGAAGCGATCAATAAAAACCGCCAGCCACAGCAAATAAATTATATTTTGCTATTTTATACTTTTTTTATAGCTGCAACATGTCAATCAGTTTCGTTTTTCGGCTTCATTTGTTAACCACAATATAAGATACAAAAAGTTATAGAGATTTGCAAGTCAAAGTTAGGCGATCGGCCTTCGAAGGGGGCAATAAATAATGATGCCTGACCTGAGGGCCCTGAAAATACGTACTTCCTAAAATTTATTCCATTTGCCGCTGAGCAACAGAATCACTGACCAACCTCACCAAACACTGCCATTCCCACATTTACCAAAAATGAAACCAAAACAAGCTAAATAAAACGAGGAAAAAAAATCTAAATGAGATTTGCCAAACAAAACCGATAGCCCTGAGCCCGCCGTCGATAAGAAAGTTCGGGTAGAGCTCTCACTCAAAATTCATGGGATTCTCCTTCGTCAAATTAAAGCTGGCTAGCTTCCCATCAGATAATCTTTTTCGGTGGGTAGAAAAATATAAATATCGCACAGTGTTTTATTATTATAATATCAAGTTCTTCCAAAACTATCTAAAAGAGATATAGAAAGAGGGGGAGGGCAGATAGAGCTACAGAGAGAGAGAGACGGGAAGAGTCGAAAACGTTTGCAAAGGCAATGAACGCGAGCTTTTGGCGTTTTCTTCCGATAACGGGCACTACGTACACAGCTCTCGCATACCACTAAACCCTCGAATATCAAGAGACCCACACACAGATACAATCGCCCGAGTTCGCTCAGTTTCGCGTCAGTTCAGTTTTTCCTCCCATGTCGCATGACCCTGGCCTGCTATTGAAGCTCTAGACACATTCGGAGGCCGATACAAAGCGCACCATTCAAAATATATACTATAGTATATTGTCTATGCCCGCGCACACATGTCCAAATGATACTAGTTGCCGGCGTAGTTGTACCCAAGTACTCGCTTTTCTTGCCTCTGTTTCACTGCTCTACTACTGCTGCTGCTGCGGGTCTCCGTTCAATTTTCGTTTCTAAAATAAAGCAATAGGTACGTAGGAGATATGTGTGAGTCAAGAGAGGTACGCAGGCAAAGAAGCGGGAAGTGCTAAACTCTTTTGTTGCGACAAGTTTACGAGTAAACTCTGAAATATTTAAATATTTTGTGCGATTAACATTTTCACAAAGTCATTTCTGCAAATTCTTCAAGTTTTTTCTTCTGTCAGAAAAAAAAAACATTAACCACAAAATATAACACAAATATTTAATTTTTTTTAGTTTTTTTAAATCAGTTTCAAACATTTAACAATTAAATTTAACATTTTTATACTTGCTACTTTTTATATTCATAATATTCACTTTTAAGAAAGAACAACTATTCAATTTACATTATTTTTAAATTATTCAATAAACTAACAATTTCTTATCTTTAACTAAACTTAAGGTTGTACAAGAAATATCTATGTTTTCTTTTTAATTTAAACATAATCTGCGCGGAAGTTTAAAGTTCTAAAAAAACCTTGAAAATTTAATTTGGGTAGTCTAAAACGGTTAGCCATTGCAATCATTTTAACATGCATGTTTGCAAATTCCTTCGGTTATCTCTAAGCTTTAACCTTCATTCTTGTCAAATTTACATTTCAAAATAAAATGTTCCTAACAATAACTTCTGTTTAATGCATTTTTGAGTCTACTTGTTGAGCCACCAACTTCCTCATTACCAATCCATACATCACCATGATTTACGGTTAGCTTAAAACTCCACCTGCTAAAATAAACAGTCATAAGACTTGGACAAAGCCCCACTAATCTGGCCAATTGGCTAAGCTCTGAATGGCATTCCGTGATCTTGTTTGTTTCGACCAACTGATAAGCGACCCATGAGGCGTATACTTGATAAAAATCGAACAGAACAAACACAGAAGCAACCTTAGACAAACCGAAAGAAATCCACTTGATCCACCTCGGCCAATTGTTGAAATATTTGGTATTGGGTGCTCTTGGGCAATCGCAGCCTTGTCTAAAAGGTTTGAGGGTCTCCGAGGGGTGGTGGTGGTGGGCCTAGGCCTTCTGCTGGTGACTGAAAAACTAGTTCTAAGAGTTATGTGCCTGATATTAAAATGACTATGAAAATCCCCCAGCAGATGCTTCGTGCCAATGAAGTTGATACCCACAAACACACATGCTTTTTAACCTTAAGTCACGTTTGATTTTTGTGGGTCTGCGACCGCGTAATTTTGTTGGTAACTACATACGTTGTTTTCTTGGCATTCTGTGTATGGCTTTCGATGTTTTTGTTATTGTTTGCCGCTTGCGGCAAGTTCAACAAAACATTACTCGAAAAACCCAGCCAAAAGCACATACTGCTGGCTCAACGCAAACTTCTGCGGCTCCGAAAAGCAGCGTACTTCTGCCCCCACAACACACAATTCGGCACATTGAGGTTCAAGGCCCTCAGTTCCACAAAACGGAGTGGAGCGGAGCATTCGACTCCGCAAGGCCAAGTGCAAGTCCAAGTCGTGGCTCAGTCGCAGGTCTCAATCTCAGTCCGTATGCTTTTCGATATACCATTTTTGATATTTTCATTTCCATTTCGTTCGTGTGTCGCTGCGCGTATGATTTTCAGTTTTAATTATGCATTTGCTCGGCTCGAGAGGCACGAAAGATAAAGAGTAGCCATGACAAACATTTACCCCAATAGGCCTAAAATGGCAAGGGCTCGTGCCTAAAAAGCCAGTGAGCAGCAAGAGATTAATCACAAGCCAAACCAACAATGAGATATGACAAGTGCTTGTGGGAGGGTATGCAAGAAGTTCAGTTACCCTGCCTTAAATAAGGATCATACAAAATGTACTGCTTTTTGGTTGTTGAATTGTGTAGGTAAAATACGTATTAGAAACCTTTCTTAAATGCCTTTCTAATGAATAAAATTAATAAATAAAATTGTTATTTGTATTCTAAACTAAACAAATTAAATAAATCCTTACCGAATAAGTTAAAAAATACCTTTCTAATAAATCAATGAATATTTATTTTAAAATTTCACTACAATTTGATAGTTTCTTTACCAATATTAAATTATTTTAAAGGCATAAAGTAATGATTTCTGAAATGTATTATTTTTGCAAGGTATAAATATACATTTTTAAATCTATTTTTAAAATTAACTTAAATTTTATTTATTATTAAGAGCAATGTGAATTTACAAATAAAATATTAGAATAATAAGTTTAATTTTTAATTTATTTATATTATGAAATACATTTTACAGATTTATTCTATGCATTTTTTTCTTTTAAATTTTATGAACTGCCAATAAATCCAAACGGTAAATTCTCGTTAATTTCGATGTATACCTTACATTAATTTCCTTTGAAGCATCAAATTAGAGTATCTATTGCTTGTAGTAACTTTAAAATATTTTATAAATGTACAGTTAGGTATTTTTAGTAAGGGTGTTCGGCAGCCTGTGCTCGCCAAATAGCTAAAAAGCTCTCGAGCAAGGAAATCAAATTCGACTTCAGTTTTAACGTATCAGATTCAGTTTGGCTTTTCGGCAGCAGAATGGCAGAGAAGGCACAAAGGCAGAAAGCCAGAAAGGCAAAGGCAAATGCCAGCGAGTCAAGTCGCTCACCCATACAAGTGCCGAAAATCATGACCTTCCACAATGCCAGCAGAAACAGAAACACAGCAACAGTTGACTCGAGTTGCTCGCTCGTTCGTTCTCCCTTCGTGAGCGAGCTACACTTTTTTCTCGTATTTTTGGCAATGCGTGAGTGAGACACACACACGGACGGTACGGACAGGCAAAGAGTGCGCTGCTCGAAAATAAGGCCAAGGTGACTCACCTTGATTAAGACCCAATCCGAATGAGTAGAAGCAGCGCAAGAGAAGTGCCGCCTGCCGGCAAGCAGCAGCGGCAACAACAACAAAAACAACAACCACGGCGAAACCAACACGGTTTTCAATGACCTTGCCCAAAAAAAAGCTTCGAGCATAATAATTAAATAACTTGGGCCAAGCTACTGCCGCGTAGAACCGAAAATCAGGCTCGAAAACGAAACCGAAAAATGTCCAAGTCATTGCCAAAAAATACAATAAAAATTTTTATACACTAAAAAAAATTAAGAACCTAAAACGATTTGTTCAAAAATAATATTTTTTAGCTGCCTCTTTTTATTTTATGCAAACAGAAAATTTGTGAACAAAAATTACTTAATATTTAAAAATTTAAATAAAAATTTATTCATCAAGTTGTTTTTTTTAAATTTACCTCTATATCAATATTTGTTTAAAGACAAAACTAAGATCATTTTATTGGATTTTTTTCCTTTGGTAGTTTAATAATAGATTTTAAAAAAATTGACAAAAGTCATCAAAAATATATATTTTGTTCAGTGTATGCATATAAAAAACCCAAAAATTCGAGAAACAGAGAGAGACAGAGCGAGTGGAAGGGAGACAGTGAGAGACCTCCGGCAGAGGTCAACGTCAGGATCAGTGACATTGCCACCGCGTCATTCTCAGCAGACGCAGAGCGTGCATTGACGCCGCGTACATTCACTTCACCGCCGAAAAAAACACAAACAAAAAAAATATATACAAAAATTCACTCCTGGTCTGGTCCGCTCAGCCTAGTCTCTGTTGTCAAGATATGGGTACAGCTGCAGTCGAGATTTAGCCGTAAATTTACGGTAAGAATATGAATTTTATGGTAATTACTCATACGCAGTGTTGTCTTAAGTAAAACTTTCCAAAATTTCAAATAGATTTGAAATTTTTTAACTATGTACAATTAAAAAATACATATATTTTCCTAGTGCTTAACTAAATTCTTACCGAATTGTTGGGCTCTAGGCTTAAGTTATATTAACTTCCCTAGGCTTTGAACTAAATTAGTTGGGCATTTTATACGCCAAAAACTTATAGGCCAAAAACTATTTTTTTTTAAATAATTTTTGTAATGCTGCACACTTGAACAGAATACTTTGTATTATCTTTTTTTACCCTATCAAATTAAAACAGTTGGAAGAAAATCACAATTGAAAATCGGCGCACACATTTCTTTCTTCATATATTCATATTACACATACGCCCTGTGTTACTTAAAAGAAATAAAGCAAAGAATGTTTGGTACATGGAACTATTTAGTTAATGGGTTTGAATGAAAACACATCTCAAAAAAGAAATGTCATATTATTTTAGTTTAGTCTATTAAATACAATATTAAGTAAAATATTTTACTTTTTCCAATAAATTATCAATTTAAAAGGGAACTACACTGTACGTTTGTAGTGCTTTCATTCCTCCTCCATATCAAGATATTCTTGAAGAGTCAAGGATCTCGCGACTATATAAAGTTGATTGTCCTTCGCCGCTGCCCTGAGTCAACAACAACAACAGCTTGTGCGATTTACAGTTGCATTGGCAGTTTTATAGCCAAGTGCCGCCCCAACTGTAAACACGTGCCGCTCTGAGAAGCCAAGGCTCCGCAGTTTGAGAGTCGCTTTCGAGAATCTAACGCGCCTATTACACTCGCATTTAGCCTTAGTTGAGGTCTTGCAATGCACCTCGAAATGCACGCACACATGTGAGCTGGCGTAATGAAAACAACTCCCGCGCTTTTCTGCCAGAGCGGAGAGAGTGAAATTTAAAGAGAGGGAGAGAAAAAGCAGTGAAAGAGATATGCTAAATTTAGTTCAATGAATTTCGCGTTTTGCGCTGCTCTTAGCAGGAGCTCTCTATCTGCCTCTCTACCGCTTTGTTTTTGTTTTGTTGTTATTGTTGGGGGGCGAGTGCATTGACTACCGCAGAGAGCAAGGCACGTTACTCCACTCTCCCGCTCTGCCCTTCCCCCTTCTGCTCCCACTCCGTGATGATGATAATGACGTTGCCAGCGGCTGAGTTTCTGCAACTGCAACAACGACAACGATGATGATGATGATGACGATGGTTATTGAAGGTCTTTCACCCGAACTCGGTCATTGGCGTACATTTGTGTGCTGCTGCTGCTTTTGCTGCTGCTGCTGCTGCGACGTCGCTGCCACCGATGATGTTGCTGTTGTATCTGCTGCAACTGCAGCTCTGCCTTACTGCCGCCGCTCGCAAATCCAGAGCTTTTCAAAGTGTACATGTCGCAATTTCTTAAGAAAGTTCAATTACCCCAAACAATCAGATTTACTGTCTGTTTTTTTTGATGCATACACTCGCTGGCCGTACAGTGGGTGCCGTATCGAATTTTTTACAAAAAACAAAATGCATTTATTCTATGATTTTAAAAATATACATTTTTAGCAAAATAATCGTAAAATAAAATGTTAAGAACCTAGGATAAAACCGATTTTTACTATGTTTTTGAATACATTTCTAAAAATGATGATGATATTTTCAATGCATTTTTCTTTGAGATTTATAGTGACCTTAAACCAAGGTAAATGTTAAATTTAAATATTTAAAATTATTATTAGATAAATTTCAAATATTTTAATATAGTGTGCATGTTAAAATGAAATTAAATTGAGATTGGACATTATTAGTTTGAGCAAAAAACAGTAAATTTCAAATATATTAAATTGAGATTGGACATTATTAGTTTGAGCAAAAAACAGTTAAAGTTTTAAATGAATTTAAATTAATCTTTGAAAAATTTAATAGGTTCCTTAAACTGTTAAAACTAACTTGTCAGTCCTTTGCTAATGATGTCCACTGTGCAGTCGCTTGGTTCATTCGCTTCTTTCGCTGCAGTTTCGTTGTTGTTGCTGCTGCTGCGTCGACTGCAGTTGCTGCCTCTGCCGCTGCCGCAGTCGGCGTCGCTGGGTTGCAGTTTTCTAATGTTGCCTGGCATGTTGGGAATGGGCATGGTTGGGTTTTCAGTGGCAAGAAGAGGAAGCGGAAGAAGCGGGGAAGAAGCTGTTGTGTGTTGTTGGCTGGTTTTATGGTGCATCTTCAAATGTTTGGCTTGCTCTAGCTGCATCCCGCTCGCTCGCTCACTATCCCTATCCCCAACCCCGTCCCTTTCGCGTTTATTTGCGTCGCTGCATTCAATTTCAATGAGAAATGTTTTCTTCTCGTTTTCGTTTCTGTTTTTTTATTCTTCTGCATTCGGATTTGCTTTTGTTTTTTTGGTCATGCAAAAATATATACAAAAAAGTTTTCCTCTCTTTTTTTCGCCGATGAAATGCAGATCAGAATCAATGGCACTTTCCCTTTGGAAAGGATTTTAAGATCGTCGAGCAAACTTTAACCTTAAGAAAGTTGAATTTTTCTACAAATTGACCAGCTAAATGTTCATAATAATTCAATTGAATGTCTTTTGAAAGTATTATCAACGGTATTTTTTATTTACTTACAAATATTTTAAAAATAAGCTTCAATCATATAATAAGGTTTTGTATGCTGTACTTAATTGATTTTATGTATTTTTTATTTGTCTACGACTTTACCAATTTCAATTTAAATTAATTTTAATTTAATTTAGTCAATTTTGTATGCCTTTTTTTTGGGAATAAATTTAGACTTTAGGTAATTTTTTTCATGCCTATTATTTTTCTAGGAATATAACCATTAAAATTATTTTCAATCTGAAAAGTTTTTCTTAAACATTTTACAATTTGTTGGATTTCTTAAAAATATTTAATATAAATAATTTTGTTTTATAAAACAAAAATGGCTATCCCAATAAAATACACATATTTACCAAGGAACTTGAAGCACAGTTTAAAACAATACTTTCATCTCAGCTAAAAATGTAACTGCACCTCGTAAGTTTTGCCATGTCTTTCCCCTGAACTTTGGCCTTCGATGGCCAAACCTTTTTGGACATCTCGAATTTGCAAACAATTTCGCCGCCTTCATTCTCCTGAGGTAATCCATAATTTCCAAAAGAAAGACATTATTGCATTTGGATCTGCGGACCACCACCCCCTTCCCTCCCGTTGCCTCCTCCATTGGCAGTTGCAACTTTCAAACGAGTTTAGTACTTGCACCCTGCAACTTCGATGGCCAATGCGATGCCTTTTGGCCAAGTCCGAGGCATCTTGGCCAGGCTGGGCATCCTCGCTCGGGCCAAGGAATTTGACCGACACATTTACTCTGGCGGTTTCGATTTTTTCGGCCTCCGATTCGGATTCGGGTTTATCTTCTCCACAGGCAGCAGCGCATTGCCTTTTACCACACTCAAAATAAATTTAACCCTAAATTTTAGAAAATCGCCCTAAAAATTTCTTTTTTCTAAATACAAGAAAGTTATTTCTAAATCTAAGGAAATTTTTCTTAAGTCAAGAAAGTTTTTCTCAAATCTAGGAAGTTTTTCTTAAATGTAGAAAATGGTTACCATGAACTAAAATCACCCTAAAATCTAGAAAAAATGTCCTAAACTTTAGAAATTATTTTCTGAAAAATAGAAAGGCAAACGAAAATAATAAAATATCTTGGCAACACCTTTTCTAAAAATTAGTGCCCTAACCCTAAAATGAAACCAACCCTAAATAATAGAAACATTTTCTAAAAAGTAGAAATTTTTTCTAAAAAATAGAAATATTTGTTTTCTCATGCTCTGGCACACCAAAATGTTCAATGCCAGAACTTGTCAACTGCCGGCCGGCTGTACCCGTGGCGCAGACGGTTAAAGCACTTGGTTAGCAATCGAATCGACGCGGGTTCGAGTCCCAGAGCAAATTTTTTTACCTTTTTTTTTTAATTTTTTTTTTAATGTTATTTTATTTTTTTTTTTATTTATTTTTTTTATTCCTTTTTTTATTGATGGCAAGCGGTAAACTGAAAATAATTAGGTTCATATTCAGCTATTTACTATATACTACACATAATATAAATTGCGTTAGCATAAATATATACATATGTATATACGTATGTAAATAAGTAAAACGCGAATGGTCAAAATTATGCAATTAGTATTCAAATGTGTTGTCCGCTTCACTCTTTACATACAATGCTCCGTTTGCCACAACAAATTTATGTGCTACAATGGCCCAGTATGTAGGCCGTTCGCTCCTCGCGCGGGAGACCCGGGTTCGATTCTCACGACGGACAAGTAAAAATTGTAAGTTTTTTTCATGAAGATAAAATATTAACTAATCATAATTTATACATTCCCCCATTCCCCCGCAGTCCCGTAGTCCACATTTACAACCACATTTGGCTTTGGTGCAAGTCCAAGTGCAAATACATAATAATAAATACATAACCTTTAACATTCACAATATACAAGACACACAACGCCTGCATATGTACATAGGGAGGAGTACATAATATAAACGTATATACAAAAAAAATCATGATTGAACATGTTTTTTTGTTTTGTTTTTAATTTTTATTTTTTAGGAAAATTTCCTACTTTTTAGAAATTTTTGCCCTTAAATTTAGTAAAATTACCCTAAAATTTAGAAATATGACGTCAAAAAAAATCAAAAATATAGAAAAATGTGACCCTAAAATTTAGGGCTAGCTTGTCTTGAAGACAAAAGTAGGGCGATTTCCTTGACTTTAGGGTTAATTTTATTTTGAGTGCATGTTAGGCATTTTTTCGAATTTTACCTAAATTTTTTGTTTGTTTTATGTTTCGTATTTTGGTCTTTTTCGGCAACGGCAACGAAATATTTTCAATGTCTTAGCGGCCAACTTTCGTTGGCTTTGTGCTCGTATCTTATTTTTATTTATTTCGTTTTTCGCTATCAGTGACAAAACTTGCTTGGGCTGCAGTCGCTGCACCGCAGCCGCAGCGCGGTCGGCGTCGCTGCTGACGCCAGCAGTTTGTGTTGCGGCAAAATGCAAGTGGAACTGCGGTTTTAATTTTATTTCACTTACTTATCGAATCGATCAAAATCGAAAATGGGGAGCAAAAACGATTGTAGTATTTGTTACCAACAATAATTATATTTTATGATCATAATAACATTAAAATTGGCCTGTCGGAAAAATATGTAGAGCTTTAGCTGGTTTACAAATTGTATTATTTTATGTAAATAACGAATAGAATTGTTTTGTATTTTACTTAAATTAATTAAATTACTTATTACTTAATTAAAGTTTTAAATTGAAGTGAAACTACCACTAGGTAAAATATAAAAAAAGTACTTACCACGTCTAAGAACAATATTTAACAAATTTTATTTGCTGTTTAATTAGATTTTTAATTAAATTTAGTTTAAATTTTATATAAACAGCTGACCATGATATATGTAGAAATGTCGACTTACTTTTTCATTTTTAGATAATCAGCTTAATGTAACTTAATGTAACAGAATTTCAGTTATAAACGTTTTGTATTTGTTATAATTATTTACTGCAGGGTAAATGAAGTGCAAATATAATGCAATTAATGAATAGCTGAGTCAGAAGAATTTCCCAATTTTGTATTTTTTAGGTGTTTTAAAATCAAAAGTGAAATTCCCCATAAAAGTTACTAAATAAAACGAAATCATTTTCGTATTGCTGCATTTCTTGTAGCAGTTTGAATTCGCCTTGTTGTTGCTGCTCTTGATTTTTGCGTTATTTTATTTTTTTTGGGTGCATTAAACGGCAAATTGTTTCGTGGGATCAACACAAAGTGCGTTGATCTCTCGGCTGAAAAAGTGAATGAATGCAAACGGTGACGTCGCGACGCGGCATCTCAGCTGGCGTGGGCGTCGCTGCCTGGTTACGTTTGGTGGCGTGAAAATAGCTCTAATGTGACTAACAATTAATAAATTATTAATTGTGGTGAATCATGATTTTTTTGGGCGGGGGGAGGGGCTGGCAATATTTTTTTGGAGCAACTCCCGATCTCCATCTCACTCGTTTGCCCGCTCTCTTATTCACTCATTTCACTCCACTCGATGCGAAAGCAAAAGCAAAACAAAAATTCATCAGCGTATTGCCCTCTTACTCCCCATACACTGAAAGATATTACGACTATTTGTAATCAATATTACATTCTTTAATCAACTAAAGTAAAACAGTTAGTTTTGTTGAACATCAAACGCGAATTCTTTAGGTCAAAATTAAGTAATAATAAAATTTTCCATGAATTTATAGTGCCCCACTGGAATTATAGTTAAAGTTAAAAAGAACAATTTAAGTAACAATTTTGCAAACCTATTTAAACCTATTTAAATCGTGATGAATTAAAATTTTTTCCTCTGCATCTATCCCTCTCTCGCTCGCTCTCTCACTCCATCTCTCTCCCACTCTCGCCGTCTCTCTCTGTTCGTGTGAACTCTGCTTTTGACCGACGAGGCAATGTTGTTCGTTGACCTTTCCCAAGTGTTGTTGCCATGAAAGGAGTGTAAGTAAGTTGTGGGCGCTGCTGCCTCCGTTGCCGCTGCCTCGGCCGGCGTCGCTGCCCGCTGCAGTTTACGCAGCAGCGCCTAGTTGTTGTTGCTGCGGCCCCGCTTTTGTTTCATATTTCGGCAAAAGTTTCCTTGGTCATTAAACTCTTTAATGCAACGACCTTCCAGTGCGATCGAATCGACAACGACGCGAATTTCAATTGAAGTCTGAAGCCTGAAAAGCTTTTTGGGTTTTTGTTTTGCTCTTCCATATTTTTGTTTCGCTTTACTTTTTTTGCTTTTATATGTGAAGGAGTTAATCGTTATTGACAGAAGTGTAGTAGTGGCGTTTTTGGCCAGGTTAGTGCCTTGAATCTGAGCAATGAACCTGCCGACAGAGAGTGAAGGTTTCTCGTCGCTTTTGGGGCTTTTGAACGCCTTACTGAGGTCAGGGATGGGCTTAAAAGCCGAAGGATTTAGCCTACTCGTGTAAATGTACTGGAAAATCAGTGGCCACGAGCGGTTTTTAAGAAATTTTTCAAGTTTTTCTGCTTGTGTTTTACTGATTATTTTGTTGTGTTTTAAGGGAATACAAATTAACAAGACAAACTACTTCAACACTTATTGTTTTGACCCAATTGTGAATGCAAAGCACGAATCTTTTTGGGAATTTTTAAAGTTCTACCTATTTTGTTTACCTTGGCTTTCAAAGAATTAAAAATCTTAATTAAACGGCTTACAATAAAACTGGAAATGAAATGTACTTCATTTTGTATTTAAATACATTGTACATAAATATCTGTACATTTTAGTGAATAAAAAACTTGTTATTTGTTTATTTTTTGAATAAAAATACAAATATTATAAAACTGTATTGGTACTGGAGAAAATTAAAAATGTACTAAAAATAACGAAATTATAAAAATGTAAAATTTACAAAACTTTTCTTTGGTTTAAACATAAAACTTATAATTATCTTTACGATTAGGCAGTTCCAAATAGTTTTGTAAAATGCCTTAGATTAAAAAACCTAACTAACAATAAAATGCAAAAAAAAAACATTTTAAAATCGTTAACAAATGCAAAAATTTAAACAGAATGTAATTTTAACAATGGTTTAAGTTCTTAAATTGAACTAAAAAGTCAAAATGCATAATATGTTATTTTATATTTTTTTTCCAAATTGGAGTATGTATTTTGACTTGTGGAAATTCCGATTTTCATATTTGCCCGCCAATTTGCAGTTCCCTGCCCTTTTGCAGCCAGAAATTACCTCACAAATTGTAATATGTTTCTTGTGAGTAATTTCGCACAATGAAAAGTAAAATTTGCGGCTGGAGTAACAACAACAAAAACAGCAGCAATAACATAAACAAGCAAACTCTCCCACCGTTTTGCGGTATTTGCACTTTTGCGTTAAACAATTTGAATGAAATCAGAGCGAGCAATGAAAAAAAAGAGTATTAAATGAAAGAGAATTAAAACGAAAGAGCAAGTGCTAAAGAAAGAGAGGTAAGAGAAAAAAGCTTCATTCAGAGAGGAAAAAAGAGCAAAATGCAATTGCAAGTGATCTCACAGATTTGCACAGTGTCCGTGTATGTGTGTGTGCTTTACTGTAAATAAATTGTTGTTGCTGCATTTTGCATTGCATTTTGCCGGGCGCGCTTTATTTTGCTTCTCGGCTAGTGTGTGTGAGAGAGCAATTGCAGCTGTGTGCGTGCAACAGCGACTAACTTGTTTTTGTTGCCGTCGCATTCGACTTTTTCAATGAGTCAATCCTTGAAATGTTGACTTCCTGATACGCATATGACTATTGAACAAGTTTGCTTTGTTAGATTTTTTTGAAGGTTGCGTATTTTATTCACAAACACACTCGCACACACATGCACTTTGCTGGGGCACGTTGAGACAGACAGACAGACAGACATACAGACACACATTAATTTTCGTAGTAAGATATGCCCCTTGCTTTTGTTTCTGTTTTTTTTTTTTGGCTTTGCTTGGTAGTGCGCGACTTCTTGTTCTTCTATTTTAATATTTCAATGCACTTTCTGGGGCGTAGGATAAATATTTGGCAGAGGAACAGAAAACTATTGACCATTAAACACAACATAATTGGTTCAATTAAGTAATTAAAGTGGGTTGTTAATAACAATGTAGCATATAAAAAATAAAAAAAAATTTTAAATCAAATTTTCTTGAATTTTATATTGTTTTCTGAATGATAAATTCATAATTTATAATATCTGTGCTTAAAATACTCGAATAGGTTTTTCTTTCATACGTAAATTCAGATTTTTTTTGGTCATATAACACTGTGCAGCATTTTTAGTGCTTTTTAAATTTACCACGATGGATGATATATTTTTGGATTCGTTACGAATTCCCAAGTTAAACTGCGTTTTCCAAAAAGTTCCCCGACGCAAGGATTCTTAGCAAAAGGACCTCAAAGTTCGAAAAATGCTGAAATTGGCCAACTTTGCGGAGCTCTCAGAGGCAAATGGATGCATGGTTTGATTCGATGTTAAAGTTTTTTAAAAGATACACCGTTTATCTTTTAAACCCCATACTTAAAAAATTTTTAAGATTTTTTTTAAGGCAGAAACAAATTCTGGAAAACATAGTCAAAAAACATAAAAGTATACAGCTGCGGTCAAGATGGTAGTAGTGTTGCCGCCCTGTGTATTTAAAAGTTTGTTGTTGTAATTGATCTTTTCCTGGTAATATTGTATTGATTATAATTTTACTATTAGACTAATTGGATAAGAAAAAATTACAACATCAAACTTTTAAAAACACAAGGCGGCAACACTACTACTATTTTGACCGCAGCTGTATGTTTTTCAGTTTTTTGACTATGTTTTTTGGAATTTATTTCTGCCTTAAAAAAATCCTAAAATTATTTTATGTATGGGGTTTGAAAGATAAAGGGTGTATCTTTTAAAAAACTTTAACTTCGAACCAAGCCATGCATCCATTTGCCTCTGAGAGCTCAGCAAAGTTGGTCAATTTCAGCATTTTTTTAACTTTGAGGTCCTTTTGCTAAGAATCCTTGCGTCGGGGAACTCTTTGGAAAACGCAGTTTAACTTGGGAATTCGTAACGAATCCAAAAATATAGCATTCATCGAGGTTAATTTTTGATGCTGCATAGTGTAATTATTATTAGATACATGTTTAAAAAACATTTTACCCGCATTACAGTAGAACTATTATTTTTTTTAGTATACAAATCTCTTGTGGGTTTTCCACTGCATTTACGGTTTTGTAGAGGCCAGCATAGAACAATGGGATCAGTGAGTGGGACAAATATATCAGACGACAGCTCTCGGGGACCTGACTCAACTTTTCCTTCGCCATCTCCATTATCCATTATGCATAATGGCCGTGTCTCGTGTGTCTGCTATTTCTTGATCGCACTTTTTATGGCAGTGGCAGTATAATTTTTCCATTTAACATTTTTTCTGCTGCTGTTGTTTATGCTTATTTTGTTAATTTAATTAGAATTCATTTTGTGTTGTTGCCTCTTTGTTGGTTAAATTTGGCTTCTTCTTGTTGTTTGTTAGCCGTCAAGAATTCGGGTATAGGTTTTATAATAGTGACCCAAGGTCGCTGGTTTCCCATGGTTAACCTTATGCTTTGAGTTCTGCTGTAACAATGAAGCCGTCAGCGACGGCAGCTAAAAGAAATATAGCGCATACGCCGCGTGCGCCAGATGCCAATGAATTCTCGTCCATAACGATAATGATGATAATAATTTGGTAATTGCTTTTTGAGGGCATATACGCTCCAAAAAACAATGCCCAATCAATTAACAAACCTTTATGAATTAAATGTTTCAGTGGGACACCAGGGCGTATGCGCAATGTGGTGGCGTTTTTGAGGTTTAAAAGTGATTCTAAGGGTTTTCATGTGACAATTAAATGTGGAAAATTCCCTTTGCTTTGCTTACTAATTTAGGTATTGAAATATTTTTAATTTAATCAATTTTTCTTGTGATTGATTCGAACTAAAGTCGAGTGAACTTATTTCTAAGTCTCCCTGACCGATTTAGTTAATTTTGTTCCCCTTTTTAGTAGGTGTAGTGTTTCCCCCAATGCAAATTAGTCACACATAATGAGGTGCATTAACCAATTGAATGTTTTTCTTTCCACATACGTGGACCGTACAACTAAACCGAATTTATGGTTAAAAAAAAGCCGTACATAAATACATTGGTAAGACAGAGAGGGAGACTCGATTACAACAACGTTCGTTACGCCCTTGGCCAAAGGGGGGTGCTACCTGTAAAAGCAACAACAAGCACCCTACAGCTTGGCCATTAGTGCGGCATTAGCGACTGTCTACAGACTACAGACTACGGTCTATCGTCTACCGTCTAGACCCCCAAAGCGACGACCTTAAACTTGAATCGGAATAGCAACAAAAACTAAAAAAAAAACGGCAGCAAAAGAAGAAGAAGCAGGAAACAAGGTCACAAGAAAAAAAAACAGCAAAAACAATAGCATTTGTGGTTACAACAGAAAACGAAAACAAAAAGTAAAGCACAAAACTAAGGTTAAAATTTGCCCACTTGCTAAATTGTTTCACAAATTGTGACTAATAAATAAATGACTAATATTATCTATTAAATTTATTGATCAGGGAAAATATAATAGTGTGCAAAAAGGATTCTTAATTGTATAAAGAAAGTAAAAAATTCTAATAAATAGAAAGAAGATTTGCCAAAATATTTTTAAAAGCTTAAAACTAAAATGCATAATATTTACGTTGACCTTGAAATTGTTATCCAGAAATAAACTAATTAAGCACGAAGCTAACTAAATTAATGTTTTTTCAATTTCAAGCTTGTCACCAAAGCATAGAAAAACGCAAGCTTTTTTCGCCAAATCGGAAGTATCTCGAGTCGAGTGGCAAAAAAACAGAAAATAATAAAAATACGTCAAATGTGGCTAACTTTTGTGAGACTGTTTTTTTCAACTATCCGCAAGCTACAACAATAAAAAGCTGGCAAAAACAGCGATCTTGAGCGGAACGTTAATAATATTTTGTTCAATGAAAAGCCGTGTGGTTGTTGTTGCCATTGTCTATAGTTTTTTCTTGTTGTTGCTTTTCTAAGCACGACTCGCTTATGTTCTTCACGCACACACACAAAGGCACACGACGACACGCATTGAGAGCTGCATACAAATTATAAAGCCAAAAGCTTTTATTTTTATATTATTTTATACGTAGCCATGACAGTGTGAGAAGGTCACCACTCACACACACATTCGGAATCGCTTAGAAACTAAACGCACACTAACACAGCCACAATGCAAAAAGCTAAGCGCAATAGCAACAACAACACACACATATTTACGCAGTAAATAGAAATAGACAAAGTCAAAGAAGCCGGCGCACTTCGCGCTCCTCAGTTTCTCTACGTATCTGCTTCTCTTCCTTGCCACCTGTCTCTATCTGTATATACTCCCCTCTCTGTCTGCCATTCTCTGCAGCTAACGCATTTTGCATAGCTTTACTATATAGTCTATATAGCAAAAGCTCCTCCATAATTTGCAGGCGTCAAGAGCTTTATGGTGTTTCTTTTTGTCTTCTCTTCAAAGTGTTGATCGAATTCTATGCAGAAATGGGCGGTTGGAGGGTGGGGTGTTCTAGAAAAGATCACTCATAATGAGAAAAATTATTACTTGGATAATTTTGGAGGATTTTGTAAGCCAAGAATAATGATTTTAAAAAATTAAAATGTAATGGGGAACATAATGTTTTAAGTATGGGCAACACACATAATGGCCAATGGTAATATTTCCTTCAATAGAAAAGCACAGAAAAGATATAAAAGAAAATAATCCATATTTTTTATACATATTTTTAGTTTTATTTATTTAATTTTTTTTTTTTTTTTTTGTATTTATAATATTATAAATATTTTGCACCCACAGTTATGCGTAGAAACTTAATCAGTACAATAATAAAATAAACAAAAGATATTTTTAAGCAAATGTAAATAAAACAAGATTCAAATTTAATAATCTCCCGCCAAAAAAATTGAATAAGCTAATGGGAACACCCGCAGCTGAGTTATCTTGGCCTCTGCCTCGGACTGTCGTCAACCGGTTTGTCAATGTCTCGCGCGTTTTTTTTTTAAACAATTCAAACTTATGCAGCGAATTTGTGTTTATTTCATATTTATTGATTGGCTTCTCGCCGTGTGGTTTCTTCTTTGGTTCTACTTGCAGAGGCCGCACAGCAAGCCGACATAGGGCGACATTGGGATTGGGAGCCACTTCACTTCCTCGGGATCCACTTGTCTTCGGGGCCCCGCCCACCGCCCCCCGCCCACAAATGCCCCAGCGCACCTTCAAACACCATAAATGCGTGCCAAAAGCAGCAAACTGGGAACTGATGCAAATTTGGTCAATGCCATCGATATCGATGCTAATGGCAATAAAACTCTATACATCTATCGCATTCGCTGTAAGATAAAATCGTCGGCTAATTCAGAGACAGCTTCCCCGAACTCCTCCGTTAATCTGTGACAAATTCAAGCGAAAAATATCAATATATTAAAAAGTAAACTAAATAAAATGCGCCCGAGTGCGCGGCAAAGCAAATACAATAACATCAAGTGGCGCATCGGTAAATGTGCAACAAGTGAATCGACACAAGAAAGAAAACAACAACTTTTTGACAACTTTACACTGCCTTACGGTTAATAATTAAAATATTAACTTACAAATTAATACGTAGTTGAATATACAAAAGTTATACAAACAGCAAAAACAATCAAAATTTATATATTTACACCAACGAAACCATTTACAAAAAATAAGTAAATAAGTTAACGACATTCAGCAACGTTGAGGATCGTCAACAAACAACGACAACAAAAATAAAAGCGAAAGGTGAGTATTGAATGTGGTCTGGAGACTTATCTTATTCCACAACTATTTAATGTTTTTCTAACATCTTACATTAGAATACATTTTAAAATAGTTAAAAAATTAAAATAGAAACCACTTTTAAATATTCATTTTGAAAACTACTTATTTTTACTTGCAATAAAAGAGAAAAAATTAAATAAATTCATAGACTGTTATGATCTGAGTTAAAAGATTGTATATTTTAATAATGGGACCTAAGAAAACTTTTTGTTTTCGTTGTTTTATTTTCACGACCATTTATTAATACACAATTAAAAATTGTTATTAATGTACATTTCATATTTGTTACATGCTTAATAATTAAGTAATTTTAAACATTTCGATTCTATAAAAAAGTACAGATAAAAGATGAATTAAAGTGATTTTTTAAAATTCGTTTGTAAATGTCTAACTAAACATATTAAATTTTAGAAATTACAATTATGTGTACTAGATTGCTTTTATGTATTTTAAATTAAATTAAAGTAGTTTACGGTATTATAAATTCAATGTCTTGACTTCCGAATCCAAATTCCAATAAGCATTGTCAAGTGTGCCTACTCAGAGGCGTTAAGGTCACCACTCGCAGGGAAAACTGGAAAGCTTTCAACTTTCGCGAAAAGAACCCCGGAGAGGTGGAGAGCTCTCGATCACCCGATGACTGGGAGTACGAGTTCTGGATACAGAGTGCCGAGTACCGCTTACCGCATACCGCTTACCGCTCACCGGTCAATCGGAGATCGGTGATCGGTGATCGTCGATAGGCCGCACCCAAATCGGGAATTCTCATTGCCAGCCACTCGCACTCGGGGAAACCAGGAAGTGACTGCGGGCTGCACAGTGTAGATTCTCGGCTAAGTACACATGCCAGCCGCTTTTCTATGCAATCTGGGCTGCCGATTGCCGCGCTAATCAGAGATTGCGTATACGCACTGTGGCTCTGTGTGATTATTCGCCAGGCAAGCCAACCAATATTTTGCATAAATGTTGAGCAGCTCGGGCCAAATGTCTAATTATAATTCAGCCCGCGGGGAACGGCGAACAGTAAACGGGCAAATGGCAAACTTGGCGCCAGCTGAAGTTGAAGCTGCGGCTGGAGGTTTTCCATTGGCTTTTCCTTTCGTGCTTCTCGATTTTGTTTTTGTTGCCAAGCTCTTTCGAGTTTTCTTTCGCTTTTTTCGCCTGAACTTGCAGTTTGGCTGGAAAGTGAAATAGTTGCAGCGGCTTGAATCGCTTGTATTGAATAATGAAAAACGAGTTTTCCGCCGCGCATGCGCATCATAATAGCAATAGCAACAGCAAAAGCAAAGGCAACAGCTTAGCTGTGGAAAACCCGAAGAGGCCGAAAGAAAAGTAGCGATAGGGAGAGAAAAAGAGAAATGATGATGACGCGGGTGCCAGGCAGCGCAATGTTGTAATGTCTGTGCTGCATGTCGCTGCTGTTGGACTGCGGCAATTGATGTTGCTGCTTTTGTTGCCGTTTCTATTGCTTATATTGCCGCAGTTTTTTTTGGTTTTTCGTGATGTTTCTTCTTCTAATAATGATCCCGCTACCCTTTTCTATATCACTGTTATAATTTTGTATCGTTGTTTGACTTATTGTTAAATTTTTGTAAGTTTATAATCATTAGATATGTCTTTCTTAGACTTCACTAACGGAAATTTTAACTGACAATCTATATTCTTTCATTAAAAATTACCATTATAGGACTTTAACTTGAATACTTTTTTCTAGCTGTGTGACTAGTAAATAAATTCTTTTCAAAGTAGCATTGTAACATTAATATAAATATTTTAAGAAAATCAAAATGGAGTGAAATTTTTGTTTTATGAAGTTTAATTGAAATTTAATGCTGAGAAAATCTGATGTTTTTTTATAAAACTAAAAGTATGAAACTTAAAAAAAATTTGTTTTTTGAATTTAATATTGCATTTTGAGAAGCATAATAATAGGTTAATATTATTTAGTTAGTAGTTAGTAGGGTCGATTATAATTTTAATAAAATCAGGTGACTTATTAGAAGAGTTAGGCTTTTACAGTGAGTTGTTCCTTACATGGAATTATTAAATTAAGTTTATCAGTTTTGTTTTTCTTATATACCCTCTGATATATAAGTTAAAGATGTTGTTTTCCTTAATCTGCTATTTTATAATATTTTTTTTTACCTAACGCTTGCACTTAAAGCTGCTTTAGTTGTTGTTGTTGCCTGTGAGTGCTTTCAAGTTTGCTGCAGTTTTATTTTTTCTATGCGCATTTTTCTCTTCGTATTCCGCCTCGTTTGCTTCGTAGTTCAATGTTAACGAACTTTTTGCGCTGTGAATGCATGTTGTTTTTGTTATTGTTGCAGATGTTGTTGCTATTGGTGTTGCAAATGCAGCTGATGTTGCTGTTGTTTTTGGACTTTCACTTGTAATGAATTTGGCGAGTGCAAAACTTGTTGCTGCTGCATTTTGTTGGTGTTGCGGTGTGCCTGCAGTTCAGTAACATGTTATGTAAAAAGCATTTTTCCAGCTTTGCTTCTATTTTCGTTTTTGTCTTTCTTTTTTTTGTATTTTTGCGCGCAGTTTTCAGTTTTAGTTTGCCACAAAATTTGTGCTGCACGTCTTTCTCCCTCTGTGGATGCAGCTTGCCCCGATCGCCGAGTTTTCTTTCCGCTCTTGCTTTTATGTTGTAATTCGCAATTTCTAATGTTATTGAACTTTAAACACAAACAAAAAAACAAAAAAGAAAAATAACGAAATAAAGGCAAAAGGCGAGCGGGGAGAAAAACTTTGATTCAGAGGAAAATTAGTTATAACCGGAAGCCACAAGGCAAAAATTGAAACAATGCAACGAGACGACTTTCTATATTTTCATCCTCTTCTTGCCTTTTGCTCTGGCGAACGCCTCTATATATTTTGCCCGCGGATCGGCTATGTATAAATGTAAATATTTTAATGGATGCCCAATGATGCGGCATTGTTGGGATGCAGATGCAAATTCAGATGGTCTGGAATTTCCCCAAGAAAGTATTCACGTTGCCAAAGCAATTAAAAAGCCTCGATTTTAGATAGGATGATAGGTGGAAAGGTGGGATGTTACAAGAAAATATATAATTATATATAATTAGTAAACTAATCTAAAATATTGTAGTATAATTGTATTTATTTATTCTATTAGTTAAATTTAAATTTAACATAGTTTTTTATATAATTATATTTATAAATTAATTGATTCGAAAACATATCACTACCCTTATTTAACCAATCACACATTTCTTCTCTTTCAGACTCCAAAACAAAGCCAAAATAATATTAAATTTAAAATTTTACATATACAACACGAGGGGAGTTTTAAATCTTTACAATTTTAAGTGCGTTGAAAGACGACCAACTTATACACATCGACAAGGAACGTTTTTTGTCTTTACTTTTTGTGCGATCTTACGTCCAGAAGCAAACAAGACTAAAGCCGACTCTATACAAATTTTAAAGAACCAAACCAAAACCGTCTCATACAAAGTGCCTACAACAAAATTTCCACGCAAATCTTATGAAAAACTTGTGAAACGAACAGAAGTCCAAATTTTATACCAAGTGTGATAGGTATACAAATAACCAATTGGAAGAGAGGAGTGTTTCGGCGGCGAAACAAGTAAACACTTTCCTGGTTTGAGACGCGAGGAGAACCCTGGACCTGGGTGGCATCAAGATTGATCAGAACTTTCGCGACTGGCAGGGGTATTCAGGAAACGGCTACACGCTGGCAGTTAACAGTATTTGCAGTGCAGGCTTTGCCCTATCAGCGATGCCATTTATCGACGATGCACTGCTCTGGTGTCCGGATAACGATGGTCGTCTTGTTGGTGGTCTAGACTTGGCAACATGCATAGCCGTAAGTATTTCACTGGTCCTGGGGATGAACACTTACTTTCCACACAATAGTGGACTATTTTATCCGGGAACTTAAAATTAATCCACATTATAACAAGAAAGGAAGCTACCTTCGGCCAGCCGAAGCTTATATACCCTTGTAGATAAAAGAATACTCACTCGGTGCAGTTCCAGGGATTCCAGATTCAGCGTTTCGATTTATTTCAATTTTGTTTTTAAGTAGTCAAGAATCAAAGAGTCAAAATCTGCCAAGTGGGCCACCCCTGTTCCGAAGGTCCGATTTTCATCGAACTTTTTTACTTTTCCGGTTTACAACGAAAATATAAGAACTTCATTTGAACGGTTTTGCGAAATTTTGAGTTTTACCGGAGTTATAGGGGTCAAAACATGGCATTTTTGTCACTTTTTCGAAAAAGTTGCAATCAGTCATTAATTCATAACTTCGGAACGGTTAGAGATATCTTTATGATGTTTTCACTAATCGCTCAAGAATTATTATGGCTTTCCATAAAAAAATGTAAAAAAAAATTAAAAATTTTTTTTCTTAAAAATAAATCAACATTTTTTTTTAGTTTTTATTTTTTTCAGTGTTCTTCACCAGCTATAGAATTTAAAACCATTTGAAAATGAAGTTTGATTCATTACGAAAAAGATCAAAAAAAAAAAAAGAGTGGCCCGGCCAAAGGTTTTTCGCAATATCGATTTGAAGAAGGGCGCACAGCGGTTTCCCATACAAAACGGCAAAAAGTCCCCCATTGACAGCTGACGCTACGCTCGCTACGGCATGTGTTGACCAGCCAATTTTCACGAGCAAGCCGTTTTTGTATGGGAAACCGCTGTGCGCCCTTCTTCAAATCGATATTGCGAAAAACCTTTGGCCGGGCCACTCTTTTTTTTTTTTTGATCTTTTTCGTAATGAATCAAACTTCATTTTCAAATGGTTTTAAACTCTATAGCTGGTGAAGAACACTGAAAAAAATAAAAACTAAAAAAAAATGTTGACTTATTTTTAAGAAAAAAAATTTTTAATTTTTTTTTACATTTTTTTATGGAAAGCCATAATAATTCTTGAGCGATTAGTGAAAACATCATTAACATATATCTCTAACCGTTCGGAAGTTATGAAAAAATGACTGAGAGCAACTTTTTCGAAAAAGTGACAAAAATGCCATGTTTTGACCCCTATAACTCCGGTAAAACTCAAAATTTCGCAAAACCGTTCAAATGAAGTTCTTATATTTTCGTTGTGAACCGGAAAAGTAAAAAAGTTCGATGAAAATCGGACCTTCGGAACAGGGGTGGCCCACTTGGCAGATTTTGACTCAAAACGCCTACTTCCTACAAAGTTACAATGAATTTTCTTATATTTGTTTGGGAGCCTTAAGATATAGTGGTCCGATCCGGCTCGCTACGACATATGTACTACCTGCAATAGAAAGAAGACCTTCGGGAAAGTTTCATCGCGATAGCTTTAAAACTGAGAGACTAGTTCGCATAGAAACGGACAGACGGACAGACGGACAGACGGACATGGCTAGATAGACTCGGCTATTGGTGCTGATCAAGAATATATATACTTTATGTGGTCGGAAACGTCTCCTTCACTGCGTTGCAAACATCTGACTAAAATTATAATACCCTCTACAAGGGTATAAAAATGAAACTTAGAGAGCTCGATGTAGAATAAAATTAAAACATTTACTTAATCCAAGGGGCTTATTGTACGTCTCATATCTAATTAATAAAAAATGGTTAATAAAAACAAGATGGGAAAAAAGTTAAAGTTCTTATTTAATAATTAAAATTTAGATTTTTATACTTTTTAAATACGTTAAATAAATAAAATGCTTTTCAAAATATATTAAATAAATAAAATATATGTAAAGCTCTTTCTTATAGAGATGGTTTTGTCAAAAACTCCATAAGCCGTAATGTTATTAAATAAAGAAATAAACCAAAAAATATTGACAAACATGAATAGCTGCTCCCTATGTGTTTATCCTACTTCAACTCCTTAAAATTTTCGTTCTTTTCTAATTCACATGTAAACACTAGTTATTATGTAAACTTGTATATTCCAGCCAAAAGTCGCTGAAATGTGCATTATTTCTCCCTGTAAATTACGTTTTCGCCTTCATTGTTCAATAAATAAATGATGATAAAATGATATTTTACAATCGAAGTTTGACAAAAAAAATATACAAAGATTGGCTTTAAAATATCTTTAAAAAATATTATTAAACATCGATGTAATGAAATCCTCAAATCCATTTCCTCCATTTATCATTTATTTACTTACTACTCCATTTGCAGGATGATTCTACGGTGACTGGAACGGAAAATCTGAACCCCTCGATTCAATCCGCTGGCAATCCGAACAATCCGCAGCAGACCGTCGAAAGCGTTGGATCCGTGGGATCCGCCGGAAACGAACTGAATGGAGCGGCGGCCCGCAACGTGAACGTGGTGGTGGAACCGCTCTGCTCCGGCGACTCCTCCGACGAGCTCTTCCGCAGCTTCTCCGAGAGCAACTTCGAGATCGAGAGCCTGCTGTCCGATTTGGCCACCGTCGAGGTGAAAGTCGAAAATGTACATCCGCCAAGAACAGAACAGAGAAGTTTAAGCACATATACATAAATGCATATACCCATATTGATTGCTTTAAAACATCCTTCCTACATATATGGATTTTTCATCATTGTTTTGTCTTCCCTCTCTGTTTTCTACTCTCGTCTCTCTCCCTCTCCGCTGTAACAACTCCTGCTCCTCCCGCCGCAATCAAATGTTTCCCAGGAGGAGAACAACAACAATGTCATCACCGACGATGACTTTGCCAGCGTGGCCGCCGCCGTGGTGGCCAACGATGATCTGTTAGCCAAAGAGAATGCCCAGCTGAGTGCCCAGGGATTGGTCGATTCGGTGGCCGCCAGTCTGGCCGGTGATTCCGGCGATGCCGGTGGTCAGCAGGCGCTCCTGGCCTTCGGCTCCTCCAATTCGGCGGCCATTGCCGCTGCAGCTGCCGCTCTCTGTGGTGATTTGATCAACAATAACAACAGCAACAACAACAATAGCAACCACGGTGGCGGAGGAGGGGGTGGAGGAGGAGGAGCTGGTTCCGGCGGCGGAGTAGCCGGCGACTGTGCCACCAAGCTGGAGTACGCCCTCATGGGCGGACAGCCGCTGGCGGAGGAGCCGCGATTCGTCACCAGCGCCGCCGCCAATCCCCTGCTCGTCGAGAAGCTCATGTCCAAGTGCCTGAACATCGAGAAACGACTGGACAAACTCAGCGGTGAGTCAAACGTTTTATTTTCTTTTTTAAAATCCAAATAACAGAAAGTAAAGGGGATCATATATTTCTAAAAAGTTTAAATTGATCATTTTCTAAAACTAAAATTCATAAAAACCTAGAAAATCGTATATTTATTATTTTATTAAAATTTAAGAGGATATTCTGGTTAAGCACATTGAAAATAGCTTAAAAGGGGGAATTTTTTGGAAATTCACTCAATTGGGCCTACCTAGCTTAATTTTGCGTAAATGTATTCTACTTGTAGAGGGTTTTAAAGTCCTTACTTTCTTAGTGGGGAAACAGTATAGGCTAGGATCTAGAAGAATCAGTACGGCCTAGAAGAATTTCAATTCGACTCTTGAAAATTGGGCCAAACATACGTTTTTTTTTAATTTAAATAATATTTTTTATTTTGCTTTTTTCGCTTTTCCATAAAGCTAAAAAGTTTCAACATTTTTCAAATTGTTTAATTAGAGCGCCATCTATTGTTCCTCTTTCGTAAAGATGGCATCTAATTTTTTTGTGGTCTGGTCTCTCTCTCTACTCTCTTTACCTTCACTTTTTACACTCGACATCTACATCATTTTACATGGATTTTATACTTACTTGTGCTCTGCTTAGTGGCGCCATCTAGAGAGAGACAATATGTATTTTACAGGTAGCTTACAAAATCTTACATTAATTCTGAAAATTCGACAAGTAATAATAAAATAGCTAAAAAGTAATACATTTGTAAAGTAAATTACTCGGTAATTAATAGATTTAAAATGTAATACAAATGTTTGTTGTTGTTTTCGAATGCTTCTCAAATTAAATGTAGTCTTACATCTTAGCCGAAACATATTTTCCGTGATTTAGCGTTATTTCAACGGTTAATTTTGCTTTTAAATTTTATGTTTTATGTAAAGGAATACATCCTCTTACTTACATGACTATTTTATCTATTAAAATCTATTAAAATGCTAGATTGACATCTCTTTATTTTACAGTTTTAGAAATATTGATAAAAGCTTAAAGCCAAGTCATTCAAAGTTTTGGAGGCATTGTGTATTGGCTAAAAAGCTTGGAAACCTTATCACAAAGAGCTGAATTTTCAAAAATATCTACATTTTATTTGTTTTTAAATATTTCTGAAAACCTTAAATACAAAAATGAACAAATTAAAAAAATTTGAATTTTGGAAGAAACATATACAGTAGACTAATAGGACACAACTTGCATTGCAGAAGGAAAGAAAACTTAAATAGTCTACAAAAAATACGATTATTTAAAAAAGTTTTAAAGGATTTAAGAACGATGTTTTAATCTTTGAAAATTCTAATTATGAAAATATGAATTTTACTAATTGAATTTCCCATCTGGCCGCCGAATAATTTGTATTAAAACCCCTACTTTCGGCGGCGAAACTGTCAGCCAAACAACTGCCAGAAATAAATAAAAAGGCCAGTAACTTGTTTATTAAATCCCGACAGGATGTCCTCCCCGCCAAGCACCGCCCAACGCGGCCCCCTCAGGACAGTCAACCGCCTAACGACCGAGCCACCGAGCCACCAAGCCACCGAGCCACTCAACCACTCAAAGTCTCAGACTGAAATATAAATGTCGACGCTCCTCGGGTTGTTGTCTCGTCGGTGGTACTGCCTAAAAAGTATGTGTGTAGGGGCGGGATGCCGCCCGCTGAGAGGTAGGGATTTCACAGGCTAGGGGCTGGGGATTTCTAGGAGGCAGACAAATAACCGTCTATTGACACGAAAGGCAGACGGAGCCCCCGGTTCTGGGAAGCGTCTGAATGCCAAACACACACACACACACAACCGCACTGAAAAACCACCCACAGTCCTTGGGCGCCTCCGCCCTTTTCTGCGGGTACCTACTTCCTTTTCTTGGCAAAAAAAAAAAGGAAAACCAAAAGGAAAATAAGAGAAGAAAAAACAAAACCCAGACAGAACCCAGCGAGGAGTCGGGCCTTGCCTTTCTCCTTTTTTCGCTGCTCGTTTTTGTTTTCAAAAGTTTCCGAATGGGGCGAAGCCAAGTCAGACAGTCGGGTCAATAAATTTTGCGTGTGGAAATTGTGCGCTCAAGGTCAAAAGGATATTTGCCTCGCTCCGTCTGTGTTAGTGTGGGTGGCGGTTGGGTCGTTTGTAGGAAATGTTCGCTGCTGTATATGCGTATGTATTTAGGCTGCCGTCTGCCTAAGTCTGCGCCTGTATTGGTGTTTTTGGGACGCAGACAAAATGGCTGCCCACACTCCTTCACCGTTCGTCGGCCATTTTGCTGTGCGTGTGCGTGTGCGTGTGAGAGGGCGGGTGTGTGCGTGCGGCAGACAAAGAGCCGACTGGTTGGGTGTGGGCTCTGGGTTTTTGGGTTCGAATCGGGCTTTCCGGCAACCTTGAACTTGAACAATTTGGTTGAAGTTCAGGCCGAAAAACGAGGCGCTATCATTTTGGGTGCTGCGCCCCACGGCCACCCACTTTTTAAGTGCACGGCGAGAAATATTTAAAGCTAGGAGTGCCACAAGGATATATATAGGGATTGAAATAAAACAGCAATGAACAATATTTTTTAGGTAAATTATTTGCTATATTTTTTAAAAATTATTTTATATTATTAGACAATATTTTGTAATTTTTTCGTATTACTATTTGAATTCAATTTTCAAATGTGGTAAGCAGGGAATAAATTCAAACTAAAAATTGCAACACAAGTCTGGTTTACTTCACATTTTACTTCTAAAGGATTTCCAATTCACCAAATTTCATTGCATACTTTTGAGGTTGAAGAGAATTTTCAAGAGACCAGAAATCACAACAAATTTTATCGTTAGTTTCTTATATTTTAAGATAGAAATTTGTGACCTATTAATAATATTTTTACAATATAATAATAGTATCAAATAATATATGTGAAATGTGAGCACAAAATGCCTTATTTTCGTCAAGTAATTCACAAATTTATTTTGAGGAACAGAAGGACGAGAAGGTCCTGTCGCTGCCTTTTTTGTGGATGCCACGGCTGGGTTCAAGCGCCGCACGGCCCAAGCATTGAACTCTCGATTTCAAGGATACACCACCACCGACTCGAACTCGGATTCTGATTCGGTTTGAGAATCAGAATCAGATATTCTGACTCGGATTGGAACTCGGATCCGCAACCCAGGCAGCAGGCAGTGGCAGTCATTGAAATGCTGCTCGAGCCGTTGACATTGCGAGCGGTCGTCAACGCTACCGACGCGTCGTAGACGGCTAAGATTGTTCACTTTGCAGCGAGTTCAGCGTTAGTCCAAGGTTCTTTTGCGGCGGCCACAGGCGCCCCCTGCCACTTGCCCCCCGAAAATGCCCACCGAACCCCATCCAAATCCCCTGCAGCCATCTCTTGGGCCTCTCTTCGACTTCAGACTTTGCGACTCGCTATTAATGTCAAGGGGTTCCACACGACCAAGCCGCACTTTTTGTTCTTTTTTTTCAATAGTTATGAAAAGTGCGTTAGTTTCTGCGTTAGTCCGCTCACTCGAGTTCGAGGGCTGGGTGTTGTGGGAAAATCGCTGGCTGGGATCTATTCAATTGACAGCATGATTGGTAGCCACCGATTTTTTTTGTACATTTGATTGGTGATAATTTCAGCAATTCATTTGCAAGTGTTCGGCTCGCATGTCTATTTGTGTTTCAATTGTTGGCCACAATTAGAGAATAATTGTTAGTTTTGATGTCAGGATCAAAATAAATGATTATCGCTGGGTATTCATTTTTCAAAATTTGGTTGGGTCTTTAAATATATTTTCTTTCTTTATATTTTATTTTAATTGATGATAAAAATAAATGCATTTTATGCTGATACTATTGTTTGGATTATCAGGGGAAAAAAATTTTCTAATATTTTATTTTAATATTGTTAAGACTAGTAAAATTTCGTCTTTATTTCCGTGACTTTTTATACAACAATTTCATGGATAAATATTTGTTGGTCTAGATGCCATTAAAGTTTTGAGATTTCGAAGTTTCAAATTAAATTTGAACATGCATTTTTTAAATATGAATGTTGCTTACAAATAATACATTAACATTTCCCTCGCTTTGCAATTTCCCAGCCCAAAGAAATCACACGTTTCACTTTCTGTTGCAGTTGCAATTGCAATTGGAATTACAGCTTTAGTTTTTTTCGCAGTTTCACTTTCGGTTAAAGTCACTCGTCGCCATCCCTGGCAGCACTTAGCCAGATTATTTATTTGATTACTCCGGCTGACATTTTCTATTCTACGAATGCGAGTATGTATCATTTTAGACACTGCTCATGGCTATAGCTCAGTGCACGCATTTCTTGGCTGCCTTTCGGCTTTAGATTTGGATTGCCAATTTGAATTTCAAATCATGCTGCTGTAGTTGCCGCTTTTTTTCTTCTATTTTTTCATTTTTCGCTTTTCAAATGTGCGTTGTTATAACCAAATCAGGATTTCTGCGTGCCCCGGCCAGCTAAGCGTCTAACAACAATTACAACGACAACAACAACAACAACAACGACGAACAATTGCAGCAGCAACACAACACGGGCAACAACAACTAACGATGTCAGGGGCGTTCATTTGTCCATTGCCAGCCAGCAAACGAACTGAACCGAACCGAACCGGGCCGAGCACGTCACTGTCACCAGCGACAACCCCCCTCTCCCAACCCCTCCCCCCACTTGCCACCCCCAAAGGCCCCTCAAAAACCCCCCAAAACCCCCTGAAACAACCCCCTTCGCCGCCTTTAAAATCTGAGTGCCAAACGTTGCCACTGCAAAATGCACTTTGCAATTTTGTTGATTGCTTTGGCATTTGTTGTTACTGTTGCTTTTGTGTTTTCACATCTTTATGCGCCTGCAGAGGGTATTTTAGTTATAATCTAAAGTTTGTTGTTTATTAACACCAAAGGATCTTTGCATCTTTGACATTCAAAATCGATTAATCGATTAGTTAGTCAAATTTTGTTTAAAATTACGATTGTATAGCTTAGAGTTTGTAATTTCTAACGTTTTAAAATATTCATTTGATTTCTCATTAGTTCTAAATTATATTTTCAAATTACCTTGTAATACAATTTAAAAAAAATTTAAATTTACATTTAAAATTTACATCTTTTTAGCTTTAAAAAATATTCTAAAATAATTTCATTGGATTTTAAGATCCTTTTGATCAGAGATAGATTTATTTATATGATTTCAAGTAGCATTTTATATACGAGTAAATCGGGATTAAATATCCGACTTTAGAAAGCTGTATAAAAATAGAAACGATCTAAGTTTCGGTTTAAAATCGCAAGGGTATTTAAGCACCGACTTGGCAAATTTAACTTCCTTTCTTGTTACTGTTGCTTTTGGGTTTTCTCATTTTTTGTTTTATTTTTTTTTTATTCGTTATATATTTGTTTTGCGACTTATCTAAATTCGTTCGATCGTTGTTGCTGCTGTTGTACGCATTGCAGGTTGACCGCCGAGTTCAAGTTTTAACGGATATCGTTTAGTTGTTGCTGCTGCTAATGTCGTTGTTGCTGCCGTGTTCTCGTTTTTTTGGCAGGAGCCTCGCCTTAGCCTCGTTATATAAGCAGCATTATGGCTCCGTGCTCTTTTGTACTGCCAATGAAGTCATTTTGAGCGCCATTTTGTCAAGTTGCAGATTGATTAATGGACCAGTGGCACTTTTTGAGGTCACAGATGGAAACGCTTAATTAGTTTTTGGGACGGCCAGAGATATTTCGAGATAATTCGGTTTGGAATGAGGCTGGAAAATTTAAGGAACCTGAACTTTGCCTTTTATCTTGCAAGCAAATTTTAAATATAATTTATTTATTCCTTTGTTTATTGATACTTTAGTGTAGCATCTTTTCAATGAAATTTCGCTGAAATAATTGGGTGTTAAGTTACCTATTTAGTAAGCTTTTTCACTCTACGATTCATTATTCAAAAAGAACTCCCCTCTTTGGGTTTATTCCGTGCAATCTCTATTCACAGGACTTCCTCCTCCTGCTTTGCATACATCAGCGCTCTCATTACATATTAATCAGATTCAATATAGATTCAGTATATTGTACACACACACACCACTACCATCTCATTGTCTCCCCTTCGCTGTCCTAATTGCACTGTAACCCATTAACACAGCGGCAACATGTAACCAGTTCGGCATCGCCATTGTCTGTTTTTGTGTCTCTGGGACTGCGACTGGTACTGGGACCCATAGAAAGGGGCCGGCAAGCTGTTTTGCACAAATTTTCACCTTCACCTCATCGGCAACAAAAACAACAGCAATAGCAACCGCATCGGAAAAGCGCGAGTGGAGAGAGGAAAACAATAATGCAATAGGATAAAGATGGGGGAATCGAGATTTGTACATATGTTTGCATTTTCTCTGCGTTGTATGTTCAATGAGCAGTGGCTGAAAGATATTCAATATTCCGAATGTTCCTGAATAAAATATTTATAACCATTTAACTTTTTATAAATTCTTACAAATGATGAAAATAACTTAATCGAAAATTAGAAAGCACGTCATATAAATATTTTTAGAAACATGAATTTTTATATTGAAAAAATGTATTTATTTTAAAACATTATAAAAAACTTTTGTTTTAAACTCGTAATTATACTAACAAATTTAAAAGAAGTGTTCTAACATTTCTGTAAAAATATGGAACATTGATTTTCAAGGCTTTCTGAAACTCCTGTTTGAAAACTTAAATATTATTAGAACTAAAAGACTTTAAAAATGTGTTTTTTAAAGCTTTTTTGAAAACGTCAATATATTTTATTTGGAAAAAGACAAGGCTAAGTATCATAAAGAATTGGATTATTATTTTGTTTTGAATTTTATTTATCAGTATTGGCTTGTCGCCCCGGTCCTAGGCCCTTTTAAAACCGTCCCTGAACTAAACTGGGCTTCAGTTCCAGTTTGCGCTGGGCCTTTGATTGCATTAGAGCGTGTGCCGCCCGCATCTCGTTAAAAAGCAGAAATGAAAACAAAAGGCAAGAGCAGCAGCAGCAGCAACATCACAGCAGCAACAGCAACAGCAGCAACAGCAACATCAGCAACTGATGATGATACAACCTTACAAAATTCTCAGTCGCAGTCTGCGGTGCGATCCCCCCATCCGCCCCACCCCCCAGAAAGCCACCCGCTTTGCCCATCGCAACGACTTTGAATGTTTAGCGGCTGAACTTGTCTTGCACACAACCACAAATGCAATTCGCGAGAGTGAGAGAGATAGAGAGCGGCCGGGGAGAGATAGACACCGAGATAGAGATAGAGAGCAGGCGAAAAAAAAACACAAAAACAAGAAAAACACAGAGAGACTGAAAGAGAGAGCGCGACAAACACATTGATAGCTTTATTTTTGCCGTAGCGTGTGTGGTATGCAGCCTTGAATTAGTTCGCTGCACCCGCCGTACATACACACAAACAAACAAACAAACGCACACACGGCGCATATAAATACACGCGAAACTCGCACACACGCACAGCGACATACGTATGGAGAGCATGCCATATAAGCATTTCGCAGTGTGCGAAAGCTCTGTTTTGCTCTGCTCTGCTCTGCTCCCCTTTTGCAATGCTCGTTGATCCCCCCACCACCCCAAAGACCCCTCGCTCCTAAGTTCACCCAATACACCACCCCAACCCACCCAATCGAAATGTAGAAGGAAAGAATCTACTGCGGCGCTATAATAAATACATATAGACATATAGTATATACGAACATGGGGCATCCGAGTTGTCGCTTCTTGTTTGCATATCCCATTTTCCGTCTTTGGCAAACAGAATGTTTGCTGCACAGCTAAAAAAAATTGATGATCGATTGGGGGATTTACTTACTTACTTTAGAGGTACTAACCTTTACTTCGTAATATTTATGATCGTATTTTATAAATCACGAAAAGAAAAGAAAAGCAAATCTACTTTTAACTTAGAATGAGTTCAAATTATACCAAAATACAAAAGACGCATTTTGGCGCAAAAGTATATTCCATTTCCTGACATTATTCCATCACTTTTTAATCTAATGTTTTTAATATCTAACGCTTTTATTAAAGAAAACTGCATAAATGAAACTGTTGAAAAAAAAATTTGAATATCATCACATCTACTGTGTCTAATTATCTGTTTTTAAATAATTTGGTAACTAATCAAAAAAAGCTGACTATTCTCATTAAATACGGAATTCATAAAATTATTGCTAACAATTCATAAGCTTTTTTTCAAATTGCTGTATGAATTAAATCTATTATAGGATACAAATAATTAGATTTCAGTAGGTGCTACATCCTCAGATGTCTTTTCATGCCGTATGTTGTTTCAGGGAATGCAATTTTGAGATACCTTCAGACATAAGCCCCCCGTCCACCTTCCCCTTCTTCAATTGATCAACGTGTTGCCCCTAATTATTTCCTCCTGTCAGTCCCACGCCCCCACCTTTTGGACACGATCCGTCAACTGCCGCGTCTAGCCTTCTGATCGTGCCGACACACATCTGAATCGAAGCACCATATACTATATATTCGTATATTTGTGGCAACGGATATGCATGTCTCTTTCCACTCTCCTTTTCGCTTGTGCGATTGGGAATTAGCGAGTGTCGGGAAATGGGGGAAAATAAGCGGAAAACCGTCTCGCATCGTATGTGTGTCATAAATGCAAAAGACTAATTGGCTGGGTGATGGCGAATTGAAGTCACTTATGAGCAGGAAAATCTAAAAATATGCTGTATGCTGGAAAGGCTCAGGAAATCATGCTACTTCAGTAAAGGTTTCCTGGATGATAAGGAAATTGAAAGGAATTTCGAAGAAATTCAAAGCTTCAATTTATTTTTAAAGTTTTCCCAGAAGAATGTGTAATTATGTTTCTAATAAAATACATTTTAAAGACCCTGAAAAGCACTGCCTATAAGGAATGTTGGCCCATTGCGTGCTCGTTTTGCGACAACATGGCCTATGCGTAAATATTATGTTTTTGTGGTTGTTGCAGTTCGGTATTCAGATCGACACCCAGACACATCGACACATGGGGCCTGTCCTTCAAAACGAATAAACAGATACGTGAAAAACGAAAGCGAAAATTGCATGCGTAAGAGGTGCACAAGAACAACATCAACATATCAACATCAGAACAACCAACTGCAACAGCAACAGCAAAAGCAAAAGCAATGCCAGCGGCCACTGCAAAAGTGCAGAAAATATTAGGCGGATGTCTGACTACATTGTGTGCATCTATAATCCGGCCATATATATACGTATGTGCCACCAGATATTAATATTTATAGGTTGCAGGAACCGAGAACGAGACTAGTCCAAGTCGATGAATAATCACGGATATCGCTTTGTAGATTCCCCCAGTATAAACGGGAATATGTACCTTGTATAACCGATACAATGGGGAAGTCAAGTGTGGGCCCTAAATCCCAAGTACTGTCGTTCTCTTACCTGTTGTTGCTGCGAAAAGCCGGAGCTGGAAACGTCAGCTCCCCGGCGATATAGCGATATATATATATATATATTTATATATGTACCCAGCTGTGTGCATATTTTAGAATGTAATTGTGCATCTGGCCTAGACCTAGAAAAGGAAAATTTTGTTGCTATTATTATTGCTCGTACTCGTGCATTCGCGTTTCGTTCGTTTGCAGTTCGCAGTTCGCAATTCGCTCGTTCGCCAGCCACTCTCTGTCTCTTTCGCTCCGTGTGCCATTTTGTGTAGCACTCATTATTTGTTCTCCTTCCTCGCAAATTAAAAATATGCCTAAGCAAATAAAATGCATTCAATGTATACATATATATGTATATATAGTTGTCTATATAGTGGCACTGGTGTTCGAGTCTCTTGGCGTGCATTTTGTGTCTGTGGGTAATTGTGCGTTAGTTCGCACTGTACAGGGTGCTTTCGGCAAGCGATCTCTGGAAATAAAAGCCACTAAATCGTTTCTGGTTACTCTTTAGTCAAGCTTTTAAGAAATACATTATACCAATTTGCGATTTGTCGATATTTAATTAGTGTTATTAAATCAAAAAATCGATATTATCGAATCGATATTGTAAAATATCGATATTGAGACTTATGCTGTTATGTTTTGTAATTTATCTTTCATTATAAGGTTTGTAGATTACCTATGAAAACTCATTTAAGTAGGCAACAAAAAAGGTTAAGTTTCGAGATCTATTAAAAAACCGCACTCTTTATACACTGCATACTTTTAGGCACCATTAAAAGAGATTTTAAAGAGACAGTTGAGTTGAGTTACATACTAAACTATAAAAAAACCAACAGCACACATTTTATTATGATCCTTGACGTTTCCGTAAAAAGATATTTTAATGAAATACCATAACCGCGTCTCGCGATAAAGCAAATTCTTTTTAGCACCCCTTATCTTTGCCAATCACCGACTAGCAGAGACATTGGCTTTCAAATACACGCCAAGAAACAACAACGAACACAGCAGAAACAACTGCAATTGGCTTTAACTGCAATTGCAACGCAATGAGAATTTAAAATAAAACGAAACTGAGCAGAAACAAAGCAAGCCAAAAGGAGAAAAACGATCGAACACACAACCCAGAACAGCAACAACAAACAATTTAAATTGAAAAAATGTTTTTTTTTTGTGGCTGTTTGCGCTACCGTCAGACAAACGGCCATAAACGCCGCCTAACCGAGTCACGCCCCCGCCCCCAGCCGCACCGCCCCTTTTGCCATCGATCGATCGCTGCGATTCAGCCCGTTGCAACATTGCGGTGGCAGTGTTCGATAGGCGCAACATTCTATCAAATAAAATGCGAAATTACAAACAAAAAGTACACTGGGAATGTAAAACTATTGCTTGGAAATTATTAAAAAACTTTGAGATTAAACATCTAGCTTAGATAAATCAATATATATTATACAAAATACTTCAAAAATAATTCAAATATACAAGGTCTCCATCGAAATCTCTAGTTTCAAATCTATAGGTGTATAAAAGTATGCTATGAAAAAGGAAAAAGGCTTCCCGGTTTTTATCAACTGATAAATGTAAATATTATTATTTACCAAATATCTACATTTTATATAACACGCTTAGTGACATTTTAAAAGATTTAAAATATATGGGTTTTAAAAAGAGCTTGACAAAACATCGACAGTTTACTTTTTATTTAATTGTATTTTCCATTAAAAGCATCGATATTAGTAAATCGATATTGTCAAAATATAGAAAAAATTGATAATTTTCAAGTTCTAGTTTTAAATATAGACCTACTTTTTAATATTTCTTTAAAGTGCCTTACAATATTTAATTAATCGAATTTAATATGAAATAACCATGATTTGTAAATTAACCCTTATCAAAATTATAAACAGAAATGACTTATTTAATGTATTTATGATTGATTTTTTCTAAAAACTGTAGTACTTCTAAAAGTATGCCTAGGGAATGGAAAACTAATGCTGCAGTATTTTTTTATTAGACTATTTTTCTGTGTGTGCCTGAGATCTAAGCGAGTGGCCCTGGTAGGGGGTGATGGCAGGAGAATATGGTGAGGGCAGGGGGGGTGGGGGCAGAGGGGGCTCCGGGGGCCAGGAGAACCCAGTGAACTGCCCGTGGGGTAATGGCGAAGCTAACGACAATTCATTGCGATTCTCGAGTGGCAGCGGCGAGTGCCGGACTCGTCGTCGATGTTGCTGCCGTAGCTGCAATTGCTGCTGTTGTTGTAGTTGTAGTTGTAGTTGTATTTGCTGGCGAACGGAACGGAACGGAAGGGGGCCAAAGGGGGGCAAGGGGGGCACGCATGTTGTCCATGTCCCCATTCGAGTCAAGTGACGTGTTATCTGTCGCCTTCTCTCAGAACTTTGACTTCTATCAGTTGAATGTCGTTGCAGTCGTCGACGTTGCCGTTGTGCAGTTTGCAAATAGCAATTGCTATTGCAATTGCAAAATTTGACGCTGCTGCGCTGCTTTTGTTTTTCAGTTGCTCAGTTTTTAAGCTTTTCAGTTGCCGCTGCTGGCTATGATCGACGATGCCAATCGATCTCACTCGGGCTACCGTGTTGGCAGCAGACGCTGTCTGCCGCTCCACTCCCCCTGCCCCAGCCCCCTGCCACTCCCACTCCGCCACCGCCTCCTCATTCGCCTTCTCCTCGTTTCAATGTCAGTGTGTCTATTATGCGCCATTATGATTGGTATTATTAGCAGCATGCCATGGAAAATGAAAACTGCCAACTGCCAACTGGCACCGGCAACACTTTCCCTCTCGTTGCTTTCCATTTGCAGCAACAACTTCATCATCATCCTCAGCAGCAGCAACTTGCAACTTGCAGCTAGCTGCTATGCAGTAATTATTGCACGATCAATTTGCCGGCCATCCATGTCGGTGAAAACTTTCCTTTGGCAACATATTAATAAGACCCGCTTAGCGGAGGCTGGGTGTGGCCAACAAAGTGGTGGCACATCCAGAAATTTCCTACGCCAATTGAAAAGATGTTTTAATTAATAAAAAGTAAGAGGTGGAATAACCTGAGTGTAGATTTATTTTCCTTGAACAATAAGACGGCATTTTGTAGGCTTCATTCACCCCTAGTTTGTGTCATTGAAAACTCTAGTCACCACATTCTGACGCACTCTTTCCGTTTTATTTTATAACTTTTACAATTGATTGCCTTTAGATTAATTTCTATATTCTATTTGCTATGACCTATCTCAATTTGAAATTGTAATATATTTTGTTTAAAAACCAACTAATATTTTTTTGTTAACATAAAAATAATCAAATAAAATATATTTAATATATATTATAAGACATTACATATAACCAAAATTCCATTGAATCACTAAGAAATAATTCAAAAAGAAAACGCGAGGAAAATGTATCAAAATCAAACTAATTGCTAGAAAGTTTTTTAAAAATTGTACGTAAAATTTCTTCGACAACCTAATTTTATAATTAATTGCTTTTAAATTAATTTCTATATTTTATTTGCTATGTTTTTTAAAAATTGTACGTAAAATATACTGCCTCTATAAATATCCTAATCTTTAGTTTAAAAAGGGAAATATTTTAAAATATTTTTATATTTTAATTTAATAAAAAAGAAAGATATTAAATATTCCCTAAAAAGGGATATAAAAGTAAAGTTAAAATATCGTCTAAAACTATAATGGTTATAACATCGGCAGTCTATTGTTGTTCATTGATTTAAAAGTGTTTATAATATTTTTTGTTTTATAGGTATTAATGGCAACAATTTAACGTTAGATGTAAATAATTAAAAACATCTTGAGCAGTATTATTATTTCTTAACATAAAAAATGTTACCACAACTTAACAATAAAAATATCTCTGTAAAACTACATACATAAATTTATTTAATATCCTTTAAACCCAGAAATAATTTTTTTAAGCCATTAAACATTTTTAATTTATTTATTATTCCAAGTCCGTAAAATAGGGAATCTCAATGGAAATTATTTAGAGACATTAAAGAAAAAGCTATATAAATTATAGTGGTGGCACATCCAGAAATTTCCTACGCCAATTGAAAAGATGTTTTAATTAATAAAAAGTAAGAGGTGGAATAACCTGAGTGTAGATTTATTTTCCTTGAACAATAAGACGGCATTTTGTAGGCTTCATTCACCCCTAGTTTGTGTCATTGAAAACTCTAGTCACCACATTCTGACGCACTCTTTCCGTTTTATTTTATAACTTTTACAATTGATTGCCTTTAGATTAATTTCTATATTCTATTTGCTATGACCTATCTCAATTTGAAATTGTAATATATTTTGTTTAAAAACCAACTAATATTTTTTTGTTAACATAAAAATAATCAAATAAAATATATTTAATATATATTATAAGACATTACATATAACCAAAATTCCATTGAATCACTAAGAAATAATTCAAAAAGAAAACGCGAGGAAAATGTATCAAAATCAAACTAATTGCTAGAAAGTTTTTTAAAAATTGTACGTAAAATTTCTTCGACAACCTAATTTTATAATTAATTGCTTTTAAATTAATTTCTATATTTTATTTGCTATGTTTTTTAAAAATTGTACGTAAAATTTCTTCGACAACCTAATTTTATAATTGATTGCTTTTAAATTCTTAATATATAATTTAAAATGTTTAAAAACCAACTAATTTGTTTTGTTAACACGCTTGATTTATAATAAAATAAAATATAATAAACATAAATATACATGGAACAAAATTGCCCTTGAAACACTAGGAAATATTTCAATAAAAAAACGGTTGAAAAAAGTTAACCAAATCAAACAGATTTGTTCTTGTTTGAAAATTGAACGTATAAAAATCTTTGAAAACTTAACTTTAGTAAATACTACTGATAAGATGCATTTCCCTGCGACCCTCGTGCAATTTTTAGTTACTAGAAGTTAGTGGCAAATAGTCTGGCGGATGAGCTAGCGGCGCTAGCTGCGCAGTTGTCGTTGGCTGCGCTGCCTCCGTCGCCGTCGTCATGTACGCCCCAGCGCACCCCCTTCCCCTCCTTCCCTCCCCCCAAAACCCCCTTTTCCGTACCGCCTTACCTCTAACGTCGCTGCCCCAATGGCTGCGGTTGACGGCCGTACAGTTAGACGGACGTTTGCTTTGCTTGCATTTACAACACACGGACACACACACACACATAGACGAAGTGCATTATAATGGCATTGAAAATCGTTTTCAATAAAACACGTAAACAAACAACAAAAACTCAGACCGAAAAGCCAAATGAAAATGAAAATGAAAACGCACGAAAACACACAAATGCAAATGCAACAGCAACAATAATAAGAGGCAAAGCAGAAGAAGCTTTGAGTTTGCACTTTTAGTTAATAGTTTTTATAAACAAGCTTGTTTTCTTCCATTTTTTATTTTTTTTTAGTCGACAGCAACGCTTAATAATGTGTGAGAATTTCGCTTGGATTTACGTTGCACTTGTTCGGTTGTTTTTTTGTTGGAAATCCAACTTGGTTGGCTGCTTTCGATTATAAGTATGTTGTTTTTTTTTTTTTTTGGGAATTTTCCAGTCGAAATGCTCTTTTGAATTTACATTTGTATCTTGCGGACTCACAATAGCTTGAACTTGAAAACGGCCGTTGTAGTTGTTGTTGCCGTTTGTTATTGTGCAGTTTAATCAACTTTTGTCTGTTTGGCGACTGACACTGAGCGAGACGGCGAATGCGGAGCGACGGAGACGGGAGACTTCGAGAAATGTTTCCATTGAATTTCAATATTCATTAGAAACCGACGATCTAGGGGGGGGTCGCACCGAGAAGGATATAGAATACAACGGACCGGGGTGATATGGGGTCAATGCTTAAACTTGGGTAAATTCTAATATTCTATGAAAATGGTGTGGTATTAAATGACTATTCGCCATGTTGTATAAGGAAGATCTTGTAATGCTAATTCTGAAGTATTAAAGATCTACATAAACACTCATCGAAGAAAAAACTTAAACCATTGAATATGGAATACTAACATTCCTAATCCATTTTCTCTAATTTTAAATTAAAAAAATTTATAAAATAAAATGAAATTTTTATTTTATAAAGATATTAGTAATTATAAATATTAGGAATAAATATGACACATAATCACAAAAATACAGCCATGTCATTTCCAGAATTAAACGTTTGTTTTAATAATAACCGAGATTCCTAAAAAAACATACATACATGACCTACAAATCTAACAAGTTCAATGGCAATCTTATTGGGGAAACCCTTTCTGCTTAGCCATCGATATCGATCCAAATTGATATTTCAGATCGAGTGCCGAGTGAGCGAAAGTAAAAATTCAAATTGAAAGCTTTCGGAAATCGAATGAAAATCGAGCAAGAAAACGGCAAATGCAAACCGACTCTCGGCACTCCAACGCGATTCGTTAATTAAAATAAATACTTTCCGCCACGGACGTGGACGTAGCTGGCAAATGATTGTGCCAAAAAATAAAATAAAGTCAAATAAAATGTAAATAACAGAAAAGAAAAGAAATGAAATGAAAATCGGCGAATGTGAAACTGTGGGCCATTCCACATGTGGCCAGCGTTTTCTTTTCGCTTTTCCTTTGATTTTCTGCATACGCTCGTCGCATGACCAAGAAGTCAGTTACTCAGTTAGTCAGTCAGTGTAACCCGATCCGATCCAAGCCGATCCCAGCCGATCCAAGCCGATCCCATCGGATCCGAGCGATGCGGTGCGATGACGATGCCAAAAGCGGCCTACTAAGACACTTTTACCTGGCCAACAACAACAACTAACAACTGGTTTTTGGTTTGGCTTGGTCTTGGCCAAAAGATACCGCCGAGCCATGCCGTGCAATGTACCGCGCGCAGCATTAGAAATTGGCCAGCAGATCGATGCTTGGCTTCACACAGAGGAAAACCAGCGAGGAAAACTATGCGAAATTCACTTTCATTATGAATGGCCGAATGGCGCTGCATACAAATGCGGCCCGAGATTCGCGACTTGGCTTGGTCATCCAACTTGGTTGGCCAAATCATGGGTTTTCCTTTCTTTCACATCGCCGGTTGTCGTTTTTCTGCCAATGGTTGTTGCTGCCGCTAATTGACGGCCTAAACGCTGACATTCAGTGGGCCAAGTTCGATGCAGTCGACGGTGATTATTATGATCAGTTAAGAATTGGACAGCCTTGGGTTGGAGACTAGTTTTTAGATTTTTTAAAGATATACTGCCTCTATAAATATCCTAATCTTTAGTTTAAAAAGGGAAATATTTTAAAATATTTTTATATTTTAATTTAATAAAAAAGAAAGATATTAAATATTCCCTAAAAAGGGATATAAAAGTAAAGTTAAAATATCGTCTAAAACTATAATGGTTATAACATCGGCAGTCTATTGTTGTTCATTGATTTAAAAGTGTTTATAATATTTTTTGTTTTATAGGTATTAATGGCAACAATTTAACGTTAGATGTAAATAATTAAAAACATCTTGAGCAGTATTATTATTTCTTAACATAAAAAATGTTACCACAACTTAACAATAAAAATATCTCTGTAAAACTACATACATAAATTTATTTAATATCCTTTAAACCCAGAAATAATTTTTTTAAGCCATTAAACATTTTTAATTTATTTATTATTCCAAGTCCGTAAAATAGGGAATCTCAATGGAAATTATTTAGAGACATTAAAGAAAAAGCTATATAAATTTCTCTGTAGCCTAGAAAATAGCTAATTCTTTATAGATTATCCCCTTAAGCTTCTTCCTTAAGAACCCCCGATCGACAGATACTTCCATCCGTATCCCCATTATGTCCGGACTTCAGCTGTTCCATTAGTTTTCATGACGCTGCCCCGAGGGCCTGTCTACATGGACCTGCATGTAGCACTCAGCTGGAGACCATTATGCTTGCCACATCAAATCAAATGGCTAACTGAGCTGAGCATAGATGTTGCAAGTGGCTGTTGTTGTTGTTGCTGTTGCTGTTGCCATTTAGCGCAATTGACGGCAGGTCCCAGGCCAAGACAGACTGCAATTGGAAGTCGCCAACTAACACATTTCAGGTCTTCAGCTTGCAGCTTCGCCTTCCCTCCTTGCCCCATTGATTGCCCTGCTTTTTTGCAGCGCGTTTCCATTTCGCATTTTCGCTTTCATTTTCTTTTTCCTAGCAAGCGAAATATTTTTGTGTTTTTTTTTATAAGCGAGAAAATCGAAAGTTTTTCCCCAGACCATAATGCAAAAAGAAAGTGCAAGTGCAGCAGCTGAAGCTGAATCGCAATCGGCGGGGCTTGAGGGGGTGGCTCGCAGAAAGGAAAAGCAAAACAATGCCAATGGGGCGTATGAGCAACTTGTTTTCGGGCCAAAATGTAGGATGAATGCCATTGTTTTGCGGCTGACGACAACGACGAGTTTTTCCAGCTACCACTTGGAGTTTTTCATGCTGCTGCTGCTGCTGCCGTCGATGTTGTTGTGCCATTTTCGTTGTCAAGTGCAAGTGTAGCTGGGTTTGCTGGTCAAATGAGCAGTAAAACAGTTACTGCGATGGCCAACAGCGGAATAATGTTGCATGCAGCACAATCAGCAATTTCCTTTCGGTCTGGTCCGTCTGGTTCGTCTGGCGCTTTCGATTTCGTTTAATTAAAACGCATAAAAGTTGACTCCAGCTTGGATGTCATTGTCTAGGATGGGATTTTAGATGCCCCTTTTCCCCCGCCTTATAAACAACAATCTCTTGGCTCGTCATTGGCAGTGACAGCTAGCCAAAAACAGTGGTTTTCTTATCATTAACATTGGCTGGCAGAAACTTGCCAGCATCAGCGTCAAAAACTTGTCATCATCATAATTCTTAAGCATGATGTGAAGTCTGCACTGCACTCTGATCTTTTTTTTCTGCATGTCATTTTCTTGTACGTCATTTCAATAACAAGTTAAGAACTCTTGCACCCAAGTCGCGGTCAAGGTTTTTGGTCTAGAGCTCTTGGCGGCCCGAAAAAGTTGACACTTGTAATGGCCGCTTTACATGCAGAATAAACAAGCGAATTACTCATACGCCGCGTTGCCACTGCAATTAAAGATGAAGCGGTTGTGGTTTTTGTTTTTTTTTTTTTGTCTTAGCTCTTGTGGTCTTGCGTTTTCATTCTTTTTGCTTCTACTGATGGTCAAGACCAAGCTGCACCCATTTTGGTTTCATTTTCGCCAATTTGATGGCTGAAAATGGGGAAACAATTGAAACTGACTGAAGGCTTCGACCGAGAAATAATGAAAAACCGCTGAATTGAGTTGATTTTTGGTTGTTGCTTTAATTTTCTGCACCGAAAGGTGAATGCCATTTGAACATGTGTTTGATGTTTTCACTCTTTCTCTTGATGGCGGCAGAAACTTCCTGAAGATTCGTAGAAAGCTTGTTTTTGTTTTTCCTTTCCATAAATACTCATAAATATTTAACTCAACTCTCTGACTCATCGGTTAGAAAAACCCTCCTACCGATTCCTTTCTAATCCATCAGAAAACCTCATTGACAATGTAAAATGCATCAAGTTTGTCATCAAATCGAGCGTTAAAGCTCCATTCGCCAACAGGTCACGAATTTGCAGTTGATATCGGGTATCCATCAGACTGCAGCATCTTCCTAATCTCGTCAAGCATCAAAGTCGCAATCATCAATTCGACGACATTATAAACGTCGCTCGTTTAACCCACAAGGGTCCTTTTTTCCCCAGCAATTCCATACCATTTTACTGTGGAGACAAAGAAACTATACGGACAATTTTTCGGCAAGATTACGAGCGATGAACAAAGAGATATCCCCACTTCTCCACCATCGAAGCCGTAACAATTACAAAGTCTGCTCTGCTTCTATTTTTGCACTGTGGAAATATTTGTCCATGTTGTCTGGGAATTTTTTATTTAATTTCCAAGTCAATACTTACCAACCTTCCTATTTTCCTTTTTAATTTTCTTTTTCTTTTTTTAGTCATTTTTCCAAATTAAACTTTTTAGGAACAATATTCCAAGCTAGTTCAATTAAAACAATATTTTTAATTCAATAAAATTAATACAGATATTTTATAACTTCACTTATTTTATTTATTTATATTTTTTTTTTTTAAATACCATTCGAATCGTAATGGTTTTTTTTAATCCTAGATTTTTGTTCGTAATTCGAATATCAAATGAATATTTAGAAAAAGAAAAGTTAGCTGCTTGTTTATAACGAACAATTCTCAAATGATTTTAGCTTTCAGATGGCATTTTGCCTTGTGTACCTTAAATTCTTTGGTGCGAAGGAGAGGAAGAGCAGCAGGTTTTGTCGCCTTGTCGTTTCCATCGTAATCTGGTGATGGAAGCGGGATGGAGAGGCCACGGAGATTGCGATTGTGATTCTGTTTCTGTTTCAGCTTTCAGCTCCAGTCTGCAGGTTAGTCAGTCAAGTCGGTTTGTCAGTTAGTCAGTCGCTGGGTCGTTCGGTGCGACAAATTTCGGTGGGTTTGAGTGCTCGGCGCGTGTATTAGATGATATGAGGTCATTCACTGCTGTTTACACCGAAAACTTCGTCTCGCCGACGCTGCTGCGCTGCTTTCCTCTGCTCAGTTGCCGAAATTTCTGGATGACGCTGCGCTCAATATACCATATACAATATACAGTTGGTTTTGCGGCGTCTATGTGTTGGTGGGACTGTGCTGAAAGCTATACCCGAAACAAAACGAAACCCCAAACTGTTGCCCTGCTTATACATTTCCGACATCTTCCTTGCCCATCGTCCGCCTGTCTGGCGGTAGGTGGCGCTTTTGTTGTCGTCCGGCTTAGCACAGTGGCGCCAGGATCATTTTCTTCCGTTTTTGAAATATTGGGTTCCAAATATGAGAAAGTCCCTATAAATTCAAGTTTTTATATCATAAACCGTATTAAAAATCCGATTTACTTAACTCTAAAAAGAAACACATTTCTCTGAAATTCTCTTTTTCAATGAAGTTTCCTAACTACAAATTCTATAATGCAATTTTAATGACTTCCTAAAATACATTTATCCCAGCCGCATTAATGCGGTTTTAATGAAATCTCCCAGACTTTTTCCCAAGAAATCTCGTAGCGGAAATATATTGTAACTTAGACGCCTTAGAACGTTCTAATGTATACCGATACTTTTCTTCAATGCAAGCTTTTGCTTATCTTCAACGTGTTGTTTAGTTTTCCCATCGAATCAACCAGTGTGCAGCATTTGTCGTTAGCTGTTCAATGACTTCTGTTGAAACATGAATCGACTACACACAGTCGACACCCAAACCAAGCCCGACCATTCCTATTCCGATTCCGAAGGAGTCAAGGAGCTGTGGGCAAAGGAGAAGCAGAAGTGGGAAGCTTCCAGCAGGCGGAGCAGAGCCACCTAATGCGCTTCCTCTTCAACAAATTCTTTTACGACTGGCTGTCTGTCTGTCTCAGTTCCCTCTCTTTTCAGCTTCTTCTGGAAAAAGGAGCCGTCGGCGGCAGTCAAACCCCAAACGTTTCCCCCAGGTCCATTCTACTAGTCCCAAACCCTTGCCTTTGTTGCTAAATCTTACACAGAGAGTAATAGGTAACGTAGTTACTTACACTTCGCTACATGACCTCTTCATAAGTAATGGAGTAATAGATGAAAACTTTGAAATGCAATCTTTATTTTTTATTTTAAATGTTATTTGTTACTTAACAAACAAAATATTTTACCTCCTGCTTAAAACAGATAAGTTTATTATAATATTCCGATTTTATAAAAGTCGTACACTCATTATATGGAATAAAATGTGAGTCCTAGTTTTTTATAAGTGCATCCTTAGTTGTCGGTACATTGGACTCATTTCACACACACACTCTTGCACTTTGACGGGCGCACACAGACAAAGAGCTATTGCAAAAGTATGTCTGTGTCGACGTCGCCTCATTTAGCTTCTCCTTCTGCCTCCTCTCCCGCCACCTGCCACCCCACCCCCCTTGCAACCCCACCACTCCGCCCCCTTGCGTCTACGCCCTCGCTGTTTCTAAAAACAAAACTCTTCCTTCTGCCGCTCCTCCGTCGTCTTCTTCTTCTCCACCGTCTACTTGCTCTGCTTCCTTTATTTGCAACATACATTATATGCCAACGAAAAAGGGGGCGAGGAGGAGAGAGGGGAAAGAGGGGAGAGAGTGCTGCCTGCCCGCTCGCACACTTGCAATCGCAATCGGCAAAGTAAATGGAAAGGCCCCCAACAACACTAAGCAAACGGAAAGTGAAAATTTGCTCCACTGAAACAGACAGCGAAAAGAGAGTGAGAGCGAGAGAGAGAGAGCGCGCTGCTGGCTGTGGCTCTCGCACAAAGACAGTGAAAAGCACTTACATATATGTACACTTGCATTGAGTCATAATCGTGTCGATTGCAGCAGAGACGTCGGCTCTCTCTATCTCTCTCTTTCCCCACTAAATCTCCTTCCCTTCGTCCTGCTCCATATCCCTATTTTTAGCCCCGCTCTTTGGAGAGAACATAGACCAGATGATCGCTTAGCCCTTTTGACGTCGCCTGACCCATTTGGCGAGCCACCGATAGCCTTCTCCAGAGAATTGGGGAGAATCGAAGGGAAGAATGTGGGCACGAAAGGGGGGCGGAAGAAGGGGGGCAGAGCCCGGAGAGTGGAGAGCACTGGGTCTGGGTCGCTGGCTGTGATTGCGATTGTTGTGTTCCTTTTATTTTTAATCGCTCCCGATGTGTAATGATCTTTAAAAGGGAAATAATCAGGCCTTTGTTGGGGCATCGGGAAATGCTGTAATTCATTTAATTGAAATAAAGTGCATCACAGTTCTTAAAATAGTTTGTGAAATATTCGTATCAAAACAATGATTTATTTACCACAACTATCTGTCAGGGGCTACCATAGGAACTAATAATATGGCGTATTTTTAAATAATAAGTAAATAAATCTACAGCAATATTACCAATAGTAAAATTAAATTCTTGTATGTTTTAAAATAACTTTTACCTTTAAAACCCTTTCGATTTTTAGCTGGATTGTTACAAAAGATCTAGAGATTTCTACATGAGTTGGTAAATCAATCGTTAAAGTTGTATCCCTTGGGAATTTCAAAATAATATTTTATGGAATTCATGATCAGTTTTTGAAGTGTAGCAAGTTTGGCTACTTTTTTTCCTGTGCAGTTGAAAGTAATCCTAACTTGACAACATTCTTGAGGGACTTGCTACTGTGGCTACCCTTCTTCCCTACGCTCTCCCCTCCCCGTCTCCCCCTCGCCAATCCCCTCGAGAATTGCATGCAAATGCGCATGTGGCACACAAATCCCCCCAAACATGCAGGCACACACACACACACACACCTCCTAGTTGCAACTGGGAGGGGGAAGAGGAAGACGCAGCGGAGAGAGTGCTCCAAACATTCGGCTCTCCAACTCTCGATTACGTTTGTTTGCCATTTTTGCTCGCTCTCTGGCAGTGTTTTTCGCAATACCCGCGGCTGAGAAGCAGCGGCAGCGGCAACGTCGTCGTCGATTCAGTCGTTCAGTCGGCGCAAGCGAGTCGAGCGAGCGAGCCCCATTCAGTCCGCCGATTTGCCACCTCTCTCCCTCTCCACTCTTTGCTCTTTTGCACCTGTGCAAGTGTGTGTTTCTCCCGCGGTGCGTGCTGTGTGCGTGTGTGTGCGTGAGCGGTGTGCACTGGTATTGGGGCATCGGTGAGTGGGGTGCGCGCGCGCTTTTGCTTGCCGCAGCACTGCAGTCGGCGTCGCTGCCGGCGCTGGCGTCGCCGTCGACGTTTGTTGTTTGCGCCTAACAAACACTCGCAGCGGTTTTTGTGCTGACTTTAGATTTTAGTTTTGCTGATACCGTAAGAGATAAATGACGTGCCGCCGCGGAGCGACGAATTAGCGGCCCAAAACAGAAGCAAAGCCAGCAGCCAAAACAGAAACAGTTTAGCAGAAGAGAAACAAAGAAACAAATGTTTGTTTCGACGCCACGAGCAACAAACATAATGTAATAGCTAAGAGTAGCAAAAATGTGTTTAAGTTTAGGCCAGCAAGTTAGTATAAAAACGTCCACGATTAGTGCAAAAAAGTTCAAAATGTTATGAAAATTTCAAATTCAAAATCAAGCAAATACCTCATGCGTTAAAAACCAATAATAAACAAACAACGAACCGAGTGCAAAAACTTAGTGCAATTTCTCCAGCAAGAAAAGAAATCAAATCCCCAAAAAGCAGACATATGAATCATGTCTAGAGTGTGAAACGTTGCGTATACGCAATATCGCTGAAACAACCATTAGCGCAGACATCACGCATACGCCGCGTCGTGCAAAATGATTATGGTGCAACATTTGGTGGCCGCCTCGGCGCACAATTTCGCCAGCCAGGCGGCGGCAGCCCTCGTCAATGTGTCCAGTTCCAGTTCGAGTTCCTCCTCCTCCTCGTCGTCGCTTTCCCTTTCGTCCTCCTCCTCCAGCTCCTCGCTGTCCTCGGCCACGCCCACGCCGGTGGCCTCGCCTCTAACGCCCACATCGCCACCGCCGGCAGCCGCGGCGCCCGCAGAAGCTTCTCCGCCCGCAGGAGCTGAGTTGCACGAGGAGGAGGAGCAGCAGCCCTCCATTGGGGAAGATAAGGCGTTGAAGGATCAGGAGAAGCAGCAGAAAGAGGAGGAGGCGGAGGCGGAGGCGGAACCAGGTGCCATAGTTGTTGATACCGAGTCAGTGTTGGCGCGGCAAAGTCCAAGTCCAGTTGCGTCCACCAAAGTCCCCGAGTCACTAGAGGAGATTACCCCGAAATCGCCGCCCCCCAGCAAGGAGGAGGAGGAAGAGGAGGAGGCCGAGTCCGTGACCTTCGACTGTCGCGAGTTCAAAGTGCTCTACAATCACCTGAGGCAGCAGCAGCAGTCGCCCGACAAGACGCGCAGCACCCTCGACGATGTGTCCAAGATCCTCTGGGAGCGAAAGCAGCAGTTGCAGCGCAGTTCAGTGATCACCGCGGCTCCCACTCTGCAGCGGGATCACCTGGATCAGCGGGATCACCTGGATCAACAGCAGCAGCAACAGCCGATGAGCGACATCGAGGACGAGGAGACGCTGGAGGATGTGGACGATGCGGATGCGGATGTGGAGGCGGATGCCGAGGACGAGGAGCTGCTGGAGCAGTACCAGGATGGCTACGACTCCCCGCTGGACTTGTCGCTCGGAGGCGCCACCAGTGCCGCCGCCTCAGCTGCCGCAGCCGCCGCTGTCGCCTCGGCGGCCAGTCGTCGACGCGGACGCACCTACTCCGGCACGGAATCCGACGACTCCGCGCAGTGCGAGCGGGCGAGGATGCGACTCAAGCCGGAACGCAAGGCGGAACGGTCGGCGGCCTACAAGAAGAGCTTGATGAAGCGATACTGTAAGTGGAGAAATATCTAAAGCAAAGTGATCAAATATGAACTCTAAATGTTCCTATTTGAGAAATGGATTTTATTTTCGACACCTTAACTTTTGTTGGAATAGATAAAGCTTGATTTTAAAAATACCTCCGATTTTATTTACTAACAAGTCATACTAATGTTACTTACCGTTTGTAAATTTGCATATTTTGTTACCGATTTCTTAAATATTTCAATTTTGGAAACTCAAATAAAATAGAATCTAATGCCTGATTTTGGTAATTCCCCGTAGAGGTTTAGATGGTAAAAAATTTTTTTTAATGTACAAAATTTTGTAAAAAATTTACAAAAATTTAGTTTAATTGAAATTTAATTATATATTGTTTAAAACTGAGGAATATAGCTAATTGGTATTTATACAATTGAGATGAAACTCAATTGATAGAACTAGGAAATTCTATTTAGTACAGATTCCATTTAAATTTATTATCAATTCCTGTTGACCAACTGTTGTGTTTTTATACAATTGGTAATTAAGAGGCAATGAATCAGCAGCCTCGCGCGCTACTCCCCCATCTTTCACTGGCCAAAATTGTGAAATGTCAATTTGGCAAGAGCCAGAAATGTTTATAACGAAAAACAATGCAGAGAAAAAGAGTCGGGCAGCCAGAGGAGAAATAAACATTATTTAAAATAGCGCAATTTCCGCCGGCGGCGCTGCGCTGAGAAGCGGTAGAAGCGGCAGAGGCGGCAGAAGCGGTAGAAGCGGCGGCGGTAGAAGCAGCGAGTCTACGTCAACGGCTTCGTAACAGTTTCCTAACCCACCTCAACAATTTTATTGATTACTTGAGGCGGCAAACGCCACACAGAGAGCACAAAAAAAAAGAGAGCGGCCCCGTCTATAAACTATTGCGCTCAGCTGGCTGGGTTTCTGTTTCTCGGCTTCTCTGTATGGGTATCCGTATCTCTGGCTCTCCGCTCGCCGCTGCATTCGCTAGTTTGTAACGCGTATCTGTGAGTCTTCGTTTGGTTTTTGACTGCCTGTGTCTTGGTGTGGAATAGTTTCCCAGTCACTTGCTCTAAAACTGCCACAGCAACTCGCCAACTCGCGACTGGCAACTGCTAAATGAGCTGGAGACTCCGACTTGGTCTTCTGTATCTGTGGCTGTGTCTGTGTCTCTTGCACTTGCTACATACCCACATGAACATATATATAATACAAGATATATGTATATATATATGTATGGTAACCCTAGCCAACAACTTGTTTCCTCTATTTGACTTTTACACGGGGCGTCGTCGTCAGCAAAACCCAACAGCTCCCGGGCTGCTGCCGCTGCTGCCTTCACTTTTGCCGAAGTTTACCCCACTTTAGTTTGGGTTTTCGCTTTGATTTTGATTTTGGCTCGGCTGGAGAGCCCTGGGCTTCGGATACACACTAAACCGCCACGCTAAACGCTGCCTGCCAATTGCAGTTCTTGGCCAAGTGGCTGGCGGAAATGCTCCTCTCGCTCACGTCTCGCACATCTGGCCAAAGTGGTCGCCGTCAACGGATTTATGCAGTATGGGAAAATGGGGGGGAAAATGAGCTGGCCAAAACTAATGGCCTTCTTGAAAATGGCAAAACCGAAAGTGGGGATCTTAATCTGAACGAGGGGATAGTATGTGATGCTTTATGTAAAAGAAAAATCTTTACTATATAACTACCAGCCAATATAAACGTTCTATCTTAAGCTCTTTGAGTAAATAAGATGGTCAAATAAAAAACAACCTCAATTAAAACTTAATCAAGGGAAAAACAAGTGCATTCTAGTCAAATGAGATAATGAGAAAAATATGTGTCTATGGTAAAACTGAAAGTTACAATTGCTACTCAAAGAACTTATCTTAACTGGGTGAAAAACAGCCATAAAAGGTTATAAGAAAATGGCCTAAAAACATATTGAAACTTTAATTACATTTGTATATTAAATAAATGTATAGATTATTATTTAATTATTTACTAAATATTAAATAGGGTTTCTTACTTCATTGTAGTAATATTACAAAGTATTCAACTATTCAAAATGCATGCCAATCGATTTGGCTCGATTCCCCCATAAATCGAATGGCTTAAAATGATTGGGAATACGCAAAGTCTTCAACTGGAACCCCCTTGACCGCCTTGCTCCAAAAACTTGCAGCTTCTGTCGAAATATTCCCGCCGGTCGGTAAATCTCTTGGGTTTCCTTTTCACTAGACTCCATTTCAGACTCATATTATTTGTTTTTCGCACACAAATTCCTAGATGATATATTTTTTCCGCTTGCGACACGACAAGCATTTTCATCTTTTATTTATATGTGCTTTAACCTTTTTCTGTTTCTGTTTCTGTTTCTGCTTTTTTCCTGGCTGCTTGTGTGCGTTCCTCATGACTTCATTTTGTGGGGCTTTGTTTTGGTTTCTGGTCTTACCTTCAACCTTTCGACGGCAGCCGTATTGAACCACCCACACGAAATTGAGGCAGTGGAGGCAACTTTCAATTGCGACATGCAGCGGAGAGCGGTCGGCTCTCTTTACTCTTTACCGCTTACACCCCTTTCGTTTCCCCAGCGTTTCTTTACATGACAAACCAGCTTGGAGCGTCTGTGTTTGCTCACTCTACGGCTGTGTGCGTACGTGTGCCTGTGTAAGTGCGCTGTGGGAAATAGTGAAAAAGAGCGGCCCCCTCCGAATGCCGCCCACCGCCCGCCACCCAACTCAACGCTCTGTTGCTTTTTTTCAGGCCTAACGCAAAACATTTTGAGGTAGGTTGGGAATAGATTGGCAACAACTGCGCGCACACACACACACTCACTCACTCACACACAGAGCGTGCGCGGAAAAACTTAAATTTCTCGTTTCGTGGCAAGAAATTAGCAAATGATTTTCCATTTTTTTTTCTTTTTGCTGCCGTTTTTTTTCTTTTAACCCAAATACGGCGGCGGCGGCGGCGATTTTTTCGCATTAGAATTATGTAAGCCCCTGCCCCATATAAACAGTAGGCCTACATGCACACACAAACGTACGTATCTTTCTCTGGCTCAGATTTTGTAATCGCTTTTGCTCTCCTCATAATTGGCCAATGGAGGTTCTGCTCACTGGGCAATGGAGCTTATCTCCTTATCGGTAGACAAGGAGACACACAACACAGAGTCCCCGATTCCTAGTTGCAGGGATTATGTCACTGGCCACAAGTCACTAACCACTAGCAACGTAACTCAATTACAAAATCGGATTAGCAAATTCAAGAAATCGAATTGAGCAAACTTTTCCCGCTCGCAGTGCAGCTGATGTGGCCATATGGTCAGTGGATAGCCGAGTGCAATGGGTCGGGTCAAGGCCCCAAACTTGTTGCTGGGAAATTCGCGACAGCGAGTCGTATACGTAATGCGGCTACCTAGAACTTGCTGCGGTTACCGAAACTTCCGTTTTCGGAACGCAGCTCTGGCTTTAAATTCTTGGCCAACCAGCTGCAAAATGTAATGAAAACCCACACTTCAAATATTTCGCTTTAAGTGCAGTTATTATAAACGTACAAAAAGCTGTTGCAATTAGTAAGCTACAATACGAAACTTGTAACAAAATTAAACGATATTATTTCCGCAAATTGTTACAGTTATAAAATTTTATTCAACAATTTTTTCAAAATATTAAAGTTTTTTTTTCTGCATAAAAATCGAATTAAATATTCTTATTTTCCAATACTTTAAGATCATATTTTATAACATCTATAGTTCCTTTTGTCAACATTTTCATGAGTAGCTGGTTAAACATTAATTAATTAACTTGACAACACCCGGGTAGAATTATAGTATTCACCTCCAATTAACACTTGTAACCCCATAAAAGCTCGACGCGTGACCAAAAAAAGGTTTTTTTTTAAAGAATAGAAAGTGCTAATTTATAAAGAAGCTACGATGAGTGACACAATATTTAAGCGTTGAAAGAGTTAAAAATATATTTAAATAATAAACAAATAAACGAATACAATCATGCAGGAGCCATTTTTGATAAATTAGAATGCTTCTGTGAAATACAAATATTAGTCAAATTTTTTATTACTGAATTATGCAACAATTAATGTTAGACAACAAATGACATTTATTGAGCATAAATAATAATATTACCAGCTATCAGCATATGACAAATACAAATATATTTATATAATAAAAAAATTAAAGAAACACATTACAAAATCCCATTTGAGCAATCCAACAAATTCGAAAGGCATATAAAATCATCTTCCCTGGGGGCAAATGCGTCAATCTATATGCATATTATACCACACCATAAAACAAATAAAAGTACTTAATGACAAATTAAAACAAAGATTCAGCCAAAATAAAAACAAAACATCAGAAAGTATATAAAATTACATTATATTTCCTTTTGTGCGATACGAGAAATGTTCGAGTATAGAGAAATAGCGGTCATAAAAAATGCAAAAAAACAAATGAATGAAAAAAAACCAAACAGAACAGAATCGGAGCAGAGCAGAATCTCGTATCATTTCTTAATGCGGAAATATTGAAGAAGAATTTCTGTTGTCTATATAAATACGCGAAAGTGCGTGTGTGTGTGCGGATTCATATTAAATGCATATGTAGCTTAAATAAACATACATTTCGTACGACAATGAGAAATTGCCTGATATGCATATGTCTCGCTGCCTGCGATTGTGTGTGTGAACAATGAGAATCTGGCGTCTGTGTGAGCAGTGTGCCCTTTGGTGGTGTGCGTTATCCGCGAGACCTTGAACTTGAGACTGAATTTCCAAAAAGCGCACACACACACAGACACTCCGATACAAACGCACGAAAAAAAGCGAGAGAACAACAACTGGCTTTTATTCTGGCCACTAATACATAGGCGCCCGTGAAAGCAGCGACGCTGGCAGCGGCATGAAAGCCAAAATAAGTCGGCAGAACAGGAATTTAGAGAGCGCCAGAGAGCCAGAGAAAAAGAGAAGACGGGAAGATGGCAAAAAAAAAGGGGGAATGGGCCTGGGGATCGGGAATGGGAGTGGGAATAATGGGGATCGTGCAAATCGAGGCAGACGGAACCCGAAAAAAAATATATACGAAAAAAAATGGGGAAGAGACATTCACACCAACAACAAATACAATACAATTGCCAAACAAACACATAAATTATAATATTTAAATATAGAACTTTTGCGTTGTTGTCGCCCGTTCCTGTTGATTTTGTTTTCGGCTCTTTGTGCATTTTACTTTCGTCTGTCGCGGCTGCAGTCGAATTAACTTGAATTTAGCTTTCTTCCACCACACCCATAATTCTATAGTGTTTTTGTTTTATTTGGCACCACCATAAATTGTATTATTATTATTATTGGTAATAAATAAATAAACATGTATCCCAGTTGAGGCACATTTTGATTCCGGTTTGGCGCATTATTGCGCCGCACAAGTGAAATTATCGATACAAAACAATTTCTAGTTGTTGTCGTTTTTGGTTTCGGCCATTCGCGGAATTCGTGTGGCATCCATCGCGGGTTTTTCTAATGGTTTTTATGATGAATAGAATTTGTATATGTTTTTTGCTGGTAAACAAGTAGGGCAAGGCGGTTTTTTGATGGATTATTTGCAGCTATTAACACAAAATGAACAAAATGTAAATGCATTTTAAATTAGGCATTTCTTATTTACGAAAATAAATATTATTCTAATTTATTCGCTTTAATTTGCATGATTAAATACATTGTTTTGAAAGATTTATAAAAAGAATTTTTAAATCAAAAAAAATAAGTACTAAAATGTGAATATATTACCTAAAAATAAACAAAAATCTAAAAGTATGTCCAACTTAGTCCCATTCGTTTACCAACAAAATGTGTAACAGACTTTCAACTGCCAATAAAATGCCTTTAGCTATTTTCCGATGTAATTTGATCTGGCAGACCAAAGCAATAATCCAAAGCCCAGCACTCTGAAATATACAATTTCATTTGCCTACTTTCCACTGATTAATGTCAGATGAAAATACGTTATATGTGATAAAGGCTGAGCTCAATAGGTAAATCCCCCTTCAGCTTGGGGCCCACACAAAAATTCACTTTCCGTTTCTTACCAAACCGCCCACAACTCACAAAACGTCGGTTGTTGGGCACATCAAAAATAGGCCAATAACCAAAATGCCATAAACAATTACAAATTGTTGCTGCTGGTGTGCAATTGTTGTTGGGCAGACAGGCGGGCAGCTTCTACGGCTTTCGGAAATGCTACGAAAATTGTAAACAAAATTCAAGCACCTCCGATGACGCCTTATCCACCGCAAAACTGAAACCCGAAAACGAAAAACAAAACTATAACCAAAACCCAAACCAAAATAAAACAAAAAGCATATCGACTTTATAAGGCAAACTAATCATCGAGGTAACAAGCAACGATGGCTCGTACCTACATTGACCTACTATTGCGGCAAATGCTGCGCTATCCGCCGGAATTGTGATGTAACTGTCCCAAAATGCCGCGCACATATCAACGAGCCAGTTCAAGTCCAAATTCGAATTCAACAAAAGAAAAATAGCAAAACCCACCAGCTCACATGCACATGACTTTACCGTTAATTTCTTTGACATGTCCATGTGTGTGTGTGTGTGTTGTTTTTTATTATTTTTTGTTGTTTGCCAATTTTGCTTTGTTTTCTCGTAATATATTTAATTTTTTCTTCTTCTCTTGTATTTCTGTGTATTTTGTCGGTTGGTTAGTTTCTGCTGGTTTTATTAGACCGCATTTTTAGAGGTCAGCGCACATTTGGCGCAGCATTGCAATGTTTTGTAGACTCAATTACCACTGGCTATTTGTCTTTCTTTCTGCCGTGTTTGTGTTTGTTTATGCACCATTAAAGCTGAACCTCTGGCGGTCTGATTGTCGGCTTCTGCTTCGGTTTTTTTTCTTATATTTTATTTCTTTTACCATGGGGGTGCCACAAAACAAGTACAGTGAAAGCTCTGCGGAGGATTGCTACTCTTCCATCAGGAAATTCATGTATATTCTCTGGCTTCCTTCCGTTGTTCACCTAGGCGTATGCTTAATTTGTGCGGTCGTATATTACTCATACGCCTAGTATGCCGCACAGGAAGTAACCGCTCACGTTTTGTACACACGGATATAAACTATTTCACCGGGAATAAACAGAATAATTTGTATGTGAATTTCCAGGAATTTTCTAGTGCCAATATACAGCTCCAATCGAAATGCTGGTAGTGGCCAAACTAAAAATTCTTGAAAATTAAAATTTACATATTTCATTTGTGAAGTAATTAGGGAAAAATTAAAAATACTTGTTAAAACGATGTAAATTATTCTCAATTTTTTTGTCTGCATATTTTTGTCTTTTTCATTAAATTTGTTTAGACATTTCCATGTCAATGATTTATCATTGAGAACTTTACTCAAATCAACTTGTCGGCGGCCACCTGCAACAAATTACGCATACGCCGCGTATGCCGCAGTAAAAAACAACACGTGAGCACTTCCCCACGGAAAAACTAAAAGAAAAACGCAGACAAGCGCAAAAAAATCGAGGCAAGTGACGGGCATTTCCGACATTTCCACTTCGACAAGCGATTAAAGAGCCAAGTAAATAGAGGGAAATTCTCGCAACGAAAACTTGGCGAAAATTATATTTATAATTTCCGTTAAAAAGTTGCTGCTGTTGCAGCAGCAGGCTAATTGTGGGTGGGTAGAAGGGGGAGGGGTGGGTAGAGGAGGGGGGTGGTTAACCAATGCAACCGCACAGCTGTTTTGTTGCCGCGCGATTTCCGTCACGACTTTGGCTTTTTATTTTTGTGGGTAAATACGCTTTTGTGCTGTTGCGGCTTTTGAATTTTTTACATATCAAGAAAAAATATGGGTATATATATTTTTACATGCTTCTCATTCACCCACGACGAGTGGAGCGGCGGGCGGCAATCAAAACGAGACGACTACGTCGCACAGTGGGTCAAATTATATTTGTATCGGAATTAAATTGATATTTTTAACGTGTGATAATTACAAAATATTTTTTGATAACAAATTCAAACCTTTAATTTGTTTTATGTACAAAAAAAATATGGCATTTTTTAATTAATGAAACACGTGGTACTAATTTTAGCTCCCAGCTAAACAAATATAAATATGTAAATAAAATTTTAAAAAGTTTTTCTTAAATCAGTGTAAGTTAAATCAGTTTCTTAGTGATTCTAATTGGTTAAAAGTCTAGAACTTTTTTCTGTAGAATGTTTATCATGGGACTTTCATACATTTTTATATTTAAGGATTGGCAATTTGTATTTTTAACTGCTATTTATAATTTGTTGACCAGTGTGCGATGTCGGCTGGGCCGCCGTGTATTTAAAAAGCTGTAAAAAGCACTCGCACACAGCCGCAACATGCAATAATGCAGCCAGCAAAGCATAAATTGTAAACTCGTCGCCGTTGCCGACAAGCCTTGACCTGATTTCTCTTCCTCTCTTGCTGCCACTCGGCTGTGTGTGTGTGTGTATGGCATGGTGTATATCTGTGAGAGTGAGTGTGCTTGCAAGCTTCATTGCTCCGCTGGCTTTGACGTTTTCCTGCACACTGCAGTTGCTGTTTGTGTGTGTGTGTGTGCGTACCGCTTGACATTCAATGCAATTTTTTTGCCTCTGCTTATTTTCATGCCGCTGCGGCTGCTGCTGCTACATGAAATAAGTGAAAATGCACTTTTACTTTTCAGCTGCAGCAGCAGCAACAACAACTGCCAAAGGAAAGTGAGAAGCTAATTTTTTTTGCTGCCTTTCCACTGGCGTTGTTTTTAACGGTTGCGAGTTCATGGCTCACCAAATTGGGGCATTTCAATTGTTTCGTTTCGTTTTGTTTTATTCGTTTTCCTTTTGCATATTTCGCTCAACATGACATTTCTATGAAATTATGATGCGAATTTTTGTATTATTAGCCCGTTGGATAGGCATTTTGACAGCTGTGAAGAGGACAGGGGCGTAGTCAAGTGGTTGGTGGGCCAAATAAAAAGAAGAGGGGGCTGTGAGGGCCCTGCAAATATTTCGCGATGAGGCTAAGTATTCGTTTAATTGGAACAGCAACGACGGCTGGGGATTTGAAAGTGTAGGGTACATATTTCTGGTGATTGAAGCAATCCCAAAATTTAATTCGAACTGATGTTGAAGGATGTTTAATTATTTAGCTATTATGTGACAGGGGGTATTTTTAATGCACATGCTTATTTAGGCTCATTAAAGCAATGTTAACCTTTAATTAAAATTGATGTCGCTGAAGGATCTCTATTTATTCGATGCTTTAAAAGCTTTTATGGTTGTTTTTTCGATCAATTGTTTAAAAGGGAGAATTTATTTTCAGTTAAAATCATACAACTTAAATTTTCTAAGCTAAAATTTCACTCAATATCATAAATATTTGATCATTATAAAGAGCAATACCGATTCTCAATGAAAATTAAGTTAGAAAATATTTTAGTCAACTAAGTAACAGGATTTTAAACCATCGTTCCCTGCTTTCAACCATTTCAGACACCGAAATTCCTATTGTGAAACAATCGACGAGTCCGGCACCGCAGCAGCAACACCAGCAACAGCAACACCTGCAGCAGCACCAGCAACAGCAGCCGCACAATGCGACCACCTTTGCCGGCGCCACCGCTCTGCTCCACATCAAGACGGAGCAGAATGCACTGCTCACCCCGCTCCAGCTGCAGCAGCAGCAGCAACAGCAGCAGCACAGCTTACACGGTGCAACAGGCAACGGTGGCAGCAACAACGGCAACAATGCCCACCAGCAGCAACAACCGCTGGCCATACCGCACCGCCCGCTGCTCCACAATTTGCTCAGCGGCGGTGCTATCCACAATCCGCACCACAGAAACTACACGACGGCCACAACAGGTGAATATACACGAAACAAATTATCAATTCCCTAATATTGCCTAAAAACAACATGATCTTAAGGGACATTAAATTGGTATTTATTTTTCTCGTCGTTCCGTAAAGGGAAAGAGTAGTTTTAAAAGAGGTTTTTAAATTATATTCTAATAATTAATTCCTATAAATACCTAAAGATACAACGATATTGCGTTACAGATTTTTAGTTTTAATAAAACAAATTAAAAAGTAACACATTTTTTATTAAAAACACTTATAAGTGGTAACAGGGTAAATATAATTTTGCAATATTACAACCTTTTAAAATAAACTTAAAAATATATAAAATGTTAAATTAAATCTATTATTAAGTAAAACATCCTTTACTTGTTAAATTATTTCTAAAAGAATACGTTTATGGCCATTTCCTCGTCCGCATGGTATTTTAAAATAATTTTTCATAACAAATCTCCTTAAAGGAGCTTTTTTCGGAAAAACTAGTTCGTAAATCACTTAAAAAAATAAAAGAGATCACGTTTTTTCGAGTGTAACTGATAGTGAGGCGAGCGTGTCCGGCAGCAAGGTGAACCACTGCACACGCCCTCGACTCGATTCGAGCCATATCGATTGCTAATAGCCCCTTTTCTTGGCTCGTCCTCGCTCCGCGCCGCCCTATCCCGTTCGCAGGTTCATTTCCGCCCAGTCCCGCGGACAGCGGCGTCTCCGACGTGGACAGCTCCAGTTCCGGTGGCCAGCCCTGCGCCGACGAGCTGAAGGCGCGTCTCGGGATGCCAGCGGCCACCTCGGCGTCGGCAGCGGCCGCAGCAGCAGCGGCGGCAGCGGCAGCGGCGCACCTGCACACGGGCACCTTTCTGCATCCGAATTTATACCAGAACAATGCGGCGAATTCGCTGCGGAACATATGGAATCGCAGTGTTGGGGGTGAGTATACAAGTACATATGTCCGGGGTAAACGTGGCCATTTCCAACTGTGTGAGCAGGCAAGCTTAAAAGAAAAGGATTAAAGGATGTAAAAAGCTTTATATCACTTTAAGTATGTGGATAAGCCAAAAAGTTATGTTGCCAAAGGAAAAAGTGACATTTTAAGAACTTTAATGTACATATTTTTCAATACACTAGTTAAAGTATAGAGTTTATAAAAATCGTTTTCAAATCCCCTCCAAAGATAATGCGGAATTTTTTAAAAGAGTTTTTCTTTTGTTTATAAAGAATGCAACAGAAAACCGTTCAATACAATATCTTTATTAATATTTGTCTTTACCAAAAAAACGGTCAGTAGCAAATTTCGCCCAGAACGGATTGACATAAAAATCTAAAAATAATCACATCAATTCCTAAAATAATTTGAACTGTATATGGCTCTAAAAGTTCAAAAGCTCAGGACTTACCCTTTATTGGCAAAAAGTTCAAGTTAACGATTGGATCGCGGCTTAGAACGGTTTTATCTTGACCAATTAATCATATGACCTAATGAGGCATTTGCATTTTGCAATCAATCTGAAGTTGCTATAATCTGTTGCATACATAATGCACTCCTAGTCCAACTTACTCTTTTTTTTTTACAAAAATGTCAGGCAAACAAGGCGCACACGCACACAGGCACACAAGCAGTACAATCAATTGCAATGAGCTTGTGGTGCACTCGCTGCTTTTATGCTCTCGGCCAGCTGGGTGTGTGTGTGTGTGAGTGCGCGTTGCTGTATAAAAATCTGTGGTCATCGACACATTGCCTTTGCGCAAATTGTGAAGGTCACAACGACAACGACAACGAAAGCAACAGCAGCAGCAGCAACAACAACAGTAAAGCAGCGCCAATGTGGCAATAATGCTGCTCTCCCGCTCTCTTTTTTCTCCCGGAGAGGGAGAGAGATAGAGAGAGAGTGTCAAACACCAACGCAAATGCAACAGCAACACGAATGAGACACACGAGCAACACACGAACATCGCAGCGTGCGTTGCTCTCTGTGCGGAGTGTCTGTGTGTTGGTGAGAGCGTGCTGCTCACTTTTGTTTTTATTCAGCTCCAGTCTTCCCCCCACTCCACTCCACTCCTCTCTCAACCAGCCCCACCCCACGCCCTTTGCAACAGCCCCCTTTAAAATGGTCCATCGAATCCGAATCCAAATCCGAATCCACCGACTGCCAACTGGCTGAGCCGCGAAATTGGGCAACGGCAACGCCGGATGTAAAAAAAATAAACTTACTAAATAGCATACAAAATTATACCTGTGCCACCGCACAGAAACAGAAGCAGTGTGAAATAGTCGCGAGCGATCTGCGATCTAAATACAATGGGACAGATCGGGTAGCCAGCAGCCAGATTCTTCGGGATATATTAATTAAATTTTAAAATAAAAGCAACTTAAAACTTTAGACATCCAAAATTAAAAAAAAAAATTTTTTTTATATAAGTCTTTGCATTTAGTCATATGTTAAATAAATAACTTTAAAAATAATTAATTTTCGTATAAAAAAAACGAAAGCAATATTAAGTATACGTCGCACGACCTCTAGAGGTTGAAAAGTTCTTATAAATGTATAATGTTTTATTTCAAAATAAAGAAATCAAACTTAAATGATTTTTAAAAATCATAGACTTTGAAACTTGTAGCCTAAGTAATTAAATTTCTATGAATTTAAATTTGTTATAAAATCTAAAGTTTAAAGGAAACTAAGCTGTTTGAAATTTCTTAAAAAAACACATAGTTGATATAGTTGGCAAGCAATGAAAGGATTTCGTAATATTATCGACATATGTTATTCCATCGTCCTTGCAGTTCTAAGCCATTTTTTATTTCAAAATAAATAGATAAAATTTAAAAAGATTTTTAGAGAGATAAAGCTTTTGGTAATTTTGATTACCCGAATTCTTAAAATATGTTCTACGAATTACAGTTTTAAGAAAACTAAACTTTTTGAAATACCTTAACAAAACAGTTGTTTCCCCAAATAAATTTATAGATCTGAGGGACCTAATATGGTCATAGATCAAAGTTTACCCTGTGATTTAACACATTCTTCCCTTGATCCAATCCAATCTAATCTAACTGAATTTCCTCCTTTCAGTGCCCGACAACTACTACGGAAGCAGTGCCGCCGGCAGCGGGGGTGGCCAACCAGGAGGGCCAGGAAACCCCCAAGCGCCGGCCTACCTGTCAACGTCCTACTTCAACGCCCCGACAGCAGCAGCGGCGGCGGCGTCCCAGCGCGGAACCACCATCAACGGCTATCATTCCCTGCACCAGCAGCAGCAGCAACAGTCGCAGCAATCGCAGCAGCAACAGCAACTGGCTCACCAGCAACTGTCGCACCAGCAGCAACAGGCGTTGCACCAGCAACTGTCGCACCAACAGCAGCAGCAGCAGCAACAACAGCAGCAGCAACAGCAACAGCAGCAACACCCGCACTCGCAGCTGAATGGTCCGCATCCACATCCGCACTCCCATCCGCACTCGCATCCGCACGCGGGCCAGCACACGCATTCCACAATCGCTGCAGCGGCGGCGGCGGCAGCAGCGGCCTCCGTCGTCAGCAGCAGCAGCAGTGCCGTTGCAGCGGCGGCAATGCTGAGCGCCAGTGCAGCGGCCGCGGCAACGGCAGCGGCGGCGGCGGGCGGATCGCAGAGCGTCATCCAGCCGGCGACGTCCAGCGTCAGCTACGATCTCTCCTACATGCTGGAGCTGGGCGGCTTCCAGCAGCGCAAGGCGAAGAAGCCGCGCAAGCCCAAGCTCGAGATGGGCGTGAAGCGGCGCAGCCGGGAGGGATCCACCACTTATCTGTGGGAATTCCTGCTGAAGCTGCTGCAGGATCGCGAGTACTGTCCGCGCTTCATCAAGTGGACGAACCGGGAGAAGGGCGTCTTCAAGCTGGTCGACTCGAAGGCGGTGTCCCGCCTGTGGGGCATGCACAAGAACAAGCCGGACATGAACTACGAGACGATGGGCAGGGCGCTGAGGTACTACTACCAGCGAGGCATCCTGGCCAAGGTGGATGGCCAGCGGCTGGTCTACCAGTTTGTGGATGTGCCCAAGGACATTGTCGAGATCGACTGCAATGGCGTCTGAGGAGATGAGGAGAAGGAGGAGGCCTGTAAATATACAGAGCTGGAATGGCAATAGGTTCTGGAGGGTGGGGTAAAATCAACCGGCTAGCGGCAATAGTGGCTGAAGGCCACGCGAGGTGGGGATTTCTTTGTACATGCGTTGAGTTTCTTGGTTAGCCAGCGATAAGCATAAGTTACGTTTAGCTGATAGTCCCAATACGCGTACATATATACATAAATATATATATATATATTCACACCCTGTGTCCTGTACCCTATACATACACCCAGCTAAATCGGCGGTAAATAATGATCTATTCATTGGCGTTAGTGTTGTACTTGTAACTGTAATTTTAATTGTAAACCCTAACTGTAATGAATATTGTTATTATTGGTTATTATTATTATTGATACTATTATTAATATTATTATTGCTATTGCTATGGCGGAAGGACGAAGGACGACCGAATTGATTCATATTGATATTCGATAAATGTATGTAATATGTAAATGAGTACGAACCCATATAGCTGCAAGAAATTCTCTATCTCTATTGATCTACAACTAAATCTAAATGTATATGCCTAGCCTAATGCCCTTTCAAGTGTCCCCCAGCCCCCCCGCTGCCCAAGGACAAGCACAGTGCAGAGGATATAACTTTACATATATACATATATGCGGATCTGAACGATCTGCGTGGGTGTCTGTGCTTGGGCTAATTGTTTTTGTTGCTTATTTTATAAAAGAAGAGAGATGGAAATTTATTATTTCATAGTTTTAGCTACTTTTACGACTACGTTTAGGTTATTTATTTAAGTGTTTCTCCAGCTAAACCCCTTAACTTTTCCCCAAAAACCAACAAAAAACACACACACATCCTAACTGGAGCTAAGAACCCAGAAAACTGGTGGTCTAAACTTTCTTGTAATTATTATTTGATAAGTTTTGTATATTTACAACATCAACAGCTAAAAAAAAAAACTCACAGGATAAACCAGAAGAAAAGCACTCCTTGAGCCATCGTTTAAGCAGTCCTAGAACACCAAACCAAACTCAACTTTCTCTCGATCTGAAGTTTATTTTTAAAGCGTAAAGTTAAACTATCGTATTCTTGTTAACGTCACACTGCCACAAATCGAAACAAGCCTAACTGAATGGAACAGATCTGAACAGATAACCGGACAGAACAGAACCGAGATACTGACCCATAGTTTCAAGAACACTGCAACCGCAATCCTCAATGCAATATACCGACAACTTCTACAACAATTTCCAAACACTGCCTAAAACGTGCAATCTCTTAAAAGGAAACCTTGAATAGGAAAAGAGAATAAAACCAACTCCTAGTTCTTTAATCTATTTCTTTAATAGTTGCGTTCTCTAAGTACCTTTATCTATTATTATTATTATTATGTGTACGTGAAGATGAAATCTACAATATATCATTTTGTTTATGATGATTGGTGATTGATGATGCAAATAAACAAAGTGAGTCTTGAGTTCAACTCTGTTCATTGTAAACAATTTTTTATGATTATTTTTTATTTTTTAAATAAAATTATTATTTCAATTTGTGCATGCGTTTTATTTACACCGAGTCCAAACAGTCCAAAACAAAAAGAAACACAAACACGAAATGAAGAATAGCACGTAAGCAAAAGATATGATACAAATACAAATATATGGAACCCGCTACAAATTTGGAATCTAGATATACCTCCCGTGAAAAGTACATAAAGTTGCATAAGTTAAAGTATATTCAAAGTCTATATAGGATAGTCGAACGGATTGCCGATATTTAAAGTCGAGATCACATATTTTAGATAAAGTCGAATTGGTGTATTTTGTAGTTCTAAGACACAGTATGGCATTTGACACCATTTCACGAGGTCTCAGTTTATGAGGTTTCCCCACAGATCATGGATTTATATGTATGTCTACTTATTAGCGTAGGGCATCGCATCTACCATTATTACCTAGCATAAATCAGTTATTAGTTGTTAGTGAATGAATATTTAATGTTATAAGGATGCTAGCTATAAGCACACCCACAAACAGAAGCAGAATAGAACCATATAAATACAAAAGTCGCGACTCGAGTACAACGAAATCAGTAAACATGAATCTGAGCCACAATCCGGAGAATGCAGCTTTAAATCGAGATAGTACTTCGTAATTTGATTTTCGCAATTCCCAGAAAGACTTTCCTTCACTTCGATAGCCTAAAAACAGTTGGAAACTCCGACCCCAAAGCATTTATACACGCTTAGCACGATAATTGTATATAAACAACTTCTGGACCTCATGATTCCACTTGATTATAAACGTATTTTATATGTATACACCAATTATTTGATAGATTGGAAAACACCGAATGCTGGATAAGACCAACTAAATTAAATATAAATGAATACCGATGCCGTTGAGCAGGATTTCTATTCTAGGCTAAGACATCATAACTTTCTATTGGTAACTCAAAAAACGAAACGAACTATATAGCTTTTAAATCGAACGAGCGATTATTTCAATATTCTCTATGGCGCCTGAGAAATTGGCGGATTGCCCCAGATTTAGATAAATATGTTGTATGTACTAACAACCATTAGTTTACGGCTAACAAACCTAAGTTAAGTTTTTAACATTTATTTAAATTTTTATTTGATCTTTGTACATTTGACAGACACATTTTAAACTGTCTGCGATGAGAAATCAGCTAAAGCCAGCCACAATATATCTAATATATCTACTTTAAAGCATACGTAGTAAGGAAATGCAAGTTGGATCGAGGATATGGTATGTAGGTGAATTTTATGGTTAGAGGAAAGCGCAAGCGAACGGATTAGATTAATTTTTATAAGAATCCATTAAAAATGAAGCAAAAGCGGCAGTCACAAGCTAGCATAATTATTTACTGTTATGACAACATAAGAGTTTTAAGGTTTTTAGCTAAATTTTGTATATTTTAATCTACAAACTATAAAATATATATATTATCTGTTTTATAAATAACAATAAAACAAAAATGTGTTTTTATGTCAGTTTTGAGATTGTTATTGGCGGCCGGTAATTGAGTGAAATATTGATACTAATTTTTTCCAAACTAACATTTGAAATACAAACGACTTTCATTTGTCTACATTTTTTTGGAAAATTTAATTTTACCTTAAGAAATGCTAAATCAATTTATCTAGTACATTACGTTTTTTTCATTTTTTGTTAATTATTTTTTATTTTTGTTTTCACTGGAAATAAATTTTGTCACATATTTAAGTTTTAAAATAAAAAAGTATTTCTTTCAGTGAAGTCATTCCATGTAAGTGCGGTTCTGAACCATGGTTTGGAACATCGCTGGCCGTACTGTATTTAGTATATTTTCAGAACGTCCGCCCCCATATTTTTGCTATTTTTACTAAACACCGACATGTGAATGGCAATGCACATGTACGATTTTTGTTAAAACTTGTTAAAAATTATTATTATTTATTGCGAAGAATTGCAAACGTACTTGAAAACAAGACAAATAAACCGCTTAAAAGAAAAAAAACCTTAAACAGAAAATTGGAAAGCACTCCTTTCTAATGAGTACTAATGAAATCGAACTAGGATAAAATTAAATTTGCTAATATTTTCGTCCACTGTTTTATTTTAGTTGTTTTTAGTTGAGTACAAACCGTGACATCGGTGAAAACATCGGCTCTGTCACATTTTAGAAAACATCGATAGCACATAAAAATATCGATTGTAGCGTTTCACAGTCTGACAACCCTGCCGACGGCCATACTTGAAAATACATTTTTTTCTGCAAAGTTTGTCATTGTCACTGTGTGAATGGAATCTGTGATGCGTTGTGGAATTAAAAGCGTGCAGTAAACGACCCGTAATGGTTCAAGTGCTCGACGCGTCGGCGAATGCAGTGCGAATAACTATGAATTGATACGAAAGTTGCATAACACGTCGCCTGGTGTCGCGGTTAGTGTGTTTTTCGTCTCGTTTCGTTTCCGCCGCAGTCGCAATTTCCAGAAAACCTCACCACACCACACACCACCACCACGCACATACACACACACATACGCACGCAAGGGCAGAGACGCGGCGGCGGAAAAAGTGTGCGGACCGTGGATATATCCCCTCGTTCCGAACCCGAATCGCAGTTTTTGTGCCCCAACGAGTGTGGCGTAGCCAATGTGCTGTGCGATCCCCGCTGCCCCCTCCGTACCGCCGCCACCCCCGCCACTGCAGCAACGCACACGGACAGGGCTACGGACAGCAGTACCAGTACCAGTACCAATAGCAATACCAATACCAGCGCACTCCAGCACGGCCGACAAAGAAAGAGCGATCTCTTCCTCTTTGTACAGTTAGTTCCTACAGCTGAATCGGCCGAAAAGAGAGCGGGGAGCAAGTTGCTCGCAGGAGGTTGCATGTGAAGACGAACGCCCCCTCCCTCCTCCCGAAAAGAGAAAATAGCAATATGAGTCTGCTGGCCACGCCAATGCCCCCGGCGGCCAACGCCTCATCCGCTGCCGCCTCGTCCGCCTCCGCCAGCGGGATCCCGCCCAGCAACAACAACCTGCCCTTCGAGAAGGACAAGATCTGGTACTTCAGCAACGACCAGCTGGTCAACTCGCCCAGCAGAAGGTGCGGCATCAAGGGCGACGACGAGCTGCAGTACCGCCAGATGACCGCCTACTTGATCCAGGAGATGGGCCAGCGTCTGCAGGTCTCGCAGCTGTGCATCAACACGGCCATCGTGTATATGCATCGCTTCTACGCCTTCCACTCCTTCACCCACTTTCACCGGAATTCGATGGCCTCGGCGAGTTTGTTTCTGGCCGCCAAGGTGGAGGAGCAGCCGCGGAAGCTGGAGCACGTCATCCGGGCGGCCAACAAGTGCCTGCCGCCGACCACCGAGCAGAACTACGCGGAACTCGCCCAGGAGCTAGTCTTCAACGAGAACGTCCTGCTGCAGACGCTGGGCTTCGATGTGGCCATCGATCATCCGCACACGCATGTGGTGCGCACCTGCCAGCTGGTCAAAGGTAGGCACCCAACCACCCACATCCGACCCAAGCCATGTTCCCCTCACACGTCAGATGGTACTGATTACTGTGGTATATTTTAGCATGCAAGGATCTGGCGCAGACGTCGTACTTCTTGGCCTCGAACAGGTATGGCTAGCGATTCGCTATGGTATATGGTATAATCTGATCTCCGAGAGATCAGCCCCCAGAGTGGTATATCCGGTGCGTGTGTGTGTGTGTGCGGGTGTGGAAAGTGGAGCCCAATCCTCAGGTGGTAGAGCATTTTACCTGCTTATAGCTAATAGACCCAGGTAACTGGGCCGAAACAATAGAAAGGTGAGGACCCAAAGTCACTGAGCAACAGGCAGCCAGGCTCTACAAATCCCGCATCTTACCGAAAAAGGTCCCTTTGGGTTAATTATCTGCAGTTGCCTGCAATAACATTGTAATTTGTATCGGGAAATCCGCCAAATATCACGGAATAGGCTGTACTTCCTAGAAAAACAAGATTGTCTTGTCGGGAAACGCGAGAAATTCAAGATTAAACCGCTGTAAATCTTTTGCCTTCCAAACATCTGCGAGAAAGCAGAATTACCTGCCAAAAATAGTAAAAATAATTTTCATTTCTAAGAATATTTTTTGGAACTAAGCGAATTTTGAGTTTAGAATCCCGAAAATTACAAAAATAAGACGTTATCCCCCTGCACGCACTCACCCAACTACACTCTATTTCTAATCCCCCCCATACAAAACCGTCACTAAATTGACTTAACCATCCTGGACTTAACACAGCCTGCATCTGACCTCGATGTGCCTGCAATACCGCCCCACCGTGGTGGCCTGCTTCTGCATTTACCTGGCCTGCAAGTGGTCCCGCTGGGAGATCCCCCAGTCGACGGAGGGCAAGCACTGGTTCTACTACGTGGACAAGAGCGTCTCGCTGGATCTGCTGAAGCAGCTGACCGATGAGTTCATCGCCATCTACGAGAAGAGTCCGGCCCGCCTCAAGTCCAAGCTCAATTCGATCAAGGCGATCGCCCAGGGAGCCAGCAATCGGACGGCCAACAGCAAGGACAAGCCGAAGGAGGACTGGAAGATCACCGAGATGATGAAGGGCTATCACTCGAACATAACGCCGCCACCGGAGCTGCTGAATGGCAACGACAATCGGGAAAGGGAGCGGGAGCGAGACAGGGAGCGGGATCAGTCGTCGCTGCTGCCGCCACCGGCAATGGTGCCGCAACAGAGGCGCCAGGATGGCGGCCACCAGCGCTCCTCCTCGGTGGGCGGTGTGCCGGGCAGCAGCTCCTCGTCGTCTTCCTCCTCCAATCACAAGATGCCCAGCTACCCGAGTGGCATGCCCGAAGTGCATCCAGGTGAGTTTACCTTCCTTTTCTGTAAAGAAGCCAGTAATAAACATTTTCGCCTTGCAGATCACAAGTCCAAGCAGTCGGGCTACAGTCGCCTGCCCTCCAGTCACCAGCGTAGCAGTAGCAGCGGCCTGGGCTCCTCGGGCAGCAGCAGCAGCCAGCGCAGCAGCTCATCCTCGTCGTCGTCGTCGAGCCAACAGCCCGGCGGCCGACCGTCTATGCCCGTGGACTACCACAAATCCTCGCGAGGCATGCCGCCAGTAGGCGTTGCCATGCCCCCGCACGGCAGCCACAAGATGCCTTCGAGCTCCAAGTCTCAGCCGCCGCCGCAGCAGCAACAGCCGCCGGCCCCTCATCCATCCGCCTCCAACGCATCTGCCTCCAAGGACAAGTCCCAGAGCAGCAAGATGTACCCGAACGCTCCGCCGCCATACAGTAGTAATAGTGCCCCCCTGAATCCACTGATGTCGCGTGGCGGATATCCGGGCGCCAGCAATGGTTCCCAGCAGCCACCGACTCCTTCCGGTTACGTCGGGCATCGCAGCAAATCCGGCTCCACCGTCCATGGCATGCCGCCCTACGAGCAGCAAATGCCTTATGCCCAGAGCCAAAGCTACGCCCACATGCAGCAGCCAGTGCCGCAGCAGCAGCAGCAACATTTGCCACCGGAGGCCAGTCAGCAGCAGTCCAAGAACTCACTGTTCAGCCCCGAGTGGCCCGACATCAAGAAGGAGCCGCAGCCGCAGCCGCAGCCCTACAACGGACTGCTGCCACCTCCAGCGCCACCGGGTCACGACTACAAGCTGAACAGCCATCCGCGCGACAAGGAAAGTCCCAAAAAGGAGCGACTCACGCCCACCAAAAAGGACAAGCACCGTCCCGCGATGCCAATCAGCAGCAGTTCCTCCGCCTCGGGATCATCGAAACCGATGCTGCCGCCCCACAAGAAACATGGCGGTGACCTGCTGGCCAATCCCGGCGAGAGCGGCAGCCTGAAGCGGGCCAACGAGATCTCGGGCGGCAGCCAGTACGGACTGAACAAGCTGGACGAGCTGGACAGCAGTGCCATGCCGCGCGAGAAGCTGCGAAAGCTGGACAACACAACTGGTTTACCCACTTATCCCACGTACGAGGAGAAGCACACGCCCTTGAACATGTCCAATGGGATCGAGACCACGCCGGATCTGGTGCGCAGCCTGCTGAAGGAGAGCTTCTGTCCGCCCAACGCCTCGCTCCTAAAACCCGATGCTTTGACCATGCCTGGCCTTAAACCGCCGGCCGAACTGCTCGAGCCCATGCCCACCATGCCGGTGACAATCAAGAAGGAACCGGGAGTCAGTTTGGCTGGTGGCCCCGCTCCCATGGACCTGGAAGTGCCCACCAAGCTGGCCGGGGAGATCAAGGAGGAGAGCAGCAGCAGCAAGTCCGAGAAGAAAAAGAAGAAGGACAAGCACAAACACAAGGAGAAGGACAAGTCCAAGGACAAGACGGAGAAGGAGGAGCGCAAGAAGCACAAGAAGGACAAGCAGAAGGATCGCAGCAGCAGCGGCGGCGGCGGCAGCAAGGACAGCTCGCTGGCCAATGAGCCGTTGAAAATGGTGATTAAGAATCCTAATGGCGCCGCGGCTCCCATTAAGCTGAAGATCAGCAAGAACAAGGTGGAGCCCAATAACTACTCTGCGGCGGCGGGTTTGCCGGCAGCTGCTGGCTATGGTTTGCCTCCAGCTTCTGCTGCTCCTGCTCCTCCTCCTCCCTACGGCGCCACCGGCGGATACAGCTCCTCCGGAGGCAGCAGTTCCGGCGGCAGCAGCAAGAAGAAGCACAGCGATCGGGACCGCGACAAGGAGAGCAAGAAGAGCAAAAGCCAAGACTATGCGAAATACAATGGAGCTGGAGGCGGTGGCGGCGTCTTTAATCCCCTTGGCGGTGCTGGCGCCGTGCCCAATTTGATGGGAGGAATGGGTGCTCCGCTAGCCAGCAACGCACCACCATCCATGCTGATGGCGCCGACCAGCGCTCTACCGCCCTCCGCCTCCGCCACTGGGCTGGCACCGCCGCCCCCCATGCCCGTCTACAACAAGAAGTAGTGGTAGCGGTCGCACTTTTTGATATATATGTATAGAACCTCAGTAAGTCCGATGGTAGGCTAGTTGTTAGGTCTGTTTGGTGAGATGCATTATTGATTTTAGTTAAGCGCAAAGCTAAAAATCTTAATGGCGAGTCGAATCGAGAGGAGATGGGAGAAGATAAGAGAAGAGGAGGAACGCAAAACTCAAAACGCGAGAACTTTTGTACAGCATTAATTAATTTATAACTATAATAAATAGCATACATATACGCCCACATACATAAAACACAGACTAGTTGTAAGCGAGAGTTGTTGGCGAACAGGCAGAATATTTACACAGAGCAGCAATGGCCGTCTAGCATTTAAGTTAGCAAATCAAATACCCGTAACACACAATGTAAGCTGTATATAGCCACTCACAAACAAACACACACTCACACAAAACGAGAGATATATAGAACCGACTTCCGCTTAGCAAATATACTAAATACGGCCCCAACTAAATGCTAAATGCAAGCCAGACAGAGTAAGAACTTCAGAATAATCTACAGAAGCAGGAGGAGCACGTAGTTGAGGAAGAGGATAGCAGAAAAGAAAGCCAGCGCTTTGATTCAAAATTGAAGACGCCAAACTACATAATAAATTATTTAATTAATACCTAGTTGCTAATCCGAAAACGAATGATGAAGTTTATATTTAGTTAGCAAAGTTTTTCCTTCCTTTTTGAACGATTACCAACCTGATTACCAACCGATTTCCAAGTTTATTTTCGACACATAGCAATATATACAGTGTAGCGTATTTTCAGTTTTCAATGAAGATAACTAAGCAGATCTGATTGTTTCAGCGGAGGATATTATGTTTCAAGATCGCCTGGAACGTTGACGTAGCTTTCATTTGTTTTTAATTTATTTTTTAAATAGAATTACGAAACGAATTACCACAAAAAAAAACCAAAACAAAAACAAACAAAAAACCCCCAAAAACGAAAACAAATTATGCAAACAAAAAAAAACACAAAACAAAATTTTAAATAAAGTAAAATTGTTGTGCAAGAAAACAAAAAGGTTTAAAAATTATGTAAATGCAAGCGAAAACGTTGCAAGCAAAACTAAGCTAAACGAACGAAAAACTAACAAAATGCTAAAAGATGAAAAACAAAAGTTAGGCATATAGAAAACTAAGCGAGATCTATATATTCGAGGCGAAAATGAGAATGAAATGAAATTTTATGTAATTTTCGACTAAGGCAAAGGTTAAGCGAACGTTGCGCGTTTTTCAAAACTATTCGTACTCGTATATTCGTATTCGATTTCTCTACTACTGCATTAAGCTGCAAGCATATATAGCTCTAAACACACCACACATCCATACACACACCCCACACAATCGAGAAACATTTACTTTAAGTTGGGGACCCGAGAAACCCGTTTTTCTAATCGATCGATCTCCCACTTTCGATCGAATGAATGCGTAATTTGTATCTAAGATTTAGATTTTCTTTTACATACTTATTCTTGACCCCATCAACCCCACCCCACCCCCACCCCCACCCTTCGCCCTCTCCTTACTTAAGTTTTTGTACATACTTAGAAAGCAAATGGAAAACCCGCCGCTCGGGTGGCGAGCAAGTGTCGGGTTTCATTGGGATTGTTTGGTTGTGCGTTCGAATATGAATCCACTCGTCACTTGCGCGCCCCCACGAGGGCACGAATAAAAATCTTCAAAACCAGGCAAAAATTCTAAACAAAAAACAATAAAAATGCAAAAAATAAACAACAAAAAAATCAGGAAAAAATTAAACAAACTGTGTTTTTCTTGCGGATCTATCGGTTTTTATACCCGTTACTCGTAGAGTAAAAGGGTGTATTGTATTCGTGCAAAAGTATGTAACAGGGAGAAGAAAGCATTTCCGACCCTATAAAGTATATATATCACAGTGCAACATGAAAAATGTAACCGCAATTCTGATTTCATGGGCGGAAAGAACTCATCGAAATAAGCTAAAACCCATTTGGGTTTCTCTGGCTTAGCTCGCGTTTACCTTTTATAGCGAGTTAAAGTTTTACATACAAAATTTATTTGTAACGGCCATATCTTGTGAACCGATTATAATTTCACTATCAAGTCTTCAGTGATTATGTAGCTATGAACCCAAGGAACTAAATTGACAAATGACTCTTGCGCACTTAGCACCTAGTGCACCTAGCGCGTTAAAAAACAAATTTGCCTAATTTTTCGATTTTTAACGCGCTAGGTGTACGTCTTCGCAAGAGTCATTTGTCAATTTAGTTCCTTGGGTTCATAGCTATATAATCACTGAAGACTTGATAGTAAAATTTTAATCGGTTTAACTCGCTATAATAGGTAAACGCGAGCTAAGCCAGAGAAACCCAAATGGGTTTTAGCTTATTTCGATGAGTTCTTTCCGCCAATGAAATCAGAATTGCGGTTACATTTTATAACCCTAAAAATGTTGCACAGTGTATTCTTATTCGGGATCTTTTTTAACGAATGATCCGATTTGAAAAATTTCTTCTAAATTTCGATAGGACACAAAAGAACTGAATTTTTACATTTCCGAAATCTTTAAAGGTGTGGGCGCCAGACACCTTTTAAAATCGTTTAAGGCGTCTTTATGTTGGTTATCCCAACTTTCTAGCTTTTGTATAGCTATAAAAGCTAGAAAGTTGGGATTAATAATGTAGATTTTTGGGCTTTCTACGCAGCGCAAGTTTGTTTCATCGAGGTGCCTGAAAGTCCTACGTTGCTAAAGTATTGGTCATCTGGCCCAGTTAAATCACCACATTAAAACTCTACTACTCACTTTCAGTACTCTTTCGTTAATAGACTTTATTCAGTATTCTACTTTATAATGAGTAGCTTAGACGGACTTAAGGTCTTACACAATATAAGTGTAAAGAGTCAAGTCTTACCAGTACTTAAGTTTAGCGATTTTCCTATGAACACCGCCTACCGAGTGTTAAAAGCACAGAACAATTTTACTACTTATGGAGATAGAATAATGCTAGCCCTGAAAGATGACATTGTGTTCTTAGCAGAAAAGTTTATAGAAATTCCAAACGCGACTTTAGAAGCTCTTAATTCTGGTGATATAGGCATCGAAAAAATAAAGGTGAACAACATGTATACGTAGGATTTTAAGGCATATGAGAAAAATAAATAAAAAATGTTTAAATCAAATTAAAATTTTCTGCCTCAAAATTTTCAATTCTATACGGAACTATTTGGTTTTTAAAAAGATTAGTTATACATTTTACTCTATCATTTAAGGATTTTGGGGGCCGCAGTTGTATGTTTAATACTTCGAAAGTGGTGTAACCAACATAAAACATCCTTCTCCCATGTTGTACAATAGACTCTTTTGGCTTTTGATGTAGATGGTATGTCGCCTAAAATAATTAACCATTAGCAACATTATTTCTTTCAAATTAAATAACATACCTTCAAACATAGATGCAGCTCTTTGAATCCGATAACGGTGATGATAAGTATTCTATAATTTTGATTTCTTTGAAAATCATCCTTTGAAAAAACTAAAACTTTTCACAAGTAATTCTTACCCATATTTCTAGATGTGGATATATTATTGCTATGATATGATTGCAGAGTCATTACTGTAGCCTTCATTTTCTAAGCGTGAGTGTGATTTACTGATTTATGCTTGACATATAATTTACGATTTAAAAACATGTCACCACAAATCTCACAAAGAAAGGAATTTGATATCAACATTTTTGGTTTCCTTTTCTTCTTGGGCTCATATTTCTTAAATTCATATGTATCCATGTTCTTCTTTTCAATGGTTATATTACCAGTATTAAAAGCTTCTAAAGTTTCGTCTGGCATATCCAAAAACTTTTTTGATAAGTACACTACGTGATCCTTAAGAGTAAGCATAATGCGATCTCCATAGGTAGTTTGTTTTTTCTCAGCCCTTAAAACGCGATATGTGGTGTTCAGCGGAAAGTCACAAAACTTAAGATTTGGTAAAATTTGACTTTTTACACTTAAACTTAATTTCTGAAGTGCGCAGCTACTCATTGTAAAGTAGAAATCTGAATACAGCCTATTAACGAAAGAGTACTGAAAGCGAATAGAAGAATTCTAGTGCTTGCACCCATTATTTATACCCGACAGATTAAAATCATTTGAACTTCGCACGCACTTGATATGGATTTTTGCATAGACTATGAGTCAAAATCTGCCAAGTGGGCCACCCCTGTTCCGAAGGTCCGATTTTCATGGAACTTTTTTACTTTTCCGGTTCACAACGAAAATATAAGAACTTCATTTGAACGGTTTTGCGAAATTTTGAGTTTTACCGGAGTTATAGGGGTCAAAACATGGCATTTTTGACACTTTTTCGAAAAAGTTGCACTCAGTCAAAAATTCATAACTTCGGAACGGTAAGAGATATCTTTATGATGTTTTCACTAATCGCTCAAGAATTATTATGGCTTTCCATAAAAAAATTTAAAAAAAAATTAAAAATTTTTTTTCTTAAAAATAAATCAACATTTTTTTTTAGTTTTTATTTTTTTCAGTGTTCTTCACCAGCTATAGAGTTTAAAACCATTTGAAAATGAAGTTTGATTCATTACGAAAAAGATCAAAAAAAAAAAAGAGGGGCCCGGACAAAGGTTTTTCGCAATATCGATTTGAAGAAGGGCGCACAGCGGATTCCCATACAAAACGACAAAAAGTGCGTCATTGACAGCTGCAGTCGGCTGACGCTACGCGCGCAACGGCATGTGTTGACCAGCCAATTTTCACGAGCAAGCCGTTTTTGTATGGAAAACCGCTGTGCGCCCTTCTTCAAATCGATATTGCGAAAAACCTTTGTCCGGGCCCCTCTTTTTTTTTTTTTTGATCTTTTTCGTAATGAATCAAACTTCATTTTCAAATGGTTTTAAACTCTATAGCTGGTGAAGAACACTGAAAAAAATAAAAACTAAAAAAAAATGTTGATTTATTTTTAAGAAAAAAAATTTTTAATTTTTTTTTAAATTTTTTTATGGAAAGCCATAATAATTCTTGAGCGATTAGTGAAAACATCATAAAGATATCTCTTACCGTTCCGAAGTTATGAATTTTTGACTGAGTGCAACTTTTTCGAAAAAGTGTCAAAAATGCCATGTTTTGACCCCTATAACTCCGGTAAAACTCAAAATTTCGCAAAACCGTTCAAATGAAGTTCTTATATTTTCGTTGTGAACCGGAAAAGTAAAAAAGTTCGATGAAAATCGGACCTTCGGAACAGGGGTGGCCCACTTGGCAGATTTTGACTCATATATGATTGCATTTATATATAAAGCTAGGTACTTAAATATAGTTGGTGATAAGGTGGATGCAGCGAGCATAAGGGATCAGACGATGTTAAAAAGAACGTTATAGTCGGGTGCCCCGACTATCAAATACCCGTTACTTAGGTAAAAGGGAGATGGTCCGATTGCATTTATACTTCTCCGAAATCTTTAAAAATGTGGGCGTCAGACACGTATTAAAATCTATTGTGGGCGTTAGAGGGGGCGTGGCGCTCGGCTGAAATAAACTTGCACTGCGTAAGAAGCCCAAAAATATGTGTGGGCAATCCCAACTTTCTAGCTTTTGTAGTTTCCGAGATCTCAGCGTTCATACAGACAGACGGACAGACAGACATGGCTATATCGACTCGGCTAGTGACCCTGATCAAGAAAATATATACTTTTTAGGTTCGGAAACGCTTTCTTCTCCTTGTTACATACTTTTGCACGAATACAATATACCCTTCTACTCTACGAGTAACGGGTATACAAATTTTGATTAAAGTTTACATGTAGGTCAAATGCAACAAAGTCTTTCTAGTTGGTGATGTGAAAACAGACAAATGCTTTCATAAGCTGATGATAATCACAAGGACGTCCAAAGACCTTGGCATACATTTGCATTTGAAACAAATAAGATTCTTTAAAATGCAGTTTTTGGAGCTATTAATAGTTCTTTGTTATTTGAAATTGTAATCAGATAATATCGCAATAATTAGGTAAGCTTTAGCCGTGTGCGATTACGTGCTTTAGGATCCACTCCAAGTAGCTGCTAATCCGCGTGAACACGGCCGGAAATCCCACCTGGCAGCCCATGGAGGTGCCAAAGGAGGTGGATCCGATCAGGTAACTGGAGTTTCCCTGCTTGTAGACCAACGGGCCGCCGGAGTCGCCGTGGCAGGTGGACTTGCCGCTGGTCGTGCTCATGCAGATCATCTTCTCCGACACAGCTCCGCTCCAGTACATCCGGCACAGGGCGTACGGCATCACGGGCATCTCCACGTACCGCAGAACGGGCGAGACCGTTTCGGAGGCATCGCTGTCGCGTCCCCAGCCGGAGGCAAAGGCCCGCACGGATTCGTAGGTGGGAAATTTCCCATTCAAACGACGCGGCAAATTGGCGGCCCTTATGCGATCGGTGAAGGTCACAAAGGAGGGCAGGCGAATCAGCGAGATGTCGTTGACCACCGTGCTGGCCGTGTAGTTGGAGTGCACTATAATGCCCGGCTTCTGGACCACGATCCTCCGCTGACCCTCCTCAGTAGCATTGTGAATGTCGATGGCACCCAAATAGACCGTTACGGACTCTGCTCCATCCATGCAGTGGGCCGCTGTGATTATCCAGTAATGGGAGATCAAGGTTCCACCGCACCAGGTGCTCCAATTTCCATAGGAGACATTCAGACCCGCCTGGTAGGGAAACTGACCCACATCCGCCAGCTCTCCATTGGTTATAAAGGGTTCCACTTCGGACAGGAAGAAGTCAGCTGAGCAGGAGGCCGCCAACAGGACACAAAGCAAAAGTTTCATCATTTTACGTCGATCTAAAATAACTGGGGAAGGGAGACTGCTGCACGGTTATATAGGAACGGGTTAAGCCCCCAACCATATGTTATCACTGATAGGGACACCCTCAAACATCAAGCACCCTAGACCAGGTGGGATTACTACCATGGTCACACAAAAACAATTCACTTGAATGCAGTGAATACAATGAATCACTGCTAACGAATATCAGCACGTGAAGCATTCGATTATTTTGGGTCTGAGTAGGGCATTAAGGGATTAGAGGCCTGGTTTAATCAAATCAAATCTTCAGTTGGCTCATGATACAAATATATAGTTTTACTAAATCGATTACTTACAAATTTCCCATTTTAAAGTGCTTTGATAACCGTGAATATATATTTCACTGATGTGTTTGATGTGTGTTTGCTGATATGGTTATCTTTTCTTGAAATTCCACCACCCCCTTTTAGCTGGCAAATAATTTGTAGTTTACTTTTCAGCATATGTCTTAAAAATTTGATCTATTAATTAGTATTTATTTACAAATTTTAAATTCAAAATATTTTGTTTATTTTGAATGATGATAAAAAATATTTTCTATTGTGAGATCTTAAGCAAAACACCTTTGTTAAAGGAGTTTGTATAACTCAGAACTAGCTTTATTGGTTGAGTGCTCCAATCGGAGTCCCGTGATAAAGAAAAGCGAAACATATGTATTTAAAATTATTTCTATAATCAAGTGGCGTTCAGATCAGTACGAAATGATAGTCCATAATCTGGCATTATGGCCAGTCGTACTTTCAGATTAACCCATTGAGGGGGCCATAAATATAAATCCTCATTCAGTGCGTCAGTGGAGCAAATAGTGGAGTCCGAAAAACATGCAAATCCGAACGGTTTTAATTTCTCTGCTAATTATAATTCAGGGAAGGTCGATTTCCTGCCTGGATTTGGGTCATGGAATCGATGGGCGAATCGCTGGTGGGGAGTTGGCCAGGGCTAATCAGTTTCCCTATCAAGTGGGTCTGAGTATTGAAGAACCCAACGATTTGTTTAGCTGGTGTGGAGGTAGTTTGATCTCCGACCGATATATGCTAACAGCAGCACACTGTGTCGAAAAGTAAGTAATAGATCTATTTTTTAGTGACCATACTAAGTATCTTCCAAACATCTTGCAGGGCTGTCGCTATCACTTTCTACTTGGGCGGAGTACAGCGTCTAGCTCCTAGACAGCTTCTTCAAACGAATAATCCTGAAGTGCACTTTCATCCTGCTTGGAATTGCCAAACCCTGGAGAACGACATTGCTCTGATACGATTACCGGAGGAAGCAATTCTCTGCGATTCCATTAAACCTATCCGGTTGCCCGGAATCTCATCCAGCAATTCCAATTACGAATACGTCCCCGCAGTCGCTTCCGGTTGGGGTCGCTTGAATGATGGTAAGAACTGGTATATGTATTTTTGAATTCCTAGAGTATAATTAAAATTAAGTATATACTCTGTTAATTTACAGACTGAAATATTTTTTAAACAAATATTTTGCGTTCTAGCATTTTTAAATAATTCCGAACTTATCTTAATTATACAAACAACGAAAGGTAAAAAACTGAAATGTTTTTAATGATTATAATAGCTTTTTCCTGCAATATGTTCATTGTAAGCATTATAATAGTAAATTAAAAAAAATATGTAGAAGTAATTATTTGTGATTCAATACGTATGATTAATATACAAAAATTCCCTCTACACAGAATCCGCTGCCATCTCCGATTCCCTTCGTTATGTCGCCCGCTTTGTGGAATCCAATGAGGACTGTCGGTACTCCTACGCCAACATAAGATCCACCAACATCTGCATGGACACAACTGGAGGGCGATCCACTTGCACGGGAGACTCCGGAGGACCTCTGATCTACAACGATCCCAACCTAAATACCGATGTTCTGATTGGCATTACTTCATATGGCAAAAAGTCAGGTTGCACCAAGGGATACCCTTCCGTTTTCACACGCGTCACCGCCTATTTGGATTGGATAGGCGAGGTGAGCGGGGTTTCCTATTCATAGAATTGCCCTCGATGGCTGATCAAACAGTGCTGGGCACTGCAATTAAATTAAATGTTGAGCATTTTAGTTGTGACTGTTGCTTTCATTTCGGAGGGGTGGGAGAGTGAAGAGAAAGACACTTCAGAAAGAGACGCAGTTTGTTTTATAGACTGCTGAAGATAACCAGCTGCTTCCTTTGCCTATGATAAGAATTTCATATTTGTTGCTTAGCATACTTTTAGTGGCTTATAAAAATGGAAAGTGTCTACAGGTGGATAGGAATGCTTACCTTCATTAAATAATAATATTAAATGACATAGGCTAAACCAGTGGATACTGGTGAGAAGTGAAAGGAATACGGTGCTTAAAAAGTATGCATAAAAAATTTTTTTTGTGAAAACTGACCCATAACCAAGATTTTTAGTTAACCAGTAGCATATATATAACAAATTTAAAAAAAATAACTTCCTGTTTAGAAAAACATAAAGGTTCAAGAAAAATTGTATTTTTAAAGAACTGTTCGGGATTGACTATTTTGTTATGTGACTTTTTCGTTTCGATAAGCTCAATAAAATATAGTTTAGATTTGTTAAAATGATATATTCGAACACTTTATAATAATGATAATAAAAAGATTTGTTAATATGTATTTTTAGAAACAAATTACTTAATATATCGCTTTTATTGCATCATAATAACGCATTATTATTAAGACATAGTCCAACAAAGTGCAAGGTAATGCATAGTCATTATTAATTTTAAACTATCCCAAAAAATGTAAAATTTTTCCACCACGCAGACTTTAAACTCGGTACTGCGCACTATCTTAACTGCTTCTGTTATAATTTTTATAAATTCGATTAAATCGATAAGATCTCACGTACTTATCTCTTCTATTTTTTTGTCCATGGATTATACGAGCCTCTAAAAAAATCCCCAATATTCCCAATTGTTTTCCTGTTATACTATCTTTTGGCTGGGAGGAATTTTGACGATTCACGGCCCCGTATCTCAGCAGTTTCAACAAGCTCGAGCGATGGGAAGCGCAGATCAACTCCCATATCGCTCGAAAGGCGTTACACAAGGAGACCTGACCACTTGAGCAGGTGCCGGCAGATCAGATAGCGATGGAGACGTCACTTGATTGGACTGTCACGGCTATAAAAGCGGCGGGATGAGACCGAGTGGGTCATACTTTCTAAAGGTAGCTCCAACATGAAGGTTCTCATTGTTTTCGCCTTGGCCTTGGCCTACGCCTCCGGATCGGCGCTGCGCTCCCTGGACGGACCCGGCGGTCGCATCACCAACGGTGAGGACGCCCGCACCGACCAGTTCCCCTACCAGGTGGGACTATCGCTGAAGATCGGCTCCTCCTCGGCCTGGTGCGGAGGTTCCCTGATCGGACACGAGTGGGTTCTGACCGCCGCTCACTGCACGGACGGGTAAGCTGCTAAAGAGGTTGTACATTCTGGCTAACTATCAATCTTTACTACCCTTCAGTGTTGACTCCGTCGAGGTTTACTTGGGCAGCACCATTCGCAACAGCCCCAAGGTGAAGCACCACGTTAGCAAGGACGACATCATCATCCACGCCGACTGGAACAGCCGCACCCTGAGGAATGACATCTCCCTGATCCGCATTCCGCACGTGGACTACAGTGGCGCCATCCACAACGTTGAGCTGCCCAAGGAGGAGTCCCACTACTCCACCTACGATAATGATGAGGTTATCGCCTCCGGCTGGGGCCGTACCTCCGACGAGTCCAGCGGAGTGGCCGCCCACTTGCAGTACGCCCACATGAAGGTCATCTCGAACAGCGAATGCGCTCGCCACTATGGCACGACCATCCGCAGCACGAACATCTGCGTGGACACTCCCGCCTCCGTCTCCACCTGCAACGGTGACTCCGGTGGCCCTCTGGTGCTGGCCTCCGACAAGGTCCAGGTTGGTCTCACCTCCTTCGGATCCTCGGCTGGCTGCGAGAAGGGATACCACGCCGTCTTCACCCGTGTCACCAGCTACCTTGGCTGGATCAAGGGTCACACCGGCATCTCTCGTTAAGTTGCTGGTCCTTTGAATAAAATGATCTGATATTTTTGAGCATACAAATCTTGTGTTTTTGGGTTGTTTTAAAAAGCTGTGGATATATATTAGAGCCCTGCATGAATGGATTCAATGAATTATTTTGAATTTTCTGTTTTATATGAATGAATTAACTAGAATTTTGAGTTTAATAGAATTGAATGAATGAATGGCATAAATTTCAAAATAATTCAAACGACAATTTCTTTAAAAGAAGAAAGGGACATAATTTTGTGATTAAACCTGCCTGAATTTTATTTACTATGCAGTTAACATTGAATTGTTAAAAATGTTTCACTTTTTGTTCTCAAAAGAAAGCACAAAACAAAACTGGCAAGTTCAAAAAATTCATAAAAATTATTCATTCATTCATTCAATTCGAAATGAATTAGAAAAACATTAAATTTATTTCACTTAGAATTGAATTAAACAACTCAGAAATTTTATGATAAAAACAAAAATGGAATGATTCACGCAGGGCTCTATATATTCAATTGCTTCTTGTCGGTAAAGTCATTATTAGCCAAATGAAATATTTTAAATTATAAATAGACGAAACTTAAGTCACTCCGCTGATTCAAAAAACTTCTTCGGATTTGAAATACTTAGCTTTAACCTTTTTTTATTGGTATTTATTTTTTATGTCGCTTTTCTGTCTGGCTTCGTAACAGAAGTTCCAGCCCATGCGTTCTTTACCATAATTTGACTTTAAAATTTAATTTTGATTGACTCTCGATCGGTCAATAATAATATTATCATAGGCCTCCTTTTGCAGAGTTTCTCTTTCGCAATAAACATTTGGAATGTGTCTGTATATAATTAACATTTATACAATATACATTGATTGCATTTTTAAGGTTTTAGTTTATAGGCTTGGTTTTCTTTTTATATATATTTGATGTTTGTCTTTTTATTTAATAGTAAAGAGCGACTTTTACGGACTAACATTATCATTATTACGAATACACATACAATTATACAGAATAGAAAATTTAGATTTGTTTAAAAATATGCATCCATCAGATTACAAATATTAACTTGTGTTTACTTTAATTTTTCGCCTTTAGGTATTTGCTGTGGGCATGTATAGAGGAATAGCGCATAAAAATAACAATTATAAAAAGGTTTCTCTGCATATACATACAAGATATACTTTTGACTCTATAGATTTAATAGTTAGTTTGGATTTCTCTCGTCTCACTTAGTTTGTAAAATGTTCTAAACTTTTTACAATTGTCGGCAATGTAATAAATATATTTATATATAATTTGGACTCTTTGTTAGGTTTTGTGGTTCACCATGCGCAGCTTTATTTTGAATCCTTCGCTCCTCTGCTCGTTTAAGGTGTAAGTGTTGTGTGTGAGTTTTGGCGCCTAGTTAAAATACATACGAAATAACACTAAACTAGCAAAAATGATTATAATACAAAAGCAAACGAACAAATAAGTACACGATCTGCTGGCGGTGCTACTCCAAGTGGATGCAATGAGGTTGCGGTTGTGCCGCTGCTGCTGCTCAAGTCGTTGTTGTTGTTGTTGATCTTGTGGTTCATGTGATGCGTGGAATCGTTGTAGCTGCTCCTCCTCCTGGCGCTGCTGAAACTGTTGCTGCACCTCCAGCCAAAGCCATTCGTTTTCACTCCCGTTGCCGGTGTTATTAATCAACTCCAGCGAATCCCTGGCTGCCCTCAATGGCCTTGATCAGTTTGTCCTTCAGCTGCAGGTAGCCCTCGTAGGGCGGCAGGTCCAGGCGATTAAAGCTGTAGAGGAATCTCGTTAGCAGAACGTTTTTATTACCCCTTAAGGTCGCATCTCACCAGGTATGTGCCCTTGGAAAGTTATTGGGCGTGCCCCACTTCTCGATGGTAAACATCTGGGGGCCGTTGGAGCCGTAAAGCTCCTTGAAACCGTTCATTGGCACGCGCGACGTGCCCGTCACAAACTGCAGCAGGCGAGAACGCATTTCGTTGGAGAACGAGAGCACAGCCCGCCAGAACCACTGAATGATTATGTGATTCATGTGATAGTCGCCCTTGTAGAGAGTATTCTCGCGCCAGTCCTTCACATCGATGTTCTGTATGCCGCACATCAGCAGCTCCAGCTCGTGCTCGTCGAATATTTTAATAAGATTCAGGGGGATAATCGATCCAAAGCCGTCCAGGAAGGACGACATCTGCTCCTTGACACGTGCCACAAAGCGCCATTCGATAACCAGTCTGTAGGGATGGGAAATAAGTTAAAGCCTTTGGAACGAAATTTGATTATTTTTCCCACTCACTTGATGTATTCATCCTTGTTGTCATTGGTCACGTCTATGTTGGCGCCGCCCGGCTTCAGTTCGTGCTGACTCTTCTGGCCGAACACGTCTTCATCCAGGCAGAAAGTCAGTTCCAGGATGCGCGGATCGTTCTCCTTGATCCACATCAGCGAGTTGTAGTACTCCGTATCCACAGACTCCATGTCCTTCAGGTCAATGGGCTTCTGGAGCATCATCTTGTAGAATGGACGAATGAAGAAGGCATCCAGCAGCTTTCCATGATACACAGCCATGCCCGCAATGCGGCCAATGAATCTGTGGGGTTAATTTCAACTCTTAGCAAAGGGATATACTTTAAAAATACAAAGATGCTCACTTAAAGTAACTTAAATGCTCCTCGTTGCACAAACCGCTGCCATTGTTTATCTGCAGCGTATAGTTGTCCATGGCCGAGTACTCAAAGAGCCCGTAGTACGGATTGAACATCTCCTTCGATAATAAATAGAACCATTCCCTAGCAAGGCCTCCATAATCTGCAAACGAGAGTTATGCATTTATATTTATAAGTAACGAAATTGGTTCGATTTACTCACCTAACCCAGTTTCTCCTTCAAACTCCACCCATAACTTAGTCTTTAGTAAATCGGTCTTGGTTACCGAGCTAATAATTCTGTAAGAATCCTCCAGTATCGATGTACGGCGAATACGTATCTCAAATTTATTTGGTACGTTTGTCTAAAAATAATATGTAATAAAAATAGTTTAGTTTTCTGTCAGAAAATTTATTATTTTTGAGTACTTACAGGCTTTCTAATATGACTCTTGAAATACTCGTATTTCTGCTTGTAATCTCGGGAGTAGGGCACAGCCTGTCCGGCAATGTTTGGATTGGACAGGCGAGGATCCTCCCACTGCGTAGTTCGCGTGTCTGCAAAGAGAGTTTAGTTAAATTAGTTTCAATTCTATGTGAAATAAATTGAATGTTTTTCTAATTCATTTCGAATTGAATAAATGATTGAATAATTTTTATGAATTTGCCAGATTTTTTGTGCATTCTTTTGAGAACAAAAAATGGAATATTTTTAACAAATCAATTTTAACTGCTTAGAAAATAAAATGCATGCAGATTTAATCACAAAATTATGGCCCTTTCTTCTTCAAAAGAAATTGTCGTTTGAATTATTTCGGAATTCATGCCATTCATTCATTCAATTCTATTAAACTCAAAATTCTAATTAATTCTTTCATATACAACAAAAAATTCAAAATAATTCATTGAACCCATTCATGCAGGGCTCTAATTTGAAGGCCCCCTTCTTGCACTATAAAGAACTCACTATGATCTATATAAAACACGCGTCCATCGGTGTGCACCCGCTCCTCCCAACCTTCGGGCAAGGGACCTAGGTCATCTTCGACGCGACGCGTCTGATTTGGCATTGGACTGGCCCTTCCGTTGCGCGGATCAATCCAAGTGGTCCGCCGGGAGGCATGGTCAATGAAGAAGGTCCTTCCGTTGGGCGCTACCTGCATCGACCAGCGCGGTGGCAGGGGTTCCTCCTCGCCGCCAGCATTCTGCAAGAGAAGATCGCCACAAAACTTTAGCCACTTTACCTTGCGATCCGCTTGGGATTCGAAAATATCCTTGGCACATGCAGACAGAATAGCGCGAACTCTATTTACGTTTTTCGTGTGCATTTAGGATGGGAAAATAAGTAGGGAATCGAATTTACTTGTTCCATTGGAGGCACGGCCGCGTTGTCTTCCTCGGAATTGCGTCTGGTGGACGGAGCTGAGATGTCGGAGGGATTGTGGCTGTCTGTGTGATCGGTGTCTTCATTCTAGTCATTGGTGGGTGGATTATTTTATTCATAAATGTATATGGATGCATTGCGTAAAGTATTTTTGTTCGTTTTGTTGGTTTTGGAAGAAACAGAAAAGAAGTGTTGATGAAATTAAAATCGAATTCTCAAATGGATAATTTTCTAAGAACACAAATCAAGCCACACATGCAAACATAGAAAGTACTAAAACTAATCGAGTAACCCAGGTCTTAGCTATAAAAATCAAGGACTACACAAAGCTGCATTGAAGCAATATGAGGGTAAGTATCAAGAGTGGCATGCAACATAGACATCTGGATGGACTCGGCTTTGCTTACCGCTCCTCCGGCTGAAATACCCCATCCCACAAAAGAAACACAGAAATATACGTTTCTCTAAAACTGACAGATTTTGAGACGCCAAATAGTTCGAATTTTCCAACAGAGAAACAAACGATCGACAAGTTTTTAGACTACAAGTGCAAATGATCCGAGTGTGAATGAATATGTGTGCTGACCGATGGCTGTTGCAATTGAAGTTGCGGGATGGTTCGTTGCCCCCTATGTTGCAGCTCCTCCTGCCGACGATGATCCACATCAAGCTACAAGTGAAATGAGTGATGTGGATGATTGCTTTCTTTGTTCTTTTCTCTGAGAGATGAGTGTGAGTTCTAAGGACTTGCTAACCAATGTTCTATTCTGGTGCTGCTGCTGCTGTTGCCGCTGCTGATGCTGCTGGATATGCAACTGCATCTGCTGTCGCCGCCGCTGTTGCTGCTGTCGTCCCGTACCGCCGCCCGCGGCCCGCCGCGTCAACAGGTTGGTCATGGCTACATCCGGCACCCCGGGAGCCTCGCGCCTCACCGGCCGCAGGTCATTCTGCAGACTGGTCGCTGAGATTTCGGGCTGCCTATGGGCGACAGGATGTCGCAGGGAATTGTAAACAAAACTGGGGCCATGAAAGATAGATAGAGCACAACGGATGGCGATTAAGAAGCTGGCTGCGAAGTGAGGGAGCCTTGGGAATCGGGAGGATCTTTTTGGGTACGGACAAGATACCGACAGAGGGGTTTGGATGGGTGCGACTAACGCTTGGCGGATGATATTAACCTGGTATGGTCCACGGTTGGGTCTGTTTGGGGCTGTCCCTCTGGGCCATTTAACATGGGAAATCCGTTGTTGTTGTTTGTTGGAGTGTTGGGTGGTGAGATCGTTGTTGGTGTGGTAGTTGTTTCTGCCGTAGTTGCCAAGCCAGCAACATTGTTATTGTCCTCTAAACTATTCCGACTGATGGTGTCCTACATATATACAGGGATTGGTTAATGGTGGGCACTAGACAGCTAGGTTTCTACAGTGCTAACTGGTGACTAGAAGAAAACCTGATGATCTATGCATCTTGCGACTAGAAACTCAAGAAAGAGCGACCAATAGCAATACCATACGACTAACATCTTATCAAGAAACTAGCGATACGCGATACGATAATCGTCAACAAGAAAAAAACTTGGGCATTACGAATATGCGTCTCAGGTACAAGTTCCTATCGAGTATATCACAAGTGTGCGCGCTTTGGGATGTGGCTGAGGGCTGATCGGGGTCAGGTGTCGGAGGCTGTGGCTCCACATTATCCTGCTCCTCATCACCATCCTGCTCCTCGGCCTCCTCATTGTCATGCAGCTCGCCGCAGTGCAGACAATTGGCCTGATTATTCTCGAGATCCACCATCTCCTCCCCATTCTCAGCCACATCCTCGTCCTCATCCTCGCTGCTCTCCTCGCTGGCCAGAGTCTCCATGTGAGCAGCGTTCCTCGACCTCTGTGGTTTGTGTTATTTTTTTTTATTGGGTTAGTTGGTTCGAGTGCGTTTTGTATGTGCATTGTGTGTAATGGGTTTGTGTTCGATGTTGAAATTTAAGAGATCATGCACAAAAATCAATCAAGTCAATTGCTCATCACACATGCATAGTAAATAGTTAAAAGTATCTTATTTAATATATATAGAAATTTACAAGTTTTCCCGGTGGTAAACCAACCCCTTGGGGAGTTTTAGACCCAGGCATTTCCACTTACCGCCGAACGTCCTGACTCCGTTTCGTCCACGCTGATGTGAAAACGTCTCTGGAAATCTGAGGCCAGCTGGTCAGTAGATTGACTACTGTTGCTCGTTAAACTGCAAAAAAAATGTAATGATTAGTCAGGGAAAATAAATATTTTATAACGTTTTTTCTTTGCTTTACTGCGTACGTGTGCGTTGAAACGCTAGCAGCGCAGCGGCAGAGAAACTGCTTTATAAGCTTGATTTTCATCATTTTTTTTTGTTTATTCCGAAAGATATATCATGGCAAAGGTCCGCCTGATTTAAAGTCTTCTTTCAGACTCCCAACTTACACGGTAGGTCTCTCCCATTGCGTCGTCCTTGCCGTGTGATTCACATAGTACGTGCGCCCATTGGCATCCTGGCGCTCCTCCCAGCCAGCGGGTAAAGCATCGTGACCGCCAGTAGGAAAGGGGTGCTAACAACGGAGAATACCACACGATTATTATTTGCATTTCAAAGGCAATAAGGACACTCACCGGCTGGGCCGAGGTCTCACCGGCATTGGTGGCCTCCACGTGCTCCCACTCGCCATCGCTGTTGCCGCTGGACGGCTCGCTCTGCTCCCGCGTCTCCCGGATGAAGGCGTGGTAGATGCGCAGGGTGCCCTTGATGCGGGATTTGGCGCTGCTGGTTGGAGGGCAGGAGGGAATAAGGTAAATATTAATGAGCCAACCAAACAGGTGCACAGACACCGTCACCAACACCATACCAGGCCCACACACACAAGACACATACGAGTATACGCACACGACTTTAAAACAATAAGTATTATACTAAGCGTTAACTAAAAATAAACTCAACGGCAAATACACGAATGCAGGTACAAGTTGGATACTGTGGATTACGACGCGTTTCACAACTTTAAAACCGCTTTCCCTTCAATAAATGTCAATCGTGGAGAAATTCAGGTGATAAGAAATTAGACTGTCGAAACCACTCGAAGAATTTAATCTAAAAGATTTGTAAACTCTTATTTCCGGTCTCTAGTGTGAATGAGTCACTTTAATAAATATATTATATGACAAAAAGTCTTGTATGTCTTTATAACGATTAGTACAATATTAAATAGAGGCCAAACCCACAATTATTCACAGTCACGTACTTTTTCCCTCATCGGAGATATAGTTTTCCGATTAAAAAGCTCGATTATTTTCTATTGTACTCTCATGTGGTCTTAAAGTTGTGAATAGCAGAAAAAATTCAATTGAAAAGCGATTCTATTCTAGTCTAAGGGTAAGTGAAGTGTTCTACTACGATGACGACGCATACGATTGAAAATTATAAATGCAATTGAAGACTGCACTCGGGCGAAAGGGGCGTGGTGATAAACAATAAACAAGGTGAGGTCTGAAAGCAAAACACGTAAACTCTATGGCACTACAACAGAATCTCTACGAGTTTGGGGACTTAAACAAGATCTTAGCTCCGTCACCAATCTTAATCACATTAACAATTCTGCCTTTTTGGTTATAGGAACATATTCATTGGACTTTCTTTTTTTAATATTTTTTGTACATAACTAGATTTTTTATGGCTATGTAGTTGTGTGTAAATCAACTGAAATTAAAGAAACAAAATCAAACTGCAAACTATATAAACCTACCCTACTGACCTGCGCGGGCGCAGAGTGTAGCTTTGGTCTCCAATGGTGCGGCCCTCCTGCTCGGTGGGCAGATTCACCAAAGTCAGCTCAACCATGCCCAGGAAGTCGTCGCGTGTCAGGCGATTCTCGTCAAATACTTGAAACACAAGCTTATGCTCAGACGGTTTAACCTGGTCAAATGAGGTGAGAGCAATCAATTAGGAGGAGGATTTAATGTTAAATCGGTTTGCTGATTACTCACTCTGAATATGAACTCTTCGTTCCAGATTGGGTTCAGTGTCTATGGGGGAAGAAAATGTTAAATTAATTATAATTTAAGTAATGTGCTAAGAAGGGCTTTTCCAATTGACAAACTTTCAAAATCCTACATTTAAAAACTACAACTTCCCTATTTTTCCACTAAATTCTGACATAAACAAAGTTTTTATTGGAGTTTTTATTATTTCAAGAATTTATTTGGACTTTATAACTGTATTTATGCGATTCATGTCAAACCCAAAGATAGATAAGCACAGATAATAAATTATGAAAAATTAATAGATTTGAACTTTGATACCGAAACGATTCTGCTATTTATTTAGAAAGTAAACTAGGAAAGTTACCTGAATTTCGCAATCAATTCAAACTATAAACTAACAATTAGTTATCTTAAGAGGTTCTCTGCTCGAATTCAATAAACATTTCTTTGATCCCGAAGCTAGATATCTGAGCATTAGTCATAGAGTCCACACGATATTGATAAGCATTGTGTGGTTTACATTTCTAATCGCACTATCAAGGCCAAGCAGTCTTCCCACAGATACTGTGGCACCTTCCATTCAGTAATGTTGCAAGTAGTTCCCAAACATAATCGATAAGATAAACTCCGCCTAAGTTGCCCTTGTCACCCAAGCTAAGACGGGTTAATACTTTCAGGGGCTTGATGTGTTTACCTTCTTTTTGGTCTTTGTCAAAACAGAGTCAATATTAATATCACCGTTGATTGTGTTCAAATCGATCCTGACATACGGGTCGCTGTGGACGAGAGCATTCATTTCAATTAGCCGCGTTATAATTGGCTTAATTAGCCGCTGCCTCACTCACCTGGCGCCGAATATATCCTTTTTGGCCAGCGACTGGCCGCTGAGCACAACAATTCGCAGGTGACACGAGTCGCCAGAGTCGTTCTGAAAAGGGGGAAAAAATAAGAGAAAACAGGAAAATTAGTAAAAATTGTCGACAGACAAATGAGACACTTGTGCACGCATCGCTGGGGAAAAACAGCGGACAGGAATTCAATGCCACAGAGGAGCTAGCAGCTGGGTCACATTGAAAATAAATAAGCCACAGCAGTGTCCACAAGCACGGCCGCCCATGTGGCGTATGCTTAACGTACGCGATTACGCATACGCCCCGTGTGCTCGCCTGGATGAAAATTCATGCATTTTATGACCGACATTCCGTCCGCACTAAAGTTCTTCATAAATGCTCTCTGAAGGACCCGCATTATACATTCGCGGGCATAATTGTTTTTTCATTCGCGGCTAGATAATTTCCACGACCTTGACACAAGCACTTCCACAGAAAACGGGGGCCTGGAAGTTCAAGAGAGTCATCAAGCAATTGTCTAGTGCAGAGAATGCGGCCCAAACTTGAGCTAAATTGCGTGTTGTGATTCACTTCGGGCCTTGGGGCTCTGGGGTCTCGAAATGCGGTTGCGGCCCAGTTTGCAGTTGGCATTTCTCGTTGAAATGCGAAACACAATTTTAGGCATTTCTCCCAAATAAATTCTCTCATCTAAATGTACTTTGTGGCGAAATTAAAGCGGCATAAGGGTTCAGAATTGGGTTAATTGAGCGAGAGTTTGATGCTAGATCTCAAAGTTTGTTGGCTTTTCATGTCATAAATCAGTGGGATTAATATATGTAGGTTTTAATAAATTGTACTACATTTATAAAATAGTTAAATAATTAAGTTTGCCAACCATAATTGGAAAATTATCCTTTCCTCACTTGAGTGAAACCAAATCACCGTCAAAAGGATTTTTGGTTCACACTGAACTCTATTGTTTACATTTTTGTTAGGATAATGTTGACCTTTTGTCTTTCTTTTACTTCCCCTTTAACCGACTAGACTGCAGTTTACCTGATAACAGGACAAAGGACTTAATTTTAGTGTGCAGCCTGCACCACACATGATATGGTCGAAAATGGTATGACGAATATTAATAATTAATTTTACACAATGCAGCCGGAGCTCAAGGATACAGAAAGTTTCGAAGCAGTTCCTATCACTTTTGACTCAGGACAAAGCCATTGGATCCCTTCTTTGATACAATCTTTTAATCACATTTTCCTCTGGGGCAGTGTAAAAGTTAAAATTGATATTGTCGATAGGGGATTAGGTACATTGTAGTCTAAATAGTTTGAACAACTATTTTGTTGCACACTCTCTGAGCACCACATTTCTTTTCACACTAGTGGGGGAAATATTTTAATATAATATATTAATAAATAAAATTATAATCTAATTTTGCAGATTTCTTTGCCCACCCATCAGCAAAAAGAGCAACACCTATAGCTCGTGCTTCCCCTATTCTATTGGATGGGCTAAGCAACAAACTTTCTGCATTCCTGGAAGTTAAACAAACCCCACTTTATCTACTCATCTCGGCTGAGAGCTAGCACTTGTATCCATTAAAAGGCTTTCCCATGAAATATTCAATTTGCCGACATTGTTTATAAAGTGAAGAGCAAATCCAAGTACCCCGCTGCCCCCTTCTTGGTGGCTGACCAGACGGCGCCATATCTCTATCCAAAACCCCCTTGTATCAGATATCACTGGCTCGCATGTTGCGGCTTGTTGGCCGCCTCATGACCCTGACTGGGCTGGTTTTCAGACCCTATATTACATGTGCCATTTCGTACACGCTCTGGGGAACTATTTCATTCTGGTTGTGTTCTTGTTCCGTTTTAGTGACGGGTTGTATTTTTATTTATTCACTGCCAGTTCCGCATTTTCCATGAACTTGTACTATTGATTTTCACCGCGTGGGGCTGTCTCTTTAAAATAGCTGCGGCTTTTCCCACTTGTGCAATAATTAAATGCACACTAACAAAAATAGTTTGATATAAAATTAATAGACGGTTTAAAAGGAATTAAAATTAATATTTTTGTATCAATCTATATATATAGTCGTTATTAAATATAAATATTATCACAATTAAATTCAATTAATTAAGAATTTTTAAATTAATATTAAAAAGCTGAAAATGTCTCAATTTTTTTTTAACTAGACAATTAATTTATTACCGATGAGTATTCAGAAATTATTATTTAGTTAGTTTCAGTTCAAAATAAAAACAGGTATTATTGTTTTTTGTGTACGAGAAGAAATTCCAGCTGTTTCTACATGCTAATACTATGTAACTATTTATACCATAAAGCGTTCATTTTATCGACGATGAGCGAAGCGAACCTAACGCGCAATATTAAATGCCAGATGCCCCGTTGTCGGAAGTCGATTATTGCCTGGACAAAGGGTCCAATCAGTCAACCTAAGCGGGTGACCCTGGACTCGAGTAATTCCCCTAGGTCTTTCCAGGATCCTTTCGCATGCCTTCACTGCCCGGGCAGCTGTCACAGTTCCCTTTCTTGACTCAAAGACTGCGACTGAGCCACGTCGTAGCTGGCATTAAATTGATTTTTAGCCACTAAATCTGGGACCGAGGGAAATTAGCTTAAAACGGTTCTTGCGGTTTAAGCCTGTTTCGCACTGGATTGACAGGGGGAGTGGAGGGAGCGATGGGAGAATGTCAGGAAAAGCGTTAATTAAAAGGGATGTCCGACATAATGATCCGCATTGCGTTGCATTGTCATTTCATCTTCCGTTGATTGACAGGCATACAGTGGAGCTTCTTTAAATAAAACAATATGCCTGGCAGGGAATTCTATACATAGAACATGTTGAAATAAGTAGTTATCAGTTAAAGGAACCATTTCAAAATATTTTCAAATGACAAAAGAAAATGTTAGTTTTTTCATATTTATGATTTTTTTAAGTTTATTTAAAATTAACTGATAGAAGGCATTTATAAAAATGTCCGTAATAATGATATTTATTAATTTAAAGATAATACGAATTAAATATATGAGTGATTCAGTTTCATGAAACAATGAAACTTTATAATGCTTATCCAAAGCTATTTGGATAAGCATTCAATTTAAAATTTTTTTAGTTACTGTAAACTTTGTTTATTCTTTCCTCTCTTCAAACAATTCACGTTAGGCAAGCTAGACTGTCTATCGGTTTGGCTTGTGCCTTGTGTGAATTTTTTAATCACGAATCCGACTGATACAGTTTCGATTTTCTTGGCTACTGAAAAGCTAAAATCGTAGCCGAATTCGGTTATCAATAAGGCGCAAAGCCAAACGCTCATTATCGGAGTTGGCAAGGCGTTGACTTTTGCCATTTGGATGACCATGTGACACACAACCAGAAAGGCGCCCTTCCACCCTTACCTTTCCCATCAATCCAATCACCAGCTTTGCCTCCTCCCCAAAGCATTTCACATTCCCCATAGTTGTCTTCCACTTTTATTTCCGTGCCAACTGAATGAATAATGAATTATAAAAATATATATGTGAATAGTCATTCAGCCATGCGCTGATAAGCAAAGGCAAACGAGAGAGAGGAAGCGTTGGTAGCCGAAAGAAGTCAAGGCGCTCGACGGAAGCCCACTTCTGTTGCTCTTAACGTTTCATCTGCTGTTCAAACAGACGGCTTAAACGAAAAGCTGATGGGAGATATAAAATACCAGTCAACAACGAAGTTAAACAAGCTTGAATATCAATTGTTATTTTAAATGCGCACGAAAAGCAGTAGCAGAAGATTCCGACAGGCCAAAAACAAGTGTGGCCCATAGCTTAGTCGCTGCCATTAACCTAATTGATTGGTTGCCGCCCCTCACTTGTCACCATGTCCAAGGGTCAATGGAAATTCATTACACAAATTGACATTTTTCCCTGCATCTGGGTTAGATGATGGATACTACTGCGACAGTTTACAAGTTACATGCTCGAAACCTTTAAAAGGTTTGTAAGTGCAGGAAAATCAAACAGATAATTTAATTTTAGAACAAAAACCAGAAAGAACTGCCTTTATAGAACATAGGGAAATTATTCAATTAATAAGGAATAGCGTATATGTACGTCAAATACCTTCAAAGCTATAAATATATTGTTCAAATGCGACGATAATATAGCTCTATGACGTTCATAAGTACACTAATCAGCCTTTGTTTGTTATCAGACAGATAAAATGGGATATAACTTGATGGAAATATTTAATTTCTTTCGTTTTCTAATTGATTCTGGGAAAAATAATTGGTGAAATCAATTTAAACAATCTATTTAGGTGTCAAAAGCACCACTGATCTTTCTAAGCCATCTAAGAAAATGCGAACATTTTGATTAGAAGTTTATTTATTACTCTTAAGTGTTCTGTCTAGTTAATGTAATTATAATTATGGACAAAACACTCAGAAATTGCATTCTTTACACATAATTTAGAAATAATAAATAATACAAATTTAAAAAATATTTCTTTTTAAATTGAGAAAATATTATAAGTGAAATTCTAGTACTTTTTTTATTTCACCACATTTTAAATACATATTTGAAATTGAAGAAGCCTCGTTAATTTGGAACATTATTAAATAAATTCTAACTTTCTAACTATTTCGAAGTTTCTAACTTTTTGGTTCAGAGTGATATGACTTCAAGTCATACCTATTGTCATAAAACCTATTTCGCCTCAGAAAATTTAAATAAAAAAAATCCCAGAATGACCCTTACGTTTTCTTCACCCGTTTTCCCGATCAAATCTGATATTTTGAAATATTTATCCGTAAAATCTCAATAACCGGGAGGCCTTGGCCGGAAAATCCAAAGAGATATAGGAATGCGAAGAGGAGGATTGGATGGGATGGGGTGGGGAGGGCGACACGTGAGGCACATCAAAGGCGGCTCAATTAGCGGCTGAAGAAAATGAGCACACTCACACAGAGGCTCGAACATTTGCATATGTACCATTTTCACGTACTGCTGAGAGAGAGAGAGCGGAAGAGAGGCGCTGCTCTCGCCAGTTACTTACATCACTGTTATTGCAGCCATGGATTTGGCCATCTTCGCTCGTCACCGATGGCGATGTGGTTGTTGACTCGGCCATTTTTGTTTCGATGTGGATTTAGATTTCTACTCCGATTTGGATTTTTTTTCAATTCACTGCCGATTTTTCTTCCTCTGTTTACGTTTTGTGTTTGTGTTAATTTTCGAGCACGCCTCTCAAACTAAATTGAACAATAAATTGCGAGGTTATAAAAAGAAATAAAGGCTGGAGAGAAGGCATGGAATATTTGCCGCTTTTGGCGGTTTTAACTGCACAAAACGAGTTGGCCAAAAGGAATTTCCTATTCTTTCAGCCTTTTTTGCGTTCTTTTTTTCGATTTTCACTTTTTGGCGCACACAAGATTTATTTTGGTATCTCGACGAGCTTTTGTTTTTTTTTGCTTTTTGTTAAGCTGCAAGCTGCATACGGCGACAAAAAAGGGAACAGGTTTCACAACAATTGCCGTTTTGTTTTTATTATGCTTATTGCGTATACGTAATGTTGCTTAGGGCCAAAAGGGGCAGGGCTTCACATTCCCAGTGGCCAAACATTTTTTCTTCTTTTTTTGGTAAGAATGACTAATAGGGGCGTTCGAAAAAGGCGAGAGAAATGAGAATTTATGTGTTTCTGATTTCGATTTCAAGACTGTTCGATTTTAGCCGAGCACGAACTGTTGCTTTTCGATACGTACACTTATTTACTTTTTTTTTATATAATTAACACATTTCAGGGGTACGGTGCAATAAATTTATCTATATAATCCACCGCTGTGTGTGTGGTTGTACCCTCTATATTTATAATTCAATTATTCACTTATTTATCTTTTATTAACGGCCCTAAGCGATGGAAACAATAACAACAATAACAAACGGCACACCAACACTATTGCGAAAACATGTTCTGCGTAAATGTCTGCCTCTCTCGCTCGCTCCCGCAGCGAGTGTGTGAGCGGTTGTGAGTGCGAGCGGAACAGCAACAGCAACACTTGTCGGCAGCCGCTGCGCGAAACACGGAACTGGGCGCTTTCGCGTTCTAAGCTAAAATGAAGGCAGCTCCCCCGAATAGAGTGGCCAGCTTGTGGGCGGCCCCAACAGGCCTGCCCCAATGCGGAGCTTTTATGGCCCATGGTGTGACCAAACGGGCAAGACTCCACTGGTCAATTCTTCTTCACAGCCAAATCCAAATTCTTTAAATACGCACATCGAATGTTAAGTAACTTTTTACTTTTTGTAATAAAAATATATTATGTTTTTCATTACCTTAAAAATATAACTATTGTGCTAAACTAAAAACTTCTTCAACTTGGTGATATTTAGTTTAGTTTAGCTATTTATAAATATTGTTATTGTCTTTTTTGGATTTCGAAAAAATAAACAAGATAAGGTAGGAAAACTTGTGCCACATCAAAACCATTTCATTTTTCTATATTAAAATAAAAAACTTTTGTTTCTACATTGCTAAAATATTTTCGGGTGTGTTACAAAAATGTTTTCCAACCAAAATCCGTGTATTACGTACACAAAACCAAAGGGTTTTTATCTGAAAAAGATTTCTGTGACACCCGAATATGATTTAAATTGTATGGGAACTCAGAGTTTAGCTTTAACATGCGGATAAGAAAACGGTTCTTAAAATGTTTTTTATGCTAGAAACCCAGTCATTAATGGATACCAATCTAAAATACTAAAAACAAATCAGCCAAAACACACTTTTCAGCACTGAACCCAAAAGCTTTCAGCTGGCGGCCAAAAGCTTTTCGAAATGACAGCAACCTTTTTTTCTCCCTCTCACTCCCACTTTTGACAGCTACCATCGAACAAGTGTCCAAAATCAAAACAAAACAAAATCAGCTGATCGACTGCGGCGTGAGGTGGTGGGAGTGAAAGCATCTGCGTGTGTGTGAGTATCTGTGTAGCGGCTGCAATTTATATCTGTGGGGCTGTAATAAAAATTGGGAATCCCCATTAACATTTCCTAAGTAGCACATAATCAATTATAATTGACATTTGACTGCTGACGCAATGGATCCAATTGAAATTAGCCTCCCGTAATGGCCAACTGTTGACTGATAAGCGGGCCATTAAGGCAATCCGCTAAGCAAACTGTGACGTTGAGGGGATTGACAAGTGCGTCGATTGGACTACGTCACCACTTGCCGGTTGACGTGCGAATTGGATTAAATAGCCCAAATAACCGTGCTCAATTAGCGGGGGCATCCAACTTTAGCCGACACAAGGGAACTAATGAAGATAAACTCGTCATTCACTTTGTCCCACCATTTACCACGGTGTCTAACCTTTCTAACAACGCTTAAATAAGTTAGGCAAACAGAATTGGGACTCTGGCAAATTGCCGCTCATTGAGTAAATACACAGGAAAAAATGAACGAAATAGGAAATCAGTTAATCGTTTGTATTTTTTAATAATTGGAGAAGTATTAGTAAGCATTTTTAGGAATTAAATAATAGTAAAAACAAAAATAATTTTCAATAGTAGTCACTATTTAAAATTCTAACATATTAAATATTTTAAAATAAAGTTAATTTTTGATTTGAGTATTTGTTAATGAATATATTTTAATACAAACTTGAAAAAGGGATCTGAATTTCAGTAATATAGGGAGCGCATACATATATTTTCTTGATTCTCTCTTAAGCGAAACCCAGACAATTTACGCAGACAACACTCAAAAGGCGGTGGCCAAGAGTCGTGTTGATAAATTAAATTAGCTTCGAAGATGCCGATGACTGCTCAAGTGGCTCGCATCTTTTGGCAAATTAAGATAAATAAATTAGTTTCCGTTCAGTCTGAGATGCCGAGCGAATTATTTGTTTACACAAGTGAACAGAACAATTGAATCACATTCCAGACGCTAAATAAACAACACTTGAGGTCGATTTATTTTCTGTCGGCTGCTAAGCGAGCACTTTTCCGCTGCTGGAAAAGTGCAAGTTAAGAGATGCTTACTTGTTCTTTTTTTTTTAAGTTTTAGATAATATTTAATAGACCAAAAAGTAGCTAAAATTGTCTCTTGATGCCAGCATTTTTAATCGCTATTTTAAGCACCCAAACCTTAAAGTATTATTGATTTTTCTATTTATTTAATTTTTATGTGTCCCACATGTACTAGCTATGGATTGAGTAATGGTGAATAAAAATTTAATTATTTTCCCCATTCGAAGAAATTGTGGATACCCCAATTTATCACCATGAGCGAGGTGGAATCTCCAGGGCCTATCTACACTACTCAGCTGTTTGGCAAGCTGCAGATTAGATTAACAGTGAAAACATCGTAAAAATAGAAACACCAAATAAAACAGAGGCACTGATAAGGGCAGCCAAATCCCCCACCACCATGATAAATTCTTTTTCTATTTGTCACACAGAAAATAATTTTGGATACCATTCTTGGGATTTTTCAAGAACATCTAATAAGGTAATTTATTAATATTATGAGTTCATAGTGTAGAACTAACACTTGTGTTGTAAGTTTAGCTAATACTTCTTTCATAGGTTTTATTGTAACTGCCCTTTTCAGGGATTCAACTAACTTAATTGATTTTTAAATGTAGTAACAAAATTAAACTCCAAATATTACTATTGTAACTGTATTTAATTAGTTGGGAAGTCAGGGGAAGAATGTTGATAAATTGATAACACTTTCTTATAGAGAGGACTTCATTTTAGGGGCCACCTGCTCTCGTAAACTCACCACTGCTGCCAACGATCTACGTGGCGTGTGTCCGTTTCCGAATTCCAGCCGCGATTGCTGTTGTCCTGCAACAGAGGCCGCTCGAGGCCTGCGGGGCGGTGGGCGTGGCACATCGCCGCCGGCCGCCGAGGAAGAAGATGAGGGGGCGGGAAGGGCCGAAGCGGCCACCAAGCCGCTGGAACGTGCCGACATTGTTGTGTTGTTGTTATTTTATCAAGAAGCTTCTGCAAAGAGTAAGAGGGGTTGGAGAAGGGTAAGAATGTGTAAAGCGGAAGTGCAAATTAAGCGAGAAAAAGACACGAATGGAGAAGAAGAAAAGAGGCTGCAGCAAGGTGACAAGAGAGAGAAGGGGATAGACGAGAAGAAAAGAAAAGCGAACAGACAACAAAGACGGCAAACAAAGTGCACAACGGTACTTGTGCTGGATGCCATCTCTGTCTGCCGCCCTGCCCCCGCATGTGTGTGTGCCGAGTGTGAGTGTGAGGGGTGTGGGTGAGAGAGCACAAAAGCCAAACATTTTCCTTGATAATTAGCCAAGCGCGAAGAGTTCAACGCCATGTCTTCGTCGACCGTTTATGGTTAGCATAGGGTTTCGGCCAACTTTTCCACTTACATTCACACACACACCCGCCGGGGCACTATAATTTCGCCCGATTTATGTATATATTCTGCGCTGGTATGCGTGCGGGCTCGCCTTTATCCACTATTTGCGGAAAATCATCACGTACTTTTCACACGGCAATTTATGCACTGCACTTAATCGGCGGCTTATCACTCTGACCGCAGCAGCGGCTCACATGCCTTGATCGCCGATATCGGTCGGCTATAGCTGCCTATGGGTAAACCGCACGCGAAGCAGAAATAAAACTTAAACACCGGACGGGAAAAACACACAAAACGGCGACAAAAAAAATTTAGAACAAAACTGCCAGAGTGACCGTGCGGGCATACCTTTAAAATACCGCACCACCTGGTTGCCTTTACAGTTAAATCGAAAACTTTTTAAGGTTATAAAGTAGCCCTTGGAGGTTCACTTAACAAATTGTTTCTTAAAATAAAGCTAATTATCTTACAAAATTAACCTTTTCCCTCCATTTCTCGATTTTACCACTTGTAAATAAACGAATTTGCCACGCAGCGAATTCCAAATTCGCCTGGTATTTTCCCACCACAGACGAACGGCCACACGCAAGCAGTGAAAAATCCCAATGAAACGAGAAATCTAATAAGTTTGTAGCCCAAAAGTGTTGCAATCGTTGGTGCATTTAGCGATTTAGAGAGACAGAAGTCAGAGAATTAACCGCAGAGCCAGGAAACACGGAAACAGCCCACATTTAGCCAGCCAAACACTTGAAATCAACGGCTGTGGAGCAGCAGCAGCAGCGGGAAGAAGAGGAAGAGAGGTGCGTAGTTAGTGCGAAATTGCGTATTAGGAAAGAAAACAACAACAGCGAGGGCTGCGAGAGCCAGCAAACATTTCGCTTCGAACAAAACAAACATTGGACAAAACTGGTTACATGGGTCCGACGGATCAAGACTGGATCGGCTGTGCGGTGTCTATAGCCTGCGACGAGGTCCTGGGCGTCTTTCAGGGCCTGATCAAGCAGATCTCCGCCGAGGAGATCACCATCGTAAGGGCCTTCCGCAATGGCGTGCCGCTGCGCAAGCAGAACGCCGAGGTGGTCCTCAAGTGCACGGACATCCGCAGCATTAATCTCATCGAGCCCGTGAAGCAGGATGTCGATGGGCACACGGCCCCGCCCCCGGTGATCAACAAGCCCACGCCCGTCAAGCTGCCCCACTTCTCCAACATCCTGGGCAAGCAGCAGCAGCTCCAACTCCTGCAGCAGCAGCAGCAGCAACAGAAGCAGCAGTTCCAGGAGCAGGACCACGAACAGGATCTGCCGTCGACGCCGCGCTCCCGGGCCAACGGCCATGGACAACGCGGAGCAGCTGCGCCATCGGTGGCATCGGGTTCTTCCGGGTCGCGTGGCAATTTCAACTCGGCGCTCAGCGATAAGATGCACCAGCTGAAGCTCATCGAGACCAACGGCTCCAACGGCACCCGAAGGTATTATGGTCCCTTGAATGGTTGGTAGAACTAGTAGCATCAATTATGTAGAATTGTTTAGGAGATTGATGTCGGTATGACTAAAAATTTCTTACAGATTTTGGTTAGAAAAAATATTAAAGTGTTCGGAACTTTCTGTTCTCTCAGTTACATTAAATCTATTTACTTAGAAATATATTATTATTTTTTTTTTTTAATTTCTAAAACTATTTTATTGCAATTATAATTATTAATAATTATTAATTATACCGTAGTCTTTTTTCTTACGTTATATTCTAGAAATAATATTTCAGTTTTAGGAACTTTGATTTTTTTTTTTAAATTTATTTTCTAAAACTATTTTATTGCCATTAGTCGTAGTCTTGTTTTACGTTACATTCTAGAAATAATATTTAAGTCTTAGGAACTTTCTGTTATATACATTTTATTATTACATAGTTATGCTAAATTGATTTCCTTAAAATATCATTTTTTTGTTAATTTATTTTTAAAAATTATTTTATTGGAATTATTGATAATACCGTAGTCTTTTTTCTTATGTTATATCCTTGGGAACTGTCCTTTCAACATTTAACAATCATTCAACCTGTAGTTCTATACATTTGTCATATTTTTTTTATAAGAATCCAGCTTTATCATTTTTATCCACACTTAAATAAAGTGGTAATAACCTATAGTTGTTAGATATAAACTCACATTTTTAAAATGTTAGGTATTTAACCTTTATCCTTGTTTCGCCACCTAGAACACCGCAGGCATCCCGGGCGTCCAGTGCCCAGCAGCAGCCGCAGATGTCGACGACTCCGAACAGCGTGGCCGCCTTCTTTGGCAACATGATACCGCCGAAGGTGGAGGTCAAGCTGGGCGCCTATGTAAGCAACACGCGGGAGAGCTACTGCAGCAGCAGCGGGGACAGCGGCGAGGCGGCTGGGTTGTCGTTGGGCAGCAGCAGGCCCATAGATATCGTCAGCAATGGAGATGGCTTCTACAAGCAGACGGCAGCCTCGAGCTACGGAAATGCAAATGGCAACGGCAGAAGGAACAACGGTAACGCTAGCAACAATGGAAACGGCAACGGAAACGGCTCTTACACCAATGCAAATGGCAATGGCAACGGCAACGGAAAGAACAAGCGGAACAGGGTGCGACGGGAGAGCAGCATGCGGCAGCAGCAGGTGCAGCAGACTTTTGGCGGCGAGGCCGACGACCCACTGATCCACGAGGACTTTGATTTCGAGGGCAATCTGGCGCTGTTCGACAAGCAGGCCATTTGGGACGACATCGAGTCGACGCACCAGAAACCAGACGTTGTGCGGCACATTGTAAACAATCATCATCAGCCGGAGCAGAAGTACCGGCACGACGAGAACATCCTGGCCAGCAAGCCGCTGCAGCTGCGCCAGATCGAGAGCATGTTCGATGGCAGCAAGGACTTTGTGACGGACGACGGCCTCATTATACCCACGATTCCGGCCTACGTTCGCAACAAAATCGAGATGAGTGCCGAGAAGGCGGGCCTCTCCCTGCAGAGGCAGATCGACATTTTGGCGCGCGGGGCCAGTGACCTGGCCATCACTCTGTTGGGCGGAGCCAGACGTTTGACGCCGGCCAACAACCATCAGTGGCCGAAGATAGCCATCATCTGCGATGGCGTCAAGAACATGAGGTGAGCTGACTTTCTCTACGACTTCAATGGTCAGATAATAATTAATTTTAAATCCCTGCAGAACAATTAACATTGGAGCAGCCACGGGTCGCCAGCTAGCTTCGCATGGCCTCACTGTAATGCTCTACGTGGAGCAGGCCAAACTGGTGGAGCAGAACAGCAGCAGTGCAGAGATTTCCCTGTTCAAGGCAACTGACAATGTCATTGTTCACTCAGTAGATGGTAGGCCAATAAGTCTTTAAATAACAACATAAAATAATCTGTAACTCCTATTATCCTGTAGCCTTGCCCACGCCAGATCTTGTGATATTATCGACTAACACCGCTAATTTATCGGATACGATCAGGAAATGGCTCAGTGTAAATCGGTAAGTTGAAATACTTTAAACACTAAAAGAATCTTTACATCATCTATTAATTTTAGCGCTTCGGTGCTTGCCGTAGATCCGCCGCCGTGCGGCATCAATGAGGTGGCTATCAAGTACTCAATACTACCCATACTACCATTGAATGGCATATCAACAGCAACAGCATCATCATCCTCCTCGGCTGCCGCCACACCAACGCCCATTGCTAGCACTTCGGCAGCTGCAGCGGCTACCACCAAATCGGTCGCAGCAACATCAACGAACAATTGTGGCAAATTGTATTTATGTAATCTAGGTATACCGGATAAATTCTATCGTGATTGTGGCATTAAGTACAAAAGTCCGTATGGACATAAATATGTGATACCGATTCACTCAAAGGACTGAAACAACGACAACAACAAAAACACAAACACCAATCAAACTGCAGCATCAGCAAAACCAGCAGACCATTAAAACAAAACAAAAAACCAAGCACACACAACAAAAACAATAACAATGACACACACCCGCACACTTGTAATGATCATCAAGTCCAGTTTCCTGTGAATCTAGCTCTTAGTAGTCTTCTCTCATATATTACTCAAGTTAAACAACATTTTGTTCTACGGCGCGTACACATATAGTTTTTAGGTTAGTTCATGCATCAGCCCTTAATATACGCCTAGTTATTATATCTATTTTTCTGAATTAATTCAAAGCTGCCCCGGCCAAGTGCCAAACTATGATTAGTTTTCAAATTGTACCCTATAGATTATTTCTTCATTTTTAACAAGACTATTTTTTGTACAGCCTCGGTTCTGAAAAAGCTAGTCCAGCATTTAAAAGTTTCAAAAGCTTTAGTTTAGGCGCACGCTTTAAGAAATTTTCCAAACATTCAATCCAATCAATCAATTGAGAACCCCATCAGAGTAATTATACAGATGCTATGGCCTTAATTTGTTTCGTATTCCCTGTCCTTCCCGCAAGTGGTCTTCATAAACGTAATCAACAAATCAGGCGATAAATTGTTTGTAAATAACTATACAATTCTATGGGGAAAGATAAGATCATGTTAATTATTATCAAGTATGCGCAATAAATGCCAAATTCAATGTCTAATTTTAAGCATCAAATCAACAGCAAAAAGCAACAACTATTGTACGATGTAATACGGAATACAAATCCAAGTATAAATCAAATCAGATAGTTAAGCTAGTTTCGTAAGCGTAAAGTGTTTAAACCTTTAACAAACTATAACAAACAAAACAACACTGATAAAATGAGGAACACTTTATATTATATACCTATAGACGTATTTAAGATGTGTCTTTAAGCATAACTAAACAAAGTCGAGAGCATAATTTTTTACCCATCGAATACTAAAGAGAAACCACAACACAATACTTATACTCTAAACTGTAGAACGATGAATTTTATATAAGATCTAAATCCAATCTAATAGTGCAAAATTTTAGAAGGTTGCAACTCAGCAAGGCAACCAAAAACTCAAACCAACAACCCAAATTAAAACCACTTGTTGTATAAATAATAACTGTAATTGTAAAGATACCAACACGCGTAGATTCTAAATTCCAATCATGTTGATGATCATCTGCAAATTCAATTTCCAAAATCCATCAAATTATATTGTAAAAGAGAGTTGAATGCGGATCAATCTGCCGCCAGGCGGGTCCCGCAGTGACTGTTTTGCGTTAGGAGTAAAAGTGTAGAAGAGATGACCAGACCTCAAAGGGATGTTATTGGAGAGCGGATGAGAAGGTTTTCCCAATACCACAGCAACAACAACAGATTTCACAACCAAACGAATGTACACCAAACACAAGGAGAAACAAAAAAAACATCCTGAGATTTTGGTAACGCTTTAAAATTGTAAAAACATCTATTTTCGGGCCAATGAAATTGTTAAACGAAGAATGAAAACCTAATTTTAAATTTATACAAAAAAGACAAAATTGTACAGAAAATTCTCTTTTGGAACAAAAAATCAAGCAGAAAAAGAAAGCGGATCAAAAAGAAAAGAAAGTCCTTTCCAAACGAAACAGCAATATTAAAAAATACAAACAACACCGAGAAGCCTTCTCATGGAAGAAAACAAGCTATTGTTGCGTTTTTACTGGGATCTTATATTTTTAGGGGTGTATATTTTCAAAGCCCTTTCAAACTTACTCACCGGGAAAGTGAGAAGGTGGTTCTTTGTGTGTTGAAAATCCTGTTCCTTTTAGCAGAAAGTTTTGGAAATCCTGTATCTTTTAGCAGGCGACGGTGTAGGGAAAATTTAAATTCCCTTGGAAAACCACATAGAAACTTCATTTAGCCCTCACTTTTTGTGTCACCCCCGTGTATTTTAAAACCAGAGACGGAAGAAATGTAAGGCGTAAATGAGGATTTTTCCCTTACGCTTGTATGGAGAAACCTCATGAAAATATCATTTTTTCCAAAGGAATGTTTTCGCTGGGTATTCTTAAAAGGAATATTTTAAAAGATTTGTTACTAGAGTTACCCTGCATGTTATATTACTTACCAATTTTTTAAGGATACGTTGAGCTTACTCAAGATAAGATAACTGTTTTTCATATGGGGATTACAAGGTTCCCTGCTGCTTTTTCGGCCTTTTCGGTGGGCATGGAAAGGAAACAGTTAGGTAAACGAGACTGGCAAAAGGATTCAGATTTTTTATGGCTGCCCTTATCTCGTTGCCGTTTTTTCCTATTCCTGCACTAACTCAGATAATCCTAGTTATCAGTTTTCGAAAACATATACTTGCCGTTATCTTAAGTAAACCCTTATGATAACATCATATGAGATCTCCAGCAATAGAGATTACCCTTGTTCCCCACATTTGGCAACGTATTTAAAATAACAATTCTGCTTGGCTATAATTCAAGTGCAATTTTATTACATTCCGCTTAGATCCATAAAGATTAGTTTTAATTTAGATCTTAATTGAGTGTGTTGTGTGTGGTATATAACTTAAAAGTGTGTAGTGTGTAGAACAGTGTGTTGACTTAGGAGTAGATAAAACCATACGTTTTGTTAGATAGATATATAGGTAGTTGGAAAATCTGTAGGCGTTTTCGATCGATTCTTACCCACTGTCAGGGCCAAACACAAACAACTCATTACACTGCTCTCTCAATTCCCACTATAAATCCTCGGCTGCCGAAAGGAACGTGGCTTCAGCCGTCTTCGATGATTAAATTCAGTAACTGCTTGATTGTAATCAGAGATTAGTGCCCCGAATACTCACATATAGGCATGTACTGTACTGATCTGAGCCCCCGCGGCGGCATCGAGTCTGTGGCTTAAGCACCATTTGGCAAGATAAACAGAGATTTAGTTAGAAACGGATTGGATTGGATTTCGATTGCCTCTAAACAGCTACGAGATTAATATTTTTATTTTTATTTGGTTTGTGGTGGTTGTATTTTTTTGATTATTTATTTATTTTCAAGAGAGAGAGAGAGATACGTACGTTGGGATCTGGATCGCCGAGAACCCTACAAAGCCTGGTCTGCTCACGGGAAATTATCATAGTCGTTATTTGCATACGTACCACACAGTCGTGATCTTCTAACATTAATACGTACCCAGAACCGAATACATTGGACGATTCGAAAGGAAACGTCGGCCGGAATGGATACGTACCCAAGCTATATTATCTTATAAATCTGCCAAAACAACTAACATTGGTCTGGTTGAAAGGATATAATCACCTCGCCATACCATATACTCAATACGTACCGAAGCTGTGCGAAAGCGGCTGCGAAAGTGTCGAACTTCAAGTAGAGAACGCTTTGGGGTTACAAATCAAATCAAATCATATCAAATGAATATCAATATCAGATCAGAGCAGTGATAGAGTGTCAGAGTTATATATGGTGGAGGCTTACCCCAAAACGGGACGACAGCGACGCACAACACACACGTTGACTTCGACTGGGAGAATGTGATCGCTAGTTGATAGTCGGGTTTGGGTTTCAGTCAGAAGCTAGCTATACAACACACAGAATATCAAATATTAAACGTATCTCCTGCTCTGAGTCTTAACAATTTAGGTTACTCTAAACTTAAGAGTCTAAACTGATCTACAATCCGCCAAACTGCGGATTCGTTGGGTTGACTATTCTCGGTTGGGTATCTCTACGTGTCAAGGGACTATTGAATTTCAATCATATCGTATAGAGTACATATATCGTATCTCTTAACGTTTTTCGTTTGTTTTAAGGGTTGGGCTCGGTTTATATGGGAAAGCAACAGCGTTTCTCAGCTTTATTCGGTCTTTGGAGGTGTCAAAACGCAAGATCAAAAATAGAAATTATTAAAAATTTACAAGGGCGGTTGTCTCTGCACATTGGAGCGTCGAATGTGTGTTTGCTCTACGTTGCTTTATTGATTAGGCTATGAATATTCGTTTGCTGTTGTTGTTTTCAGTAGTTTTTCAATTGTGGTGGCATTGTAGTTGTAGTTGATGTGATTAATGCTACGTACGTGCGCTAGGCGGGATTCTAGCCTAGCGGCGGGAGTAGCGTTCGCGGGAGTAGGAGCGTCTGCGCTGGCCATTTCCGCCGCCGCCGTCTCTGAAGTGATTGAAGTTGCGCCGTTCGCGTGGCGAGCGGTCCCTCGAGCGCGAGCGGCGTCTCTCATCTCGGTGATGGCCACCGCCTCCTCCACCGCCGCCAAAGCGGCCTCTGTCGTTGCGTCCATGGCGCTCCCGATCTCTCCTGCCATCGCGCTCCCGTTCGCGATGATCTCGGCCATGGTTGTCCCTGTCATCACGTCGTCCTCCGCGTTCCGCAGCTCTTTCGGGTCGCTCTGGTCCATCAGCCGCCGCCACCGACGCCTCCTTGGGCCGCTCGCCGCCCTTCTCGCTCCGCTCGGCGTCTCGCTGACGCTGACGCTCCCTGGAGCGGGAACGGTGCACGCGGGAGCGGCGGTCCAGTTCGCGGCCACCTACAAAGTAGCGATTGCGGCCGCGGCCCTCGTCGTCGCGGTCCGTCATCTTACCCGTCCGCTTGAGCTCCGCCTTGCGCGGCGCCGCCGTCTTCTCCAGCTCGATGAGCTTCTCGCGAATGGTGAGGAAGCCGAGATGCAACTTACCACCAAAGTGGTCCGCCAGCCGGATGTCGTTGTCGTGGATGCCCAAATACGCGGAGCAGACCTCGCAGACGCGCAGCTTCTGCTGCTGGTACGTCGAGGCGGGCATCGAGGTGCGGTACTCGTGCTCGGCCTTGATCTTCTTGCCGCGCAGCTCCTCGATCTCCTTCATCAGCTCCATGCTGTCCTCCACCTCGCCGGCTTCGCCTAGAGCCTCCGCTTTGGCCAGCTTCTTGCCAATCTCCTCGGCCAGCCCATGGACAGCGTTGGCCTTCTCGGCCACCTCGGCGGTCAGCTCCTCCTGCGTCTCCTTCAGCCGCTGCTTGGCGGAGTCCGTGCGCCGGTCGCAGTCCGCGATGAAGGCCTGCAGGTGCTCCATGGCCTCGATGTCGTAGTAATAGTCGCGCGCCTTCGCAGCGCTCTCGTAATCTGCGCGGAAAGCCAGGTCATGCACTTTGGGACACTCACCGAGATCCATGCGCGTGGACGCCAGGATGTCGTGCGGGCAGCAGTCGAGCAGGAACGACTTGCACACCCGGGTGTCCGAGAATTTCAGCTGGCGCTCGTCTCCATTGCGCGTTGTGCCCATTAGCTGGTCCAGCATTGCTCGCATCTGATCGGTGGCCGACATTTTGTTGCTCGGCGCGCTCATTTCCTTCTGGCCGGTAGCTGGGGGAAAGTGCTGCGGCGTCGGGCAGGGGCAGTGACAGCTAGACGGCTTTTTCGCAGGCTATGTGACCGCTAGCGTGCGATGCGTGTGGAAATCCTTTTCGCTCACTTTTTACCACCTAGGAAAAGTCGTGTTGGAAAAGTGTGTGCGTGCCAGAGGTGGGGAAACATGGATGGAAGCATCGACTATCGGACTATCGGCGGAAGGTCACGGTCTCAAGAAATCACGCTTTTAGTTTTTAAGGAAGTTAATAAATAAAAAAAAAATAAAAAAACAATATTTTTTATACTCATGAGAAAAATAAGATCAAGGAATCGAAAGTGTAAGAAATTGTATTGTAAGTGTTCATTTGTTCAATTAATGAATTAATTTTAATATATTTGATATACTTTATAAAAATAAAATAAATAATTGCTGATTCTAAGAATATGCTAGATATTAATGTTCATCCTCATGGGAAAATAGGTAATTAGTAATAAGTAGTCTTACAATTTAAAAACCCCAAGCTCCTTATCACCGCCTAAAGTGTTCATTGTTCAATTACCAAATTTATCTTTATATATTTTATCAAGCAATACAGTATTTTAAAATAACAAATAATTTCTGATTTCTTAAAAATTAATAAAATAATTGTAACTATCCCTGCTGTTCTAAAACTATCGATGCGACTCGTCTTGTGCTAAATATCGATGGCCAGGCGGTGCCATCGCTGAACCACCCCCACGGCGTTGTCCAACACTAGGCAGAAAACGTTTTCAATTGAGGCGATATTTTTTTGTTGTTTCCTTCGTTTTTTCGGCGAAATTTTGTTTTAAAATTAATTATTTACCCGTCGTTTGCTGGCGCCCACAATGTCCGATGACGACGATATACAGTACATCAAGCGGCAGCGCACGCTGCACTACGGATCGCTCGAGGAATCGGAGCGAAAGCGGCAAAATGCCGCGGCGTCTGAGACAACAACAACCACAACGCCGGCAGCGTCTGGTGGAGGAACAACAACAACAAGCACAGGCGGCCAACTGGAGGACATAGATTCGGATGAGGATTACGAGGAGTCAACGAAAAAGACGGCCAAGCAGGCTGGAGCCCCACCACCCACTGCCGCCACACTGGCCAACAAAATCGACGATGACTACTTCGATTTGGAGACGGAAATGGAGCGGGACAAGGTGGCGCTGCTCGAGGAATTCGAGCGCAAGAAGCGGGCGCGCCAGATAAATGTGTCCACCGACGACACGGAGATCAAGAGCAATCTGCGCCAGCTAAACGAGCCCATTTGCTATTTCGGCGAGGGGCCGGCGGAGCGGCGAAGGCGTCTCAAGGAGTTGCTGGCGGGACTGGGCGAGCATGCGATCAACCGGAAGCAGTTCGAGGAGGAGGAGCGCAAGCAGCAGCAGCGGGAGCAGGATCAGGCCACCTGGTATCACGAGGGACCGGATACTTTGCGGATTGCCCGCCTCTGGCTGGCGGATTACTCGCTGCCGCGCGCCCGGGATCGCTTAATGCGGGCCCGCGATGCCCTCGAGGTGCCCAGTGCCACGCGGGCAGGTCGGATGGTGGAGATGCAGAAGAAGCTGCAGTCGCTGGCTCCGCTCTGCTCCCAGGTGGGCGACACGCGGCCCGTGAGCAGTGCCGCTTTTAGCGAGGATTCCAGTATGCTCCTGACGTCCTCCTGGTCGGGTCTCTGCAAGCTGTGGAGCGTGCCGGACTGCGAGCTCCGGCAGACGCTGCGCGGCCATGCCAGCTATGTGGGCGGCGTGGCCCTGCGGCCGGGCGTCCGGGCGGACGAGGAGAACGTGGTGGCCATGGCCACCGGCGGTCACGACGGCGCCGTCAAGCTGTGGGGCTTCAACAACGAGGAGTCCATCGCGGATATCACCGGCCACATGCCGCATCGCGTCTCCAAGGTGGCCTTCCATCCGTCGGGCCGCTTCCTGGCCACCGCCTGCTACGATTCCAGCTGGCGGCTGTGGGATCTGGAGCAGAAGACGGAGGTGCTGCACCAGGAGGGACACGCCAAGCCGGTGCACTGTTTGAGCTACCATTCGGATGGCAGTGTGCTGGCCACCGGCGGACTGGATGCCTTCGGAAGGGTGTGGGATCTGCGCACCGGGCGGTGCATTATGTTTCTCGAGGGACATCTGGGCGCCGTGTTTGGCGTGGACTTTTCCCCGAATGGTTTCCACATTGCCACCGGGTCCCAGGATAATACCTGTAAGATCTGGGATCTGCGGCGACGCCAGCCCGTCTACACCATTCCCGCCCACACCAACCTCATTTCGGACGTGAAGTACCAACGGGAGTGCGGCAGCTTTCTGGTCACCTGCTCCTACGACTCGACCACCAAGATCTGGTCCAACAAGACGTGGCAGCCGCTGAAGACGCTGCAGGGCCACGACAACAAGGTCATCTCGGTGGACATCGCGCCCAATTCGCAGTATATAGCCACCACTTCGTTCGACCGCACATTCAAGCTGTGGTCGCCGGATAGCTGATTTTCGATACCATTACTTTATTTTGTACACGCAGACAATCTCCGCTTTGCGATCTACTGTTTTTTGTTATTTCAGAGACAATAGCCCAAGACAGTTCTTGCGAACATTTCAAGTTTTCGTTTTGTATAACACAATTTGTTGTTTTTGTTAGGCGAAAGGCAGATGCAGCGATGTTGCATTTCGTAAATTTAAGAATTTTTTATTGAAATTGTTAATAAAAAAAAACACATTTTTGGTAGAAAAGTGCATTTTTAAAGGTTATTTGTGGGATCCCCAGTTTTAGTCAACCCAAAAACACCTCCACTTATTATTTGTATATAGTTTTCCATTTAATTTCTTTTCGTATATTCTTGTTGTATGACAAACTTAGACAATTAATTTGAATTTTAACTAAAATTTAACTACCACAGATAGGTTGCAATTACATACATACATGTAAATGTATATGTCTAATATATTAATTACAGATATACATACATCGCGATATAGCTGTTACATATAGTTACACATAGGGATTTATCAATTTTCTTGCCGTTTGCACAATTTTCAATCATTTTCATTTAATCTTTTTTAAATTACGCTCTTGCATGAAGATTGATAATGTCTAGAATTTCATTTCTTCGTTTCGCGTTGAGATTTACACAGAATTTAATCGTAAGTTATAGGTTTTATGTAGAATATGGAGCGGGGATTTGGAGCGGGATCGGGGGGCTGGACGAGCGCGTTCTAATGTAGATTTTTATGAGGTCTCCCGACGCTCGAAGATGCCACTTAACTAAATACATAACTCTTGCACTAGGCTAACAAACTAGACAAAATGATAACTAATTAACAATTAAGGTAAACGTTTATTGGAAAACTTGCAGCAGGTGCAAGGCTCGTCTCCGTCCCGCTCCCCCTAGACCGTCGTGTCCGGCGCCGGAGTGATGGGCTGCTTGGACTCGGACACCTCTAAGGACCTTCCGTTGGCCGTGGGACCGCCCTCCTGCGGATCCTCCGGCGCGATGTCGATGCGATGCGCCTTGCGCCAAACCACCAGGTCCATCAGGAATGCCAGGAACATAATGCCAGCCGTGATTCCTGGGGATTAAAAAAATATATATATGAGTAAAAGAGTTTAAGATCTTTTATTCTAAAATTTGTATAAACCTATACTTTTCTAAAGAACTTAAACTACATTTTATAAACGATTCAAATATCATGCGATTCAATGTTCTTGAAAATAGATTCGTTTATTTCATAAATTTTTATAATTTTGTAATTTTTTGTTCGATTCTTTTTTATTTATTTCCTGGGGATTAAAAAATTATATATATGAGTAAGAGAGTTTAAGCTATTTTTTTCTAAAATTTGTATGAACCTATACTTTTTTTGAAGAACCTAAACTACATTTTATAAAAGATTCAAACATCATGCCATTCAATGCTCTTGAAAATAGATTCCTTTATTTGATTAATTTTTTCATTTTGTGATTTATTGTTTCGATTCTTTTTTATGCCTGGGGATTATAAAAGTATATGTATAAGTTAAAGGAGTTTAAGCTAATTTTTTTAAAATTTTTATAAACCTATACTTTCTAAAGAACTTAAACTACATTTTATAAAAATTTCAAACATCGTGCGATTCAATGCTCTTGAAAATAGATTCGTTTATTTAATTAATTTTTTTAATTTTGTAATTTAATATTTTTTCGATCCTCTTTAAGTTAAAATAAGGTTTTGAATTGTAAACCCTATTATTAATTTACCATCGGGATGCGAAAACGGATCATAATATTTTAAACTCGTGTGTAAATCTATTGTATACACTTTAAAAAAGGAGCATTTCAGGAATATTTTATTAAACCGCTTGAGCAAGGCCTCTTTAAGATTTTAAAGTTCTTAATCTTAATTTTTCTTAATTTTTTAGCTTTTTCCATAACCTTCAAACTCACCTAGGAAATATTGCCGGAAGGTGTCCGCATCGTAGAGCGAGCAGGCTCCGTGCTTGCCGCACACCGACTTCCAGATGAGACAGGCGGAGTCCACCACTGCGCCGTAGATGATCGGACAAGGAACATTTCCGAACAGGCCGATGGCCGACTGTATCACACCCATGGCCATGGCCTTATCTGCGGGGAATTAGGGTTTCGATTAGTTCACAATCTGTATTTCAAGGCACCAACTCTTACCTTTGGGATGTGTACAACGCATGACGAGCAGCATGCTGCCCACCTCGGAGGTGGAATGCATAAATACGCAAATGGCAAAGATCAGTATAAAGTAGATGAAGTTCTTGCAGTCATTATCACAGTAACCGTTGACCGCCTCCGGAGCTGCAATTTGGTTAGAGGATTATAGTAATTCCAAATCCTAGTAAACAGAATTAACCGATCTCTCACCATCTGGAATGCAAGCACAGTCGGAGTAGAGGGTGCGATTGTCGCTGGGCCGCAGCGAGGAGCTGCTGCATCCCGCGTGGCAGGCCGAGATGTACATCTTGCCATCGGCGCAGATGGGCGCAAAGTTCTCCTTATCACAGGTACAGTTGAGGGCGGCGCTGCACGTGGGCTCGATCAGAGCGGGACTGGGGATTGGAAAAAGTTAGTGATTGAGTATGGTAACTAAGTGTTAGCCATGGGACTTTTTAAACATTTGAAACTATTGTAACCTAATTAGTAATTAATAGACCTCGTATTATATAATATTCTTAACATTCTAATTTATGCAAACTTAGTTAAAATAAAATTATTTTTCGAAAAAATTCAAATTTGTTTCAGTTTATATCTAATTTTGAATTTTTAAAATCAATTATTCTTATATCAAAGATCGGTAGGAAATTCTATGTGAAATAAATGGAATGTTTTTCTAATTCATTTCGAATTGAATAAGTAAATGAATCACTTTTATACATTTTTTGAATTTGTCAGATTTTTTTTGTGCTTTCTTTTGAGAACAAAAAGTAGAACATTTTAACAAATCAAAGTTAACTGCTTAGTAAATAAAATGTTTATATGATGATGGACGTTGATGCACTACGAGCAGTACAAACAAGTGGCCCAACGATACCAAGCACGTGCTTGTTACGCGCGGGACCCTTTATCAATTAGGGCAAAAATGCGAGTTCGCGAGGAAAATACATGAAACAAATAGAGACGGGACATATAAAGATTATAAAGATTATGAACTAAGATTGAAGCAAATGAGATAAAATTTTAGTTTTTAATACAGGGATAGATGTAGAAGTGCAAATTAAATGATAAAGATTGTTATAATTATTACATAGAACACGAAAGGGCTCATGCAGAGTAAAATTTGATGTACATCGAGGCAAATTAAGAGGGTAATAATTTCGTGTTAGTCTAACGGGAACATTAAAAGTTAAACGGTTTACCAGTTCTACAGAATCAATATCACCTCTTATAAGATTATGCATAAAAATAGTACCAAGCATTATTCTACGGTTTTCAAGTGTAGGTAAATTAAGCAATAGTAATCTACTCTGGTAGGAAGGTAGCCTTACGTTTTGATCCCAGTTCAAACTACGAAGGGCAAAAAGGAGAAATTTTTTTTGCACCGACTCAATACGGTCGATGTGCACTTGATATTGTGGACTCCAAACTGAAGAACAATATTCCAAAATAGGACGGACAAGGGAGGTAAATAATAATCTGGTTGTATAAGGGTCATCAAATTCTTTTGACCAACGCTTTATAAACCCAAAAACACTCATAGCTTTGTTGACAGTCAGCATTATGTGGCAGTCAAATTTAAGCTTCGGGTCCAGAAGAACGCCTAAATCATTTACTGAATATATACGGTCAAGTGGCAAGTTCTGAAGCAAATAACTTATAAATGTAGGAGTACCCCTATGAAAGGTCATTACGTTACATTTCAGGCAGTTCAAATTTAAGAGGTTATACTCACACCATACTTGAAAATTATCAATGTCTGATTGTAAGCCAAAACCAGACTCTATATTATTGTATGTCAAACAAAGCTTAACATCATCAGCATACATTAGTACGCGAGAATTTGTTATGATAGAGGGAAGATCGTTAATAAACAAAGTAAACAGCAAAGGGCCTAGATGACTACCCTGGGGCACTCCAGATGTCACGCGGATCATTTTAGAAGCAGCGTTCTTAAATATAACCCTCTGAGTCCTACCATTCAAATAACTTGAAATCCAAGTTAAAAGATTACATGGAAACCCAAGCAAGTCTAGTTTGAATAAAAGAAGAGAGTGGTTAACGGAGTCAAAGGCTTTACTGAAATCTGTATATATAACGTCGGTCTGCATTTTATTGTTAAATCCATTAATTACAATAGATGACAATTCAAGTAGGTTGGTGGTAGTCGATCTTCGCTTAACAAAACCGTGCTGACACGGTGATATTAGCGAGGAACATAAATGTTGCAAATGAGAGGTGATAATACGTTCAAAGGCTTTTGGAATTGCCGACAATTTAGAAATACCTCTATAATTCTGGGCATCCATCTTCGCACCCTTTTTGTGGAGTGGAATAATGAAAGAGTCCTTCCAGATAGTTGGAAAAACTGATGATGAAATAGACAAATGAAAAAGTTTAAGAATCGGTTTACAAATGGTTGAGGCACAAAACTTAAGCACACACCCGGGGAGTCCATCTGGACCGGGAGAATACGTTGGTGTTGTTGATGCTAAATCCTTTGAGAGAGAACTTTCGGTAATTACAGGGGTAAAAATACAATTTGCCCTATTTAAGGGGTTAGGGTAGATAGAATTTGACCAAACAGCCGAACTATAAGTAGTTTGGAAAAATTCAGCAAATAAATCCGCAATTTCAGAATCCGACGATGCTGTTTTTGAGTTTAAACGTACCGATGAAGGCAATGCCGAAGACTTACGCTTGGCATTAACAAAGGTATAAAACTGCTTCGGATCATTTGAAAATTCGAATTTACATTTATTTAAATACATAGAATAGCAATGACTGTTGAGAACATTAAAATCTGAACGAGCCACCACATATTTCGAAAAATCAGATGGCTTACCCGATTTTTTATACTTTTTATAAGTGTTGGACTTAAGATTTTTAAGTCTTTGAAGCGCATTGTTAAACCAAGGAGGCCTGTTTAGCTTTGGAGGAAACCTGTCAGGAACGCATTCGTCAAGAAAAGTGTTTAAAACGCTATAGAAAAGTTCAATTGCACTTTCAATATCCGTGCAATTGTACAAATCAGTCCAATTATATTGCGAAATCATGTAATTTAGTTTATTAAAGTCACATTTTCGAAAGCATCTCGTTTTAGTTTGAGGAACTAAAGGAGAAAGGGTATCAGTACAGGGGAGGCCAATTGTCAATTCCAATGTTGGATGATATTGGTCTTCAGGTACAACAAGTGCGTCAATTCTAGATACCGTAACTTCATGCGGATCTAAAACAAATACTAGATCTAATTGTCTATTTAAAGAATTTCGTATAAAGCTTACTTGCTGTAACGATAATTCCAAAAGGCCATCCACAAAATCATGGGCAGATAAAGGTGCAGCTACAGGTGAGTCAGTGGGAAGAGACCAAGAGATATTAGGGAGATTAAAGTCACCCAAAACAATCAAAAGGTCTCTGTTGGAAAGAAAGGATAGAACAGATTTTATAGCAGACAGATGGTGCTCATAAATTATTAAATCAGAGCCAGGAGGAATATAAGAGCAGGTTACAAAAATAGATGAGGATTGAATGGAAACTTTGACACTAACAAATTCTATATCGTTAGGGATATGAATGTTAAGTCTCTCCGATATTAAACTAGAGGTAACGGCAATCAGTACACCACCCCCCCTACGCTGATTTAATCACAAATATGGACCATTCTTATTCAAAAGAAATTGCTGTTTGTTTGAATTATTTCGGAATTCATGCCATTCATTCATTCAATTCTATTAAACTCAAAATTCAAATTCATTCAATTCTATTAAACTCAAAATTCTAATTAATTCATTCATATAAAACAAAAAATTCAAAATAATTAATTGAATTTATTCATGCAGGGCTCTAGTAGGAATTGAATCTTTAGAATAAGTTTTTGTATGTAATCCGACGTCTACTTATTACTATTATTATTTTGAACTAATTTCTTCAATGCCAGGACTCACCTGTTGCCATCGCTGGGCTTGTAGCCGGCAAAGTCGTTCATGCTGCAGCCGATGAACATCAGGATGATCATGCCCGCTGAGTAAACCAGGGCCGTGAAGGCGATCCACGCGGCCACGCCCTTGGCAGTGGGCTTCCGCTTCAAGATGAACAGGCCCGAGATGACGATGCCGATGCCCATGACCAGGATGCCGCAGAAGGCGGCTATCATATTGGCATCGTAGGTGGCCAGCCGGAACTGTGTCTCCAGATACTTGGGCAGGAAAGTATAGAGGCCGGCGATGGGCAGCAGGTGGAACACACAGGAGGCGGTGCGGAACATCAGGATGTCGTTGCTCAGCTGACGGCGCACGGTCTTTGGAAAGTCTGTAGAATATACAATTTAAGAATTAATCTCAGAAAAACAAAAATAATATATGTAACTATGTTTTTGATAATTTTAATAATTTTAGGACTAATAATTTAATTTCCAAAAGGATTAAGCAGAAAAACGTTATTTTGTATAGCCTATATGATACTGGAATGACCCCCCCAATAATATTAAAAACGTAACGCACTTTTTTAAAGATTTTCACAATTATTTGAAAAGCACAACATTATAATAATATTATTCCTTCGAATTTCTACTCCATACCAGCAAAGCTAATGTAAAACTTATAATAATGATGGTGAATTGTTTAATTTTAGTTAATCGAATGTTAAATGTAACTATTTTTAATTATTTGTATTCCTCTTTATTAATTTGGTATTAGATTTTAGGTTTTGTAAAATACGCTAAGACTTATTTCTGTGAAGTGACCGAAGTAATAATTTATAAGACCTAGCCTTGTCGATATTCAAAACAAATTAATTAAAATTTATTGAAATTTTAGAACAATATTTTCTTGCTAATAGTAGTGGTGGTTTAACAAAATTAAGTCAATATAATATTAAACGAGGAGTTATTAATCTGATGAAAAGTATGAGGAAAATGTGCATTTTGAAGAGAGTAAAGATACTTTAGATGCGAGTATTATTCACTCCATAAATCTGATCTGATTTATATCCCTTATAAAAATCTCGTTCTGCAAACTCACCTTTCAGCTTGGGCTTCTCCTCGGGCTCAGCCGGAGCGGCTGGAGTGGCCGCCTGGGCCTGGGACTGCTGCTTGCCCCGCAGCTGCTTTGGGAACGAGAACATGGCGATGGAGGCCAGCAGCATGAGGCTGCCGATGGCCACCGGTCCCAGCCACCAGGCGCCGATCCATCGCGGATCGGTGGCATCGAAGCCGGGATTCGAGAAGTTAACGTACCAGCGAGTGCAGAAGCTGCCGAAGATGAAACCCGAAGCGGGTCCCAGGATCCTCATGCCAATGGTGACGGCCATGTACATGGGCGACTGCTTGCTGCCCACATTGTCATCTATGTAAGGGATGCCCAGGGTGGCCACGGCGGTCTGGCCAATGCCCGAGCTCAGCAGGCTGCCGAAGAAGATGCACAGCACGATGACGGTGATCTTGGAGTGGGAGGCCTGCTCCAGCTGGCGCTCCTCGTTGCACTCGCTGCCTGACTGGGTTTGATTGCCCCCCAAGATGCACAGATTGGGATTCAGCTGCTCCACACGGCTGCTGGAATTTAGCCAGAGGGAGGACGACTCGATCTGCGGCTGCTGGAGGATCACGCTGGAGTGCATCAGCTGCTCGCCGAAGATGAAGTGCGGCAGGGCGCAGGAAAAGGCGGCGATGGAGAAGAGGACCATGCCGCAGGCTATCCACCGGGGCCGATGACCCCGCCCGGCAAAGTAGGTCAGCAGCATGGCCGTGCATATCTGACCCATCTCGCTGGCACTCAGCAGGATGCCCGTGGTCTTGGACTTGATCTGGAAGAGCTTCTCGATGGTGGTGATGACGGACACAAAGTAGGTCATGTACATGCCCTGCAGGATGTAGGCCAGCAGGAAGACCACCATGAAGACATGCGTGGAGGCGAATCTCCTGGCCCACCTCGGTCGGCAGCCGAAGAGGCCGCAGCTGGACTCCGCGGCGGCGGAGGAGGATGAGCTGCCATTGAGGTCGGAATCGAAGTCGGACTCCTCGGACTCACTGGACCGGGGCGGCAGCTTGTAGCCGCCGGTGAGCGGAGCCTGTTCGTGGGCGTACTTTTCGCTGAGACTGTGCCCGTTGCCGGTGCCATTGTTGTTGCTGCTCAGCAGACTGCCCAGGCCGTTCTTCAGCTGGCCAGTGGGTCCCAGATCGGGCGACTTCCACTCGTTGTTGTTGCTCGGGCTGCTCTCGTACAGCACGGTGCTCGGCGGCAGGGAGGCGGTAGTCACCTCCCCGTTGCTGGGCAGCAGGGGTGTGAACGCCTGGCTGGAGTCCCGACGACCGCCATTCTGGTGATAGCCATTCCCATTCAACTGCCCGTGTCCATTGCTGGGCTTTCCGCCCAGAGATTGCACCTGGGTGGCCGCCTCCACGTCGCCGTTGCTCTTCGTCATCTTGGCTTTGCGCGGCTTTCCAAAACTTAAAGGGGTATTGGGTGTCTATCTGCAAGGGCTCTTGATCTCAACTGTGTAATCTCAACGGTACGATTTAGTGGCTTCCTCTATGTGGTCCTGGTTATTGCCTGTTCCATTTTCCTAATGGGAAACTGGGGGTTCGCATTTATTTCGATTTACGTCTGAGGTAGATTGGTTGATCTGGTTGCTGATAACAGTTCTATATTCTTTGTTGCAATATGGCAGTGATGTGTCTGAAAATATAAAAGAAAGAAAGTCAAAAAATGTTAGCAATAGGAAAAATAATATTCTGAGGGGAAATATCCATAAATATTAATTCAATTATTATAAAATAAATATATTGTTGTGTTATTCATATTCAAGTTTTCTAAACTTGGTTTTATATTCTCATGGATTTTTATTTAAAAAGTTAAAAATGTATTTTTCTTTGATGAAAGTCGTAATATTGTTGAAACCCAGAATATTACGTTATATAACAGATATCAAAGTATATCAAACCATGTTTCATAAGTCATAATATTTATCAAAATACGATTATTTTATTATTTATATATTTTATTCTATATTTATAAATTTTATAGAAAATTAAATATTTTAATTACTAAATTATACTTTCTCTCTCTTATTTAAAAATCATTTTAATTTATTACAGATCACATTTGATAAATAAAATGACAAAGCTAAAATTTATAACTCCATTTAAGTTAATTTGCAAACTATTTTTAATGTTTTTTATAATAATATATATATATTTTTTTTAAATTACACTTCACTCTCCAATTTTAATGGAACTATATCGCTGAAATCCCAATGAAGACTGGGGAAAAAATCGGAAAACCACTGAGCACACACACCTTATCAGCAGGAAACACATACACATGCACTTAAAACGCAGTCGTGTGAACAGCATGCGACAAAATATTAGCAAAAGCTGCAAATTTTTTAGATTGCACCATATTTTTTCGGCAAATTGATAAGAACACCTAAAAAGTTCAAGGTTAAGCTGATATGATATTTTAATCGCACGAGGAGCTGATTTATTATTATTCTTCTAAGCCAATTAAGGTCTCTTGGCAATATTTATTACAAATTTAACTAAAGATATTGTACCTACTTATGAAAAAACTTAAACTTTTCGGTTTATATATGCAAAAAAGTATATGCATTAGGGTGGGTCGATTTGGGACCCCAAAAATCGTATAGGGGGAACGTAATCTTTAAAGGATTCTAAGCCATATTGGCGAACATACTTATGGTCTAAAATGACGTTTGACCCCCCCCAAACGCGATTGAAAAATACTGTTTTTTTGAGAAAAATATCATAGTAGTCAGCACAGATATATTACTGAATATCAATTTCCAATTTTTTTTTCAAATTTAGTAATACATATGAGCTGACTACTATGATATTTTTCTCAAAAAAACAGTATTTTTCATTCGCGTTTGGGGGGGGTCAAACATCATTTTAGACCATAAGTATGTTCGACAATATGGCTTAGAATCCTTTAAAGATTACGTTCCCCCTATACGATTCATCACTTTTTTCGGCCCCATACAAATCGACCCGCCCTAATATGCATATAGGCAAAACAAATATTAAAACAGTTTGTCCAAATTCCGCTCTACTCGTATCTCATTTTCGGTTTTTATTTTTTTTTTTTGCAAAACAATTTCAATGTCAAATGTTCGCAAATTTCATTCTAAACATTTGTTGTTTTTGCTTTCGACTCAGCCATTTGCGTTTGTGTTGGCTTATAAAAAGCAATGACCGAATTTAATTTCACTTTCTGTTCGTACAGCCGCTCTGGTTCCATTGCAATCACACTGGACTGGCTGCACTCGCAAATCTTATCATTGTGCCCGACCTCGCTGATAAGGAAAGTGAAATTTCTGCTCGGTGGTAAAGGGAGCTTGGGATTGCCAACCCACACTCCTAAATGCCCAAAAATATAATCATACAAATTAGGTTATTTAATACATTAATTGTATTTCCTACTAATGTAACATTGCTCATTGCGCAGGAAATGTAGAAGTACTTTACTTTTTCCTTCATTTTCTTCTTGGTCCCCCAGGCATCATAAACTTTGGCCTTGAAATGGTTGTTATTGCTGCTTTTGGCTTATTTCTTTTTTCTGTTTTCATTCGATTTTATTTATTGCGCATTTTGCGATTTTGATTTCTGTTTGAAATACTTGGCTGTTGTTCCATCGGAATGCGTGTGAGTCGAGGAACATTTATTTATGCATAATTAGAGATGAATGGAAGTAGCACGTGCTCAATTAGCATTTCTGATTTTGTTTTTTTTACCAGGGAACGAAAATAACTGTTATTGTAAATTTTTCATACAAAAAAATCACGCACTTAGAAGGGTCCTAAAAATTTTTTAAATACACCACAATTTTTATTAGCCATTGTAGTTTACAAATCCGTAATGATTTTTATTTTTTGATTTTTATAATAAAACTCAAAAAATAACTGTTATTTTTTGATTTTTATGAATAACAGTTATTCTATAACAGTTATCCTTGACATTTTTGAAAAAATGAAATAATTAAAAAAACATGATACCCGTGCTTTTTATAACTTACTAAAAATTTGTTAAAAAAGGCAACCGCGCATATTTTATACCTATATTTTTTTAAAATTTTGTTTACCCACAAAATCGCCATAAATCAAGTTTGAGTTTTATTTTTGATCACGACGAATAACTGTTATTTGTCAACTTTTATTATAAAACTCAAAAAATAACAGTTATTCTTTGAGTTTTACTTTACAAATCAGAAAATAACTGTTAAAGTGTGATTTTTAAAATAAAACTTATAACAGTTACGTTCCCTGTTTTTTACAGATGTGCAGCACTAATATGAGGTTACAAAATCGGAACAAAACAGAAAAGTAAAATGAAAAAGTGGATAGCAAAATTCCGTTCAAAATATAATTTAAAACAAAGTAGGTTAAATCAAAAAAATGCCCAAAAATAATTGAGAAATTATAAGATTAAAAGCAATAACATTAATATTAAACTTATTTTGAATTAAGTAGGAATATTTTCCATTTTTAAAATAGCCAATTATCTTAGCGTTGTCAAAATATCCACATATAAGGTCAAGGTTAGTTGTTTTCTATTAATCAATCAATCATCATTATAGAAAAATGGGAAAAAATGTGTTAAAACTCATATTCAATTAATGTTGAACAGATTTATCACAATTTAGGAGTTTTTGTTTTTCACTGGTTTTGTTAAAAGAAGTTGCTAAACGATTTAAGATGGGTTTTGATCTGCCATTAGTGACATCACATCTCCACGAGTAAATTTCCAACATTAAATAGAAAATAGAACAGCTCGAGATAAGCTGTATCTTTATTTCCTCGTCTTATCTGCTTCACACTTTCCCACAGTGGTCTCTGTACTTCGTGGAGAATCTAACTGGTGACGTAGATGGGCCAACAAAGCCAGTACTTTAGTACTCCAGTACTCGGTTGCCACTTATCGCAGCCATCGCTGCGTAATCCCAACCGCTCCTTGTTCCCCTGGCTATGCAGAAAAAAAAGAAGAGTCTTGGCTTTGGAGCTATTCCGATGCACTTGCTGGGCCCTGGCCTGAACCTGAACTCCTGCAGACTGCAGTTACCTGTTTGGTTAGGGTTTTGACTTCGGCTTTGGTTTTGGCTTCGAGCTGCGGGCAGGGCTCATTGAACCCGGCTGGGAGCAACTGACCAGGTTGCGAACTATCGGCAGATGCTTATGTAAGACCCCGACGACCATCTATTGCCTTTAATTTGGCCTGATGGATGGTTAATTGTTCAATTTGCTGCAAGTGTTCGAATGACAGCCAAAGATTGCCGATTTATCAGTGTCAATCATAATAAATGCAATTAAACCACCCGTTTACGAAACTATCCATGAGTATAGGCCCATCCCGCTCTATTCGAGCGGGGCATACTGGTTAGGAAAGATCGATATGTAGATTGCGGCAGAGGTTTCCATTTCAATTGGGCCCGCAACTATCATCATAAATACAATGTGAGAAACTCAACTCTTGAGTTTACACCACAGCGCAAAGTGCAGATTTTAATTACTATTAAGAGTGTAATTCTCGCACTATCAAGTTTGTTTCAAAAAATGTTAACCGAAAAATTAAACATTCCATTATAAGAAAGGTTTTTATTTAAAATTTGGATACTTATATGATCATGGTTATTATAACAATCGTGTTTTTTTCTAATTTTCCAATTTAACAATTTTGTCATTATATTTGCTTTTCACGATTTGTTATTATTTTTTATTAATACAAGATCATTGTGAATATTAGAAAATATGGAATTATAAATTCTAATTTATTGGATTCCATTGAAGAAGGTTTTTCTTTTAAAACCGAGGCATTAATAAGCCTACATTAGGTACCTTAATATTATTTTTATGGAATATCAACGCAATAAGATTCAATCCTTTGCTGTCCAGTGTAACAAGAATGGTACAGCTAGCGAGGAAAAGGGGGAGTTGCACTTTTTCTCTGCTCATAACGTGTGGATTTTCCGGTTTTCCTGGCCACTTGCAACACGTCTTCCCTCTTCCGTCTTTGGTCTTCGGTTTTCCTACTACGTAACTGAGTTATGTGTGTACATGTACGTGTGCCTGTGGCAGTGTATCGGTGGGCATTTGAATTGCGCAAGCGCAACTATTGCAAATTGCATACCAAGCAGCTCAGTGGCTGATGTTGCTGCTGTTGCTGTTGCTGCTGCTGCATGCCAACATGCAACAAAACCAGACACGCGGGCAACGTGCTGACTAGACGCTGACAGCAGCAGCAGCAACATCGCCGCACAGCAGCAACATGGCAACAAACAAGTGCCAAAGCCAAAGCCAAAGAAGAAAGCCCCAACAATGGCTAGAAGCGGCATTGAAAGTAAATTGCACACCCGACCAGCAACAGCAACAGATGCCAGTTGCAAGTCCAAGTTGAAGTCGAACCTGCAGTTGAGGCCCGCTGGAAAATGGCTTGGAAAAGTGGTTTTTCCACATTTCACTTTTAGCATAGAAACGATTTAGAACCCGTGCTATCGGGCGGAATCTCTTATAACCAACAAATCGCGGAGTGGAAATGCTCATTAATCGCAGGGAATTCGCTTTATGTTTACATTTCTACAATGTTGGAAACCGAAGACACTTATTTGTTTATTCTTATTTCCCCCAGACATTGAGTCATTTTGCTGGGCCTAATTTGCTAAGTTCTCCAATTCGCTGACCAATCAGATATATCCGTTTATTGTTGTGCTCTGACTTTGACCTTCACATTGAGAACTTAAAATTGAACCAGAAGCTCGAATTGTGTAAACAAACTGTTCGACAGACAAAAGCAATAACAAAAAGTTCACAACGTGGCTGTGACAAACGATTATATTATAATACTTGTACATACTTATTTACGAAGCGTTTTTATAAATTTTCAACCTAATTCGCGATCGAAATTATTTAATTTTTTTTGGGCAGCAACAGGCGTGACTCAATTTTGTAGGTATTTGTTTTATTTGTTACTTTTTAAGCCTATTATAAAATGTTAATTTAATTTTTATTCGCCACGCATCAAATAAAAATGTCATAAAACTTTTTAAGCGGCAAATCTGGGCTTATAAAAATTATATTTCAACGCGATCAAGATACCATAAAAAATCCCACATGTATGCGGATATTTAAGCATGTGCTTTTCGGTGCTTAAAACTGGAACAACCATGTAAAACGTCTGAATTTGGTACACATAAATACAATATGAGGTACATGATTCATGGCAAGACAAAGGGTGTGGCTTCCTCACCGAAAAACAATGACAAAAAATACTTAAAATATTTTAAGCAACTGGAAATTGAAGAGTCTTACTAAGGTGATTCAGTAATGCTCTTGCTAAAATAATAATAATAATTTAATTTTAAATTAAGATAAATTCCGTTTTTCATACAATACTTTTGAGAATTGCTCATGTGAGTGGAATTATTCGATTGCAATTGAGTTGGTATATATTTTTTTGGGCTTCAGTTGCTTTTCCTTATGCGCGCATTAATTTGGCGAGAAACAAAACTTCCTTTTTGACGGCGCTTGTTAAAAGTCTGAGAAAGGTAAAAAACACGAAACAAAAAAATGAAGAAAAATTAACAAGCTCAAAATGGCAGCCAAGTGTGCATAAATTTTTAAAATGCCCACAAGAGTCCAAGCCGAAACAAATTCAAAATAAACAAAAAATCGGAAAAAACTTAATGAAATGCAATCAAAAAAAAGCATTCGAAGAGGACTGCATTAAGTGCGAGTTGGGCCTGGAGTCCAGTGTTACCTGGTAGCCGCTCTCAATCCTCCAATTCCTCCGAATATCTCGCCAGAAGATCAGTACATGGCGCTGACGTGACGTTCTCGACGCAGCCGAAAAAAAGACATTTATTTCCCTTCTGGATATACCTATATAGGTACGCACATATGTAGTTACTGAATAAATGCGAGTGGATTGCTTTTTGCTTTGGCAGAGAACATCTTACATTTGTCATTTCGCGTAAACCGTGGGACAATATTATTTTAAAGTGAAATTATTTTATTTTTTAAATGTTATTCTATTTAAAATAAATTTTTAAACGAAAATAATTGTTTATAGGTTTACTTATTGGTCCAAAGCTATTTGAATTTTTTAAAAAAAATTTGTAATACTATCAGAGCTTTGAATTAAAGAAAATAATATTATTTTCGGGTAGCACATTTAATCGAATTTTGATTAAAAAATATTTTACCCACTGTACTGACAGGGCGGAGAAAAGAAAGCTTGTTTCAAAAGCACAAAAAATTCTTAATTTAAAACAGAACAGAACCCTCTGTCTGATTGATTGACCCGCTGATTTAAGCGGCTTTCGGTAACCAGGACTGCAACTGGTGGACCTTTGGGTGAGGTGTTAACTGGTCTTAAACGCTCCGCCGGTCGAGTAGTACCGTTATGGGACTAATTGAACTTTTATAAATTGTTAACTGTCATTGGCCGACTCTCCTCCTCTTCGAGACCGGCTAATTTAGCATAATTTATTGTAGGTTCTGCATTGATTTTTTCAATTAGCGACCAATTATGCGGCAGAGCTGCGTCATGCGCAGAAATTTTGGCTCATTTGCATAATATCAAGCAGATGAATAGCCAGTCAATGGTCTTCTCGAGTGTTTTGGCTCTCGGAGTTAGTTCACTCGAAGTGTCAAGTGGCTTCCCGAGAAGAGAAAACGGGCTGGCGTAGATATGTATATAGAACCATAGTCATTCGCATAGATACAAATACCAATTCATTACTCATGAGTATTTGTTTATGAATGTACTTAGCAGGTTTTTTGCCTCTCAAAGCTCCCCAAAAAATCATTTCAATTGTTTAACGAACAAAAAATCCCTGCATAATTTTCACCGAGTGCGTGTTTGTAATTTTTTATTTATTCAACTTTTTGGCGCTTGTAAATTTCCACTTTAGTTTTTTTTCGTGTTTTTTCTTAACTCTTTTTTGGCGCCTGACTTTTTATGGCGTTCCATTTTAAATTAGTTGTTTACTTATAAAGAAGTTTGAATGGCGGGTTCTTTTATTGTCAACTTACATTTCTGTTAGGCTTGAGTTTCTGTAGTCGGTAACTGAAAGAATAAAGAAGGTAAAAAATCTATTAGATTTATTATTAAGCAATGCTGCAAATTTCTATTTATGTAGGTCTATAAGTATAACATTATTTGTACATATCTTTAAAGGATCAACCAATACCATTAATCATTATGATAATTATAATACCATAAACTGTTATTTAATGATGTATTTTTATTTAAACTGTTTTATACTATATATTTTTAATTTTTTGTTACAAAGTAAAACTGTTTTTGCACTTTACTTGTTGAACGTTGTGGCTGTCAAGTAGTTCTACAATTTTATGCCCATAAAATTGCCATCATAAAATTGTACCCATATACAATCAGCCGTAATTAAAAGTACTTGAATAAATGAGCACGGCGTTTAGTTGGGTCATAACAATTACAGCCAGACCGATTAACAACAATTTTGAGTGTCTGCAATGCGTGTGAAAAAAATGCAGCGAACATTATTGTTTATTAACATGAGCGAAACAGGGAGATACAAGAAAACCCATTAAATGGGGGCAAAGTGTACAATAAATGTAAAATGCAAATCTTGTCTGCGGCAAAAATAGTTGCTGACGCCTTGGCAAAAAAAAAAACAAGAAAAATTGCATAAAAATAAAAGATAAATGAGCACAACGGCCTGTTGGGGAGTGTGAGTGTGTGTGTAAGTGCAGCGGGCAAGCAAAATTGCATTGAGATAGGTCAGTCACACACTCGCACATACGCACATGAAACCGAGTGCAGCGGACTCTCTTCTGCAATCAAAGCTCCGCTATGTGTGTGTGTGCAATAACTGCTCTAATTACGCTACCTAGGGGTGGTATTTAATTTTTTACCACAATTGTAGTCCCCTCATCAAACTGCAAGAACCTCGAATTGCAGGCCATAAAAAAGAAAACAAGTTTCTTGCATCCATGTAAAACTTACACAATCACAGTGCCGCTCTCTCGATTCACTTTTCTTTGTGCAATTTCAATAATTTGGCGAGAGACCAGAGAACTGGCTGCATTAAGCTCTTCGGAAAAGAGAGGAAGTGCATCGCACAGAGAAAGAGATGCGAAAATCTCTTTGATTACTTGCACTTTCTGCTGCACTTTTTCACAGAAATAGTAGTAGATTTAAGAAATAACCTATTATGATAGGAAATATTCAAGTCGGCTTTTATTATAAGATCTAAAGTTTTAAAAGCATTAATATTTATTTTTCTGCTAAAAAACAAATAATGATTAAAGTTTAAAAAAATAAAAAAAAAATGTTTACAATTTTGTATTTCTAATTTAGAACTGCAAACTTTAAAAATATTTATTCAAAAGACTACAAAAAACAAAACAAGTAAAGCAGCTTTTGTCGTTAGAAAACTAACACAGATATGCGCAAATTTCTCTCTCATCCGCTGCTTTCGGTTACATCCCCTGTTTTCCTCATTTTCCCGACCTAGGACAACATGAATACAAATGTCTGAGGCGGGGAAAGCCAGCCAAATAAAAATACCACCCCAAAGAGCTTTATTTTTTCGGCAAAACCCAGAAAAGCTCTGCAGCAAAAATAAAGGGCAGGAGTTTAGGTCCAAGGAATACAGACAATAAAAAACTTATTGCGCAGTAGACGAAAAAAATGCGGCTTCCTTCGTCTAGACAGGCAATTAAAGGAATGGGAAAACCTCAGAGATAGAAAACCTGAAGATCTTGCAATGGGAGCGGCCTCTTTCGTTTTATGGTGACATAATTAGTGAAAGCGAATTGGAAGACAATCGCACTTTTAGAGCACTAGGGCCTCGGAGGCGAAACGAAAACGAAATTCAAATTCGAAATGAAAACGAAATTATTGCAAAATCTAGACACGCACACAGGCAGCCGACTAACGGTGGCTCTCTCGCTCTTCCTCTCCGGTTTTCCCAGTGTGCGAGTGTGTTTGCGAAAAGTGCATTGACTCGTTCGTTCATCGGTATGGGTGTCTGCTGGTCGCTGTGTGTGTGTGTGTGAATGGCATGTGGCCAAGATTGCAATGGCCAATTCCAAATTGTATCTCGTCTGATGCCGTCCGCAACTCCCCTGGTTTTATGGCCAAAGGAAAATATCATAAAGTGGGGTATTTAGCAAGCTGTTGGGGGTGTGCATTTGTTGGCCTGCAGGGCGTTTATTTCCTTTCTAAGTTGGGTGTGTCTTAGAAGTGATTCACGGGTCCAGAAATAGCGTAGTCCAAAGGAAAATATATTCACAAAAATTCTAAAAGGCAAGAAAATTATAAATTTCAAATCAATTCAACTGAAATATCAAATACAATTACTGAAGCTAATTTTTAACTTTTTCTTAAAATCGATAGATAACATATAGTGTGATCATTTAATTTAAAAATCAAGAGCCTTACTGTTAATATTTATTTTTATTTTCTACAAATAAAGTTACATGTTTTTTCAATTGATTTATGAGAAAGCTATAAATGTTGCACACGAATTATAGGAATTTTTATTGCAAAAATGTGTTTAAAGGCATTGAAAGGTTATTATCGAGCTTTACCACCTTGTCACACATGGCGTATTAGTTATTTGTGTAACCCCATCGCGTATACGCCCATTGGCACAAAGTATACAATCATAATAGATGTGTATAATCAGAAGCACTGCACTTTACTGCCCTTTCCAACATTGTCGCATCCGTTTCATTGTATCAAATGTGCGAAAATCGCAAAAGTGACGAGAATAAGAAAGTGGATGGGTGCAAAACTAGTTTAGTAGGAATCTGAGAGCAATCGCATTGTGCTGGCGGAGTTACGTGGCGCTTAATTGAATAAGTGCCCTGGCTAGCTGGGATTGGATCGAGACGAATGTGTGCTAAATTGATTGAGCTGCAACGAGTGCCATAAATTAACGGACAAACATGGAACAAGTCTGCAGCGGGTTGCATATCGTATAATTTCCACAAAAAAATCACAAAAAAAAGACACAGGCCAAAACGGAGACAGAAAGCGAAAACTGGGTCAACCTGATGCAGAGCGGCCTACGCAGCTCCATTCAGCCACATTCACATCCACCTCGTTGTCTATCCGGCCGCAGACGTTACAAATATGTAACTCAAAAAGATATGCAGCTGTAGATGCATGCCAAAAAAATGAAATAAAATAAATAAAGGCAGAGGCAAATGGAAAAAAGTGTAACCCACGTTTCGCTTCATTTGCTCGCACTGGAAAAGTAAAAACGGCAGCTACACGACGCCAAATTTATGTCTGCTGGATTTCACCCACGCAGTTGCCAATAAAAAGCAGCAGCAAAATCAGCAGCAGGAAAATCCAATGCACAGCCAGCCGATTACATTTCAAACTTCTATATTAAATTATGCACTTTATATTTTCATAATATGATTTATGTTATTATGCAAATATAGCCCCAACAAGTCGATAAGAAACCAGCGAAAATCATCTCAATCGAAGGTGATCACAAAAATACCAATTCAATGTTATCCATTCAATTCTTTTAAATGCAATAATTTAATTACAAAACACCTATCCACCATACGCCGTGTCCACTGTACTGCTGAGGGAGATGGAGAGATTTGTGCTGCCCACAAAATCGTGATTCCGCCAGTTGCCGCCGCCGCCTGCCACAACGTTCACTTTCAAAATCAGTGAAATGTGACCAAAAAAAAGTGAATTGATGTTGCATTGTGTTCAGCTGTCTGTTTGTTAGCTATTCGCATTATTCACTTGGCTTACAAATAGAGGTTAATTTATTGTGACTTGATTGAGTCGAGCATGCGCCTAAAATATGCCAGAGAAACTGACTGTACGAAAGGTGAGTCGATGAATTTATGCAATTATTTTGGGCTTTTTTTGGGATGCTACTTAAGGCAAGGAATATAAAATAGTATTACAAAAAGTCTTGGATTTTAGAGTCCTAAAAAATATTTTTGTACAGATTTACAGATTGGTCTTAAAATAGAGCTTGAACGATATCGATATTTTCGATATTTTCACAATATCGATGTCTTGAACGGAAACACATTAAATATCGACAAATAGCAAACATTCGATACTTTTTAAACTATATTTTGAACATAATTTAATGCTTTTATATTAAAGGGTATTTAAATACTTGTTAAAAAAATACTTTTGATATCAGGAATTTGAATTATTTCCAGTAAGTCTGGAATCTTTGTCCATGATATGTTATATTTATAGTTTGCTTGCTGTAAGTATGCGTGTTTAATGTAAAGTTATCGCGATCCTACCACAATGCGTTTTGCTTGTCTCAATGTCAAGTTTTCCACGCTATTCGAATCAATTACACTGGTCCAGAACTCCACTCACACACTGGCACGAGTTGAAGATGCAGATAATGATACCGATACTGATGCATATTCATGCTGGCGATGGAGATAAACATCGGAGCGAAGAAACCAGATGAAAACCGCGCGTTGCATCCGACAACGACCTTCGGCGCCGATCTGACATTGAACACTGGCCATAAATGGAGGCATGAACGTATGTACAACGTACATTTTACATTGTACGGGTACCTCGTCGCCTTTTGTTGCTGTTCATGCTGTTGACATAATTTATCCAGAGCATGCACCGAAAAAATCATCGATCTCGAAAGATATATTAGTTTAAGATCACTTTTTCCTCATTTAAACTTGTTCATTAAGTATAATGGATATGTTATGTTTTTACCAACAACCTAAATCACTAAACCATTTATAAATCTAAACTATTTACTTTCCTATCTATCAGAAATTTTCTTTTATTATAATGAAATTAAATAAAAACATTTAAAATTCCTACTTTAACTATTTATCTTTTTATGGTTTTCTACACAGAGAAAAAAAAAGACCAAAAATAGTGTTCCATCAGGTATTTTTTATATAAATTTCGATCCGTTCTGTGCTCATATCAAAATTATATTTCCTAACATTGGATTGTGTACCATATTGATATGAAAGAATATCAATTCCATATTGTTCCGTTTTTTTCTTCGTGTATATTTTCCTAATTCCGATCACTTGTTTTTTCCGGTGCATGCAAAGTGTGTGCTTTGTTTGGCGCTTTTCGACTTTAGCCAATTAACCGAATGGTGCCGAATTCAGTTGGCGATGGAAATGGAAATGGAGATGTCGGTGACGCGCGCACATTCCAATCCGCAGATACGAAACGATCCAATCCGATCCGCGTTTCAGTCGGCACTTCATGTTGCAACAACTGCAGTTGCTGCTGCAGTTGCTGTTGCTGCTGCAGTCGCTGCTGCACTTGACTTACTTGCCTGGCGGTGTTGCATCTGGTAACTGCCATCGCCATCGCCATCTGCGCAATGCATTTCACTTTCATTATGATGCAGTCAGTTTTTGCCACTAAAAATGGCAACGGGGCAATGCCAATGTGTGGTTTTTCCAAGCCAAAATGAAAACCAGTCGAGAGACTGCCACTGCGACTCTCTGTCCCGCTCGCACTGATTGGCAACAGCAACAGCAACAGCTGACAGCTGCAGTCACCTGGAAATTCACCTGGAAACTCACCTGGACTCAACTCACCTGGCCTGCCTACCTGTGTAGGCGTCGCTTTTCGTCGTTTTGGTTTTCAGTTTTCAGTTTTCGGTCTTCGGTTTTCTGTGTGTCTCTTTTGTTTCTGCCTCGCATGGGTTTCGTTTCGTTACTTGTTTTTACTTTCTTCTAATAGATCGTTAGCTGTGCCATGAACTTGCAATTGATTGCTTATTGTTAAATGAAAATGGAAAGTCATTTTCCAGGCAATGCATTTTCTTTTTCGTGGCTTTTCATTAACGACGCCTTTGTTGCAGCGGCTTTCCCGAAAAATGTGCAAGGGGGTCAAGCATTTAGCGTATTCTTGACTTGCGTCGCCCGTTTTTATTGATTTGCCAGCTGAGCAAACGGAAAGCGAAAGTAATTACCCTTAGTCATGACCTCATGTATATATATAAAATATATGTACATTGTGCGCACCCAAATACCGGGAGATATAGATGTAGTACGGGTTCCCATAAGAATTCCCCAAGAAACCGAGCGATAAATGCAGCAACCCCCAATTGCATTAACAGACCCTCGACTGTGTGTGTGTGCGTGTGATTGTGTTGCAGTGTGCGTAATTCGCCGCCCCTTCCTGCCACGCCCCCTCTGCCCCTCGGCACACACGCAACAGAATCAATTTTTATTGGTTACACAACGACGACGCCAGCAGCGAAGGAAAAGTCCATTGACCCCGGCGACGACTCATGACTTTTAGTACTTCTCGGCATACACTTCATAAGGAGCATGCCGAATTCACCCGGTCAACTTGCAGAGGAATTTTAATAATTAAAAATGTAAATTAATTTAATAATTTAGAGATAATAAAAATCCATTTAATTCCAGAAGAATTAAGAGATAGGTATGTGATGAGTTAGATTTGCCACCTCTTTAAAGACTATTTCTTAAAAAAAAAAGTTTTAAATCCATTTTACAATGTATTGTAAACTTTACTATGCCTATCTTTCCGATAAAAAATTTAAAGTATATTAAAAATAAAAAAAGAGGTTTACGTAAAGTAAAGTAATGTCTAAAAACCATTATTTTTTCGCTATTTCTTTAATGGGCTTTGAACTTTGCGATGTAGGTTGTGTAGGTTGTAAGCCTTCTTTTCCTGATAACTAAACTTCATAAATAAGCACTTACAACTTCTGAATTCTCTTAGAGTGTGTAAACGTTCAACTTCATAGATTGCCTTTGGTTTCTTAATATTTCCCCCATTCTTGCTCCCTCTTGTTGTGTCTTTTCAGTTGAGTTACTTTTGAGTAAATAGCCAATGCATCGGCTACTGTTTGTTTTGGTCAGGCGCACAGATCTTTGGGTTACGGTGGGATCTCGATCTCCGGAGGAGGAGGATCCCTTGCTAATGGGAAAACAACAAGAGCCGCGGTGAGAGAAGTGCGCTTTGGTAAACACATTTATTTATTCACGTGAATCATTTTGTGACCAATTTAATACTTGTATTCCCGCTCAGAAACGCCAGGTGCCCCGAATGCCGCCGCCGTAGTCGTTGCGATTGAAGTCGAAATTCCGGCTGGCCTGGGCGTAGGCGTCGATGCTGCCACGCCCATCGCGACTGGAGTAGAGGTTGTGGTTGTACTGCAGGCTGGCCTCCCGACCCACTTGGTCGTCCTTGCTGGCGGTTAGGATCAGGGAACCGCCCTCCGGCGATCGAGCACGGCGCACCAAGGGAATATCCTCGAGAAGATTCTGGGGATCGGTCTGGAACTCCTCAGGATATGGCTGAGGATAGGAGGCCACCAGAGCCACCAGACAGCAGGCGACGAGGATCACGATTCCGCACTTATTGGAGGACATCTTTGGTGGTTAATTGCTTGAGTCAAACTTATGGAGAACTAGAAGTGGTTTGCGCTTTTATAGGAGCGGAAGACATCCCAATGGGATTCACCTATGCAGGGGATTTATTCTCGGCTTTACATTGTTCTTTATCAGCTTGGAACGGTGGTTTTGTTCAAAAGGTTCATCCCAGTCTTGACCCCTTATCAGCTCCGTATGACAATAACAGGGGGCTTTTAATCGCAGATGATATAGAAATCTCTATAAAATCGAGACAATCTGGGTCTCGTAGCTGGGAGATGTGAAAATCTAACCACTTTGTAATATATATAATATTGAACTTAATAAAAATTTTCTTATGTATTTTATTTAGTTTGAAAAATGGTCTTGAAAAATGGTCTTAACTCTTTTTAAGACATGAATATATATAAATAAATATTGTAATACTAAATAACAGAGTGAGAGAGAGTTAATAACTTTTAATAACATTATTAGTTTACACTCGTTAATACTTTAATCTGCCCATCTAGCTTCTATAGGTTCTATTAGATAGATAAAGTATCTCAATATATGCTAATTCCCAGCTGATTAGGAGTGATACCACCGCATTTCTAATCGGCCCGAAAGAGGGGCGTGCTCTGCCATAACTTTTCTTTTCTAAACGCATTCAAATCGGCCTACGCAACAGACTTTTTGAGATAACGCCGCACGCACCGTCGCGCCCGAAAGCTTTCAATAAAAAAAAACACAAGAAATCAGACGAAAAAACCGAAATATCATAAAAGAGAATTTAGTTCAAATGGGTTCGTTGACACAGAAACGAAGAAATCAAAATTTAGTTTTCCTGTGCGTGCGATCCACGCACGATTCATTATAGACCCAGTGGATCGTACGCTTTTCGTTTTAGTTATCAACGCGGCGTCACTGATTAGTAACCGAAGCCCGAGTACCGACATCGGGGAATATATGAACATATATGAATGCCTAATCGCAGTCGAATCCGAATCCGAAACCGAAACCCTTGCAAACCTCGCCATGAACTTGAATTTGGATGGCTGTGAAAGTACTATGTATGTGGCTGGGTACTTTGAAATTCTGCCGAGTGCTGCGGCACTCTCTCGATTCTTTTCGGCGACGAGAACTGATTTCTAATCACATTTTCGAGTGCGGTAATTAGATGTGCGTACCGCTGGCGAGCGCTCTCAATGCGAAAGTCTTTCTTTTGGCCCATAGATCATTTGCGGGTGAAAGTTTTTGCATGGGTACGCCTTGCTTCTCCGGCTTCGTGTTTTTTTGTTTTTTTTTTCATTTACTTTACTGGACTGTGGCCTTATCTATTGAATATCAAGTTGTGCATTTACATCTTTTGTCACCTGTGGCTATTTATCTCAAAAACTTACTCCAGGCCCACGGGGCGTATACACAATGTGAAGTAGAAACCGAAATTGGGGGGAAAAGACAGAAGAAGCACAGAAAGAGATACAAAAGTTTAGAGACACGTGTCGATATCTCAGATATCTTGCCGAGTCATAATTGTAAATTTTTATAGATCTCCCCGAGAATTCGGCGGCCTCTCGGCTAGAAAAACAATTAAGCCGAAAAATATCAAAATTCATTGAATGAAAGTCTATATGGTGTATATATATCGGTGTGTTCGCCTTTCGGACAGCCATTTGTCTAGGCCCGAAAAGACAGACGGCATAAAATGCGTGGCGTACGCACGCTTTCAAAATAAATTATATATGCGGCGATGATACGATTTTATATAGACAAATGCGTTTATACATATGCATATAGATGTACGTACATATATTGTATATCCGCCGGTCTCTGTATGTGTCGGTGTTTCGCTTGTTGTTTTAAAAAGATTTATTTGCCAAAAAATATGACGACGAGAAGAGCCGTAAAATACTGTGTGCTGAAATCGCAAATGGGCAACTTTTTGCGGCTGCCCCTTTTTGTGTGGTTTTGCTCTTCAACATTGTCAACAAAGGAAGGAGGGAAATGCAGATTAAGATGAATAAGAGGAAAGACAAGGGCGGAAATATCAGTTGGCTGTGGCGAACTTTAAAGTCCCTTTTCGGATGTTAAGGCCTTAGATATTTCAAACTCACAATATTAAAAAAATATTCCATAAATCAATAAAACAAAATTCTTCAATGTTATAAATTGTTAATAACATTTCAGTCTTATTAATGTTGTTTATTTGATTTAGCCAATAAACATTTCCTTCAAGTTATTATTATGTTAGATATAAATATAATGCAGCCATTTAAAATTCAAATTTATTAGATTAGTTTATAAATAGATTTTATGTCTGCGACGTTTTGATGATTTTATAGTTAAAAATAGTTGCTTTGTTTTTTAAATATTTAAAATTAAAACTACACATTTGTAAAAATAATTCATGTCGGCTGAGTATATTAAAAGTTTGTTTGTGATTTCCAAGCCGGTTTTTTAATGACCTTTGGACTCCTCTGATGAATGATTTTATATACTTTTAGAAATAAGTAACTTTCGCTTACTCATTTAAAAATAATAATATTGCTTTTTAATGTTCAAACACAATTTTGTGATTTAAGCACACATAATCTGGTTTTATTATACCCGTTACTCGTAGAGTAAATGGGTATACTAGATTCGTGCAAAAGTATGTAACAGGTAGAAGGAAGCGTTTCCGACCCTATAAACTATATATATTCTTGATCAGGATCACTAGCCGAGTCGATCTAGCCATGTCCGTCTGTCCGTCTGTCCGTCTGTCTGTCCGTCTGTCCGTCTGTCTGTCTGTATGAACGCTGAGATCTCGGAAACTATAAAAGCTAGAAGATTGACATTTTGCATGCAGATTCTAGGAGTTCCTACGCAGCGCAAGTTTGTTTCAAAAGGGTGCCACGCCCCCTCTTACGCCCACAATCGCTAATATACGATTTTAAAAATTTCAATATTTCGGAAAAGTAAAAATGCAGTTTTATAGTGTTTATCAATACCTATCGAAATGTAGAAGAAATTTTTTAAATCGGACCATTCGTTAAAAAGTTACGGCGGATCAAAGTTTATATCTTCATATCCTTCGGACTTCCTTTAGCTGAGTAACGGGTATCTGATAGTCGGGGCACCCGACTATAGCGTTCTCTCTTGTTTTTGGCTTTAAATTATCCTCCTTGGTATTAAAACATTTTATATTTCTTTTATGATACATTTAGGAACTTTGATTAAACATCTATAAATGTTTTAACTGCGAAAAATCGAAAATAATTCGGCAGACATTAATATCAATTTAATGAAATCTAAAAGCGAAAGACCCCACAAAGAGGAGAGTCTGTGGCCACAAGAGCCGGGGGACTTATACTTCGGAGAATGGCGAATCGAGAGTGAAGAGATGTTGTTGCTTGGTTGCTTGTGGTGTTTTTATTATTATTGTTGTTTGTGTTATGCGTTGCGTTTAAGTCAAGTTCAAGGACTGTCAATTAAATTGAAATCACTTGCTAAAGACGCGTCGCAGCGGGCAGAGCAGCAAAACAAGCTCCCAGATGAGTAGACCCCGGATTTCGAGAAGGGGGGTATGGGGATCCATCTGGAGACCCGCTTCTTGTGTATCTATGTGGCTCGGCTTTTTGCTCGATTTTGCACGCAGCCCGTTTACATTATTATTGTTGCTGCCGCTGCTGCGGATGCTGCGTAGTTACAGTGCGGTAATTGTCGCTGATGATCATGATTCGTCTTCCTCTTGGCCGCTTCCATGGGCTGCCATCTTCTAGGCTGGTCTTCAATGGCTCTTTTGTATGTCATCTCTCAGTCTTCTCAGGCTTCGCGGCAAGTCAAGTGCGACTTCTGGTTCGTTAATCGTTCTCAAACTGTTGCCATCCAGTCCAGTCCAGTCCCCCACATACAAATACATCTCGAGTGGGGCTTTTGTCTGTCCAAAAGAGAGGGCGTGTCGCTGGAGAATGTGGGAACTCATCTCATATATTCATGATTGGCATGGGGAATTGGGGCTTTTCGAGTGGTCTAGGGAGTGTCAAGCAAATGATTTTAAAGACAAGTTCAACATTTCAAAATATATGCCCCATGCTCTAGATTAAGTGTTTCCTTATTTGCCAAACTAATTTTAAATATCTGATGACTTGTAGATTTGAACTTTCCATCATAGATATAAATATTTCATTCATTGAAGCTTTATTTCAAAATTTTATATTTATTTATATTTATAAAAAAGAGCACAATATTTTAATTTAAATAGTCATATTTATTAACTCATAAATTAGAATAATTGAAATCATTAAGTCAAATATATTTATAGAGCAAATAAAACTTATGTTAATAACTTTTCCTAATTCTGGGAAATATTTATTCTTTATTTCACCACTTCTTTGGTAGCTGGCTGCGTTGGCTAAATGTTTCTTTACATCTCAAAGTTCATGGTTTGTTTTTTGGAAATATCCATAATGTAAAACCCACATCTGGCGACTGGAATCGGACTACTAAGGTGGTAAGCACGACCCCAACCCAGCCCAACGACAATGCACGGCCAGGGGCAATTCCTAACTGTGTTTTTAGGCCAACTTTCGGTTTCTCGAAATGCGAATCGAGGTTTTCATATCAAATGTGGTCACAGCCAGCGGCCTGAGACGCTTAAAATAAATGCATAATTAATGACGATTTGGCTGTACGTATTTGTTTCTCCAGTTGATTAACATAATGCCAAATACAAACAACACCATATAAAATTATCAGCTTGGACTTGTGAATAAGACTTATTTGTGTACAACTTTACACGTGTTCTAGCGAACGAATAATGGAATATCGAGCCAGTAAAAATCGATACGAAGTGACTAAACTTCTTTCCTTTGTGTCCGCGATGAGTAAATGTATTTTTGTGACCAAGAAATGTACTTTAAACGTCAGGCAGATAAAACAAATGCCAATCCATCAGATATGTTTAATGTACATATATATACGAAAGAGTTCAGAGGAAACGGAAATGCTAGGGGCGGGCAAGCGATGATATAGGGGTGTACGTACGATCTATGTGGAAGTGCCCGTCAATATTTGGCCAATAAAAGGCATTTTCACTTCGTTTCGTTAATCAATACACAAAAGGTTTTTTTGTTTTTGTCTTTTTCCACATTTGCTGATTTTTTTGTTTTTTTTTTTTTAGAATATTTTGTATGCCAAGAATTTAAATTAGTAGTAAATCTGGTTTTCTGATTTCGGGTTCGTTCTCTCGGTTGCCCCTACTTTTTCTTCTGCTCCGGCTGTCGCTTCTCTCAGTTCTACCCGATTCTTGTTTTTGTCCGCCGCTTCTCATCCGATTTCTTCATTTTTCTGCGACGTTATTACAGGTGAATTTTGTAGTTTTTTTTCCCCCTGTTGCCGTGCTTTATTTTTCTGGACCTAGGACGCTTGGCAAAAAAAGAGCGGAATCAGAAAACAAATTAAATGAGTTTGGCTGAAATCGAAATGCTTTGGGCCATTGATCATTTATTGGTCGGCGGAGGCGATGAAGTGAAAAGAAACAGTGGAAAAATATGGGAATGGCGAGGCAGACAAAGTCAACACCGAATCTTTGGTTATGAGAAACGCCATATAAGGTAGGAATATATTTCAGATTTTCTGATTGCATTCATTTTTTTTTTATTTTATTTTTAAAATGATTTCGTTTTAAAGTTTTGAACGTAATAATAGGTGGATTTAAAAATTTAAAAGATATTATTTGAAGCTGGAAAAAGTAATACAAATAATAAAATATATAAAAATTCATTTTTAAATTTTATGTAACTTTTAAATTTGTTTCAGAATGTAGGTTTATTGAAAAGAATTTTAATTCGTAAAACAATTCTTCCTCTGTCACTTTCTGATGGGGCTCCCGCTGTTTGTTAACATCGTTTTAAGTGTTTAATTTTAAATTCCGAAAATAAATTATTCTGTACAGTAAATGTGTACCCATTCAATGGGATCAACCAAATATATATAAATGGATAATACAAATCGGTGATAACGAACCCGATGTGGGTCAGGCGGAAAAGAGTATTTCTTTCAGGTTTCTGGCCAGAACAAACACTCTTATGATTGAGGTACAAAAGTGAAACTCGGTGATTCTGAGCCGATCGTTGCGGTATAAACATTTACATTTGATTAAACAGCGTTTATTGACTGTTTTCGTTTTTGCTTTTGTTCGATTTTAATGCATTTCGATGATTTTCGGCTTTCGTTTTGCGAGGACAAAAAAGAATGCAGGAAAAAACCCAGGTCGAACCAACCCAACCCAAACTCCGGTATCTGTATCTGCATCTGTGCATCTTTATCTGTGCGTATTTATTTTGGTTTTACGGCATGTAATTACCCAGGGAAAGAGGAGCCAGAAAATACAGAGAATACAGAGTGTGTTTCGTATTCTCCGGTTGGCTTTTTTTTTCTCCTCGCGTCTTATCATTATTCCCCAGTGTGTATTGTGCGCTTTCTGATTGCTCTGCCCCCTTTTAACCTTCGTATTTAAGAAATTTCTTAACCCATTACGATTTCACTCAATACGGCGTATGATTTTTGTAGGCCGTCCAACAAAAAATTACATGTTTCACTTTCTCTGGCGCCTGAATAGTCCTCCCAACTCAGAAAAAATAACAAGAACGGCGTTGAAGAACGGAAAGATAAATGCTTAGACATCGTCTGGCCCTCTCTATGGTATTTCGAAATATCTTTTCGGGGTTTCTGTTTTTGTTTTTCCCCACATCAATCAGAGAATGTTTCTCTCTTTTCATTTCTTTTGTGGCAGCATTGAAAAGGGAAATTTCTTTAGCCCAATTAAATGAAAAGAAACAAAATCAGGTTATTCCATGGATTTTGTGTTAATTTCGGAGAGTGCATGTTTGTTTGGCATTGATCGCTTTCTTTGAAATTGTATTTCACCACAAAACCTAATTGCAATATTCACAAAAAAGAATAAATAAACAAACCTTTTTTTTAAACAATCAAATCTTTTTATGGAAATTGAAATACAAAGGTTAAAACATTCTTAAAATCAATAAATATTTTTAAAATTTTCACTTAATTATATTTATTTTCTTTTTGGTGAATTCTCTCCGAAAATTGAGTTTTTTCATACGTTCATAAAATATATTTATTAAAGCTGTACTTACTCTTATCGCTTGTGATTCGGTTTCTGGTTCTGTTGATTTTTTTCATTCAGAATTTGCTACGCAATTTACGCGTCTAATTTGTTGCTGCCTCCGTTCACCGCACTGTTTTTTCTTTTTGATTTTTCACACACAGAATTTTTTTATTTAATTGCACACATAATGGACAAAATTAAATGCTATATTTGTATGTTTGTGCGTTGAAAACACGCATACAGCCAATTGAAAATTGTATTTGCGGCTGGGTTTCAGTAAAACAATTTATCGAGCACTCACTGAAAATGAATTTTGGCACTTTAATACGCAATCACGATGTTTTGTGATTTTATAATAATTTTATATTTTTATGAAAAGTTTTTAATTTTAAACTGGGCTATACGAGTTTGCAAATAAAAAGGAGCAGGCTCAAAAGTCAGAGTATTAAAACAAGGTTTTTATATTTTTATAACTTTTAAACTTTTTTAAATATGTTTCGTTAGATATTTCTCTTGTTGTGGAACTGCAACTGTCTTTTTCAGAAATACCTCGTTGAAATTAAAAAAATGTTTTCCTCTGATCACCATAAAAATATATGAGATATTTTCTCAAATCGTATTTTAAACTGGGTTCTTGGGCACAGGTATCTTTCAGTTAGTTTTCCATTCAAGCGTGTGTGGGAATTGGAGGTATGGTATTGGAAACCGAAAACGAAACCGATTCGGAACGGAACCGAAAAAGACGAGCGACGCGTGCACTTACAGCGACGTCTGAGCGGCAAAAACTCGAGAATAAGCAAAGTGCGGCTCAATTTATACGGCGAGACGAAAAAACGCAGACAAGAAGATACAGATACAGATACGCGCTCTCTTAGTGTTGGTGTATCTCGAAGATACTTCTAACTGCCGCTCTCTTTGGCTCTCTTCGCTGTGGGGGTGGTCTTTCTAAGAGAGAAACCGCTCTACCGCTATCACCCGCTCTCTCTGTGTGTTTTGGTTATAAAAGTGTAGTAGATTTTTGGCATTTATCTGTTGTTATTTTGTATTTGCATACGCTCAATATGCACGACCCACATTGTTGTTGTTGCTGTTACTGCTCGCAGGGTATAGAAATAATACGTATACACATGTGTATTTATTTAAGCTGGCATATACGCACCGCACTCGGAATCGAGTCGAGAGTCCCATATAAATAAAAACACAAAATGTACATATTATCTCTCTCTCTCTTTCGCTCTGTCGCCTGGCCCCCCACTCACACTGGCAGTCACACACACTCTCACGCACCCGCACACATACAGTTGCACCGCCTCAGTTCCGCTGCCCGTCGGCACAGTCCGCACACGGTAACAATTCGAATACGAATACGCAAAACGGCAAAACGAACTGAAAACAGCCAAAACTTTTTGCCTCTGCCTCAGTCGCAGTCGCAGTCGACCGCAGCAGCGCAGCTGTTTGGGGCTGTTGGGGCTCTGTTAGGCCCCAAAGCTGTTAGGGCTCTGTTAGCGCAAATGCTCTCGCTGTTATCAGTGGCGTGGGCTCTTCTATCAAAGGGGGTGGCTTAGGCGGACAGGCGACCCCGCTGGATGAAAAAACGTTCAGGATATATGTATTTTGAGGTGCTCAACTCTAAAAAGAAGTCGTTCTTTGTAGTTCTAATGGAATTTCAAGAGGTTTGGCTAAATATAAAAAAATTTATAATGGTGTTTTAACGGTATAGAATAAAACGTAAATTCATTTCTTTACATTTACAGAGCTGAATGATGTTAGTTAATACACCATTAAATCCTTTCACACCCCTCATAAAAGCCACTGAATAGATTGTTAGAATGTTCAGCAGTAGAGCAGAAAAGAAAACATGAGTGGGCGATGATTGATTTGATTCGATTGATTGATTTTTCTTTGGCTTTCCCTCCTTAACCTCAGAGGTAACCCTTTAATCGTAACAATCGCTTGGTAAACAAAAAGCGACTGATGATTTTAATATTCTTATAATTTTCTTTAAAGTTTAATTTTCTTTAGTGTATCCTTAGGGAAACAGTATAGCTTCTGTTTCCCTAAGGATACACTAAAGAAAATTAAACTTTAAAGAAAATTATAAGAATATTAAAATCATCAGTCGCTTTTTGTTTACCAAGCGATTGTTACGATTAAAGGGTTACCTCTGAGGTTGTGCATAATCCAAGTTACAAAGCAAGCTAGATTATAAAAAACAATTTGGTTTGCATTTGAAGATTGGTTTACTAATGGAATTCGGGTTGCGAAATTCCTCGAGTAACTTTCTGGTCGTCTATTAATATTCATATGTGCACAGTACATATCAATTGCATATTGGGCGCAAGGTCGTCTGGCAGTCGGGCAGATAGGCAAACTGTCAGATACTCGCACTCATGCAATAATCAAGCAAATTGAGTGCAACACAGCCGCAGGCAAACCCGTATCTATTGGATATTCTTTTGGCGAACTCCAATCGATAGCGCCTCGATTCGCAACTAGACGGTTGTTAATTACGTGACATGTTAGACGAGAAAACAAGTTAAACTCGCTCGTTCGATTTGTGTAATTAATTAATGCAGACATCAGACGAGCGAGAGCTCAAAAACAAAACAAATTCACCTCGAAATGTGCATTGAACTCTTGCCGAACGACGCAATGTTGTTTTCCCTTTTTCGTAGCTCGCTTTTTGTAACCAATTCTAGTTGCAATCCGCTGCTGATAACCCACAGATGAACCCATGGGTGTGGGTGGGGGTGCTACGCCTCTGCCTCTGCCTCTGCATGGGGTGAGGGGTGAGGAGGGCGGAGGGAGGAAGTGAGCCGAGCAGCTGATGCAGACGTGTGTGTTGATGTTTCAGCCTGTAAACAAACGGCAAGCAAATAATGACAAAGTCGGAGACGAAATTCCAAAAATGTTCGTTATTGTTTGTCGTATTGACTGGGCTTATCGCTAACCGTTGTCAGATCGAATAAACATTCACATCTATATGTGGTGCATACAATGTGGTGTAGTACATGCAGTAGAGCTTCCCTATAAAGAACTTGCATTGTAAGGCAAAAAATTTCATAGATTTTTAACGAAAATTGTTCTGTGCCATATGCATTTATACTCAATTAAAGGTTTTTATTTCATTTTTTTAAAATACACTCTTTTTTTATTAAAAAAAACTGTTGACTTTAAAAATTCAACAAAATTATTCTCTTTTATAAAAACAATTAGGGAACTTTTCTTAAATAAACTATTTACCAGACAATGTTTTATATGATCTTTAGAATTTTTTGTACAGCTATCTTAATTTTGTTTTTAAAAATATACCCTCCAATTTGTTGCCCACTGGAAAAGGGTGTTTGGACACTCCAACTAGAAAAGACCTCTTCTAATCTTGACTTGGGGCAGGAAGCACGCCGATGGATTGCAAAAGCTTGAAGAGAACAGAACCGATCTTAAGGCAGGGCTGGCCTCCAATGTGTGTCATTTGAGATAAGGAACTTCGGGGGTGGGAAAACTATTGTATAAGATCTGAACGGAATCCGTCGATTCGCCGTGATTGTGAATACAGTTTGCATTCCTTTTGAGAGTGTTTTCTCCTCCCACTCCACTTTGCCCACTCCACCAAATGTGCCTGCCATGACTAATTAAGTAACCAAAAAATAAGAAAAGAAGGCAAAAAAGCTGCACAAATTCTCAGCATTAAAACGTGCCGACAACTTTGTAAAGGCTGCCAAAAATGCACATTTTTATTTATATTCTCATATTTGTACGATACGATGTTGGGACATGCTTTGGGAAGTTGAAATCGACTTGGATGGGTAGCTTAGTTTTCACATGGACTTCATAATGTTTAAATTTTTTTTTTTTTAAATTTGGTAATAGCTTAGCATCGTGTTGCAGATGCTAAAAACCTCCTTTAAAAACCTTACAAATTTAATAGCACATATGTAAATAAGTGTTATTGGTTCAATTAGGACATTAAATAAATTTGAAACTTTATGGTTTTAAAAACGTTATGAAATAATTAAATAGATTTGTTCTAATTTCTGGAAAACAACAACCAAAACCTCGAGAGATCTCTAACTTTTGAAAGTCGAATAGTATTCGATGATTTGAGAAGTTCGGACATCAATTGGTTCTTCAAAGCACTATTGTGAGTTCTGAATTATACACCACGATGAAATCGGATATTCCAACCCCTGATAAGTGTATTTCCGAGTGTGTTATCATGAGTAAAAATTCGTAGCCCTTCCGAGTGTAAGCTGCCATATGCATTTTCGATTCCTGGACTTCTCTGCCCGTGTGAATCATGAGCATTAAGCATAAAACCGACATTTAGCTGATTGATCTTAATAAGAATTTGTGCGGCAGGGCGGAGCATTCGGGCGGAGTATTGCTAACGGATCGCTGGGACGGGTCAATAACATTGTACGTATACCCATGCCTCCTCCTGACTCCCGGCTTACCTCCAAGTCCCCTCATATGAGTCCGAATCCGAGTCCCTGGGTTTGAGGGCGTTGCTGGGCTGCGCCTGCGCAACATAACAAACTTTGTGTTTGTTTCCCGTACTCATTGCTGGTGAGCAGTTTTTAATAACTCAGAGTCAGAATCAAATTTCGGCGAAGGCGAAGGAGCCGGAGTTCCCTTGTCGGAAATCGGGGTTTGCTTTTGGTAAGTTATGGTTCTTAAGGTTCTTTTTATGCGATTTTTTTTCGTTTGCATCCCCTGAGTATCTTATGATATCTGGCCTTATCGTTGCTATATCGGCGATTTGCACTTAGCCTGGCGCAGAACGGATGTCTGTGCTCGATTGTTAATTGAAATTTGTCGCCAAAAAAACCCCAGAATTTGCAAAACAAATTTCCGACCGAAGTGTCTGGCCTGTTGCATATTTCATATGTTTTGATTCTTGTCTAAAGCTATAGCTTTATGCTGATTTCTCTGCAGATTTATGCGCAAGTGGTTAATCGAGAGGGGTGGTGAGATGACGGTCAGAAAAACTGTGCCAAAAATCCGGTAGAATCCTTTGTTTGTAAATAATATTCAAATGCAAAAGGTTTGTAGAATTCTAGATGCAACATTTCAAATATACTTACTTACTACTAAGAAATTATAAAATATCTTACAAATATTAATCAGAAAATCTTAAGCAAACAAAAAAATAAAACATATGAAGGTCTTTTAATTTAAATTTTCTAATTTATAGGGAATGCGTTATATTTAGCTGGGAATCTTTAATTTTACAGATTCACAGACAAACAAAAACACCGTAAATCAATTCACTTTTATTTGACTTTCCAGCTGCATTTGATTTTTGCTCCCAGGGTGACCAAATTGCGCAATATCTCCTTCGCTTTTTCGCCGTCTAGCGAGCAAATTAAATCAAGCTGCAAAATCGAGAAAAGAAATAAACAAAACCCGATTTTTATGTCTGCAATTCAAATTAAGTGCAATTAAACTGAAATTGATAGAACAATTCAAACGAATCCAGCAAGTTCTGTCTGCTCTTCTTTTTTTTTTGGCACTTGACAGCATCTCTTCCTTTCGATTGCCTTCTCATCGCATCGTCCTTTAAATATCTCAAGTTTCGTCTAGCTGAAGTCTACTCCTTTGAGTGGCTTATGAGAGAGTGAGACGGGAAAAAGCCCTTTGGGCTTCTGTGTTATATTTGGGACTCGCCTGTCTGCTCCCTGTCTGCTTCTTGTGGTCCCTTTGTCCTTTTTTGTTAGATGTTAGTCAAGTTCTGACCTTTTTTTATGTTGTTTGGGTTAGTCTGCCGAAATTCTGGGTCTTTGTTTTGATTTCGCATTTTGATATCATTTTTCGGCATGTGCAAAGGGGTCGGGGATTGACGAGGTTTTACCCTCTAAGCCCGTATTTTTTACAATAAGCCGAATTTATGGAGCTGGCAATGAGTAACTGGCATTTTTAAATAAAAAATGTTATATTTTGTTTATTTATGCAAATAAAATAATACACCTTCTAAAAAAAAATAATGAAAAAAATATAAGGCACGCCCTGCATTAAAATAATAGTTTTCTATAATATAACATCCACATTTTTAACATTTTATTTATATTTTACTCTTTATTTTGTAATAGGTTCCACTCAGTAACTTTTAAGATATTAAATAGTCTTCAGAGCTTAATATAATTTAACTAAACTCGGATATTGATCTTACCAAAAATATAGCTTAAATTCGCAATTATTTCATAACCTTCTTTATAATTGAAAGTATTACACTGTAGTTTAGTTTACTGTGTTATCATTAACCAATTGATAGCAAATAACACTCAAGTCATTTTCTTATCTTTACATTTTACTGCTAATTCTATTAATCAATCTCAGCCATCAAATTCTACTTACTTTTTTATTATTCTCAAGCATTTTTTTTTTATTTTTTTCCAGATGTTTTCGAGGAAGACCGCCTTCATCTTTAATATGTATGTAATTATATAATTTACTATAGTGGTAGCTCTGAATTATTCTTCTAAACTCATACTTAAAGTTATACTCATTACCTAAAGTACTTGACAAAAGTTTACTTAAAGAATCCATTGAATCCTAACGTAAAGCTTTTGTTGGCAAAGTGTTTTTCCTTAAACTTTTCACTTTGTTCGTTTAAATCGTGACATTATCACAACTAAGTATATTTGTATTTTACGTCTGGAGCTTTTCGCGCATCTCTGGAAAAAATTCGCTTGGAACTTAAAGAATCATTCGTCTCTGACCCTCTTCCTCTCTAGCTCTCAATCTGTTGGATGCCGAAAAAAGTAGCCAGACGTCTGTCTACATGTGTTGGTGGGCCTGTCGAATCTGCTGTCTGGACTTTTATTGTACAGCTGACCTTGAATTTATGGAAATTGCATAAGTGGGAACAACTTTGTCATATTAAGAAATATACGGGCACAAAAAAGACATAGAAAAGCTGCGGCACGAGATGGTGACATGAATGACCAGACCTTGGCATTGTGTTGAAGGACTCCGAATCAAACAAATCGAGGAAGTAGCTTGAATTATGGGATACGGGGGTATTTTGAATTTATGATCATTCAGGATATTAATATTTTTTATGGAGGCAACCATCCATCTTCCACACCTCGAAAACCATCCAAAATCCGCTTCCTGGGCACACATATGAGTATACTCCTCACAAAGCGCTGCCAAATGAATTACAACTTGCGAAAACGATGCACAGGCAGTGGGCAAGAAAACAAATAATGATCAACCGCACATAATGCATGCATATCCATGGGCCATATCGATAACCCTTATCAAGTGTGCGGCATCGCGGAGCCAAAAATACAAATTATGCTTTACAAAAAAACAAACAGCAAATCGTTGAAGAACTTACCGATATTGCAATACTCTATCTTTTAAATATCAGATTGGAATTTTGGGGTACACTTGGAATACCATTTTATTAATTTATAGAACTTTATACATTTACCAATATATTGAAAACTTAAAGGTTTGCAAAGTTTTTACTTTTTAGTAATCTAAGAAATATTTTCGGAAAATTAAGAGGGTATAAAAAATGCAATCTCTTTTCTATAAAAATACATATATGCGGTTTTAGTCTCAGTTTGTGTGCTTTTATTATTCGCTTCCAGCCTCCATGAAGTAGTGGGCGTGGCAGTTTCAAGTCCGGTACAACCCATACAACTGCGAAAACTCTCACATACGTTTGCAAAAATTTAGCCCACCTTGAACCTGAGTTTATCAAATTGTAGTCATTTGATTTTTTAAGTAATTTTTAATAACTGAAATTAGTTGGGTAGTAACCGTTGAAAGAAAAGGTAAAAGTTTTTAATTTTTTCACTTTCAAGCAAATTTTTAAGCACTCTGAAAAATTGCTATGGTTTTGGAAATCGATACGAACTTTTTATTTAAACACTTGTCGAGTAAAAATGATTTATTTTGTTCTTAAACTGTTTTTATATAAATTAGGTATAATACATTTTGGTTCTACAACCTAAGGGCTGGAAAGTATAACCTCCATTTGTAATATCTTAATATTTTCTTCTTGAAACAACGTTTGCCTTCACTTAACCGACAAAATTTAGAGTAATTGGAATAAAATTAGGAATCGCTACGTCATCCAAGAGTTACAAAATTATCGTTTTAGAATGACCAAGGGTGTGACGATATCAAACGATGGGATGTCAAGGATGCAGAATGAAAGGCAATATTTACGAGTTGCGGATAAGAGACAAAAATCTTACTCAAAAGCATCTAGAAAACCATTGCAATCATTACAAACCACCAGTCGCAATCTGAGCTCGACCAGTTTGAAGAACAGGGGATTTCCGACGACTCAGAAGGACTTGGGTACACGGGATTATAAGGCGGAGAAGTATCACACCGATCGCCAGACCTTGGCCGATATAATCCTGATGCAGGCTAGGCGCATCGAGAAGCAGCAGCGGGAGATGCAACGAATGAAAGTCCACTATGAGCGCCAGGTGTCCACCATTAAGAACAATGCCATTATGCTGGAGACCCATCTGCAAAAGCTGCTGGCCAGTGTCCGTCGGGAACGGGCCCAGAAGATCAGCCATCACTTTGAGGACATGTCCAGTGCCGTGGAGAAGTTGCAGAAGTGCAACTCTCAATTCAAGCTACATTCCGTCTCCAATAATACGCTGATTAAGTTTCTTAACTCCAAAGTCATTTCACACCCGTCCAGAAAACCCAATGAAAAAACGAGTGCCTACAGGAATAGGTTGTGAAGTGTATTCTTGTGTGTACATCGGTACTTTCATTAGATTTTCTGGTCAGTTTCGATTTTTTAGGCATTACTACCAATAAAGTATCTATTTATAATGTAGTCTTTGCCCAAATACTTCTCTTAAGTTTAACTGTCTAACTTTATGAATCGGAATATATGATTTAAGTTTATTTTTTAGTTTATTAAACTAGCTTATTCAAATTCAAATGAAAATGGGTATATTTTACTATGTTTTTAGCAAAAAAAGGTTTAAAAATCTTAGTGGTTCATAAAAATCTGTAGAGTTATGGTTTACAATACCAATAGTGATAAATGCATAAATGACAAAAAATGTTTATTATATTATAGCCGAAATATTTGGTTTTTCTTATTTTTTTGTTATTTAATAGTTTACTTTTCAAATCACAGTATCCCAAACGAGTGCCTTCAAAATCCCAATTAAATAAGCCATTTTCCAAAAGACAAGCCGTGTGATTTTGACTGCCAAAATTCGATCCCGTAAATAGAGCTTCCAAATTATCCTTTCCCATGCCTTACCACGATCGGGCCAAGGCCCGGTTGGAACACGAGGTGACACTCCTTCGTCACGAGGTAGCCTCCTTGCGGTCCAAGCAAAACCAAAGTCGCAAGGCCCGCCAGAATCAGGCGGCAGTGCAGGCGCGTCTGGAGCAGGAGATCCAGGTGCTGCAGAAAGAACTGACCGCCATCCGTTGCGATCAGGATAAGCGGGAGTGCGGTGGAGCCGAGCAGTGTTCCGCTTTGAACCAACAACTGGAGAAGCTGGACGAGCATGTGGTGAAGCAGGAGAAGTACATTGCCTTTCTGGAGGAGCAGATCAACCACACACGTACAAAGTACCAGAGTCGGATGGTTGATGTCCGGCAGAATGCCGAACTGGTCGAAAAAGAGCTGAAGAGGGTGCGCCATGAAATGAAGACCATTGCCGAGGAAGCCGCCGAGTTGGACAGTCTGAAAAAGCAGGTGGGATTCCTGGGAGCGAAGGTGGAGCGGCGTGATTCTATTATTTCCAAGTACGAAGCCCAGCAAGAGGAAATGATGAGCGTCATGGCGGGTCTCCAGAAGTTATTTGATGAAAAGAAGCGCAGCAAACAAAAACCTAGCAATCATTACAGAGTTCGATTCCGCGAAGGGAATATTATCGCTCCTGAAAAACCACCAGTTCCCAAAGTCAAGCCCAAGACTTCCTCGGTTGACTTTCATTGCCTGTCCTCGGCGCTAAAAAATAAGATAAATAGCCAGGAGCACCTAACTGCCGATCAGTGAATGTGAAAATCAGATCCTTTTTCCTTTCCTTATCTTATTCCCTAACCCAAATTTCAGTTTGGCTAGCATAGAGCAACTTATTTCAAAATATTTTCAGTAATTAAAAACTTTTGTAAGAATAAATCAATAAATATTTCTTATATAAACCTCCAATGGGTAAATGAACCAAACGGAACTACGGTCAGCATTTCGACTTCGATTGACGGCGGAGTTCCAGGAAACTCCCCGTTTTACAAGTTCATTGACAAGCTTTTGGATTATCCATTCAGCAGTATAGAACCATAGGGTTAACGATCTGATTTAATGGATGGGTTTATTTTGATTGGTTTTGTGGGCTAAGCAATTGTTTTATAGCTTTTCAATATTGAGGAAGTTTACTAACCCTGATGATGCGATGAATGAAGAATAGGAAAATTTGTATACCTTTATATTTTCTTTAATTTTATTTTATTCCCTTATAATTGCAAAATTCTTTACTATTATTTAAATCGAACAGATGTGGAATCGATGGTTACTTTACAGAATTGATCTTAGCAATTAAAATTAGAATCATTTTTATAGATTTCTTCGTTTTGTAGGTGATAGTTAGAACTGTAGACTATTATTAAAGTCATCTATAGAAAATATCGTTAGACTGTTTATAGAAAACTAAGTAGTAAACATCTTTATGGTTTTTGAAAGTATATTACAGATGGATCAGAACCCTATAGGAATGTATTAAAAGAGGTTTTATCAAGACTGACCATTGGATGGTTTACCTTTTGGGCTCTAAGCTATTTCTTCGATTTCTAGCCCTGTAAGCAAGTCACGTTTGTTGGGTGTTCTAATGCAATATTTCAGCATAAGAGCACGTACCACTGGATTGCATAAATACTGCAACTGCTGGGCAATGAGTCAATGCGGGATTGCAGAATGAAGCCTGAGCTGAACTGAAGTCGGGCGTCTATTGAATTCTAATGCTGCACCAGGAAGTGCGTGCAGACATTGGGCAATCAATCGCCGGTCAATTGAAATCGTTTGTGGACAGCAATTGGTACTGATTGCTGCGACTTCTCCCCGGGCAATTGGGCCAAAAGTTCACCAGTTCTTGGGATGACAAAGCCGGTTCGAAGTAGCACTTACTTCAAGTATTTGAATGGGCTATCTTATCGGAAGACGGCTTGCCATGAATCACAGTCTTCTAATGATGAAATTAACCAATTCTGGGCTGGATTTTTTGTTTGTTGATTTCCTAGCATGTTCCATAGAAGTTTCGGGGGCAGTCAAACCAGTTCAGCTGGCCTTCGAAAACAATTATAATGCGATGGGCGTGTTATTGTGCAAACACCTCCGAAATAAACCGACGACCCTGAGACTGAGAAAATATTCAAGCACTAGTACCCAAAATATTACACATATATCGCACGTGACGTCACTGCTGCGAGGGGTGCTCCGCAAAGAAAAGGAACTGAAACAAGAGTCAAGGTGGCTTGAAGTTTAGTTATTATTAGTCCTTAGCGTACATTACATTATTGGATAAATTAAACACTAAATACGCTCCATCTACGTGCCAGAAAAGCTGCGAAAGTTGTTTTTCAGCAGCAGGACCACGAAGAAAATGCCCACGGCAATCGACAGGAGCTGCACGTTGACCAACTTTGAATCGACCAGGGCCTGCAGCATATTGTAGATGCTCTCGCTGCGCACTTCGTTGCCGCAGCAGTCCATTAAGTAACTAATATTGGTTAATAACTATTAAAAAGCCAATATTTTGTTTGGGTTGCTATCAGCTGGTCGGGGGCACTAGTGGTGGAACAATCTGTTTTTCGTAATTATCGATTGTCAATGTGTTCTCTGCTTCTAATAACTTTCTTCGGGTGGGTGACTCTGCTAAGCAAAAGGGTGGTAGCGCCGTTTTAAACCGTTATTGCTTGTTCAAAAAAAAAAAACATTTGGAAATTGGTATTGATTATTTTTAAATGCTAATCAGTTATTGAAAGAGATAACTAATTATAAACAGACGCACTTATTAAAGCCAATCACATATTCATTGAGTGATCTTGATGGCAATTATTTTGGTGTTATTTTAAGGATAATCAATTATCTTTTTATTCTGCGGCATTTTTAAGTTCGTCTTTACAGCGCAAAATAGTTAAAAGTGTAATAATTTTGTGGGGTCAATCAGCAGTGGAGTTGTTAGTTTGTACTCAAACCAAAATTCAACAAAACTGCTGAGTCTCCAAAAACACAAATTTTGGAAATGTACCGATACAACCGATTTAAAATATAGTCTTTTTACATAGAAACCTCCTGCACCTCCTGAACACAAAGCCATTGCAGTTTAGCCTTCCAGCAACCGAAACACACAACTCTCTTGAACTGTGGGTTTAGTTTTATTAATTAGTTTAACATAACTATTTGCTAGTTGGGGCGCTTATTCGTCGTTCGCGTAGTCAGCGGGGTTCTTGCGCAGCAGGGCGGTGTGCTTGCGCTCGGTCAGATCGTAGATCAGGTAGCCCAGGATGAAGGCTAAAAGAGAGAATGATTATTGTAGGGATTTCCAGGGGATATAGTTATTGATACTCACGGGGCGCCACGATGAAGATGTTGGAGCGGAAGCGACGCACCATGTTGGGCAATCCCTTGCTGATCGCTCCGGCGAAGGCGCGCTGCTCGAAGGGGGACAGCTTGTAGGTGACGATGCCGTGCACCTTGGCCAGGTTGCCAAAGTGCTGGCCATTCAGGATCGAGGACAGACGCATCTTTCAGGGGCTGCGGGGGGAAGGAAACCAGATTATCGATTAGCAACCGCAGAGGAAGTGCACCAGGATTTGGATGAAGACACAGATCGTTATTATAAACATTATGGCACTGGGCACCAGAGGTTATGTAATTTTCGCACTGCTCCGCGGATAAAGGCGGCCGAGTACGTCTAACACTGGGCGCGATCTCTGCACTTTTGGCAGCCCATAATTGTGCATATTTTTAGAGCCAGCACCTGTCATTGCAGCGATTATGATGCCAAAATTTACCTTGAAATTCGACTTTTACGCTGCAAATTTTTTTCCTCGTCTCGAACAGTGTGACTGTGGATGGACCGCTGGAATACACCAAACGGGAGGCTTTCAATTTTGAAAATTGGAACTAATTCTGCCACAATAGTGTGGTTCTTAACTTGGATAACTGTTTAGTGCAGTTCACAACGGATAGGGGAGCTTTTTATGCTTTTTAGCGGGGACATAAGCCTATCTCATAAGTTGTTTCTTCTATCGAATAATCGATATTTAAATTTAAAAATTGTGCTCATAAAAAACGGTGCGAATAAAGGATGAAATAGATTTTTAAATTAAATATTCTTGTAAAACTTACCGTCGCAATTGTAAATGTTGCTCAAGAGATAACGTTAAAACTTAAATTTCGTTGAAGAAAAGGATTGATTTGAAATAATGAAGAAAAGTAAAATCGGTGGCTACTATATTTTTTTTGTTGCTTTAAAAAATGTTTTTAAATAATTATAATTAAATATTTATTTGTTAATAAAATACCTATTTAAAAATGTTATTTTATTTAAACATTCTAAAACATTAATTGAAAAAATACATTATGGTTTACATTTATGGTTTTATTGCTTTATTAATGATTAACATTTGTACAGCTATGAGATGATGCATCTTACAATTTAACAATTATTTGCGTGAGAAGGACTACACAAATAGACAAGATTTCACATTAAAGGCGGCCATTTCCGCTTACAAAACGTAGACAAAAGTCCAATACAGGGCGTTGAAGGCCAAAAACATCGCAGGGAAAAGGAACCGGGATCGCCGATCGATCCACATGGCGATTTCCTGCGGGGTCATGGTTGTGAAAGTGGGCGGTGTGTCCTTTTTATCCTTGTCCACATCCACAATGTGATCGTTGCTCGCTGTTCGCTCACTGCAGATGGAAACGGTATCGGCGCACTCGGTCTTGATGATCGGCAAATTGGGCTGAAAAGTGATTTTTAAAGGTTATTTCCTTTATCTTGGCTGGGAGATATGTCTCAAATACTAACGTGTACTGTCAGGTAGTTGTTGAATGCGGGATTCACAGTGCCATTGCCATTGCGAACGCTCTCCGTGCTCGAAACAATGTTGTCCAAACTGGAGCAGGATCTTGCCCTGGAATCGTTGCTCAAACTTCCGCCGATTTGGCGACGTGCCGGTCGCGGAGTTAGAGTTGATTTTATGATATACTTGCTGTTGACCTTCTTCAACTCAATGTTCTCCTTGCGACGCCAAATTGTGTTCACGAAGGCGAACTCCACCAGGCTGCCGAAGATAAAGAAGGTGCAGCCCAAGAACCACACTTCCGACACCTTTATGTAGCTCACCTTGGGAAGGTTCTTGCTCTGCGATGAGGAGAGCGTGATGAACGACAACATGGTGCTGGTTCCTAATTAGGAAAAAAGGAAAAAATTTATTAAAAAAATATAACTCCTTTTTGGGACGTATGAGCAATGCTTTTTCTGAATAATAAGCATAAGCAGGGAGGTCCTTTTCCATTTAATTTACAATTTTATTTTCAGACTGAAAAGTTTATCATTTCAATTTTAATTATTTAACTCTTGTGTTTCTTTGTGCTCCTATAAAAATAAATATAACTTCTTTTTGTAACGTATGAGCAATGCTTTTACTGAATAATAAGCATACGCAGTGTGGTCCTTTTTCATAAATTTAATATGATAAGTTTGCTAGCAATTTACTTGCTTACTTATAATGAAATTTGTAAATATTAGTAAAATACCTATTTATTTTTGTGTTCTTTTGTATGCAAATTAAGCAATAAATTTAAAAAAGTATGAATTTTAAAATGATTTCAGAATCTATAACTCTAACTCTTGCTCTAAGCTTACCCAGCATAATTCGGGGCGGGGAGGCATCCGCCTGGAGCCAGAAGGACACCCAAGATATGGCTACGATCATCATGGAGGGCAGATAGTAGTCCAGCAGATAGAAGCCGATCTCACGCTTCAGGTTGACCGTGAAGCTCAGCGAACTGTAGTTACCAGCTATAAGATATTAATACTTAGAAGAAGTTCTTGAATAAGTCCCTTTTCCAAAGCTTACTAAATGCTCCATGGCGCAGATTAATTCCATCCGCCTCCACCACCGTGGTATTGTGATAATAGTCGGCCATGTTGTACTCAGTGAGTCGCATTTCCGGGTCGAATGAGATGGGCTTGTCCTGCTCCCACTCCAGAACCAAGTCGGAAGTGTTGTACATCCCTGATGGCAACAAAGAAACCTTATTAATATCCAGTGTTGGGACATACCTAGATACTTTTACCTAGGTACGTACCTAGGTACAATTTAGTGGTACCTTTTACCTTACCTAGGTATACAAATAATTGAGTACCTTTTACCTTACCTAGGTATTTATTTTTATATACCTTTGGAATTATTAAGGTACTTACATAGGTATTAAACATTGCTCTGATTTAAAATAGCCAAATCTGACTGCGACACTGTAGTATCGTTTCATTGTATCGTTTCGTTTCAGAATTGTAATAGTCGGAACGCAGCATTAATAATTCAGCCGTTCTATTGTTTGTTTTGTGAAGTTAAAACTAATCGCAGTTTTTTTTTATATAATTTTGTGCACGTATGTATGTTCCCATCACTACATCAATTTATTTATGAAACCAAAGTGTATTTGGAGCGCAAAAATGCCGTATGTACGTAAACAAACGGCATATACATGCATATGCACAATATATAGTCAATGTTTCTACATACGGAATTTTTGCGCGCCAAATATGTACATGAGGGTTTCATAAATACATTAATGAAGTGATACGTGCATAAAATTATTCATGCCGCGTGGTTTAAAAATATATGCACAAAATTAAAACATTTAAATTTAAATGAAAAGATATTGTTTGATTAAGACGACTAAAAACTGAAAACTAGTCTTATTTTAAGTTTAAATGATTACATTGAACAAAACAAAAAAATTATAAAAAATAAAAAATACCTTATAAATACCTTTTACCTTTACCTAGGTACTGGGAAATTTAAGTACCTTTACCTTACCTAGGTATTTATTTTTGACAATACCTTTTACCTTACCTAGGTAAAAAAACACAGTACCTTTCCCAACACTGTTAATATCTGTATAACCTTTGAAAATAATTTACTTACAGCTCTCCAGAATGGTGGAGCAGAACTGCTGATCGAAGGGAAACTTCTGGAAGTTCATCCAGCAGTAGAGACTGGCCTGCATGCGAGTGGAGATGATCACGTTGCCCTCGGGCGTCAGGGAGGTCAGGACGTCCTTCTCGTCCGTTCCCAGGATACTCGACTCCCGTTCGTTGGCGAAGAAGATGTGCGGCAGCCAGAGGCGCTCACTGAGGTGCTTCTGCCCCATGATGTTGCCCTCGCGGCCAAAAACCTTGTAGGCCAACCGCATGTCCTGGAATCGTAACTGCAGGAGGGCGTGCATTTTGAATTGCAGCAGGTCGGAGTTGAGATTCTGCAGGAAGTACACGTAAATTCGTGTCTTTACCACGATGGGCAGGCGTTTTAACGTCACAGGGTCGTATTCTGTAAAGGGATATATTCTTAAAATTAACTTCTTTCTGTTTTACAAGTCCAAAAACCTACCGATTGGCCTCTCGAGTCGATCGTAGCGGCAGACATGTGTTAATCGCTGAATAAGTTGGGTCTGTTGCAGGGTTGTGGCATTTACCAAGGAAGGACACTCTTCTTCCTCGGCTTCCTCATTGGCGGCTCTAGAATATGGATAACAAATATGTTCCTTTTAAAAATAATATTATTCATCCCCTTAAAAGGCGCATATTTCACTCATATTTCTTTTAAATTTGAATAAAATATATTTAGAAGCTGCTAGTGCATAAGTTACTCGTATCTTACTAGCAAACAAGTTGTAATTTTTCAACTTGCATCAGGTTTTTGTTTAAATGCGCGATACCCAATAGATCTTAAATGCCAATTTTAACAAATCCCCAAAAAAACTTCTAGAAATTGTGTAACATTGAAAGTATACATTGGAAATAGCCGAAAAAGTACATATAACCCTTAAATTAAGTACTTAAATTTTTTACAAATGTAATCATTTATGAAATATACCATAAATTATTAAAGTAATAACCTGTATAATCTCACAGTAGCACATAAAGAAATATGACTACAGCTTGTGAAAGTTTTAGAAAGCTTACAAAAAGGAAGACCTAAAAAAACAGTTAAAATTGCCCAGATATAAAACTTCTGGAAAATTTTCCACCCCCACCCCCTGATGCCATGATTCATATTTAAATGCAAACCGGCTCCCATTTTAAATATTGAACAGATCATTAAACGTTGTTTACTATTTTTGCGTTAATTTCTATTAACTCTTTGAAAGTAAATGAATTTACGGGGCCGTACAACCAACATTTAAGATGATTTTTCTGGGCTCGCACCTACTTTTTTTACCCATTGAGCACCTAGCAGCTGTGCAAGCTCATTTGCAGCTACCTTTAAGTGTCAAACAGCAGAATAAATGGCGGAATAAAAATAAATAATAGCAAAATATTTGTCTTCTCGTATGGAACTCGTTATTTAACTTGCATTTTATTTCATTACTTTCGCTGTATTTGCTTGCTTGCGCAACAACAAAAAGTGGTTAATTCAATTAATCGAGTTGACCTGGTCCCAAACGGTAAACTAATTATGGCCCTATTGATAAAGCGCTCAGATCTTGAACTTATCCGATAAGAAATTTTCACCGTTCTGCGACCTTTTTCGCACATCAAAGACCAAAAGCCGACTGTAAATATTATTCGGTGCGTTTCCTTTTGCGCACTCGAGAAAATCTTAATTAAATTCTAATCTGGGGATTTATTTATGAAAAATTGGAAGAGATTTATCACTGGCTTGGGGGGAATTCCTAGAAAAATCTACACCGAGAAAAAAAACCGTTCTCATCGATGTTGATTTTAGTATTTTCGATCACAAAACCTAGCCGAGATCGAAAATACTAAAATCAACATCGATGTCATCTCGGTTTTGAGAATGGTTTTTAAGTATGTGTGCTATCGATATCGAGATGACATCTTCTCGGTTTCAACATCGAATCGATGTCGATTTTAAGATGCAAATTGAATAAGAAGAAGAAAAAAAAAATAATTGAGGAATCGGGAATTTTGCCTCTTGCACCCCCTCCTGTCCCCGTCGGTGTTGTTGTTGGTTCCCCCGTTTCTCAACTTATTTTTCTTTCCTTTATTTAAACACATGGATGACGTCACACTATGTTCGTATATAAGAACACATTTAGTTTCAAATTTTAACTGGAACAATAACTGAAATTATTATATAATTAACAAATGATAAATATAAAATTCAAATAACTTACTATCTTGGGAAAAACACCTTTGGTCGGTCGTGGGAATCGAACCCGTTGCCTCACAGTTTGCAGTCAAACACTCTACTAGCTGCGCCATGGAAGCATCACATGAGGCGCTGTACAAAGTTCAATCACATTTTGTTCTCTTGGGTTCTTGGTTTTTACTCTTATTAAGCCATTTATGTGTGTTAGATTAACAAAATCCTAATTTGTATTAAATATAAATATTAATGAGTAAAAAAAAAAAAAACGCAAAGAATTTCCGCCTCGACGCGGGACTGAACACACACTTCCGACTATACGCTTACAAAACATATAACCCGCACGCTTTAGTCCCCTAGGCTACCGATATCAAGAAGCATGACTGCCCGATAGCTACAAGAGAGGAATTCGGCCTCTCCGCCCTTTTCCTCTCATTTTTTCGATGTCTTTTCCTCACGTCCCTCTTCCACAACATAAAAACTGAGATTGCCTTTGACTGGGAATACTAGAATCAACACTGCTTTCATCTTGATATCAAGAAGAAAAAAGCAGGGACCGTAAATAACAGTTATTTGAGACTTTTATTTTAAAAAGACTACTGTGATATTTTGTTTTAAACGTCAAAAATAACACTCTTTTTACTCTTGTTCACAAAGCATATGCATTTCAACAAATCTGGAAAGCAAATTAACTGTTATTTGTCCGTGTCTATAAAGTGCTTAAAAACCAGTAAAATTGTTGATAAAAAATTGAACAAATCTCAGTAGGCCTTTTAAAATAAAAGTCTTAAATAACTGTTATTTACGGACCCTGGAAAAAAGTGAGAATACGAATACTAAAATCAAGATCGGTCGATGTTGATTTTTTTCGTTCTCAATTTTTCTGGGTGTACGCGTGTGGAATTTCCCAGGGACAGGAAATGTTTAAAGACAAAGTTACAAAATTCTTTTATGCGTAACCCTATTCTTATCAGATTCCATGTAAACATTTTCTCTTGAACATCTTTGGGTCTCATTATCGGACAACCTTTTTTAAGTGCCCTTATCAAAATAATCTGGATGGGAATTTTTGACAAAATATTGTTTATTCTTTTCTACTATATCTGTTGTCATCTTTTGTTGAGAGTTCGTATTAGTTTTAAGCCTTTTGAAGAGCCCTTATCAAAGTGTTATAGAAATTATGGCAAAATATTGTTTATTTGCAGATAGAACTAAAAATATATTTGCCTTTTTTTTTAGGAGCAAAGTTCTTAGGAGTTCGATAAATTTTTGGAAAGTTACTTGATTCTCCCAATGACAAAAAAAACAGCAAAATATAAGCTAAATATAGAAAGTTCTGCAAAAATGTATCTTTATCAGACCGCCGCTGGAGGTACACAGACATGTTCATTTGAATGATTTATCAGATGTTTTTTCTTCTGGGTGTTTCCCGGCAATATCTGGTTAAAACTTACCTTGCTAAAGCCCAAAGGCTGCAGCTGACGATCAGCATAATCCACAAAACTTGGCTCTTCATTTTTAATGGGGTTTTGCTAGATTAAATGGTTTAACTTGGTTCCGCGGGAGATCTGCAACTATTGCTTTTCGTGGCCGTTGGCGAAATGATTCGATTTTGTTGGCTTGTCAAATTATATGCTCATGTTTCACACGATCTCCTCGCACATTCACTTCACACATTCACTTTGCAATTAATGCAAATCCACGTCGGTCGTTCGATTGATTTTATTTATTATTTACGAATTTCCCACAGCTCTCTCGAGGACGAGTGCCTGTCGCTCCGGTCTCCGGTCGTCGGAGGTTTGAGATCGCGCTGCGTTTGCGCCGCCCAGAAATACAGAAATGCCTCTGCTTTTGCTTCTGCTGCTGTCGACGCCGACGCCCCGACGCGAACTGACTACTCTTCCAACAGGTGGGCGGAATAGCCCTCGCCTCGGCTTTTTTTTTCGGGCCTGATAAGACCCGGCTAGAACGTTTACTTCGCTGTTGCTCTCAACTCTCAACTCACAACTCCCAGCCGAACCACTCGGCTAAAGCAGCTGCAGCAGCAGTAGATATTGTTGGCTGGTCAAGAGCTGGAAGGCAATAGCGCAGGGTCGATTGCGGATCGCCTCACTTATAAGCATTCTATAGACCATATACTAGACGTACTCACCCGCGTGCGTTTGCCACTCGGAGAAAAAGTATCAGTGGTCATTAGATATTTTTGTCATATTTTTTAAAAAGTTTATTAAGTTATGTCAATTAATATTTTACCACTTTAAAGACTGATTTTCTTTATTACATTATGATATTTGAACTGCATTTAATACAGTTTTATGTCGATTAATATTTATCCACATTAAAGACTGATTTTCACAATTACATTATGATATTTCAACTGCATCTAAAATAGTTTTATGTCGATTAATATTTTATAACGTTAAAGAATAATTTTCTTTATAACATTATGATATTTGAACTGCATCTAAAATAGTTTTTCCATGTAATTTGACTTTTAGTCACATAATTTTAGTATTCTATAGTCATAAAAATCTTATCAATAAACTCTAATGAGTTTTAAACCTTCTAAATTGTATTTTACGAGCTTCTCTTAAATTATTTTCATTAGGGGCCGGATAGAACATTTATGTATAAGGGACTTTGATCTTTCTCTAATCGAATGGTTAAAATTATATTGCTAAAATTGGTTTTCCGCGGTGTACAAATCGGAAGCATCGTAGTTGCGTCTGTCAGCAAACCGGTATCGAAGTCGTACTGGAAAATGCATCGAATCAGAATAAATAATAGTAACATTTATGAAGGCACTGGCAGTGGCATTTCTTGTCTAGTTACCAGGCATTAGCATACATATCTCCGAGTGTGTAACGAGTGGATGAGAAGTCATATGGCCCAGCTATTTGCCCAAGTGTCTAACTCGAACCACCCGCGCTTCTAATTAAGCCTGCAATGTTTGCACACGCTCTTGGCCTTATTTGCGTTCCGCTCGATCAGTAGATGATCGATTCCGAATTCGAATCCGCATCCCACTTGGCACTTGACTGGTGCAGGTTCAACAAACCCCTTCATTGTCCCCAAACAACAAACTATTCAATTCTTATCAGCCGAGTGCGCGCTATCCTCCTGGTTGAACGATCGGACCAAGGGATTATGCTCAGAGGTCGGAATAAACGGCTCCACACCCTAACGCCCCATAATATCGTTAATAATAATAATGAGCTGACGAAGGCAAAGGCGAAGCTAAAGCCGCGACGTGACACAGAATTGAGAGTGTGACAATAATTGAATGGATGACAAATGGCCAATAGCGCAATGAGTTAATATCGTTTTGTCAAACACAATTAGTTGGCCCGGCGGACAGTAGTCTGAAACTTGAGTGGATCGGATCGTGATTGTCGCTGGTTATGTTTGAATGATTTATCCGCCATTCGACAGAGGAATGATCTTCGAAAAGCTAAGGCTTACCCGGGCATACAAGTTATATTTGATTTTTACTCTTATTAGAAGCTGAAACTTTCTCTTTTACCTTGCTAAATTACTCAATTCGGCTGCGATGCTGTAAGGGTCGATTCTCAATATCATGTTTAAGATCTAGAATGTAATTCTTCAGCAAAAGTTAACATAAAGTCTAACAGTTTGAAACCGAAAGATTCCTTTCTCAATCGAAAAAAACTAGAAGGTTGTCTGTAAAGTTAAGAGTTTTTGAAGTATGAATTACAATACTTAAGAAATCTTATCAAGAAAGATAAGTGACAGCTACATTTTTTAAATAATCCTTTTGCTATTAAAGTGCCGAACTAATATTTATAGAGGTTTGAGGCCTTATATTTCTCTGTTATCCTTTAGTAATTAGATAATTACCTTAAAGAAAATATCTATCTGATTGTCCTTTAGAAAATTTATTTGAAATATCAACGAGGAATAATTTTCAACACTCCTTGAATTTATATATTTATACCGTGCTGTAGGTGAAATTTACTTACGTCAATTCCTCGCGGGACTTCTCTCAATTTCTCACCTCTTATCGGGGTTATTTTAGGAACTTTAATTAAATGAAATGCTCGTGGCTGAGCAAATTTGATCTGCGAATATTTAACAAGAAGGCTTATTTAATTATTGTTCGCATTGCCAAGGCAAACAAGCACTTGTGCTCTATTTGGCCAATTTGGCGAAGAAAGAGCAGAACTTGGCCTTTGCTTATCGCGTTGTGTTTTGGCTATGGGTATCTGTATCTCTACCAGTAGTATCTTCTTCCCTGGCCCATTTGCGCCTGTTTACCAGAGTCATTGCCACGGAATTTGTATAACCGTAGGAGGTGTTGCTTGCCGGAGCCATTTAAAGGTTATATTGATATTTGCACCGATTTTATGGGTCGCTGGCAATGTGATTGCGTGTTTGCCCGCAAATATTGGCCATCCATGTGCGGCCATGAAGTCCTGGTTAGCACGTGATGGCGTGATTCGGTTCGATCTTTGGGGCTCCTTGGGATCGGAGATCTCTGGCCTTATCTCGCCCGCAGATGAGTCACTTTTGAGTGCCACTGGGGGGGCTGAGGTGGTAAATTCTTTATCTCAAGACAACATCTGCTCCCTGGCAGGCAGTAGACAGTTGCTTGTGTTTGGGTCGTCACAGCCAATAAACAAGCGAAAAGTTTAATTAATTAAAACATGGTGGGGCTATGTAAATAGAAGCCAGCGTCAGTGGCACTGGGCAAATATCATAAATAGAAAGGCAAATAATCAAACAATCGAAATTAAAAACGAGTAGCATTACCGCGGAGATAATCAGGCTACCATTGGAGTCTCAAGTGGGTGTCTAAATTTAAGCGATGACAGCCGAACGAGTCGAGATGGTCAGGTAGGTCTATCTTTTGGTACTTTTCGACTGGCTTTTTAATAATATTTGGCTCGGCTCTATCTAGCTCCTGGTAGCCCAATTGAGGCACTAAACTGTTATCAGTGGGCGGCGTGCGTTCGCCTTCAGTGACGTCTTTGGATTTTTATTTGCTGCGCGTCCTAAAGTAATGTTTAATATTTGCTCTTGCCACTGGGGCGTATGCGTAACGTGTTGTCATAGCGGAAGCTGCTGTAAAATGTCAACCATCCAGCGCTGAGTCAGTTAAAGTCACAGCAGCGCCGGCCGAGAGCGCCTTATCACCGATCTGATGAACAAGAGTCGGCCATCTTTTCCATAGTTATTGCCAATCTTGAACATCGCTTTGTTTACAGCAATAATTTCATGTTATCAGCGAGGCGACAAGACAACCAGTATGAACGAAATCGAAAGCAAGAAAGAAGGGGTTCTTGCTTCAGCGTGCGTTGGAGAATTTTCAGATCCCTGACATATGAGACACACATAAAGGTAACCTATTCACGTGCTGCTAAAATGGCTCATCATCATGCTGACATGCTGCTCAGTTTTAAGCTGGCCAAATAAGATCTAATTCAGAGCTGGCACAAAAACACGGAGCGGTAGTGAAATAATAAATCAGTTTCCTTTTTCACTCTGTTTGGGGAGTGTGCTATGACAGACGTCTTACGTGGAGACAGAAAAATCTAAATAAATTAGCAGAGCACAAAAAGCAACCAAGTTGGATATATATAGAAGCTCATATCACTGAAATAGTAGGGTACTTGTCTAGAAAGATGCTATGACTACACAGAAAAAAATCACATATGGTGACCTATTTAAAAACAACAATTAGCAGCGCTAAAAGACAAGGATTTCACAAAATAAAAAAATTAAGATTTGAAAATGTCAATAGACCTAGACAGAATTTAACACATTTATAATCTAAAGAATATAATATTTTGAGAAAATCAACACTAATTAATCTTTCAATCAGAAATTAGCATACATATAGACAAAGTTTGTTATAATAAGAGTCACTAAACAAAATATTTAACTTCTAACCTGGATTTCTCTTATCAAGTCTGAAATTACTATTTCTTCCTGTGAAAACAAATGAATACATTAAAAATTAAGATTTGATAATTTCAATGGACTAGTCTACAGAAATTGAAACATTTATAATCTGAAGAATATAATATTTTCTGAAAATCAACAGTAATTAATCTTTCAATCAGAAATTATCATAGATATAGAAAAAGTTTGTTATAAGAGCCACTAAACAAAATATTTAACTTCCGACCTGCACTTCTCAGCTGTAATTATCAAGTCTTAGGGTCGTTTTCTCGCCCATTTGTTAAATTTAAAGCAAGGTTAAAACCTTAAAATCGTATGGGAAATCAGAGTTTTAAAGCTACTTTAAATTGAACAAACGGACGAGAAAACGGCGCTTAAACTACCATTTCTTCCCGTGTACACAAATGAATACATCAACGTTTCAGGGCGATCTTACCGCTTAGCACGTAAATTTGTTTATTTCTAAACTGGAAGTTCCAGTTCGATGCGTTTCAGTACGTCGAGAACAGATCTATAGTCGCGGATCCGCTGGCGAGCGGGTCGAGGAATAACGACGAATAACATTACAACGACATTATTCAATAGGCTAACTATGAGCTAACACGAAAACAGCCTGCCATTGAAGAGCAGTTGGTTAAGTTACTTCGCCGCACTGGACGCCTCGCCGCCGGTGATCGCGGGGGAGTTGGCAAAGTCCTGGAACGTGTCCTTGGCCTTCTTGAGCCCCCTGCCCGCGTAGCAGGGCAGCATGTGGATGAAGCGAAAGGTGTTCTTCACACCCTCGTTGTAATAGTGCTTGGCCAGGAAGCGCATCTCGCCGGTTCTGGGCAACTGCGGCACTTCGAAGGGCAGCTGCTTCTCCACCTTCTTGACATACGGACACAGTTCCGATTTCACCTTGTTGTACAGCTGATCCGTCTGGTCCGATCCTCCCCAAATGCCCACCTGGCGAGTGTAGTAGACGGCTCCGGCCAGCAGACCGCCGCGCAGCAGAAATCTGGAAGAGATCCCAAGAGTGTCGCCCATTTAGGCTTACGTAAGCTTGAAACAAACGGTTGCGCACTCACCCAACAACCATGTTGATTCGTTCGATTTGGGGAAGAGAGAGTGACAGTCAATTGGGGCCTTTTACTTGTATCCAAACTAAAGTCTGGTCGTTTTCGTTCAGAATTTTTGGAAAATATCTTGTTTTTCTACTTCATATTATTGTTGGAGTAGAGGTGGTAGAGGTGGCCTAACGCGGAATTATCGATAAATGTAAGAAAAATACTTTTTATTTATCTAAATATACCAAAAGGAGGGAGTCTTCGCTGAGCTAGCAGGAACACACACCTATTGACGAATTTTAGAACCATCTCTTCTAAACAATTGCACTGTTGTTGTTGCAGTACCGTTGATCACATCTTTTGAAATTTAAAAAACTCTTTGAATCAGTCCTTACAATTAAGTCCCTGTAAGAGAGTACAGTTTCCATTCCATGATTTAAAGAACATTAAATAGAATACCTTTCGGATAACTTGCCAATTCCAAACTAAGTATCCAAGATCGGAAGCCGTTGTAAGAAATTTACGATGACACTCGGCGTTTGGTTTAATTTTCAAGCTTGGCTCAGTTTTAAGCGCCGACCAAGCAGTCGACATTTGCCCGCATTCATATTCGCATTTGCATCTCATTAACAACAAAAGCCGCTAATCGGGTGACAGTCCCAAACGATTTTTGGCGCCTCTATGGTGGATACTCTTTTTAAGAAGAAGTGAGTTGAATCAGTGACTAGGTTTGATAATTCCAAGAATCATACTTATGCTACATCGGGTAACTTGAATTTATTAAATTTATTGTATTGCCTTTTTTAATTATACATATTTCGGGTTTAACCTTAGTCTGTTATTATTGAAAGAGTGTCCAATATTCGCTTTAATATTTTCCCTTCTCCAAGTTCGGCTTACAATTTATATATTTATTATGAATTTAAGTCAAGATTAGATAAGAAAAGAGGCATTGTGGCAGCATCTGTAAGTCGTGATCGTTGATCTGTGATTTTGGGCCGCAGATAAGGAGAATACGTTATAGATGCCCATACAGGTGGTAGAGGCTATAGAGCATGAGTCGTAAAATCGTAGTAAAAACAAACAACAGACGATAACAAACGGAGCTATTAAGCGAGGAACGCTCGTTAAACTCGGTCAAATTCATATTTTCAGATGCGCGAATTAAATTAATAATTCGAACTGACGAAGAGTCACCTGTTTTGCGATGTTGTAGGTGTAGGTCAGTGATCGGTAGGAGTATAAAGCGATCTGTCGTCGAACTTGGAGATCAGTAATCAGTAGCACCTGCAGCAGAATCAGCATCAAAATGTTCAAGAGCGTAAGTCTGGTGCGATAATAGCGATAATAGAACAGCTAACCAAGGTATTTTTTTCGCAATCAAGGCGCTAATCATTTCCCTGTTCCTGGTGGTCGTCATCCGAGCCGCAGATGAATCACAATCTGAAACCACCAAGTACCGGAGTGAGGTCAAACCGGATGGCACCTACAGCTGGGAATTCGGAACCTCCAATGGAATTGACGCACAGGAGAATGGATTGGGAGGGGTTCAGGCTGTGGGATCCGTGAGATATACTGCTCCGGATGGTTCCCCCATTCAGCTGGAGTATACGGCCGATGAGAATGGATATCGTCCCACTGGTGCCCACCTGCCCACGCCACCTCCTATTCCAGATTACATTCTTCGGGCTCTGGCCTACATCGAAGCCCATCCTTTTGAAAGAATCCAGCTGAAGAAGTAGTCTACATAATAAGATTTAGATGTGTATTATAAGTGTATGTTTAGGCAAATTAAATATGTATAGCCCAATTTTGTTTACATAATAAAGTACCTTTAAGAAAACAATTTCATTTTAGCAAAGTAGTCACTAAATGTAAATCTAAACAAGGCTTCGAGAGCTTCGACTATCAGATAGATAGAACGGAATCTGCTTATTAAATTTTAACTCAGATCTTTACCATAAATATTGAGCTTCGAAAGATATATGACATCCAATATACAAAGCTCGGTTTATATATAATTATAGATATGGTGCTTTTACAATTTACCAGGGTTTATAACATTCGGTTTGCTGAAGTTAGCTTCCTTTCTTCTTTTTATTATTATTAAAGTATAAATATTATTCAACGTAAAATTTAGACATGATGTTAGTTTTAGGGGAAGTTGAAGTGAGTTGAAGCAGTGGGACGATATCCTGGCATAGTTGAGACCGAATGCATTGGGACTCTTGTTGGATGAGTTAGGCCGCAGAATCCTGGACTATTGAAAGTCACAGTCGCCCCGGCGGAATTTCGCCTGCTGTTGATCCCTTTATCCGGCTTTTCCCTTTGCTTTGGCCTCGGTGGGATTTTCTCCAGCTGACAAGGAGGAGGAGGAGTCGAGTTGCTGCAACAGCGACCGCAGGGACTGCAGCAGTAATTGCGGTAATTACAACAGCCATTGCAGCAGTTCGCACAGTAGTAATAGCAGCCGTTGCAGGGATTATAGAACCAGGACCAGGGGCACGAATTACAGCAGCCAGTGCATCCGGTGTTGGTGTTTAGGGGACAAGAACCACAAGTCACCGGCTGGGTGTAGTTTTCTCTGAAGAATGTGTAGGTATTATCTCTTATTTAAAAGATTCTATACACATAAAAAAACCTTGGTAATAAATTGTCAAATAGTCCATTTGGCCATTATATTGGTTAATTTTACCAAGTTTAATTTTTGTGTGATGCTTCATAATGTATTACTTACTCCGGCAAGTTGGCAGAGCAGCCGCAGTGGCGCATTTCTGGTTTCGGCGGAGCCGCAGGACAGGGATCCTTACAACCACCCGGACATTTGGCTTCCTCGGCTCTTTGGGGCTCATTTCCTACGGATTCCTCGGCATTGTTTGGCGTCTGCGGATATGACTCACTAGCGACTACCTCCTTCGAGTTCTTCGCACTCATCTTCTGCTTGACCTTCGACTTTGACCTTTTGACCTTCGCCCCATCCGCCTTCTTGTTCTTCTTGGCAGCCGGTTTATCCTGATTCTTGCGCTTCTCCTTCGGCATCAGGAGATGGCACCACTTTTGCAGATCACACGGAGGACAGGACTCGGTGATGCTGCAGTTTGAACGAAAGACATTACAGCATTCTTAAATATTTCGTGTGGAAAGAAAGAGGTTTGTGGAAAGGTGGACTGTTTGTATGCCCAATTCCGAGAGCTAAAGCAGCTCAGGAACTGTGACATTAAACTCACCGGCTGAGAAGCTCCGAACAGTCATTCTTCTGGACCCTCTCTTTTGGTTTCGTATTCTTGGGAGGTGGACAGTCTGATTCCTCAGAGACAAAGTACGGATAATATTGATTGTTGGGATCGAAACGCGTGCAGTAACATTTAGTGGGGTGATCAGAAGGGGGTCCTTTCGATCCTTTCATACTTGATGGACATTTTGTGGGACTTTTACTTTTTCCTGGTCTTTCCTTTGATACATTTTGTGCTTTCGCGGAAGTTGATCCTTCATTACCCTGGTGTGAAATATTTAACTGGTGCACAAACGTAGCATTTAATGGAGCACAATCGTTGTAGGGAAAGTACTGATTGGAAGGGTCAATACCCATGCCCACACATTGCTGGGTATAAACAATGTTTGATTCGTGTTCATTACTTAAGGGAGCTTCCATCGATTTATTTCGTTTTCTGGAGTCGTGCGTTCTACTATCACCTTGACCACGAATTGAAATTGATTTGGAAACGGATCTACGTTCTAAATATCTTTCTCCACCATTATCAGGATAATGCTGGGTGTTACATTCCATTCCTGGAGCTCCCCAAAATTCGGTTGGTTTGGCAGAACGACCACTCCTCGATTCGTTCCTATGTGTTTGGGACTTTGACCTACTAGCAGCATGACTTACTTGCACCACAGATGACTTAGAAAGGACAATTGATCTTGAATTATGGGGATAATTCAGGTTGTTCGGTTCAAATTGGGATGGTTCTCCCCTGAACTCGTTCCGTGGACCCAGGGACTTTGATCTATTAACACCTTGATGCACTTGTCCCGTTGATGGCTCACATTGTGGAACTTGACTAGAATTTAGGCTTGTCTGTCCTACATAATAATTATTCTGATTGTTAGGTCCAAAGTGCATAGGCTGACTTTGCTGGCTATAAACTGGAGGAGCTCCGGAAAATATATTGGAATGCGTCTCATTAAATGGATTATACTGATTGCTTTCTGGGAAACGCATGCCCATGCCCTGACAGAATTGGTTGTAGGACGGGCCTGGTCCCATTTCTGTTGGTCTGCCAACGGACATTTGTTGATTTCCGCATTGGTAAATTTCTCCGGTACAGGGATTAAACTTCGAGGAATATTGCGTGGGTAGACCTGCCGCCGGAGGTCCTCTTGGATGACGAGCATCTCCCTGTCCCTCTGCACATTGTGGAGCCACTGGTAAAACCATGGGACCTGGGATGCCAAAGTTTCCATATTGCGTGGGTGGTGGTATTCCAAAAATCATGGCATTTCCTGCCGGACCATAGGTTCCATAGCACGGTATAATAGTAGGTTGCCCCGGCTGAAAACCAAATCCAGCTCCTGGAACTTCCTGAAATCCCGCTCCTGGAGCTCCCGGAAATCCTGTACCATCATCTTGACCGCATTCCTCAGCATTTTGCTTATCAATTCCATAATTTTCCTCTTCACAATCTTGAATTGGAGACTCACACCTTGGCTTACATTTATCCGCACACGGATCCTTACATCTATCCACACATGGTGTACAACTCTTAGAACGTTTCTTTTTCTTTGGTGGCTTTGGTTCTTTTAGAAGAAAACTGGGTGGCACCATGTCCGAGAACTTTTGATACTCCCCGGGAAACACCACGCGACAATTCCGCGTATTTATGGGACAAGAGCAACTAGATCGGGGACAGCATCTAAATATGAAATAAAGTTAAGTTGATAAAGAAATATCGATTAAATTTAACTTACCCGCCATGCCAGCTGATGCATCTCCGTAAAAATCGACATGGATCGCACATTTCGAACGTATAAGTGTGGCCTGAATCTCCTCCTCCTGTTTAAAATTCCACATTCACTCATGGCCAATTACGTGGAATTCACAAAACAACATTTATAGTCAAAATTGTAAAAAATAAATAGCCTAACTTGTTTTTGATGTCCTAAACTAAGACTACATTGTTGAAGGTTGGTTAGGCATCTTTTTTTAGGAGCTGACACTATCCTATCATCAGAAGACTCTGCAGGCTCATCAGCATCCTATATTATAGGATTAGGAAAAATCATTAAAAGTATAGTGAATGTCGTAACTTCTTACAATCTTTTCTATTCGTTTTAGTTATATTTATGAATTAGTACACCAAAAAAAAAAAAACACGATATGAAACGTAGATCGATTTAACATTGTGCAATATCAATTTAAACTTGATATGGGGCCAGGTAAATTTGATATGGTCATAATGAGTATTTCACGTAAAAACGGTATGGGTTTCGCATAATTATATTATAATGCTCTTTTCGTTTTAAAACGTTCAAAAAGTGACATTACAAAATTGTATGTCATGCCAAAAAGCAAATTTAAACGGAAGTATTGTATAATTGATTAAATACTCGCATTGCTTTGATATGCCCAACGAGGTGCGGCCAACCAGGCCCAGTCCCTATTGGCGTCATGCGAGTCCCGCGAGGAGGACAACAACTTTAAAGTCGGACTTTACACCGGAGCAAGCCAGTAACGGAATCGGACAGCACCTGTTGCGAACCCTGGTTCAGAGTTTGCCTTCTGGCGCGGAACCCACGCGATCGCGGTCTTCCTGTCCACCCACAAGTCGACGTCGCCGCCAAGTCAGTGGCTGCAGGTCCATGGGGACTCCGGAATCATTGTCTTCACCGGGTAGGATCAAGGCACCGGTTCGATTGCAGGCGGGAATGCCGGTTCAACAAGTCAAAAGTTCAAAGGTCATTGGGTTGGGAAGAAATGCACAGCACTCTATGGTAGCCTCTCTTAAACGTCGCAGTGAGTCGCCGACAGCCAAGGCAAAGGCCAGAGAAGAGGAGTTCGACAGGTTACCTGAGATGATAACTGGAACGGCCACTGCCAAAGCCCGCGAAGAGGAGTTCGAAAAGATACCATCCAAGATATCTAGTATGAACCAGGAAGTCAAGGAAGCTGAAGACGAAAGCCAAAAGAATTCAGAACCAGAAATTCAGGAGAATCCAGAACAGGAGGCCCTGGAGAACTTGGAACCAGAGGCCCCGAAGAACTCAAAGCCGAATAGCCTTGAAAACTTAAACAAAAATAGTGAAGAGTCTGCAAACACAAAAACAGAAGAAGCCCAACCTGAAGAGCCCGAAATATCAGCTAAGGAACCAGAGCAACAGAAGCCAGTGAGTGTGGTCAACTCCAAGATTATTCCCTGCTTTCGAGGGGAATATCCCACTCGGCATCGACCTGGCTCATATCAGTGGTTCAAGGCCGCAGTTCCCAATTGCGGAAATATCGTAACCATCTGCGATGAGGAACAGCAAGTTATGGGTGAGGCGGAAATCGTCACCGCCTGCGAAGTTACCGAGGCCCACTTTCTCAGCATCGACAATGTGCCTTCGGTTCCAAGGTGCAATAAGTGTAATGGTTATTCGCAGCAGAATCAGAATGGGAATTGGTTTGGATCTACTTTCGGGCAGCAATCTTCTGGCTTTCAGCAGACACAGCCTTGCTTTCAGCAGCAACAACCATGCTTTCAACAACAACAACCCTGCTTTCAACAACAACCATCTTGCTTTCAACAACAACAGAGAAATTGTGGTCGCAATTCACTCTGTTCCAAAGCAACGGCAAAACCCAGAAGTTGTCTCAAGTGTCAGGATCAGAATCAATCCAGAAGTTCGGTTGTTTATAGTCAAAAACAGCCAACGCAGCAGACAATTATTCCACAAATGCATCAATCCATTCAGCAAATGGCTCCAAGTGAACAGATACAATCACCAATGCAACATCAACCAGTGCAACAGGAGCCCATCGAGGAGACCAACTATTGCCTGACCGAAATGCTGGCCGAGGAGCTGAAGAAGCAGATGCTGGCGGCACAGGCGCAGATTGCCCAGGTGCAGCTCCAGCTGAATAGTGCCTGTGGGGCCACAAGAGTGCGGCAGATGCACGTGCTAACCCAAAATGCCAACGAGGCCCCACATTGGGCGCCAGAAACTCAGTTCTTAGGTTCCTTAGAAGATATACAGGGTGATGCTCCACTAGAAGAGGTAAGGGAAAACGGTGAAGAAGATGAAGGGTTTTCCATGCAGTTGGACCAGCAATCATTGCCCTCGCATTTTAACTGTTCAACCTTGGGATCCATTGAGTCGAATAAGATGTGGCCCGGAATATCGGCTCCTCAGCCATCCCAGCAGGCCGTGCAGCTTGGCATGTATCCCGTGCCAGTAAGGATGTCAAATCAAGGAACTTACATCCAGTCCGATCCCCAGACATTTCCTTGTCAGCAGCAACAACAGCAAATGATTCCTTGTCAGCAGCAACAGCAGCAAATGGTTACCTGTCAGCAGATTCAACAAATGCCCCCTTGTCAGCAGCAATATAGAGCACCTCCCTTTCCACCACAAAAACCACCTCCTTGTCAGCAGAAACAACAGCGATTATCCTGCCAACAACAACAGCAAACCATGAGATCTGGTCAACCGTCGCAATCTAATAAGTGTTCTCATGCCCCACAATTTTGTCCCAGTTGTTGTTGCCAGCGATATGCCCAAATGCGATTCATGATGCCGCGATGTTGGCCCCGCTAAAGGTTTTGGACACTCCAATATTCGTAGAGCAACTTAACTTGATCATTCAATTTTAATGATAAGATCAAGGTAAGATACCTTACGAGTGGAGATCTCCAAATGTGCATACATAATTGTGCAATTCTTCCGTTTAAAATTGAGACCATTCGATAAGTCTAAAACTTGACTGCAATAAAGTTTCGATTTTAAATTTACTACTTGAGTTTTTTGTCAACTTCTAGAGATTTTGACCTTTCTAAACATATTAAATTCAAAGTTTCTGAACTTTTAGGGAACAACTAGAGAAGCTGCACGCCCCATTTAGTTCAAATTGCACATTTTTATATTAAAGATATAGTTGGAAGGGAATACCTTTCAAATGTCTTTACTTTAATCAAAGAATGTGTAATTTAAATCAAATGTACAGCGGATTTCTGAGACACAGTTGTAAAAAGGATAAAACGATGGAAATGCTTGGTAAAGATATAGAAAAAGTGTCTGGAAAGGTTTCCCCTAGAACCTCATTAACAGGCAAATACAAAAACCAATGATACAAAATCAAGTACTTATCATGTGGATTTTAAAGGTGAAAAGGTGTGTAAAGGGAGCCCAATAAAAACGAGCTTGAATAAAAAGAGATCTATTAGTAACTCTTTAACAAGCCAAGGAAGTCAACGAAGCAAGGTAAGTTTCTGTTAGCCCAAGGCATTTAAGATTTAGATTTAAGAAAGACAATTAGCGTTCTCGTTTTGAGGAAGAAGAACTAATGTCTGCCACAAATTCAAATTCCTTTGCCGGATCAACAATGAGATTATATCCAACTAGGAGAATTCAGAAGTATACAAGGACCTCAGAAGCAAACAAAAAGAACACAACTTTTCCTAAGACTAAGCCAGAAGTGGAGAAGGATGAAAAAGCTCTTGTAAAGACCAAGCCGAAACGTAAAAAAATGTTAATTAAAAAGCTGCCTACAAGGTCAACAGCTGGAAATATTGAACAATCCCCTGACGATGATGGGATTTGGTAAGTTTATTTATCTCTATTAATCACCGTTTTATTAGAATTATTTAATTCCAATAGGTTCGAGTGCAATGTACCCTTTCGTGTAAATATTCCGTTTCCCATTAGTATGAAAAATCTATTTGGGTCGCAGACATTTTCGGGCAATAGCAATTTACAGATTTTCAAAGCTCTTGCCCCGACGGGAATAATACAGAAAGATACAAAAATGAAATACCCTTTCAATGTCTCAATGTGTCCTGCTCTTCCACCGGAAGATCTTGAATCTAATATGTACACCCCCAAGGCAACAAAGTGCGCCAAGAAAAAGGGATTGAGACGGGGAAGAAAGCATTGTCCTTGCGAAACGTCCACCCAAACTATTGAAGACGAATCCGATCCTGTTCTAAGCTGCCTGGAACAAATTAGAAAACAACTGGCCGCCAAATCTCCTGAGATCCAAGAGAAAAACATCTTTCGTTGCTTTGCTGAAAAGTCCACAAATGTTAGGAGTATTCAGAAGCAAACAAATGAACCGGACGTAGAAAAGGTAAAGGATTCCGCCTCAAAAGAGACTTTTCAGGACAAAACACCATCATCTACAATGAGCCAAAAAAGTTTAGAAACGACATCTTTAAATATGTTGCCCCTACCAAATCCAGAGGACACAAAAATAGAAAACTTGAACAATGTCCCCAAAACTCCGTCAAATGCGAACTCTAAGCGTTCATCAATCTGCATAGAATCTAAAAAAGAATCACAAGGGAAGAACGAAACAATTCCAAATTCAAATCGGGAAGATATAGAATTACCGAATCTCAAAGATGCTGACAAAGAAAAAGATTTACTGAATGCTACCAAACCAGTTTTGAAGTCAGCCATTTGTTTCTGTAGGCTTCCACAATGTCCTCCAAAATGTACAAGAATAATGATCCCCGGTTCAATGTGCCAGGGACATTTTATGGGAAAATATCATATGCCGAGATGGCAATATAGCAGGCCAACCCAACAGCAATATATCCAAAGGCAAGAGTTTACAAAACAAGCTGCATCTAAAATGGATGCCGTTGATATCAGAATAAAATCTGGAAATTCTATACAAGGAAATGAATCTTATATTTCTAGCAGAATGCAAAGTAACTGCGACTCTATAAGCGAATCCTCTACCAGCTCAAGAAGTAAAAGCTTATTTGAAGCATCTAATAGTACTACTTCAAGAAGCCAAAGCTCCTTTGAAGCATCTAATAGTACTATTTCAAAGAATCGTCGAATTAATCCCACTGACAGGAAGTATTGCCCAGAAGGATCGATTCGTTCATCAAAGTGCCAAGGATCTAAAGATTTGTTTCAAAAAAGACGTAGATATATTAGCAGCAATGAATCTATGTTATCGTCTAAAATATCTTCTTATAGGAGTTATGAAATCAAAGGTACGAAATGGGAAAAAATGGCTAAAGAAAGTGATGCTATTAATAGTAAAACGCACAGAAATCAAACTAGGAATAAACCGAACCAAAGGCACAATAGCCGTATAAGTTCAGGTGGGGAATCTGTTCCGGAAGACCCGACTAGTCAAGGATATAAAAACGGTCAAATATATGAGATAGAAGAACAACGAGATAACACTGAGATCAACAAAAGTGAAAGTAATATCAGTAAAGACTTCGCTGATCAGAGAAACTATCATCAGGAACGGCTAAGGAATAATAAAAAACCGAGGATTGATGAATATTTTCCATATCGTCAGAACAAAAACGATGGAACAAGCTTCCAAACTAATCGTGGAAATACTGACATTAAAAAAGTTTCAAGTAATATCACAAAAAACTCAGATCAGGTAAAAACATTTAAAAGTTGTTCGAGCAACAGAGAGTATAGTTGTTATTATGAAAAATGTGAGCACTCTGAGGAGATAACTGCTAAGACTTCAGAAAGCGGGTTCACAGATCAATTAAACCGTAATGGAATTGTGAAAGAATTGCCTCCTTATAGTGAAAAGGTTATACAACCAAAAAAGCTAAATCTAAGTCGTTATGAACACAGAGAATGGTTTTATAAGCAGCGCTCACAATCTGCTCCCGAATGCTGGATACTTCAAGGCTACCAAAGAAACCATACAAACAGATCTGAAAAATCATACCTATGTCAGTCGCCACAATGTCGAACATATCATGAAAACGTACTTGTACTACAGGATGAAACTTGCGAAAGCGAATCAGATGATTATGAACTGGTAAGGGATGACAAGGATACTTCAAATTCGAGGTGGTGTGAGTGTCAAACTCCGGATTATAGTATCAATGCCGACATTCTGAAGCAACTTAGAGAGCAAGAAAGACCCTGTAATCCCCATCAAGTTCAGGGAATTACCTCTATTCCTAGAGGTAACCAATGTCCAGATGACTGTGAAATTTTACAGCAAGAGCAAGGAAGGTAAATAATATAAATGAATAAGTGAATATAATATAGAACGCTTTATTCCTAGAGAAAATCCACCTTTGGTGCTGGTACCTTTTCGTATGAATAGAAGGAAAATTTTAAGCATTTCCCGACCGAAGAAATGGTAAAATATGGTATATTAATTATGTATAAAGTTATTTTACAATGTTTTGCTTTTCAGGAGAGACCTAGGAATGAAGTTTACTAAACTTAGACGCAACCAGTTTCATATGGCTCCTCAAAATGTGGTACCCAATAAAGAGTTCAAAAGGCCGAGCGAAATAAACTCAAATTCTTCTTCTAGCCAGTCTTCTTCTTCTAGGACGGATACAATCGGGAACAGGAACAATAATTTTCAGAATATAAAAAAATTAAGTTATCCAGGACCCCGTAAATGTCATCACAAAACTTGCCATATAGGCAGTTTGGTTTCCGCAACTCACTATTCACCTTCAGAATATCCATCTTACACAAGACTTACAGGACTGCAAAATGACTCAAATGCTTCCTGTAACTCTAAATCAATTAGGAGTACTTTCAATAGTCGTCAACGTGAAGACAAAAACACTAATGAACAATTAAGAAATAATGAATCCCAAATTTTATATATCCGAAATGGTTATAAATGTGCTCGGACCGACCAAGGTAATCTTCAAAGCTTAAAAAGGTTACATAACTCCGATATTTCTGCATCTTTTCATCACCCTGCAACCCAAACAAATCCCAACGGCTTAACTTGGACTGAATTAGGGGTTCCCTTGAATGCATCTAGTGTAAATAAATCTGTGACTCTAATGCAGCCACGAAAACTTCGAAGCTCTGATAGTGCGGGGATCAGAAACATTGAGAACACCGTCCTTATCGAGACAAGAACCCCATGTAACAGGGAAAATTTATTGCAAACCTGCGGACGACCTCCTTGTAACTTCTGTCCTCGGCAATACACTGGACTTCCTCCCAGTCTGCAGGCAGGATTTATGATATCAAAGCCCCCCGATCATACAATACAACCGCAAACCTCTATGAGTGCTCCACAAAACTTAGCACCTTTTGATGAAAATTACCTAATAGATCCTCGGGATCAGTGGAGGACTATTAAATCACCAGCTTCAGCGCCAGTTATGAAGGATGAATTTCAGCATCAGGGTTTAATGAATTCCTATCAGCCAACAAATAGTCTATGTCCTCATTTTCAGGAGCATCCATCTTTAGGCTGCCATCAGTTTAACAATCCTGGCTACTACACCCAAAAACTGAAAGATAACATTAATATGCTTCCGGAGGGATTCTACGATCACACCGTAAACAAATATAACATCACTAGAATGGATTCAAACTTTCAGCCGCCACCTTTGCTACCGGAATTTCTTCTTGCACAACAGCAACATTTTATCAGACACCCAGCTTTCCCACATGGCAATCAATTTCAACAGCACCTGGTAATGGGATCTGTTCAGCAACTCCATCGTCCCTTTATTCCAACGCAGAACCAATACCCAGCTGAGCTCCAAACTCATCCTACGATGTTCTGTCCACAGCAAAGTGTAAAATTAGATGACTATGATCAATCGGAATACCAAATTTAATTTATATATTGAAATTTCAAATTTCTAGATAATATTTCTTTTAAATTGAAGTATATTCTTAGCATGCAATAAAATCATAAATCATAAAAGCTATATGATTTGTTTTGTGAACTATTTATCACGCTATGTATTAAGGCCGTATAGAAACATCGAGAGCCTTATCAAGATATTCCTCAGGAAGTCCAATTTTAAACGAAGATATTTTACGTCACTGCTTAAACTTGAACTTCAACGCGGTTAGTTCGGCTCGAGAAATATTTAGTTTGCTCCTCAGGAGGTTTTTGACATCATTATCAGAAGCAGATAAGGTTTTCAAACCGAGTAAATAAGTCCTTAAATCCGGCTTATAAGTACTGCTACTCCAGATCGGTTTGCCTTATGAAAGCCATAGTATTGACTTTAATATGATGGCAACTGAGGCAGGTCCAATCAGAAGGTCAGAATCTTATTTAGTCCGGTCTGCAATTAGGCCAGCACTAAGCCCAAGGTCGGCACATTTAGGGTGAGCCATGTAGTCTCACAGCCTGCAAACAATTACGGGTTGTCGAGTGGTGATTTAACCATTTAAGAGGTATGTGTCATTACTGGCGACGAAACGATAAGCGCATTAGTGCAGTAGTTTGCAGTAAAACTTAAGAAAAGGGTAACAGTCTTTTTGCGATCAAAATTTTTCGTTGTGATAAAGATCACCGACAACTAGTCAATGTGTCAATAACACAGGTCGACAAAATCAAGACTTTTTCTTGGCCCAAGAACAAACGCTACAAAACCTAAAAGAATTTTAGCTGTAGATTACTACCTCATACTTGGAAACTTTCCATCACGTCGAAGTTTTTAGAAATCCGTGGTCAAAGTTCCAAATTTTCGATTTTTAGGCACTTTTTGCGGCTTAATAGTAAGAAAACCTTTCGTAGCCCAGAGCCACAATTTAGCGGAAGTGGTACCTTGAACCTTTAACTTCAAGAGTGTCCAATCACAAAGTTGGGCGACCTCTATTTCTTTAGCTACAATGGATTTTACAGAACTACTTTTTGTCACTTTTTTTCATCTATAGTAGCCTGATATTTTCCTTGTTGAACTGAGACCCGTACACATTCAATACATTAAAAATATCAGGCTACTATAGATGAAAAAAAGTGACAAAAAGTACTTCAGTAAAATCCATTGTAGCTAAAGAAGTAGAGGTCGCCCAACTTTGTGATTGGACAATCTTGAAGTTAAAGGTTCGAAGTACCTTTTCCGCTAAATTGTGGCTCTGGGCTACGAAAGGTTTTCTTACTATTAAGTCGCAAAAAGTGCCTAAAAATCGAAAATTTGGAACTTTGACCACGGATTTCTCAAAACTTCGACGTGATGGAAAGTTTTCAAGTATGAGGTAGTAATCTACAGCTAAAATCCTTTCAGGATTGGTAGCTTTTATTCTTGGGCTTTTTTTTTGTCGACCAGTGTAATCGGCTTTAATCAAAGTTGTTTACACCGGTAAAATTTGATCAGATGGGGGAGCCATAAAATACGCGTCCGACGACGACAGCGATTTTCACTATTACGATGAAAGTTGGGACTTCAAATAAGATAAGATAATGCACATAAGTCGCGAATAAATCGAATTTGTTAACAGTACGCCAAGAATTGTCAGAAAACAATGGCAACTCACGCAGAGAAGGAATTCTACCATTTGGTACGTAAACCCGAGGATCCCACTTTAGCAGCCAAGAAAATCTGTATACGTTTACACATAATCAGAGTGCATACTTTGAAATGCGGGTGTTGTCATAGTACAAATAGTCATAGTATAATAGTATAGGCATACACCTACACCTTTTACTTTACGAGTAATTATTATTTTAACTTCCTATTTCAGATCGTCAGCGTAGCTTTAAATGGCCTCGAAGCGCCACTTAAAACCAAACATGCCCGCTCAATTATTATCATGATCCACAAGGCCAAGGAGGCCAAAACATTCTGGATGATTATTTCTCGACAGCCCTTGATGCAGAGCAGATTTACCGCCTGGAAGTTTTCGCATCTCCTACACAAAGTCTTGCGAGAGGCCCATGAAAGTTCTATAAGGCACTCGCAGAGCCACAAGAAGATGATTCTGGAAGTGGGGAAAATGTGGGGCCTCTTGCAAGACGACATTGGATGCTGCATACAGGCGTACAGTAAGCTTCTAGCCACAAAATTAAATTTCCACGACAAAAATCAAATGTTCCCCGGAAGCCTCAACATTTCGTTCACCGAGCTCTTTATTGCAGTTGACAGGGATTTAAATTACTGGTAAGCTTGGCTTTAAATGTTTATATTTTCACAATAATAACTGAGTTTACGCTTCCAGCTTTCAACTATGTGTGGAAATTTTCGACTACTTGGAGGACATCATTGCGCTGCAGCTGACAATATTTTCTTCTATGGAAAAATATAGAATGTCGTCGATGACTCCGCAAGGACAATGTAGATTAGCACCAATAGTTTGTCTTATCCAGGACTCAAATGCATTGTACGATTTAAGCGTTCGATTAATGTTTAAACTACACGATGGAGTACCATACGATGTTGTTTCCGGACACAGAGACCGTTTTCATGGTTTGTTTTTGAAGTTGAAGAGTTTTTACAATAACGTACGACCGCTACAGTATTTTAAGGACTTAATAACAGTCCCGGAATTACCGGACTCAAGTCCCAACTTTAAATCCCAGAACGATTTCACCAGTTATGTTCCGCCGGTAGTCCATGTTCCGCAGGAGCCCGATCCAGTTGTTGAGGATCTTGTGGATACTAACAATCACGAAGCGGAAGCCTTTAGTCAAGCTCAACAGCAATTGAGTATGCTGGAAGGTATTATAAGTGAAAAAGAGGCTGGCATTGAGGAACTTTCATTTAAATTGGTTAATCTACAAAAAAACTTCCATGAACTCCAACAATGCTACAAGCACGATATTCAGGAGTTGCTGCAAAACAACACTGTCCTATCAAATGATCTGGTTTTAGCGAGAGAAATGCAAAACGGCTTGAACCCAATCCTTTTACGTAAGTTTAAATTCAACAATGTAAATAGCAAAATTAAAATACTTTCCTTTAGAAAAAGCAATGGAGGAAGAAGAAAGGCATAAGCTGTCCTCGGAAAAATTCAATAAACGGAAATCGCTATACACGAAAATTCGGGAAAATTTGAGAAAGGTATGTGTTATGATAATATTTATACCCGTTACTCGTAAAGTAAAAGGGTATATTGAAGTAAGCGTTTCCGACCCTATAAAGTATATATATTATCGATTAGGATCAGGTCCGTATGAACGCTGAGATCTTGGAAATTACAAAAGCTAGAAAACTGGGATATATATTACATTCTTGGGCTTCCTACGCAGCGCAAGTTTATTTCAGCCGAGGGCCCGCCCGCTCTAACGCCCACAATCGCATACTAACGATTTTAAAATGTGTCTGGCGCCCACACCTTTAAAGATTTCCGAGAAGTATAAATGCCAATTTGCTGTGTATATTTATACCTACCGAAGTGTAGAAGAAAATTTTTAAATCGAACCATTCATTAAAAAGTTATGCGCAGTCAAAAAAATGTTTTGTATCCATCTCCCTCGCACTCCCTTTAGCTGAGTGACGGGTATTAGATAGTCGGGACAGCCGACTATAGACTATAGAGACTATGGAGTTCTCTCTTGTTTTAGTTTCCTATTTGTATAGCCATTATTTTCAGCAAAGTAATTGCAACAAATCCACCGCACCCGCCCCCACGCCCATTTCCGCGCCCACTTCCGGCTTTTGTTCCCTACAGAACTTAGGAAACACATGTTTCCTAAATGCGGTGGTTTACGCGCTGCGCAGCATCCACATGGCCACAGAAGCCATCCATAGCGCTGTGCGAATTCGGAACGAGACCAGGGTAAGGGGCGTAATGGAGGAGCTCCATGAAGCGCTCATGGAAATGCGGAAGGGTGATGCTAGGGGGAGGGCGGCGAGTCTCCGGCCGACAGCACTGCTGCAGTCGATTCAGGCGGAATGGCCCACATTCGCCCAGGGAGAGCAGCACGACGCCCACGAGCTGCTGCTCCTGATTCTTGGGCTTTTGGAAACCAAGTGAGTTTGCAATAATTAAAATTATTGTACTTTTATTGAATACAATTTCTTAATGAACATTTTCTTATATAGCAGAACGATTCCGGAAACAAATTGCTTTGAAGGTATTGAGCGTCAAACAAAAAAATGCCTAACTTGCGGTAGCCTGACCCCAACTGAGCAGAAGTTCACGGGAATGTCGATGCCATGTGTCGATCCGGTAGCGCACATCAGGGTAAAATTATTAATTAAAATATTTTATACCCGTTACTCGTAGAGTAAAAGGGTATATTGTATTCGTGCAAAAAAATGTAACATCTAGAAGGAAGCGTTTCCGACCCCATAAAGTATATATATTCTTGATCAGGGTCACTAGCTGAGTCGATATAGTCATGTCCGTCTGTCCGACTGTCTGTCTGTCCGTATGAACGCTGAGATCTCGGAAACTACAAAAGCTAGAAGATTGAGATTTTCCACACACATTCTTGGGCTTCCTACGCAGCGCAAGTTTATTTCAGCCGAGCGCCACGTCCCCTCTAACGCCCACAATCGCCCACAAACGATTTTAAAATGTGTCTGGAGCCCACACCTTTAAAGATTTCCGATAAGTATAAATGCAATTTTGTTGTGTATATTTACAACTATCGAAATGTAGAAGACATTTTTCAAATCGGACCAACCAATACGCAATCAAAAAAATGTTATATATCCATCTCATTTGCACTCCCTTTAGCCGAGTGACGGGTATTAGACAGTCGGGACACGAACCCGACTATAGCGTTCTCTCTTGTCTTTTTTATTTATTTTGTCCTTTTTTCAGGATTCGATAGCAGCCCTCAAAAAAAACCGGCTAACATGCTGTTACTGCGGAGAGTTAACAGACTCTGAGCAGCAAGTAAGCTATCCAAAGTTGCCGGAAATTCTGGTCATCCAGATTAACCGTTTTTCGGAAACGATGGAGAAGGTGCAAGACTATGTCCCGTCGCATTTCATGCTGAATTGCTTTTGCACCAGTTGCAAGGAGTCGGGAACGGATGTAGATAAACGCCAGGAGCATCATTATAACCTTCGAGCGGTAGTGGTCCACAATGGAGAACTCATTTCCAGTGGCCATTACCTGGCATACACGGCGATACCGAACGTCGATTCTGGTTCATCGAATTGCTGCGGCATGGCACCAAATGGCTTAAATGGCAGCCTCTGGCTTGAAGCCAATGATAATATCGTTAAAACAATGATGGTGGACGACGTGAGAGAAGAGCTGAGCATCCCCCACTCCATGTCCACTCCATATATTTACATATATCAACGAAATGGCCCTTCCCCTCCTCCCCCCGCCACTGCAATAACCAAGCAAAACCCGAAAAAAGACATGTTTACCAGATGCAGGTATTGCGGCAAATTATATCATTGCCGAACAATATATTCTCATATCTTGCATATGCATGAGAGACCGACGACGGCAAAATTTATCTGCAATAAGTGCGGCAAAAGATATTATTTTAAAACTTCTTTAACGCAACACATGAGTGTTGCCCATAAAACACACTTCAAGACATATACTTGCCCTCACTGCAATAAATTATACAGAAATAAAGGAAGTTTAAATGCAAGTATAATGTCCATCATAATTATTTTATTAATTATAATTTTATATTATTATATTTCAGACTCATCTTTCAAGGAAATCTTGTGCTAATTATGACGGATACGATTTATAATTATAATACTCAAATTCTTCTTCTAGCCAATCGGAGGATACATATCCTTCAAATTCCTCTTCTTCTAGGACGGATACAATTGGAAAGAGGAACAATAACTTCAGAATATACAAAAATTAAGTTATCAGGATCCCGTTAATGTCATCACAAAACTTGCCATGTAGGCAGTTTAATTTTTTTAACTCGCCATATAAATGGGAAGCTATATGAATTGTTTGGTGAACTATTTATCATATACTATTATCGTACAGAAAATGTAATTCGTAAAACTGAGTTATGACATACCATATTTGGTCTCTTACATTTTTGTGTCGAATCTGTGTTTTTGCTAAAAGCGGTAATAATACGAAAAATTATTTCGCGCCCAAAATAGTGATGTGAATGTTCCAGTTAACATCGGATCAAAAACATCGATAGGATTAGAAAATCGGCCAGCTCTAATTAGTTTTATCGATAAACGAAAACAACATTTGTTTATATGACTAATTTTAACTTACACTTGTGAATTAACACGCACACGCAGCTCCGAATGAATATGAATGTAGCCAATACGAAACCACACAATGGGAAACATTGTTGATAAGATAAGATAACTCCCGTTCCCAATGTCTTCGCTGCTCTAATGCACATATATCGCGGAGCGAATGATTCGAATTTGTTCAACAGTACGCCAAGAATTGTCAGTAAACAATGGCAACTCACGCGGAGAAGGAATTCTACCATTTGGTACGTAAACCCGAGGATCCCACTTCAGCCGCCAAGAAAATCTGTATAAGTTTACACATACACAGAGTGCATACTTTGAAATGCGGGTGTTGTCATAGTATAAATAGGCGGATACACCCACAGGCACAGGCGCCTCCAAATTTGCATAGACATTCACTTTGAGCCAGAAGTCAGCCTTGAACCAGATTCTACAGAAGAGTCCAAATATCACTGACTTTGCAACATCATAGTAACTATACATGCTAATTCAAAGTTTCTCCTTTGCTTGCGAGTGGCGGTGACCCAGAAAATTAGAAACTGCAATGAATGCTGTGTGAACTACATCCACTTTTGTTAGCCTCTCTAACAGCAAACAAAGGCGCCTCAACTTTTGTGATTACCGTTATAAATTTGAGCAAGATAAGATTTCAGAAATTTTTATTTATTCTTTTAAACCATATTGCTCTTATACGGATCAGCAAGATAATTTTCGTATTTTTAATATAGTCTTTGTTTGAGCTTCAAAATGTTCGAGCTAAAATTTCAAACATTGTTTGATAGCAGAATCAAATTGCCGATCAGTGAATCACCCCTTTCGGCTGAAATTCCAATAAAAAAGTATAGTTATCGGCCGCCAAAACCGTCCATAACTTCTGAGTCAGTCATTTCGTTAAATTTCATTAAGTGAATAGAATTACATGTTTCTTTAGATAATTCTTACTAGACTTAAGAATTGGTGATAGTATTGAGTTGAATGAGAAAATAATCTCTTTTTTAACCTCCCATTTCAGAACGTCAGCGTCTCTAAAGCTTTAAATGGCCTCGAAGCGCCACTTAAAACCAAACATGCCCGCTCTATTATTATCATGATCCACAAGGCCAAGGAGGCCAAAACATTCTGGATGGTTATTTCTCGACAGCCCTTGATGCAGAGCAGATTTACCGCCTGGAAGTTTTCGCATCTGCTACACAAAGTCTTGCGAGAGGCCCATGAAAGTTCTATAAGGCACTCGCAGAGTCACAAGAAGATGATTCTGGAGGTGGGGAAAATGTGGGGTCTCCTGCAAGACGACATTGGATGCTGCATACAGGCGTACAGTAAGCTTCTGGCCACAAAATTAAATTTCCACGACAAAAATCGAATGTTCCCGGGAACACTGAATATTTCGTTCACCGAACTCTTTATTGCAGTCGACAGAGATTTAAATTACTGGTAAGCTAGGCTTTAAATATTCAAATTTCCACAAAAATAACTAAATTTACTATTCCAGCTTTCAACTATGTGTGGAAATTTTCGACTACTTGGAGGACATCATTGCGCTGCAGCTGACAATATTTTCTTCTATGGAAAAATATAGAATGTCGTCGATGACACCGCAAGGACAATGTAGATTAGCGCCAATAGTTTGTCTTATCCAGGATTCAAATGCGTTGTACGATTTAAGCGTTCGATTAATGTTTAAACTACACGATGGAGTACCATACGATGTTGTTTCCGGACACAGAGACCGTTTTCATGGTTTGTTTTTAAAGTTGAAGAGTTTTTACAACAACGTACGACCGCTTCAGTATTTTAAGGACTTGATAACAGTCCCGGAATTACCGGACTCAAGTCCCAACTTCAAATCCCAGAATGATTTCACCAGTTATGTTCCGCCAGTAGTTCATGTTCCGGTGGAGCCCGATCCAGTTGTTGAGGATCTTGTGGATACTAACAATCACGAATCGGAAGCCTTTAGTCAAGCCCAACAGCAGTTGAGTATGCTGGAGGGTATCATAAGTGAGAAGGAGGCTGGCATTGAGGAACTTTCATTTAAATTGGTTAATCTACAAAAAAACTTCGATGAACTCCAACAAAGCTACAGACACGACATTCAGGAGTTGCAACAAAACAACACTGTCCTATCAAACGATCTGGTTTTAGCGAGAGAAATGTGCGCTACCTTCCGGATGCAAAACGATGATCTTGAGATGCAGCTTAACCAGAACCCAATCCTTTTACGTGAGTTATAATTTTACAAAGTAAGTAGCAAATTTAAAATACTTTCTTTTTTAGAAAAAGCAATGGAGGAAGAAGAAAAGCATAAGCTGTCCTCGGAAAAATTCAACAAACTCAAATCGCTATACACGAAAATTCGGGATGAGCACATACAGTTATTGAGAGAGGTATGAGTTAAAAATAATATTTATTTTACTATTTTTATAGCCTTTATTTTCAGCAAAGTGATTGCAATAAATCCCTCAATAAAGAGAAACAAGTAAACTCACAGCTCTTGTTAGAAACAAAAGAACTTACCAACGAAATTTCCAAAATTAAAGGAAACGTTGAGGAAAAAGAAAAAGTTAACTTAACTCTGCAAAAACAAATAGAGGAGCACAAGGAGAAATTAATGCAGCTCGAAGAGATCAAAAACGAAATAAAGGAGAAATTCGACGATGTTGTTAAACAAAAGGAGATTCAAGAACTTGATATTAATTCCACCTCTGAAAACTTGAGGCTAAATTGTTTAAAAATCGAGGAACTTAATGTCACTCTTAATGAAACCAAGGAAAAACTATCCAACGCCGAGAGCCAAATAAATGCAAAGAGCATAGAAACAGAAAGTATTTCTAAAGCTTTCGAAGCGGAAAAGGCATTGCTTTTAACTAAGATTGAGCAGCAAAATACCGAAAATAAAAGCAATACTGATGCTCAAAACGCTCAGCTGCAGCAAACCATAAATGACTTGGAGCAGAAAGATAAAGATTTGAATGAAACAAAGCTTAAGTTGGCCACCGCCGAAAACGAAGTTAGTTTAAAGACCACTGAAATTGAAAACAATTTAAAATCCTATGAAGCGGAAAAGGCATTGCTTTTAACTAAAATCGAGAAACTGAATGTAGAGCATAAAAATATCAGCGATGTTCAAAATGCTCAGTTACAGCAATCTCAGGAACTTGTAAATCAATTAAAGCAGGAAAATATTTCAGTGGTTCAACGTAACGATGATTTGCAAGGCAAACTGGCGAATGTAGAGGACAAACTATCCCAAGCAACGCAACAAATTGATGCCGTGACAATTTCGTATAAAACCTGTAGTACCGATTTAAGCGAACTTCGAAAATTGGTAATCAAAACTGTGAAGGAAATCTGCAACTCAAAGTTAAGCGGTTCAGAGCAACAACCTTTGGATGCGGTTCCAAACATAGTTAGTGAAATGGAAACCCTTTTAAATAAATTTAATAGCCCATCCGCTGTAAACTATGTGGCTTCAACGGAAGGAATGCAGGATGTTATGTATTTGGGCTACGTGTTTATAAAGTTATACGATCAATGTGATGTTATCTACAAAACTACCACAGCTATTGAAACGGGTCAGGGTAAGTTGATTAAACCCACATCATAAAAATTAAAAGAAATAAATAAACGTTTATTATTTTACTTTTTAGAGATTTTTACGAAAACATCGCTCATTTGTACAGACGTCTGCAAATTGTTTGAATACTTGTTGACCAATGAAACGAGAGACCAGGAAAGGCCAAACATTACAGCTGATATACAAACAAAGCTGAAAGATATACTAAAGTTAATTGAGAAAATAAAGGCCTCCTTTGAGCAAAAGATAGATTTGGACAAGCTTCTCGAAATAGAGCTTCGCGAGATGGATGCAGCTATCGATGATGCAGCCTCAAAAATAACAGATTTACTTGCCAAGGCTCGGGAGAAGGACAACAAAACCAATCTGGAGGTAAATGGAAAGATTGTGGACGCATGCACCACCTTGATGGAATGTGTCAAGGCTTTAATCCAAAAATCACGTCTTCTACAACACGAAATCGTGGCATCCCAAAAAGGTAGTTACACAATAATTTACCCAAAGAAGTTTACAAACTGGTTTTCTTTATTTCAGGAAATGCAAGTGCCAATGAGTTTTACAGGCGAAACAGTCAGTGGTCGGATGGCTTGATATCCGCTTCAAAAATGGTGGCGAAGGCAGCAAATTATTTGGTGGAAGCAGCCAACAAAGCCATTGAAAGTGAGTCTGGTAAAAACTTTGAACTGATAGTGGCTGCCCAGGAAATTGCTGCCTGCACAACACAAATGGTTATAGCGAGCAAAGTCAAAGCGGAACGTAATAGTCAAAAACTATCGGACTTAACGAAGGCGTCGCGAAGTGTAACACAGGCGACGGGAACTCTTGTTGCCACCGTTAAGGATTGCAACTCCCAGTTAGAACAGCAAAGTGAAATAGAACTGGCACAGTTAACGCCATCACAAATTAAAACAATGGAAATGGAAATACATGTAAAAGTACTCGAAACCGAACAGGCTCTTCAAATGCAGCGACTAAAACTCTCGTCGTTTCGGAAAGAGCATTACAAAAATGCCGATTATTAAATATCATATTTATAGTCCTTACTAACTTTAGAAACAATATTTTTTTTATAAATGCACGTCATGACAAATAATACCTATATGTACACTGCGGTCATTTTATCTAAAAATGTTTCCGTAATATTATTTGGTTGATGATTCCATTTTGATCACTTTTGGATCTTCGGTTTTTATTAAACCAGTTTGTTTCGAAACGCCCATTTACCTAGTATTCATAAAATATGGGTTTACAAATTCTAAAGTGTTTATTTTGCTTACTAATCGGAAAATAAAATAGCATTTATTGCCAAAGAAAATAAAATGTAAAACTTGTTGTCAAAAGGTTTTTGTTTATTATCACGAACCGACTTATTGCATTTTATAAAACGGCATGTTCACGTTCATCAAAGACACTTTTAGCGTAGTTTATCTAAAAGAAACAAATAAGAAATATATGTGATAATCATTTCAAAATTTGTAAAAGTAAATAAAGTTATATGCTAAACTGAATTAACTGAAAAATTATAATGGCTTTGCAGAAAAAATTGTATTGGAAAAGAAAAAGCAAAAGTTTCAAAATGCGCTTAACGCTGAATTTGTGCGGAGTTCTCAGGCACATGGATATAAATACATTTTTAAGGTTAACTTACGCATCGTGACGCATTCTCAGCGCATTCCTCAGATTTACAACGTATCCTGGGCCTCGTAATTTTCGGAAGATTTGTTGATATCTCAATGTAATGACTTGTCGATGAGGCCCTACTGCTGGTAGATGGTGTCGTGCCCACATTCGTTACCACAGGATGACACGATAGTATCTCACTAACATGACACTCAAACGTAATAGTTGGATTGCCGTCGCTCAATGAAAATACTCGTACATATTCGGTGGAGACTAGCAAGCGCAATCTAGCCTCCTTATCTTTCCATAGATCCGCTTCGTAAGAAATTATCTTTTCCGAAAAGTTTTTATGATTGATTAGGTAAAGGTACTGTTGTCCTTTGCTTTGTTGAGTGGAATACAAGGGCAACAGTCCGCCAGGAGCACCTGTCACGCATCTAGGAAGTCTTTTCCTGCCTATATTATTTCTCTGCGTATCCCGGCTTTTTTCTCTGACAGCACTTGCAGTTTCCGAAGCCAGGTCCAGTACACCAATGATTGGTTTGGTTACTGTGCCCACCAAACCCTTTCCCAGCCCACTTAGGAAGCCCGGTACTCCATCCGCTTGGGCACCATCGTAGGTATGTCTCACTATACTCGTTACTCCGCCCAGCAATCCGAAGCCGAGACCTTTCAGACCCGCTGCAAGGTGACCGCCGGATGTATTGGACTGGAGCTCCAAGATTCGTTGCCTCGTCTCATTGTCGTGGTCATCCAGCACCACCTTTCCCAGGCTATCGGACAGCGTTTCTGTTAGCTTTGCCGTCGAATTCGATATGCCATGCGTGACATTTTTAACCAGACTTTTGACGGAGCCCTCGAAAATCAGTCCAGATACTCCTTCAGAAAGATCGTTGGCGAATCCGAGGGGATTTCCTAGGAAGTCGACACTGCCCAAAATAGCACCCGCATGCCATTTGACCTGGTTTATGTAGTGCTTTTTCATTTCCTTTAGGTACACGTCCATCGTCTCAAAGTGCAATTTGTCGGAATACCTGTCCAGCTCAATCTGGGCATCCTCGAATTTGATTAAAGTGAGCCCAAGTGCCTTCTTCGTTTCGTGCAATTCAACTGGCAACTTGGAAGAAGTGAAAGCTGAGAGTCGAACCTTTATCGAAAAGTATTATTATTATAAGATTTATTGGATACACTTTTTACAAATTTACCTGTGTTGCGCCAATACTTAAATCCTCAAAATAGAACCTCTTCATATCCTGCAGAAATGTCTTATCCTCCGAGTTTTCAAATTGGTACTGGACACTTAGGTTCTGCCGGTTGATTTTGCCGTATCCCAAAAATGAAGCCACTTTTAGTATCAGCTTCTCCTCCAGATTCGCAGTTGAGGGTTTCAAGTCCAGCGTTAAGTATTTAAAAATTATCGCATTTTTGTTGGGACAAGGTAACATTTTCAGTTTCAGCACGACTGCCTTTTGCTTTTCGTCTTCCTTAAGCTCTTGTTCATTCGAAGTTTGCGTATGCAACGCTATTGGACTCGCCGCATCCAACAACTGATTATCGATTTGTATATACTTGATATTCAAATCTAACGAATTCTCCATCCCACTTTGCGCTATATCACAATGAATGTGATCGAGGCTTATAAACATAATTTCCTCGCAAGGCTTTCGAGCTATGATTGAAATACCGATTCCTTTAATGAGCTCTATATTAATCTGAATAGAAATCGTTTGTTAGTTTAATATGTTAGATATTGGCATAGTTTTACTTACCAGATACTCATGAACGAATGATATTTTTCCCTTATCCGTAATTTGCCTATTATTCAGAGAAGCATGCATCCACATTAAATCGGGCGTTAGGAATACTGAATTTTGTTTAATTTTAATATCACATATTTCGATCGTGGAAATCGGTCCATCCATTCTCGTTGAAAGCTCCAATTGACCCGATCCAGGCCTTAGTTTCTGAGCCACAATATGCTGGCCAATCGGTATGTATTTCTTACTCGACTGCGACTTGTTTTCAGTTCGCCCGACAACTGCTTCATAGTTGGGCTTTAGACCACTCTCCCCAAATCGCGACTAAAATTATGAATATTTAAAATGAATATTTAGAAAGAATATTTAGCAAGAATATTTAGAAAGAATATTTAGAATGAATATTTAGAATGAATATTTAGAAAGAATATTTAGAATGAATATTTAAAAAGAATTCTTAGAAAGAATATTTAGAATGAATAATATAAAGAAAGAATGTTTAGAATGAATATTTAGAAAAAATATTTAGAATGAATATTTAGAAGAAACAAGCTTACTCACCTGAACACACATATTGGCATGACACATTAACCGGCCGTTTTCGAATCTCCAGGTCTGCGTGGTAAGCCTCTGCTTATTGGGCGTTCGGACCACCAAGTTGGTAAACTCCATGGGGTTCGGAGCCTTTTCCAAGTCCAGCACAAGTCGCACTGCATTCGCATCGTTTGTTTGTATGGGAGGAGTAGATCCTTCGTGCTCCAACTGACCATTCGAGTTCATGAGCCACAACTGGGAGCGATCACCCGAGTTCTTCTCCACTATCACAACTTTCTTACCACGTACGCCCAAAACCAAATGTCTGTGCGTGCTTTCCTCCTCATTCGATCGCTCAAAGGTGCCATGAAATGCAATGTAAATAAAGTTGGTGTACGTTAACGTTTTCTTTATATCTTTAGTGTTGTTGATCGGAAACTCTATCATATTTCCTCCGGGTGCCTCCATCAACAGAGTCTGCGCACCCAGGGGATCATCCAAGACATAGGACAGGGAGGATTGTGGTCTAACTGGCGTAATCCAAACGGGCTTGGATCGCAGCTGTGAGAAATTGATCACAACTTCCGAGCAATTATCAATTCGAATCGGCGGTGGTAGAGTTCGAGCGTCCGTAAATAAAAGTATAAAGGTAGCATCTTTTGAGATGATTTCCAATCGAAGGAAAAACATTTCGCCCCATTCATTTCGCACATTGATATACAAACTTTGCACATCATTGATGGGAATTCCCTTTGACCAACAGCAGCACTCTATCTCCGGAATTCGTACGCAAATAATCTGCTCCTGATCCCAGTTTGGCCAATGGAAAGCGAAGTTGCAGTCAATAGGTGCTGAAATAATTTTACGCGGATCGGGACGGTCCTGAAATAATAATTAAAGATTGCTGGTAACTTTATATTGACTTACATATTAGTATTCGAACTTACATAGTTGACAATATCGCAGAGTTGCATAAACTCCAGCTTATAGCCACTTCGATTGTGCAAATGGAATCTGGGTGACAAAGTTACGAAGGTCGTGCAAGCATATAATCCCCTTCCCCTTCTAACGCTAATACCAATTGCATAGCTTCCCCTTGTATTCTCCGCTCTTAATTCCCGGTGAGCCAGGTCCTTATGCGTGCTAAAGCTTTTGCACCACTGAAAGGTAAGTGATATAATATAAATAATTCATAGCTCCAGTTAAACATACCGCATTGTTAGAGCCAAAGGCATTGCCCAATCGCAACTCCAGGGCTGGTGAACCTTCCTGATCGGAAAACGAAAACATCAGAGGTGCCACTTGTCGCGCAGTTTCATGCTCCTCAAACTGTCCTGCCGCTGTGTTATTGGTTCCCTCTTGTTTATAAATCAGCGGCAGACCCGTTTTGTTGATTATCCAAACGGGAGCACTGATATATAGTTCCATTCCCTTCCCTTGGACCGATTGTATGGATACGCGCAGGTGCAGTTCCCGCTTTTTATTGTCAAACAACTTCAGTTTGGGCTCGATAACACCCTTATGGCTCACGGGAATCTTAAGTTGGCCAGAGAGTTGGAAGTTGTCCAGCGTGATGCTCAGGATGAGGGGCTGGCAAATGTTAACGTTGTAGATGTTTGTGCTCTCCGACGAGTTTATTCTTCCGGTGGCATGCTCATGGATCTTGAACATCAAATCGCAACAGAGCATATTGTTGATCTTTAACGGTGGCAACAGAGTGATCTTGTGCCCCGGTAAGTTTTGCTCCTTAAAGTGATAAATTTCCCTGCTTATGTTTACTAGTGTGTACAATATACTCTTGGTGTTGTCATAGCCAGCGAGGAGCTGTCGATTGTCCTCTTTGCCGCAGGCTTTCCACAAAATCTCGTCATTACTAAAACCCGTATCCTCATAAGCCTCGCTTTCACTTGTATTGTGTGCTACATGCAACGATGCATCGATGAACTTCAGCGGCAAAGATAATTCCTCGTTGGGTTTTATTACACTAATTGAGGTAAGCCCATCACTGTGGGTGCTTTTCAAGGACATTTTCAGAAATACGTTCCGATCCATTTTGTTTATCACTCCCAAGGAGGACTTTACTTTGATCAGCTTCTGGGCCGATCCAATCAGGGAAATATCGAATACTATTCGGCTTTTAGTCGAGAACTGCGAATCTAACGTAGTGGTTCGGAAAAACATTCCAACTTTGTCCACCGATATTGGTCCAATCAATGTCCAGCCATGGATTTGTACAAAGATCTGGTGCAAATTCAATTGGTGCGAGTGTACGTGTCTCAGTTTACTCTTCTGGCTAAAATCAAAGGTTTTCGTTTCGTTGGGCTGCACAGAATACCAATTCTTTATCAGCTCAAACTGCTGTAAGTCGGAACACGTTAGATCTCCAAGCGGAGCATAGATCGGCTTGAAGAGAAGAGGTGTTCCGCTGAGATTCTGCAGGGCGAACGGAATAAACGGGGAGCGTTGTCTAAAGTTCTTGGCTACATTGTCATTGAAGTCGTTCGTCCAGTTCTTCAGAACCATGTTGAAAAGTTCTATAAATGTGGAGGTAACATTTAGCTTGAGCATCTGCTTGCTGGAAATCTCAGTCTCGAATCGTTTTTTACTATCCAAGTGACCCTTGATGTACTTCCATTTTAGGTTAGACTCCCACGTCTCCGCCACCGGTTCCCATCCGCTAAGACGACGATTGTAGTAGTTCACGGAGGCTTCCGTTTCAATGCTACCCGAGCTGTAGTGTCGAATGTTGGTCGCCTTGGGTTCGGGATCCTGGGTTTTGAAAGTAAAGTTCAGCAGGAACTTGGAGAGGGAAACTTCCAGCAATGGCACATCGGCATCCATACAGTCGTCAATTATAAACACCGATATCAGACTGGCGTCCACCACAGCGGTTTTCATTTCCAGGGCGGGATTTCGATAGGTATTCTGCTTTTGCTGCGACAGCCAAAGTGCTGCATCGTTGATCCGCCAGTTATTCACTTGCATGGCATACAGACAGTCGGAAAGCTCAAAACCCATTGCTACGAGGGGAGCTACTTTCTCTAGATCTGAGTAAGCCTTTGAAATAACATTCTTTGATCGCGATGTTTGCGTGGGCAACAGTCGAGCCATTCGCGAAAATAATTTAACATCCACATAGGACAGCCGAATGTTTAAATGTTTTTGAATAAGAATATTCAAGCAATTACTCCGTAGCTCTATGTTCAAAGTAAACGGATCGATAATGGACAAAGCGCTCTCTTCTTCGGCGTCTAGGGTGCAGGAAAATATTTCCAAATGGTTAATGTCCAGGGATATAGGCACAATATTACTGTTCGGTTTGTAACAAACGACCGTTGTACTCTTCAAAATTATTGCATTCGAATCCAGTCGACTGCATTCCTCTGCGAAAATAATTTCAGAGTCTGTAATATTCACAACGTATTCAGTGGAAACGCTGTTGTCCATCTGAGGCTTTTGCGGAATCTGATTATTTACAACGGGTGCCGGTGAGTCCTCCTGCAAATATGATTTTAATTGGTCCAGAAAACTGAGCAGGGCAAACACTCTCATATTATTCAGCATTATTGTGTACTTGCAAAAATTAGCTTTTTTCCTGCAATGGATTTCAACCTGCACGGAATTCTCGACTCGCACCTCTTTTTTCGATGGTTCCAATATGTTTTTAAACACGTTTTCATTGCTTTTATCGGGTTCATTCCTTTCATCAACAATTAGAATATTGCTGGATATTAAATCAATGTCTTGTGCACCGTCGCTAAAAAGGTCAATATCCAGAGTGGACTTCAGGAAGTGGATGCAAGCCAAAGGTTCTATTACAGCACTTTGCGAAGTATTTAAAGCGAGGAGTAGTGACACGTCTTCTAGTAGAATTCTTATTGATATTAAAATAGATACAGTTTTAGAAACTTCACTTTTCGGCAACAGATTAATTGTCGATAGCCTTTCAATGGATGTACAACTGTTATTATGGTAATTCATGTAAATGTCATCCGTTTGCTCTCCAATATTGTTGTTCAGAAAACTTCGAATTAATTTGTATTGCTGAATATTGATCATACCATTCAATTTGGAGAACGTCCCTTGAACGCTGATGTCTGGACAGACACGATGAATATCCGCCGAAAGATTTCGCTCCAATTGCAGGTGAAGAAAACACGACTCATTAAAGAATGGTTGTCCCAATCTTAAGAAGTTCATATCAGCGATCACAATTCGATCCTTGTCCTGATCAACTTTGGCTTTCATTGAGCTCCTTTCGCCGGAAAATAAGTTTATATTGACCAGGTCTATTCGCATTACATCCAGGATTTCGCTTTTACTTGGCGTTGCACTCATTTTGCTTATTATATTCTCGTCACTGGCAAAATGGAAACTATTTCTCAAGGTAAATTGGCCAAGGTAAGCGATTATTACTTCGTTTCTGTTATAGGAAGACGGAAGTACAATTACTGGAGAATCCGCTTGGATCACGAGCTTCATTTTTGATGGACGCATATTCTGTTCGTTTCCATGACTCTGCTTCTTTAATTTTCTTATTACAGGCTGTTCAAATATAGAAATAAATTAAAATAAATTGAAAACAAGTAAAGATTTTTAAATATTACCGTTTGCAATTGCAGCAAATCTTTAACAAAAACATGCAATTCGGTGGAAAAACGTTTGGTGTGAATATAATGAACGGCAGACATGTTAATTCGTAGGGTTGAGTCGGTGTCCAAAGTGTTTAATGCTTCTAAATCGACCAGTTTTCTAAGAATATAATATAAGAATATATATAATATAAGAATATAATATGCTATGGAAAGAAAATAACAGAAAACTTACTTTTTATAAACAAAATTTAAAGCTTCTGAACCACTTGTAAGAAACTTTTGCTTATAAATGTTTCCATATTTTGTTAGATCATAAACAGACACGGATCCTAAGCAGCCTTCAACGATTTTGGAAAAGGGGTCCTGAAGAATCATGAAAACAGCATTTGACACATTTACTCTAGATAAGAGAGACTCATTTCGAATTAAAGTAAAGTTGAAGCTTCTTATTGACACTTTCAGTTTACTACAAAACTCGTCAATATCTGAAATAAATAATATTAGAAATAATCAGGATAATTTACTAATGGTTACTTACGTTTTTCAACAAGTTTCTTCTCTTCTGTGTACTTTTCATTGAAGTTGTCTACAGAAACAAGGCCGAAAAAGTCGAATATTGTATACCAGCGTTCCACGCATATAGCCAAATTCAAGCAATTAAATTGAATTGAACTGGACTGCTCCAGTTTACCCTTTTGAGCAGATCGTCCTGTATGTGACTTGTAAATAACTAATGTTTGACTCTCCTTTTTTCTGCCCAATTCACTTTTCTTGCAAGATGTAAACTTTTTGTCTCCGCTAAACACTTTGACCTGCATGTAGTTGTAGAAGCAGGAAGGAACGGAATTAGATCTACTTTTTAAGGAATTACAAAAGCTTGGTAAATCGGGACACGAAGATGATGTCATTTCGTTTTTTTTAATGTTCTTTTCCAGATCAATTGAAGTCACCATATTTCTGAACGGTGATGCAAGATCCGATTTCAAGTCCTCCATTAACACAGACTTTAACACCACCTCCACATCTTTGTCAAATCCTTTGGCAATATGCTTTACATTAAAGTCTTTGAATGTTAAATTAATCAAATCGTTGTGGTATTCATTCTGAAGGTTAATTTGAAATACAGGCACTGAGAACTGAATGATCGTGCTAATAATGGGTTCATCATCAATACTCAAAGTTGGTTCACTAACTCCGTTTTGATCAAGATCTTCAGAGTCACTCAAAAGTCCATTTGAGAAATTAGTCGCATACCGAATGCACTCCAAAAGTAGCTCATATTGTTTTCGGTTTAGGGATACTTTCAGGGCTTCAACCATACTTCCTATTACCTGTATTTTTTAATAAAGATTTAGAGTAGTCAAGAAATTAAAAAAATGTGTACAAATAAAACTACTTACGGACAAACTATTAAGTTTCTTTTCTTCACCATTATCTTCACCATATCCCGCATAAAGTTGTAAAGTAATTGCTGTGTCATGCAAAATTGGAATTGCATCCTTATTTTTAGCAGGATGAACGTTGAAACTATAGTCGCGTTCATCAATGTTCAATGAGTAAACGTAAGTGTTTTTGATTTCAATTGTATACGATTCATTATACTCATCCGAATCGCATTTAACTGCATTTGAGCAACTGATTTTTCCCAAATTTGCAATTAATACATTTGTACTCGCATTGGAAATCGGCAGAATAATTATTGGACTACTAATTATAATATCTAACCTGAAAATATAAATATGTTAATTCTTAAATTCGTATATTAAAAAGTGTAATTAAGTTTACCAATTGTCCTGCTGATTTCGCTGGGGGTAAACTGGTCCGATTTGCTCGACAGCCCTAACCTGTTGCACAAACTCCTTCGCCATATCTGTAGCTTTATTACCAATGGAGGTAGCAAATTCTCTGCAAACATTTAAAAATCCTTTTGAGATGCATTACTAGGAAAAGACTTTAAACTTACCGCAGGCTCCGCTTGAAATACGTAATGCAAGCGTTCACATCCCGTAAAAATCTGGGACAGTGAGTATATGAAGCCGAGGCCATTCGCATTTGGAAAGTGCAGGTAGTTTTATCACTCCAATGACTTTGAAAACTAATTGCATCACTTTCGTCGCTTTTTTCTTCATTGTAATTATTCGAGTATATTTCATTGGAAAGCTGACTGAGAACCGTTTGTTTATTTGTGTCGGAGGCTCTCAAAATTTGATCACGACCAACAGAAAGTATCCTCGGATGGCAGAAGGCTTCTGATGTTATGTCGATAACTTGTATTCCGCCAAGAGATCCGAAAATCGAGAGATCCGATTGAAAAGAGGCATTGATTTTCGCTTCCGTCAACGTAACAGTTCCAACTTTTCGACCAACATTAAATTTGTCTCTCTTGATGGTGTACAAAAGTAAGATATTTAATCGGAAAAAGTCAAAGAATATTTCATTATGATTTTTACTATCGACTTGGTCATCCAATTCTATGGGCACTTCAGTCGATTCTTTGGTTGGTAATTGGCTTTCATTTTGAAATATATTTTGCGCCAAAAGAGTCCGTTTTGCGAAGTTGAGAATTTCAAGAATAGTATCCTGATTAGCTGATTAAAAATGTTGAAAAATAATCTATCTGATGTTGATGAAAACCAAAAATATAAATACCAATTATGTCCAAATTGTTAAACGTGATGTTAGTAGTGTGATGTTGCATTGAATTGCTTTCATTGGGTTGAACAATTTTAATGTCCACCGATATAAGCGCCGTTGAGTCCTCATCCTCGCAGAATTCAGTTGATCTATCTCCTAAAAATGCATTATCATAAAAGATTAAAAATATCTAGTTAAATGTTGGCTAAATATTATGGTAAGGCCAATTATTGATTAGCAAATTCAAATTGTTAATATGCACTTAGCTCGCATTATAAATAAAAAACCAGCATCCTCTTCTTATATTGTACATACCCATCTTAATATTTTGTACTGCTTTTGTAATCATGTGCGGACTAGTAGCCCTATCAAAAAAATTTGGCGATCCAGGCGAAGTTGGCGAAACAATTGCACTATGTTTTAGGCTGCCGGATAAACTATCCATTCTATAAAATGCATAAATATTTTTGAAAACAGGTTTGATTATTTTAAATTTGGTATGAAAATATTCAATGCACAGACAAATATTCAAAATATTCAATGCAGAAAACATTATTTAAATAGTATGTATTTTTAAAAAAATATAAAAAGTAGTACACTTCTTTCTTTAGTCTTATTGAGCACAGCTTATAAAAAGCATTCTAAAAAGCGTTTGCTTTGGTTTTTAAGGATGTACATACCCGACATGTCGATGACTCGCCACTAATAATTCAAAGTCAGGACCAAAAGACTGAATGGCATCTACTAAGAGCAAACTATGAACCGACATGGAAATATTCATCTCCTTCGATTCTTTTGTTAGGCCCGCTCGTGCTCCGATAATTTGTAGCTCAGCAATACTTCTGTCTGTCGATTGCATTTCTATCACCAGGTGGTCCATTACAAACTCAATGACGACTCGACTTCTGTCGTCCTCTGCCAAATTTTTGATCCTCTCACTCGCGTAAATGGTGTTGCTTCCTCTGTAAATGTTTTCCATTTCCTTTGAGGCTTTTATGATGGGTTTCATAATGTTGCAACAGTTATTTATGAGCTCTTCATTCCCATGGATTAATATTGCTGGACAGGTGCCAACGAGCACAAATGAAGGATATTCCGGATCAACAGTGAATATATTTCTCTGTTCCAGAGTAAGGCTTATGTTAAACTTATCAATTAGGTGAAAGTTTGACGATGTTTTCAAGCAAGCTTGCCATCTTTCCTCGTACTTGCAAACCAGAACTTGAAGGTTTGTGAAATTGATCAGATATTTATCGTAAATCTTATTGTGCAGAACGTACTCCAATTGAACGTTTTTGTTCAGAAAGCTTTCCGTTTTGGGATTTTCAAGAAGAGTCGGAGATTCAGAACCACTTTTTTCTGATGCGGGTGGTGTCGAGCATGGAGTCAAATAGGTTTCATCATCATCACTTGTATTTTCCGTTACAGCCGATTCTATCACAGGTATGACTCTCTTAACCTCCATTTTTCTCATTTCCAGCTTTCCGAAGTCCAGCAAGACCATTTGCGAATTACTAACTTTGTAATTTTCCAAGAAAATTATACGTGGTGCAAATATTTCGATTTCAAACATCCAAATCTTGCGGTTCACCTAAAACAGGAAAGTCATTAGGATAGTAAACAGGAATATTTAGAAAGATTTACTCACCTCATTGCCACTGAACATTTGATTCCAGTTTTTCATAAAGTCCGTTTTCTTCTCGACTCTATTGCGCGTTGAGTATTTATTGGTGTTTGAATCAGCTAAAAAATCTAAAAGCCACTGAATTGCATCCTCATTATATATAAGATCCAAACCTTTTGATTTGATATTGAGCTGAAATCGTAATTGATTACAATTTTCGTATTGTAATTGGAATAGGGTATCTTCCTGTAGCGCATTCTTAACTACTTGGTTTGGTGTAGCTGTATTCCCTGTTTGTGGCTTGATTAAATAGTTGTGCATTGTCTCACTACTGGTTTTATCTATTAAATAAACTTCTTGCAAAGATATGCCCACAGTATAAGAAGTTAACTGTGGGCTCAACTGGAGGGAGGCAGAGAAGTTATTTAATTGCATTTCCATTGATTTACTTCGGCCATCACTTAGTTTTTCTTCGGTCTGAAGGATTACTGAACCTTTGAGTAGCTTGATTGAAAAGTGCCCAAAAACAGCATCGCTTTTTAGATCCGAAGAGTTCTGAAGTGAGTTTTCCAAGGCAACTAGAATATCGTCTTCCAAATGTTTCAGCGATTCATCCTGTTCGTTATTAGGCGTAGTGGGGCTGTTGGCATACCAGCCCATCCAGTTGGGAAACCAGTGAAAAAGCATATTCTTTCCTTGCTCGTTCTGTGACTCAAAGGAGAAACCTTTTGTGAACACTTTTTCGAAACATATTCTTCTCATTATGGTTAAATCCGAGATGTCTCGGTCGCTTTCAATGTAAGTTTTGAACTCTTTATCTGCGTTGGACAGATTTTCGTTTGGATTCAAAATAATCGTTTTATAGAGTAGCATATAGCGAAGATTGTCCTTGAGAATTTGCCATTTTTCTTCATTCTTTTTAAAGTCAAAACCATGACAAACGGTAGCATATTTCCACCACGAACTTGGATTGCTTTCCACGCTACAATTTGGCCGTTTTAACCTGTATTGCCGAACTTCCTTCACTTGTCGGATTTCCGAGAGCTTATCTAACATCTGTAGCCTCTGGACCTGGAGAATAAACATAAATATGTAAAAGCATTATAATAAATATATGGAATGATAGGAAAGTTTTGATGCTTATCTAATTGGGGTACGTTAATTTTAAGGCTTGGTTACATAGGAAGTAATCAGTTTGGGCTGTACAAAGTTTTATTACATAGTAAATAAATAATTTCTCTGTAAAGTCAAAGTTCATTCGAATCATTCAATTTTTGTTTAATCATGCCATGAAATTTCTGATTTGTTTAATTCAATTCTATGTGAAATAAATTGAGTGTTTTTCTAATTCATTCCGAATTGAATGAATTAATAAATAATTTTGATAAATTTTTTGAATTTGCCAGATTTTTTTGAGCTTTCTTTTGAGAACAAAAAGTTAACTGCATAGTAAATAAAATTCTGGCAGATTTAATTACAAAATTATGGCCCTTTCTTCTTCAAAAGAAATTTTCGTTTGAATTATTTCGGAATTCATGCCATTCATTCATTCAATTCTATTAAACTCATAATTCAAATTCATTCAATTCTATTAAACTCAAAATTCTAATTAATTCATTCATTCATGCAGGGCTCTAGTTCAAAAGTATTAAAAGTATGAACTTTGGACCTCGCAAAATAAATACTTCTCTTTAAAAAGTCGACTCCACAACTCACCTTGGATATGTCTATGACCACCTCGGGAACCAGGAGATCACAGGAGACTCTGGGCTTGTCTTTGGTACGTATCACCTGTAGGCACTTGTCGCGCTTCCACTTGGCCGTTGCGCAAATGGGCTTGATAATGAAGTTGTGGGGCCTCAGCTCGCAGGTCGAGTGAAGCTTCTCGAGGATCTCCTGGTTGGAGTACGACTGACATTTGATGTCCTCGTGCAGCAGATCCCAGTAGACGGAGAGCTCTTTGAGCTCCACCAGCTTGTAGTTCATTTCGTTGTTGGTCACCTTGTACGACCCGTTGGTCCAATCACAGTCGCAGCTCTGGGCGGTCAGGGAACCGATCTTGATGCCCGTGCATATCCGGCTCTTCCCGGTGTCCACGATGTCCTCGAATCGAAAGTGCACATCGGATATCTTGAGTTCGATGTTGTCGATGATGTTGGTGGCCATGTTAGTGCCGTACTTGAGCCAATTGTTGTAGGACGAGAAGTAGTAGGACTCCATTTGCTTGCCCTTTTCGGACCGCCATCCTGCCTCGGCGGCGTCCAGCACCGCCAGCTTGTACTCCAGATCCTGGACCTTCTCCTTCTCGTAGTCCCAGCTGTCCAGGTTCTTGGGGCAAATGATGCAGAACAGCCCCTCGATGGAGATGCACCAGGGCGAAGTCCTAAACTGGCGGACCGGAACCTGGAGTTTGATTTTGCGTATGCTGCCGGCGGTGACTTCGACCGGCAGATTGAACGAGCGGAGGGCATCTTTGCGAATGGGTATGTTCTCGAGCTCCACCTCGCCTGCGGGAAAAGATATCGTACTGCATATTCGATGCGGAATAAAGATAAACAATTATATCACATTACCCGACAGCAGGGCCACCGACAACTGGGCGGAATTCAAGTTCTCCAGATACTTTCCAAGATACGTATTCAACACCCACGTTATGAGGTCTCGTAACATGCTTGTTTATTTACCACAAACGCCTAATCCTATTAAATATTTGTTTTTAACTTCTTTCCTCGGAACCAAAACTATAAACATATGATTGGGGCCTATCTACACCGCATAAATATTGCCGAGTCATGGAACGCGGAATGGGAACAGGTTGCGGAAATGGATAAGGTATGAGTAAACAGGTGTTTTAAATATTTAACAAAATATTTATTAAAATACACAACAATTTTCATCAAATTGGGAGTTTTTATTTTACAATTTTCTTAATTTTTCCTGTTTTCTGAAAAAGAAGTATTTTATCTGTCCTGTCCAATTTTATCGGTCCAAGTACCATCACTATTGAAAGTCAAAAACTTCAATTATTTTGTTTTCCCGAGACATTCGTATTTTTTATTGAAATGGCCGATCCCAACGTACCCAGAGGACCTGCAAGCTTGCAGGTATTTCAATTGGATACATATCTATTTAAAAATCATTAATATAACTCTTTTCTATAGAATGTCCTTAAATACGCGGTGAAACACCACGATCCGGAGGTTGAAGTTCCAAAATTGGACGAAACTACAGATGCTGAGGTTTGTTAACATTTTGAGCTTTAATTATAATTATAATTAAGTTCATCGCTGCTACTAAAATTTTATGGGAGTATAGTAACTTGGCAAAAAACTATAATCATGACCTAAGCAGTGAATCAGTCGAATCATCTGGAACTTATTTGTCCATGTGCTTCTCTCAGGTGGGATTTTATTATTTGAGGGTATTTCTTTCTGATTAACCAAAGTATTTGAAAAAAGTGTTTTGTTTTTTATTATTTATTATTATTTTATTTTTTTTTTAGCATTTATTAAAGCTGCCATCTCTTTGTTGACATTTTAATCATATAAAAAAAAATTTAATTCATGTAAACCATATTCTAATTATTAATAAACCAAGTTAGTTAGTTCTAGTTAATAATAAACTCTAATATAAGTAGGGACCTACATATTTTCATTATTCTTAATATTGTTTTTGTGACTAGTGCATTAATTTATAAGGAAATCCTTGTAGCACCAGGAAATAAAAAAGAAAACAATAGATAAAATAAACCAATATATTTTTCAACTCATCCAACATTCTTATGTTTTTCCAGAGAACTCAATTTTTGGCCGATGCATTGAATGCCATGCAAGTGGATACTTCGGCGGCGCTGAAAGCAGCCCTAGTCATTTTGAACAGTGAAGAGGCCAGCACAGATGACCAGATAGAAAGCTTTGATGTCATAAGGAGCCACATCGACGATATCGACAATGCCATTTCCCTGGTGAAGCTGGGCGGAACGACAACACTACTTCGCTATATAACGAGTGATGCGGATAGCGAAGTTCGAGCTTTGGCACTCAATACGGTCGCCGAGGTGGGACAAAATAATGTATTTTGTCAAAACGCCCTGGTAGAAGATAAAATCCTACCCGTTCTGATAAAAAACTTGAGTGATTCCGATCAAAACATAGTACGGTGTTCCTTGTATGCAATATCCTCGCTCGTCCGGAACTTCCTGCCTGGATATAATGAATTTAAGAGAATAAAGGGTATCAGGGCTTTGATACCCTGTCTGAAATCAACAAATTTAAGCGTCTACGTAAAGGCTGCTTTCCTTATTGCATCCTTAACGTCAGTCGATCAGGCTATCAGAGGTATTTGTGAATTATTTTTATTATCATCTAATCACATCTAATCTTAATCGTTGATTTTACCTTGCAGATGATTTTGTCAAGGAGGAAGTGTTTCCTATTCTAGTGGATAACCTAGCCACCGTTGACGACTTTGATATCAAACAAGAGGCTACTCTTTTCGCACTATCGTCACTTTCACTGAAATCAGACTTGAAACTTTCTACGGACAAACGCGAGGAAATCCTGTCAACGCTCCAGCAAATGATTTCCAAAAACAAACAGTCGGAAAATTGCGAAGTAAGGTTTTAATTTATCTAACGCTATATATCATATTTCATACCTACTTTATTTACAGGACATGGTTAACCATGCAAGAACTATTGTGGACAACTTAAATGCACATTAAGGGTTAAAACAAATAATTTTGTTCACATTAATTGTAAGCTAAATAAAAAATTGTTTTCAGTATATATCTAATTTACAAAACTTTTAGGGAAACACATTGCTGTGTTTTTAATTTTGTAACAATTTATTAATTTCAATTTGTCAGTTATGTTGGCAATGTGTCAAAATCTTCTCCGACTGAAACGATCGGAACGTGTTCCAAATTAACTTCAATCGGATTGTCGCAGAGCCTATTCCGTTTCGCAAATATATTCCAATCCATGACCTGAACGGCATGCAGACTTTCAGCCTCGTTGTGATGCCGCAACACCATGGATTCCTAGATGAAATAATAACAATAAATAATCTCAATGAAAATATATTCTGTTGGTAAACAAACCTTAATTTTCTCCCACTTATCATCGACGTCTTGCAACCAGCTGAGTAGCAATCGTCCATTAAATCGGCAGCGAGCGCTCTTCTCCTTTTCGTCCTGCTCTGGTGTGATCAAGTTGTAAACCTCGTCGTCCTTTAGGTATGTGCAAACGGAATAGGGAGCCGGCTGGCCAGATATGCTCCTGGCAGCCTTCGAGTGAACTCGTATTATCTCCTGCTCAACGTTCATGCATAGCTTCTCCCGCTCCACGGTGTGCGCTTGGATCAAGTTGCGTCTGGCCTTCTCCTGGTCCTGATAGATCCTTTCCATGGCCTGCGGCACAGTGTGAGGAATATCTGGCGTTGAAGTTTCCGCATTGCGACTTAATAAATACGATTTCTTCGTCAGCAGATAGTCGTTGTAGCCCTGCGGAGGTCTGGGCTTCACCGGATACAGGCTCTTCCACTTCTTTTCGATCTGACGCCGGATGCTCAAGAACATCTGAAAGCCATTGGTGAACGGATGGTCGTGGGGGTGGGATTCTTCGGAATTCACTCCCGAATCGGCGGCATTTGAATTCTTCGAACTGTCGTCGGTGTTCTTCGGCCGGATCTTTCGCTTCCGCGGATGGAGATCCACGTTGGAGGGATTTATCTCCTTCGAAGACGAAGTCGACGACGTCGAAGGGCTGGGAACATTGGCGATTGTCTCCTGGTCAAACTGATGGCCATGCGGTAGCGGACTAGAAGTCATGTTGCCATAGGGTAGCTTCACATCCGCTGGATCGTTGGCATGATTGGATGAGGCCGGCGATGGGGAACTGCTCTGCATTTGCGGGGAGGAGTTATTGGAACTGCGCTCCAGACTGGTGACTCCAGTGCGATGAGAGCTCCGCAGAACCCTCAGATTCTTCTCGTCATTGAAGAGCTTCACGTTCTTGTCGTCCAGGTTGGCGGAGCAAATGCTGTTGCTCTTCTGGGGACTCTCGTGTGGACTATTCGATTGATTGGTTATAACCGTGTCGATGGAATCGCTGTTGGAGCTAACCACATAGGGCAGGGCCGCATTGCGGGAGGCCGTCACCTTGCCGGTCCTCAGCACATTGCCCTCGGTGTCGATGGAGCAGTTCTGTTGCGGGATCACAATCTTCAGTGGCGGCACCTTGAGTCCTCCGTTGTACAGGCTGTCGTTGCTCTTGTAATCATCGCTGCACTCGGTTTCGTTCTCGATATCCACATTTTTGCTTATCTCCGCCTGCTCCTTTTCGGCACTCGAGGCGCTACTTTTGTTTCCCGAAGGGGATCCCTTCGTCGTCGCTAGCTTGGAGCCTTTTTCGACCCTGGAGGCGAGTTTCAAGGAGGCCCCTTTCAAGTCCTTGCCATGCTCCGAGTCCTTGCGCTTCTTTTTCTTCACGTCCTCGCCAGATTCCTCGTAATCCTCCTCTATGTCTGAGTAACAACGCTTGGCCGCCGAGGTTCCCTGATGATTCGAGTCGCTGTTTTTACCATCGTTGCTGCTTTCCTCCGCTGAAGACTTGTCTTTGGCGTCCAGGACCTCTGGCTTCTCGTTCAGGCAGCTCTCGTCAGTCTCTGCGTCTCCTTTCTTGCATTCATTCTTCTTTAAGTTGGGGCGGGATGAGTCTGCAAGGACGAGAATCTTATACAATACATTTGATGGCTGTGTGATTTAGTTTGGAGCAATATAAAGTTAATAAAAACGGGATCATTTTTAAATTTTCTAATAGAAATAGCACATTTTTACCTATTTTATATTTATCTACTTTTAGTTATTGTACTAAAAATTTAAATATTACATTTTGAAGATTCGAAACCAGTTTTTCGGCTACCTTACTTTATTCCTGTTTTACGTGCGTAGAGAATCAGATACATTTATGTACATATGTAGAAGGTGTAGTACCATTTTTATATGTATGTATGTAGCTGAATTCCCACGGCATGAATTGCAATTTTGGAAGCAAACTTAAAAAGTCCATGCCAATGCGGGGCATTCTAACTAATCCTTATTTTATGGACTTAAAACACATGCGAAAAACAAAGCGTTTCTCTTTACTTTTCGTATATTTACCTGTCGATGCTGAAGTCATTTGAATAAGGAGAGCCATTTGTTGCCTTTCAGACATGGGCGTGTTTGAGTTCGATCTAGGTTGGGTAGCTCCTGTATTAAATCCTGTCCCCTTCGGTCTTGGGGGTGGCATACTCTTTTGTTCGGTTTGTAAAAATTAAAATATAGAACAAAAACAGAGACTTGTAAAAGTCTTACAAAATTTAATACAAAAAGAATAGTAGGACCGTCTCTTGAATGCAAAATTATGCCGGCTTGCGAATATAATAAGTAATGTCTTTTAAAATGTTATAAATTTAAAACAATTAAATTAAAAAATATACTTATGTATTTTAAATTTCATTTTTTTTACTTAGTGAATTTAATTAATACCTCCACTTCCGTTGCCGTTTTTAAACATTATATTAATGTCTATGTTTGTTCTAAGGATCATGATTGATATATTTTAAAACTATTTTTTATGGTTAGTATTTCTTGCTTCTTTACATTAATTACTTAAGTTTTTTAATTAGTTCTGTATTTTATAATATATTTATTTTGTTGTTTATATAGTAGGGTGGTCGATTCCACTTTGTTCCACCTCTTGGTGTGACCACTGGGTAATCTGCTATAAATACCAAACCGTAAAAAATCATCTCAACGCCCCGGCTACGGTCACTCTCGGTTTTATTTTAGAAGTGTTGCAGTGTAAGTTATTTTTATAAAAAATCGTTGTTAAATTCGGATTTTTAAGGAGTTTGTACAGTTATACAGCTGGTAACAGACAAATAGTTTTAAGGGCTCTGCAAGATAATTTGCATGGCAATTGCAACTGGATTTTGTAAGCAAAATTCTGTTCACGCACACAGAAACATATGTACTTGTGCGTATGTGTGTATGTTGCAAGTAAATATAACCACGGCTGCCACTTGAAGAAAAGTTTGTGCTGGAAAATATGATCCATTTAACATAAATAATTGAGTCCGATTGGAAAAGTACCCTATCTGCGTCTCGTGTGGCCAAAACAAACACAAATTAGGGGGCCTTTTGCCGCCCACTTCTCCCTTCTTATGACGAATTTGGAATCGAATGTCTAGTGCACCGAAACTTTATGTTTATGTATTAATGGATTTAATGTACATAAAGTGACTCACTTTTTTAATACGCTGGAATAGAGTGAGCTAGTCGAGGGTGTTGTAACCCCATTTGTAATATTATTGCCCACTGCTTGGAGCTTTTCCGGCTGAAAAAGGCAGAAACTTTGTTGATCTTGATAAAGAATCGAGTGATCCCGTCATATTCGACCCACAATCTCTTTTTACGCAATCTTAATTTCCAATTCGAAAGGCGTGTGACGAAAGACAAAGATAATGGAATAATGCCATATAATAGCAGTATTTAGTTGTAGACTATTTTTGTGATAATATTTGCAACAAGTCTATTAGGGTATTAATAGCTTCGGTCTGTAAAGACGAAACTCCTTGGTGTTGATGTAAGCAGCTATTTTTCGCTCTTTGTTTTTTGTTTATTGCATGACGCCAAGTGTAATTAACTTTCGCCGCAATCATAACAATAATAAACGATTTACTAAAGCATCGATACTTTTTACCAGAGTGACATGTTTATGTAAATTTCACCGGCCAAGTTGATAAATAATAAATAAAGGAAAAGCCCTACAAGGACATATTCGATAAAAATCGAATATATTGTCACCCCCTATTTTCCAATTCCTATACTACAAGTTGTGTAGTTTAAAAAAAAAAAATTAAAATTGGCAAGAATAAAATAAAATTCAGCTATTCTAAAGTTTTTGTTTTTTACTTTTTGTAATTTCTTACTTTATTTAAGTTATCGCAAATACGAATGTAATAAAGCGGGAATATTCGATTTCCAACCCCCTTTTTTAACGTACATGCGCACTATGAATTTTCTTTTTCATCGTATTGATTAACGCAGCTTGAATCATTTTATACACGGTTAAAATGATTGTCTCCAAAGCTATAAAATCATACAGGCTGTAAATCACATTAAATTCCTAGATAAACACTTTAAAATTACGATATCATTCATATTAGTGCACTTAAAGATCACCAAGGTTTGTTTAATCCCATTTTAACGAGATTTTTTTTATATATTTTGCAGACAAAAAATCGAGAAAATCGGCAAAATGACGCAAATGTCGCAGGACGAAATAATAACCAATACGAAAACAGTCCTCCAAGGCCTCGAAGCCTTGCGAGTGGAGCATGTTTCGATAATGAACGGAATCGCAGAGGTCCAGAAGGACAACGAAAAGTCGGACATGCTGCGGAAGAACATCGAGAACATCGAACTGGGCCTGAGTGAGGCCCAGGTGATGATGGCCCTGACTTCCCATCTGCAGAACATCGAGGCCGAGAAGCAGAAGCTCAAGACACAGGTGCGCCGGCTCCATCAGGAGAACGCCTGGCTTCGCGACGAGCTGGCCAACACGCAGCAGAAGTTCCAGGCATCCGAGCAGCTGGTCGCCCAACTGGAGGAGGAGAAGAAGCACCTGGAGTTCATGGCCTCCGTGAAGAAGTACGACGAGAATCAGGAGCAGGACGACACGTGCGAGAAGTCCCGCACCGATCCGGTGGTGGAGCTGTTTCCCGACGAGGATAACGAGGACAGAAACAACATGTCGCCCACTCCGCCCAGCCAGTTCGCCAACCAGACTTCCGGCTACGAGATTCCAGCTCGTCTGCGAACTCTGCACAATCTGGTCATTCAGTACGCATCGCAGGGAAGGTACGTTTCGTCGATAAATATTATTTATTTTAAACTCTTAAAAGTTTTATTTTATCATTTAAATGTCCCATGCAACCATTTCGCCAATTCGACTGTCAAAAAAATTGTTCAAATGGAAAGTCTTAATAGTATTTACCATTATTGTCCAACTGTAAATATTTTAAAAATAATTTTTCAACTTTATAGTCATTTTTTCATTATTACATTTATAGCACTAATTATATTTTATCATTTAAATGTCCCATGCTACTTATAAACTTGAACCTCACTATTTCTACTGTCAAACAAACAGGAAAAATTGTTAAAAAGGAAAGATGTATTTAAAAATATTATGAAACTGCAAATATTTTAAAAATAATTTTTTACTTTTCGAATTTTTAGAAGTTTTATTTTATTGTTTAAATATCCCATGCAACCAGTTTACAATTTCTACTGTCAACAAAATTGTTAAAATGGAAAGTCTTAATACTATTTACAAATATTATGCGACTGTAAATATTTTAATAATAATTTTTCATCTTTGTAGTCATATTTTCATCATTACATTTATAGCACTAAATATATTTTATCATTTAAATGTCCCATGGACTTATAAACTTAAACTTATATCAAACAAATTTTTAAAAAGACATTCTTTATGGTATTTACAAATATTATGCAACTGTAAATATTTTAAAGATAATTTTTCAACTTTATATTCATTTTTTCATCATTTAATTTATATCCAGATACGAGGTAGCCGTTCCCCTCTGCAAACAAGCTTTGGAAGATCTCGAAAAGACAAGTGGCCACGACCATCCCGATGTAGCAACAATGCTGAATATTCTGGCCCTCGTGTATCGTGATCAGGTACGTCGATTAACTTAATTTATACAATCGTTAATTAAAAACCTCTTCATGCCATTCAGAACAAGTATAAAGAGGCCGCCAATTTACTGAACGACGCTCTGTCGATTCGAGGAAAAACTCTGGGCGAAAACCATCCAGCCGTGGCGGCCACGTTGAACAATTTGGCCGTCCTCTACGGCAAGCGGGGCAAGTACAAGGATGCCGAGCCCCTTTGCAAGCGTGCCTTGGAGATCCGAGAGAAGGTCCTGGGCAAGGATCACCCCGATGTTGCCAAGCAACTCAACAATCTCGCCTTGCTCTGCCAGAATCAGGGCAAATACGACGAGGTTGAGAAGTACTACCAGCGAGCTCTCGACATCTACGAAACAAAACTGGGTCCCGATGATCCCAATGTGGCCAAGACAAAGAATAACCTGGCTGGCTGCTATTTAAAGCAGGGAAGATACACCGAGGCTGAAATCCTCTATAAGCAGGTCCTGACGCGGGCCCACGAACGTGAGTTTGGAGCGATTGACAGCAAAAACAAGCCCATTTGGCAGGTGAGTTTTTGTGTTCCCGTTTGGCAAAGTAAGTTTTTGATATTTACCCTGCAAAACCCTAATTTCCAGGTGGCCGAGGAGCGTGAAGAGCACAAATTTGATAACAGGGAGAACACTCCATATGGCGAATACGGCGGTTGGCACAAGGCTGCTAAAGTGGATTCCCCCACGGTGACGACCACTCTAAAAAATCTGGGAGCACTTTACCGGCGTCAAGGCATGTTTGAAGCTGCCGAAACCCTGGAAGACTGCGCAATGAGGAGTAAAAAAGAAGCCTACGATCTAGCTAAACAAACAAAGGTCTCACAACTGCTAACATCAAACGAAAAGCGACGATCAAAGGCAATTAAAGAGGATATGGATTTCTCGGAGGAGGTAAGACTTAAATCTTTGATACCTAACTAACCGATTGACATTAATTTTTATCGTTGCAGAAAAATGCGAAACCATGAAAATATTATTTGTTCATCGCCCACAACGGAATCTTTATGTTTATGATTGAAAGTTAACAACAAACACACACTTTATTTATTCATTCCTTAATATACATAAGCTCTCAAGCATACATTAGCAAATAAACAACGTTTTATACCTTGTTAATTCGTCAAAAAATATGTACCGCTTTTAATAATAAACCAAATATATTTAACATAAAAGTGTTTCGTGTGTTTGGCGGTGGCAAAGCAGTAAAAACTTTAAATTACGATGGAATTCAACTTAACATTTATTAATGATAACAAACAGTACAATAAGTTTGCCTATGATAAGTTTTAAGTTAGTCGCTATCATTGTCATTTAAAATTGAGGAAACAATTCCAGCAAACTGCTCGGCTCTATCAAGAAATTGTTCTCGAGTGAGGCTCGTATCATTACGTAAACTTTGCGCAGTGAGAAGTAGGTTTTCAAAGTCTTTTAGTTGACTATCGAATTCTTCAGAACTCATTTCCTCTTTGTTTTCTGAAAATAAAGTATATGATCTGATTTTGCTGTTTTATTTCTAAAAATATTTGTACGTACCAGAACCAAACTTGACATTGGACCAAACTACATTTTTTAAACCTTCTACGACTTCCTCGTAGTCTTTTTCGGGTTCATCTGGGTCACTCTCATTATTGCTTTTCAATGTTATTATGTCAAAAAAGAAATTGGTTTGCTCCTTGATTTCCCCAAAGGATAATCCACTTTCTTCACCTGAAGTAGAAGAAGTTAACAGAAATCCCAGTTGGATCTGTTCATTTTTTGCTAACGTCTTGGGAATAGTTTCAATGAACGAAGTCTGCAAGATTCATATGTTTTAATAAAAGTTATACGATTGTTCTTGTTGAATTTAAATAACTTACATCTTTGGAGTCAAAGTAAATGATTAACGCTTCTGTCGCCTGAAGAATTTTCTCAGGAACGCTTTCTAATTTTCCAGAAAATGGAATTAAATTTATTGATGTGTCGTAGTACTTGGTTTTAATAATGCATTTGTAACAATTCAGTGAGCACTCCGTTGAAGTGGACTCCTTGGGTTGATCCACTTCGGTGAAGATGTCTGTAACAGAAATCAATTATTTAATGGTGAGTATCAATATCATAGAAAGATTATATATTTTTGAAAATATAACTAATTCCCATAAAATCTCTGTCATTTTATTAAGTGAAATTAAAGCCAAGATGGCTCATTTTAATTAGCATGATTCGGCGAACTTAGCTAAATAAGTATTACTCACAACTTTGATGTTTTATTTTAATAAACAAACCAACAAAGCTGTGACAACGTGAGAACTCACTAGCCCCTTATTCAAGGAATATTAACTAATGTTAGTAACTTATTCAATTCACTACTCATACTTTCGACTATTTCCATTGGAGTCGTTGCTCCGTAGGATAAAACCAAGACGACCGGATCCATTTTATTAAAATTTCTTTATTTATTTCAGTCAACAACAAAAAAAGCTAATTTGCAGTGTGGCCAAATCTTAACAGTGCAAAGTTCCGAATGGGTAACAAGAAAAAGCTCAGATTTATACTAACGAATTTATATCGTTATTTAGTTGAAAAATATTTTAAAAATTTAATGATTTTGCATTTAGTTTTATAAAGTTTTCATCTATTTTAAATTTTTTGCTGCCCATAAAAAAATAAATGTTTCCCAATACTTCTCCCAATTAAAATGAATAAACCTCTACTTATATGGCAACATATTCTTTATTATGTTTTTATTTTCTAACTTATTATTACTGAATATTTTTGTCAAACTTTTTCAACAATTGCTGGTAGGTTATATCACATTTTGGGACCTCGCCAATGTCATTTTCATAGACCTTCTTGGCCCTTTCGAAAGCCTCTATGATGCAGGACCTAAAGAAGCAATAAATAAATGAATCTATAATTTTTACGAAGAAAAAACTGTACCCACCTAAATAGTTTCTGGTGCAGGACGTAGGCGCTAACATGACCAGCATCCAAATATCGCACTTCCGCTCCGGGCCATATATCCTCGAGGCTGGAACATCCTTCCCGCGGCACATAGGCGTCCTCCTTGGCACACACCGCAATTATTAGAGAGGTATCGAAGGGAACCGAAAAGTTCTTCAGGTGGGTACACTCATCCATCATGCCACGCATAAACTGCAACGCCTCCCGTTCCCACCAATTCGTCTTGGTTATATCTATTTTATCCGACTTGTTTTGCGCTGAGAGGGGCAGAATGAATTTCATGAGTTTTGTCAACGCCGAGCTGGCATCCTTCGAAGATCCTTCCGTTTCGATCGCAACCTTTTGACTGAGCGTGTCCTTAATATCTATTGTCAGATTGTCAGAGTCCAGTTTTGTGTTCTTCAAAGACTTGGATAAGAATATTGAACTTTCTTCCTGGGCACATGTACCCTGTGTCTCATACTTGTCGCCGCAAGTATTGCTGTTCTCGTGCTCCTGGATCTTTCTCGTATCACTAATGTCTTCCTTCAGCTCGTGCAGAGATTGGTTGAAGTTCTGAATAAAACTTTGGCCCGCTGAAAACGCATCGTCTATCACAGTGACCATTTTGGATAGCCGTTCTCTATACTGTCCATCAGAGAAGTACTGCGTTTCCAACATGTCCCAGTTGATGGATTGACTCATGACTCCCTAAATAACATGGATTTAATTTTGATTCGATTAATCTATATTATTATACACTTACGGTAGTAAAAACAGCCGAAGCGGTGGACCAGGATAGGCATGGTACAAGTACCAACGGCTTTGGCCAATTCGTCGCAGCTAGTGATGCCATCTGAAAAATAATAATTGTTTCTAGAAATCCCTTAATGCTTTTCACGAGTATTAACTTACATGTCCACCCATTGATAGTCCAGTAACGCCCAGAGGACCGAATCCATTCCTTTCACACCAATGAAAAAGAACAAGGCACTCAAGGATGAGGCATCCACCCATCACAAAGATATCGGACACATTATGCAGGTTGGATCGTCTATTTAAAATTAGAAATTATTATTAAACAGAATGTTTGTTAGTCAGTTACGTTAAGACTTACGTTTGGTCATTTGGCTTTCTTAGACCATAAAATGGATTTTCTAGTATTATGGATCCAATGTTGGCATCCTTTAGAAGCGGTTTCGCTATGAAATTTCTTCGCCTCCAAAAGAACTGAAAAAATTTAAAACTTTACTTAGTGGAATTAGAAAACGCCTAGATTTTATGTCTTATGTTATGAAAATATTGTTGAAATGGTCCCAAAACAAAATTATTTTTTAGCAGAAATCAAAAGTAATTCAATCTTTTACCGAATGGATGACTCTTAATTTCAGGGCAAACAAATAGCATGATGTAAAAAATTGAGGACAAAATGAAAAAGTTGAGAAAAAGCTTAATAAATTGCACAACTAGATAAAGAAATGTGACAGAACTGAAAATGTTTATTCTTGTGGGACCCACTTTTTACTAAATGTTGATAGGCCGATCGCCTGACATCGGGCCTCTATTGAAAGTAGACAGACATTATTCGGTTCAAACCACGGATCTATCAATGGTACTCACATGATCACCAGTTCCAGCCAAATGAATGCATACCGGCTTGTGCTTTTCATTTTTCCACTTGTTAGGGATCAACAACTGAAAATGCGCCTGTTGCGATTCCTTTGGAACAACTCCGGGTAAGTGTAACTCAAGGGGCGTTTTAAATTTGCCTTCTATCAGGGTGCTTTCTGCATAAATTTCTTTTTTTGTAATTTCCACCGGATAATCACGAGGTACGAGCTTGAAACACGATTCCCTACTGGATATTACTTTACGGAACTGAAATACTCTGAAATAATTGTCGTAAAGCAATAACAATTAATATGGGGTTTAATCATTCAAATATTAAACAAATTTATATTGGTATTGATATTAATTTTTTGAGAAAATAAAACGCATGTTTAATTGAACTTCAGGAATCGTTTCGAATTAAAATTTGGAATTTTTAATCTAAAAAAAAACGATATTTTTTTAAATTTGAATATATTACATTTTTATTAAACTATCTTCTCTGCCGTTAAGTTAACTTCCCACTAACCTGTACGTGAGAATAAAAAATTGTTGTCATATCCAGTGTCCACTGGTTGAAGGGTACTGAAATGTAAATTAATGATGGCATCGTAAAACGAAAAAGAATACATCCCGTATAAAAGTCAAATTTTATATAATGGAACCACACCTTTTTTGATAACATAGTATGATTATCCAAATAAATATAATTTTCTGAATGATTTAACAGAAAATGTTAGCCTGAAGTTCAATAAATTACCGAGTTGATAGGATTATTATTAACTTCGTTATTATCAACATATTCTTGTTTAAATTAGTGATAACATAGAGCATTCACATGCAATCATAATCTGTATTAACGGCTATAAAGGTTGAGTGCCCTCTGATAAAATTAATTGTGAAAGGTATTAATGACATGTGAGATTTAATTGTAATTCTTAATTTAATAAGTTAGTAAAGTTCGAATAGATAAATGAAGATTCAGAAGTCCGTAAGAGAGGACTCCAATAATTATTTACTTATAATTCTTGATATCATGAGACACCAAAATATCAACATTTATTCTAGCCCTTACTATAACTAAATCGGATCTTGTAAACTAGTTAAAAACAACATACCAAAGTATAAACTCGATTTCTATAGTTTTATACAGCCAAATAAATAACCTAAACCAGGTCAAATTATAATAGTATTACGTAAAAAATCAGCTAATTTTTGTGATTCTTCTATTGAAACACTTACCTACGCAAGTTCTCAGGCTTTCCCCATCCCTTTTCGAAGAACCTCGTTATCAGCATTCGTCGATAAAGGCTATCTAGTTTACTGGGAGGCATTTTCGTTTACACAGTAATTCACAGTAATTTAAATTAGTGAATTTTCTTGCCCTTGGCCAAAAGAATAATAAACAATTCGGCTCCTAGAGATGGGACTTTACACTATCGGCAGCTGGGTGGCAACGTCCATGGTGGTGGTGATAAGACTTGCAATTTAAATATTTTAAAAGTTGTATTTTTTTTTTACTTTTTTTGCAATGACTGGCAATATAAAAAATAAAATAGGAATTTATCTAATTTAAAATTGATTTTTATGTCAACGTCACATTTTGTCATTGGTTTGGAATGGTGAAAAGCGGAGTTCGGAATGGTGGAAAATGGAACAGTTCAAATCTATGCTACCCCAATTTATAAAATTTATTTATTTAGACAATTTAGAATTGTTTAATTATAGCTTTAAAATTCAAGCCCTTGTAGCTTTTTGCGCTGAAAAAGAAATATATGCATAGAAACCCAAGTTTTTCTAATTGAAGAATGGCTTGAAGAAAATTTAAAAAATTTTTCTCATAACAAGTAGTTAGTTAGTATACGAAAGAAGAAATTAATGATGATATCTTAATTGGTCAAGCTAAATGCTAAGCATGACATAAAATAAATGCTTCAAAACACTACCCATCCCAACGCATCCGACTACGATAAAGAATTCAATCCACTCAAGCTCATAAAAAGTACAATTCTTATTCTCAGTTTTTATTACATTGTATCTTATAAAATATGTTACTTATTTTCCTTTGGTAGTTTTATCAATACGTATACACTACATTTATATTTGTATGTATATTATGTTTCGGGCAAACTAATTCGTTAAAAAAATTACATTTGCCCTTGTAAATACTTTATTAAAAGATTTTATAAATATACAAATAATTTATCATGGCACACTATGCATTGATGTTCCAACACGTGCATTATGTACTCGTATATACATAACTAACTTAATCCAATGTTGACTCGGCTATGTGATGTAAGTCTGAATAATTAATTATTGCGCGATGTAGGAACTCGTATTGTGCCTAGAATGGATATGTGGCCATTAGTAATTGCTTATCAAAGACATATTTAAATATCAACTTACGTATGAGTTGATAAGTCCCGTTCGCTGAGATCGTAATTTCCTTGTTGTGGCACAGATGTCGACACACTTCTCCAATCTAAGATGCTGGACTAAAATGCACATTGCGACGAAAATAGAACTTCGATCAGTTCCCAGGCTGAAAAAGAATTGGTAATTAGTCTAATTGATAAGGTAAAATATCTCCCTTTAATTACCTGCAATGAACTGTGAGTGGAGATCGACAACCAGAATTTTTGTTGTTCTTGTAATGGTTGTATGCTTGATCTACAAGTTCAATAATGCCCCGGCAGACTTCAGGAACTTCTCCGTCCACAGTAGGCCAGCCATTGTACTGAAACTGTGTGACCTTCAGCGTATCATCTATTTTGCAATTCGTAACGTAAAATTCACGGCGCGTATAGTACGGACAACTTTCGCTGTGCACATATTTCACGAGTATGTGGTCGTATTGAACTTCATCATCCGCCCAGTATCGTGGGCATTTTCTGGCACCGTCTCCGATCTGTAAATCAAATTAAACATTAATTTCAATGGGAAATCAATGAGGGAGATACTTACTTCAGATATCATTACCAGGGTGGTAACACTCTGTTCTGAAATCATCCTCCAGAAATCTCCAATAGTGTTCTCAAGCGTCCATGGTGGTGGTGATAAGACTTGCAATTTAAATATTTTAAAAGTTGTATTTTTTTTTTACTTTTTTTGCAATGACTGGCAATATAAAAAATAAAATAGGAATTTATCTAATTTAAAATTGATTTTTATGTCAACGTCACATTTTGTCATTGGTTTGGAATGGTGAAAAGCGGAGTTCGGAATGGTGGAAAATGGAACAGTTCAAATCTATGCTACCCCAATTTATAAAATTTATTTATTTAGACAATTTAGAATTGTTTAATTATAGCTTTAAAATTCAAGCCCTTGTAGCTTTTTGCGCTGAAAAAGAAATATATGCATAGAAACCCAAGTTTTTCTAATTGAAGAATGGCTTGAAGAAAATTTAAAAAATTTTTCTCATAACAAGTAGTTAGTTAGTATACGAAAGAAGAAATTAATGATGATATCTTAATTGGTCAAGCTAAATGCTAAGCATGACATAAAATAAATGCTTCAAAACACTACCCATCCCAACGCATCCGACTACGATAAAGAATTCAATCCACTCAAGCTCATAAAAAGTACAATTCTTATTCTCAGTTTTTATTACATTGTATCTTATAAAATATGTTACTTATTTTCCTTTGGTAGTTTTATCAATACGTATACACTACATTTATATTTGTATGTATATTATGTTTCGGGCAAACTAATTCGTTAAAAAAATTACATTTGCCCTTGTAAATACTTTATTAAAAGATTTTATAAATATACAAATAATTTATCATGGCACACTATGCATTGATGTTCCAACACGTGCATTATGTACTCGTATATACATAACTAACTTAATCCAATGTTGACTCGGCTATGTGATGTAAGTCTGAATAATTAATTATTGCGCGATGTAGGAACTCGTATTGTGCCTAGAATGGATATGTGGCCATTAGTAATTGCTTATCAAAGACATATTTAAATATCAACTTACGTATGAGTTGATAAGTCCCGTTCGCTGAGATCGTAATTTCCTTGTTGTGGCACAGATGTCGACACACTTCTCCAATCTAAGATGCTGGACTAAAATGCACATTGCGACGAAAATAGAACTTCGATCAGTTCCCAGGCTGAAAAAGAATTGGTAATTAGTCTAATTGATAAGGTAAAATATCTCCCTTTAATTACCTGCAATGAACTGTGAGTGGAGATCGACAACCAGAATTTTTGTTGTTCTTGTAATGGTTGTATGCTTGATCTACAAGTTCAATAATGCCCCGGCAGACTTCAGGAACTTCTCCGTCCACAGTAGGCCAGCCATTGTACTGAAACTGTGTGACCTTCAGCGTATCATCTATTTTGCAATTCGTAACGTAAAATTCACGGCGCGTATAGTACGGACAACTTTCGCTGTGCACATATTTCACGAGTATGTGGTCGTATTGAACTTCATCATCCGCCCAGTATCGTGGGCATTTTCTGGCACCGTCTCCGATCTGTAAATCAAATTAAACATTAATTTCAATGGGAAATCAATGAGGGAGATACTTACTTCAGATATCATTACCAGGGTGGTAACACTCTGTTCTGAAATCATCCTCCAGAAATCTCCAATAGTGTTCTCAAGTGGATCTTGGGCAATTATAAAGGTTTCGCTGTTATCATAGCCTTCGATGAAAGATGCATTAATGTAGGTCGAGTTATCCCGCATTGGAAGTGGTGTCAGTATTACCTAGAAATCCATAAAGATATTTTAAGCAGTCCTTCTATAAAAGTAAGACTCTGTTACTCACTCTGTTACGATCGTAGGGAATTATCTCTTGACTTCTGTTTTTCATATTGTTTTCCTCGTTTTCGCCCACACAACACGACTTACTTATCTCATCCGCTGTGACCAGCAGTTTCTAAAGTAAACGATAATAAGTACATCGCCGGAAAGTAGATATCAAATTGTACAAACCTCGAATTCCATTTCCAATTTGCATTTACCCTCGTTGGGTTTACGTTTGAGTGATTCAATGGCTGAAGTCATGGTGTCAATGCAAATATCCGTGTTTCCAAAAATTCCAGTGTCTAATAAAGCCCGATAAAGGAAGATGTATTGTTTCTGTAAACGAAATCCATGGTTAATTTAAACTATTTTACAGTCGTATTATATTAACTTACCAATGATTGGACTAAAAAGTTTCGTTGGTGTCGTAAATCGCAGACTGTGTTGTAAATGGACACCGAATCTTCCTCCTCCAGTTGTTGGATCAGCGAATCCAAAGCCACCAGGGTACCGGTTCTACCGACACCAGCGCTGCAGTGCACTAAAATGGGCCCCCTTTGCAAGGAGTAGACGGAATTTATTTGTCGTATGAATTTGATGATGCCATGCGGATGCTCGGGTGCCATAAAGTCCTTCCACGTTAAATAGTGGTATTGGGTGATTTGTCTGCGGTCCTCCTCCTCGCCCACTTTGTTCTTCGAAACGTTGAGGGTTCGTTCAATATAATCTCCAGTCTTTCGTTCTTGTGCGAATTTCACTAAAATATCTCCGAATTGTTTTGTATCAAATACTTTCTCTGGCCAATATTTCGCACACTTGGCCTTGTTATATTCCTCCAAATTTGTAAGCATCACAATTATTTCCAGATGTTGTTCCCAAATCATTCGCCAAAAGTCGTCGATGGTGCTCTCCATTGGACCCTGTGCGCAGATAAACTTCTTTCTCTCCTTGTATCCAATTACGAAATTTGCATTAATATAATCTGCTGTCTGTAGTCCATTTACGACCGCCAATTTCACGCGAGTTTGATCGTACGCCTTAATATCGGGGTACCTATTTTTGCAGGCGTTCTCCTTTAAATCACTGTTTTTGGTTGTTCGATCGCTGAATCGATTGGGCAGCATCTCATATTCCCGGAGAAATCCGTAATCAGTGTCTTTATGGCGGTTCTTATAGGCGTTTTCCAAGTCTAATCGGTGAATGGGGCCAGCATCGAATCCTTTGTGATTTCCAGACGTAATAAAATGACTGTGGTTGTTACTTCGGCGACCGAACAAAGCCCTGCTTGATAGTAAAAGAAAAGGTTAAATATTAATTATAAATAAATAGAAATAATCTATTAATAAGTAGTTACCTAAGGGAATCTCTTAGGGTTAAAGTATCTTCGCCCTGCAATTCGTTTTTGGTTTTTTTGTGATGGAAGGCCCACAGCACAATAAGAAGCAGGATAACACCAAAAAGTACGGCTCCGGCCTTGATCCCAATATTTAGGTAGTAGTCCATATTATTGAAGGATTGAATGGGTTCCGCTTCCGTAGCTGGAGTAATTACATCAAAGTATTTGCTATATGCCATCAGCACATTATTTCTATCCCGAACTATGAGAAATACCAAAATATAAGTTACTTTCTTTTAGAGTTTCCAATAACTACTTACCTATAATCTCTAGGAAACCAGTGTAATTTGAGTTAATATCTATCTCACCATCGAAAACATCTCGACTAGAATCGTGGAGTGGCACATTTGGGTTGACGGAGCTTAGAATTGGATTCTCATCGCTGGTCACCGCATTTCTTTTGTCTCTCAACTTACTTTCTAAGATTTTAAGAGCATGCTCTGTTAAGTTAGATCCCTTGATAAAGTTGTCTTTTTCAGAGGAATGTGGTAGATCAGAATCAAAATCTGCGGGAATAACAGTAAAGAATAAAAAAAAAGATCACGAAATTAATTTAGAATACCTTACTTGATAGTGAACTCAATGGCGGTTTGGTGGTGACCTCGGGTTTTCTCAGGAACGGAGTGCCCTCCAAGCATTTGCGGCAAATTTCGTCATTGTCCCTGATTATATCATTGTTTTCGCTGAATCTCTGCTCATCGCCCAAAAATATTTCGGGTCTAAAGTACTTGCCGCTGATCATTTCGGCTATATATGCACTACTTCTGGTCACATTATCGCTGTGCACCTCCTGATATGTGGCTATATTCAGCTTATCCGGCTCCGGCAGTTCCTTGTTGTCATTGTTAATCCTAACTAGATTTAGTCTATAACAGCAAATGGGACCATTTCGTTCGCTGATTTTGGGTAGATATAATTTGAGGACGTATTTGGAGCCCAGGTTAACTTTTGTCCACATGGTCCGGCCAATGGTGTCCGGCGTGGAGACGGGCATGAGGCAACTTCCGGTGGCCGGTTCGCCGTTCTTCTTGTGCCGCGTGATGGCGGACACCGTCACAGTGTAGTTTGTATTGGGGCTAACACTTTCGTAGAGGGTCTTGTGATGGGGCTCGTCGATTCTGCGGATCTTGGGTCCCCACATCTCTCTATCCACTGTGCTCATGGGGTTGCCCAGCAGGTGAATAAAATAAGAAACAACCTTGCCGTTTGGCGTCTTGGGAACATCCCAGTTAATGGAGATTGAGTTGCCTCGCGTCACGTTGTCATGATGGCAGTTGATCGTCAAGTTGGTGGGTTTCGTTGCCACGCCGTCCATAGTTGTGCCGTTCACATTCTCGGACCACGGTCCGCAGGTCTTGGTTAGATCGCTGCATGCTCTAACCCTAAATTCGTAGTCTGTGGCCGTCTTAAGCTTGTCAAACATGTATGGCAAGTTCCGTGAATTCTGCTGGTAAATGGCCTCCTCAATCACTTTGGGCACCTCGCCCGATTCGGAGACAATCAGTTCGTAGTATTGTATATATTCGATGAGGTCCGGCGGCGGGGGATTCCAGCCAATCGTTATGGTCGACGGTGTGCTGCCGGTGGTCTCGACTTTCGGTATAAATATGGGATCAAAGCTGAGCGTGGTGATGCCCTGGGCAAACTGAGTGGGCTGACCGTCGCCAATCGAGTTCTTGCCCACAATTTTTAAAAAGTACGTTGTGTTCGCCTTAAAATGGTCAAAAATATACGATGAATAGCTGCCGTTTATAAAGTCCTTATAGTAGGTAAAAGTCGGTGTTCCGGCCTCCTGAAGAAGAACGAAGAACTTTTGAACGGGATCATTGCCGTCGTTTACGGTCCAGTTTAAATATATTTTGTTAGCCCCCACAGCCTTGGCAAAATCAATGCTAACTTGTGGCACTTCCATTACGAAAAGGCTTATCTCTTTGGAGGTAACTTCAAGACCCGTATCATCGAAGACAGTGCACCTGTAGGATCCATTCTCCTTCTTGTAGACCTCTGTAAATTCCAGGGTAAAGTTCAAGTGTGTATCGTTCAGCTTTGAGATGGATGAAAAGGTGTCCAGGAACTCAAAGTGGCTTCCGTCTTTGAGCCACTTAAGGTTCTTGTTCGTCGTCTCATTTTGCGGGAACATCTCAATCAAACAGTGCAACACACAGTCCTGTTTGATCTTTCTCTTTATCTTGTCGGCGGTACTTTGCAGTACCTTGGATGGAAGGTATGGCTTAACTTGGAATTCAGTCGAAAGATTTTGGCCAGTCTGGGATGTGCAGGTGATGTTTCCCGAGTCCTTTATATTTACATCGAGAAGCGTCAGGACATTTTTATACTTGATAAAATCTTGACTTTCATTGTTTTCACTAACGTCGTCGTTGGATTTCAAGGGTTCAGTTCTGATTTTAAATCTGAAAACAAGAAATTGTTTAGATGTTGTAAGAAAAAATATTTAAATATACGTTTTTTACCTTGTATTATTTTTATTAATTGTTTGATTTCCCAACTTCCATATTACTGCTTCGTTTTCAGACGCGCACTCTAAAGTCAGGTTTCTTCCTATTTCCGCCCATTCTGTAATGAAAAATATTAATCACAATTTATATAAATATATTCACATATTTAAATACAATTTTATTTTTTTTATCCGCCGAAAATTATGTTATAACCAAAATAAAAAAAAGTTTTTAAGATATTTATTGCATTTACTTGGTGTAAGATGTAAACCTTATTACGATCTAGTTTTTTAAGAAATATGAATAACATTTTAACCACTTTATAATGGAACCCAGAAAAAAGGGGGTTGGGTGGTCAGCGCCCAAGGGCCAGACATAAAAATAAAACTCCACCCATAAGAACGCCCATAAAATTAGCGATAGTAATCAAATGTAATTCCGGAATCAACACGTATTTCAGTCCATAAATATTACAAATAGATATGTATATTCCAGAAGATAAATCGTAGAGTTGTATGTATGTACGCACAGACATAGGCACGTCCGTATGTATGTGCATCGGGAAGAGTGTACATACATATGTATGCTCGACTACTTTTGTTTAGCCCCAATTGAAATCTCACCCCATCGCCGTAATCTTTGGGCGTTACCGACATAGTTCGAGTACGGCTGTATCTAAAAATGTTTAGCCCTATTAGTTTTTCAGCCGCCAATTGATAACATTATTCTGTGCAGAGTGTTTTAGGAGATTCCATTCACATTGGCAAAAACAAAAAAAAGAGACCCTGCAATTTGTTGACACCCACAAACCGTTCTTTATGTATGTATGTAAGTATGTAGGCTGCACTTTTGCTATATGTTCTCAGGACTCGAGGAACTCCCTTTCGGAACATTACCTTGTTTCACCGATCCTTGCACACATATCGCACAAAGGAAAATATATGCAAGGACTATATTTAAGAGCAGCGACATGCGTCGCTGGAAGAACGCCATGGCTATTTCTCACTCCGAGCCGGATAAATACATATGTCAAAAATTAAATTCGATGTCTGCGTTCCGTAAAAGGGGTTTCTATGCCGAGTTCTTGCCGCGGTGACTAACAAATACCGGAAAATGCGTTTTTAAAAAAACCATTTAATAGACGGCAACCGCGAACAAGTATTCATTAATCGTTATTTTTTGTGGATTGTTTTTTTTGTTTTTCGCGATATGGGTTCTTTTTAGAGTGACCGTGGGAGTATTCCCCCATAATACCATCCGGCTCTAAGAAGTATACCTCGAACGCCATTTTCATTTTGTAAATATACCAAATATAACAATTTATTTTCCGTGTTTACTTTTCTTTATTTTCTTGATTTAAATAATCTTAAAAATCGGAATTAAAAAATTGATCATTTCGAATCATATTGCTAAAAATTTCAAATGCCTCATATATAGGGCAAAGATGCACTTCGAATTCTGGCAACTCTATGAAATTCCGGTAAAACTTTAACGGTTACCTTCGGACTTTAATTTCATGACCAATTTAAAAATATTTAAATATTTTTAGGTAATTGCGGATATTCATATGTGATTTTTAGTGTGATCCTGATTTTTTCGATACAAAATAATAAAAATAAAATAATTGTTAATTTCGGTCTCTGTAAAAAACAAAAAAAGAAACTTTCGGGGGAAACAGCGAAAAAGAAATCAACTTCGTTCGCAAAGCTATAGTCTTGAAAATGTTTTTTTAAACAAATATCAGGTGAAAAAATCACGACATAAATATTTATTTATATTCAAAAATATCGATATTTTGATACATTTCTCACATCTCTATTATACACACACAGTCACGCATGCCAAGAATACTTCACCACAACCACCAAATCCCAAGTAAACTGCCGGCATTGTTTGTGCGCGTTTTTTTGCAGAAAATCCCTGAAAAACAAATAAAACCATGAAATTAGTAAGGTAGGCTATGTTTCAATTACTTATTGCATCGACGATTCTGTTGGGAACCGAGTGTTTGTGTGTTTCATTCAGTTTTTGGCGTGTGCAAAATGTACACATGTACGCATGTAAAAGCGATGCGCCCATTTGTTGTATTTGTACACAATATTTACTGTAGCAATGAATTTGATATGAAAATTATATTTTGTTTATTAACTTTATTTTTTAAAACATGTTTACTTGCTTATTTATTATTACTTTTTCAAGATATTTTAACTGGTAAGAAAAATAATAATTGCATGTTTCAGTTCAGTCTTAAAAAGTCAAGACTTTAAAATCCGCAAAAATCATATGAGATATTATTTTAAAAAATATTTAATATAATTGCCTCTATAAGAACTAATTTTTAAAAATGAAATAAACGATCGCTTTTCTAACAATTGTATGTTCCAATCGCCCAATAAGATACTTTTTAAGGTTTAAGGTTAAAATGAAATTGTCTAATATCATTTATACCTTGCAGATTCCTGATGAAATTAAGTCATGAGACTGTGACTATTGAACTGAAGAACGGCACCCAGATCCACGGCACCATTACCGGCGTGGATGTGGCCATGAACACCCACCTGAAGAGCGTGCGGATGACGATCAAGAACCGGGACCCCGTCCACCTGGAGACCCTGAGCATTCGCGGCAACAACATCAGGTACTTCATACTGCCGGACAGCCTGCCGCTGGAGACGCTCCTCATAGACGACACCCCGAAGTCGAAGACAAAAAAGAAGGACAGCGGCCGCGTGGGAAATCGCGGCAGGGGCAGAGGCGCCCGCGGACGAGGCGGTCCAAGGGGTCGCGGAAGGGGCCGAGCTTCGGGTCGACGTTAATTTTTGTAACCGCTACACCTAATAAACAATATTCGATAAATATAGAATATAAATATTCTTTGGATAAATCTATCATGTACACATATTTATGTTCGAGCAGAAAGGATCTACCTGAATATATTGATAAAATCCATTTCTGTAGTAGCCCATGAAAAGTGTGTACAACCCCTCGGAAAATATTTTTTAAAAAGATTACCTTTTATGAACTGTAATTATTGAATAACAGATATAAACATGATTTAATGTTTTTAAAATCGAAAGTAAATACTTTATACAATGGCCCTAAAATTCTGCAGTATATTGGCAAAGAACTTTAGGACCTACACTAGGCTTGAGATGTTGATTTATTTACTACTGCCCTTGCTAATGCTCCATTTAGTTTGGTTACGATGTGGCCAAAATCATGAAAATCCAGTCCATTGTTTTGCATCGCGAAATGGTGTACTTGGGGATAATGTTAAACTAACTCCACTTTAGTAAGTTCCGCTCAATTAAGTTTAAATTCCTAACTAATATAAGTAACTTTATATCTACAGTAATTCAATGGAAAGCATAGACCAAGAAAGTCCCTTAAAGGAACTTTTATTCCACACAAATGAAAAGTCAGTAGCAGCCAAGCTTAAACCAGCATTGAAAAATATTTTAAAGCTAAAAAAAATAACTCAGACAAAATCCGAAGAAGATTTGGAAAACCGTCTTCGAAAAGAAAATTATTTGGCTGGCATTATTTGGAACGTTAAAGGGCATAACACTGTGGTTACAATTAGATTTCCCAGCTCATTAAGAACTAAGCCAACTAATCTGTGGAACACGGATAAATCGGAATCGGACAACAATGTGCCATCTTCTGTTTACAGGGATGAAGGATTTCTTCAAATACTATATGCTATTACTGCATTTCTAAATCAACCCAAATTAGGAAAAGCTGCCCGGAAATATAAGGATAATGGAGTAAGCATCTTGTCAAATCCCATCATTTTGGACAAAAACTATAAAAGTGATAGAGATCAAAAGCTTGTAGACCCAATTAAATCAAGTCGCGAACATATTTTGACATTTTACTTGGGTATCTTATACATTTATCCTTTTATTCGCTTAGTTATGGTAAGAAAATGCGTTAAATATATTTTTATTTTTTAAAGTCTTAATTTAGACCTTTTATTCTAGCATATGGAGCGGGAAAAGACCAAACAACAAGTGGATTTAATGAATATTGCTGGTTCAAATCGTTTTCTTCACTATTTATCATGGTTTTTTTCTAGTTTTATTTTACTGAGCCTGATTAATATTTTAACTATATTTTTATTAACGGTAAGCACTTAACACAGACCTTTTAACCTATTTCAAATTTTCAAAAAAGGCGCCATCCATTCTTCGTCTTCCACTAAAATGACATATAAATTTTCTGATCTGGTAGCACCACCTCTCAGCTTCTATCCGATAACTATCGAAACAATGGTTTGAGTACTTGCTAAATGTTTGGCGCCAACCGCTTATTAATTTGAAAACCAAAGCAAATGTATTCTAACTAAACATTTAATTTTCTTCTATTTGTTTTAGGCCCCCTTCTGCGAAAATGGAAACGTCTTGAATTGCTCAAGTTTCACAGCTTTGCTGTTTTTCTTTGAAGTCTGGGCATTGTCTGCTATTTGTTTTTGTTTTTTAGTTTATAGTTTAATTCAGAATGTCACTTTGGCCGCGCTTCTCGTGGCCTTTTTTTGCATACTTAGTTTCTTGCTTTATGTATTTTTGCAATCAACATTATTACTTTTGCAATACATGCTCTGCATATTATTTCAATATGCATTTCTTACCGGTCTAAGTCGAATTCTTTACCTCGAATGGTTTGATAATACTGGCTTGCAATGGAACCATATTTCTAAAATAGAAAATAGCTTTAGGCCTAGTACAAATAATGGAAACATTAATTTCGTTGATATTATAATAATAATGTTAGCAGTAGCATTTATATCCTTGCTGCTTTGCCTACTGATTGAGTTGAGCTTTCCGGGAAGATATGGAGTTTCAAAATGTCGAAGATCGAAGTCAGATAACCATTCGAACCATCATGAAACCCCGGCAATTGTTCAAACTAATATGCTGCGAAAATGGCAAAAAAGAAAGGCTCCACTCAGAAATTTCACCATGAATATGTACGATGATCAAATAACAGTTATATTGGGTCTTTCCGATTCGGGAAAGTCGGCCGTAATAAATTCCATTACCGGTAGCGTTCCTCCGGAATCAGGATGGGTTAAGGTGGACAATAGAAATATCATCAGTCATCGCAAATCGGCCAGATCTCTTTTGGGACTATCTCCGCAGCACAATGCTTTATTCAATTCCTTGACAGTTAAACAGCACGTGGACTTTTACTCATCTCTGCGAAATTCTCCAAGAAAATACAGAAATTCATCCATGAACAACTATTTAAAAGCACTGGATCTCTGGATCGTAAGAAATGTGAAAAGTCGAAATCTATCACAAGCGGACAAAAAGAAACTTTCGGTGGCATGCGCCTTCTGTGGGAATCCCCGGATTATTGTCCTGGACGAACCCACCGAAGGATTGGAACCCTGTGAGCGGAGATTACTGTGGGACTTACTGCAGTCCGAAAAACGATGTCGCACTATAATAGTAGCCACTTACCAAATCGAAGAGGCCGATGTTCTGGCCGATCGGGTGGCTATATTATGCGATGGACAATTGATATTCAACGGAACCTCTGTTTTCTTGAAGAACTCTTATGGGTCGGGCTATCAGTTGGTAAGTCGATTTTAAATTGGAATTTAAAAAATAATTCTAATAATCTTATTTTTTAGGTGTGCTCGCAGGGTGAAATTTGTCCGGAGCCTCAGATAACCTCACTGGTTTCGAAATATATTCCCGATTCCAGTGCATCCTGTGACAGTCCTTGCGAGATAGCCTACTATATTCCACAATCCAGTTGTTGCGGAATTGTACCTTTGCTAAAAGAGTTGGAACATTCGAAACATTGTGTCGATATGGAATCGATTCAAATTGGAACAACTCCAATGGTAGAGAAATTCGTAAATGCCACATCTGCTGGATGTAACTTAAATAAGTGCAATAACTTTTGCAACCTACCAGAACCGGATGAATGTCTATTAAAGGGTGGAAAATTATGCAGGAATCAGTGGAAAGCGATGATGCTGAAAAAGTTCTACCACATCAAACACAACCCCTTGTTGTTCCTTGGACTTCCATTGCTTTTGCTCTTGAGTTTTGCGGCATTACTTGCATATTTTTATAACTCGCCCGATAAATCTAAATACCATTATAAAGGTAACAGAAATTTCGCATCTCAAGGCGCTCGCAAATTGGATTTAGATTCATATGGCGAGGATTGCAGTTATGCATTTGTGGAAAGTGAAAGTAATCAGCATCCCTTAGTACCGCTTTTAAAAAATAAAATAAAAGGCTGCACGGCTGATGAAATATCTCAAAATGATTTAAATAAAAATCAAGATCTATTAAATGATAAATATGTCTTTGCCCTTAAAATGCATAAATGTGATTATGAAATATTTTACAGTCGGAAGTATCTGCATTCTGAAGCGGTTGCAGCAGCACTAATGGGATATTTGGCAAATAGGTAATCAGTTATTTGTTTTTTAAACATTTTCCAATATTGAATTATTTAATTTTTAAGTGACTTACTGGATCGATTTTGTTCGGGTTATGACAGGGAAGCTATAATGCCTGAGAAAACCATTGATTTTTATAATCATCCCTTCCGCTCTATTCAGTACAGTGAAAACCCAACCCCTTTGGAAATAGAATGTTCTAGGAGGGAAGCATTATATTTACTACTTTTATGCCTAAATATTTTTACTGGCTTTTTTGCTGCATTTATTATAAGGGAACGCATCATTGGCTTTAAACTTATGCAACAAGTTGAGGGCATAAATATGACAACATTTTGGCTTTCTCATTTGCTTTGGGATTGGATGTGGCTTTCTCTGTTTTCAACAATGCTAGTGGTTTTAATGAACATCGTTCTACGCAAAAGTTTTAACGATGAAACGGGTAAATAAGTATAGATATTTTTCCTCTATTGTATTTTATTTCACTTAATTTTAGTTGCCTATGTAATTGCATTGATCGTCTTTAATCTGGCACAGTTGACTTTCTTGTATCTTTTATTGCAACTCTTTAATCGCGAAATTTATGGCTGGATAATACCAATACTTTTACTGCTTCTCCTGGGTAAGTAAATAAAATCGTATGATTAATTGTAATACACTTATTTTCAGCCATTCCATTTGAGCTTGGAGCTCCGGATATACCATTTGGAATTCTCTATTTATTACCCATTTATTCTTCGATTGCACTGCTGCATGCAATTTGCATTCAGGCAGAAAGGCATAAAGTTTGTGAAGGAATCAAATCGAATTTATATGATGAATGCCGTAAGTTATGATATCAAGATAATCTAATTAAATCCATTTTCTGAAATGCATTCACCCTTAAAAAGGGTTGAAAGCATTTTGTTGTAACCTTACACCCACCACAAATAAGGGGTATAAAAATAAAGGGAAATTATGTCAGACAAAGTTTTTTTTCCAGCACCTAAATTAATCGCTTGTATTTTTAAAGTAAGTAAATAAAAGCAGGTATTACGAAATAAATCTATGTCCAAATTGTAATTTTTGGTAATAAAATATATAAGGAATAATATCATTATTTAAATTTTTCCAGAAAGAAAACCACATTGGACAGTTATTTGGGCTGGATTACTTTATGTTGCGGTACTTATGTTTTTAGCCATATTTTACTTTATATTGCTCATGCTTTACGAAAAAGGATTTCCTTGCAAAAAAAAGCGGAGGTATTTGAATAGGTTTTTTTTTAATCTGTTAATAAATATTTTTTAAAAGAACTGCTGGTGAAGAATGTCTAGGCAATTGCGATTTGAACAGAATGACAAAAAACGAAATGCGAAACCATACCCTACTTCTAGAAAATGTGAGGTCAAATCAATCTAGAAGATTCATCAAAGATATATCCTTTGGTCTTAGGCCGTAAGTTATATATGAACCTAATAGATTTACAAATTAATTCTAATATATATTTTAGTATGGATGTTCTCGGTTTGGTTGGCGAAAGATCCGGCAAGACGAATATTAACAAAATGATAATATCAGAACAGAATATAACGAGGGGTCGTATTTCAGTCAAAGGAATCGATGTTCAGGACAAAAAGAGGAATAGATACCAGGCATTTAAATACTTGGGTTATTGTCCCCAAAAAGATTGCTTTGAGCCAAAGTTTACGGGTAGGGAAAATCTTAAAGTATTTTGCCTTATTCGAGGCATAAGGTCGAGAAAAGTGCGCGATGTATCCGAAGAACTGGCTGAAAATCTTAATTTCAAAGAACATCTAGATAAAACATCGGAAATGTACACCGTAAGTGATAAGCGAAAACTGAGTACTGCAATAGCTGTGATTGGTACACCTCCCCTAATAATTTTGGATGAACCCACCGCTGGAGTTGAGAAAGCCCATCGATCGGATGTTTTGGACGTGCTTAAAAGTGTTAATAGTTGCGGTAGTTCTATTTTACTATCCTCAAACAATATTGAGGATTTTCAAACCCTTTGCAATCGATTAGCTTTGATAAAAAGGGGAAAACTTATGGCAATTGGCCCAGTCGAAAGCTATAGAAACCATTCAACTCGTGGCTTGATTCTAATGGTCAAGGCTAGACCTCATGCAATGGTTCGCGAATTGGGGTATTTTATATTGAAATAATTCAATACCTTGCCAATTAAATAATTTTATTATACCTTTTATAGTTATGGAAGACCGGAAATTAGCAATCACGCTGTAATAAATGTTATTTCCAGATTTCTGATTACAAATTTTGGAAATGTTTACTTATTGTAAGTAATAATTTTATTTTTTAAAAAGACCTGTCTTCGTTTTATATTAACTTTTTATTTTAAATTTTTCAGGGAAGAAATACAAGGAGATATGTTATTCTACATTCACAATACCACAGTTCCCCTGGCCAAAGCCTTTCAGATAATTGAGAGAAATAGGCATGAGCTATATATTTCGGATTTTTATTTGAAGCACGAAAACATGGAGTTGTCTTTTGTAACTCAAAACTTTAGAATCCTCCGGTGAAGTTCCCTTGAGTTGTAAAGTGTTTTACTTTGTAAAATAAAAATCAGCGCCTCAAATTAGTCCGCTGTAAATTTTATCGTAAAAATTAATGGATCTCCCAAGGGACTTGGGAGTCACATTTAACTATGCAGTGTGTTGAGCAGTTAAATAATGATGCTTCGGCATGAAACAAAGCCGAATCGTAATTTAGTGTGTGTATTTCCCCATGTGAAAGTTTGTATCGCCTCCTCGTCTTTTTTACTGCGTAAACCCGAGGTCCTTAGACTAAATGAGGCAGGCCAAACAGGTTCAGCGCAAATTCATTGATGAGCAAAACATGTTTCTCCAGAAGGAACCATCAATATCAATCGAAAATGCATGCCGCGGCCTGATCAAAATAAATTATAAAACAAAAAGGGCCGCGGTCCGCATAAGGTTTGCCATAAAATGAATCGCAAAATTAACAAGATAAGCATCTTCTTAAGATAGGAGAAATAAAATCCATTGGGTACAACCAAATTAATTTTGACATAATGTCAGACAAACAAATGTTTGCACTTAAGGAGACAGTGCCTTTGTTAAGTATCTTCCCCGTGCAGTCCAATGTGAAGTGGAATGCGTTATAATATTTGTCTAGACATAAATACAAACATTGTGTTTCAATAAGCAAGCTGTAAAAATACGAAAAAACTATGATATAAACCCTTATTTATTTGGAAAAAATAAAATATTTTTGGGTGTCCTTTCAGCTATATAATCTATTTGTTTTTAAATATTTCTTTCTTGTCTCGATAAATAATAACGGGAAAACAATCTCCCACGCAATACATAATAATATTATATGGATTTATTATTTGTTTAAAATGTATCACTCAGCTTATATTCAGCACTTAAAACAATGTTTAAATGATGTGAAAATTTAATAAAATATTTATTACGGGAAAGTTTTTACGGGATTACTCTCTTTGGTGTATCCAAAAAATTATGTTACATAACGGATGATATGAAATCTCTTTTAAGGAAAAGTTCCCACTGTACGATGCTCCCTTATTTGAAAACTGTTTCCCTGTGCTGACGGTGTTATTTTAAGTTGGTGTCATAACTCAATCGCAGGATAATTCGCAGCAGGGTATATCCATAGCGCATAGAATCGCAGCGCACCCACCGATTCGATATAAGACTTTCCTCTGGCAGACGAACTGCCAACCAAACTGAACTGAGGAGAATCGAAACCGGCTTTATTAAGGTAAACAAGGACCAACGCCCGCTGTTTATGTTTGTCTTTGCATCACTGTCAGTGCAGTGAGTACTGACTTTGACACGTTTTCCGACTTAATTTTAGTTTATTGCTTTTTATGTGAGCGCTGTGGGATTGCTATTGCTGGCTGGATCGTTGGACTGCGAACTGTGTGCACTGCGTATCTGGGAGGACGCCAACCCACCGACCAAGTGACACGTGTTGCGGATGAGGACCATCCGCCGAAATGCACAGCCACGGCGTCTAAATGCTGTGTAACTTTTGTAGTCCTCGGTTGACTTTTCCGGGTGGCCATTTCATTGCGGCCCAGATCTTTGAACGTAAAATTGAGTCAGCCTCCGTCCGATTTTCGCTTCGATTCTCGGGGGTAGCGGGTTGGAGGGGGATGGAAACTCCCCCGTGAGCTCACCGGCTTGTTTACCATTCTCACGCATGTGACTTCCAAATGACGGATTGAAGTAGGCAAATATTTGTGCAAGAGCCCTGGGTTGCCGGTGCCCTTATTAGATAACGATGATTATGGCCCGTTTGCGCACGCGTTTCGACTATTGCCCATTGCCGGGCGATAATGTTAATTATTTCTGTAATATATTCATGGATTTGTTTTTAACTCGAACAGAGACATTTCGACGCAGCACGTGGCGCGTTTTAACATTGCGATAAGGTGGCATACAAATAAAAACGATACTAAGTTGATAACTTTACCAAAATTGCTTTTATGTTGGACCAACCCTTTGCGATGTTGATGGCTTAATAAGGAAGCTTTAATTAAATCATATACAGGAAATCTTTTCAATTAATTTGCAGTTATATTTTGGTAGTCCTAAGAATATAATATTAATTTTTTTAAATCTTGCATAACACATTTTTTATTATAACATTGCGAATAAGTTTTATATTCATTATTTGATCCAAAATACAAACTACTGGTGAATAGAGAGTAAATATCTATTATTATGTTTTATTTTAAAGTTCTTAAAAATATAACATTTATTTGTATTAATCTTATAAAAGAAATTGAAATTGTTATAACAATTATCTACGATTTATTTTACATATTCATTTTTTGATCCATGATACTCATAGATCAGAGAGTAAATATCAACAAAAAAGTGCCTTAATTAATTTCTGTTTATCATATTCTTCCCCATTTTTAGAATTTCACAAGTAGCCATATATTTTACACATCAAATGAACAAGCGTAATATGCACATGTAAATACGAGGGCAAATACAGAGCGATGGAGGACTCTTTAGAGCTTGTGGCAACAGACAGGTTTCATTAAATTAATTAGCGTTCCCTTCGCAAATACTGCCAGCTGCACGGCAATGGCAACTCACTTCCCGAGTTTCGAATACGGAGCGCTGCGACACGGTAGCCACTTGATTTCACGGCGCTCTCAGACGGAAAATTATGTTTTTCAGTTAAAACTCAAGACTTATGTAAACACTCGTCCAAGCTTGGGTTGTACGCTATTTCAACTTAATGAATATTTGTGCCCGTGACTGCTGGCAAATAAACATCAACTGCTAGTATTTCCCTTTGATCCTACATATATGTAGGGATATGAGAAAAACGTGGACCTATGTTCTGTACACTATATATTCTTGATCAGCATCACAAGACGAGTCGATCTAGCCATGTCCGTCTGTCCGTCCGTCTGTCCGTCTGTCCGTCTGTCTGTTTCTACGCAAACTAGTCTCTCAGTTTTTGAGCTATCGGGACAAAACTTTCGCAAAAGTCTTCTTTCTATTGCAGGTAGTATATATGTCGGAGCCGACCGGATCGGACAACTATATCTTATAGCTCCCATAGGAAGGATCGGAAGAAAAAAACTTTAAAAAATTCTAGCTTCGGTGTTTTTTGAAATATTACCTTCTACTTTTGGGGATGTTATTTTTTAAATATTTCTGAGTTTCGAATTAATTATTTTAAAAATCGGACTACTATATCATATAGCTGCCATAGGAACGATCGGAAAATTAATGGAAAAGTAATAGGAAATAAATTCTAGCTTCTTTGGTTTTTATTGTATTATCTTCTACTCTAGGATATGACTCTTTTTAAATATTTCCGAATTTCATTTTTAATTTGATCAAAATCGGACGACTATATCATATAGCTGCCATAGGAACGATCGGAAAATTAATGAGAAATATTAGAATATTGAACATTTTTGCGATTTGTTAATTAATAGTTAAGTAATAGTTAATAGTAGTAATTCGGCTGGCCGAAGCTAGCTTCCTTTCTTGTTTAATTTCAAGCATGTCAAAAGAAGCTTATGCTACAGGACGTTTTCACTTTTAATAAATTATTCAATTTCTGATTCTGCATCTTTCAGATACCAAAAGTATCTTTTTAACGACACGAACAGAGGATGTTTAATGGGTGTTTACAAAAGGCTACCCATAAAGGGAAGCATCTATTGTGTGGAACAGCCATTGGGCAGATACTTATCTGGCAATATATTAAGACAGAGTTCGTCCTCAGCCATCCATTTGGTACGCATCCGGTTGGTGACACTTACCCTTCGTTACCGTAATTAATTTCACTTTCAAGCCCCCGGTTCGCTTGTAAATATCTCGCCCAGACGAATTGCGACACGTGTATCAGAAGCCGGATTTAAGAACACACAGCAGCAGCGATCCGATCCCACATTCTACGAGTATATGAGAGTATATGTCCCACCCTCGCCCTGCGAAATCTTTCGGGCGGTTCCATACTGCGAGTTAATTCGTTCGATGTGGTTATGAATTAGGCACAACTCATCATTTGCAGCATCGACGGGTGCTTCGACGGGGGTGGTCGTCGGTGGTCGGCCTAAGGAAATACCCAGCAGACACACGATGATTGTGTTAACACCCCAGTGCCACCCATCGCCCACTCCACTTTCACAGCCTTGGAAATAGTAGCCCCGGGCCGCAACGGTAACAATATGGCAAACCGGCACGTGTTTTAGGGCTCTCCAGCAGTTCTATTCATAACTCGCCAGAAGCTGGCACCTCGAACCCTTTTAACGCATCCGAGTTGGGTGCCCAGGGGATGGGAACAATAATATTTGATTTTATGTTCGTATACCTTTCAAAACAGCTCGGTCGGAATATTAAGCAGTGCGACCTTTTCCATATTTTACAATAAATAATAATAAAACTGTTTTAAAAATATATATAGAAATGAGTTAATCTGAATTCGGAGAGTAACCAAATTAATATAGATTTATGGGGGGGTGTTTTTAAAAATCTGCTGATAATTCCTCAGGGTTTTGCCTAACACTATTTTCACCCCTTATCCAAATGGTTTTATATGTCTTATCATAACAGATTGAATCTGAGCTGTAATTAGATTAATTAAATAAAATAATAAATATTTGCTTTAAGTTTTTAATAGATAACATAGAAAATGTAAACATTTTAGTTAAGAGTTAAAGAAAAAATTCCTAAGCTGTCTAATAATTTTTGAAAATTGGTTAGGTTTATTTTATAATTTTTAAAAATGAACAATCTTTAAAGTGCATGTTTATTCGATTGATTATTTTGTGGGACCTAAAATCTTATGACTGTCGTTCTATCAGGTGTCTGACTGGGACTTCAAATCTGGCCAGTTTCCTTTCAGATTTCCACTCTGCGTGAAAAATGTTTTAATAAGGCAAACAAAAGACCGCAACATAAACATAATAATTATTTATTGTTTCTGCAATTGTAATGGGCTGTGCTGGGTCGGGTTGAAATCCGCCAGTGATTCAGTGTCGTGCAGAGCAGGGAAACCGAGGTCTGAGGTCCGAGTTCCGATAGCACAGCGGGCGCTAGTTGACTCTTGGTTTTGGTTCTCGTTCTGGTTCTGGAATCCGCAATCTGGGCTCCCAGCTCGGCGCATCCTCATCCTCATCGCCATCCTCAAGCTGAAGCTCATCGGAGATCTGGTACGCGAACATAACACAATGCTCTTTGCTCTCGGCTTGCTTATTTGTGAACTTGTTTATTTGCGGCGATCGGGCGGGCTAATCTACAGCGAATGCTGCCAGTTTGTCGTTGTCTTATTTCCCTGTCATTGCGGGTATCGACTCGGTTTGCTTTGGTTCGGGATTGTTTCGCAAGAACAAGTCCAAACATCCAAACATCCAAACAATGGCCCTAACAAGAGGGTTGCATCTCGCATCTTGCTTTTCGCTTTTAGCTTCTCGCCTGGGGCATTAGTTCGCATCCTCGGACCAGCGGACTCCGACCCCCTGGGCAGTGCAGCCTCGGTCACATCATCCTCTTTTTTGACTTGCTGAGATACATGCTTCCTACAGATACGTACATTCGAGCGTTTTTTTTGACGAAGTACTAAATTGCTGCGACTTACTCCTTACATACACTAGCAAAAAACTGAAGATCTACATCATATTTGGCAGTTGAATGCTATTTATTTTTTATTTTTCAGGGACACCATAAGTTTAAAATATTATTACTTTTATTTCCTCTAAAAAAAATATCACAGAATTTCATAATTAAATCACGTTTTATGCTTTTTGTTTATAAATTTTATTCGATCTTTTTAAAAATATTTATTGATTTATTTATCAATCCAATCAAGACATCCCTTTAATTAAATTTGAATTGAATCATCATATACGTCGCATCCCATTCAGGTTAGTAATGGGTACCTGTTAGTCGAAGCACTTGAGCTTAGCTTTGTCTCATGTTTTAGTAATTTTACTAAGTTATAAATTACTATAGTACCTATAGGTACTTTGAACATGTAAATTATATATATTTTTTTTTTAATCTGAGATTTAGTAAGAAGTAATACTTTTTTCTTCCCATGCACACTGCCTGCTGATACTGATGAGCAATGCATTCGCATTCACGCATTCGTTTACAAAGTGCGAAATACTTCCTTTTCTGCTCACAAAAGTGAAGAGGGATTGTGGAATAAATAAATAAATCGCAATATGGGTATCAACAGTCGGGCAGAACTCCATTCGCCGCGTGACAGTTTACACTCGCTTAAAGGCGACGCAGTGATGTGAATGGAAAGTGATTTCTAAAGACCACTTATGGTGCATGCGTGCGAGCATGAAATGCAATAACGCTTGTGAGAGTCAATATTTTGGGTTCACGACCACCAGGATAGATCCTTCAGACACAACTGCCACACATGTTTCCTGAATGACCCGAAGAATTATTGCCAACTCATTTTCGACGGCTCGTTTTTTTATCATTACTGTTTGTGGCAAACAAACAGCCTTCGAAATAATGTGAAAGATGTAACAAATACTTTTGTCCCATTTTACTTTCTCTGGGTGTCCGGGTGAAATCACTTCAAGTGTCACGTATGGATGTAAGTAGGTAGTCTCCGGGACAATAAGTATTAGAAAAATGCTCTCTTTTTAAATCTGGGAAAATGTCAATTGTATTACAGACACTTCTTGGCTTTTTTAAATAGTTTTGGATGTGAACATAAGAAGTTCATAGTTGTATATTGTTTGAAAAATTAGTTGTCATATTCCAAAAAAATATTTAAAAATTAAATTTAAACTTACACAGAGAAAATTATACAACGTTTTAGGTGCCGTTTTTATATTAAAACGTTTTAAAAATAAAAATGAAAACGTTTTAAAAATGCAAAGTAAAATAAATTTGTATGAAACGTTTTACTTTTTAAAATGTTTCATCCCTTATTTTGCACCTAAAACTTTTGATAATTTTCTATGTGTATTCAATATTATTATAATTTAGTTCTTATTTTTACGTCAGAAAATATATGTTTTATTAATTAAAAACTTAAAAATATTGTAATAATTTATTTTTAGAACTTTAGAAAGGATAACTTGTTCAAATAATTTCAAAAAATAATTTATTATATATTGTTTCCACTAAACAAAGAATTAAATGCTTTTTGCCAGTACGCATTACTCACAAATCTCTCATTTTAGGCCTACCTTCTGGCACTTCGTCGCGGCCTTCAAGCCAGCGCCTAAGCCAACAAACAAATAAGAAATATGCAAATTCTGGTGTATTCCACAATGGACTAACCGTTTAAGTAATTGGATCTCCATTTGGCTCTGTTTACATTTTCGGCACCAGCATCGCCACTTTGCCGAGATGCCGGGGACACAAAGGAGTCGGATCGAAATCCCGCTCTCCGCTCACTTCGGCATGTTCTGCGACACCGCAATTGAACATTTGGCTGCCACATTAAGTGTCCGCACAGATTCCATTTCCACCCCGGGAAACTGGCAAGCTGGAAAAGTGCAGGCGAAGGCTGTGGAAATGGAAATGGGAATGGAAACGGCGGATGTGTGTGGGCGTTGCTTTGCAATCCAATTTTCGGATTTGATTTCATTTATATGTAGCGAAGGATTAGAGTAGGCGAAGGAAGGACTTCGGAAAGGCCAACTAGACAATTTCATTTGTCGTCGTGTGCTTTAAAGGGGATTTTCTTCTCGCTCGAAATTGATGATGCTTTCTCATTACATTTACATTATATCACGCATTTGGTAGCCGCTGCCCCATTCCTCATCCCCCGGCACTCTAAATGTACACAAATGTTCGCTTATACTCCGCCAGTCTTCCATTGAAAATGCGAACATGTGGTTCTGACAAATACACGTCTTTTCTCACTTAGATCGGGCTTACTTTACAAGTGTTTCTACTTTATTCCATACTTTGTACTTTCGCCAACTATGCCGAACCGAAGGGATATAGTAGGGAAGTTTTGGTAGACCTTGGGGACTTGAGAGTGACGCGTGTCACCTGCGGAATCAGTATCATAATGTTAACGTGTCCGTCAAATGTTAATTGCTACACAAAGGTTTGTCAATCTTAATTGTTTGATGCGAAAATTTGGCGAGGAACAACTTCTACAGATGCTATAAATCTAAGCTTGAAAGGTTGGTGTAATGGTACTTACACCAAGGGATGTTACGTAAATATATTTCTTAATATATTATTTTTATTATAAGCCAACTTTTAGTAAAAAAGAATAATGGGTTAATGAATAGGAGTTATAGATTATACGATTATGATTATTATATTGCGGTGATGAATATTATAATAAAGGCTAATCAGAAATTTAATAAAAAAGTCTTATGGTTTTTAAAATAATCAAATATTAAAAAAGTATAATAAAGGTATAACAAACGTGAACTGCAAATGGATCTGTCATAAAGTTGCAAAAATTAGTCTGAAAATTCTGAATACATCGATAAAATGGGATCCTTTACAAAACCATTGTCCATTTTATGGCAGAGTATAAGTAACAATAAGGAAAACACTTCGTCGAAGAAAGGGAACATTCACTTATTGTGGCCATAGGTTTTCCTTAAGAGCTCAGGATTTACACATGAGGCGTTACAGACACGTCCATATGCGAACGGATATATACACCCATATATATATATGTATGGTCCTGAGTGGTTGTTGGGATTTTACACAACAATGCTCCTTTTACTTCTCATTGAATTCCGTGAAGCATGGAAAATTTTAAACAGGATTGACTTTTTATTCGGTCGTGTGTGTGCGGATTTTTGATGTGCTTATTAGTCCATGGTGGTGATATCCTTACGGCTTGCTAAAGATTAGGTCAATCACACCTTTTTCAGGCGTCATGTAGACGGTCAAAGAGGATTTGGAGTGACATATTGGGCAGAATAAATAACCGGAACTTGATCCTGCTTTATGGCCACCACAAGGAACATTTGATAATGTACGAAATTCCGCACTGCTTTCAATGTAATGTTGTAATCAAAAAATGCTCAAAAAAGACCATCGACAGTTTAAGTCGGCCATTTGATACGCCTAAATATGTACTACACAATATAAATAAAGTGAATCGCCACTCCCGGATTTATCTGGCAAGCAATTGTTGGTGAGACCAATGGATTTCCGTCGACGGTTAAAAGTATTAAAAATGCAAATCATGGCGGGTGAAACAAGCGACCTTAGAACCGCCAACTGAGCCCATTTTCTTTATCCTTACTTTTCCGCACCCAAATGCGGGGGTGAGGTAAAGGGGGGGATGAGGTACGTGTATATAGGCGGATGCTCATTTCCCAATTAAATGTCCCCGGGCTTCGCGATTTCTTCGCCGACTGTCTATCCCATTCGGTCCTATCCTCTCGTTTGGCTGTTTGGCGGCGGCCATTTGGAGTTTCTCGAGTTAATGCGATAAATTTGCATATTTTGATTGTGTTGCGGTCAACAATGGGTTGCTCTGTGAATTAATGGGATTTTACAAGCTTATGCAAAATCCGACAAATATTTTACAATTTTAATTAAATTATGCCGGCTTCTTCGCGGCGTTTAATCCAGCCGCCAGTGGGTCTGGAAAGTGTCAACAGTGCCTAGGAGGGCATTAAAACATCGTTTCGGCCGGCCCACGTGAAATGCGCTCCTGGCCACGCCCCGTGCATCATTGGAAAAACCACATCAAGGCCGGCGAAAATTCAATTTCCATATGGAAATTGCAAACGAATCGCGGTACCCGCCCGCCACCGCGCGCTTTAATGAGCCTTCAGCCGTCCGGCGAAATTGTGGGTATTATGAACCCAAATACCCCGCAGCCATGTGTGCATGTGCATCTAGAGGTGCCAAAGCTGCAGTTTTCCAGATAAATGCATCCTTTTTTTCATCAGTTAGTCATTTGAAATAAAATTTCTTGACGATTTTTTCATATGAAGTTTTTTGTTTTGAACGACTTTTCGTTGGGTTGAGTACTGGCCCTTAAAGCGGAAGTATATTAAGCGTGTTATTTTTAGATGCTGGAATATTTCATTGTCAATGCTTGTACTAAAGGTAAACTAAATTTGAATACAAATCGATATCCGCCTAATAAATTTCTGGTATTTATACGCATGTCGTTCTTACCATGCAACACTGATTTCTCTGTCTCGAAGAGTTTCTGACTTCGGAAAAGAGAGCATTAAGAAATTCGAAAATGAGCGGGATAGCGCTTAAAGTTACATGAGTGGGAGGCAGAGCAAATCGAACTGGCCTACTTCAAGCCAAAATTGACACCACATAACATCAAATCGATTTTCGTTTCATATCATGTTTTTTTTTTTAGGTGTGGTGACAATTGGGGGAATTTTAAAATATCTTAGGGCAAATAAATTGTTCGATTTTCTTTGTTAAATTATTTTCGAAATATGATTTAAGACATTTATGAGCTTCTTGGAAATATATAACAAAATCATATGCAAAATCTTTAGAGAGTCTTGCAGTGCTGCTAAAGATTCATAATATTTACAGATTTCTTAAACATTTTCTGGATTTCATTTTTAAGTCCCTGGCATCACTGATATGCATCCGCAGGCTCCACCCACTGCTCCTCCTCCCGCACCACATTTTCTGCGCACCTGTCGGTGGTGCAGGACCCTGACAATGGGCTGGGTGTATTTGCGGCAACGTCAACACATGTTTTGTATTATCCCCGGGCGGTGGACTCCGCCAGTCGCAAAATTGCCCACACCCACCAGTCTTTCGAATGCCCCGAGGCAACCGAGGATGTAACATCATTGGGTTGCGGCCATAACAATGCGACTGTGAATGTGTCACAGGGCGCCGAATTTGGTTACCGTCTGGTGGAGATTCCACTGGATGAGGCCACGCCGCAGATGAAACTTCCGGCCAACTACAGAAGTTAGTTGGCCGGCAAAAAGGGATTATCTGACGTCACGTGTCCCCGGCCTAATCGAACCGCACAAATGTACTAATTAGCTAGGAAAACGTATTTTCCAGCATAAACATACAATTTGCAAAAACAGAAACCGGCTGAAGGGCATGGCTTGCATAATAAGCTACACATTTCGGTTCGAATAGCACGTGCCGACAGAATTTGGGCACGTTTTCGGCGCAAGTACCCAAATTATTTGGGAATATTGTTTGGCCTAATAAATTGTTATGGCTATTAGTATTTTTATTACTTTACATAAGGCTAATTTGCCCCGAATGCAAATAATGTTTTTCTTCTTGTTTGCCTTTTTATGTTTTGAAAAAATGTCTATCCTTCTAGTCAGCTAAACAATATTTTAAAAACTTCGACCTATATTAAAATAGTATAATAAAATACATTTTTATATTTTATACGGAAATATATATATTTATATTATATATGGAAATATTTTTTATTTAAATAAAGTGCCATTTAATTTTGAAAGGTTCCTTATAATGAAGATTACCACAGATTGCTACACAGTAGTTTATTTTCCAATAACAACTCTAATCGGTAAGTAAATAGTTTGTTACTTTGCATTTTTTATGTGTTAATGTAAGGAAAAGCGAATATATGATGGATGGATGTGGCAAAAACGGAAATCAACCCCTTAAAATGTCAGATGCGCAGAGCACCCAAAAAAATGTTATGTCATTTATTTGCAGGGTAGAAAGAGCGCAGAATTCGTTCTTTAAGTACTTCGTTACTATAATATCTGGTTATAAAAATATGAATATTTACATGTAATAAATTAAATTCATTTATTCTATAAATATATGTAATAAAAGGTTAATCTTCAAAAAAATTCAAACAAGACACTTCGCAATAATAGCAAATTTATGGGGTACCCCTTAGTCGAGAGAGCCTGGCTTTCGTACAATTTTGTGGGCATACACGTAAACATATTGTGTGTTAGAATGAAGCCGTTTGTACGTCAGCTTATGCGAGTTGCCAATTCATGCGTGTGCATTGAGAGGCATGCTTGGGTAATCAGTCAAATTATAATTTTGATTATCCCCGGCAGCGTCAAAAGGTCACGAAGTCCCTGTCCAACCGAGCATAATCAGTCCTGTCCCGACAACTACAGGACCCACCGAACAATGGCTTTGTAAAACCACACTGACAAGAAGTGGGAATCCCAACTTTGAGTGTCTCGACTATTAAGTTCCTTGTACGCTCGCTTGCCTTGATTTAATTCCCTTTTTTTGCCTGACCATTATAGGCATAATAAAAAGTACCCTTAAGTTTTATTTAATGTCAATCAAATAGCACCTAACATAAAAGCCTGGCCATAACCTAAGCCTCCCCCTGTTTGTGAAACCAAACTGTTAGGAATCTAATAAAGAAGAGTATTCCACACCAAAATATTTCCTTGCGTAATAAAGGCAAATATCGTCGCCAGGTTTTCCATGGAATTACATTACTTATAACTTATAATTAAGTCTCGGGATTAACGAACGCATGTCATAAATAATGACGAATCCAGGCATTCGTTAATATAAATGTAATGAAGCTGTTCCTCCAAGGGTTACTTAGTTCATTTTGGGCCAGGGAAAAGCGACGGTTTCGGAAGAAGAAAAATGCTGACAGTAAATATTTTGACTCCAAATGCGTTTCCCTGCCCGGGAAGGCAAACAAAATAAGACAAACAGACTCGTTTTCATTCTTATTCTCATTCTCGGACTGGACCTGGACTCCTTCATTCGATTCGACTCGATTCGACGAGTTTCATCCCTCGAACGGTGATGGTCCTAATGATACCACTTCGAATAACATCATGGCCAGATTAGGGGTTTCCGTTCCCAAAGCGAGTAGACAATGCTCGAAATTAAATGACAGCGAAAAGGTCATCCCATTCAATCGAATCTGGCCGGGCAGCTTGGTATTTATTTATTATGATAGTGCGAATGGAGGAACTGATGGCCAGGCTGATGGAGATGTGGCACTGAAGCGGGAAATGGGTTCAATACGATGCCAATCTTGGAGTCGGACAATATGCCAAAGTGATAAATGGCCCGGGCATTGTGTGGGTATCCCCGGGTATCCAGTTTGCAAGGACACTACACCACCAGCAGTATCCTGCTGACTGCCTTGTGCCTTCTGCCCTCGGCCCATTGTCGCAGAGGATATTGTGGCGATTTGGACAGGAAAAGCAGAATTTAGTGCTGGACCACAGTGCTGGCCGCCAATCAGGACAGGATGTGCTCCTCAGCCGGCCACGGGTGGTCCATCACGGCCAGTTCCTGGCGACAAATGACAAATGTATTTATTTTCCTCTCCTCTAAGGGTTATAAGAACATGAATTAAAAACTCCATAGCGTGTCGCCTGCAAACATTTCACTATGTTTGTTTTGGGCATTTATGAACTAGGGTTTATTTACTAAAACAAATGGCAGGCCACAGAATTGACCGTGAAATTTTATTAGCCGCTAATAAAGGACAACACTTTGGTGGTCAATCCAAATGACCTAGCTTAATATACGAATTATCTAAAAAATGTTCAGATTTTCAATGTGAAGGGTAATAAGTTTGATTGATGGGGCTTGAAAAAAAGATATTAACCCGTTTTTATGCTGGTCATCGAAAATGTTTACTCTGATTTCAGTTTAAAACAAGAGAGAACGCTATAGTCGGGTTGTTGTCCCGACTATCTAATACCCGTCACTCAGCTAAAGGGAGTGCGAGGGAGATAGATATATAATTTTTGATTGCATATAACTTTTTAATGAATGGTCCGATTTGAAAAATGTCTTCTACATTTCGATAGGTATAAATATACATAACAAAATTGCATTTATACTTCTCGGAAATCTTTAAAGATGTGGGCGCAGGACCCATTTTAAAATCGTTAGTGGGCGATTGTGGGCGTTAGAGGGGGCGTGGCGCTCGGCTAAAATAAACTTGCGCTGCGTAGGAAGCCAAAGAATATGTGTGGGAAATCTCAACCTTCTAGCTTTTGTAGTTTCTGAGATCTCAGCGTTCATACAGACGGACAGACAGACAGACAGACAGACGGACAGACGGACATGGCTAGATCAACTCGGCTAGTGACCCTGATCAAGAATATATATACTTTATGGGGTCGGAAACGCTTCCTTCTAGCTGTTACATACTTTTGCACGAATCTAGTATACCCTTTTACTCTACGAGTAACGGGTATAATTACCTAAAATATGAAATAGTATTTGGTCGAAACAAAAAGATTTTTTTAATTTACTTTTGTTTTAATTAGTTATTAGTATTCGTACTATAAATATTATATTAGTATTTAAAACGTAATTAGTTTTAGTTTTTACATAGAGAGATTTTAAACATCTCAAAAATATGATGTGTGTGGAAATTTAAGGGGATTATTCACCAAATCAAATGGAAAGCCACAGCCATGAAATTCAATTAGCCACTAATAAGGGTCTCCACATTAGTGGTCAAGCTGATGACCAACCGTAAGAGATGAATACATATTTCTCCACCACGCATCACGAAATTTCAAAACGGGTAACGACTTTATTAACCCCCCATTAATGTCCATGAAAAGTGAAAATTCGGAAGGTGATTGAAGGGACCTGAGAAATATGGCCTAACCCTTTCTTGGGGGTTGGTTATTATTCAGACATATTAACATTGTACTTTTAAAATGTATTCGGCGCCTGTTGCCAGTGAGTGGATGCTATAAATTTAGAACAGCCGGCGACATTTTAAAACGAATTTCAAAGTTTTATTGCACAAAACGCGACGAGTGCTTGTGACGTGGGTGGGCCATTTAACCCTTAAAATATATTTCTCTGACACATTATTAAAACATAAAGAGCGTCAATAATCATTACAGTTTTAAGCCATTTATTTCTGGGCCTCCAGTTGCGGGCCCTTTCGCTTGTCGACATTGTTCGCTTGCTGTTTCAGTCGCCGTTTTCTGTTTTTCTGCCGACGACACGACAATGTTTGGATGTTTGCTGTTTGGCTGTTTGAATGTTTGAATGCTCGGCAGTTTGGAGCGCTTTTGAGGGGCGTGTTCCGTAGATTTCCCTGACGCAGGCAGCGGATGGCGGTTGTCTGAACATTTTACACAATGTAGCAGATTGTTTCGCTTCGACATTTCCCCGAAAGCGTGGCTACAACGATTCAAACAATCCTTTACACATCTGCACAAGTGTATGCGTTTAGTGTGCTTTACACTGTAACTAAAAAAGGATTAATTAAAAAAATTACGAAATTGAATTACTTAAAATTCTATAAAAATATGATTTGATTCCATATAATAGCTAACTAATATTCAATTCAAAAAAACTCAAATAGTATTGAAGGTATTTTAAATCAAATCGTATAAAAGTTGATGGGTAACATTATTATGATCTTTTAATTTGGATACTTGATATTTTTTTTGAAAAACTAACTAAACCAACTTCTATAACTAACCAATTTATTTTGTAAAGTAATCATCATCTTTTAAACTCCTTAGAAAAAAATTAAAATTTAAAAAAAAACACCACTTTAAAATAAAATAAAAGACAAGAAAATTACAAGCTTATTTTGTTTAATAATTGCACCCCCATTTTTTCTCCGTGCTTGCCTATGTGAGTTTCCAGTTCGTTTTCAAATCATAGAGTCAGAATAACGGTGGGGTTAAGAAGCTGCCGACACCCAACCACTGTTTTGGTAATCAATGTAGAACAGTGTTAAAAGTTTACAGCGCGCTGGAGAAAGGGGAATAAAATTGATTGTGACAGCAGCACGTGCTACAAATGGGCCTGGCCCAGCATAATCAAAGTAATCATAAGTGCCTTCGTACTTTCTCGATAACTGAAAGACCATACATATACAATATATAGTGAGGCGATGGGGTTGTGTGAACCCATTCACACAACGCGCATTATTGATCATCATCCCGTGTACACTTCACTTTCGAATTCTGGCCATGTTCTGCCGCGTTTACCGCACTTTAACACCTAACCTCATCACAAATTCAATTCTTGGGGCGTAATTCCTGCAGGAAGCAATAATATTACTGCTGTAAGACGTCCATATTTTATTCCACCTGATAGCATTATTATGCGCCCAAATTGAGGTATTCCGAAACAGTATAAAAAATATAAATAATTTGAGAGGAGAGAGTCCGTGGCGCGTTTGCAAAAATGCTTGGGAAAAATGTGTTCCGAGAAAATGTACCGGAATTCGGTGTAAAGCAGCAGAAGGCAGCCGAAATCCGCTGGTCAGCACTCTTGCAGCTTGGATTACTCGGGTTTCGGCGACAGCGAACGGGACCAGGGCCCCAGACTGGAAACCAGACACGTCCTAGCCCATCCAGGTGAGCGGTAAGCGTCGAGCGGTACAGGTGAGCGGTACGGGGAGCGCTGAGCAACGACAACAGCGGTGTTGACATTACGCTATCAATTTGAGTGCTCAGCGAAAACGTTTGCCGCATGTTATTTTTTTCTTTTTCGGACAGCCGTGATTTGTGTTTCTTACACCGGTCAAAGTATTTTTTGATCATGCTGAGGTGGTTTTTTGAATTAAAATATAGTTATTTTTATCCTCATAAATCTGCTGAATTTGTATGGAATATTAATACCTAAGGAATAATTTTCAAAATATATATTAGACCCCTTTTACTTGTAGTTTATTAGGAATACGAGAGGACTGCTTACTTAATATAAATATAAAACATTTTTTATATTTACAGCGCAATATTTTTTTATTTTTGCTATTTTACCCATCCAAGAAGTGATTCCTTAAATATCAAACAAAAAAAAGCGAATGCTCTTAGAACTAAATAAAATCATTTTTCTTTATTAAAGAGACAATCGAAGATTTTCAAGGCAAGATAAATATACTTAATGATCTGTGTGTTTTTCCCCAACAAGCATTAACAAGCCATTCTGTCAGATGCTCATATTTATACCAATTCATTTAGTGGAACCCGTTTATAATTTAAAACAATGGAATTCATATACATTTGTACAAGTTGTACTTTGGTGGAAGACAATAAATATTCTCATACGTTTGACTTTGGATGTTTCTACTCGTGTTTTATTGTTCATATTTTGCTTGTTTTTTTGTTTGCTTTCTGTCCCGCCAGCGACATCGTTATTATGAGAGTACGAGGAGGCTTATGAGGACCGGGGACCGAAAGTAACATAAATTAATAAATCTTAAGTGAATGGGAAGAACAGTATCGGGAAATGTGGAGCGCGGACCGTCAAAAATTACTCCCGGACAGGCAGTGATGGGCAATCGGTGGACAAAAGTCGGGATCGGGATGTTTGCTCTTTGGACAGGCGGACAGGACAGGACGCGGTAATCTAGTTCTTTGACAAGGGACATGGGCACAGGTCCAAGCATCACAGCCCGATTCGCAGACAGTCCCTGTACCTCTACCAAGGATTCCACGCTCGAAAGCGATCAATTAGTGCGCCTGACTTGACATCATTTTAAATGTAAAGCACGTACCGCCTGTGTGTTCCGAGACATCGCAACATCCCGACGTTCATATTTCTGGGACTCCTTCGACGTCGCGCAATATGAATTCATCATAATTCGCAATCGTAAAAACAACTGGTTTTTCTGGCGATCAACATTTTTGGCCTTCATAAATATAAAGTCATCAAATATATGACAGTTTTATGTTCATTTCGATGCGGTAAATGTTTTGGCGACAAAAGACATGATTCTGAAATTATTAATGGTTATATACTCGTCCAACTACCGATGGACCAAAACGGAACGAGATATTTATAAGGCCAAATAAACTAAAGACTGAAGACTGTGTGCGCATAATAATAATTAAAAAGCTTGAGTTTCAGACAATTGGATCTGCGGTACTCCCGCCCTGAAATGATGGGCGGATTGAGTTACAAAATATTTGATTATCTCTTTGTGGAAGCATTTCGGGCTGCAATATATAGTGCCGAGCTTGTTTAAACATTTTAATTATACGCCTAATTTATGTGGAATAAATTAGTGGTCTGCGGGCTCTCCTGTTCACAACTTCCAACTGTGCCTCTCGACTCCAATGCAATCGACTTGAGTCGACTCGACACAGGTCTTTAACACAGGGACGCTCTGTTTTTACGGCCCAGTCATCGTCATCTAATGGGCGCCCCTTGTGTTCCAGTGCGCTCAATAATTTTCCCCAATTCCAGCTGTCAGTCGAGGTGTCAAATCGCAGCTACTCATGCTGTGCGCTGCTCACAGACTCGCTCGTCCCGCCCCTCGGGTAATTTAAATTAAGCATCTGACGCACACCTCTACGGATCCCCATCCCCCGAATCCCGATCCCTAAGATGCCCCCAGAAAACGGCGATCCGACAACGACAATGCGATGATATGGGTATGCATCCACTTAGCGAGGCCAGAGGATAGAGGATGCCTTCTGGTGATACTGATTAAGATCATCCACATCAACAGAACCATCGTGTTCATGTGGCGCGATCACGCTGACAACAGCTCAAATCCCCATGAGGAACTTGTAGCCGCATGTACCACTTATTTGAGCGTAAAACAATTTGCTATCCCAACTATCGCGTCCATGTGCCCGAGAGTGTTCATCCGAACATGGCCTAATCAAACGTGCTGGCCACAAAAGGTGTCTTTCAAATTGGTTTTAAGTGTAAACGAATCAAACGTCGTTTGTAATGCAAAGTACAATAATAGCCTACAGGGAAGTGAATTAAATTTTAAAAGGTATTTTTATTTATTTCGCTTTTATTTCTGACATAAATTTTGTTTATAAAGATTTTAAAATGAACAATATTTTAATGACATTTCTCTTTTGTTTGTACAGTCAATAGCACTCGCAGCTAATACTTAAGATTTTTTCTTAGTAACTTACTAACCTAAATAAATAAATATAAATGATATATCAATAATTTTAAAAATGTCACAATCCTATATGTTGGTTTTTTGGAAGTTTGTATAATATTTTTATTTCGAAAATTCGAATTTAGAAAAGCTTTAACATCCAAAGTGTGAAGCTAACCAGAAAAAGGTGGGCTTCATAGGGTCACGATGAGCTGTCAACACAGTGGATTCAAATTTAATTGGAATGAACCGATCTCGATGGTGGAGCTCGATAATTTACAACTTTTCAATTTGAACATTCGGCCGAGCATTATACACAACAATGATTGGTTGCCGCTTAATTTTTCGCATTGGCCGGAGGAGCAGCACTCCAGGCAGTGGAGACAAGCTGACGCAATCACGACATGCAATAAGGAACATCCGAATTGTGGTATCTGCGACAGCGATCTCGGTTGCCATTGAAATGTGGCAGTCGTTGAATGAACCAGGACTCCTTGCTAGTTCGAGTTCGAGTTGGAGAACGAGTACGAGTACCATCAGCACCACAATCACAATCACCGTCCCGTCACATCCCGAACCACCAGGCACTCCACCCACATGCGAGTAAACAAGAGCTCATGTTGTTCAGGCGATCAGGCGATCGACTCCTTGCCCCGCAACTCCCCCGAAAATGGTCACTGAATCCCAGTTACACTTCTCCCGTGGAGGCGGTACTGTGGGAGCTGTTTGTCAATTTACCAGCAAAATGCAGTCAGAAAAATTATTGGTATTAAAGGGTAAAGACAATATTTTAGACATTTCAAAACGATATTAATGGAAAATTTATATTATATATTATGTGTGATTCCATTTCTTATTTACTACATCAAAAAAACTTAATATGAAACGATGATCAATTTGATGTTATGTGGTATCATTTTGACTTGATATGCTCAAAAAAATTGTTCATTTTTCCCTCCCACTTATGTAACTTTAAGCGATATCCCGCTCTATTGCTAATCGAGAAAATTTTTTAATCTCGCTCGCTTCACGAAATTTAAGTCGCCATTGCTCTCTTTTTTGAAGTCAGAGAATCTCCGACAGATAGAAATCGGATTGCATGGTGAAAACGATATGCGTATCAATGCCAGAAATTTACTATGCGCATATCGACTTGATACCGGCATATAATTTAAAGTTTGCTTTACCAATACGTTAAATAAGATTCTTCAGAGGGATTTACAAATTTCATTTTTATTAAACCTGGAAAGATCAGACTTTCAATTTGTTTTACCAATGTTATGTACGATAAAAAATATTATATTTATTTAAAGATTTTTTAAAATGGTCTATTTTATTAAGTCATTAGTTTCTGATTTAACCAGTGTCCATATTTTATTTGTCGGGTTTATCCTACAGCTTACCCCTTATTCGAATGATTTTCCATTCCCCAATATTGCTGAATTTGCGCGTATAGAGCGCACTCTAGCTACAGATGTGTGAACGTATCTGAGGTAAATGAGAGCGGGCTTGCATATGTCAGGAAACGCTTTGATCTCTTAATTTTCTGCAAAAATACAGTTTAAATCAAAGGGAGGCCGCTGAAGTGTTGGGATATGGCCACGTGTCATAATATTTGTGACAGCATTAACGAAATAATTGTTGAAAGAGTGCAATATAATTACCATACCGCAGGAGGTGACATACTCGTTCCCCCCATGTAAAACAAATGGGATTTCCTGATAAAAACTACTTTGTAGTTATGCGCTTACGAAGGAATAAATCATCTCACCACGCCAAGCTAATTGTTTTCCTGACCTAAAATTAGTTATTCGTACAATTTGGTTGGCTAATTTATTTATCACTCTGCTTTTCGACACAGGAACCGACCGAAGTGCGGTCCAAAACATACACATCCACGTTTGATGGAGATGTTGGCAAATTTAATTTCGAAAAACAATGAACTGTCTTTGGTTGAGAGACCTGGACCTGGACATGTTTTTGAGTCGCAGTTCCACATGGTTAAATACGGAAATGTGGGTTTTACTTCTTCGCGAAAGCTGCACATCACCTATCGACTGGAAAAAGCCCGAACAGCCGTCTGCTGCACTCTGTCTTAGTCCCATCATTGTTTTAGCTTTGCAGTGTGATCGTTGTCTGCATAATAACATGTTATTATCATTTTATTTGTTTGCCAGCTCAGGTCTTTCTGGGATCAAGCCGAGAATCTCCGGCCAGATATCATGGTAGTACGCAAAGGTAAAAAGGCAATGTGCTAAATGCTCGAAACACATGTTCTTATGTTAAGTGTGTCTGCTGAAATTAGCATAATTGTGGATTTCGGCCAGGTTTGGAAAATATCATGGTTTCAGGTGAGACCTACAAGACACCTATAATTTAGTTCCCAAGTTCTGCAAATAATATTTATAAACTGCAGTTTCTCCAGCCAAACATTATAATTACTTTCAGGTACTATATCAAGATATTTCGTATACTATTTAAATAAATCAGCATTCCTTGCCCCGAACTATCGTAATTTCCATGACCAGTGTAAGTTTAAACAAATTTAGGCAAACAATAGAAAACACGCTTAAGCTGGCAAAGCATAAAGGCCGTGACTTTTCGAATGTCGACAGTTTCTCAATAAAACGTGGGTATATATAGTCTGTAGACTCTGTAAACCGATTAGAGAGATGCGGGGTCCAAATGGAGACACTACCAATAACATTGGAATTTCCCTAAGCTGGCTGAGAATAAACAATTTGTTGGGAAGAAAGTTTTCTGTTTTGTAATGGAAATTATGCTCACCGCTCTACAATAATTAAATCATTCCGCCTCTGAAACTATAAGAAGATACACGATTGATTTAAGCTGACAACCGAAATCCGTTCCAATTTCCAATGACGATTGAGTTTTAACGGCGCTGACAATACGGATTGGATACTTTTGAGTAAGGCTTTTGTCCGATGCCATAATGCAACAAAGAGCCGTACCCGTGAATTAATAATCTACTCCATAAAAACCGATGTCAGCTTAAAATTCGGGTACCGCCTTTTGTGTGCTACTGGTTTTTTTCTATTCAATAGCCCAGATTACGCTACTCGTATTGAGTCGGATCCATAAAAACGGCCTTCGCGGGGAGCCAAAAGGCATTTCGACGGCAAGCCAAACAGGAATGCAGTGTTCATAAATGGGCTTGATTCATATTTGTTTAACAACTAAATTAATATGTTGTGAATGTCTTGAAAACAGGTCGTTTGTTCAAACCATTTGAGTTGGAAAACTAAGAAATGTTTATAGAAAATTCGATTCGAAAAATTACTTAGTTGGTAAAAAGAACATAATTCTAAAATTATATAGTCATAGAATTTTCCAGTGAACTTATAAAAGGTAAGGCAAAAAGTTAAACATATTTCATCCCTTTATGATAGTAAAAGGATACCACATCTCTAAAAGCTCCAATCTCACTTATCCACGGCTGAGCAAATCGAGCTACGATAGTCGATAATGGAAGACCATAAATAACTTGTAGGGTTTATTAACCCCTGGCTCACTCCAGTCACTCCAGTCCGTATACCGCCTTTTGTTAGCTCCATTCATAAGTTTTCTGCTCACTTTGCTCTTGTTCTGTTTATGTCGGCGAATGCGTTTCCGGTCAGCGACACAGGAAAACACGTTTATAGCAAAATATTGTTTTTGTCTTCGGTTTATCGTACACCATCGCAGGCCCTTAAATCACCACATGTGACTGTCTATGATTAACCAATAAAAATAAGACTGTATTATGCATATGCGAAAGGAAATGAAACGAACCGTCGGTTCTCGTTTGTGTTCCAATTTATTAACACCTCTTTGTTCTTGTCTTTTATATTTTTCGATTGATTGTTATAGCTGTTGTTTGCACTTTTTTAATTCTATTTTTTTGTTGGGCTCACAGGTATTTTCTTTCACTTATGGCTATTGTGAGGATTGGTCGCAAATACAAACCTCATCAAAAGTATTTTTTAGTGGAAACTTCAAATTTTTGTTTAGGTTTGTTTATTTTCATTTCGGATTTATTTGATATTGAAAAAAGAAAATGAAAAGCACTGGTAAGCTGTCCCATTAAATTCAGTCTAGACATTTTTAAAAGAAAAGTAGGATTGTAGTAATAGTTTTGATTGAAAAAAATATGCAAATTCGGAAAGCATAACTTTTGTATTTATTACTTCTTTTATTTATTTACTTTTAAATACCTTTAAAAATATTAGAAAGTTCTCTCCCTCACTGCATTAATATTCCCGAACCAATAAATTAAGTACCATTTTGTTTATTTATACCAATAATTGTGGCTTTTGTTTAATGTGTCTCATTATCGTTCTTTTATTATAAGTATATACAGTTTTACTAATTTACACTACGCTTAGGGCGCTACAATTACGCGAGCTTACATACTTACAACTTGTGCATAAAGTACAGCAATACATGGATCTCTAGTTTAGGAAATAATTACACACGTAGAAAATTATGGTACATACGAAGTAAAATAAATTATATTTATAAACGACAGGAACAAATTGGTAACTTAAGACGATAAAAACAATAACAGCTAAATCAATGATTGCTCGTGTACATTTGGCTTGGGTTTGGGCTCGGTTCGATAGGAAAGGAAATTGGGAAAGGAAATGGGATGGGGGTTTACAATCGGGGTTTTCAGCAGACTTGGATTGATATGTTTCGGGTCCTCCCGCGGGGGCTTTAAAACTAAAAACGATATAATTGAAATCTACTGAGGTGATAGAAGTGGACCTAGCTGCCAGGAATTGTGCTCCTACAATTTAGTGGGTCTTTCGGATCTGCCTTCTCTCGGTTATATGTTAGTGGTCGGGTATGTGTATGTTGTATTCATTGATGTCGCCCTGCTATATATCTTCCAATTTACATCCTATAAGCTCTGATTGCATAAGTTGTATGTAATTAAATTAACGTATCTTCAAATGGTTTTTGGATTATCTTCTCCACAAAATTGCACAACGTCTGGGGCAGCGGTTCGGTTTCTTTTCTTTTTTTGTCGAATTTTATTTTTTTTTTTTTTTGTTTTGGAAGGGCCCTTTGCCAAAAGAGGAACCGCTGCATTTCAGCTGGTTTTCTTTTCGTTTTCGTTCTGTTTGCTTGCTATTTGGTATAAGCGGCGTTAATCAAAATACCGAATAATCACATTGTAAATTATTGTCCGAAAGTGTAATTATACCTTTCAAGCCCGGGCCTCGAAATCGAAATCGGATATTTTGATTCGAAAACTGGAAGTGACTACGGCCGCAGGAGCGTTAGCTTCTGCTGCTCCCGGAAGGCGATCAGCGAGCGGAAGGCGGAAATGGGCGAGGCAACCGAGGGGGAGGCCGATGTCGAGGGATCCGGATCCGGAGATGCCGCCGATGGATGTCATGGCTTTGCACTCAGCGAGGTCACATTCACGCCGGGCGATATCTTTCCGGAGTGCGAACTGGATGACGAGGCGGTGGAGTTGCTGGATATTGGTCCCATCATGTGCTGGGCGGCCGACTGGCCGCTGCTCGTGGGTATGTGGACCACATCGCAGCCCATCGAGGAGGAGGAGCTGGAGGCGGAGGGCGAGGCGACGGGCGGCGGGGCCACCTGGTGGGCTCCACCGCCGCTTCCGCCCGAGGTCGTGAGGCTAAGCGGTGCAAAGTGGGGTCCATTGGCCGCCGCCCCCGAGACAGCCGCCTTCCATAGCAGTGGATTCATGCCCAGTGGCCCATTGTGGGCCGCCAAACTGGCTCCAAAGCTGCGCTGATGCTCGAGGAACTCCTGCGTGGGTGCGCTCAGGTGCGCCGCAGCTGGGCCGTAGAATCCTCGGTACAAATCGGGTCGGACGTAGGGCGAATAGTTGGGAATCCTGGCCGCCAGCGGCGATAGAATCTTGCCGGGCGAGGGCTGCTGGCCCGGGTGGCCATAGAAGCCGGGATGCGCGGGCGGCAGCTCGGGCAGGTGATTGTCCTTGGGCCCGGAGCTCGAGTCCTTGCTCGAGTCCTTCGAGGCCATGTCGGCCAGCGACCAGATCCTCGGCTTCGCCGTTCCACCCACCGCTGTCTGCAGCGAGTTCTGCTGCGCCTGCTGGTGCTGCTGCAGCAGCTGCTGCTGGTGGTGGTGGTAGGCGGCGATATCGGGTGGCGATCCCGCCGGCGGCCGGAAGTGGTGGTGCAGGGCGGCGGGATGGAAGAGGGGGTGGGCGCCCGGCGGCATGCTGCCTGGGCGGTCGTAGAGGTCCGGTGATCCATTGGGCGATCCCGGTCGCGATTCGGACCACTCGCTGTTGTTGCTCTCGCCGGGGCGGTCAGCCATCATGTCGGCCAGGCGACCGGAACGGTCCTTGTCGTCCGTGGAGCCCACGCCGGAGTCCTTGGCGTCTGCAAGGAGTCAAAGGAGAAGGGAGAACAATTAAAATTTATTCGAGATAAGATAATTAGGATAACAGAAGTTTTAATCAAATAGTTATGCCATTGCCTACTTTATAGGGCGTTTAGTTAGTCTATAAAACGTAACCCTAAAGTGGCTTAACTTGACTAAACATTTTTAAAATTGTTATGCAAGTAGACATATATTTTTTATACAGACGTAAACATTTTCTAGGAATTTATCTGAACTCTACACACATGATAAAACATTAGTTAGTTCAGTTTTAACCATTTAAAATCATATATTAATTCTTCAACCAAATTAGACCGCGAATTCTTTAGTGCCAGAGGAACTTATGTGTATCATATAGGCCATATATTGACTCATGGATAAAATGGGATCGAAAATTTCTTGGAAGAAGAGAAAAATCTCAAATCGAAAAGGGTTGCAAGGGAAATACATTTTGTAAAACTGGAAACTAAAACTTTCTCTTAAAATTTACATTTTGAGGTAGAATTTTGTACATGTTAAATGGAATTTATTTTTGGTCAGAAAGCTTACGGTTTCTGGGACTTTTAGAACTTTGTTCTTCTAAGTTATACCCTCAAATTGTTTATTTAAAATCCATTTGTGATATAGAGATTTCTCTTACCTAACAGATCGTTATCCTCCGTGTTCTTATCGTCGTCATCGTCGATATTGGCATCATCGTCGTCGACGCGATTCCTGGGCTCCCAGGTCATCTTGTTCTCCTTTTTCAGTCTTCTTCTCGCGTTGGCGAACCACGTGGACACCTGCGTCAGCGTCATCTTGGTGATAATGGCCAGCATTATTTTCTCGCCCTTGGTGGGATAGGGGTTCTTCTTGTGCTCGTTCAGCCAGGCCTTCAGGGTGGAGGTGGTCTCGCGGGTGGCGTTCTTCCTCCTGGCCCCGTTCAAATCCATGCCGTAGCTAAAAAGAAAGAGGGAAAATGCCAGGTTAGACGGGGTTTTCAACTCTGGTGCGGACATCATTTGTGCGATAAGGCGAGAGGGAACAACCCAAGAACCATTCCCCGAATTGCCAGCAGATGATTAAGGCCGGAATGGAATGCAGACCCAGCTGTTGCCAGGTCGTTTGGAGTTCTTTAAATATGCGCCGGGCCGAACAATTGTTGCAATTTGTTAAACTGGCCAACAGTCAAGCGACGGTGGGCGGGCGGCTTTGTTCTGCGTTAAATTTGTTCATCATAAACGCATTTGCATGGGCCCGAACATTTATGCCCGTGCAGTTTGCGGTCTGACACATTGCTCCCCATCCCACTGTGCCATCGATGGTCGATGGTCGAATGTAGCCGCATGCCTCGCGAACGACAACTGTCCTTTATCGCTTTTTGTGGGCAGTTAACATGAACGTTTTTAGTATATTGGTATATATACATTGCGAGACCGTACATATATGCCAGAATGCTTAACTACACTGGGGGATAAAGTGAATATTCTACAAAAATAATCTAAACTTTCAATTATGGCGTTATAATTCTCAACTTGTTTTTCAGAAAGTTTAGAGGAGTAGTTTCTAAGCTTGAAAATGGCTTTCTATTTCATTATAAAGTGGGTTATTTCATTGGTCGGCCTTTTTAGTGTCCTGTTAATCCGTAAATAATTTTAGATCTTTTTTCTCAGTGCGTGGAATGCAAAACACCGACGGGGGAGAAACATCGCCATCGCATACATGTGTAGCTGTCTCATTTGTAGTTCTCAGACAGCTGCCCGATCCGATCCGATCCCATCCCATCCGAATGGAGAGGAGAGGATGACAACGATGTCAACTGGATGCTATATGGAAACGACGCTGCGTCCGCTGCATTAATTAATTTAAGTTTGAATGCAAAGTGTCGCCGAGTGCGAAACACCTGCGCAGACAGGCACTCTGCCTTTGATCACCTGACAGCTGAATACATTTTTTTAATTTTCCTATCAGCGCTGTAAATGATTGGTGACGACAACAACGCCCCCAACGCTCCGTAATATCGTAATGCTGCTGCAAAAAAAATGAAACACAAAAAAAATTAAAGGTGGGGCCGCGAGTATTCCTCCTGAATTTTGAATCGAATTCGCCAACTACCAGCACGTCACGGCGAAATAACTCAAAATTGATTTATGTCGAATATGGATGGGTGTATAGTGTATGGTATATGGTCGATAGACAACAACGCATCGATATCGACATCAACAGTAGCTGCATGAGTCAACTATCAAATTTTGTTATGAGTGTCAATTACAGGGGAAACAATGGGCCCAGCATTGTACCTGTCCGATCGTGAGGTGACGTGACGGGATGTTGTCGATTGTTTAACCGGCAATTGTGTTTGGAAATTTATGTCACTTTGCTTTGGCCACTGCAGTGTGTTTGTGGTTTTCTGATTTCGGTTTTGGTTTTGGTATTGCTTTTGGAGGAAGCAGCCCGCCGACGTGCAAACGATCAATTACAAGCGAATAAATTGCCTGTTTGTGGCGGGAGAGAGGGGTAATGGAAATGGGAATTCGAAATCCGAATGCCTGCACTGCGCCTGCGTGCCAATATGCCAGACTTTTACTATTCGAACGCACTTTTCCGAGCCGGCATTTAAATGCACCTGCACGCACCTGCAGCACCTCAATATCCCCAGCCCAATCCCAATCCGAATCCCAATCCCACTCACGTTCCGATCGACGCCTTTCAGCGGACCACCATCGGGGTTTATCGATTGGAAATAAGAATGGGAATGGGGGGAAGTATCTGTCGTACTCGCACTTTCTGCCAAACTATGACTAATCCTCACCTGTTGAACGGATAACCGGCGAAGGCCGCGTCGTATGGGTGATACATCGAGGGATATGGCCAGGGCGATGCTCCGGCCACCAGGTTCTCCTTCAGATCGATGCCAGCCTGAAAATAAAACAGAACACAGATAACGCACACATTAGTTTTTTTTGTATTTTATTTTTAATTTTAGACTAATTTTGTAGACGAATTTTCTGATTTTAGCTTGAACCCGAGAGCAATGGGCCCAGACCTTGAACCAAAATTATTAAGAATCATGTTTAACAAATCATTAAGACATCTTCGAGTTTATTTTTGAGTCAATGGATGGCTTGTTATGTGTCGGCCTTATCAGCGAAGACAGAGCACAGTGTGTGGGTTTAATGAGAAAAATGATTGTTTGTCATATTTAAAAAATGTAATAAAGTGCTTTAGAAATTTGTACATTTCCATTTAAATACTTAATACTTTTTCCATAGAAAATTATAATATTTGATATAAATAAGAAACTACATTTTGGTGTCACTGTGCAGCACAGTGAGGTGATAAGCCCGAATCAATCTGAACAGCATCAGGCGAGCATGTGGGCATGTCGTGACTCTGGCAGTGACTTTAGGAGCAAATAGCTCGCGTTTGCACTGCGTTTGGAGTTGTCAGAGATTGCCTCCTTAATCGCGCCACTGGTACATGCACATTTCGCCATTAGACACTCGATCGGAATCAGAGAAAACATTTAGGAACACAGACTTTGGCACTGATAGGCGTGGGACAGGCGTGTAATATAGAGCGCTGATTAAGTTTAACACGACAATTATCTCTGGGCGTCTTGTCTCAACTCGCTGCGACATTTGCCAGCTGTTAAGGCGATAATGGTGGAGTGACAGAGGCAGCTGCTGTGGAGCACTAGAATATATACTATATACCACTTATGGCTGCGAATCGGACGCATATTCGTCACTAAATGGGATTCGGAAAATCGCCGCCGCAGTTATGACAGGCATGTTGCAAATAGTCGCCAGCCGAAAAACAGCGGGGGTACGAAAACAAGATGCGAAATCAATGAGAACGAGCCCGATACCGATCTACATGGCACCGCAGGACGAGAGTGCAGGATGCTCGATGCTCGATCGGATGCAGGTCCCAAAATCTATTGTCTCGGTGTCGCGACGAGCGTCTGTCTGCCGGTAAAAGCGGAAATATTTTTATGTCGCCAACACGAAAATGTTGCTGTTGCACCGATGTTGCCGTTGCCATTGCCGTTTGTTGCAACATCGCTATCGCCGGCCATCGACCATCGACTCGGAGGAGGAGGTGGAGTAAGAGTAGGAGTTATTCTCGGGGTCTGGGTCTGGGATCTGGCCAAAAGGTTTCGGGACTGGCTGCCCAGCATGTGGTAAGTGCGAGTACAGCGGCGATAGACTGATAAACAGCGAAAGCAACAGCCACAGATCTCGAGGGCCAGGCCAACTTCAGGGCCAAGGCCCTTTGACAGGTCCGACACTCGGAGAAATACTAATCATATCTCTGATATTAGGTTATTAAAAAAAAACTCGACAAATGCCATTAATTTTACAAGTTAAGTACATTTTATAAAGTTAATCAAATAGTGCATTTATTTGTCAGAAATTTAAATTTTGTATATCCACATTAATTCCAATTATAAACGTGATGGCCTTATTTTATTAAGAGCTTTCATTCTAATCGATGCATGCACATAACGTAAAATTCCAGTTAGTGCGTTTTCCAATACGATGAATATCTAACAGAAACAATCTCTAAAGATTTAGGATTGGAATAATTGGTTCTTCCGGGGTCACACTAAAAACTCTTCCAATTCCAATTTGGTTTGGAATTAAACCATATATAATTTCTATTCGTCTTTGCTTTAAAGAACTTTTCGTCTAAATTCATTTTATTACATTGTTAAAGTTTAGAGGAATAAACTGTTTCCTGAAATGCGAAATAATTTTGTTTCTAAATAAGTTTTTTGAAAATTTTGCAAATATTTTTTATTAAGTTCTTAGTTTGTTAATATAAAATTTTATATTATTTTCCGAGTGGAAGAGAGACTCTGACTCCTTGCCTTTGCAGAAGTCTGTTAGCCGAACATGGACAGCGTTTTCGGGACAGACTATATTAAATTACACGGGCTGCTCCTATTTCTCAATGGAAGCTCGTTGCGAGACCGAAACCGGTTTGCGTTTTACAACCTTTACAATAATCACGCCCGGCTATCACGGGAATTGTGGGTCTGGATACCCGAAAGTCGGGGATGGGATGAGGATGGTATGGGATCCCGATTCCGATCCCGATCCCGATCCCGAATTCGCATCCGAATCTGTGTCGTGCGTGTTTGGCAGCGAGTGCGTGTAGGCCATGTCGATGCGGGCAAAGCGCATATAATAAATTGTTGCCGCTTGGCTACCAGCTAAAGTATCTCCGAGGAGCAACAGTAGCTACCGAGCTATAAGCTCTCTAGTGAAAACGCACCCGTGCCGAGATTTTTGCGCTGGCGGTGGTTAATATTAACAACATTCGACATGTTTGCGTTTGCGTTTATTATTACCAATACTGCGATGTAGCAGCAGCAGCAGCAGCAGCAACAGTTGCAGCAGCAACATCTGCAGCAGCAACATCCACAGCCACCGCACAGATGCAACTCGTTTTCGAGTTAAATATTGCATTACCACTGGCGACGACAACTGCAATTGTAAAAGCGCTGTAGCGCAGATCGCATATTGCCGATAGCTTGTTCTTCCGCAACGATGTTTATGCATTTGCCAAATGTTTGTAGTTTTGGCACTAGAGCTTGTTCCTGCGGTTTGTAAAGTGTGTAGTTGGGCATTAAATGCCCCAATGTGACCACCATCAGCGAACTTTGCCCATTGATTTCTTTAAATATTTCTGCAGCAATAGCGGTGAGTTTAATATTGTAGGAAAGGATTATAAATAATAATGAAATATATATACATTATAGAAAAGTCTAAAGGGGTTGGCTAGTAAAAAATCGAAATCCGATACCCCACAAAGACCCATTATCACCTCTTCTACTTCCCATTAATCATCTGCGTGAAGTCCAAGCTAATATTTGGTAAGGAAACAGTGGGTAAAAGTCCGAAAACGAGTTGAACAAGCTCGAGAAACACTCAACCCCACCCACCAAACGAACATGAATGAGTGACCACCGTTGGCCGCAAGACCTCAAGTGGTTAGATGTCTGATCCGCTGGATCTTAACAACCGGAGTGCGTCGTTTCACGCATCGGGAAGTGCGGTTTGCCGGCTCCCAGATCTCTGGTCCCCATATAAACCATACCAGCTCCTCTGTCTGCGGGCAAATTAAATAATTCAAATTAAAATGGGACTTTGTCTTCATTACCAAGGAAATTCTGCGACTGTGTTCCCTTCACGCCAAACGTCAATGGGATTATATGGTTCGGTTCGTTGGGGTTTGGCGAAAAAAGGGGGTCCTGAGGGGCCTCCGGCTCCTGTGGTCTGTCGCCCTGATGCGCCACGATTTGAGCGATGCGCGTAATGACGGGTCGAGTTAATTAATTGCTGCTTCGATTTAAAAATAAACGCACGTTTGCCCGCCGCATTCCCGCCTGTACAGCGAAGAATGAATGGAATCGGAATCGGAATTGAATCGCAATCGGATTCGTATTCCGAATTGGAGTCGGAATCGAAATTGAAATTGAAATTGACGACAGCGCGGAGTTTGAGTCGCGCCAAAGAATGCGTTCTGTCCTAGGAGAGCTAATCTACACTGTACAAATTTTTAATTTTGACTGGACAATTTTGGAAAATAAATATTTTATCTTATTTAATTTTATTAAGAGAACTTTAATTTGTTTATAATTAACAAATTCTCTTTATTATTTTAAATACAATTTTTTTCTGTGCACCCTTGTTTTCTTCCCCCTTTTTAAAACTGGAGCTCCCAACTCCCGATGACACTTTTTTTCACAACTCGCTTATAAAGTTGTACCACTGAGGTTGCTGTTGTTGGTGTTGGATGTTGCCTTTGTTGCTGGTCGTGTTGCCTGTTTGTTTGTACGTTGTTCGTATGCGTTGCCATGACTGCTAATTTGTTTGTTGTAGGCAGGGCGGCCATTCACACACACAAATACCAAGGCGCAGTGCTTCCTTTTTCCTTTGCCCACCCATATAAAAGTGCAAAATTTACTGTTAACGAACATTTTCAACTTTGCCAAAAAGCCAAACAACAACGGCAGCAACACAAAAACTTTCCACAACACTTACGGCAACAACAATGAGATTGGTGCGAGCAGTAAATGTATTTAGTACTTTGGCACACAACCTCCTAAAAGCTCCAACCCCACCCCATTAAAAGTACACCCCGGCCGTCACCTTGCCATTAGAAAAGCAACCCCCAAAACAACACGACAACACTTCGACATTTTCAAAAGTTGACAAATCAGTGCATGTAGCCAAGGTTCCAAGGAGCTGGATGTTCCAGGATCGGGCCTTCGGAGTCGGGAGGCTGTCCGTATCTCGGGGTTGTTTTCTCTATAATGCCAGAGTGTGATATCTGGAGAGGGCTGGAGTTCGACTGGGTTCGGTGCCAGAAAAGAGAGAGGGTGGGTGGTCCGATTTGTAGTTGCTTTCTGCTACATTTTGCAGAATGTAGAAAACTTGCCGGGGGCAAAAGTTTTTGTAGCTCCCACAGGATATGAGCGTATACCGCACATTTGAGCCCAGCCAGCCCTTTGTTGGAGTGAAAACCCAGTGCGACTATGTTGTCGAGTGTGAAATTTCATGCTTGCATTGTTGTCGTTGATGATGTTGCGGCACTTAAACTGGGGAAAAGTCAATATACCATTTTGGCTACTTGCCCGGCGTCAAGTGTCTAAAAACACCCACCCGCCCGCTTTTCGGGAGGCCTGTGTATTCGCATTCGGTTTGAAGAAGGCTCCAGGCTCTCTCGGCGAAAATTCCCTGCGTAGGGAAAGTTTAAGTGTAGCTGGGGAGCCCACTCATTAGAATTTGAATGTGACTGCACTTAAAATTTGCCAAAAGGAAAACATGCGGTTTTTAGACCTAGCTTAATTTGTTTTCTTTTGGATTTGCATAAGTAGGAGGTTTTAGATTATAAATAAATCTTTTAAGATTTGAAATGACTTTTAGTGCAGCGTAATATTGTTTAATAAAAATGATTATAATATGATATATATATTTCCCATTTCCTACTTATTCCAATTAAACTACAGGAACAGCTGAACAATTTTTGAGATACTGTCTATTATAGCTACTCGCTTTTTGTTTTCTTAAAAAAGAAACACTTAATTGATTCCATTAACTTCCAGTTTTCTGTGCCTCGAAAAAAAATTGAAACAAGTCCAGATATAGGAAATACACAAAAGACCCATTTTAAATTAAGTCAGACATTCGGAAATTAACGAAATTAATTTCTCCGAGTGTCAGCGAGTGCAGGATGCAACATATGCGCCGGGGTCGAAGTCAATTTCGGACTTAAGGATAAACAGATAAACGGATGAATGGAGCGCAATGGAAGGGGGACGAGCGGAGGGCGGACAGCCTGACAGGCTGTCACTTGCGTGTTGACAAATTTATTAATAAGGTACGAGGCGGCATCGGCCGTCGACGCCCCCAAAAACACTAGATGAAAAACTGAAAAGCGAAGGAGGGAAAAGGAAAACACCGGGCGCGGCCTGGGTTCGGCCTATTTGTTAGCGGGCGGCGCTCTTCAAATGTATCCAGCCATTTGAAATGACAGCGGTGCACCATCCTCCGGAGTCGTCATCGTCATCCACCTTCCAACCGGAGTCACATTCGGAGTCGGAGTTCTCTTCTTTTTTTTTTTGGGAGCGGGATATATATTCCCGCGCTGCGGCAAACTGACAGCCGCTTGACAGCTCGTGTCAAAGTAATGAATCCACCGCATTGAGCAGACACTTTTACAACTAGGCTGTTTCTATATATCTACATGTATATCATCTACGGCCATGCAAAGAGAAATCGCTCCAGTTTAGCGCCGGCGGCTGAAGTGACTAATTACGACCCCGGATGATTTATTTAGCAGATGCCACGACCCGACCTGCTTTGCCTTTTAAACGCTGCCATCAATACGGCCGTGTAAATCCTCGGTGATCTCAAGTGCCCCGGCCACATGACACTTCAATCACATCCAACTAAATTGCCGTGTCAGCGGGCGGATGGAATATATGTATATATATCGCGATCGGAGATTACTGATCGATGCTTTTCGCTGTGACTTTCATAATTTGTTCGCGGGGACAATGGCTAAATTTATACAGAGTGCCAGCTACCGGTTCTCTAATTTTATCACATTATTCCCTCGAAGTAAACCAGTTCAAATGCAAATTTCGTTTTGAATTTTTAATCGAGCATGTGTTTGATTAGGCGAAACACCAATGGTGGACAGCGATTGCACTTAAATCACTCGGCCGGCGATTAAATATTAAATCACACATTAGTGTTCACAGAGATCAGCAGAAATATTCATTCCACCCGCCGATTGTTTAGTCACAGCAACTACTTGTGCAGAGCCAGCTATATTCACATTCGACTTCATCTCCGCCAGTGAGTGGCATTCTGAATACTCAACGGGCCATTCATTAAACTCTCAGTTTCAATTTCACAGTCGTCAGCTCGTTTCGAGTTCTGCTTCTGTTTCTTTTTGCCCCCAGTGCCGTCAGCTTTTAAGACTTTTTTCTTTTTGGCTTGTAAGCAAATAAATTTATGTGTTCACTTTTGAATGCGACATTTTATCGGATCATATTTAATGGGCGCTGTTAGCGAAGGAGGCCTCGACAAAGGAGAACCGAAATGCCCACCGATTCGGAGACAAATTAGAGCATTTCATTTGAAGTGAATACCTGTGTCGGTTTGCAGACTTTAAAAGTTAAGTCGAAGAGGGCTTCAAATTTAATTTAATTTGTTCTAATTTTACAGACTACTCCAAGACAAATAACACCACAACTTCAACAAGTACAAGGAACGCACATTAATCAATGGCCTTTTGCCGTAATTGTTTGCCCCATTCAATTACATTCCTTTTAACAGTTTTACAGACAATTAAAAATGAGATACACATTGAATTACATCTCTCCCATTCCGCCTAAAATTTCCTCAAAATACATTGTGTTTAGTTCGATTGACTGGTAAATGCAGTTTCTCCGATTCCAACTAAAAACCCAAACCAAAACCAAAGCAACTGGGTGTCCAGTCCTTGGGCTCCGCATGTGGTCCCCGAGAACATTGTGTCCAAATAGAATTGTTGGCAAACAAAGGCAAATTACATGATGCTATTAGAAGCAATGCGAACAAAGGGCCGACGGCGAAGCGCCGGACATGTGGTGACCAAGACGTGCCACAGTCCATTGTCCATAAATTCGGACAGTGCAGCGGGTTCGGGATCGGAATCGGGATGCCCCGACTCAATTGCCAGATCGAGTTAAGCCAGCCATATTTCGCAACTGCAGTGTGAGAACTGCACAATGTGGCTTGAAATATCACCAGGGGGAACGAAAGGTCAGGCGTAGGCTTAGGCCCTAAGTACCGGGGACCCGTGGCCCCCAGGCCCCTGACAAATCGTTCCAAGTGAGGCTTTGCTGTAGGCCAGCCATGGCACAAGTTCGGAAGCATAGACGACGGGGTTCGGTGCTCGGTGTACACCGGTACACGATCAAATGACGACGCGACTTCAACTTCAACTTCAACTTCGACGGTGGTCTCCCGCTCCTCGAGTCGACAAATTCACAAATTTATTGCGCCATTGTTCGGGCCATATGACTTATGAACAGGCTTTATTATGCACAGCGAACAACATGGTTCTAAAACCGAAAAAGCTGTTAAGATCATATTAAAAAAAAAAATTATAAAAGTCGGCAAAATGTTCTATCTATACACAGAGAAAATTAGCAAAAGTTTTAGCTGCAAAATCAGTAGTGAAACATTTTAAAAAGTAAAACGTAAAGTAAAATATTTGTTTAACTTTGGATTTTTAAAACTTTTTTTTTTACTTTTTAAAGGTTTTTACAAAAAAACGGCACATAATATAAATATAAAATATAAAACGGCACGTCGTATAATTTTCTCTGTGTATCGTAACTCCTTAAAATTTTCAAATCTTAAAAAAAATTTCTTTCTATATTGTGGGTTTTTTCTAGGAACTGAATTTTTCTATTTCTTGAATTTATAAAGTATCGAAAACTATAGCAGAATATTTTTGAAATTAACTAATTCTAACACAGAATGATTTAACATTTGGAATGATTTTTCTATAGCGGCTTTTGCCAGTGTAAGAGCTACGTGTGTCTCCCCAAATTCCTTCAATATTTCACGACTGAGTTCACTTACCGGATTGGCGTAGAACGGCGGCTGATCCGCCGCAATCCCAGAGAGGTAGGCGGACATGCCCTCCGGATAGACGCCCAGCGGCACTCCTCCGGCGGCGGCTAGTCGCTGGTAGTTGAGCATGTCGTACTGGCAGGAGCAGATCGTCTGGCCGCTCACCGGATCCGTGTAGATGGTGCGGCCGGTATCACAGCAGCGGTTGGGCGGATTGCCGCCTCCGGGCGCCGGGGCTCCTCCGGGGGCGGAGGAGTGCGGTCCCGGGGGCGGGCCTCCGACCAGCGAGAGGGCGGGCAGGCCGGCGGACGGACCGCACGGCGAGGTGGAGCGGGCGCCCGGCGGCACCGTCGAGGTCACCATGCCACTGTGGCCTGGCCCGGAGATTCCGGGCGCACTCAGCGGCTGGGCGGCGGGACAGGCGAGCGTGGGCAGCGTCGAGGGCGGACTCTGCGGAGCGTTGGTTGGAGGCGTGTTGGGCGACGAGGTGGCAAGGTGAGTTGAAACGGCATTCTGCAAGGCAAATTGATAGGGGATAAATGGTTAGTAATTTTTTTTAATTTGAGAATAACCCTAAAAATAAAACTAATATTTTAATTTTTGAAGCAGGATGATGGTAACCTTGGCAAATAGAAAAAGGTTTTAACAAGAAATTGTAAGTTAAGCTAAGGAATGTATTTTATAAGGATAGATTTTTTTAAAACATTGTTAAATAAATTAAGATAGTTTAAATACATGTAACAAATAATTAAGAATCTGATTTCATTATAGTTAGAAACCCTTTAGTGTTAATATCAAGGAATACTTAAGGAATTAATAAAAAAGTAACATAAATGCCAACTAACAATACTAATCTCAAACGATGTTCCTCCACTAAGTTTGCCTTCTCAGATATTTATTTCATAAATTCGATTATACGACTTTGGTCTTTTCCAATCCATTTCTCAAGTTTATGGCGGCCCATTAAAGCGCTGCTTCTGCGCTGGATAAAAAGCCCCATAGACGGCATGGGTCTACTGTGCCCTGCTACCAGCTGGCACTAAAACTTAATTAAAAACGTTGCCCCTTATCAGCGCGATAAGCACTCGTCTCTTCAGTGGGTTGTGGGCTGTCCACGGGCCCTTCAGATCCCCACAGCCACAACTCAGAACTCAGAACTGAGAACTCGGAGCAGGGATCCCGAACCGCTGTCTTCAGTCAATAAAACGAAACTTTACCCCCAGCTCCGCTTTCCGGACCCAAACACCGAACCCCTTTCCCTGGCCGATCTTCAAAGTGGGGCCGCCATTACCAACAAATCATGTTTTCGATTGACAACATTGATTTAAATTACACAGCCGATTGCTGCCAACGACGACAGCGGCAACAGCAACAACTGCAACGACAACCAGCAACATCGACAACCAGCAACGGCAACGTCCTAAGAGCAATTTGATTGCAAGTTGTCCAATGAGTGCCTGGATCGGGGCTCTATATAGTATACTACAGAGTATGTGTGCGCACACATAAGCCTATCGCGCACTTTTGTCAACACTTTTAGTCAACTGCAACAGCAACAACAGTGGACAAGAGCAACGTACACATTCGCACATGCGACATGGGGGGACAAACAAGTTTCAGGTTTGTTTATCGCTGCCTCTTCGGTTAACTTCTCCACTTCTTGGGGCCGCTCTTCCCGTTTAACATTTTACAAATGATCCGAGGCGTAAGATACGATTTTTATCGCAGGCCGGCGGTCACAGAGCTGCATGTTGTATCGGTCGTGATTGATACCGCCGCAATGTGTTGCTGTTGGGATTCGATGTTGCTGTTGCTGTTGGTGTTGCGTCTCGTGCTTTCATCAAGTGACAACTCAAGTGGCCCTATGCGATTAAAAATTAATTCCCGGTGTTTGCTGGATGGATGGATGAATCCACTATACGCTTCCTTATCAACTGGCTCTTTGAATCAGCCGCCGATGATTATCGACTATCTAGCTGCAGGCAATGTGTATTTATCTGGACTCCAATAAGCAGAAGTGGTCAAAGAAAATTATTATATTTTCGGGTAGCCATTTTCGGGGGGTATAGAATGACAGCCATTCATGTCACTGGGCATGTTTGTTTAAAGAGCATTTAATATTTCTGTGATATTTCGTTTCAGCCTTCGTGTTGCGCCACAAGTTGCGATCGAGTGTGTATATATGCTCGAGTGTCGAGTGTAAGTGATTACATTTGGGGGCCCGGGCACAGAGGCAATATTAACTGGTCATATTTGCCAGTGGATCGAATTACCAGGGATTATTATGGCCAGGAAGGGGGAAATATGGCCGAGAGTGCTATGTTGTGACCTTGCCAGCTTGGTTAACAACCAAAGACACAGATAAAAGAGATTTTCCGAATTGGCAGACAGTTTTTCGAGTGTGTTCAGCTAATGTAGCACACTTGTGGTCCTGACATTTTCAACGGACATTTGGCAGAACATTCGATCCGAACATTTTGATCTGTTTTATTTTTAAATCCATGTCTTCCGTTTGCCAAATCAAAATGTACGAGTAATCCCACTGTTTGTGCACCACTACATGTGTTGTGATCTTTAAGCGGATTTTTGTGATCAACAAACGGGTTTTTTTTTTCACCCGAGTGCAATCTAATTGCCGCTATTCCAAATGCCAGACAAGCTAAAGAGGGGCCATCTTACAAGTAATAGTAGGGAAAACAAATTGAAATACGCACCATTACTAAACAGATACCGGTTTCATTACTGTGCACTGTCATTTAATATTAATTTTTGCTTTTAACTAAAACTATAAAGCAAATCTTAAAGTTACGATGCACCGATGCACTGAACCGAAATGTGTGTGTGTATGTATAATCCGAGAGTGATTTGTGATTGATCCGAACTAGTTTTTAACGTAGATTTTTTTTTTCTAGATCCGGCTTGTAAGTTGCGGTTAACTGTATTGTTTTGTTTTCTTTTTTTCCTTCTGTATTTCACTGCTTTTTCACTTTTTCCATTCACCGACGGCTAAAAGGAGCTGGCCAACTCGAGTCAGCCGGCCAAACAGTTCGATTGCCAGGCGCTGGTAAATCCGTTAAATCCGACGGGGGGTTATGTTCCGGTTAAGAATCAATCAGCCAGCCGGAGGAGGACTGAATCTCTGGGGCGGTGGTGTAGCGTAGTGTAGTGGAGTATCTGAATCTGAATCCGATTCTGAATACCGAGTTCCGAATCCAGCTCGCTGAACGACGGCGAGCGGCGGGAGCAGAGAGCACTATTTTCACACTGGCAGCACTGCGGCGGACACGAACGATACGAACAATCTGCGTAACAGTCAAAAGTAGACTAACATGAGTTTCTTGAGCAACTACAAAGTGTACGACAAATGGGAATTACACGACAACCGACAATCGAAAAACAGCGCAGCAACAGCAACAACAACACAGGCCCACGCACCACCACACACGCAGCTCGTTGGATTTATCTGTGTATCTGTGTGATACTGTGAGCGAGAGAGAGCCAAAGCGGACTGAAAACGGACCAAAACGGGTTTCTCCCCTTATTTTTACTTCGTTTTTCCCTTGGTATTGGAGCGAAGAGCGCTCTCTGCGAGAGTGGTGAAGTATCTGTGTGTCGAAAAGTATCTGTGAGTGAGCAAACCTACAAAAAAAAAAGTGGCAAACGAGGCGGCACGACGACGACAACACGAACGGCAACAACGGCAATAATGATTATCATTATAAGTGGGCTGGCGCTCTGGCTGTGTGTGGTAAGAATCGGTATTGGGTTTAACCCCCCCCTAACCGCCGCCTAACCCCTTGCCAGAGGGAGCGAGACAGAGCGAGACCGGTTGGGTAGTCGTAGTACAAGAGGGGGGCGGGGGGCAAAAAAGTATCTACCGCCTGTGTGACCATAAATAAAGTATCTGCCAGCTGCGGCCGGCGAGAGCGGGATGGCTATAGCTGGCCACGAATCGCATTCAACGGCAGCGGCAGCAGCAATATCGCAAGTTGCTCGCGTTGGCTGTCGTGTTGCTCGCGTGCAAGCGAGACGGCAGCAGCAGGCGGCGGCAGCAGCAGCAGCAGCGGTGGCAGCAGCAGCAACACCGAGCGGCAGAACATGAAAAAATTAACTTAACAACTAGAAAAATGGCTGTTATTGCGTGTTGTTGTAAATGCCGATGTATGTATTTGTAGGCGATGTTGTTGTAGGCGATGATGTTGCTGCTGTTGTTGCTGCTGTTGTTGCTGCTGCTGTTGCAACGCTGCTACTTGATGTTGTTGCTGCTGCCGTTGCTGCTGTTGCCGCTGCTGCTGCTGCCTCAGTTGCTGCTGCTGCTGCCGTGGGTGTTGCTACGTGTAGTTGTTGCCATAAACAACACAACAACACGAACGTCGCGACGTATGAAAGCAAAGTGTTTACGCTCGCTTCTCGCTTTTCGCCGCTGATGAAAAAAGAAAAGCCTGATGAACATGAACGAGAGACTCGTGAAGAGGTTGGGCCAACCCAGCGCGATGGGTAATGTTTTATCATCCGCCTCTGCCGCAGTCGCAGTTGACGTATCCCCCTCTTGGAAACCCCCCCTTGAAACCCTCCCCCCTCTTGACCGCTTTGGCTCTTTGGCTGGATTGGTGGCATCTTTCGCGCTGCTCCAACAAAAACGACACCGCAGCTGCCGTCGCTGCTTTTGCTTTTGCTTTTGCCTTGGCTGCTACAACATACGCTCTTACATTTTATTATGTAGGTATTTGCTTTTTGTTTTGCCTCCTGCCGTGGCGTTTCTTTAACTTTTTCTAATTAATTGAAACGCCACTCGAGAGGAGTGACGGCAGCTGTTAGAGCGGGATGGCGTTTATGTGCTACATATGTATCTACCGAGTACTGAGTACTGAGTACATTCGAAAGCTACTTTGTCGTTCCCGGCAATGGCAATCGGTGGTTATCCCCCGCCACTCCCCCTCGTTTCCTCTTTTCCCTTTTTTTTTTTACCGCCCACCTGAGCTCGGTGTCGCACACGCAGTAAACAAATTCTTACAACATTTAAATGAAGTCACCAGGAGCTTTATCCTTTTCCATTGCCCCGACATTAACGATTAGTTTTTCGATAGTCATTTATTAGGGGTTTCCTTGTCCACGGGGACGATGGCTTGTACGTTTTCATGAAAATTAATGGATTGACAGTGCCAAAATAAAAGTGTAACCAACCACCGTATTAAGGTCACTAACATGAGGTTAAGATATGGTTTTCCTTAAGAGGAAATTCTATATTTATCTCCACAGAAGAAAAAAGTGTGTGCTTTCATTTTAATATTTTTATACCCGTTACTCGTAGAGTAAAAGGGTATACTAGATTCGTGCAAAAGTATGTAACAGCTAGAAGGAAGCGTTTCCGACCCCATAAAGTATATATATTCTTGATCAGGGTCACTAGCCGAGTCGATCTAGCCATGTCCGTCTGTCCGTCTGTCCGTCTGTCCGTCTGTCCGTCTGTCCGTCTGTCTGTCTGTCCGTCTGTATGAACGCTGAGATCTCAGAAACTACAAAAGCTAGAAGGTTGAGATTTCCCACACATATTCTTTGGCTTCCTACGCAGCGCAAGTTTATTTTAGCCGAGCGCCACGCCCCCTCTAACGCCCACAATCGCCCACTAACGATTTTAAAATAGGTCCTGCGCCCACATCTTTAAAGATTTCCGAGAAGTATAAATGCAATTTTGTTGTGTATATTTATACCTATCGAAATGTAGAAGACATTTTTCAAATCGGACCATTCATTAAAAAGTTATACGCTTTATAAATTGTCAACATATATCTATCTCCCTCGCACTCCCTTTAGCTGAGTTACGATTATTAGTCGGGACACCAACCCGACACAGCGTTCGCACTCCCTTTAGCTGAGTGACGGGTATTAGATAGTCGGGACACCAACCCGACTATAGCGTTCTCTCTTGTTATTTTTAAATTTAAAGTTTTTCAATTTATTTTGTGGTTTAAATTTAAAATAGGTCAGTAAATATCTAGCTTCATAATTAACCATCTTAAATACGTTTTTTAATCACAAAAACAAATTACAAAAAAACATTGGTATAACGTTATAAAATTTGTTTTAACAATAAATAACTATTTTTGATAAAATTGTATTAAAGAAAGAAAACTTTTTGTTTTTATAAGGTGTATTAACATTTTCTTCAAAATCTATTTTGTCGAAACCTAAAACTTTTTTGAATCTTCTGTTTTTAAATTGAAATACAAAAAAAACGTTTTTCAATCACAAAAACAAATTCCAAAAATTTCATTGGTTTAATGTTATACAATTTGATTAATGGTAAATCACTATTTTTCAAGAAATTTTATTAAAGACACAAATTTTTTATTTTTTTTTGTAATAAGCTAAGACTTTTTCGGATCTCAAATGTTTAAATTGAAATAAAAAAGGTAAATTCAAGTCTTTTGGTAAATACTTGATAAGAAAAAGAAAATGGTGTTTCCTGGTTAACCCACTTTAAGTGACTTTTACGATCCATATCTGTATCTGCCATCAGTATCTTCTTTTTAATTCAGAGCGACATTAATTGGCTCGCGAGCAACAAATTCAGATCACGTTAACCCATTGGCGCGCCTACAAAATTGCCGTCGCCTTCTGTGCAGAAACACAGCGGCAACAACTGCAACAACATTGGCAACCGCAGCAGCGACTTCTCCCATGGGCGGGGAAAAATGGTGGATAACGGGGGGACGGAAAAGGCGGTGAGGGGAGCGAAGGGGGGGTGGCATTGGCCAGCTAGCAGTAGCAACCTTTTTCGAGGCGGGCTTACTGGCGCTAAGAGTGCCGAGAAAGAGTGAGACAGATTGCAGGGGAAAAGTTGCCCCAAATGGCCGCAAGCAAAAGCGGGAGGGCAAGATGATGCCAAAGCAAACTCCCCGAAACCCCCCACTACACTCCTCCCCGGTAGTCGTTAGTCGCAGTCGATCCAAATCCAGAAACAACGCCAGTCTTTGTTTAACGATTTTTATATTTCGAACACGAGATATATTTGTATCCTTTGTACTTCGCTTGTTGCCACAGAGTACGAGTATCTGTGTGTCGCTCATGTAGCAGTTGTATCTGTAGTCGTACGGCTTGTATTGATGGCTTCGCCTCGCTTCGTTGGGCTTCGTATCTTGGGGATACGTAGCGAAGACCCCTCCCCCCCGTCAGTGTATCTCTTCTTGTTTGCAGATAGCTCTTGGAGAGCTGAGGAGCAGCAGAAACGACCCGACCAGACCAATGATGATTGTGAGTCGAGAGCGCCAAGCCAAGCACACCATTTTTCGTACCTATGTATCTTTGTATCTGCAAGCGCGTGTTGCGGTGCGGAGTGCGTACGCGTACGAGTACGCGTCTACAAACGTCGACATGAATTTTAATCTAATAGATACAAATGAAAAGGTGTTTGTGTGCTCCGCTCCGGTGTAATCGCTTTGACTCGCCGGGCTTTTGGGGCGTATAGTTGCGGTCGGGTCGGGCCTTCCCAAGGAGCATTCGAGTATTGATTCGTTTTCAGCCTTCGGTGGGGATTTTATTGCCTTCAGATATCCCCTCCCCCCGCCCGGTTTCCCGGAGGACTTATCTCGGGAGTTCCCTTGAGCCTGCGGTTATGCCTGTGCCTGTGCGACGGCTGGATTTTGCCTCTTTATACAATGTTTTTGATTGATTTTCTTCGAGGAGGTTTATTGAAGAGCAGTGAAAACTTGTAATAAGTACCGAAATTGAGGATTCTTATTGAAGGAAAGTAGAGAAGGTTAGGGGTCGGAAGGCTTCAGACATTTGTTCTGGACTTTAATAGTAAATGAACGAACTTTGATTAATTTTGTGGTGATGGATATTAAGCTATTAAGAAAATATGGTTGGAAAATTTAAAAAAAATTGGTTTAAAATTAAATGCAATTTATAAAAAAATGACCTTGACTTAAAGTTAACATTTTGTCAAAGATTTGTAAATAATATTCTTTTGTAAATATTATTGTAAGTTTTATGTTAACCAATTTTTAAGTAATTTTTTTGAAAACAGTTTCAATTATTTGTAAATAAAAATCGATTATATAAAGCAACAGGATTTGAGGAACTAAAGTCTTTTACACTAAATCGCAGTTTACAGAATTTGTCTTTAAAAATCTTAAGTCTTACTACAATTTAAAAAGAAAGAAAGTATAGAGTCGTTCTTGCTGAAAACTTTAAAGATGACAAGGTTTAACATTTAATAAATACTTAAATTATTAAACTTTGGTAGTAAAAAAAAAATAAAACAAATTTTTAAAATTATTTAATTTCTAGTTTTGAAGAATAGAAAACCTTATTAAAACTTAAATTTCAAATCGTTTTTGTTATAAGCTGACAAAATTGATAAATTGGTAAAAAAAAACAAAAACAGATTTTAAAAAGACAGTATTTATAAATATATAAAGTTTTAAAAGAATATGAAGAACATATTTTCATGCTGGGGGAGGAGCAACGGGAAGCGCCTGCCGTCTTGACGATTACACGGCTGCAATCCGAGATGTTGCAAGTGGCAAGTGGGCCAAGATGCAGCCAACCAGCTAACCGACCAACCAGCCATTAATGAACGACCAGCCGTGTGGAAGACAAAAGTGCTCTTCTCTATCTGTAAATCCGAATCGCTGGACTTGCAGACTGGAGACCGAGGACCGTAGTTGGTAAATGCGGGTCTCAGACACTCAGCCACGAGTGCCTGTGTATCTGTGGAGGGGGAGGTGTGCATCTGCAGTCGTACCTGTATGCACCCCGGGGCAGGGTTTAATGCTCGGAGTGTAGCAAACAAACCAGATAGATACTGATGCTCTCTATACGGCATACGGCAAACAGAATACAGCATACAGCCATCATCGACATGCGATGAACATGGAACAAGTTGTACACAGATAATCATAAATAAACGAGGCACCAGCGACGAAAAAGTCCGAAAGGTACGAGAACCGAAGACACGACAGAGAGAGAGGACGACTGGGAGAAGTATCTTCTTCGGGGGGTGGTGGCTCTACGATTTTTTCCAGCTTTTTTGTTTTCCCCGGTTGCTTTTTTTCCGTTCCCCAGGAGCAGAGCGAGCGAGCACGAGCGCCGGAGCTAGCGCCAGTTCGGGGTTCGATTGGCACATCCACAGATACAGATACATCCTACGAAGCTATAGCTTTGGCCACGGCTACAGCTGCAGCCACATCCCTGCTGGCAATCGTAGAAACACACAGGCAGCCAGATAAAAAGATACTTTTGCACGGCGACACTCGCTCGGCTCTGGGCCAGAACGAGAAGGACTATTGCCACTTGGGAATTCTGCTCGTTGAAATCAATTTCGCCAACCTAATTAGAAAGAGCGCTCATCAAAAATAATAAGGGTTAAGCTTAGTAGAATGACCAATTAGATCTAACTTTTAGATTCTTTTTTGGGGGGCCGCAAAACGTAATTAAATTTAAAAGGGCACCACAAAAAACAAGAAACTTTTTCCCCCGGCCCAAAAACCCATTTTCTTCACTTTTGTTTTGTTATTTTTGGCTGGGCTGTGGTTGGATGTACACGTAATAAATTTAATCATAAACCGAAATAAGCGCGTTTAACCACGCTATCTTTTTATTCGTTCATGGGCGCGTGCAGGTCCCGAAAAAGTTTTAGGGAGGGGGCGGGATTTCTGGGAGAAAGTGGTTCGAGGGGGGTGGGTTGGACCCATGGATACACAGAAATATCTATATCCCAGGAGGGGCAGAGCGAGAGAGAGAACGAGAACGAGACCGAACAAAATGTAACTGATGTTTCTGTGTTTTTTCGGCCGTCTGTTGCCACCTCCCGAAAAAATGGCCAGCACCCCTCTCGCTCCCTCTTGGCCAGATTTCAATGTTGCTACTTCATTTTTATCGCGTTAAGAGAATATTGGACATGTGTGCTGGGCCCCCTCCCCACCAAACCCCACCGAACCCCACTGCTTTTGGCCATAAAACATTCTACCATAGATTGTTACCTTTGGCAACTTTTCCTCCTGGCGGTTTTATCGTTTTTTGTTAGGCTTAAGTGTTTATCTTGGCTCTTTTCATTCGACTTTTTCGCTCGTATCTAACAGTTGTTCGTGTTGTTGCACTCGCTTCAACATGCACAGGGCGTGGCTTACGGTCAGCGAAAATGGAATGGAATGGAATGGCATGGCATGGAAAACGGAAAGCGGAAAAAAGGAAAAAGTAAGGCCGCTCCTAGGGGAAGCAGCCGGCTATATACTCGCTCAAGGGGGTTGCACACGTACCGCTGCTTTTTCAGCTTTTTCCGCCATGCAGGAGCTGCCTGAGGACCTCCGAAGGATGGCGGGTATCCGAGGGATGCGACTGTGCCATCTCGAGAGGATGCGGAATGCGGATTCGTGAGGGGCTCTGCTGCATTGTCATCGCATGCCGTGCAGTTGTCGGCTCCTCAACCACTCGGACATTACGCAACACGGAAAATTGGTAGCACGTCTAGGTAGTATTTTGTACCCATCAAAACTTTTTGTTTTCATCGATTTTATTTCGTAGTGACAGCTAGTTTGGTTTGCCCCACCATTAAATCAAGGTAAAAGTAAACAAGTTTGCACAGTTTATTTAATTTTCTTACCCTTATAAGCTTTATGAGACTTTAATTCCTACACGACACAATCTAATTGTTAACGCCTTGAAATTTATTTATGAAAAAATTTTTAGAAGTCTTTAAAAGAGATTTCTGATCCAATAAGTTTTGATTAGGTTTTATCCAATGTTAAACCAATACAATACACAAGGTAATGACAATTTTTCGAGAATGTATTTGAATATTTTATTTTCCCTTATGATTTCTACTAGTAAAAGATGTCAATCAAGCAATTTCTTAAAATAAATTTAAACATAACATGATCTCACATTTGAATATGATTTTTACCTCTTTAAAATAGAATCAACAAATATTTATATTAAAAAACCACCTGATAAATAATCCTAAGTAAGTCTCGTTATCTCCTTAGCATGTTTAACTTTAAGTGGATCCTAAAGAAATTTATAGTTTAAATTATCCCCAATCTTATCTAAGTAGATCCATTTGATTGCCCCAAGATATGAAATATTCTCTTCTGCATGTAACTCCAATTTCTTATCATTTGGATACTTCAATTAACCAACGCAACAATTACGCCAGATTGTCAATATCGTCTTTCATAAACCAATAAAAATGAATAGCTTAATGGGATCTGTCGGAGTTCCGCACTCGCCGGGCGATAAAGTGGAAGATTTACTTTTTAATAGACTGCCGGAGAGCTGGAGCTCTTTGCAACGCCAATTGACAGCGCAAAGATTTTAATTTCACATGTTGACTGCGGACTTTGTTTATTTTATGAACTTTATTAACGCTCTCGCACGTTAACGGCTTCACGCCGACCAGGGAGTTTTTCGCCCAAGGAGTACGGGGAACCCAGCAGCCAGTACCCAGTACCCGGTCTAATATTAATAACAAGCTTGAACCTAATTCCTTATGATAAATGATATAAGTCAACAACCCTCGACTTGCTCGCGATGCTCCCCCATTTTCGCTTCTGTTACCACAATCGCAGTCGTTTTCCCGCTTTTGCAGGCCGGCGGAGGAGGTGGATAAGTTGAGGGGGCGGGGAAAGCCAAGAGGAACTCGGGCAGACAAGGAGAATTTCATTTACACGCGGCGGGATAATGTTCTGATGATGGCATGTTTTTTTGCATACAAAGTATGCAAACGCAAAGAAGCGGAAAATATTTATGAAATTGCCGCAGAACTGGCAAGCGAATGTCGTAAAAAGTTGGAAAATTAGATTTTTTCTGTGTTATACACAGGCCGAGGGCTTTCCACCCCCGAAAGTGGGCAGATAACAATGCCAAAAGATGGGGAGTCTGGGCATTTGGGGGGATGAGGGGCGAGGGGATGCCGAGAGAGATATTTATACTACGTTAAATATTTGCCAACACTCAACTGAAGCATAACAACTCAACTTGAGCCGAGGATTCTCCGCCGTCGACTGCTGAGTGGACGTTCTGGAGTTTATTACTGGGTGGTCCTGGAACTCTTGTCGTTTAATGCCCAAGTTTTAAAGCCCATTTCACTTAACACTTCTCGTACACGATGACTTCTGCCGATTTGGCTTTGCGGTTTCGGCTAGGTCGAAATCTTAAAAACATTCTAGCCATCTAGCCAGGTGTTTTGGGCCTACCAATCTGCAATGCAAAATAATGTGGGATATTATTATCGTTCACATCACAATCGCCACAGTCATCGCCAGCGGACCCACCAAACGCTGCGTTTCATAATCGGATTAACTGCGGTGGGTAGCAGCGACATACAATATTCCCTGAATTTATGTAGACCCATAAATCGTGGTAGGGTTTTTGATTGGCCTCTGCGCGAAATGGAAATACCATAGAAGAAAAGCACTCGCGAGCCCATCTAATGTGAATTTCATACGGAAAAGTAATTCACAGTTTCGAGAGTTCGATGCACAATGGACTTTCTACTTCTCAAGTATACTTTATTTCGAGTTTGGTTGAGTGAGTTATGTGTCAGGAAAAAAGAGGGTTTTTCTGGTAAATTGATTAATAATTATTTGGGTACCTTCTTAATCAAGACTAATAGGATGCAAGGTGAGGTTTGGAAAAAGCATTTTCCAATTTTAAATTCCATTTACATCTTTACAACCTTTGTGGATCGTTTAACATTTTTTAGATTGAGGAATTGGTTATCTTACTTTTTCCCATTTTCATAAATGAAAAAAAAAAATATATATAAAAAGCATATTTATTTTGTAATATATAGTATCCCAAAGGCATTCTCTAGCCGAGATAACAAACTGAAACAGAGAAGGTATTCGAATGTTTGATTTGTTTAGTAACTTCGAAATCACATTATTGGTAAATGTTGTGTTAGGAAAGTGGCAGAGTTTGATTCCAAATGAGTACACACAGTTCGTCAAACAAAAAAGGTCAACGTGACAAACTCCCGTGTTTAATGAAGTTTTAATGAAACCGAGACCTGATTGGCGAGGGCTTTGCTTTGGGTAAAGTGCCCACCGCTGGCCATTCTCATGAGGCGTTACTTTTGTTTGGCCTGGCAAACAGACTTTTATCACCTCGGCTATTTGCCTTCACTTATCGCGCTACAGCTATACTGTGTGCCGTGTGTTGCCGCAGAGTACACACTGTACTTTAGAAGTCGTGTTAATGTGCGTAAGTGTGAATCGCCGCATTGGTGGGTTGGGTTTGCTCGGCGACCCCGAGTAAATATTCGTGTATTTAAACCAACGCCTCGTTGGCGACAATGGCATCTGCCGATTGTCTTGCCTTCAAGTGCGCAAAGCCCTTCGAAAACCCCAGAGAGCCAGGCCGACAGACCGAAAGCCATTCCACGGAGCAGCCTCTGTATCAGATGCTCATGTTTGGAGATCCCATACCACACCATACAATACCATACCATACCATCCCATACCGCTCTTCGCACACTCACATTCGGCCTCGCACTTAGCTATTTAACGTGTTTTCATAATTGATTGCTAAACTGTTTTGTTTAGACCTTTGCATATATTTTTATGCAAATAATTACGGGCGAGCACATAATGGGTTGCTGTGGCCTCTGGTTCGGTTCGGTGGTGGCTGCTCTGTTTTTGGTTTCTGGTATTCGGTATTCAGGATTCGGCATTCGGGATTGGGACTTGGATGCATGCTCGCTTTGTTTGCGAACATTTGGTTTTGTCATTAAAATATTTTCGGTTTTGTTCAGATTTCGCCGCAGTCCTTATCACAATGTACTGTGCGCTCCTTCTCTTTGGTTCCTTTCCATGCCATGCGAGCACATATATAATATTTTATTTTATTTTCCTTCGCCTTTTTTTGTCAGCCAACTTTTTGGCGCTTTTCTATTTTAATTTCAGGAGGCAGCGCCGGGTTTAATTATGCTGCGGCCAGAGTATTTTTGTCTCGTCTCACTTTTTGTTTAATGATTAACAATAACGCAGTCTTTCAGAGACAACCAGCCTGTCGGGATCCGCAGGATGCGGTACATCTGCATGTGTGCATATTTATATTAAAAAAGTTTCTAACAATAAGCCATTATCTATGCTTATTACATATTATTCTGCGACTGCTGCTGCTCCAAGGAAAGAATTTTCAATTGGCCAAAAGGAAGAGGAAGTTGGTTGTCAAAGATTTTCCTGGCAGAGAATATTTTTTATTTCAATTAAATTAGCTGCTTAAAGGTTTGTAGAAAGTAGTATAAATTAGCTGTCATTCCATCTTTGTGTGAATAAACAAACAGAAAACGTCAGGTGCTGAAAGGGCGAATGAAATCCCGCGGACAAGTGAAAAGGACGAGGTGCATTCTGCTTTCCAGGCGAACAAGTCTCCCGAAAGGAAATCCGCTTACAATAATTAAAAAGTTGCAAATTTAAGTATTAACTCGGCGAGTGCGCAAATATGGGCAAACGTAAGCGGATTTCGCATTAACTGCAGACAATCGGCAAAACAAACTGTCCGGCGGTGTGGTCCATCACCTAGGACTCGCATCCTCGTCCCCGGCAGATGGAAATTAGAATGGGCCGGGCTGCAAAAGAGACATCACTAGCAACATTGCAATTATTAAACGGATGAAAACAAACAATGTCGGACAAAAGGGAAGTGACGGTGACAGGCGACGGCAAATAATGGACGACTGGAAATGAAAATGAAAATGAACGGGGACACAAAGGGCGAGGATTTTGCGGAAAAATGGGAAAAACTCGGATATTGTCCGGGCCGAGGTAAAAACCCATGAAATGAGCAAAATTTTTAATCTTGTGCGATCGCTGTGAACAACGTGGGCTGACACTTTGACTGTCCCCGATAATCACGGCATTAAGGAATTATTCCGAGCTGCAGGTTTTTGATCAATCTCTATAATCCAGCTGGGAAAATTGCGGGGAATTTATATAAAGGACCTCTTTATATAACATGCAAATAAATAATGAATTTCTTTAAAAGAATTAAAGAAAACATTTTAGGCAACTAACCTAAAAATTAATTTCCATCATCTAAAACAAATCAATTAAATACTTCTAACTTTTAACATTTATTATCATTTATTTTTGTTCCATTAAAATGGGTTTGTCGTCTGGTATCGGGTTTATTTTCTGCCCTCTTTTTTTACAGCCTTTCTCAATCGTGTAGACGGCGCAAAAAGGACAATCTCACAGCTCTTTATCCTTCCTGTCGTCTGCGCCGGCAACATGTGTCTCTGCTATAGTTGAATTATGTCCTTAATAGGATTAAAGTATTTGGCAGTTGTTTTGACCTTTTTATCGCCGGCTGCCGATACAGGAATTCCGAACAACTCACGATTTGCCTTTTGTCCCTCCGCTCGCCTCTGTGCATTTCCTTGATTTTTTCGGTGGATTCGGATTCATCTCGCCAGCATCCATGTGCCTCCTTTAATCTAATTAGTGCGGAAAAATTGAACAGCACTGTTAACTAACGTCGACAATGAGAACGCCTGTCCTGCGGCAGTCGAGTCGAGTCGTTGACGTGACGAAGCCAATCGCATTTCCAAATCCGGAACGCATTACGGGGCTCAAATCGGAGCAAACAGGAATGAGTGCTGCAGATTCTGAATGGATTTTATTCATTTGCCTTGTGCAACTGCCACAGGATATACAGGATATTCGGATTCTCGGTGATGTTCGCTTCCATTTCGCAGCAACAGAAGCCCAGGGCGAGTTTATTGGATACAACACTATTGGGTTTATTAACGTTTATGAAGGAAAATATAGAAGGAATTGATTAGATACGAATACTAATTTAAAAATTCTATATCTTAAATATTGGGATTTTTTAATTCGGATCCTTTACATTTAGGCGAATGGTAGATAAACGACATTTTCAAAAGTTATTACTTAACAGTTAAAATAATCCACAATATATGTAACTTTATAAATCAAAAATATCAAAGCAGATTGAAAAATATAGTTCGTTATTCAAAATGGTGACAAATCTACTGCCATTGCAGCCGTTTTCAGTTACAGAGTATTCTACTTAGCACAAATCGGGCTTTGTTTACTGTACTCCCTATATACACATCCAGATCTCGGTAATGACAACGAATATTTTGTAAGTACATAAATTGAGTTACATACAAATTGGCTTGGGCGGAACAACCCCCACCGAAGCCACCACCCCACGCCATATCTTCCCACCCCGGTGGCGGTTTCAAATTCAAAAGTATTCCCGCTCTATAAATTCCCGCTCCCCGCGGCGCGACCATAATGATCGAAGGGGTGGGGTGTATTTAGGGTATGGCATAATGAATACTGCGGAGGGTAGGCAGACCCGAATTTGTTGTGAATGTAGCTGCAAATACTCGTATCTGCTGGTAAAGCGCAACGACAATTTGAGGATTCCGCTGGAATAATGGCCGACCATTATGCCCGACGCCGATCCCTCGTTCCGCTCGCCTTATTTACCCTGACATTCATTTATTGCAATATTACGTATTCGGATTAAAAATGCCAAGGACCTAGTTATAATTTGATTTCAGGAATTTTATGTCGTTCGTTAACTCAGGAAATGTTACATTTTTTTTATAATTTGGAATAATTGGGATTTTGGTATTAAAAAGAAAATAAAGGTAGTAAAATCCACTAAAAACTACTGAATTTCCCTCTAAAAAATATTTGTGCAATGCTTATCGATTGTATGATAACTTGACATACAAATTTAAATTCTTAAAAATGTAATATCAACAAAAACCATAGCGTAAAAATACAATATTTATAAAGCGGTGATGCATAAAAAGGATTTTGTAACACAGTGTTTTTAAATTAATAAAATTGATTAAATATTTTGCCTCTTACTTAACCCCGATTCAATTGCCTCGTCATTTGCCATATAATCATTCCCCACTCTTAACTTAAATTTCACATCACTTTGTGATTTTCAATTAGCAGTTAGAGCGGATTACTCGATATAGAAGGTCGGGCCAAGGATCCCGACTCGACTCCAGACTGCCACAGTTGCAGAAGCCGTCGCGACGCAGGTGCTGTTAATTTTCCGCGCTGCACTCCGGAGGACAGTTGGCATGTCTTTCGTGGGGCTGACGCAGAACACGAGTTCAACTCACCCGCAGTTCAGAACAAGTTGCGTGTCGTAAATTTGCGTTTGCATTTGGGTTTGCACTCGGAGGCACAGGCCGCAAGGAGAACTCCTTGGGTCTACTTGGTAGCCACTATTGAACAGGTGCGAAGCATATTTCCCGTCGACAGCTTCGACGATGCCTCATGTCCCAGCCCCAAAGGCAACAGCAACTCCAACCCCAACCCGAGGCGAATGTTGTGTTCTCGCTGTTGAAACAAAAGCAATTATTTTGTTTGATTTATTTCATCATTGCGTGCTCCGAGAGCTCCCTGTTTCGGCTCAGTGTGGGTGTGCGTGAACGGGAATGTGAATTCAGGTAGGAGTCGCAATGTAATTGCAACTTAGGCCTTTCCTTTGGCCCCTGCGATGCGAGATAAGTGCCACCTAGACACTCAAATTATAGCTCGGTGTCTTCAGTCTCGCCATTCCTTGGCAATCGCTTTGACATAAACGGGTTCTCACCCGAAATAATTCATTTCACTGCGAATCCCCATGCACTTGTTTGTACAGTAAGGAAAAAATTATGAAAAATCGTAAATAATGTTTCTGAAAACTTTAGTTAGGTTTGAAGAAAAGGAACAGAACCAAATTCATTATATTCCGTTCTACATATCCCATCTTTATACCTTTCCTAAAAATCAATATAACTATAAATTAGAATATTTAAAACTACTTAGCTTATCCAAATAATATAAGTGCTTAAATTGTTGACAAAGTTAATAACGTATAAGTAAATCAATATTCTTAGAAATCGCATTCCAACTGGACAAAGCTGTACAGGGTTTTTAATATTTGGAGTAAAATGATTTGTATTAATACAATAGAAACTTATTATCAAGAACATTTTTGAATCAACTTTCATTGCGAAACGTTTTCCCTAAAAAAGCAAAGATTTAAGGTCCCATTTTTCCCAGTGCATGTCTATGGGGGTCGGCTGGGGAAATGTAACGCGGTTATCCGTTCCATTTGTACCAACCGAACTTTGTTATTACAATGAAAAAACCAGGCAGGTACATAAATTGCCGATGTTATCTGCTGACAATTGGGGCGGTTGGGTCTTTTTCCCTATCTGACGCAAGTGCAAATGTACATATGCGTTACCTATGTCAGTACGTGACTGATCCGAATCCGAATCGAAATGGAATGGGAATCCTTAATGTGCCACGAGTGCTTTTGGCGGGGAAACAAAGTTATGGTGGCCATATTCAAATGCCGAACGGCAGACTCCTATATCAAACTGGTGTTGCGTAAATTTATTAGTATTTCTGCTTTTGTTTGTTTGCTTTGGGAAAACGATTACGATTATTTGCTGACCGCGTTGCGGCGGTAATTGTGTATTCATTATCGCTCCTGATAATGACACGCGCTGCTATCTCCGCTCTCATTGCCATACATTAAAATTATAGATTACTTTCGCAGATGCAAGCGAAAAGCGAGCTGATAGCAAATTGAATATAGCCATTTTCGATGGAAAAGTAGTTCAATTAGTGGATCACACAAAATGTTTATTTGTACAACTTATATAAAAACAGAATCACATCGGGAAATTTATAATAATTTTTTGTCTATAAAGTTAAAATTCTAAATATATTAAATACCATTTAAAAGGTGTTCCTAAATTTTATAAACACAAATTTATATTTCTTTAATACATTTTTCTGCTCCTTTTTTGTAAATGTTTTCTTTTTTCCCATTCACGCATTTATAATGTCACTTTGAAAACCCAAGATGCTACTGTGGAAACACCTGTTCCCGACCAATAAAGGGGGAAAGGATTAAATATTTAACTCCCAAACGGAGACATAAAAGAATTCCCATCTTGGATTTCAAGACCCCCCAGCTCCCCAGTCTCAACCGATGGAATGGGGAAATTATGAGGCGCGGCGGGTGGTTTATCTGTATCGGAGAGATACCCAAAGGGCGTCAATAGCTCCGCCGGCAGAGAAGCAGCCAAACATCAGACACCCAGAGCCAGACAGCCACCGCCGCAGCTCTTAAATGGCTTCCAAATTAATTATTTACGCATTTGAATTGAGGCATTCAGTTAAGAACTGATTTCGAAATGGCTGGCGCGAGCAGCGGGTTGCCGCGTGCCGAATTACGATCCGGGACCAAGTTTTTCAGCCGCCCCGGGTGCCCAGCCTTAATTTACCAATCAAAAACTCGTAATTAACCTAATAAGCCGGGGCGAGAGCGGCGCGTTAAGTCGCGTGCCCCACGATCCGGGAATGCTTCTTTTTCCCCCGCCTTTCAGGGCCCGAGAAGTGGCCCTCGCTGGTGGATAAGAGGCTCGTCATATTTGGATTTACTGACGCAACTCGCTTCAGAACAAATTATGGCGTTTACTGCTCCCGACTAAATTGAAAGCTAAGCCATAAGCGCATGCGGGCAGTGCCAACATGGAGGTGGAAGCCTGTACTTTTTGTCAACTACCCACACTCAGAAGAATATCTAAGATCTTCTGGCATCTGGATGCAATAAAATATAGGAAACGGGTTCAGAAAAATTTATATTTTGAATATTTTTAGGATAATTGTTTAATTTTATTTGAATTTTTAAAGAGGATAAGGTCCAAATGACAGTCGATTGCTTTAAGAACTATTATTAGTTTAACTTAAACTTGTCAAGAAATTTCCATTAATTCTGGATTATTTATTAGAGAAAAAATCCCATTACTTTCATTTTTTTAATATATTATTTATAAATCGATTCTTCTTTATTCAAGTGCATGCAGCTGGTCTATGTATCTGTCAAGCGTTAAATTAGCACATACGGTTATATAACCATATATGAACATTCAGACACTTTTGGGTTTGTTAAGTGATGGTTATGCGCCGGCCCGAGTTGCTTCCGGTTGCCATTCGATGCCTCCGCTCGGCTGTACCTATTTAACAGCCTGTTTACATTGGCATTTTCGTGCCTACTACGTCAATACGTACACAGATTTTTCACACAATAACCACTGCGGCAACCACTAAATCCCTGGCAAAACAGTCGTTTAACAAACATCGCATTAGCAGGATGGGCTAACCCCGAAGCCGCTCTGTGCAAATATTTACTTAGGACCCGCTGCGGTTTTTGCGCATGCGCAGCGCATTTTGAGCAGAAAATGACCCGAGGTCGTGTGCGACCCCGAAGGTTAATGGAATGCAAGGACCGAATGTGGTAGTCAGGTTGAACAGATGTCTGACCGCAGGAGGACAGGCCATTGCGCATGCGGCATTACCGGAGTTGACCGCAAATATCCAATAACTTAACATGTTAAGTAATCTTAAAGGATAATAAATACCCGGTTGTAGAGCCATTCAAGATGGTAACTCCATAAACGCGTTGTTCATTCCTAATATGGTTACAGGAAGATTAAAGGCTTACATAAATTAAAATAAATAAATAAAATATTTTGTTATTTAATTTAACTTTCTACAAAAAGTAAATTAGCTGTAGAAACAGTAATAATTTAGTAAACAGAGGGTATTTTCGCATTTGACTAATTTATATTCCTCAAAGAATGACAGACTATTTGGAAATCATTTGGAATACATTAGAGCATTGCTATCACAGATCAAGCCAAATACGTCTAGCATTAAGAGCAGAAAAAATATATATGGCCCTGGCAAGACAATAAAATAATAATTCGAAGACCGGAAAAGTCCGTGACATCATAAATTATCGATAATCACACTTTGTTTTGACAGGATGACGACTGTCGGAACTGAGCCGCATTGTTGTCCTTGCCGTATTGACACTGGCGAACACACACACACAGAACTTCAAAAATAAATAACTGCACAACAAGGACTAACAGGGAGGTAGAGTCGTCTATTCAACTCTCATTGTCAACAGCCATGATGCGGCAACGCTCCCAAACCCAAACTCAAAACCCAGAACCCAACCCCAACCCCATCCCAGAATTCTGGGCCTGCCAGGAGAGCTTGGTAAATAAGGACAAATAAATGGCAGGATGCGAGTGATACGGCATCCAGCACTGCATTTCCTACTGTGATGTGCGATGGCTATTGCATATGTTTCGACCACCGGGCCCCGATGCATTTCCCATTTCCCACTTCCCATTTTCCCCATGCCACACGCATTAGTAGTGACAGCGAATTTCCATCGCTCCTAAGCTATATACGATTGGTCGTACATACGAGTATATGTCCATTACTTCCCAAAGCCTTCTGGTCCGGGTCGATATTGCATGCCATATATCCTTGTTGGGCTTTCTAAGTTGTATTCATAGATATAGGTTATGCCAAAGAGCTTTTATATATTTTTTTAAAATTTTTGTTTAGCATTTTATGAGCTTGTGTATTAAGTTTTGGTTGACATGCAAATTAGTGTTATTAATTTAATAGTGACTTTTTATTTTCAAGAATTAAAACATTGTTGTGATAAGAAATTAAAAAACTAAATACTTAAAAGGGGGTTGAAAAAAATTTGGTGTCAATCGCGATTTTTTCTATAAATTAAAAAAATATCTTCTGAAGGAAAACATTTATTTTCAAAGTATGTAAATTTACAAGCTAGCATTTGTTTCATATTTAATGTAGGTATATATATGTTTTTTTTCGGAGCTGTATGTATTAAAATAAATACCTTAAATGTTTCTAACCAAATATTCAACTTTAAAGCCTTCACACTTTCGAGCAGCAAATTTATTCGTTTTTTCTTTTTTATTTTAAAAGCCCAGCTAAATACTGCTTGTTATAACTTATAAGCAAATTATGCATATTCGTTTCGAATGGAATCTTGTAAGGGCCAAATGCCAGCACACAGCCCACGACCGGGTTGAAATACAAATTTGAATAGCTATCAGCGAATGATAAAGGGGGGCAGTTACTAGCCATTAGACACACCACTAAATAAGCGAACATGCACACGTTTGCGCTCCGCTTCGAATCTACATTATTAATAATAATGATAAAAGGCGAATAAAAACGTATATGGCGAGCCATTTGTTTCAGCCTTTCGCCGACCAATCGAGCAATCGAGTAATCGACCCGGCAGCAGCAGCAACAGCAACAGCACGGCAGCAACATACAAGTTGGGCTATGAATTTGGAGACCGACACAAAATCCGATACCGAAATGACAACGAAACACAGATACAACAATGCCAACAATCACGGGAGAGTAGCAACAAAAAGCTTTTTAGTCAGCGATAACACTTATGTATGTTTGTATTGTACACGTATTATTAAATGTCATGTTTTGTTAACGGCCGAAACCGAAACAGAAACCGAAGCCGTTCCCAAAATTGTCAGCATCAACCTACACAAGCGCTGTGGCAACAAAAGGCAACGAACAGCGAACAACGACAACGACAGCGACAACGAATGTTGTTCATATCAGTGTTATAGCCTGCGGGCCTCGTCTCGCTTTTTTGGGGCCCACTGTGTTAATGTATTTTATAGCGATCTGAAAGGGGACAAAATAAATAGGCGTAAATTAAGCATTTCGGCTGCCACTGGTTTTTGGGAATAACATGTGTATATTATTCATAACCGAACAAATTTAAATGGGTTGAGTCTGAGCGAAAATGCAAATGATTGGAGAGTTTTGAATTTGAACGTCAGATATTTGGATTATAATTGTGTTGCGGCAATCGGCACCGAGCTCTCTGGGCCACGAACAAAACACCTTAAGTGGGGGTGAAGTTGTAATTGAACTACTGGAAACGGCTCCTAACTTTCCAAAGAAAACATCGTTAGAGATGTGTACATACGGCCGTAGCCAAAGTCTCGAAAATCTCGAAAGCAGCTCCAGTTCATCTGTTCGGATGAATGACAATGAGTGAACTGGGGCGCTGAAAGTGACTTGCCATTAAACATGAAACTCTTGCAACGTCAGTTCTCATAATTGTGTTGAGAGTCAGACGTTGTTGTCGACTCTTAATGTTGTTTTCTTTGCATGCTGATTAGTTGGGCTCGGGGAATCCCCCCTCCAAAGTCCCTCCGATAGCAGAATGAATATCGTTATGGCCGCAGATATGAATGTATGTAAGGAAAGGGAGCCGTCTACAGTACCGACTCCTCCAACTCCTCCTCCTCCTCCTTGCTACCAAACTGATATCAGCTCACAAGGCAGCGAGTGTTTTGATTAATGATGATACATGAAATTAATTTCAATTCCTACTCAGCGCGATTGTTTGCGTTTGAAATGAAAGCCCTTTCACACCGCCGCTCCCCCTCGCATGTTCGGTTCCCAATTCTTATTCAAAAACTGTACGAGTACTAGTCTTTTTGTTAATACCTCTTTTCACTGCATCTGGGTATCGGATCGAACCAATTGCGATACCGATTCAGATTCCGATTCAGAATCAGAATCGAAGAAGTCGTGTCTGGTGTCATTAGCGCTGCATCATCCTCCTCCTGCCAAGCACTTAAAGCTGTTGAATAAATCTCGTCAGAATGGCTTTGTTGTGCTTACATTAGCCTCCGTAATGAGCTGATTTGGATTCGAGAATTCTACTTTGCACTCCGCACAACAGGCCTACGGATCGAAAAGTCGCAGTCATCAATATTGTTCTACAACGTACACCGGAGATGGCACTCTTCAGATGACTCTTTTATCCATTCATGTTGGCTTTTCACTGAGTCAGCGATCAAGGTTATTACAGACATTCCATCCTGCCCATCAACTGATCATTAAAGAATGTATAAACAAGATGGCCATTTGCATGAGGCTCTCTTCACATATATTACAGGCAAATATTTAAGTAAATATTGAACTTTTTACGGATCCCCTAATGTGATTTAGATGTCATGTCGGAATTAAATAGGTCCTATAGATAATAACTATTTTGTGCTTATCATTTTATGGAATACTTTAGAATTTAGGTGAGAAAACCTATAGTTTTGCCCCATCTTTAATATCATTTAGCTATTAAATGAGCTGCCATTACGTAAGCGGTAAAATAAATTATGCAAAATAATGGGAAAGGTTCTTTTGGATCCCCCAGTAAACTGCCGCCACCTTACCAGGTGCATTAAACTACGACAAGCCTGCGAGGAAACCGAATCTCCCGTTTTCCACACAAACAGGACCGTCGCATTCCACTAATGAGAGACCCGAGTCCGGACCCAACGACACACGCAGGGGTGTACGGTGTACGGTGTACGATTGGGTAGATGTCGGGGTATTAACATACGCATGTCCGTGAGTATATAACACAAATTTAAAATGTTAACGTTTCTACAAGCTAACATTGAAAATCGTTTAGCGGCAATTACCATCAAATGTCCGCGGCTCTTTGAAGTGCACCGATGTTTGGACGCCAGTAATCCCAACTCGGCCTAAACATTTCAGGCATTCCTTTTGCCATTGCCGCGGATCAGCGGTTGTGGGTCTGCAACTGCAACTGCAACTCAGCTGCAGCTCGGTATCATGAGTGCATGCACAGCAAGAAATACATAGAGTAAATATTAAAATAATAAAGTCAATTAATAAAACGTAATTCATCAATAATTATATTAATTAAATTTTGAGCAAAATACAAAAAAAAAATCAAACAAGAGGAATTAATTCATGTTTCCTAAGCTTATACCACATAATATGAAAATAAAAATGATTGAAATTAGCAGTAGTCATGATTGGACTATATTGAGTACGAACTAAATTATAAAGTTTAACAGAGCGGCGGCAGAGAAATTCTATAAAATATGGGCTGTTCTAATGTAGATATTTTAATCATCATAGTAAATGTAGTTTTTTTTATTAAGACATTTTGATTGGTTTTTTAAATTGCCTTTTCTTAAATTTACCAAAAAGTTGTATTAAAATTCTGCAAACCATTACACAGAGAAAATTATACAACGTTTTAGGTGCCGTTTTCATATAAAGACGTTTTAAAAATAATTACTTTTTAAAATGTTTCACCCCTTATTTTGCACCTAAAACTTTTGATAATTTTCTCTGTGTACCTTTTCGGTAAAAATAATATGGATTGACATCTAAAAAATCCATAAAATATATTTCTGATTATCCACTTTATTTCTTACCGTGTGAGCTCATGAACTTGTGCCTGCGCCATGCACGACCACAGTGAGCCATGTACAGTGAACACGCGCACGCGCACTAAACAAACCGGCGGCGTCTTATTCTCCCTCTCTGTCCCTCCCACAGCCGTCTCCCTCTGTCCCGCAAGCTGGCTAAATCCGAAGCATTAGCCGGGAAAACACGCCATGAGGCCATGCAAATCGCCTGGCAATGCAAATATATACTCGGCGAATGGGCAAACAGGCCGGATGATAAATGCAGCCGAGTGCTGGGAGACGAAAAAACAGCGCTGACGGTTGTTGTTTGGACACTTGTCATTCAACGACTCGGAACCGATGCGAAGATCTGAAGATCTCAAGTGCCTGGCATGGCAGCCATCGATTTCTATTTGCCATCGACAGATGCGGATTCAGATGCGGCAGCCATGATCGCGGGATGCATTTGTTTGCCGAAACGCATCCGCAAAGCCAGCAATCCGTTAAATGTGCGCAAACAGCAGTGTCGAATGTCATAATGGAGCCGATCCGTGGACAGGCCGTCAAAGCCTATCCAAATATTTGGAGTTGTTTCTCACACGATTTCCCTAATCGCACATCGGGCATCTGCGGCCCAACTCAACTCGGCTCAACCCAAAGTGAGGCCCCTAGTTGCACTCCAAATGCGCTTAGACTGTGTTGTCAAAACAATCACAAACGCCGTCGCTGGCCAATCAATCGACTCTCTGCCTCTTTACCACTGGCGGCAGTGGGCAAGATGTAAGCCAAAGAGCCTTTGGCTGACACTAAAGCGGTGCGGAGTACTCGGCCATCGAAGGTGCTCAGTAGGAAGGACAAAGTCCGCCTGGAGCCCCATGGCTTCGAGAATCATTGGGATGGACCTTGATTTGAATGCTTTGTCATTTGTCCGCCCTTAGGATTTTATATTTCATTTGTCGATAAGATTTTTGCATTATTTTGTCCTTGTTGTGATTTAAGAAGCACATAATATAATTGAGAAAAAATATCTGTCATAATAATGACAATATACGGTTTAGTTATATATTTTTCATAGTAAAAGAAATTATATATTTAAAACTTCAATAAGTACCCAATAAAATTACAGAGACACAAAATCTCTGCCATTGAAAATGCGAGAATTCGGCAACAGTGCGTATGAGCAATATATTTAAGAACGCATCTAAACCGCTTTAAAATAAATTCCTTGGAAATTTATTTTTTTAGTGTTAAATACCTATCTTGTGCCGTAAAATATGTGTGTAAATGTTAATGGTAATTTTAATATTCTTAATGGATTTAATTAGACAAACCTGAACTTGTTTTTTTGTCAGAGTAATCAATCATCAAAAAAAACTTTGATGTCTTAAAATCAATAGTCATATTGAGATAGTCATATTTGCATATTTGCATACCTACATCCTTTTACAGTCGTAATGTTTAAATAACTTAATCTTCGAGGTCCACAAGGTCCACCTCATTGTGAATAATGAATCGCACTCAGCATTGCGGATTAACGCACAGGCCGCTCTTTTTTGCGTGCAGTGGTGGCGACATCGGCATATAGCTATCGGGCGATCGGACAAATCGAACCATCACACAGGTGACGACAAGGCCCATTGGCAGGCAGCGCATGTCGTCGCAATTAAAAAACGCCTTCTTTGGCCGGGCATATCTGCTGGATTTGGCACTGACTTTCGCATGTAGGCGCAGGTGCGGCATATGTATGCAGGCTACATACTGCCAATACCCATGGCAATCGAACCCATGACGCACGACGTCGGGCCCTCGTCAATATACTGTACATATATCCATTCTGGGCGGAAGAGGGGTGGCCTCGTGAGTAAGCACGCACAATAGCCATGCAAATTCCGCGGTTCGACTACAAGCAAATTAACGGCCGAACAAAGCCCGGCCAAAGATCAATCGGGGAATCGCTGGCGACACACATATTGACAGGGAAATGAAAGCTACCGGGTATGTAAAGCCCATTAAAAATCATAGGTTTACCATGGACTAATTAATTGATTAGAATATGAAATAAAATGAGTGCAAATAATTAAAAATTATAAGATAGAATGCTGATTAATTTAGTAGATTTCATTTAAAATATTTATTGGTTTTCATTCACATTGCATAAATTAATTACACTTTAAAGTTGATAATATCTTCTCGAGCTAGAAAAATATATAAACCATACATACAAAGACATTATGCCCATTATTAAAATACAAGACACAAAGATAATCTTGAGAATCTTCAGTTACACTGTAGGACTATATAACCACCGATCTCCAAAGTGAACACCTCGGCGCCTGGGCCTATAACCACGTCTAGCTAAAAATAAGGAGAATTATGAAACACTTTTATGTGGCCATTAGGAACGCATAAGTGCTGTCTTTCCGTAAAAAAGTATAAATTATGTACACACCATTATCGCCTGATGGTTGCCATGCAGAGCATTTCCTCTTTAAAGCAGCAGCTTTGCTCCGTTTTGTATGACTTTGTTCCGAGAAAAGTCGTAAAATTACTGCGTAACAACTGCAACAAGGTGTTATGAAGGAAGGTGCAAGCGAGGGAACTCAGATGTGGCACCTCCACCCTGGATGCCACCGGTCGGTAACATTGTTTGGGCTAATAGAAGTAAAATTGTTAATTGCCAAACGGTTGACTTGGGTTTCTCCGGTTGATTTATACAGTCCAATGGCCAAACGGGGCATACGTGAATAATTACCAGTGAGTGGATGCTCCAAATGTCGTGGGAACGCTGTGAAAATGCATGGAGGAAAAGCTCCAGGAATGCAGCTCGACACCTCAAGCGAGAACTGCCTTTATGCCGCTGCAGTTGCGCACAGTTTGTGCCACATGTCACATGTATGTATGCACATTCAGCACCATCGAGGGGCGAATTAATTTCTAATTCGCATGCAGCCCGGCGCTGGATTTGGCCCACAGTGGCACTACAAGCGATTTGAGCAGTTACCTACACATGTTTTTCCTCCAAATCCGAGCTGTCGGCCTGTCGGCACGTATAACACCTTCGTCCGGGGCCTCTGCGCATGGGCAGTCGATCGGGCGCGGCATTAGTGCGGAAATAATGTTCCCAGCTAACCTCGCTGACAAACAGAAGGGATCGCCCACACGCCCCGATCTGCATTTTTCCCTAATTGATTCGGGAAGTGATCCCGACACTAAAAGGTTGTATTTGTAACCATTTCTTGGATGGGACATTAAAACGAATTCAGTATTGTCTGAAAGTCATTCGGGCAGGCAGTACTCAAAAATGTATTTCCACTTAAAGGATTACATTTTGAAAACCATGTAAAATGCATTTGAAACCATTGGAAATTTGTAATGTATCCAATTTTTTAGAGCATATAAAATACTAACAATTTTTCATTTAAATTTCATTTTATAATTAAATCCTTTGGACTTCATAAGAAAGTTCTAATGTTTAACTATTTTAAAAGAAATAAAATTAAGAAAATTATATAATTTTATGTTTTGTATGGAAATAAAATGTGTCTTTGAAACATATGTCTAAGATCTCTTAAACAAAATTAATAAATAGATGTAAGTGCTTTTAAGATATCACTCTTAATTTTATAAAAATTGTAATTGCTTTTAAATAAAGCAAGTGTTGTTTTAGTACTAAAATAAATATGTAAGTTCAAAGTTCATCCCATTTCATTGTTCGTGCTATCTTTGGTGTTATCTTTTCGGAGCAGATCCCACTGAGAGAGGCACTTAATTAGGGGGCTGGAGAACAAGTGTTTAGAGCATGTTTTTGTGCGAATGCCTGAGCAGGCAGCTGAAATATTAAAATATGCACTGCGAGAATGCTTAATGCATAAGTGCAGCCGCGCAGACGTGTCTGCAGATCGCTGGATGCACTGCATCTCTGGGCCCCGGCCACTGTCTTGAATTGCTCACGCAAAACGCTGATAATGAGCTGGCAATTATCACTTTAGCTGCGACTCGAACACGGCGAAAGCACAGTTATCACTCCAGAGCGGATTCACACGGAATTATGTGATACACGAATGGCGAGAAATGCATAAAACACTATATGCACTATTAGTAACGGTAGACTTCCAAGCCAGGCCATGGAACACTCGACTCGTTTCGTGCCGCCAATCTGAAGACCGACTTGCCTCGACTCACGGATCACGGATCTTCGGATAGTGGCTAGCGAAGAGTGGATACTGCAGAGTCAGGTCCGGAGAACCCAATCTCTATACTCGCGTGCACTGGCGCTAAATTGAGCGGAGATGGAATCAGTGACATCGCCTCCAACAGTGTCGTCTCCCAGCGGAACAGACCCACTCAGGCCATCCAAAAAAAAAAGAGAAATCCACTTAGGAAGAAATAAGAAATCTTGAATACCCTACCAGGAGCTCACAATCGAGGCATTCTACTTTAGGCTCTATGATTCAAGGCAAAACTTTCAGAATCAAGATACAATTTAAGAATAAATATAAGTAAACAAATTTTTATACGTATATTACAAAAATTATTAAATAAACTATGATATAAAAATTATTGAACCCAATTGGATAGGTTTTGATTAATCTTTAGGATTTTTTTACAAAATACTTTTGTTTATAAGATAACAAAATTAGAATTAATTGATTATTTTGACTACCAAAAAATTTCTGAAAATTTTTAAAGCTGTTTAGAGAGATCTTCCTTTTAATCATTTATTTGCTTCCAAAGTAGGTACACCAAAATGGAATTAAATATTTTTTGTCTACAATTTTTAAAGCAGTTTTTAAAATTCCTTCTCTTTAATCAAATGGTCGAAGAAAAACTATGTGCTATAGAAATTGAATAATACCCCATCGGAGAGGGCACTATTGGTCGACGTTTAATAACATGCTTCCATAAACAAACTTGTTTATTGCCGGCCCCAAAGATGCGAATAACGAAGAAGGGCTGTGCTGGCATCTCCCACTGTGAGTGCGACTGCGAATGTGACTGCGAGTGTAAGTTGCTTGGCTCTGCATTCATTTCTGCAGCATTTGCAAAAGTCAATAACACTGCCGCCCACAAAAAACAAAAAAAAAAAAGAGAAGCAAAAGCGTGTAGCCCGCGGGCCGCAAGGGCAAAGGGGCGGGCGGAAATGGCCAGGGGGTCCGGCAGGGGGAGGAGGTGGAGGAAGTTAGTGGCGAGTGCCAGTGAAATTAATAATAATAAGTGCTGAAACAAAACAAAATGTAAACAATTAAAATGGGCTCGGGCTTGGCGAAGCGGCGCGCCGTTGCCAATTTGCAATTCCAAGCACCGCAGAGCCATCGGTTCGGAGGCGGAGCTGTAGTTGCAGCTGTTCTGGGGAGGGGGCGGGGATCCCCCCTTTTCCGCTGCGCCCCCTTTTATTCCCCCACTTACGTGTGACATTGAGGCGCGAATCGGCGAGCGGCGACGCCAACTGTTGGAAGCTTGTTTGTAAAACAAGCGAAAGGTCACAAACTATTTATGTAGAGTGGCGACCTCTGGCGCTCAGTTTGCAAGTTCCACGCAGTTCCGTTTCCCCCACCAACACACACGCACATGCACAGGAAGAAAAGGTGCATTGCCTGCAATAAAGGTTTAGGAACTGAGAGTAGTTGAATTAAGATTAATTAAAAATAATATTTTCTGAAAACATTTTAAGAGAAAATAATATAAATATTTCAATAAATTTTGAACCACCTTTTTGATATTATAATTTGAAGTTACAAGCATGGAAAACTTTGTATTATTTGGTAATTGTGCAATGACACAGAGAGCTTGAATTTGATCGATACTTTCGATATATTATTTATTTATTTATTTCTTTATTCGCCAACAGTAAAAAAAACCTTAACTGGCTACTAACAAATACTAAATTAAATACTAAGTGAGGCAAAATAATTATATAAGTTTTTTTTGATTAAATCTCTGAGGGAGCATGGGTCCAACCATATTTTGATAATATAGATTCGATAATAACGATGTTTTGAAATCTCGTTACGTTTTCAACGATCAAGATATTCAATTGGGCTTAAACTAATTTTAATACGGTTTTATATTATTTTATGAAAATATTGAGTCTCTAAACGTTAAACCTTTCAGATACTCTAAGAACTTGATGTTCTTTTTCTCATTGTGTTACACCCAGAAAAAAAAGAACGAAAAAAATCAAGAACATTTTTCTTGATTTACGAACAATCCGTTCGCTATTTTTTGTTCATGAAAAACGAACGCCGCGGGGTCAAATCATGAACTTTTTGGTAAAATTATGAACGCGTCACAGAAAAGTGTTGAGCTTTGAACGATTGTGGTCGGATTATGAACAATGGTTCTGAAATTGCGAACGCTGTTCATAAACTATTTCTTGCCCGGACCGAAAAACATGCAAGTCTAGTGCCCCGTTTGTCCGTACTTGAAAAATTGGTTCCGTGGTCCAGCTGTTAGACCGTCCGCCTTTGACATAGAGTAGCCCAGGTTCGAGCCCGCGAGAGGTCGTCGTGAATCGTAAGTTTTTATAAAATATTATTTCAAATGGTAATATGTACTTCTAATAATAAATAAATTATATGACAACAACAAATTCTAAAATATAACATGTATTAAAAATAATTCAACCACTAAAAAAAATAATATTAAATACATCTCTACCAGGCGCACAGTAAAAACAGCAAGTGGCAAGTCCAGAAATCTTGTTTATTTTTGTTTTTTTTATGAACTTTTTGTTCTCAAATTGACCCCAAAATGTTCTAAAAATGACCCCATTCGTTCGCAAAGCATTCCAAATATTTCGTTCAATTTTTATGAACAAGCGTTCATGAACTGACAACAAACGGGCTTACGCACTTTTTGACCCCGTTTGGGCTTGATTTTTGAACGTTTCGAACGGATTTTTTTCTGGGTGTACAAATAGCAATAACAAAAGCTTAAGTACAAAATACTTGAGAAATAACGAAAATATTTTCTTTTCGCTGTGTAAAGCTACACACGTAATTATGGTGATAAAGATACAGATATGGAGCGTATTTTCGAGTAAGTGTTTTAATTGCAGTAGCGCAAATAGCACAAAGGCAATTAATTAATTGCGCCCACCCACCGCCGCCCATCCGCCCCGCCCACATCGCACACACACACACACATAGAGAGACATTCGGATGTCTATGTGGGCTAGTTGCATGAGTGAGTGTTGGTATGCGTACGTACATAGTACATGTGTTCCTGGAATGTTGACATGTGTTCCCATAGATGTATGTACAAGCACGCCCGCACATACTCACAGAACACTGAACACCGAACACCGAACACTGAACACCGAACAGTGAACAACGAACACTACGACATTTACCCGCTGCCATGGACAGTTGCAGTTGTCATGTTCATGAATTGCCAATGGGGAGCAAAACTATGCAAAATACAGAACACACAGATACACACCCATACCCATACCCATACCTCACACTCATTCCCATCCGGCGCCCATTTAAATACCCAACTAAGAATATTAATGCGCCCAACGATCGGCGCTTCAACACCCTGCGTTACTTAATCAAATCAAATCCGCATTTGCATACGGGCTACACACGGGTACATGGGTAACTAAATACTAAATACTCGGGCATTGTGCAACTACGTCCATATTTTCGTTTTCCATTTTCAATTTGTTTGCCATTTGAATTTACACACCCATTTGCACATCTGCATGGAATGGAGGGACTCGAAAACATTCGGAATGTAATTATTTTTTAAGTAAATGCACAGACCTTAATCAGCTAGATATTAAGTCTAGGGGTTTGAATTGTTTTCGAAAAGTTCAGCTTAAGAAATAACCCTGTATAGAAACCAGTCAAATATTGTGTTTATTAAGTCGTTGGTTAATATATAGTTCAATATAAAAAATTGTAAATTTAAATAAATATATTATTAGTAATGGTTATTCTATATTTGGGCCATCCACCTTTGCTTAATCCAATGTCTTTTGAATATCCCATGTTTCCTTGCTTAAAAATCCCAATAAAAATAAAAATACCCAAGACTTCTCGAGAATTATTCAGGGAATTTGAGTCACCCAGACAATTATTTCGACATATTTCTAAAAGGTATCAAAACAAAGACCACCTGTACAAAGTCAAGCATTTGTTGGCACCCTTTTTTTCTCCCCGAGCTCTCAGGTATGCAGATACACACATTGTTCATTAGTGCTAAGCCATCTTGTATACAAAGATCCCAGAAAATGGGGATCTCGTTGGCGGAATAAAAAACAAGTCCAGTCTACCTTTCGCCCGATCTGAATGCGTAACTCTTGCACTGCGCGATATCAATCTCTCATCAAACAAATTCCTAAGCTGCTTGAACAGCATTTAACAATCTTTTGATCATTTATCTATAATTCTCCCCAGTCGAGGAGGCCGTAGATGCCGGAGACCATCTCGTCAGACATTGTGTCGTCGGATCGGATCGGATCGGGCGAAGGGATTGGATTCTCGACATAGATGGGCATCCGATAAGTGCGTTTGGGGCTACCGACGATGCCTAATTTGTTTTCAAAGAAACACCGCGACAAGCCCTATTTTGGAAATGCCATCGGATGGACTCCATCAACCGGTCGTCATGGGCAGTAGTTTGATTAATACCACAGGTCTACGACCTCTTAAAGCGGTGGATTTGATGGAATAGAAACCTACGGTTGATCTGTGTTGAAAGAATATAATATATCTAATATCTTAAACACCAAAAACTATATTCTCATATTTTTAAAGAACAATGTAATGCGTAATTTTTCAATTTTAAGGCTTATTATCACCCTATCATGCCAGTTGGATCCCCCACGACTTCCGTCCAACTTTCACTTAACAAATTCTAGATGAAGATACGCACTTTCGGAAGTGTGCGGTGCTGATGTCAGCGATGATATGCCCTGTCATCTGCGGCTCATTATGCGTATCTGCCAGATCCTTCCTGTTTATTAATATTAACCATGCTCCTTGGGCACATTAAGCCGAGCCCCCCCGCCTCCTACGCCCATTATCGACGCCTCCAATCTAAGTGAAAAGCAAAATTGAAAAAATTACTCATTTCCACTTCCAAGGAAACGATCGACAAGCCGCTGGACAAGGCGAACGCCTATCTGCTGCGTATCTCAGGCACATTAATAAATTTTAGTTTGCTCACCTCGCAGTGTGTTCGTTAGCTAAGCTACCGGGCATTTGCCGTTGGCCAGGGCTCCTTCTTTTTGTTTTCTTTTTATACCCGTTACTCGTAGAGTAAAAGGGTATACTAGATTCGTGCAAAAGTATGTAACAGGCAGAAGGAAGCGTTTCCGACCCTATAAACTATATATATTCTTGATCAGGATCACTAGCCGAGTCGATCTAGCCATGTCCGTCTGTCCGTCTGTCCGTCTGTCTGTCTGTCCGTCTGTCCGTATGAACGCTGAGATCTCGGAAACTATAAAAGCTAGAAGATTGACACTTTGCATGCAGATTCTAGGAGTTCCTACGCAGCGCAAGTTTGTTTCAAAAGAGTGCCACGCCCCCTCTAACGCCCACAATCCCTTATATACGATTTTAAAAATTTCAATATTTCGGAAAAGTAAAAATGCAGTTTTATGGTGTTTATCAATACCTATCGAAATGTAGAAGAAATTTTTCAAATCGGTCCATTCGTTAAAAAGTTATGCGTGATCAACGTTTTCTATCTCTATCTCCATCTCCCTCGCACTCCCTTTACCTGAGTAACGGGTATCTGATAGTCGGGGCACCCGACTATAACGTTCTCTCTTGTTTTTTATATATGTTTTAACATTTCTTTCCAGCCCGGCACTTTTTCAATTTGTGGACGGGACCACCCGATTCGACGGCGAACGGCAGTTCGCGCGCTCATTTGACTGCTATTCGTGGCTGAAATTCTTCAAAAACAATAAAATGAAATTAAGCAAAACGGCATTTTAATAATGCTGCTGCTGCTGCCTTTCTTTCCCTCGAATATTTCAGGTGTTGGTGTTCGTAATGGCCCATAATGGATCTTCCTAACAATTCGATGATTTATGTTGTGCACATAGCGGTTGCTGTTTTCGTTTTGCTTCTTTATAGTAGTTTTATGATGTTAATAGCGTTTTTGTCTGTGTCTTTATCGCCGAAACCCACACTCTGTTTCCTCAAACGCTAGTTAGTGTTGCTGGCAACGACGACGATGACGTGACGAGGTCTGGGGTCTGGGGTCTAGGGTCTTTGGTCTGGGGTCTTGGGTTGTGACTCTTGGGTCCCCGATCCCCGATCGCCGGAACACCAGGTTGCCGCGCATGGGCTGTGCCGTTCCCTTAACCTTTGTGCGCTGAAATTTGGGTTAGAGTTTGTTTTGTCATAATAAACCACTAAAACGAGCATATAAAAAGTAATTTTCCGCACCTGTCCGCCAAGGTGGGCAACTCCGGTAGCAGCGGTACTTCAAGGGCTCGTCCCGCCGCATGATATACGATCTTTGCCTTCAGATCTAATCGGCCGACCATGGTGCCATTCAATGGCAATTGGCTTAATTGAATATATACTTTTTAAATTATTAGATGTCACACAAATAAATAAATGGGAAATGTGATTGTTTGAAATAAGGTAATAAAGCTGTCATTATAACGGATTATCCTCAAGTGCTGTTAATTTAACACCTTGCCTTGTTAAAATACTTTATCGCTTCATTATTTTGTTCTAAAGAAATACCTTAGAGTTTTTTGTTCAACATGAGTCATTGAATAAAAAAATTAAATAAATGTATTTATAAGATTCAAAAAGAATTAAATACATAATTTGCTTAATGGTTAGGTATTGTAATATTTCTACATATTCAAAGGCTAAGTGAATAAAAGATTACTTTTCCCGAGACTCAAAATTACATTGATGGAAAATTAAACAGTATAATTTGGGGTACCAACTTCCTGTCATATTTATGATAATTTAAAATTTATTGATAGAGAAAAGAGTTACTCATTGCAAGTCCAAGTATGGAAAATGTTTTTCCCGCCAGGTGTGACGGCTTTTATCATAGCGACAGAGCCCATTAAAGCCCAGTTCGATTCGAGTGAAGCTCTTGTTTGGTAACGAAAAATGTTTGCCATGCTTTCGGGGCTGGGAATGGGGGTATTTTTTAGGAATGGGGATGGGAATGGGGTTTCGAGGGGCAAAAAGAAACCGACGACTAGTCGAAGGCGACACGGTGCGCATATGAAGCGGGACACTCAAATATGATATTCAAATTCCATCGATAGATCGAGCGATCCGCATTGCGTCTGATTTTGGTTGTCGTCGCACGCAGTTAACAATCGCATTACAAACAGCAAATGTGTCAGAAATATTGTCGTGAGTCTTTCTCATTTGTTTCTGGTACAATGCTCGTAATTTGGGACTTAAAGAGCTTTCAATGTGTCGTTTCGGCGTGCGCTGATGGAATTTTAAATTAATTATTTCTTTGACCCCACACACACGCGGTTCGTGCCGTCGAGTATCTGGGTATCTAAGTATCTAAGTATCTGAGGGGCCGCCTTGAATCGCCTCAATCGATACTTGGTAACCTGGGAATGGATTGTCTGAATGGCTGGGTTACTGACATAATATTATTGTAATGTTCCAACGGCTCGTTGTTCGACTTGGTTTCCATTCCATTCGATTCGATTCGAATCGATTCAAATGCTCAATCGGCCGGATGACCGCTCTGTGCCACTTTCTGTCGACTCACGAAGACATGAGCATATTTTGTTTGTAATTTATTAGACAAAGCCATAGCTTTGCCTACCAAATTAATATCGAGCTGTGCATTTACCCGGGGTTCCAAAGCCCCAAAACCCGAGACACTGGAACACTCAAGCAAACACACATGTACATACGAGACATACCGTGGGCAAGCTTAATTCGTAAGAAACAATTTGCATATATATGTCTTGTCGTCCAACAATGGATTGGCAAGGTGTGAATTAATTTGCTCTGCACGCCAGAAGTCAGCCGCTGAGCAGGAGAGCCACACACAAGGGACGGATTCCATCCTTCCGTCCGGTTTTGTCCCTGACTTTGAACTGGGATTCGAGTTTGGGGGTTTGGGGCTCTTGGCTCTGGGACACTGGGACCTCGTTTCTGCGAAAAGCCCGCATTTGGCATCCCTTTTACCACTCTGGCCGACTTATCAATGACAAATCTCCAAAATCGTTTACTCTGCCTTTGCCTGTCAATTTGGCTGGCTGACACTTCCCCGGTTTTAACACTAGAGCGTCTTCCTTCTCGATCTGCAGCTCCCCGGTCTTCAGTCCTCGGTTTTCAGTTCACAGTTCCCAGTTCCACGTCCTCGGTGTTAACAACCAGACAGGTTTTGTGTACCGCCGCCACACATACCGCACTTTTTGTGTGATTTCTTGTCTCGACTCCTTATTTTCCCGGTGGGATTTGCGATTTGGGGGCTTCATGAATGAAAGGCAAAGCCCTGGACCGGGACTCCTGAGCCCCGAAATCGTCAGCGGACAAGCGGAAGTTGCCGAGCGTCTTAGCCTCGATTGAGACAATAATCAAACACTCTGCTGGCCGTGTTCCCCTGGTGAAAGTGATGGGTGTTCTGAGTTGTGGGTTCTGAGTGGTGGAGAGTGTTCTGGACCGTTCTGGACCTCACACAGCCATTAGGTCTCAAATCGCCTTCATTTATTGAGCGGACTTTCGTTGATTGAAGGGGCTTGCCTGCCTCCGAATTCTACTCCCAAGGGAACTGACTCTTGCCCTGCCTTTGCACTGAAAGGAAATATAAGTATCTTCAAGAGATCGAACTGTGGGAGCTGCACTTACCACAAAATAAACCAAAGAAATGAGGTATTTCATAGATTAATTATTGAAAAGGACTCAATGAAAGTTTAGGTATTATTAATTTATTTTATTTATTTAAATATCTTTTTACTTTTAATCTTAATTGTTCTATTACAATAAGGTAATTATACCTTTAATTTAGGAAGTTGTTTTAAAATGTGAAGCCATTGTGTTTTGTTATAAAATAGATATTAACAAAATAACCCAACCTTTTTTAGTTAGTTATCAAAATTAAAAAAATAAAGACCATAAATATTTTGTCTTTCCTAATTTTTACTAAATGTTTGATAATTTTTCTTAATAAAACTATGTTGGCTGCTCTTTTAGGCAATTATTTTTTAAACTTAGGAATTTATTAAAGTTTTTGTTTTGGACGACTTTTTGTTGGGTTGAGTACTAGACCTAAGACTAATTCATGATTATTTTGTTTGCAAATATTTTGAGTAATACCATTTTCTGATAGGCACCCCAAATTTCTCTCACTGTTTGACCGCAGAGATGAACCATGAATTTGTCGCCTGCACGCCGCGTTTATTGCGGCCCCTCGGTGCCGATGGTGATTAGATCTACGAGCTCCATTGAGCAAAAGCCAGGCCAAAAGCTAAGGCTAGGAGGTTGGGGAAAAGGAAATGGAAAGGCTAAAGCCGGGGCAGCAGGATAAATATCGGCGGGCGCGTTGTCAGCTCGGCCCGTCGTCCCAATCGAGACACATTTATTTAAGCCTCACGTTGCTCGCATTGCAAACGGTGATTGCCGCTGCTGCTTAAATATTTCGCGTTTCGCCACAGACGACAAAGCCAAGTCGGGGCATGGGTAAAAAATAAAAAAAAATAAAAGTAAAAATAAAACAGCGACACAGACACGCTGACAATCGAAATTCGAAATTCTGAATGAAGGCGCAAAGTAAAACAATATCTGATTTGAAGCATCCGGTCGCGATTGTCATTGCCACCTATGCCATGCCACCGACTTGGCGACACGCGTGGTGTGGTTGGGGCAGGAGGAGGTTGCAGGAGGAGGTGGGCCTGGGCTCATAAGGTGGCTCAGACTGAGGACGGGGCCAAAATGAGGGCCCAAACTCACTTCCTGCGACCGGCTGCCGTCCCTCCCTCCTTCCGTCCGCTTGTCCATCCATTCTGGCCATTCAGTTGCCATCCTTTGGCTCTTAGCTGCTGCTGTGTTGCTGTTGTTCTGCTGTCGCCATTGTCACTGCTGTTGTTGATGGTGATGCTCTGCCCATTGCCAGATACAGATACATATGGCCATAGGACCGGGACCAGGACCAGGCCCAGATACAGATGCGATACCCGGCCGAACAGAACTGAACTGCGGGGCGAGAGTGTGAGATCAATCGTATTTGATTGCAGAATGCGCGGTAGGTAAGCGTTAACGACGTTTTTGAAGTCTCGCTGCTCTGCTCTTTGGTTTGCCCGTTGTTTTTCGAACCAAACCAAACCGAACGTTTCGATTTTTGTTTTGTTTCTGCGGCAGCAGGCAGCAAGGAGCAGCGACAAAAAAATTGCGACACGTTATTTCAATTTAAAATGTTTATAATTCAGTGTGTTCTGTTTTTTTGCGCTACCTCCTCGCATTCACGAGTGCTGGCGAGCTGTCGCCACTTTTGTCATGCTCGACGGGAAACAAAAGCGCTGGGAAACCGAAAGGCGAATGAATCCAAGCCCAAGCCCAAGTTCGAGCCCCAGCCAATCCAATCCAATTCAATCCCATCCAGATTCGGATTCAGATCCCGGCACAATGCCATGCCATTAGCGTATTGTATTTAAAGTTTGCACACCGACGACGACGACGACGAGGAGATTCCACCTCAACCCGAGAACCCCAGAACTCTACAACTCCAGAACTTCCCTCCCCATCGCGGTGGCTACATTGTTAGCGTTTGCTTATTAAGTGTACGGATGCAGGCCTTTATATAGATTACCACATCATTTTGTTCCTGCGGCGTCTTGCACTCGCTATGGAGATGCGGAGCCAGAGATCCGGGGGCAGACGTGCTAATATCCAATAAATGCAAATTAAATGCACTCACGGCGCCTCCGCCTGCGGCACTCCACATACATCAGGATGTCTTCACGGTTTTATCACTTTATAGTTGGCAGTCAACAAAAGGTTCTCGGCTCCGGCTCCCCGGCAACATTGTTTTCCTGGGTGGCCATCCTGACACGCAGAAAAACATTTTAGTGTTAGGTTGGTTGCACTGAGAAAAATAGTCGGCCCTTAACTTAAATTTACATGTTTTAGATTTACATATTCTCCAACTTTATACTCTTTTTTAATATCTAGAAAAATGTATATTGAATTAAATTATACAAATTTAAGTACTTTTATTTTTTTGTGTACTTTTTTATAGTTTTACAGTGCTTTAAAATTAAAATACAAATTATACATAAAAAGGTTTAATATTTATAAAAATTTAAATTAATAGTTTTGAGTTTTATATCAATTCCCAATGGTAAACAATTCAAAAAGAAACAATCAATTTCTGTACAGAGAATTTATGATTGTACTTTTAAGTTCAGTGCAATAGACTAAATAAATTTGTTAATATTAGTAATATTATTTTGCTTTAAAACTATAAAAATAAATACGATTTAGATATTTAGTGCTAGCTTTTTGTTGCTGTGCCTGGACCCACAGACACAAACACACACTGTCCAAAGCTTGGTCCATTAAACGGCAAATACATTTATGACCGTAATTACACCATAAAATTCAAATTATATCAACAGACCAAAAACCGCACATTGTGTCCAGGCCGTGACTCAATCCTCGGGTAGCGGCAGTCGACAGTCGGCAACCAGCAGCCTGGGGCTTCATTCGGGGTCTTGGCCTTGCGGTTCGCCGGGGACATGGACATGGACATGACACTGGCCATAAACAGCCAGCCAGCTGTGTGTGCTGACGGCTGGGAGCCAAGGCCTATTTAGCATCAGCATCGGCATCTATGTTCTGGCCACTCTACTCACTTATTTTTACTTGACTTTACCAACTTGTAGGACAATAGTCGGAGGCTTTGTCGGCACGCCCACGCCTCCGCACCCGCCCCTGCCACTGCCACGCCCCCGGAGAAAGTCGTCGTTGACTTGGGCTGACTTCACTTGGCCCGGCCGGATTATCCAGCAATGCTAAAAACTTTTTAGAAGTCATTAAAACCTTGTAGTGGTAAAATTAATTACTTGTAGTTGCAAACAATGTAGCCACGCCGCAAGCAACATTTCCATTCCATTCCGTCTTCTTCTTGGCTGAGGGCTTTGGAGCCCCCTCCTCATACACATACCCTATATTATACAGTTTGTGTTTGCCTTGGCCGCTGAAAAAACAGGGTCCGAAGTCGCCAGACGCCCAACATTCCCGGGCAGACTAAATGCTAAATGCATGATGGTGAAAACATATTCACTTTGAAATTTATTAACTTTGCGTGTTTTGTTGAATTAAGAATCCGAACGTAAAAGTTTCGAAAATGTTAGCTAAAAGCCGTGCTGAGCAGTGAGTAGTGAGTAGTAGACCCACTCAAGTCTCATGCATATTTATGTCGCATTTCCACCGCTCGGCCGCGAAAGGCGATTCGTTTTGAGCGTTAAGCGACTTAAAGCGCTTCCATTAAAGAGTACACACTTTCATTGAGTGATGATCGCCGAATTACGACCGAACAAGTGCTAAATCCATGCCCAAACAAGGAAGCAATATGAAATTCCAATTTCGGCGTTTTTAATTTAATTGGGTTTGTTTCTTGCGCTTTAATAACGTGTTTTGGGTTGTTTTATGTAATTTATTAAGACATTATATGATCGGGAAATTGAAACAAAATGCAATGCAGGCTGAATTTCCTGCAGGTCTAACAATGCGAATCATTAAGATTCGTAACAAAACAAAATGAGGGACTCAAAGCAAAAATATAAATATTTTCTTAAAATTAATATAATAATTAAAAATATTATTAAATATAGTATTAAAGTAGTTTTAGCCTAGAAATTCGTAACGAAAATAATAGGGCTAAATAATTTTGAAAATAATACTGGATCAAACTTTCTTACCGCTGATAAATAACGTTTGGAAACCTTTTTTCGCATCAGACCTTTAGAATTGATTCCGCTGACATGTTACATGTGCCCAACTACTTATTTTTAAATGAATTGTTATAGGTGGGCCCCTCGTTGCGAAGTGCCACTTCCGCGTTCCGCCGGCTCCATTATCGATAAATGTTCATTACTTTCAATTAACGCTTCTTAATTGAACATGACGTATTTATGAGTTGGACATCGACCAATCGCAGTGGCGCAGGACTATTGGCCGGGCGACAATTGCAGTGCTCTTAATTGGCGGCCAAACCGGTGGCCACCATATGTATGTAGATGCATATATGATGGCTCCGAGAATTGGGCGATATCGGGGCAGAGATAACTCACTGCATCGCCGCATCGTTAATTGTTTATAGGCGACAAACTGAAAAACTGCAGTGGCGGCAACAAAGCGACGAAAGTGCAAAACGCCATGAATCATATTTTGCCAATTAAGCATGATCCGATGTAACCCCACAAGGGCCATATAGTAAGCATAAGCAAAAGCCGATTCCAACCAGAATAAGAATGAGAATCAGAATCGGAATCACAAGCGAAAGCAAAATCAAAAGCAAAATCAAAAGCCATTGAAGGCATTCTTACACCACGCCGGAAATCCAGTGTAGACAGCATTGGCGACTGGGGCGTCGACAACGCCGTGGAAGCAGAGGCTTGTCCGTCCGTCTGTCCGTCCGTATCGCTGTCCGTCCGTCTGCCGGCCGCCGTCCAACCGGATGGGCTATTGGGACCAGACCACCAAAGAACAACAAAATGTGCACACTTTCCGACTGCAGAATGCGAAAATGCAAACGCTGCACTTACATTCGCGTTTGTAAATGCGATCGCCGATCATATTTCAGTGCTATTCTCCCGCAATTTGCGGCCCCTTTTTTTTTGCCTTTCATGTGGGGTCCGACCCCCCAGAGTGTGTGTGCAAATCACAAAACTTTCGTTTAATTACAATTTGCATTTGATTTGCATAGAACAAACCGCTGTAATAGAACCAAGAAAATTAGCTCGCGCCTTTGAAGGTCGTGATCGCGGCAATGACGTAGGCGAAAACAATAAGGGACAATGTACTCATAAAATGAGTAGTTTGTGAAACAACAGCACTGTCTTAATTAGTGAATGTGAATAGGTAATGCTATTAAAGACGGACTTATGTCTTGAAAGTCTGTGAAAAATTAAAATTATGTAACAACTTAAAATAAATATAGGTAGGCTAAAACAAAATGATTTAAAAATTCTAATAAATTAATTAAATATAATGGAGTAAATAAATAAAGCCTTATAAATAGGTGATAATTATAAGGGTTTTCACGTTGGGTATATTTTAATATGGAAATAAATTACACAAAAAATTGAAAATATTATTAAACTCTTATGTAATTTTTCCCCTATTAAAAAAAGGGTAAATATAAATTGTGAAAATGATCAACCCCCCATGAAACGTTCTCGGGACAGCTGAAACGTTTCCATTACGTTTGGCCAACCCCCATTTCATCTGCGTCATCGGAATTAATTCTCAGTAGCAAACATACTCATTTAATAACCCAAAACTGCACTTCTTTCTGAATGAAACCTCAGCGCTGAACTTTCGGCTGTGTCGATGTCAGCAAAGTTAATTGATCAAGCCCCCGACGAAAGTACACACATGCAAATGTACATAAACACCGTGGCCCAAAAACGCTGAGATCGGGCTTTACCAGTGAGGCCAATAAAAAATACAAAAAAATAACTCAAAGTGGCAATCTGAACGAGAAACGGAAATTGACTATGAGTTATACGACCTAACGAAGAAGTATAAATATAGTTGGGCTAATCAAATTAATTCAATTAAAGTGTGCATTTATCGTATTTCGCCACTAATTGATAAGGGTTTATTGGGTACACATTTCAACAGATATTCATCACCGACACATTTGGAGACAACTTCAAACACCTAGGACCGTTGTCGTCGGCTCTTTCGGCACTTGGATACGCCCCGGTTTTCTGCACTTTTCAATTAATCACGCTGATATAATCAGGCGGGTTAAGGAAATTAAATTTATCTGCTTATGCATTCATATTTGCCGCGATATTATTATATTAAATTTGGGTAACAGGGGGAATGGAATGGGTGCCGGCTTATCGCTGTCAAAGAAAGCCGCTGTTCGGCGCCAGACGGCGTTCAAAGTGCAGAAAGTTACGGATTTGTGGTTCTAAGTTCCAAGTTCCTAACTCTGCTCTACTCCAACCTGACAGAAACTCTTGCTCTCGCCGGCTGAAAATTAATTGCCGACCGTATGGACATGACACCGGAGATCACGAGACTGAATAAAACCGAAAATCGAACTATTAATCGGCGCACAAGAGTGACAAACATCTATTAGGCGTTTAATTAAAAGTTTCGCATGAACGGAGGCGGATGGCTTTGTGGCCATCGATAGCGAGACCACGGAGGCTCCACTCCAGATGTCCGATGTCCGTTGTCCGATGGCCGATGTCCGATACTCGGACAGAGTGTCAAATTCGAGCATTTCAAGTTACCGCTTCAGATAGCGGCGAAGAGCAAACACAAATATTTGCCTACAATTACTTACTGGCCGGATAGATAGTCAGATAGATAGATAGTCCGTGGTCAGTTGGCCGGATGAGGAGTAACAATAGTCTCGTTCGGCTCGGAATGTCCATGTGTATGTACATAATTGGGCTATCAGCCCAATGGCCGCCGGCAGAGGCGCTCGGAATAAATACGGCAATTAAAATTCGATGGACAGATAGACCCTCCGATCGAGCATGAAGTGGTTATGGCGACAGGCTGCCGATCAAACCTTCCATACACCCACTGGCATATTCCCCAGCCATCGCATTCTTGGGTTGTGCAACACAATAGTTTTTTCAAATTGAGCACTAGTAATGGCTTTAAACTATAAAAAATAGTTATATTCAAAATATTTTTTTTTTTTAAACTAATAGATATGAAAATAGTAGTATTTTGTAGTGACAATTAATCTATTTTTTCTGCTAAGTAAGACTCTAAATTATTGCATTTGTTTTGTAGTTTATTTTATTTGTTAAACATGAAAAACATCCTAACATTTCAAAATTCCTATTTTAACCAACAAAAGACATTGATTTCTTGATTTTATTTTATTTAATTATATTACTTTTTGGTTTTTTCTTAGTATCTTTTCAATTCCATTATTAACTTTAAAATTTGATAAACTGTATGAACTAATCTACTATTTTCTGATTTTCATTTTAATATCATATCCACCTGAAAATTCGATAAGTTTCTAGAAATTATAAAAAAATAATGTTCTAGAAATTAATGCAGTTTTATTATATTTTTTAAATATATTTTAAATCAAATTGAAATGATTTTTTCACAAACTAATGGATGATTCACTTAATATCAGTGTACTTACTTAATATTACCAAGTGTGATAAAAAAAATCGTCTGTTAATACCAAAGTGAAATTGATTAAATTAAAGGAATAAGTCCCGAGTCCTTTTTATTTTAATGGAGAGGCCGTCCAGGCTTTTAGCCACCGAATCAACGTTAATTAATGCCGAAGGATGGACGTTCCACTGCTCCTTCGCTCATCCCCAAGAGCCTTTCCCGAAATTGCAACACCTGTCTGATGGTCGAGCGGTCACCTGGCGGCGATGCGGAAAGTCAGTGACTATGTAATACACTGTGTTTTGGTCAGCCTAACCGCACGGACTACACTCATCCGATTAAACTTTTAAATAGATGTCAAACAAACTACATTCTGCTAACTACAAGGACTTTCGATGTCATCGTCCAGGTTCGCTCCACGATGTCGATGTCTTAGGCCTGCCAGCAGATACGTGTCCGTATATCTATATCCATATCCCCCGCTCGTTGGCGGGTGTGTCCACCGTCCATTGTCCTTGTGTGTTATCCTGAGCGAGTGTTGGCCATTCAACCACCGTTGCTGCCGGTTGGTCGGGGTCATGACGGACAAATGTCCGAAATTTGAAACTTTAAATAGCAGTCCTTCAAGCATGTTTTTGGGGCGGGCGGTGGGAGGTGTGGAGGTCAGAGGTGTCTATTCCGTTGGTTGTTTCTCCCCCGGCTTGGGCGGAGATCTGATGAGCTGGGCTTCGAAATTAGTTCTGATTTACCACTGTTCCAACAGAATGTCAGGCGGTGTGACAAGGATTGGCTTTTCGGGCACATGTCGCAGATTGTGTGCGTATCGTGTAAACATTGCGAAGAACCACACCTGCTGGAACACGTGTACATAATTATACGTGCAGGAAAGTTCATGCAGCCTATTAACTAAGTTTCAAGAGTTGGGTTTAAACTATAAATGGTGATTATGGTTAGGCAGCGTTAGAGAGGTTTAAAATTTACTTCCACTTTGTAGGTGCTCAAGACATGGATTAGTTTGTACCTTAATTATTTAAATATATTTAGTATATTGGCGCTACTCGTTTAAAAAAAAGTAAAATATTGAAATGAGTATTTTAAATGACAACTCCACAGCTTTTTAAACTTTTTAATGTACAGGTTTACCACCCTAAATATAATTTCCCTATTAAACTTCTTTACTTTAAAATACGAAAAAAAAAACATCATGAAAAATAAGGCACAAAAAATGTTATTCGTAAAATCAACATAGAAAAAGTTTTACTTCTTCATAGATGAAATATAGATATAAACTTCTATGTATTTTGTTTTTAGAATTGTAACTAAACTAGATTTGGGGTTTTCCTGAAATTCATTACTTGTTTTATTCTTCGTTTAATAATTTGTCAATGTCTATGTACAAAATAAGTATGGGAAGCAGTAGCAATTATATGTTTTTTGGTTCGTTTGTGTAGGAGCTCCTTTTTGACTATTTTCTTGTTCAGTATTTTGTAAATTTAAATATAAAGGTGCCTAACAATAAAATGTAGTTCCTTAATACATTTTTGTTTCCCTTTGATTTTCAATTGACAAAGCACATTACTCTCGAAGTCAAAAAGTCTGCCAAGCAAGCTGTCGTTCACAATATTCACAACAAATTTATCTTCCCTCACTGGAACATCAATACGTTTGGATAAGACTGCCCTCTTTAAGTGACAGCTCTTCTTAATAAAAATGAATTATCCGACATCCAAAAGCGCGACACAAACAATTTGTTTCGCTTTGAAATGAAACAATTAGATTCTAATTTTAGAGTGTGCTTCTAACAAGTCAATTTTGTATTTCGAAATACTTCGAGGCGCAAGAAATGTGAAGTGTGTTGTCTGAAAAATAAATTGGTTGATTTAAAGCATGAATTCATCCCTTATTAAGGTATACGTCACATAGTCCTAATCAGAAAAATCGATTTGAGGGTATCCCATTTTCGCTTTAAATATAATCAAATAAAAACACCTCTTAACGAGGTAAAAAACTAGTGACGACCGCACCTTCAACATACAAAAGTTCTGATATCAACATTTGTGACGAAAAATTATTACACTCGTCATTAAATAGACTTTCTAATATTTTCTCATTCGGCCCGCCCTAGCAAACTATTCCAGCCTTTTTCCCCTTACAGGCATTTTCTATTGCAGCGTGACGAATGAGAAAAGATTAGAAAGTCTATTTAATGACGAGTGTAATAATTTTTCGTCACAAATGTTGATATCAGAACTTTTGTATGTTGAAGGTGCGGTCGTCACTAGTTTTTTACCTCGTTAAGAGGTGTTTTTATTTGATATCAGAAGTTTTTGTTTGTTTACATTTGCTCTCATAGGAGCTAATATATACATTTAAATTTAAATTGGTCAATCATAATTTTTAAACTATTGTATTTTAACAAATTAAGTTAAAAAGGCGTTGAAGTATTTCAAAATACCTTTTAAACGAGGTATAGTACATGTCTGTACCTTTAGTAGTGTAGAACTTACAAACTAACGAAATTTAGTTATTTTTAGCTTTTTCCCGCTAAAGTAGCGGCTTTTTCCAAAAGTCGTAGAACAAAAGATTCCTATATGGAACTCTTAAGTGCAAATTTAATTCAATACTCAGGGAGCGTTAATTGTTCGAGCTGGCAAAAGTGGCTATTTTCGAATAAAAATAACTTTTAAACGTGACTTTTTACAGTAATGTGTTATATACCAAAATTTAAGGAATCTCAAGGGCTATACAGTTTAAGGTTTTAAAGAAAATCGTTAGAGCCGTTTTTGAAAAAAATAAAAAAAAGCTAAAAAAAAAGTTTTAAAAAATTGTCTTTTGTTCATATTTTTTTAAGTATTACATTTACACAAATTGCATATAGAAGGCGTTTATAGCATTTAAAAATACCTTTCAAACGAGATGCAGCACAAGCCTGTAGCTTTAGTAGTATAGAAGTTACGGCTTTCCGAATTTTAGCTACTTATAGCTGTTTTCCCGCTAAACTAGCGGGTTTTTCCAAAAGTGGTAGAACAAAAGTTTTTTATATCGATGTGATGAACGTCATATCAAATTTTCAGAACTTAAAAAACATATTTTGGACAAGTGGACAAACAGAATTAAATTTTCATTTTGGGAAGAAGAAGAAAATCTTATTTTGGCTATAACTTTTGAACGGAGAGTCGGATTTTGACAAATGACCCCTCATTCGACGGGTATTTTCAAAAGGAATACAACTAAAACATTGCGAGGGGGCATTTATCCCCACCGGCCCCAACAGCTCCAAATTTCGAAATTTTCACTTTTTCACTTTCACCGCTCTCTCTCCCAAGCCAATTGATTTTCTTAAAGTCTTGGTATGCAATCCTGTTAGTTTTCGCAATACCTTTCGATAGGTGTATTATTCATTATGATCGGACCATCACAGTAGATTTTCATTTCTTCGTGTATATATAGTAGTCGCCTTCGCACACTCTCCTGGTGCGCTTCGTCACTACATGGACTGCCGTCCATAGTGATATCTCACTTAAATTTAGTTTAACTAACTTATTTTCTTTTTAGATTTAAAATAATTTTACCTGATGTCAAATATTTCCTAATTCTAACTACATTTACGATAAATATAGAAAAATGGAACACTGCCGAAGAAAGAATTTATGTTTTTTCTTTAAAACTGGCAAAACATTTTTTGAAACTTCTGCTTTATCCAATTTTTTATTTATGTTTCTCAAAGAAATTTAATTGTGTGTTGTTCTCCTGAATGACACAAAATTTTAAAATTGAATACTTTTTCAGTGAACAAAACTTAAATTAAATTTTATCTGTGTTGAATTTTTACAGTGATTACTAAGAAAGCCATAGTCAAATAGTTATCTGATTTCTTATTGTTAAATCTGATCTTTACCAAATGCATAAATCTTTGCAATGCATGCAAAAACACAACTGCTTTCTTATAAAGTAGACGCCTTGCTATGAGTCTTAACATTTAGTTATGACTAGTGCAAAATCATTTAAAAAACACTTGGCAAACAGTGAGTAAAATGAAGTAAACAGCACACATTTAAATTGACGGATTCGTTTCGCTTAACAATGCCAAATATCGCCGCTTTGGGCTCATAAATCTGCGACGTAAAGTGACACATATCGCAGATCAATATTATCGTTGGGCTTTGAGCACTTAACCCCCGGTTACGTGCACACACATTTACATGTGTTTCGAGCGATTTCGAGTGTATACAAATGTCTCTTTCTGTTACGATTCGGGTCTAATACACTCCCAGGATCCATTAGAAGTGCAAAACACCAATTAAAGTTTTGCACGGATTACCAGCGGAGTGAAAAAAAGAAAAATAAACCAGTATAGTGGTATTACTACTCTATCGTGTTTGTATTCGTTGAGGGGAACGGAAGAGCGAGTGCGAGCGAGACAGCTGCCACGCTACAGCCGTCTCGCTTGCTCTAGTGCTGCGCAGGCCGCAGATAAATGCGCAGCCATTTTTTAACGGGCGGAGCCAAAGCAACGGAAGCGCTTGGGACATTTTCGGTGGGGGAAAATAATGGGAAATTTTGTGGGAAGTCAGGAAATTCTCTGCTGATTAGCCAGCTGTGCAAAGGCGATGAGAGTTTTCCGTGAAAAGTCGAAGAGACTGCGCGCTTTTCGAGGTAATTTTCCCGACCCAACATGCAGTTGGAAAAGTCGAACTATCGGGTCCGTGTGCACGGAAAAAGCTCCTGAAGTCCCCGAAAAAGCTCGGGAGGGAAAACTTGAAAAGCAGATGCAACTTGCCAAGCTGCACCTAAAAATGGCCCAAAATGGCGGCGCTGTCGGCGGAATGCCGATAAATCAAAGTTCCCCATTTGAAAATGCCAAGAGGCCACCGCGACATTGTACAGTTGCGGCCATGACAATAGTATTGGTATCTCCCATCAACTTTACAGGTGAGTTGAAACTAAAAAAAAAGAAAAATCCTTACATTTTTTCCCTCATATTTTTTGATTTTACGTAATTTTGTGTCTCAAAGTTTTTCCAAGTTGATTAAAATTAATTTACTAGAATATTTTGAAGTGGATTTATCGAATGAACTAAATTAAACAATTCGTAATACTCAGTATCTTTTAAAGTTGGTTGTTTAAATACACCTTTGCATTAGTTTGCCTCGTTCACAAAATGCAATCCAATAAGCCATGGGAACATTTGTTAATTGCTATCAACTGATAGATTTATATGGCCTAGAACTCTTTCAGTCTTGACCGCAACTGTGCGGCCATTCGCAGCATCAAGTGGCTGGTGACTGGGGAGCGGCATTTCATCAGAGGGAATTAATCAGAGCAGATGAAGCGACAACCGAAAAATAACGACGCGGCATCTCCCAAAGAGCCCGCCGCGCCTTATCTCCTCAATCTGAATCGCCGCAGCCGGCTTTTTAGTGCGTGTCCACCGTTCGCTGGGAGTCGCATCCAGATGCATCCCATTTACAGTGCCGAGTATCTGTATCTGGATCCGAATCCGAATCCGAAGGTGTGTGTGTTGCGAGAGACTGGCGCTTGGAGGCGACAGCAGCGGAATGTCAACGCGGTAAGTATCCGCAGGGGGACCCAGAGACCCTCTTCTCAGTTTTTTGTTCCTTTACTTTTTTTATTGGCCGTTCATATCCCAGAGCATCCATCAAACGCGCGCCCGTTCATGTCAAATTATAAAATCCGAAAAAATTTAAATCTAATTTGGCCACGGCGAGCCAGGACCATATTCAAATAGCTAATGGATTTTACTTTGTCCTGACAAGTACAAGCCCATTTAATCAATAATTAACGTAATCCATCAAGTACAAAGTGTCAAATGCACTCGCGAACGGAACGGAATGGAAAGGCGAGCCCATCAGGCCTAAAAGGATTTCCCCGAAAAGCGCATCGCGCGTTGACAAAAAATCAAGTTGTCGCAAAGATACACGAAACAAATCCGCGCCCAGCCTGTCACATCTGCATGTCGAAAAACGAAAAACCAGCAGACCCATTCAGATCCAGACAGCCCGAGAAAGCAACCCCTAACTTTAACCCCTGCCCGCCGTCTGTCATTGTCGAGATATCAGGGGGGAAAACGAAACGAAACGAAGCAGGAGCAGCTTATCTAAGCCGAAAAGTCGACCCTGATCAACCACTTGCAGTGGCGGGCTAAAAGAGCAGATAGCCCTTGTTCTACTCCAAATGGGTATCAAACTACAAATGTCCATTTTTCAATTTACCTGGCCCTTACGCACTCCACGGCACTCCCCCACCGTAAATTGAATCTGAAATGGTATGGTATAATATATGGACAGGGGACAGCGGACAGGAAAGTGGACAAACGGACAAACACCCACCGAATCGCCCTATAAATTAGCCCTCGGCCAGCGACCGTTGACCAGTTGGCTAGCTGGCGGCCAAAAGACCGTGAAATTTTCCCAATATGCTGCGTTTTATTTGCGTTTTATTTTCCCTCCACTCATCCTCATTTCTCTCGTTTGACATTGCACTGGCACTGGCCATATACCATATCCCACATCCCATGTATAATACCATATCCCATATGAACTGGGGATTGTGGGACTGGAAATGCTCGCATTTAAATGGACAGTCTGCTTGACGTATGAATAAATTATGTTCTGCCCCTCGAGCCCGCACGATCGATTCTTCGGCTAGTTAACATAATTTTAAAGACAAAGGCAACGCTCTACATTTTATCCACGGCCAAGGGACAGTTGACATCTCTCCGCTTCAGTGGGGGAAATTTATATGCCGCAATTTGTCAATTGTTGCAATTTCTCTTTGTGTGCTTGCATCTATTTATTCCGTTTATTTCACAAAGAATAGGCCCTCATAAATAATTGAAATGTTTGTTTTTATGTGTTGTGAGTGAGCTTGCCGAATTAAGGAATTGAACATCAGGTAAAATATGCACTTAAAATATGTCATACTTGAGGTTACTTCCAAGAAGAGTAATGAACTTATCTGGAAGAATTTTGATAGTATATCTATAACATCTTGTATTTTATTGCTTACAATTCTAATACCTCTTTTATTACAAATTTGTTGTATTAACATTCAAATAATTCTTTCCAGCTTCTTAATTATTTTAATTATTATTAATTAAATATTTTAAACAAAATAATAAAATAATACGATACACAATAGTTCATTTTAAAGATCATCTGTAAAATGATCTCATGATTTTGTGTACTTAAGCAACCAATAATTACTAATATTTACGAACACATGTTTTTCTCTTACAGTAATAGGACGCCAAATTACCCACTCACTCATCAACAAGTCGTGTTAAAGGTCTGTTAGTGGCTTATATTGAAAACTCCTTAATTCACTGACTTCTCCTTTCATGTATACATTTCCCTGAAATTGTCCGCAGCCAAAGGGACGCTACCCGATCCACTCAGCCATCGAAAAGTTATTGTAACCCGATCCCGTGTCGCTGGATGTACATAAGTAAATGAGCTTTAAAATAATTTAGCTATCCCTTAAGCACATGTGTTTGTTTTCCATTCCCAGATACCAGTTTCCGCTCAGGCCGGCCCATGTTTATACGAATGTGTGGACTGGGAGATGTCCGGGCCTGACGTTTATGAAAAGCTAAAGCCATCGCAGCATCAAAGCCAATTAAGATACCGTCCCGGCCGCATACAAGCTCTAAAGGAATACGCGGCTAATTTCTGCGACAAAGCCGACAAACGATCGGGTCCAGTGTTCAGTTTTCAGTTTTCACTGCCCAGTGTCCAGTGTCCGGAGTCCGAAGGCAAGAAGCGGCACTTTTGTCGCAAACACAGGCCGTAAAATTAAGAACTCTGATTGGTAACAAATGTTTTTGTTCATTCGAGTGATAAAAACGTAGCGAACCGAAAAGATATAAAGTTCTCTTTAGTGTCTTGCCAGCGCGGCGATGATAAAATATTTAAATGAGCGCCGAAATGGGAAGGTTCTCGGTTTTGGATCGGATCGGTTAGGATCGCATCGGACACTTGGGAAATCAGAGAGAGAGCGAGAGAGAGAGGGGGACCCAAAACCTTAATGGCCGCGCACACGAACCTGGCCAACAAGCCGAAACAGTGGGCTCAAACAAGAGCCAAGGGCAAAAGTGTGAAACAGCGAGCGGCGTAACGCCAATAGCATTCGTCGATAACCACTGTGTCGCCGAGTAAGTCGGTCGGCTGTCATGATTAAACAAAAGTCGAATGCCAGCTAGGATATTAAATTACGGCCATAACAGGGCCAGAGGAAAGGACCCATTCCGAGGGCAGATTCTCTTTGGGACCGGCCGCCAGCGACAACGACAACGAAGACCAAGCCCAAAACCAAAAGGCTTGAATCGAAAAGAAACGAAACGCAACGAAACGGCCACGACAAAATCATAAAAGGCATAAACAGTTGTAAAGACCCAAACCACAAAGGGCGTAGAATCAAAATTGAGCACTAAAACGTTATCGAGGTCGGCACAGATTAACTAGCCTTTTTGCTGTTGACTCGACGATGGACGAGGGACATCCAGGCAGGTAGTTCATTCTGAAATATCGAATGCATCTTAAAGATACTTGTGCGACATTACGATCATTACTCTGTGTAACAGATACGCTGCGATGGGATGGAGGAGGAGGAGGAGGAGTAAAGGACTGGGAAAGGGGCAGTGCTGCAGACAGGTCGACCTGTCGTGTAATCCCAACCTGCCCGGCAATTATAACCATATATAGCCCCCGCTGGCGACGGTGCCGCGTTGACGACCCACAGCCGAGCTATTGTCCAAAAATTGTCATTCACAACCGTCTCGCCGATAAGAAACAATTATCGGAGGCAAAAGGACTGCGAGGAGAAATCACATTGAATGGCGCCAGTTTCACAATGAATCTTCACCGAAAGGACAAGTCTTACGTTAAGATTTCGTCATGCCCTTTTAAAATGTAGGTTACATAAAAATATTTATGGGTTATGTTATGGAGAGCGGCAATGGCAACTACCGAGATCTTGCAACGTGGGAATGAGATTAGAGCATCAGAACATTTATTTTAGAATTTTTGAATGGCATTGCCGAGTTATTAAATTAATTTATTTTCCATCCTTTCAATAAGATGATAATTATTTTTCCTAAGCTTTGAACCATTTTAATAGTTAAAGATTCTCTAGTTCTTGGTTAGTCAAGCTGTATTGATCATTATTTAAGTACTAAAAGTTTTCCACCCCAATTTTATTTTATGGTTCATCACTGCAGATTGTGGGGAGTGTCCAAGACGCTCTTGTCCTAATGGCAGCCCTTCAAGGAACATAATTTACTCCACGTGTCGGGGATTACATATTAACTACGCCACTGTTTTCATTTGGAGGGCGTGTCGCTACAAGCGTCTGCTGTTAATCCTTACCTTCCTGGATTGACATTTATATTGCCATTTAAGGAAGTGCGTACGCACGTTTATTACAATCCTTGTTGTAGAACTTTTCGTTGGGCAGAATCAAGTGTCAAACATAGTATCAGGGATGACTATGACATATTTACTAAGCAAAAAGAAATGTACAATTTAGACTTAAAACAGGAAAAAGATTCAAGATCAAGTGCTGATATTTGTATAATGGTGTTTTAAAATATCTGATTTTTATCTATAGAGCTTAATGCTCTTGGGCTTCTTCGAAGATAATTTGTAGAATTATTCCGTTTTAAAATTGTAATCATTATTCATTACTTCTTTAACCATTTATTTGAAATAAGCAGGGACCGTAAATGACAGTTATTAGAGACTTTTATTAATATTCTTTAAACTTTAAGAACAACACTCTTTTTACTCTTGTCCACAAAGTATACGCATGTCAACAAATGTGGAAAACAAATAATTTATTAATTGTCCATGCCTAAAGTGCATAAAAATCAGCCAAATTGCAGATTAAAATATCTAAAAATCTAAGTACGCCTTTTAAAATAAAAGTCTTAAATAACTGTTACTTAGCGTCCCTGGAAATAAGCAGTCCTTATAAATGTTCATCCAGTATTTCGAAATAAACCAAATTGAAAAGTCATAAAAACTGATACTCCAGCAGCTCACAATACAAATTTGCAAGCCTTTGAGTCCGACTCGCTTTTCATATTCAAATAGGCGCCGGCGCCACCTGCCATTCCGTCGCTGTACTTTTGCACGATCCACTGCCATCGTGTAGTTGTTACCCCTCATCTGGTCTCGGATCCTCCCGATCCTCGCCAGATCTCGCCCAGGAACTGTGAATAAAGGCGATCGCCAACGAAGCAACTGCGGTGTGGCCAGGGTTTGCAAGACTGCAAGAACATTGTTCTCGTTAAACAGAATCATGTACCGATCTCCTGCTCCTTGGCGGTCGGTCGTGGGCAAAATGTACGATCCGATTGCGCATGCGGGCCACACAGGAATCCCCATCCCCGGCCAGATAATAAAGACAAGCTGCAGTGAGGACGTTTCATTGAGGATCGGATTGGAATAAGATCGGTGCCCGGCTTCTAATGACATCTATGCAGTCTAGTCTCCGCGGTTATCTCGTCCTGCAGATTCGGGGAGACGGTCCCGAAACCGCAATGACCCCGATCGCCGCAGGAGTATTGTGCGATCGTCTAGCACTAAACACAACTCAGGGGAGGAGGGCCAGGAGATATGGAGGAGTGCCTAATGCGCCGACACCCCGCTGCGAGGTGAGCACACAGCCGCCTATAATTGAGTTATACATTCGACTGGCCAACTGACCCCTCGGCTTCCCGGGGTCCCTGCCTTCTTGCCTCGCCAAAAGGTTCGCAGCAGCTAAGCGGACAATGTTTTGACATAAATAAATGCTTGAATGACTTTAAGTGATGGCAGTTTACTTTGACTTTCTATGCCCGAACTCAGTTTGGCATGATTTATGGGGCACGATCCGGGGACTGCTCAAGACATTACTTTCCTATATATATACCCAAACGTTATGCTGGCAGGGGCGGACGGGGATGGCTCCGATGCTAATTCGTATTCAGGTAGTAAACGGAAAACAATAAATATATTCGCAGCCGTCCTTTATCGACCAGAGCTCGGGTTGGGATATTATGACTTATAACAATGCACAATAACTGGATCAAATTTATTGTAGATATTAAGGTGATTGAGCATTGTTCTTTTACAAATTACCTGTCCTTAAAATATTCAAGTTTAAAGATATATTAAGAAGGCAAGACAAGTCTATAAATTTATAAGGTAACCTGAACTACAAATTTTAAGTTTAAATTCACAAACTTAAAATATTATATCTGTATAAACAGCAGTTTACCAAACTTTGATTTAATTTTAATACAAAATCTTTAGAAATAAGTATTCCGTTGATGTAGCTTCCGAAGTTACTGTAAAACTATTGTTACTTTTGAGCTGCACAAAGACTTACTATTTAAAGAAAGGTATTTAACAACCTATTAATTAAAGTATCGTGTTTAAGTTAATTACTAATTGCCCAGCATAGCACATATGTAAACTGGAATTATACACGTTCGTAAGTATGCTTTAAAAAATACATTAAAGAAATCGTTGCATACTTTCGGGCTGATCCCAAATGTCAACGGTTGCGTATGCGTGATCGGCTCACCCATTATTATTATTATTAATGGATATGGAGAAACATTATCTAACTATTTTTAAGTTTTGGATTACTTTTCAGGATCACTTACATAATTATACCCGTTACTCGTAGAGTAAAAGGGTATATTAGATTCGTGCAAAAGTATGTAACAGGTAGAAGGAAGCGTTTCCGACCCTATAAACTATATATTCTTGATCAGGATCACTAGCCGAGTCGTTCTAGCCATGTCCGTCTGTCCGTCTGTCTGTCCGTCTGTCTGTCTGTCTGTCTGTCTGTCTGTCTGTCTGTCTGTCTGTCTGTCTGTCTGTCTGTCTGTCTGTCTGTCTGTCTGTCTGTCTGTCTGTCTGTCTGTCTGTCTGTCTGTCTGTCTGTCTGTCTGTCTGTCTGTATGAACGCTGAGATCTCGGAAACTATAAAAGCTTGAGGATTGACATTTTGCATGCAGATTCTAGGAGTTCCTACGCAGCGCAAGTTTGTTTCAAAAGGGTGCCACGCCCCTCTAACGCCCACAATCGCTTATATACGATTTTAAAAATTTCAATATTTCGGAAAAGTAAAAATGCAGTTTTATTGTGTTTATGAATACCTATCGAAATGTAGAACAAATTTTTTAAATCGGACCATTCGTTAAAAAGTTACGGCGAATCAAAGTTTTTATCTTCATCTCCTTCGCACTCCCTTCAGCTGAGTAACGGGTATTTGATAGTCGGGGCACCCGACTATAGCGTTCTCTCTTGTTTTAGTTACATTCAGACGAGCTTTCATAGCTAAAGCATCCTTCATTCCAATTTTATTTAACTCGAAAAAAACTCTCTAGGGGGTGGAGTTTAGCGGCCTTGTATCATTTAATTTTGTCTTCGTTAGTCGAACAGTTTATTTGAGTTCATAAATGAAAAAAAGCTTTCCTTGTTTTTTAAATGTTTAAATTTAATGGTACCATTATTATAGTAGAAATATGTTCAAGTTCTTGACAATCAGAAGATTTAAGGAAAATATTTAATTTCATATTTCGTTTATCAGTTTCGCTTAAGCCAAATAAAATTGAATTAACTCAAACTTTTTGTGGAGGGTTTAATTGAACTTGTAATTGGTTGTAGGTTCTTTTGAGAAAGTTCAAGATGTCAGCTTTTATTTGTTATGAACATTAACAATTATTTTAAAAAGTTTATCTGTACAATAACTGAACTTTATCCTGTCAAGCTGGCTGATTTTGTACATACATCAAAATGTTTTAGTTACATCCCAATATCAAATATACACTTACAAAAAATGTTTCTTTAATTTGGTTAACAACAACAAGAAAAAACGCTACACTCGTACAGTACTTCGACTATCAGATACCCGGTACTCAGCGAGGGAGATATAAAACTTTGATCGCTCGTAACTTTTAATCGAATTGTCCGATTTGAAAAATGTCTTTTACATTTTAATAGGTATTGATAAACACAATAAAACTAATTTATTACTTTTCCGAAATCTTTAAAGGTGTGGGCGCCAGACACCTTTTAAAATCGTTTAACGATTGTGGGCGTAAGATGGGCGTGGCCTTCGGCTGAAACAACCTTGCGCTGCGTAAAAAGCCCAAAAATATGTGTGGGTAATCCCAACTTTCTAGCTTTTGTAGTTTCCGAGATCTCAGCGTTCATACGGACGGACAGACAGACAGACGGACAGACAGACGGACAGACAGACATGGCTATATCGACTCCGCTATGGACCCTGATCAAGAATAGGGTCGGAAATGCTTCCTTTTACCTATTACATACTTTTGCAAGAATGCAATATACCCATTTACTCTACAAGTAACGGGTATTATAATGTTGTATTGAAAACCCATGTCGATCAAGTTCTAGCTAGGCCACTAAGAGCACTGAGCCCATTATAAGATTAGGTAACGGGTTACAATGGGTTTGAAATAAAAAATAATTTCTTAATTAGTTAAAGCTGCAAGATTACACTTCCAAAACTATAATTCAATCGGGCCAATTCTTTGAAAGTTATATTCTTCTGGGCATACATAACGCATTTCAACCGCGTTTTTCTCGAAGCCACGACCTGGAGGCCAATGGGCACGATTACATTTTGTTGTCACATATTCAGCATTTTAAAAGCTACTGCTTAAACAAAGGATTTTAAAAATTCATTTTTAGTTATATTTTATATTAAAAAAAAATTTTCATTCAAAAATGCTTTCGTTTAAATAGTCGATTTAAAATACACTAACATACAAAATGTACATTATAATTCTTATAAGTCTCAGTAGCATAACGTTCGAAACATTTAAAAAATTTGTTGATATATCAGTTCGTACAAAATAATGTAAACAGTAATTCTTGCTTTTGTTTCGAATGCAATTATATTATTTTTTTTTAATAATTATTATTTTTCTATATTTGAAATTAGTATTGGGCCGTATGGCCAAAATGTAAACTTTACTAGGTGTTTTTTGTGCCTAATTTAAAAGAATGACTGTTTTGAACACCTAACAAGGTAGGCTAACGATCCTCATTACTTTCAGGTAGGAACAAAAGTATTTTTTGACAAGTTCTTGCTTTTTTTATAAAGGAAATTAAGCTTATTACTTTTGAATGTCAATTATGTTATCTCACCATTCGGCTAAAAAAGGTCCCAAACAATAGTTTAGCTCAGCAAACTATCCCCATCACTTTCGGGTATATTAAACAAATTTCTGTATCTTTTTCGCTAGTTTTTGGACTGTGTATAAAAGGTTACATGATTTTTTTTTTATAAATTCTTTAAAGTTTAAAAGCTGTGATGTATATTTTATTTCAAACTGAACGCAAAATCGCACTTAATATTGGGACAATTGGTTGTATTCATTCGGAAAAATACTACTTTTTTTATTGAAAATGACGTGTCCATAATTCCCGAGTAAAAAGATAAAGTTTCTCAGACTAAAAAAGCCAACAAATATTTTAGAGATTGACATGTTTTTTAATATAAATAATCCCGTTTTCTTAAATTAATAATCCATTTTTTATATGTATCTTTACAGTCCAAAAAATTATTCTTCTTTCCCAAAAATGTCCCTTTAAAAAAGGACGCTTTTGTTATACATTTTCTAGTACGTAGTATTAAAAAAAAAACTTCTTGAAATAATACTTTTATATCTTTATAATATTATCCAAAATATTTCTCATTTGGAAAAATAAAACATCATTGCAATTTTCAATTTTCTTAGTGGTCGTCACATTATCTATGTACACCTAAATACCTAAAATATGGTATTGCAAATTGTAAATATTTATTTCCATCCGGCTTATAAAAATGCAGTCCACAGGTATAGTGAAGGTGATCTGTAAAATAAAAAGGTGAATAAGTGCTTGCAAAGAAATTATTTACAACTAAAATGATACACAAACCCTTGCCATTTAAACAGTGAACGCCAAAGGTCCTTTTTGGATAGCTAAAAGTAAATGTCAATGTTAATTATAAAGTTCAGAAATTTTAAAAGTGACGAATATACAAACATGTTAAATCCGAGAAAATCTTTTTTAGTCCAGAAACCAAGTTTTGATTTTATTTCCACAAACATATTTGCTTTGGTGGTTTCTCAGCCTTCAGCATCATCATCTGACATAAAATAAAACGAATTCATTAATTATGAAAATATATGTTTACCTCTATTCAAAAGATATGTACGCTTACGTTTTAAAAGAGCGAAGAAGAGGGAAAGACTCCGATGGACTTCAAGTGGAGACAGTATGTCTGGTTTGACTACCTGTTGGATGTGCACACAGTTGGAAGTGGCGATGCTGGCCCGACTCATCCATCGGATAAGAATCTTACTCAATGGATTGAAAATGAATGAATCAATTTCATACCAAAATCAAGTTTATTTTTGTCTTAATGCCACGAATCAAGAATGCATCGGCATTTGGGCTTTCCACATCTGAAATATCAAGAAGATTAACCGTAAGATAAAGAGTTTCCGGTCAAACAAAATAAATGACACAACGAGCTGACTACAGGGGTGTGTTGATATAGTGGTCTTGATGTTTCCATGCTAAAAATTAAAATATTTAAGCTTATATCCGAAATGAATTTTTTTTCTTGGCGCCAATTAATAAATTAATTTACATTGAAATCTATAAACCATCTAAGGAATAAGAATTATAAGAATTTATAAATTCTTATAAGGAAAAGTGTGTAATTTGACTTCCTTATGGAATTTAAAAATTCGTATAATGAAAAGGTGTAATCTGACTTTGTACTTACTTAGATGGTTTTTAGAATTCACAACAAAGCTCGTTATCGTATTATAATAATCACAATTTATTCATATTAAAATTATTTAATAAATATTAATGACTATTTATAAGTACATTGTCTGTTACATATTCAAGGTCTCACTGTATCGGGCGGCAAAAGATTTGAAACAAAAGAACTCCTAAATGAAGCCCCAATACATTTGGGCTGTTGAACGGGCATACAAACCAAATAAACACGTCGGTTTCCATTCGTTCCCCACACTTCACGGCCAGCTAATTAATGACGTTGGTCAGTCGGCTCGGTTCCCTCGATCCCGATCCCGTTCCCGATCCAATATAGAGTGCAGGCCCTATAGAGTGATGCCATTTTGGTTTTCGTTTTCGTTTTGGTTTCTGGGTTTGGTTTTGTTTTTGGACCCGGGATCGGGAACGGGGTCTCTCCGATATTCTTTGGTGACGGTGTCGTAAGTGAAGTGCCAATAAACACGTGATTTACTTAAGCTGTGATCGAGCGGCAGGGACGTGGGCTCTCTGGGATCTCTGGGACAGTCAAAATCATGGGGCTTATCGCTGCCATCGGCCATCAAGATGCCGCTCATTAATTTTAAAATTAGGCGGGTTTTCAAGAAGAGAGCCCCAGAAATGATGTCCCCCTTTGGCTGAAGACCGACTAAACTGGCCGACATCCCTGACCATTCCCCGTTCCCAATCCCCTTTCCCCCATCCCGAATCCCCGAGAGACCCCGATGCATTGCGACCGACCATGAGTGCATAAATTAATTAAGTCGGTCGGAATGGGAACGTGTCGACCTTTTGTCTGGCATTGTGGCGAAGATGGCGGCTGTGGCTCAGAGCTGAGAGCTGTGGACCCGGTTGCACGTATAGATACAGATACATGGACGTAGGACGTAGGACGTTGGACGTAGGACGTTGTAAATTAAAAGCCGCGGCCCGGCCGGGTTGGGTCCTTTATATGCAGCTCCACTCCGCTCCGCAGACTGAGTCATTTGCATTTTGCCGGCCAGCCTGATTATGAAAGATGCTGCGTGGGTGATAAATGGTCGTTGTCAGTCGAAAGCCGAATGCTGAAAACCGAAAACCCCTCTTTGGCCCTGCGATTGTTGCACTTTCGAATCCGGGACTGGCACTTTCAACCCCATCGTTAACGCCAAACGCTAACCCCTTGCTGGGCGAAGATTAGCTGCCGTCCTGCCAAATTTATTTGTGTGTTCATCCCTCGACCGCCGACTGCTGACAAGGGCCGTGGCCGAAAGCCAATGCCAAAGGCTACACAAATCTAATAGATCCCGATTGAGATTTAATTATTTCACTTAATTTTCTGGCTGACTTCGTGCTTAACTTGCCGCCTCCTCTTCATCTGCCTTTCCCGGCATCTTTGACTTCCCTGAAACAAGTTAATGAAGCGAATAAATTTCTTGGCAATTATTTTGCGGATTGTTTTAATTGACCGCAAGGGCTGCCTGCATAGATAAATGAGTGACTAGCCGAAGGAATCAGGAGGCTAAGACGTCCGAAGGCCGCAGCAGGAGTTCGCTAATTAACTAATTGGCAAGTCGTTAACTCGTGAGCTAAAGGGATTTTCCCCCTCTTGAGAAGAAGCTGAAACATCACCTGCAATTTGTGTCAGTCTATAAAAGATACTTTTTTTAAGGTTCTCCCATCTCACACATAAAAACGGACTTTGTTTATGATGAGTGATTGTTATGAGTTGTCAAAAAGGCATGTGTGTCCATTTAAGGAGGGGTTGTTGTGATGGCCACGGCCGTTAAGCAGGAAATCCACCAGGATCTGTTAGAGTATGCCGTCAACATATGCAAATAGACTTGTCTGCGGAGTCAAGCTGAAGGTGGCCAAAAGGCCCAGGACCAAGAACCCGTGGGTTTTCCACCCTCGACAAGGTACACCGCTGTCGACACCGCCCCCTGATAACAATCAACCCCGAGCGGCGGCTTCGGCGGGAGTTCACTTTAATGTTTTGACAGTAAAATAAACATATCCAAGTGCGGCTCTCATCACACGAGAGTGGGTGGCTGGCTGGCTGCCTGGCTGGGTGGTTTTTTGGTGCGCATGCACGAGTACTCGTATTAGTTCCCATACCTTTTGCCACCCAGTATCAATGCGGCAGGGTACACACATGTGTGCTAATACCGCTGAAGGGGGAGCCAAGCACATAGATGTCAAATATAATTCATCATCCTGGCGAAACATCAAAGCCAGCCCCTGCTAGCAGCAAGGACCAAGGGCACAAGGCTACCGGCATAAGCAAACACAAAGTCGCCAACAGCATCATTATCAGTAGGGCGACTGTTTTTGCCCGGTCAAGTGAGAGTGGCCCAAGCCAAAATCCTGAGTGCCGTCTGGCCAGGGTGTCGAAATGTTTGGGTACACTGAGACAGTATGTCCATGCGAAGGGTTTGTTAGAAACAAAAGATTGCAAAAAGGCACAGAAAACTTTCTTCGAATTAAATTCAAATTATATTTTAAATCTTATTTAATCCTTAATATGTTTTAACAGCTCTTTATTATTAATTTGAATTAATAAATGTAATACGATTTTCTTTCTTTAATTTTTTGAATTAGATCCAATTGTGAAATTTCACGAAATTCAAGAATAAGACTAGTCTAACTGTAATGGCGTTTAAGCTTTTTTATGAATTAAAATTAAACTACGCTTTTGTTTAATTTCCCAAGAAGTTGCCTTGAAAAGCTTGATAAAAGTTTATTCTTTATTAATTCTTTCATGAAGTAAATAATAAACGTACATAGTTAATATTTAAACTGGTATGATTGAGTTTGAGTTATTAATTTCGTAGTATATTAAATTAATTAATTATTAATTCTAAAGTAAGCTAAATACAAAAAAATCATATGCCTTAGTATTTTAAAAAATACTTTGTGCATAATATAATCATTTTTCCGGTGTCCTAAATAGTTATTTGCTTTCAATTGTCATTCCACCAGCAAGTTTTCGAAGTTAAAGCAGCAGACTGTTTCCAATTGCTCAACTTATTTATCGCTGGCTTTTTTGAGCAGCTCTAAGGCTCGCAGCTTCACCGCAGGGCAAAGAGCGGCACTTAGGTCGAAGGATTCGCACGACGTCCTTTTAAATAATTAATGTCAATTAGAGCCAAATCTAACTTTGGCCATCAGTCCGCCTGAAGGACTAGGGACTCAGGACGCAGGACTAACGACGACTGCGACACTTAAAAAGGTATGAACTCTTGCTCGCCTACCTGTTCCGTCCTGCCAACGGAACTGCCTGATGTTGGGCTGTCTGTCATAAATATTTTATAACATCAATTACCAAGCACTTAACTTTCATGAATTTAATACGAAAGCTTCAGCTGCTGCCGAGGGTAGACACTCATTTATCTTATTTGCCAATGACGAACAATCAACACTCGGCACTCGATGTCACTTTTTCCATCCACAGTCGTTTTCTTCGATGGGACAAGTGTAAGCCGGATCAAAAAAAAAAGCTCACATCTGCACACATATGTTTATAGTGTCGATATATCGAATGCCCCGGTCCATCAGGATCGACCACCCCAAAAGGACCGATTTGGGCTTGGAAAAAATACCGAAACCGTGATTTACTTCCCCTTCGGCTGCGAGAAATCCCAAATAAAATAAAATTAAATACGCATCAGGAGCACAAGTGCTTAAGGCTCGCGGCCAGGTCTTCAGGTCTTGGGGTCCCTCGTCTGGCAGTGATAAAAACAATATCAATGGGCCACCGAAAACCGAGAACCACCCCCCGTCGAAGGACGACCGTTCGGGCCAAGATTGGAGGCGAGGCTAAGCCACAGCCACTGTATCGGATGAAGCGGCGCGTGCCGATGACGCACAATTCCCCCATTGATATTCATGGCCGATTTTCGGGCCGATATACTCGTTGCCGTTCATTGCCGTTCGCAGGGCAGAAAACAGAAAACAGAGCGGAAAACAAAACGGTGCACACATAAATAAATAAAATTTATGGCAGCTAGCATCGGTGAGCCGTCCCAATTGGATTTCGGAGCACTTGTAGTGGGCCTTTGATATGCCCGATTATTTCTGTTTGATTGTTTGATTAGATCGGAGGGTCGGAATCCGGTGAAATGTGGCCAAAAGAACAGCCCACTTGGCGGCATATGCTGACTAAGTTAGTCCTTCGGTAGTGAGGGTTCTTGTAGTGATTAATTTGATTGGTAGAGCAGTGATAAAAATATTTTCGGGAAATCAAAGGGTTTTTTTTTAGCTTGCGGTAATAATTTATTAAAATTAAAAGACTATTTAAAAATACAAATAATGTTTTAAGATAGAAAACTAATTTTATTTTTTCTAATTGTACTTTTTCCTATTTACTTTTTATTTTCTTTCTTATTTTTTCATTTGTTAAAAATAGTCTTAAAAACTCCATAAATCTACTTTAATAATAATATTTGGATGTTTAAATAGCAAACCCTAATTGTGCTTGCCTTTTTCTCCCCAATTGCGGCATCTATTAATTTCAATTAAATGAGCAAAACAAACTCCTGGATCTGCCCTCCCCCTGAAATACTATTTAACTAATCTGGCTACAAGAACGCACCCCCGCGAGGAAGGATTGATTTCCGCTACCCAGCCTCCGGGGCTGCAAGCTCTAACATTCATTCCGGCCAAGTCGAAAGGGCTCTAAAGTCTCGGTTTATCTAAATGCTGCATTGTACTGCTAAAGTGTCCCCTGAGATTTTCCGAGGCGTTGAAGCGTGCCACCCCGGTTTTGGGCCAACAAAATGCAGTGGTTTCCGGTTCGCCAGCGACCCCAGGCCGAGGGCTACGGGCTACGTTCTATAGTGGGAGTTAATTCGCCAAAGTCAGTAACCTCATCAAAGAACGGCTAACCGTCTGTCGGAAAGTCGGGGGGTCTTTAGCTTTCGCCTTCTGCTGGGGGTGTCGTCTACTCCACCGCCGCCACATTAAATTCACGCCAAACGACGTGAGGCGCATATGTTTATGAGTCTCGTCGAGATTGAAAGCCAGGAATGGAATGGTTCGGAGTGGAGTGGAGTAGCATGCCCATGGTTAACCGAAGGCGAGGCAGGACGCTCCGTGCATAAAAGCCTCATGGTCACCGTTTGCCGATGCTGCTGGCTCTTGGCTTTGGCTTTTTCTCCTCGCCGCACGCTGCCTGCTAATGGATTTCGTGGCACTGCCAATTGAAGGGTTAGGGTTACGGGAGAAGTGGCAGTGGCAGTGGCAAGGGAAGTAGAAGTCCTCTTTTGGCCGCGCAGCATGCTTTCAATTTACTTCCACTTCCTCCACCAAACGCCCTGCTCGGCTCTGTTATTGTTGTTGCTCTGACTTACGCACCGTGAATGAATGCCAAAGGTTCAGGGGGTGGTGCAGGGATTCAATGCCACGGGACGATGCACGGAGCAAAATAATTGGATCTTTAGTTTAGATCAAATTCACACGTTAATACGTTGACATATCATTCAGAAAAATCTATCTATTTTTCATGTAGTTCACAAATTAATATGAAGACACTGAATTTCTTAGTTAACAAACAAAATAATAATTGTTATATAGTAATGGTTTTAACAAGAATACAGTGTTTTCGATATTAATTAGATATACATGTTTTTTGTGGGAGAAATTTATCTTAAGGCCTAAGTGTAAACAATTTTTTTTGGTTAAAAAATATGTCAGATAATTATTTTTAGCTCCAATATCAACTCAATAAAAATTAAACCTTTTATATAATTTAAAAAGCCTTAACCTTAATTAATCGTTTAAAGTTCTGTTAATTTTTTTCCCAGTGTACTACGGGCTTTTGGTGCACGCGACTTTCACACTAACGTAATAAAGAGCTCAACGACACTCAAATTGAATACGTCTCATGGTGCGAATGCCGTAATGATTTTCTATGTGGAACTCGATGCAGATAATGGGGCGACCTAGCAGCCCGCCCAACAGCCCAACATCCCATCCCAACATCCCCCCACCAGCCATCCACTCCCCCTTTTTTCGAGGCCACCCCACCACGTAGCGTCTGCGGGCTGGGCGTTTTTGTTTTTGTTTGCCTGGTGATAGAAATTAACCCCTCAATTGAGGTTGAATTTAATTTGGCGCAAAATGGCAAGGGGGTGTGTTCCATCCGGCGAGTGTGCGTACGCGTATGTGTGTGCTTTCCGGCGGCTGCTCACTTCGTCGCTGAAAGTAATATCGCTGTTAACGCTAAAGGGCCATTGTCAAATTGTCTCTTATTAATTATGATGATGCGTGTGCCGCTTTTTCGAAGGGGTGGCGTTGTGTTGGATGTGGAATGCAAATTTCTGGGCCTGCTTCTCTGGGCCTGGCGTCTTTAACGTAATTTATTGCGTTCTGCTCACGGGCAGGCTTTCGGTCTACGGCTTATGGCTTATGGCACAGTGAAAAGTTAAGGCTGTCGAAGGCAGGGTGTTGCGAGGTCTACAGTCTATATCTGGTGGGACTTTCGAAATCCTTCTGTTTTTTGGCTGCCGGGGGGATGAGCGAGTGGGGCCCCGGAGATAAGGTGGGCAGAGTTCGGAGACCCGGAGTTCTCGGCTCCCGGTGAATTGATTTGGTACGAAACTATGCACGGGCACCCCTGCCCATGCAAAGTTTGCTTAATTTAGCTCAGACAATGGGGCTCCAGTGAACAATGGCGCACAATGCCATCAGCATCATCATCGGGGCACACACTCTTGTGGTGACCAAGCCCCACAATCGGTTTTTGGGGTCCCTTCGAATGCAATTCGACAGCTTAAACTCCCGGGGGAATTTCGAATTAAGCCGGCTAAATATTTCTTATGCTAAATTTTAACCAAAAAGGGGGAAACTTTATAGAAAGTGCTTTAAAACTCAAGTTCTTAAAGAGTGAGTTCAAAAATTATCCTTTAAATCCTTAAGTTTTATTTCTCAATTTTCTATATTGTTATAGAGGCTCAAAAAATTCTTAAATAATTTCTAAGTTAATCCCTAAAGCATTTTAAACCTTTGAAAAGGTAAAGGTATCTTTTAGTCTCAACCCTCTTCTCTTAAGAAGTTCCTAATTAGCCATTCATATTCACGACATGCACTTCAGAGGGCCAGCAACTATCTGTGACCAGTTTAAGCCAGCGGACACCTAAGGTGTTGCGGGATGCCACATCTCTCAGGCTCTCGGGTTCTCAGCCAGCTGACCCCCAAAGTGCCACAATTTATGGAGTCGCAGCAAGTCGCCTAGCGCCCGCTGATCGCGTCTTGCGAATCGCGTTCCATTCACTGGCGATATTTCACTGCTTTATTAAGTTAATTTCATATATCACAACTGCAGGCGCCAGTCGCTTGTAGGGCATTTGAGTGGAAGTGGATGTGGATGTGGATATTCCCGCACTCCTTTGGACCAGGACAAGCTGGGGTGCGCAGCTTGAGCTCGTTACTTTGATGCATTTGGGGCGCGCGTTTATTTGTGGACGTCACTTGGACAACAGCGGGGCTCCGCACTCAGGGAAAAAATATTGCGCTTCTTACTTGCAACTATAAGTTTTTAAATTTTATTTGAGATGTATTTACAGTTCAAATAATTTACTCAACGTGTTGTTACAAGGCAATTACATACTTGGAACCTATTTCGAGTGAAGTTATTTTAAAAACAAAATTTTGATGCAGCCCTTTGAAAAAAATCTTTATTTAATAATATATATAATCAATATATTTAAAAAAATATTTTTGCTCTTCAAATAACCTCTCTCTTTAAAATGGAATTTTAAGATAAAAACGTAAACTATTTTCTGAATAAAATAAATCTATAAATAAATTAATTTAATTTTAAAATAGTTTATTTTTGAGTATTTCAATAACAAGTTAGAATTTTCTGTTAGTGCATTCCTTGAAAGCTGATCAGGCTAACTTGTTCTGGCGTTTGCAACTGCACTAAAACAAGCAACTTGGGCTCGATTAAGATAGCTCACCAAATCAGCGGCCCGAACCTGGCCCAAATTGGCAACATCACTCAATTGATTTGCGACGACCCCAGTCCGTCCCCCAGTAAAAAGCCGAATGTTTTTTATGCCGGCGACCGCCCATTAGCCACATGCGCGCCTGCGTGACACAACGGCATCAATCAAAGTTTCACCCGTTCCCATGACGTATGTGTTTGAGTGGGTGGTGGTGGGTTCGGGTGGGAGGCATTCGGTTTTCGCGGTTCCCGGGGCGACTTTTTACCATCTATGGCATAGGCGTGTATTGGATTTGTGTGTGCCCGTGCCGGCTGCGCGTAAAAAGACATTTTGACAAATTCAAGTAGCGCCATCTACACTCGACTTTAATAGCTTTTATACTGCTTGTCACGATATTTCATCAGTCAAAGGGGCCGTGGCCCAAACCACGGCCAACACAAGAATAAATGGATTGACACACATGGCAGTGGCAGTGGCATTCGAGGCATTCGTGGCAGCAGGAGGGGTATGGACATAAAAAACCTAGAGGAAGCGCGAATTTTATTCGATGTTATTTCCATTTGAAAATGAGTTATTGACACATGTAGCCACCCCCGAAAAAAAGGGACAACCCGCAACCGCAGGACCAGTTCCCGATCCCCAATCCCCCAATTCTCGATCCCCGGAAAACTTGGAAATATTGCGTGGGAGCGGCCGGGCAAAGAGCGCGCATAAATTTGGGCTGCCAAAAAAAAAAAGAAGAAAAAAGAAACCAGGGGGACTCCCCTTTGTTTTCCCCCCATTACACACTTGCGTTCAGATTGCGATTTGCCTGCTTTCTTTTCTCCGATTTGATTTATTTTATTTGCTTTGTGCGGCGCCGCAAGTGCTTCGCCCAATGGTTTATTAATATCGTAGGCGTTGCTAGTAACGTGCCGCTTTTGTTTGCCGATGTGATTCGCCAGCCCCGGATACGTTATTATATTTATATATTCCCACAACGGGGCCGGTGGAGAGCGGTTGATCAAATATCCCTCATTATGGTCGTTATAACTTATAAACACAAGTTATTCGCCTTGATGTGTGCGCTTTGCGGGGATATCTTGGCTAATTCGGAGACTTAGTAGTGGGTGAAGGTCCCTCGGAAATGCGATTGTGGTTAATATCTAATGACCTCAAATCGGCAGAAAGTTGGTTTTAATGGGTTACTAAATGACCATTGTTAGGGTAAATAAATACCAAATTATATGAATTTTTGGTTCGAATTTTACATGGTTTGTTTTCGAAAATGTTTAATAAAGTAAATAGAACAAGTTCAGAATTTAAATCAATTTAGGATTTGAATCTAGATACAACTAAAGCCAATAATACTTTTTGTAAACTTTAAATAAATTAAATTCAGATCTAATGGCTAACAAAAATTTGTATGTTCTTTACCTACCATGTGCTTAGATATAACAAACATTTTATAGCATCCTAAAAAGGGCATTGATAAAATAACGAGTGGATTTTAGTCATAAAACCAAGCTAAAACGTTTTTTTATTCAAAGTTTAAAGACCTTTTAAAGATCTGTTAGAAATCGATTCACACTGCTAGGCTGCAGTAGCTTAAATGAATGTCTTTAAATGTTGAAGTATTTACACAAGTACTGGCCCTTAAAGAGCCACGTTGCATTCTCCTCCAGACTAAATGGAGCAGAATGCCAGAACTAGTTAGATGACTGATTGATGAAGTAGATGAACGAACGAACAAGTGATGAAGCGGATTGCGTATACGTGTGTGTGCCACATTAGATATTCATACGCACCGTGGTCGAGCTATGGATGTGGCCACCAAGAATGGATGTATTGCAGGATGGGTGCTTGGGGCGATGAGACGAATGTCCTGGGGCCGCCCAGCCGCTGTTGCTGTCTGATAAATCACATATTTTCGCTGATCAAATCAATCTAATTGACATCACTCAAAATGATGGCGGAAAAGTTTCCACATTCATTTTCGCATTCGCAACAGAGAAAAAATGCGAATAAATGAGTTCCACCCCCACGAAAACGACCCGGGCTCTGTTTTGGTTTAATGGTGGCTCTGTTTTGCTCTTGTGGTGCGTTCCCGTTCGGCAGAATTCAGCAGCCATCTCCACACATCCCCCCAGTTGCCCCTCGTTTCACCATTTCCCAGTTGCCTATGCGGTAAAGCAGCGTGATTTATTTTCATTCCGATGGCAACGCCACCCAAATTCGACGCTCCGTCATCCTGACATTCGAATTGAAATGCAAATTCTGACGAATGTGCGCTGGTTTTGCGCACATGCCCGGACCGAGTGGAGCGGTACAAGGACATGGGTGGAGGTGGGGGATGAGGTATAGAAAAAGGGGAGGACGACGGATTGACTGACGAATGACTCCCGGCAGCCAGCGGCGACAGTAGGCGGTAAATGAGCGAGCTATCCATGTGTGTTACACTCTGGAATCAGGAATACCACACTCGTATATACACCATGCATCAATGTACTCCGCGCACACATGTGCCGAACCCATCCACATAGATATGGATTTGGATTTGGATGAAGATGTGGACGTAACTGGGGATGTGGCATGGCATATGGGTATACCTTCGCATGTGCGTATCATTTCACATGCATCCCACGCCATTTGAATTGAATAGCATCTCATTTACTCTCGCATCATTATTTTTTATTCGAGTACCTAAGATGCTTGAGGACGGAATCCCGGTTGCCAAGCCGTGTCCAATCGATTACTGGAGTGTGGTGTTGCCTTTAAGCGGAATATATCGGATGAGTTATCACTTCAAGTGGATTTATTTGAGCAAACAAAGGTTGAGATTTCTAGCTAATAGCCTTAGAGGATTATTTAAAACTCTTCATGTAATATCAATATATTTGTATAGCTTAAATATATCAATAGATTTATAATTTTAATTCTCTTAAAGATTTCTGTGAGCCTTAAATTAATTTAAAACCAGCCAAAGTTATCCCAAAATGACTGCCCAAAAGGCATTCCTTATTACTTGCCTAAAAGTGCCTAACTGTAGGAGCCAACACTGTCTACTGCCCCCTCCTTTTAGCCCCACTTATTAATGCATGATACATAGGCTATGTACTGGAAACTACGTTACATACATGGCAAGTACTCACCCTCAAACTCCTGCACTTTGTCCATCCTCCGCTTCTAATGAAAGCTGCCGGTTTCGTCGGTTAATTCAACATCTGCAAAATGCAAGGATGTACATATTTTTAAAACAATGTCGGGTACCGAGATAGTGGGGCGGGTGGGCCCTACTTAAAGCCGACATCATCCGCATGGAAAGGAGCCCGTCCATCAGCCAGGACGTATGTAGTACGTGGTGTCGGCCAGCATGTAAATGCTGCTTACAGGCCCAGACAATATTAACAATTCCCCGCAACTTGGCCGACACTGTATTCGAAGGGTCCCGGAGTGTCGGTGTGTGTGCTCGGGTCTGAGCGGACATTATATGCACATAAAGTGCCCTGCTCCTTCAACTGCAAGCGTCCTGCGGCCCTCGTCCTTCACGACACTCGTGGCAACCATGTTTGTGTTTTTCTCCCCGCCATAGTCGCTGCTCCTTGGCCACGTTAACAACTGTATCCCTTATGGGCGCTCTCGTTTGATGTAGACGAGGATGTCCTTCGTGCCCTGTAGGAAATGCCGGCAGGCCGTGTCCTGCCATCGTCCTAAAAGTATGCTGCAATGTTTTTTCGTTTTTAGCGAAATTCTGGCAAGATCGTAGGGGTAGAAAATTGATGAACATTCAGGGTTGAAATGGTACTTTTAAGTTGTTTAACTGTTTGAGATCTTGTATTATAATAAAATTAATTAATGAATAAATAGTAATTATTATTGTCTAAAAAACAGTATAGTATAACGTCCCTTTACATTGTAAAATAATTTTTGAATTATAAATGCGTCAATATTCTTTTTTTTTAAATATTTCAAAAATAATAATAAATGTTTGTTTGTTTTAATTTCAGTACTGAAAATATTAAATATGCGTTAATATTTTGTTTCTTATTCTTTGTTTACTTCTTAGATTAAAAATTTTGAATATTTAAAAAAAAATAATAAAAGTTTGTTTGCTTTAATTTCAGTACTGAACATATTCATTATTTCGTATATTTTAGTGTTTTCTTGCTAAACTAGTGAAATAAAAAATTAACATTTTGGAGAAATTAATAACTAAAGTTCATCTCTGAAATTCATAAAAAAATCTGCACTTCTTCAGTATATATACCGTCCACATATGAACAATCATGTGTAACTAACACTCATGTGGATGTGCCCCGTTTGTGTTGTTCTTGGACTGTCAGTGACGTCGTCGTCGTCGTCGTCGTTGTTGTTGTCAGTGTCGGTCTCGGCGGTCCAGTCGCTGGCGGAGGCAAAGTTGTTCAAGTGGCAGCTTAATTCGCATAAAATGAAAACACGCTGTCTACATTGTTCCTACAACTTTTGGAGTTTTTTATGGCACTTAAAATGGCTGCTAGACAAAGGCTTAACAAACGGCTACTGCAGGATCTACGGCTCCTGCTCTCTTTATTACGTCTGTGCTGGCCTCGTATGTGCTGCTTTCATTTTGGCCAGCTTGAAGACAATAATGGCGTATCTAACAGGCTTATTAAAGGTGGTCTATTCACATTGAAAATGCAATCTCATTGTCTAAGAAAAAAAGAAACCAGCTGGAAACCAGTGGGACTCTGGCTGATTCGCTACGTGGATATGGATGTGACCTCTTTTAAAAGTGTCGCCCCCACAACAATACCACAGCCCGAAAATCAATAAATGCAAATTCATTTTTATTGTTAACATTTAAATAAAAGGTAGGACTTCATGGGCAGTATACAATGTAAAAAGCCGGGGAATGCCACCTCCGATAAACCAACATCAATAAAAGCACTCACATTTTTTTATAAATTCACTCTTCTTCATCCGCAAGCGCCAGACCTTTGCGGGCTCCATTTCGCCCAGTCCACCTGGCACACGGACATCAGACATCAGAGTGTTAAACGGAAAGTCCGCAAATAATCGACTACGGTTATTTCGATTTTTAAAGCAGCAAATTTAGGGAATTTAAAGGCTAATTTTCAGTTAATGCAAGACGTGATTATTGTGTAAATCCCATAACGCTCCTTTAAACGATTTTTTACTTCATCTATGAAAATAAATGTAAATCATAAATTGCTATTGGTATCCTAAAAATAAATAGCTGATTTTTAAAAATAAAAAATATATCAACTTTCTATTTATGCTTCCCCAATTTCTGAAAATCATTAATTTCCTTAAGTGAAAATAAATTAATGAATTTAAAAAGAAAATTATGGTTAAGAAGTAAAAAGTTCTACTTTAAAATAAATTAAATAATAAAATATATTATAAAGGGATAATAGCAAAAATACGAAAAAATCCTGAAATCCAAAGGTCCAACTCCAATTTGCCATCAATCGCTTGGTGTTTTATTATTTTTACGTTTCAAGAAGTATATCAAATTTAAACCTCCTTTCAACTTTTAAATGTTTAATGGCAAATAAATTATCACCCCTATGAGGAGCTAGGGATGATAATAAAGACATTATATAAGAATTTTTGTAGAAAACATTTCGTTAACTTCCTGCAAGGAGGCTGGTATTTTTTAATAACAGCCAAGGGGTTGCCACACAAAGCGTGCCAAGCGAATGAACAGCTTAATCGCCAGCACGAACGCTAAACACTCACTGTGCCGGTGGCTCCCGTTAAAAGCGACCCCTAAAAGCCATAAACTAAACCTGTTTCCCCAGCTGATAGTTGGTCTTTTCATAGCTGGACGGTTTTAGTTGGACTCAACAATTGTCCAATTCTTGATTTCTGAATGACAAGAAAATGGAAAATAAAGGGTTGTCATTATTTTTCCTTTATTCAAACATTTTTATTTTGGTTTTCAGAAAATAAATTATGGAAACAAAATATTCAGGGAGGAGGCTGTACTCATTAGTTGTATTTCAAGTAGGTTGTTAATCAAATTATGGTATTAATCAAAAACCAGAAAAGGCGTTTCTTAAGAAAGGAACAAATTAATCATAGAAATAATTATAACAATAACCAGACCCAGTGATTTTGCATTGCCCCATTCAAAACAAATTCCACTTTTTATGGTGAGAATGGGTTGAAAGCATTAATAAGTTATGTTTGTTTAGAAAAAATTAGCAATCTTTCGCAATAATTTACACACTTAACAAGGTTTCCCGAAGAAATGTGCGTGCAGTGCCGCTCTTTATTACAATAAAAATTCATTTCGCCGAGCAGTATTCATATCGCAGACGTTGAATTCAGTCTACCATCAAATGAAACAAATTCTACTTTAGTCGAACGCGAGAAATAGTTGCATGCCAACAAAGTAGACTCGTTCCTAGACTGTGTTATGAATATTCAAGTGGTGGTCCTATTTTCGCTCCGAAAAGTGTGGAAACTGACCCAAAACCAAAACCCGGGAGCGTGTCAAGTGGGTGTTTAGAAAATATAGGTATTTCGTAACCCCAATATATTCTCTATTTTTGGAACAATCAATCGGGTATGCAAGGTATTGCGATTCCCACAGCCGAAAGCAGGCAACGACCCTTCGTGTAGGTCCAACTTCTTGCTCCACTGCACCCAAGTGCAATCCGGTTGCATGTGGCCAACTGGCCGTCGCCGATCTACGGTGTTGCTTTTGCTGTTTCTGTTGCAGTTGCAGTTTAGCGGTTATATTCTGCATAAATGAATATGTAATTTATTTTATTATGGTGCAAATTGCGAATTGAATTGTTTTTAATTATTCCATACTTCGCTGGCAACCGCCAATTTTTCCTAACCGCACACCAAGTCTAGCCAGTCGGTTAGTTACGAGCGTATGAGCACGAACAATTCGTACTTATTCGCGATCGGAAACAAAATACTTTTGGACACACAAAGACTAAACAAAACTGTTAATTAATTTGGCTTTAGTAGCTGCTATTAAAGGCTTAGGCAGGAAAGAGTGAGAAGATTTAAATATAATTGTTGCATGTCGGCTTTTTGACTTTAATTATAGTGTTTAAGACGAAAGTAATGCAAATTCGGAGATTAATATAAAATTCTTGGATTTATTTATTCCAATTAAAATTAATGAGACAAAAATAAATTGCTAAAAAATTGAATTTAATGTATATTTTATACATTTGTGGCAATTATTTTTGGAAAGTTGAAGTGAAATAAGAGTACCAGTAGTCGAAATTTAATAGGTTTAAAACTAATTATATGGATTTATTACTGTAATTATAATGTTCCGGCTTAAAAGATTGATTGAGCTTAAATAAGCTTAAAAATATCAAAATAATATTTGACCTTAATATTTTCTTGATTATTTCATTATGATCATAGTAGCAACCCCAATCTGACCGCCTATCCTAATTAAAGCCCCCACCAAACTATAATAGCAGATAAATCATAACACTTGGGAATGTGACCTGTGACATGTGCACTTAACACATACTTTAGTTTAATACATTTTATGGTCGTACTCGGACCTTCAAAGCAGCACAGCAGCAGTATGCAAATTATGCTTGCGTTTCGTGTGCGCCTCAGAGGATATTACTTCGTTCTCGACTGGTTCTATACCTTTTGGCCATAACAAGAGCGAGTGTGCTGCTACCTGGCCAAAAGCCGGCTGCGGCTTTCTTGAACTAATTAAAAATTCCAGCGCCGCAATTGCGAAATTGGCCTCTTATCGGTTGTATCATCGACGCCACGAACGCTTAAACATGATGCGCTGATGAATAGCTGCCTAGGCTAAGGGTGAACCACATATATAAGCACGTTTTGAGACGGGATATGTGGATGGGATAGGTGGGGAAAATGGAAAAGCATATTTATGAATACGATTATTTTGCACATGATAATTTTTTGTTTCTCTCGCTGTGCAGGTTTATTTTGCAATGTCGATGGTGCCCGCAAAAGCGACGGAGGCGTTTTGCGAAACAATTTCTGTTTATGGTTCCAGACACGCGACGAACATAGTTGCGTGGCTTTTCATCATACGAATAAAAAATATAAATAACAAGCGCTGGAGAAAACTCTTAGGCGCTGCGCCAGGTATTTTTTAAACGCATTGCATGGCATTTCTTAGCCCGCCAAGGAAAATAATGGAAGCATATGCCACAGTCCGATGGTCCATCACCTTTGATGCGAAAAAGCCCCTTTTGTGAGCTATATAGTTTTTTTGGGGTTTAAGGACAAGGTTTAACTTTTAAAAAATGAGGAAACCAGTTAAATCAATATGCAATTTCTTATAATAACAATTATTTCTACCTAAATATTTATATTTACAAAAACACCTAATTTTAAAATACAGTTTTTTGATTTATTATATTCTTTAAATTCATTGGTCACGATTTGATAAATCTCAAATATTATTTAACATATGCAACTGCCACTTTAACTCTCCAATAAATTGATAAGGGTAATTATATCAATGTCAGCACTTAAATTATATCAACTGAGGTATTTTTTCTGTTCTATCTGAACTTTCGTCTGATTGAAAGTTGATTTTGTCCTTTCACGACTCGTCGAATATAATTTAATCTAACAAGAGTTATCAAAGTTCACAAGTTCCGCAGAGGTGATTAATTTAAATGTTTTTTTTCTGTTATATTTTCACTTTCAACGATAAAAAAATTTACTAAGCTTTAAACATTTTAAAATATTTTTATTTGCTTCATATTATAGACCCTTCATAAACTAGAGAAGGTACAGAATCACCACCCTGATTTTCTTTTGGTTTTTTTTCTAATTCAACATCACGCAATTGTAGTAAACAATACTTACATGAAAGCGCTGTGCGGACTTTAGTTCAGGTAGTAGTTGCCGCTGGCCGGGTGCAAAGTCCACGCAGCCGGGGGTCACTTGTAAAGCTTCATCGTGTCCGGGGTCAGGGCGTTATAAAACGCCAAGACGTTGTTGACAAGCACGTGACAGCAAACTTTGGCACTCTTGTGTTTGTTTACGCCGTGTGGAATTTGTTGATCTGGCGGTACTCCTACCTTGGCCCAATCAGGGGCACACACTTTTGGGTTATTCACAACTTTCGGATATTTGGGGAACCATCCAACCCCCACCCAGCGCCCAGCGCCCGACACCACCCACTTTCGTGGGCCAACCTGTTTCGGTTCGGCCTTGCGCGCCCACTCTCGCCCATGATGCGGGCATTTCCGAGTTCGAGCGCATACTGGTTGTGTTGCATGTTCGCTTTTGGCCAAAAGCACTCGTTGCAAAAGCGAGTGAGCGAAAGAGGAGGAGAGAGCGAGTGAGAGCGCGCACCGAGAGCGGGGGTTCGAAAGTTGCGCATGTGCAGTGGAAAACGGGTTTTCTCCTTCGGTGCAAGAGAGACGGGTAGCCGTTCGCGGGCGTTGCTGCTCTTTCCAGGTGGGCGGCAGGCGGCGGGCGGTGGGCGGTGGTTGCAACTGGAACGTGGAAAACGCTCCGCCTTCTTGGCCTCCGCGGAATATGGCCAAAATGCTCGGGCAGCCTTGGTATTTTTAGGTTACGAATTTGCCAGGTTTTAATTAGTACACATGGCCTGGCCGGAAAAATGGGTGGTGTTCGCTTTGGTCAGTGGGCGGTGGTGGGTGGTTGGGTGTGGACTGAACCATCATACCTTTGATCCAATTTAGAAATACCATGCAGCCTGCCAAATAGCCAATTAACTCACTTCTGATCAAAGGCAGAGCACTTCCCTTTCAAGGACTCCAAAAAGGCCACAAGCGATCCGAAAACTAGACAGCTATCCGTGGATTTTGGTGCACCGGAAGAAATCGGTTAAATATTTTGAATAAATGACTCTATTCACCTTATTCGACATTCTCAAAAAACTTAAAAACATTCAACTTAGGTGCCAAACATTCATTGTATATTTATTTTTTTATATTTAATAACAACTCATTGAACAATATTTATTAAATACAAATGAGATACAATTTTTATTTCGATGGTATTTCAAAACAATTTCAGGCAATTTTTTTATTAAAAAAAGTATATATTTTAAATTGTGGAAACTATTAAATTAAAATTTTGGAAAGCAAAACCCAAAAATTGTAGTATGTATTTTAATAAATTACCTAAGATTTTATTAAAGTAATTTATAAAAATAAAGTATACAGCAAATAAAATATATTTTGAACAAAATGTCAGTCATACAAAAAATATCAATGCCTCTTAAAATAATGAAATAATATTGTAGTATATTTCAACTTCTTTTCATACCTTATTGATCTACTTAAACCTAGTTAGTTGAAAATAGCATATTTTAGATATTAACATTTGACTTGATTTTATCCGTGTACGAATAACCCCCTACATATATTAGCTAGGCGGGGTGGGCTTTGGGCCTGCGATATGGCTGCGCAGAACACGAGATAATCAGGCGAGCCCAGAAAGGGCCTAGCCTGCTCTTTGTCGAAAATTGCATCCATGTCATGCATGCGCATCCATTCATTACCTAGTGGCTGAGTGGTTGGAAGACAGCGTTTGGCGTTTTGTATCCCAGCAAATATGCCGTGTTCGCATGTTATCCCAAATGTCCCTGGGAGCTCAACGGCCCCCACAGCACCCTAAGCCCCTTTTTTCGAGCCCCTGGCCACCCTCGGCCGACCAGACAGTGTGTACTTTATTTTGCCGAACGAACAAACATCTTGTCGGACGAGCAAGCAAATGACTTTTCCCGTCCCAACTTTCAGCCTTTCGGTTGTTCTTTCTGCGTGCCGTGCTTTTTTGTTACCTCTATCGGTACTAGTTTAGTCTCGGCAGTTTGTGAGGGTAACGCCACCGAAATCCTTTCAGGTGATACGAGTAATGCCAAAATATTGCACACAGTTTGGATGGCATTACAGGTTCAACAAGGTGCAAAAGCAATGGCTTCACATGTGAGATTTGATAATTAAAGCTTTAATTGAAAAATGTAAAATAGTTACTGAATACTTACTTATCTAAGGATCGCCATTTCTTCTTATTACCGTCAGCAGTAATAATTTCATTTAATTTATTAAAATTCGAATAGGTCTACCAAAAATTAATAAAATCGAAAATTTGTTTACACAGTCACTGGCACTTGAATTGCCAATTTTAACTTTTAATAATGCTGGGTGTCAGTTGGAATTATAAAAACGTGGAAAATCCCTATCTGCAGGTAATAAAAAGATTAACTAGATTTATAAAAATAATTGGTGAAAAATAAGATATTCAAAAAGTATGCAACAAAAATTAAGCAAAAAAAAAGACCGTCTCGTCAAGTGATGTCGATCAAGAATAAATACATATGCGCCATGCGCGGATCCACGGGGGATAATATGGGTGATATATCACCCCCACTCGAGTGAAGAATTAAAGCATTTTGGTATTCAAAAAGTATTCAAAATAAAAATTGTTCTGAATCCTAGATCCGCCACTAATATGCTCTATACGGTCAAAAACTTTTCCTACGCTGGAAACATTTTACTGAAATCTGACTCAGCAACTTTAATCTATTTTAATATATTTTGTTTTGAAGGTTGAAAAGATTTCTTTTGATGTGGGCTTTGTCTATAAAATTAGAAAAGTTACTTTTATACAGCCTACTCGGTCATAAAAATTGCAAATGCTTAATGCGGTCAGTTTAAAAGCTATAAAAGGGTTTATTTATTTAACAGCCTCTTTTATAAGGTTGCTCATCACTTTTAAATACTTTAAGTACGGTGGCATCACTAATATGTCAATTAGCTACTGATCTAACCAAGTGCATTCCGATAAGAATAAATATTAAAGCTGACATTAAGCTTTAAAAACGAATAGGTTAAATTTGCCTTCACAGCCGACAGTATTTGTTTAGCATTTTATGAGGCGTTCAGACACAATGGCGCAAATAAATTAAAGCTATGGGCAGCTTGGCAGCATCTGTTCGGATGCAAGTGCTAGTGCTATCAGCATATTTATGGACATGGTACAAGCCAAACCTATGACTCGCCTATCATCGGTTGGCTCCATGATCTCAACGATGGCGAATTTCCGCAACTGCTCATGTCAGCGTCCGCGTTTAAATGCGATCTGTGGCGCAGGTATCCGCCAGATACAGATACGTGCCAGCGCATAAAGGTAGTGAGTATTCCGCTGGAGACAGCCATCGCTGGAAGAAACATGAGCCAAATAAAAAGCCCATTTGCACACAAATTTACTTCCAAAATGCCCAAGATGCGCATCATTCAAACCGAGGCGAGTGGAGTGGAGTGGAGTCCGTGGAATGGGAATGGGAATATGGGCACCGGCACCGGTAACTGGACACCGGATGCAGATAAATCTTTGGGCTGCCGCCGGCCCTCCGCTTCCCCCGGTGACCAAGTTCTCAACATTTTAAAAGCAAGTTGCGTATTGCGAAGCCGAAGCTGGGCTCGGGTATGGGTATCCAAGTCTCCTGGCCAGAAGTCCCGGCTTGAAGCTCGATCGGAATCACGAGATAAGCTTGCAACAATCCCTGCTCGCAGCGAGCGGCGACAAACTTAATTGCGCCTATTCCTGCATTAATTGCACACACACGCGCGAGGATGGCGTCGTTCGGCCGCCGGAATGTGTTAATTAAATATTTAAATTATTCGCATTCGAATTCGTACATCGTGGCCAATGGATCCTTCATTACTCGAATATCGGTCGCCGAATGCTGAATTTAAAGATGCGGCACGCACGGTTCTGTCCCGGTCCTCCACTGTCCTTTCCTGTCCCGCAGTCCTTCCTCGCAGGACATTATACACTTTTTGGTCTAGACTGTTTGCGGTCATCGGCAAAATAACAACAACCGCAGCGGCAGCATCTGCATAGGCATCTGCATCTGCTGCCTAGAGAACCGACAATCGCGTTCGATCAGCGGGCATTTTTATTTCGCCATTCAACATTTCTGCTGCACAGAGAAAAAGCCAGGGATCAGGTAACTAACCTAAATATATTTAAATCTTTTATCACAATTTAAGAAGCATTTTGCTAGGAAGCAGTATAAATCGTTTGAATATTACAATTACATAGAAGAGATATTACAATTAAATATTACAAATATTTATTTGTTAGAAAAGCCTATTTTAAATACCCCATAAGTACGCTTTTTGGTTGCACTTTTGTTGTACATATAATATTTAGGTGGCAACTGCAAATGTTTATGCTATAAATTTTAACTTTCATTATTAACGTAACATTATTTATATAATCTACTTTAAAAGCTATACCTGTTGAAATGATTACCAAACTAAAATTTTTGGCTTGTTACTTTTAAGTAGGGAATAAATTTAAAATTAAATATAAATTATTCTTGCAAAATCTTAATTTTTTTAAAAAAATTTTAATAATAAAATCAAAACTCACCCACAAATTGATTTTTGAGTACCATATCCTTTTTGGAACCAACTCAATCCCGACTCAAATACTTTCTACATTTTTTCCCTGTGTGCTTTTATTGAAAAGTGGAAAAATGATGCCACGCGTCCTTTGGGCAAAAGCCACAAAACATTTTCATTTTATTTTTACACGAGCCAAATAGAAGCAATCGAGGCGGCCAATGTCCTTGCGGTGTTGCAGCGCAATTGGAAAATATATTAATTAAATGTAGAGCCCCACGGCAGCGGGGCTCATTGCCAATTGTCCAGTTTTGTTCGCCAATTTTGTGAGTTTTTTGTGTTTTTTATTTTTTTATTTTTTGTTTTTTTGGACCGGGAACGGGAACTGCAAATGCAAAACGACGACAGGCGAGCAATAAACATGCAGGCCATCAATGCACGTTTCGGCATAGATAAATTTGAAAATAGCGCCGGCGGTGGGAGGTTCAGTGGAGCTACAAATTAGAGCTGCTGGCCCAAAGCCCGGCTATATGGCAGTATATATCCGAATTGTAGTTCCATCAGCGGGCGCATTGAGCCGTTTAAAAGCCAACCGCATGCAAGTGGAGTGCAGTGTGTATGTTGCATTTTGTGGGTTGTGCAACCGCGGAAGTTTCTGGAGGGGCAAAGGGGTGGGGGTCAGGAACAGAGGCGTCCCGTGTAACCGGCGGCGGGGGCAACTTCCAACTACCATCTACCAACTACCAACTGCAACCGCCGCCGCCCTGTAGCGCCAGCGCTCTAGAATGAGTTATTGGCCTTGTTGGCGATTTTATTGCCACGGCGCAGCCATAAAATATGGTAAATTATAGCGGTTTGTTGTTTTGGCCATTTTGTAGCCGAATAATGTTCTACGTGTGCGTCCTCAAGCCCCAATAGACCTGTTCATGTTTCAGCCCCGGATTCGCTGCACACGCCCACAACACAAATGTGGTCTTGTCAAATGGAAACGCGACAAGTTTCTTTGTTTAACAAAAAGGTCCGAACACGCGCCGTTATAATATATCAATAGCCCGAACGCGGGCAATGTTTTATTATTTCAATTTTAAATTAATTGTATATGCAGCGCGAAAACCAATTATCTGAAAAAAAAAACTGGCCTATGTATTGGTATAGTTTGGTATTGTTTTGCCAATTTTAGGATTTTCCGTTCTTACGGAAAAAATTCTATAAATTCCATCCTTCGGAGTACAATAGTGGGATTTATCTCAAAAATTCGGGAAAAGACGCCTCTAGATGCCTGTCAAATATTTTCGGTACATATTTATCCTTATATTTTTTTAAACCTGTTCACAGCATCAAGTTGGTTGTGAATAGAGGTGAACAAATTACTTCAATGGCTCAAAGGCCTTGATTGACTCAAATAATAATGGAACCTTAAATGCAATTATGTAGAAGGGCATCTAAGCCATTTTTTGCCATAGGTTTTAATACAATTGAGCACAGACCCTCGATGATATCTTAAGTCAAAACATTAAATGTTGTTATTTTTTTAAAACCGCTATTGCACAAATACCACCCGTTAAACTCGAAAACTAAGATATGCTTATTTACGTCTATATTAACACAATTTAATTGCCATATGGCTGACCAAAAACACTGGTGGCCTGTGTATTTTAGAAAAACTTTATATTTTGAAAGACTCTTTCAGAAAAGTATCCTTGTCTTTCAGTTTTTGTAAAAAAAATGGTTTTTAGAATTGTAAAATAAATATATATTTTTAAAAATACAAATTATACAATGGTATAGTTTACTTATTAGCTTACTAAGCTGCAGTCAGTAGAGTGCTATAAAATCTAATGGGTTTTTTTTGTCATAATAATATTTAATTTCCACAAGCGTTGCACAATTAAAGAGGAGCATGTCTGATTACATGCAATCCACTGCTTTGCATGTGCTGAATTTCATTGTTCCTGACTTTTCAATTAGAACCACCCCAAAAGCGAAATGGGCATCAGATGCTGCAATCCTTTATGCAGCCGAAGTGAAATCCTTTTTGCCACATTGCACCGAAGAGGCAATTGTGCGGAAAACCCCTAAACATGTTTTGGGTTAATTTAAAATGTGGCCCAGCCCGGTTCGCACAGAACAAAGCGCTAAATTAATGTTGTCATTTTCCACTCGGCGGATAAAATGGCCAAAGCCAGCCTCCGACAAAAGCCAACTGGACTCATTATGATCTGGACTTTGTTGCTGGCGGCAGTTGGCAGTTGGCCGTTGCATCCCATGCATTTGCGAAAAAGTGCAATTGACTGCAGATGCTACCATGATTCAGGCGGCTAATTTGAAAATTCCAAAATTTATCTAATTGTCTTTCCGGAAAGTGGACCCCACTGCAGCTTTAATTGAAATGCATCTGATTAAGTGCTGTTCTTTAAGTTCTCACTGGTTTTTTGCATTAAAAAGTACGGTAGAAAGGATTTATTATTATTTCTTGCCTTATTAATTTAATATTATTGGACTTTATAAAAATCCAAAGGTCTTATCTCAGCTACCCCATTTATTGAGTCATCCAAAAACCGTTCTAAAAATTTATGTAAGCTCGCTCGGCCTTCATAAAAAGGCGTTAGGTGAGTCCCTCTAATTAGAAACGTGTTTCCAGTGAAGTATATCAATCTGATAAAATAAAGTTGTTGCCTCCCCGTTGGTTACGCACAGGTAGCTGCTTACCCAATTCTTTTCAATATATTGCGATCATTATAAGGCGATCAACTGTCAATCTGAATTACAGTGTTTGGTATTGTCCGAATCCGTGGAATTCCATTGCTGAGCTGTTATGGGTAGGTCGATAATTATAATGCGACACCGACGATTTATTATTTTCATTTATAGATGTGACACACGACACACACATGAGGGCCGTGATTGAATGTATATCTATATCTACATATTTCTTCGAAAAATGCGACCGCTCCCCTGTTCGCTGCGATTAATTAAGTTCATTGGGTCGGTGCGCACGATTTTATTAATATGTGAGCATTTTTAGGAAAATTTATAATTTTAAAGGGATTGTAGTACTTTATCTTAAATAACGAGAGCAATAAACCAAAAAGCGTTCATCCCGAGAATATAAAAAAAGTGTTAGGCTCCAGTATTCAACATCATTTTTACGTATTTTATTTTACGTGTTTTTGAATAACGTGTGCAATTTATTGAAACATTTAAAGTAAAGGAAAAGTCTAGGAAAACACCAGCTACAAAGTTTAAAGCTAACAAAATATCTTTTAAAGCCTTGCTGTTTCATATTTCTTTTATACTGAGTCGACTAGTGTTCTTAAAAAGTGTATTGCTTTTATAAAAATCAATAAATACATTTTTTAACATTTCTTTAAATGATATATAAACGTTATTCATTATTAGTCAAAGCTTGAAATGGGATTTCAGAGTATAAAGCATACTTTAACTTTAAAATGCGGACGAGAAAACGGCCCTAAGTAACGCAAATTTAAAGTAGTGTCGTTGAAAATATTTTGGAGTTCAGAGTTTAAAGCCAACGTTAAATTTAACATGCGAACGAACATGCGAATATAAAACTCCAATAAATTCCAAACTTAATTTCTTCCGGCGTTTATTCAAATAAGTTGGAGAAAAATAAGTGATTTTATTCAACTTTATTTATCATTAAATTTGCAAATTTACATAAATACTATTTACAATTACAAAATGTATGCCATTAAAAATGTCTTGAACCAGTTGTCGAACGTCTGAACGTAAGTGCATTTGTGTACGAAGAAGTATGTGTGAATTAACTAAATTACCGCAGCTAATTACTCGTATAGTACGTATGTATTGTATGTATGTGTTTATATGCATATATCACAGATACTTAAATTTCTCTACAAATTTATCAAACGAATAAGGTAACTAATTACACGATTACGTTTAAGTAACTATTTATGTTTGCACGGATTAATTATTTGGCCGAGTACATGTCTAATGCATAAAGTCGAAGGGTTAGGCAAAATCTTAACTATTTCTTATGGATAGGATTTGGATTTGGGGAAACTAATGTTCCGTTTCTCCAATTTATGATATTAGCACTAATACAACGTGAAGTTCTCTTAAGGTCTAATGCGGTAGCTATTTAAAATTATCAAGTTGAGTGTGGATTAAGCACTTAAGGTAGGAAATGTTAGTGTTGTGTACGAGCTAAGACAAAAAGTTCGCTTGATTTATAGCCCGGTGGAGTAGTACGGGCTGGCATTATTATTGGTATGCCACTGGGACGACTCGACTCGACTCAGCTCAGCCAGCTCGAAAGATGAATGAGTTCGTGTGGTGTGCGTTTATTTCGAGTCATTAAACCCGGAGCCGAGTGACTCAACCCCGGGCTAAAAACATGACAAACACACGGCCCTCCGTCTCCGAAGCACCCAAAAAGTGGGCGTAGAGACACCCCACCACCGAACCGACGAACTACCGAACCACCGAACCACTGAACTCCCTAACCACCGCCCCACCGAGACGTGTGCGTCTCGCAAATTTTCAGCGGTCGAGTGTAAATATGCTAATTAAAGTTATAAAGCGAAATAATTTATGATATGGTAGGAAATAAAGTTTTATTGCCGTACTTAGGCTACATTTATTGCAAAATAATTAGTGTAGTTATCGCTATCTGGTAATCGTACTCGTACTCGTAATCCTAATCTTAATCGCGGGCTGCCCCGCCAACTTGCACTTGTCCCCGCCGTCGAAATGTGTAAGTAGTTTCGCTTGCTGCTTGGCTATTTGGTATCTGGTAACGGTAACTGGTACTGGTAACTGCTTACTGGTAACTGGTTCAAGGTCGAATTACGACCCGGAACGGCCCTCCGTGAGGTGGTAGGAGCCACCCATGTGGCAGGCGGACCCGTGACCATATCCCCCACCGCCAGCCTCGTTACTGTACAAAATGTTGACCATGGAAGCCACCGTCACCGGAGCACCGGAATGCATCGAGGAACTGTGGCTGCTGCTCCCGCTGCTGCTGCTGCTGCCGCTGCTGTTGAGCTTCATAGTGGGCGGCGTTTGGGGCGGCGTATCGGGCTGGATCTCGGGAAACCCCACCCGCTGCGGCGGATGATGATTGATGGGATGCGTATGGGTGGTGGTGCTGGGCGGCGGCACCTTGCCGGAGGAGGAACTTCTGCTGCTGCTGCTGGGCAGATGCATGCCCATGGCCTCGGTGTACGCCGTAGGTATCCGCGAATATGGCGATCCGCCGGCGTAGCTGCTCATCATACTCAGCGGCGAACCGAGCTCCATCGAGTGGTGCGGATGCGGATGAGGATGTGGGTGATGCTGATGCTGCTGCGATTGGTGGTACTGCTGCTCCGCCGCCGAGGACGGCGGGTAGAAGTTCTGGCCGAGGTACGCCGCGGTGGGCGGTGGTGTCTTGCAGGCGGCTGTGTCGGCCACGCTCCAGATCTTGGGCTTGCTCGCCGGAACTGGGATGCCACAGTCTCTGCTCAGCGGGTTTTTTTGGGCCGCAAAGTCGCCTCCTGATTCCTCCTGACCTCCATAGCCGCCACCCGGATGGTAGTAGGGCTGCTCCATCTGCTGGTGCTGCTGCAGCTGTTGCTGCTGACTTTGCTGCTGCTGCTGCTGCTGGTGGTGCAGTTGCTGGGGATGCGGGTGCGTATGCGTGTTGTGGGATTGCGCATACGAGCTGTAGGCCGCGTGCATGGGATGGGCGCCGGGGGGCGTGGCATAGGGCGCCAGTCCCCGCATGGCCACCAGATTGTGCGGCTCCCGGTCAACGAGATCCAGCTTCTGGTCACTCTGGTCCACCTCCTTTTCCGCCTTGCCCAGCTCGGATTTGATAAGTTGATTGCCGGGATCTGGAGATTAGATGGCAGAGGGAGAGGAAGAGAGACCATGTGGAGACACAAAATAAATTTAATTAATTTCAAGTCGCAGGCAGGAAGCAGACAAGTTCTTAGAGGACTGCAAAACTTGGCACTTGCAGGAGGTGGAACTCTTGGCAGAAGGCAAAAGGCAGCTGGCAGCTGGCAGTGGCAAAAACCCTTGAGATTGTTGGTGGGCGTTGATGCGTGCAACCCTCGCAGCCAGCGGAGAAAGCTTTCAGCAGCAAAATACTCGAGTTTCCGCCGACCACCGCCCAAGTTCCCTCCCCACTGCACCATTTCTATGTGTCGCCAACTCGAACAAGGCCACTTTGGAGTCGGAATGCACGGAGAAAATGGAATAGTGAAGCTAATGGCATATGGCCAACTCTATTAAATATTCTTAAATATTATCGTCCTATTGTAATTTTAATTTATTCTTGCTAATTTCAAAAAACAGTTTATTTAATTATAAACATTTTTGTTCTTACAATATTTTTTAATATTTTTCGAGACCTACAAAATGTTATTAAAATCATTGAAAACTAATAAAAAAATTGTTTTTATATTAACAGTTTGTTCTTTAAACGTCAAATAAATTTATCTTTTTCTGGCAAGTTGCAACTTAAATTTATATACATTTAAAAAAATTTAACAAATTTAAAAACAATTTTTTTTTTAATTTAACAGTGGATTTATTTTAAACCCACTTTTAAAAATCACATCATATATTGGTCATGATATGTGAAGAATTGAATATTTCAATACCTTATATTTATGTTAACTATTTGCCTAAATTTCTACCAGTACACTTGTGATCGGAGTGCGGGCGCAAGGCCACTTTGCCAACAATGTGCTGTCAACTTCCGGGGAGGATGTCGCCTAAGCAGTCAGACAAATAAACGGACGACGGACTTTGGACGGCGGGCAGACGAATGTTGCATAACATTCGCCTCGCCACATAAATTGTACTTAAAAGCCCAGTGCCACAAATCTGCCGAAGAGGCGGGTCAGCCAGCCAAAAAGGCGTAGTAATCAATGGGGCAAGGCGTTTGGAAAACAATATTCCGGGGCTCAAGAAATTACAAAGCGAGATCCCCGAGCTCTACTAATTGAGGTCAGGGATGGGGCATAAACTTGTGGACTCACCAAAAGCTTCGGTGGAGAGTTTTCCACCATCGCCGGACTCCTTTTCCTTCTCATCGTCCGACATCATGCCATCGTCATCGTCCTCGGTCTTATTCTTGGGCTCCCAGGTCATCTTGTTCTCCTTTTTCAGCCTTCGCCGGGCGTTGGCAAACCAGGTGGACACCTGGGTGAGCGTCATCTTGGTGATGATGGCCAGCATGATCTTCTCCCCCTTAGTGGGATACGGGTTCTTCTTGTGCTCACTCAGCCAAGCCTTCAGCGTGGCCGTCGATTCGCGGGTGGCGTTCTTCCGTCTGGCGGCGAGATCATAGTTAGGACCGTATCTGCAGGTTCAAAATCAAATACCCCGAATCAATAAAGCCCATTGTGCTATCATGGCCGCTAATGAGTTTGCTTAGGGCAACACTGATTTCTGATTTTTCCCTTTCCGGCCTGCTATCAGCTTTTAGATAAATAAAGCACACACACCACACACACCTTAAAGACAATAATCAGCTATTGGGGGCTGATAAGAATCGCCCACCCAACCGGCATGCATTTGCAACTTCCTCTCGTCTAGGTCAACAGCAAATGGCTGAATAGTATTCCATTTCAGCCAGAACCGCGCCTCAAGGGCTCAAACTCTAAGCCAGACATACCCTTTTAAGCGATAAATAAAAAGAAACCCGGCAGACGACACGACGAGAAAGTTTTTGTCCCATGGCAACATTTTAAGCCCACTTAAGATTCCCATTTGTGTATTTGTACAGTGGAACTTCTTGAACTTAAGAAACCACAAACGTCTGTCTAATTACATTTTAAACTAGTTTTTTCAAAGAGTAGAATAATGTTATTTTATAAAACGGCATTTAATCATTATCTAAATTTAAATTTATTACCAAGAGTTAAAGATTAATTTGTACAAAATTCTTCTAATTCATTTTGTTATTTTGATTAGGTGCTAACTTCTGTGTAAGTGAACCCATAAAAGTTAAAAAGTCCGATGAAACATTAGTAATTTTAAATATATTTTTCCATTGAATCAAAATTGCTAGTTTTAATTGAAATAAAAATCCACGCAATAAATCTACAACTATAAAAAGTCAGATGAAACATTAGTTAGTTTAAATATATCTTTTGAATTAATGGCGGTAGTTTAAATTCAAATAAAAATCCTCTCAATAAATCTACAACCATAGGAGCTCCACCGTATTTCCCCTGCTCCTTATAATCTACCTCTAAGCCAAACGTCTTCATTTTGAAATGCTCACCCGTAGGCCGCCAGCGTGGGGTCGTAGGAATAGTAGCCGGTGGTGGACTGCAGACTCGCCGATGTCCAGGCGCTCATCTCGGTGCTGGGACTGGTGTCCTTGATGCCATAGGGATTGCTCTGCAATTGGGTAACGAAAACTGGCGATTAGTCAACTTCCTTGGACAGGCGGCGTGAGCAGTGAGCCCCTTGTAAGCCTGCGAATTTGTCAGCCCCCAGGTAGTCAGGTAATCGCGGCAGTTACAAGTTACCGGGCCTAACGAGCTGACGGCCAACATGGCGATATCTGCCCGGCCTGTCGCCTCGCATTTGCGCGGACTTCCGCCGACTGCACAAAGCCAATTAGTCTGCCCCGATCCTTACCAGAGGTGCGTAGAAGGCCGAGTTGTCCACTCCGATGCTCGGGTAGGGGTTCTGCTCGTTGGAGGGATACGGTCCGCCGTAGACGCCCACGCCGGCGGAGGGCAGCGCCATGCGGGAGTAGCCACCGATGGCCAGCCGGGCGGGATCGTACTGGCAGGAGCACACGGTTTGGCCGGACACGGGATCCGTGATGATGGGTCGCCCGTTCTCGCAGCAGGATCCGCGGGCGGGCAGATCCTGGGCGGCGGATGAAAGGCCTCCCGGTAGATCGGCCCCACCCACCGCATCTTCCGCCGGCGACGTGGAGAGGCCCTTGTGGCCCGCATGGTGCGACGACTGGGAAACTGCACCTGGACTCAGAGGACCGGCGGTCAGCCCGGTGGCCGTTGAACCGCCCGAGGGACTGAGGGAAGCCTCATTCGTGCCGGACAGCGGCGAGCCTCCGCCATGGCCGCTCTGACTGTCGGTATTGGCGGTAGTCAGCTGCAAAGATGCCAAACGGGAAAAAAGAGCACATTTTAGCAATGCCGAAAAAAATACCCCGAACCCAAAAATGTCTGCGGTGAGGGAATCGCACACTGAGCGAAATAAGTTGGAATTTAAAAATAGAAAATAATCATATCTTATTAAACTATATTTGAAAAAAAACCTATTTAAGACTAACCAAGTATACACATCTCAAAATATTTAATAAGGAATTAGAATATAGAAAATTAACAAAAGTTTTGGGTGCAAAAAAATGTTGTTTTACTAAGGATTTAAAAAACTTTTTTTTTAGTTTTAAAATGATTTACAAAAAACGCCACCATTTTGAAATTAAAAAAAATAAACTATTAATATTTATTTATTTTCATCATTTCTACCTATTTCTACCTATTTTATTTAGCCCCCGTTTCTTGCAGTGCACGAACAGGTGAAGTTGGCAGGACACGAACGAGCAAAGAGGAGAGCAACCAGGAGAGGACCTAAAGGAGAGGTAAGCGCAAAGGCATGTCCCTGCCGACCGGGTCGAAATCAACAAAGCAGATTAAGATGATAACTCCAAATGTCAAAATATTTTATTGGCCTGGCGCATTTTGCGATCCGTTCCATCTATTTTCACTTCATTAATTTTCAATTTATCACAGTCAGATTTCAGATACCGCTTCGTCCGAAGCCGAGCGGCCTGCACATCGCACATCGGGCACCGATCTTTGAAGAGGGTTCTCTTCTCGGTTCGAGATGGGATGGGGATGGGATGGGAGTATCAGTGGACCGATCGATCGACCGAGAATGGGCACGGCCCGGCCAAAAGGGCAATCAAATGATGAGGGACGCAGGTAGGCTCCTCACTCCGCGCGTCTATATCCCATATCCTCTGGAGCGATAACCGCAGCGAATCGGAGACATCTGAGCCGTCGGTTAGAAACCCCTTGATTCGGCTCGAACGGAGCCCGAAAAACCCAAATCCCAAAAAACAGTGTAAGTAGAAGGTCGCCCTATATGATGACTGGCTGTCAAGTCGCACTTCACGCGCCTCAAAATCGGGCTTACATCTTGTGACACCGGTCGTAATAACAATCTCCTTCTCATATTCGATTAGCTACCGTTTTCCGTCTCCATTTCATTTCCACTGCCATTTCTCCGCCTATCGCGGCTACCTCACAATCCTCCCCATATGATTTAAATAATAATGGTAATTCAAGGCTAAACGAGCTGATTCGCCAACACCTCCTGCCGGCTATCTAATCGAGGGGCAATTTCGCGCCGACGCCAAAAAGCACCGGGAAATTATTGCATAATGAAGGTGTTTCATGAATGAAATCTAATGAATTCCGAATGAATGAAAGGAGCCAGGGCGAGTGTGGATCGTCCAAGGAGACGACTGTCTCCGCTAATGTACAAAACGCTGGGCGCGCTCATTTCTTATTATTCTTTATTTTTGTTCTTTATGCGATTCGAACATCAATTTCAGTTTTTGTGGCCGCCCATAAAAAACACATATCGGCGACGACGACAGCGGACCGGGGACCTGGACTTTAGTGGACTGACTGGTCCGAGTGGCGAGTCCGAGTCCCAGTTCGGAACAGTGCTTATTATCGGCACGCAAGTCAGTTTATTTTTAATGGTTCCCACTCACCCACTCTGCTGAAAAATCGCAGGAAGTGCAGCGAAGAGCGCCCAGTCGCTGGGTTTATCGCAAGGTGACTGCAGATAGGATAAGCCACACTCTGGAGGACCAACTTTGGGCTCGGGGCTTGGGTTTCTATTCTGCGGAAACTCTGAAACTTGTCGGCAGCTCCTAAATGCCGTCTTAAAGTTGTGCGCTCTTTTTTATGACTTTTTGCTGTCGGTGTCAAATTGCGGCAAGTTTAATAAAGAATATTTCCCGGAGTCGTCACAGAGAATATTTTAAATTCACACTTGTGACTATCTTCTTTCTATCTCAATTATTTGGATTCTTTGAAGGAGAACTTATAGGGGCTTAAAGAATAATTTTTCGATTAAAAAGATTATGAGGGTTAAACAATTTCACTGTTGATTATTTTTGAAAATATTAGAATAATTTGAAATTTATTGTTACTCTTAACTAATAAAAAAAAAGTAATGGATAATATGCTTTTCAAATTTCTAATGGTTAAAAAAAATGAATCTATCATATTTTAGAAAATGTTTATGTGAAAATAAACGATTTTTGGATTTGATAATTGCATTTAAGGTTATAAATGATTTACAGGCTGATAACACTTTTTTAATAGGTTCGAATAAAAATAGATAAAGAAAGAAAATAAATCAATAAATAAACTTATACAGCTGTTGTAACCTTAGACCTTTCCTATTTTGCAATGGAATTAAATTACTTTTTCACAGCAGTGTCGGGGAGGTACAACAAATTCCCATCCACATGCAACAAAAGCATTGAGGCCTGAAAATGTTTCTCTCTAATTGCAAGTATAAAACTATCCGAAGGGCAGGCAACTCACACGAGAGGAATACGAGCCCGATTTTTATGCGCCATGACCAAAGTTCAAAGTGGCAATTCAACCTTGCATCTTTAACCGCAAAGCAAACATGAAGTCTGCAAAACAGCTGGACAAGCGAAAGTCTCAACGAGCCGAAAAGCAAAACAAAAGGCCTAAGCAAGGAAAAAAGCAGGCGAATATTCATCGGCCGTAATTCGGTTGAACCGGCATGGACATCGTGTAAATCTCTATCTCTGCCTTTGAAGTGCCCATATCCCATATCCCCTTGGCCATATCCACATCCACATCCAGATGCAGATGCAGATGCCGATATATATTTACAGATACGGATACAGATGGCCACCCGCACCCATTGGGGCCAAGATGTTGGGAGAACTGGTGCCGTCACTTTACGGTTATTAATTTTATGATTTATGTTAAAGCTCACGAGTCCGCCTACCAAATGCCCATGCTCATTTCACGAACGCACGAGTGCGACGAGCTCCCATATAGAACGGTATACGGAATACGGTATAGGTATGGTATAGTATACTGTATAGGATAGTACAAAGACAAAGGAGATCGGCATTGTTGTGGTTATTGGGTGCCGCTGCCGTTTCGCCGTTGTTGCTGCTACCGCTGGGGATGCGTTTATGGATTTTGTTTTTGCACTCCTAACAACGACTGCGAAACAAAAGCTATTGGAAGGGGTTTTTGTTGGTTTTCTGTTGGTTGGGGGGCCTTGACGCCAGCCCCGAACAATAAGCGAAAATATGAGGATCCCAGGCAGCAAGGAAGCTGCCAGTCGAACGAGTCCCTACAAACAAACACATGTTCGCATTCGCATTCGCAATCGCAGTCAACTTCTCCGGCGACTACTGCCTCTTGGATTTGGCATATTCTCACATTCATCCGCAGGATTGCGCTGCCAAACGAGTACGCCATATTCATACAGATACCCACTCTTGGAGGCACACAGAAAAAAAAAGAATCCTACATTTTAATTGCCTTAAAAATGCTGCAACTTAACGGGTTTAAAATGGTAATTTTCTTGAAATTTGTTCTACATTTTTTAAATGTTCCCAATAAAGAAAGTAAAACTAAGATCCATTTTGTAAAAATAGGGCTGGTATTGAAATTGGGCTTTTAATAATGTGAATTTAAAGACAATAGGTCATGCTGTAATTTACCATTAAAAATTAATTGAGCAGTAGAAAATATAAGGAAATATTTTCAGATCGTTTAAAGAATAAAACATAATAATAGCACCCCGAGATAGCTATTTTCTGGAAGAGTTTTAGCTACAAATTATATTGTTATAGTAATTCGTATAAAATTAAACCAAGTTATTCACTTTATTTAAAGCCAAGTAAAAATAAATCACTTTTAAATTATTTTTAAAATGATCACTTTTTTTTTGAGTGCATTCGAATGCCAAAAGGACAGCTCCGAAGTGCGTTTTTGCTAATGCGAATAAGTTGCTTGGTTTTTTGTGCTGCGCATCGCTCCTCGCTTATTGAATTAAGTTCGGGCGCAGTAGTCGCAGTGGAACAACTCTTTCCCAACTGCGGTCTCAATGTTTGCATTAAAAATTCATAAATCAATTATGGAATGCACACTGCGAAATATTAGTTTTTTCTCGCATCATTTACGGCCCTGTCCTGTCCTGTCCTTTTGCGTCCCGAAGGAGTGGATGGGGATGGAGATGTGGATGGGGATGGGTATGGGACCTTTATAGCATATAGCATATAGCTTATAGGTCCAGGACTCGACATCGTCGCGCCGCTTTTTGCGGCCTTAGAATTTTAGTTATTTTGCCATGAAATGCGTGAACAGCTCGCATGGGAAGTTAAGAATTCGATGTGCGATGTGCCGCTCATCGCTCGTCGGTTGCTACTGCCAACTGTCAGCCGTTGATTAAATTCATATATTGCATGCGTCGCCGTTTTTGCCTCATTTTTGGAATGCCGTCTTGGCGTTGAAATTAAAATTAAATTAATGAATTCGCCGGCGAGGCTGTGTGTGCACTGCATAAATTGTAGGGTTTATAAATTTGGCACCCAGTCGATAGTATCTTTTGACCAGTCTTTAATTGGGCTTAGTGGCCGACTAAATGGCTCTCGGCTCTTTCGGGGGCAAAAACCAAATGCAAATGAGGTAAAACGATGACAAAATCCTGGCGGCTTTTAATCGATCGGCAGGAAGGCTTTGCACATCTGCAGGCCGGTAGCCATAATTATAGTCGATAATCTGAGCGTTCATTATTTTAATTATTGTAATTTACCAAGTTTGCATATTATAATAAATGGTCCACCACTCGGGCGGCTTCATTAGCATAAATTTATGCCAGCAGACATGGCTATATATATGCGAATATGCAACTACATATATTGGCAGCAGGACACAGGCCCCGGATAAACGCATAAGTCTAGCATTGACGCATTAGACCACATAGTAGTCGTTGAACAAGGCATTACACAGCCATTGAAAGGGCTTTGTAGTTGCAAGTGTTTCGGCCCTCTTCTCTCTACCCCCCGTCAGCCAACTAATTTGAATTACTGAGCTCGGAATACCGGGTAATTATGACCAGACCTCGGACGATGCCCCCCGAAAGTCCCCGATGCCACCGATTGCATCCAAGGCGATGGCGATGGCGGTGACGGCTGTCCTAAATTGTGAAACATTTCTTGGCGGCGGGGCGGCCATTATGGATATGCATGGATCCAGGAGCCCCAACCGGTGCCAAAGTGCTTGAATATTCATGTGTCGCCCCAGCCCGCGCCAACCCGCTTGGCCCGGCTTAAAATGTAAATTTAAAGTTTATTTTCACCGTCCATTATTAAAGATTTCCCTCGCACATGCCAAAATCTGTGGCCGAATTTCTCGACTGACTCACTAAATTTCTGGTTTTATGAAAATTGTCTTTCCTGCGTCTCTGGGTGTGCCAAGTATTATTTTAAACGACTGATACTAATTCAATAAATTGTATTCTCAAGTGTATATTCGAATGATTAAGTTATGGTTGCATATGGAAATGACAGAGCTGTAAATCAAAATATAATAAATATTTTGGGCATGCCAACCAAAAGCGTATTTAAATTTAACGCCTGGCAGTAGCAATATTTATAAACTTTTTAAAATTAGCTTTAATTAGAATTCGAATTGATTTAACTGGATTGTTTGCACTAAATTAAAGCAAACGCTTTTAATTTTCTGGTCCTACACTTTATATTATGACTGGCTGACATTTTCGCCTTCAGATATTTATAATTTGTAATTTAATAAGAATTTACGATATCGAAAGCGGTTCAATGTTCCCAACAGCTACTTTTAGAAGGTTACTTTGAACTAAATGTAAATTTAACAGGGGGAAGTAACCTTAAGCGTTTTAAATATATACATTTTTTGTTTAGAATAATATTAATAAAAACAAAGAAAATATTTAATATACTCATAAAGAAAGATACTCGTAACTAAAGGTAAATTAGAATTAGGTTAAAGTTAAGAATGGTTCTCCACTTTCTGTTCTTAATAATAATAATTTTTGTATCCCTTTATTTCCCTTTAAAAAACAGCTGAGATTATAAGAAGGTATATAACCCACCTGATTTGCCGTCGGGTAGCCAGCGTATCCAAACTGCGCATATGCAGCCATTGTCTCGCTGGCTGAATTGGCTTAAAAAAGCGGCGACAAGCGGTTTCACTGTGCCTGGCTTCACTGTGGGGCGTCCGTCGTTGTTTATTATTTTCCTCCTTTTTTGGCTATCGAGGATGCGGATGTGGATGCGAGTACGTTTGCGGATGCTGGCGGAGCCCTCGAAAAGGGGTTGGGTGCCGGTGCCCAAGGATGTGGGGGTGTTGGGTGGTTAAGGGAGGTTCGCGTGGGTGGTTGGGCGATGGGTGGCTGGGCGTTGGGTGGCTTTGGCGTGCGTGCTCAACGGCTAAGCACTCTGGGCGCTTTTGTTGTTTGCTGGCTTGTCGGGTGTTGCGCTATTGTTGTTGCTGCTGGCCTTGTTGAAAATTGATAAAACAAATTGTCGATGTCGAGCAGTTCTGTTAATGTCGCCGGAGCCGGAAAATGTTTTGTTTGTTTTGTGTGACTTTGCTCTTTTTTCATCCGTTTTTACTTCATTTTTATTGACTCTGCTTGACTCTTTGGCGGCCGGTTTCGAAATGTGAAAAAACACACAGCCAGCAAACCAAATTGGCTTCAAGTGTTTGCCGCAAACAGATTTACAAATAATGTACGCGGCTCTTCAGTCTTTAGTCAAAGAATGTCAGCGGGTCTTAAATGTTTGCTAACTGATTTGGGATTTATTTCTTTTATGGTTGTGGGTCTATGGTTAATATTTTTGAGAAATTTAAGTTTTTTGGGGATATTACTTTATTTTTTTTATAAAAAACACTTGTTTAAATTTTTATTAAAAGTTAGCTTTTGAAATGTTTGGATTTTTTGGCTATAGGGTCCATTTTTAAGGTCAGCACTTAAATTAACGCGAGAGTTTGTTGATATTTATAGACAGTTTGTTTTTAAGGTTCATCATATTAATTTTTGTAGTTATTTTTAGAATTTTTTTTAAACAGTTGAGTTTGGTTTTATACTTTTTCGACCCAATAAGAATTGGGACTATGATTTCTTTTTGTATTTATTTTTTAGTTATTGCACGCACTTTATTATTTACGGCGGTTGCATCTGCCGATCCGATCCGCTGGCGACGCTCCAGTAAAAACGGGTTCCGCAACCTGTCAGCGGGATCTCAACGGTGACGGCAGTGACTGCGACTGCGACTTAGCCAGTGACTGTAACTCGTTTTCGGTCTTTTCGTTTCGGCCTTTTTTCGAGTTTTTTGGTTTTTGGGCGACGCGACGGAGTTGCCAAGATGCGAAGATGCGCACCTATTCGCGGTCCAAACTGTTTTGTCGTGAACTGTTTTCCGTCCGTTCAGCGAGCAGCGCGGTGGTGTGTGACAGAGACGGCAGCAGCTGTGCGAGCGGGACGGCTGCCGGCCGAGAGAGAGCCAGCCAGTTAGGAGCTCTCTGATTGGCCAGCGTTCCAATCAGACAGGGAGCACCGAACAGCAGCTGCCTTGCTTGCTCCTGTGCCGAGTGGTCTGACTGCGAGTGAGATGGGAAAACTCTCTGGGGTTGTTGTTGCTTTTTTTAGAGAACGCCCACCTCCAAGCACTGGAAAGTGAATCGGCGCTCTCTTTCTGCTTTCCCCTCTCTGTCGCCGCTGGAAGCGATTTCATGGCGGACCACGATCGAAAGGCTTCCCAATTGGATAATGCAGCCAAAGTTGGCTAGGAATTTTCGGATTTTGATAAAATATACAATATAAAAATAATTGGGAAAACAACTACGGAGGTACTAAAGATTTGGTATCATCAGAACTTGTTAAATGGGGTAATAGAGCTGGAGGAAAAAGAGAGCAAAAATATTTTGGGCCACTTATCACACACAATAATAATAGAGTATTTAAATAATAAACCACCTTGTACAAAAATATCTAATGTGCAAATCAGTTTGTGTTCTTTTATTTTAGGATTGCCAATTATAGCCTTAAAGGAACAATCTAAAAAATCTGACTAAGGTTTATGTATTTATAGATTTATAAAGAAAATTAAAAACTAAAAAACACAACGGTTTCAATATTTAAATGTCGAAAACATTATTCCATTATTGATTCGACTAAATATAAATCTTCAATACACATAAACATATCATTAAAATAATAAATTCCTAATAAACATGAGAAATAAAATAAACATTTTGACTAAAAATTTTAATAAGAAGACAACAATTAATGAAATTAAAAAAAAAGATTAAAATAAACGTGAGATTAAAAAAAATGGTTTAGTTAGTTCCGCATCTTCAATATTTATAAAATATTTACAAAACGGTTTTTAAGACTAATAAAATAAATCCGTATAATGTTCGTTACCTTTAAATACCTGTATGATTTTTGTAAATAGTGCTTTGGAATATTTCTATAAATTATATATTTTTTGTATTCGATTAAAAAATAAATCTTAAACACACTTAATAATATTATTAAAATAAAAAATATATCCATGCTAAACGTGAGAAATAAAACTAAACATTTTGTTTATAAATGATAAAAAGAAGACAACAATTAAAGAACAAAAAAAATTTATTAAACGAAACGTGAGATTAAAAAATATGTAATTTAGTTGCGTATCTTCAATGTTTATATTAAATATTTTAAAAACAGCTTTTAGGACTAATAAAAAGGTATAATATTAGCTTGCTATAAATAACTTCAGGTATTTGTGCAACATGCTTTGAAATATTTCTATAAATCATATATTTTTTAGGCAAATAAACATCCGAATTGGTTGGCCTTCTTAAATTCTAAATTTTAAAATGTCTCGAGGCCCTTCACGGAAAATCATAGCTAATTGGCACTAGCTAATCGTAACAAGAAACCGAAATGGGGAAAAAACAAACAAACAATCCGATTCCATTCTATCCGAGGGTGAGGGCGTGGCCGGGTCCACTCCAGAGTCCTCAAGTCGAGTACGTTCTAATTAATGGTAAGCGGAGCAGCCGGAGAGGGGCACATTTTTGGGGAATTTCTGTAAAATGAGTATTTTGATGTTTTTGGGGTGTTAACGCGCTGCCATTTATTATAAATGCGAACGCATCTCAAAGTCAAAAGAGGCGCACATGTGTCCCTTTTTTCAGTACTTACAAATCTACTCGTACCCGTATGTAAATGTGTGCGCCAGTGTGTCATTTGCATAGGAAAACGCATCAAGTATTTTTGGGAAAAGTGCCAGCCTGCTCAACTCCTGATCGTTACGGTTATTCTAAACTCAATTGCTGGACGCTCTCGTCGGCGCCAGGAAATTCTACACCCACTTCATGCGACCGGGGAGTACCCACCAGATTTGAAAGGATTCACATGAAAGAAACGCGTTTTAAAACAAAGAATTTACTCTCGAGTTTAAACAAACAAGGTTTACTTTATTAGATTTCAACAATTGGATTTAAATCAAGAAAATAATTTAAAACTATTAAAAACTTTTTAAATAAAAATATTTCAATAAAAATCTTGAATTTTTAAAAAATGCTCTAAGACCGATACAAAAAATTAAATATGCATTTTAAATTATATATTTTTAAATTTAAAGATGTTAGTGTATTTTGTTTGAGTTTTATGCACATTGTAGACAGGAATAAATAAAGTTGTATTTATTTTATAAATTTATATGGGGATGTGTTGATGTTTTTATATAAAAATAAAATTATTCTTATCAAAATAAAACCTACAAATAATCCTGCCTTATATAAATCAGAATACCAAACGTTCAAAAAATGTTATTTTCTCCAGGGCTAACTTCCTTAAATCGATTTCTGTGAGTGATTTGTTTGATGATTTTGGACATGCGAACTGTGGCACATGTCGCAGTTCCTTGGGAGCTCCTTGCTCCCTGCCTGTCCCCATAAATGTCCTGATCCCAGGACTCCCATTGTCTGAGCTCTGTTTTCATTTAGTGCAACACAAACTCGAACATTCCTCACTCGGTGGACAGGACATGCAGATTATATTGAAAACAATTTAAATGTAGATTTTGGCGTTAAGAGATATTATTCTTCGACCGACGCCAGGTGCGTTGGTTCAGGCTCACAGGCACACTCGCACACACACTCTAATAAATACGAGTGTGTACAAATTGAACTGCTAATGTGTGAGTGGGTGGATGGGTGGGTTGTGGGTGGTATGGATACAGCTGCACGGAGAGTTGCAGGCAGAGAGTTACCTCCCACCGCCCATCGCCTCCTTCTCCTGAAAGGCTTCTTACTTAAGTGTTGTTTCATGTCACCTGGAAAGCATTTGGACATGAAATTGTCGCTTTTCAGTATGTGGCACACACACACACTCACACAGATATCCACACAGATACACTCTCGGCGAAAAATCTTCTTCCACACATGCAAAGGAGGAAGGATAGTGCTTCTGGTGAATATAATAAAATCCTTTTCGCAAAACGATAAACGATAAAGTCACCGTAACAAGCACAAAAAGGACTCTCCATGCAAATTGCTTTAAATGAATTTGTTTTCGTTTGTGTTTTGGGTCTGGGCTCGAAGTAGAGTTCGAGTTCGGGTTAGAGTTCCAGTTTTAAGCCACGACTCCAAGGGGAGCCATGTTCGGTGTTATCAACACTAAAGATTCTGTTACAAATTGCCATAATCCCCGGCCATATTCTCCATTTTTAACCGCAATCCGGAACTCCGGGCGTTTGGCAGGTGGGTGGGTGTTTGGGTGGCGGCCAAACCCACTCACCAATCAGTGTTCGGCGTTATCAGCTATCAGCCATTCCAGATAGCCGCTATCATCACCTGGCCATCTTATCGACCACTCGAAAATGAAATTGCTGATCAAACAGAACAAAAGCGCACACAACGTCGAACGTTCGTTCTCCTCATTCTCCAAACATTCATAAATGGAAACATACTTATTTACTCACTTTTCAAAACAAATCAACAAATCGGTGCTCTTTGTGGTTCAAGTGCCGATCGCCGGAGTCAAAAGCATCCGATGTGTGTTAGACCCCGATTTGGAATGGGAATTGGAATGGGAATTGGAATAGGGTATAGGCATGGTGCGGACCCTTTCCTCCGAATTCTTTGCGCGTGCGTTCCCTTTTGTCGGCGTTTTGACATCGACATCCCATCCGCAGTCACGATTGATTGTCGCGACAATTGACGTGATTTCGAATCTCCAATTGGTTTTCGTTCGGCGACCGCTCCAGAATTATCGGTGCCAAGCCCCGTCGCACGTGATAAGTTGAGGACCTGGAAGTGCCAGTACTTACATATACACACTGGATAGTTTGTGGGGCCCACGGCAATTATAAGTAGATGCTTTGTATGGACAGCTGTCCGGCTGTCGGTGGCATGCGTCACGACCGACATTGCCACATGCCCCCGTCACTGGGCATTCGGAATAGAGATCTAGGTGTTTGGCATGATTAGCACGTCGGAAGTGACTCGGAGTGTCACCGCTTTATTCTAATTGCGATTTAATGAGGTCCCAGGGCAATCCAACAAAGAAAGTGAGCTAGAAACGTCTCAAAAGTAGAGAAAAAAGGCCAAATTGCTAGAAACAAAATCATAAGTTTAGTTTAGCATCATATCTTGAAAGCCAGTAATATTCAAAAATAATATTATCAAATTATATTTTTGAGCATACACTTTTTAAAGTGATTTCATGCCCATGATCGTCTTTACTTTTAATTTTTTAGCACGGCTTTAAATAATCATAATATTAATAATAATAAAATAATATTATCAAATTATATTTTTGAGCATATACTTTTTAAGTGATTTCATGCCAATGATCGTCCTTACTTTTAATTTATTTAACACGGTTTTAAAGAATCATAATCATTTTTATTCATAAATATTTATTTATTTATTTTGGTTTTTAGAGGCAAATTTATTTACAGCTCACAAACGAATGCCTTGCTAGTCTGCAAAATAATCATTACCATGCACACAAGAAGTGCAATAAAAATATTTTTCCTCTCCATATAGTGATTAGCACTAATATAACGACAAAATAAAAATAAATCTTTATTACTCAACTTTCAGTCTGCTTAATTGACTGCAATCTTGGCTGCGCCCTTGCGCTGCCATTTCGAAACAAGAAAAGTTTTCGCTACCAATGTGGTTTGATGTTGCCAAGTCAAGTCCCTCAAGAGGGAGTGGCAAACACGGTTTTAAGCACTCACCTGTACTTCAGAGAACCGAAACGAGTTCAAGGATATACAAAGTTTTCGAAATTACCAAAAGTTCGTTCGTTACAACAAAAAAGTATGCTATAAAAGCAGATAATTACAAACTTCAAGCAGACAAGCGAATGTTGCAAAAGCTTGTCAAATGCTAACTTTCGTAAAACTAATTGGAAGGTATTAAACGTTAAGTCTGATACTTTACTTACCACTTACCCATTGATTTTATAAACACAACTGTAAAGATAATTCCAAGAAATACGCATTGTGCCAAGGTAATTTATTTGACAGCTTCTTTAGAGCATTTAACACTCCAATTTGCGCAAATACACTTGTGCAGATGCCATCCTATAAATAGACATTTTAAATAAGTAAGTCGGACTGGGGACCGCAAGACGGATTGACTATGATAGCACAATTATAAATAATGTCCACTTATCCCCGGTTCGGAGGAAATGGAAACAGAGCCAAGGGAACCAGTCGCCCTCCGCGGAAAAGTGCGAGATTCATGTTTGCCACCCAAAGTGAACAACATTTGCGAATTTCGAAATTAAATTCCGTGTCATTCCGTGTAAATCATTTGCAAAATTGCCGCGATGTAGCTGCATCTAGTGGAGCGGAGGCCGTGGTAATTTATCAAAAATAAATCATTTTGACGAGTTGCCAGGCCAAGTTAAGGCCAACTGCAAGTGCGTTACGGCCCGGCACTACGGATCCGATGCGATCCAACCCGGTAAATGGGGATGCGATGGATGTGCGAGTCCATGAGTACATACCTGTCGCCAGGGCTGGCAGGGTCGTAATAAATTGCAGATTAGTTTGCAAATCGCACAGTGCGTCATTGAAATATGCGTACGCTTCAGCGTGTGTATTTATGTAGGTCCGTTGACGCACCTTGACAGGCACTTTACGGGCGGCCCCCCTTTAATTCCGCCCATTTAGCGACGCAGCTCAGTAATTAGTGCATCATCCCGTGTTGCGCATTTCGGAACATCGCCACCGAGGGATGTCAGTTCCATGTTCAATGTGCGCTAGCTCTGTTCACTCCACAAACTTTTAATTTCCCCGGGCCAACGAGAATACTTTACTTTATTTTAAACGTGTTTATTCCGTTTGGCGGGGAGGTCAATGTGCCTTAATATGTATGAATTTATTTGAATTTTTATTATTTGTACTTCTAGAGCAATATATTGGTAACCAATAAAAATATTAACTAATTAAAAAATTGTTTTTAGTAATATTTATAAAAAGTTAACATAATCTGCATTGTTATTGTGAATTAAATTTAATTGAATAAATAATTCAAATGTGGTAAAATAGAAACAAATATTTTTTGTATTAGGCCTTATGTTGAGCATTTTAAAATATTTATGTTCTTATCTTCGGCAAAGAAAATAATTAACATTAAATTATATTTGTTAAGTAACTTAAATGTTGTTAATTAGAAAATTAGATTGATTTTAACATAAGTATATTTATCGTTTTACTTCACTACTAAAACCTTACAGTAACTTTAAATTGATCGATTGCAAACACTTACCACACACTACCTGATCGATTTTTCAATAATAAACTGTTCCATTTTCCGCCACAAAAGTGATTATGACATTACTTGAAGGTATGTAGGTGCATGTTAGTGTCAGCAATTCGTGTAGCCAAACGCCCGTGCCGTCACATCGGGAAAGTCATTCAAAAGTAAAACAAGATTTGAAAATTAACGCGAATCGATTAAAACAAATTGAAACAATGCTGAACCGGCTGCCAGCATTAGCATCGTAAACTAATTGCGGGCAAGTGTAAATGCTCCGGCAGTAAAAAATGGTTTTCCACTGGTGACAACAGTCGCATGTCGGCGCATTTTAAAAGCAATCATCAATTATGCAGGCCTGAGTTCACTTCGGGCAGCCAGAAACGTCTCGGCATTAACGATGATTAGTCGCGAGCCAGAAGCCATCGACCCACTTAGGCAGGCATATTGTTTTCGAGTGCGAGTATCGCTGAATCCGTAGTTTTTCTCTGTCAATTTTGTGAAAAATTATCCTTGAATTAACTCATTTTTTATTTATAAAGTGTTATTGAAATAATTTAAAATTTTTAAAGAAGACTAAAACTTATAGTAATATACTTTTGCATAGCCTTTTTGCACTTTTTATATAAAGTTAAATTGATGTTTCTTCTATATCTATCTAAAATCTACAGTTTAATAGATCTTTGAAAAAATTGTATTCAAATTCCAAGAACCCTTAATAACTTTTTAAATGTACATATGTACAAAACGGAAGGAAAATAATATATTATTACGAATAACATTTCCTAAGGTATCCTTTAAAAGCATTTAATTATGTTCGGCTTAATTAATTTGGTGGAAACTCGTTTCGTTAATTAAATTTTCAATTAAAGTTCCCGATTAACTCTGATCCGTTTGAGTGTCAGATCGACTAACATAATGCAACCAATCCAATGTCTGCCATGAAAAGCACTTCATTCGGTAAATAACATTATACGGTCGTCCGTGAATTCAATAAATAATTATGTGTTGCGTTTACCAGGGCTCAGGGCAGGATGGCCGGGATATCCTGTGATGCGAAGGGGGCGGTCGTGGGGAATGCAGGGCGATATTGGGAGTATCTGGGTCTGCAGTTAATGTACCTATTTGGCGGCCAGCCGCAGGGCAGCAGGCAAAAGGCATCCGGCCAGCGGCCACAAGGCGTATGCGCATTTATTAAATGCCCATCGCTTGTGTCTCCTTTCTTGGCCATCGGACATCGGAGTTCCAATTTGCAGCACAATGCAAATTGCATTGTAGTCGAGTTATTGTATAATTGGTGCAATGTAGCCGGGAAAACGATGGAGGGAGCAGGATGAAGGCCTCGAGACCGGGACTACGGACCATGGGCTCCGGACTTCGGACTCCGGGCATTCGATGTCCGTGTCCATTGCCATTGCAATGGCGCTTGTGTTCGTGTCAATAAATTAAAATGAGAATTGATTCGCTTACGCCCGATTTAAGCAACAACAGGCTATATTATGGGCAGATATCGACAGGATACAGATACAGATATCCAGGCCGTTGCATTTGCAGATGCAGATACGATAGCGATACCGATGCCGCTCCTCGGTCGGGACTTTATTTTCATGGCAAAAGGGTGCAGCCTGCGACACACGCATTTCGAAACTATTAACAAACAAATTAAATGTTGGACCCGCACTTTAAAAACCAATTTCAGAACGCATTACAAGAAAATTCCATTAAACAATGCCACGAAACGTGTGGAATCGCCCTTTTTGGACTCGAATGGAGTCTACTCGAATCGACTCGGCTTGACCAGACAGAATGTCTCCAGCATCGGCCGCATTAAGATAAGAGAAATCGTCTAACAAAACGCATAATCTGGACTGGACGCTGCTTTAAAAATCGGTAACACAATTTAAATTTATTTCAAACAGCGTGTATAATTCAAATCATGGATGAACATAACACACTCGAACAAGATAAGTGAAAAGAATCGAAGCTCTGTGTTTCTCTGTGGAGGTTTTCGGTTTTTGGACCCGACTTGTCTGCGGGTCGAGGTGGATATCTTTTGGAGAACGGCGACAAACCTGTAGATAGTAAATGTCAGCCGCATAATAAAATTAGCTGTTTTAACGACAGCGGAATCGGCTGAGTGCCTGGCTCAGACTCAGATTCAGATTCAGGTCCAGGTTCCTCTCTATGGGTTTTAGGTTCCAGGTTCCCTATTCTCCAGAGGGCTCTCGAGAATCGGAGACCGTTGAAATATTGGCGGCAAGGAAATCGATTGGTATACCAATCAAACGGCATCGTAAATACTATCGTGGCCATCTGCAACCTTGCAGCTCGGATCGAATCGGTTCCATAGTGCTGTCCATAAATTTCCACACGTGACATTTCTTTGTCATGTTAATTAGACCGCCAAGTTGATGCTGAAACCCGATAGGGCATCTTAAATACCTGCTCTAGGAATCAGAGACACCCATTAAGTGCATAGCCAAAGGTTATTCCCGAGAAAAAGACCTCTGATGCATGCGTGGAAAAGGCAGACGATGTGGCGACATTTTCCGAGTTCCCTGCATTAAAGCCATCTCATTAAGATGTGAAAAATTCTGTTTCATTAATAAAATATTCGTTTTCCTGTCCCGCATAATTAACTCGATGCCCTGTCGGTCTCTCCAGTTTATTTGTTTTAAAACAGGCTTGCCCATGTTGGCAGAAAACAAAGAAAAACTAATACTCGCCTACAAAATGGTTATTGTCAGAAATAAGTACTATTTTTTTACCCCTATAACAAATACATTAAAATGGACACTAAAAAATCAATAAACATTTTCTTTAATTTCGTAAACTTTTTTGAACAAAAATAAGATTTGTAAAAAATATATGGTAACGAATAAATCTGTTTAAAATACAAAATATTTTAAAATGGCTTTTAAAAATATTATCAATTGGAAAACCGACTTTCTAAAACAAATTAATATTAAAAATGATTTCAAATGTATTTGTTAGTGGCAAATATTAAATCAATATTAATTGTTAAAAAGAAAACTGTCAATTGCACCACTTAACATTCAAAAACACCCCATTAAATTCATGTTGCCATTAAACACCTCCAGCGAATAGCGATCTCCAAATCTCGAGTGTTTATCCCACAAGGTGCCTGCGATCGCGGAGACATCCCAACACCAGTGCCTAATGTGCCCTAATGGTCATAATTATTTTAGCTTGTCTTATCAATGGCAGTTGTCTAAATATACATTTGTATACTCGAGTGTACCGCGCCGATGTCAAGAATAATCAGCTGCCTTGACAAAGGTGTCCATTGGTCCCACATATTGTGGGCGCTTTTAGTTTGTTATTTTTCTCTTTTCGGATCTCTTGTAGTTTAATTCTCCGTTTCTTCGATTTTCTGGGACACCAGACCCACCGAGGTATGGTCATGATTGATTGCCCACCATACATGTCCATTAAATATGACTCTAAGCCGCGGCGTGTGGATCGTAATAGATGATGATGAAATGTCTTTTGGTGGGCCGTAATCAATTATTCAGAAAATCCATTGACAAATCGTATACATTGTCGCCTAGAAAAGCTTCCAGTGCTTCCAGATGAACTATTATTCGAAAACTTTCATTATAACTCATGTGTTTCTTTTGAGAATCGTTTCTTAGCTAACATTTTGCAGTTCTTAAATTTAAAAACTATCTGTTATTGGGAAAACTATCCAGTAACCTACATAAAACAAATAAAATGTAGCTAAAATATCTTGTTTCAGTAATCTTAATACCAGTTTAGGAAATTTACTTAATTAAATGATATTCTTTGGATTTCCTCAAGATAACTTCCTTTAAACAATACTCCGCCCCAAAGGCAGTGGGTATAAAGCAAGGGTTGCTCATTGAGTTAAGTCTATAACTCACACAAAATCGCAAGGATTCTCGAAGAAGGCATTAGGGAAATTAGCATACGCCATCAAGTATACGCCCTCGTGTGCGCTGTTCCTTTGGCAGCAGCCGGAATAGACAGACTACACACTCATGTCACGATGCAATTTCAGGATATTAATTGTTATAGTTGCGAGATGTGTCTGCTTGAATTGTTCCTGAGGCTTTTGTGCGTTGCAACGAATTTCTAATCCTGTTGAAAACAAACGCATCGCCCAGCAGCCAGGCTCTGTCAAAGGCAGAAACCGGAGGCCGGGTGCCAGGCCAGGATCCTGCATCCCGCATTCTGAGTCCTGGCATCTCGGCTGCACTGACACAAGGATTTCCGTACATGACAAGCGGCAGCTATAATTTATAGAAGCTGCGTAAGTAAGCTGCGTGGTTGAGGATGCACTGCTACTGCCCGGGAAGGGTTGGTCCTTGGGTTTTGGGGGGTTGGGGGTTGGAGTTTGGAGGGCTGGCGTTCTGGGTCGGTCCTTGTTTTGCAGCCCATACCAGCGACATCGAGGACTGCTTGGATGCTGTGTATTTGTTCTCGTCTTGTTTCACTTAAATGACACTTTGCATTCTTGTAGCATCTTGGAACTCCAGCCACCCCCGAAAAACGACCCCCCTCCTCCTCAAAGACATCCCGGCCTGTCTATTCCAGGCAGAATGTCTCGGCATCTCAAGGAATTTTCCCTTCATTATTCCGGGCGCAAATTTGTGTTCTTTGGTATTTTATAATTGAGTGTGAATATTTGCGATTAATATGAAAATTTGTGAAAATTTAATAAAATATCCTACACGATTTCCGGATCAATAACGTTGAATGCAACTAATTGCCTAAGCTGACTCAAGTATTTAAGCCAACTTTAGATAAGAGAAAGCGGCTTAGGCTTAGCCATTCGGAATACGTTTCTATTGTTTATGCTTAAGACGCACGAACATTGTGTTTGTTTGGCTTAAATATTTGCGAATTAAAGGCAACCGAAAGGGGTAGCATTGGAAATTTATACAACATATTTGCTCACAGCTACGGTACGCTGGTTTACCAAGTACAAGTATTTCATGAGTGCAAACTATTTGTTTTTAGCACAAAGTTTGTGGTACTTAATTTATTTTATTAATTTATTGGTTTGAAAAAATTAAATTAATTATTTAAATATTTATTCTGTCTAATGTAAAAGTTAAAAACACTCAAAATACTTTATTCTTTCCCAACAAAACTTTATGTAACCTACCTGCCGAATATAATTTTTAATGGCTGACATAAACATCGAATTATTGTCATAAAACAATATATGCAATTGCAGCTAATTTATTTAAAAATTTTACCATCACTGCAGCTCAACTTTTAATATTTTAGGAACGTAATGAGTGACAGTTAAAAACCTTGAGCACTATTTTAATATTCGATTTAAGCCTGGAGAAGGGGTCTTCTTAAATCAACTTAGCCGTTTACCGTTTTCGACACTCTGAACAAAAAGAATATTGATGTGCCATTCACTTGGGCCTCTTGAAATGTTACCACGACATTAGACGAGATGCCCCTCGATGCCACTTGACCATGTGACTAGATGGCTGCCCAAATCCCAGTCCCGTCAAGATTTCCCGTCTGGGATTTGGGCATAAAGAAGGCCACTAATCACAAATACGACTCGTACCTACTACTGCGACTGTCAATAATAAATTACCGTGATTTTCACATGGTGTTGAAGGATTGCCCACACACGACAGTCCGAGAGAGCCATACCGAAACTCATACTTGGAAACGGGTCGAGATCGACTGGGGACTGGGGAACTGGGGCTGGAAAGCAAATGCGACAAGTTTCCAAATGGGTAACAATTTTCAAAGTGATTAATTCGCCTGCTGGCTGCCATCGAGCATTCGGCCATAGGATTGATTTATGGCCGCAAGACGTTAAGTGGATGCAAGATAAGTTAACTGTCGTATATCCTCGCCGCTGGTGACCGAATCCGAACCAAAGCCGAACTGATCCCCAATCCACACAGATCCAATCCGAGGCGAAACAATACCGGGAATGTCGAGTGGTTGCAACCGGCGCGATCCCATGGTTTATGACCCATAAACGAGATCGCTTCACAAGCGCGGCGCAGCGAAGGATCTCTTGAATGGTCAGGTATGGTATGGTATGCTACGGTATCGTATCGCATCTCATGGATACGATTAATTTACCCGGCTTACTGATTGGCCCCATGTGTAATGGGAAATTTTATGCCCAGCGCGGTCATTTAGCATTGTAAAACAGACCATAAAGTGAAGCGAGTGGGGCCCTAAGTATTTAGACTCTGGGAACGGAACTAATGTCCCGCTGATGGCACCATAGAATTACTGAAAACCGTTTAAGAAATTAGTTGCTGGACATGTGAGCGCCGCTCGGCATGTGGCTCTTAAAGTCCGATACCTGTCCATCTGTCCAACTGTCCGCTAACATGTGTA